>NC_045974.1:7626951-8905070 GCF_010909765.2 Amblyraja radiata
GAAAAAACGCTACCACGTGAGTGAGCTGCCAGCACAACAGGCTTGAGTGACTGAGCCGCCAGCCCAAGAATCCATTCGGCCCACAATCTCCATACTAGCCCTCTGGAAACCAGTCCCTTCAGCCCACAACACCCATACTAGTGCTCCAGAATGCCCCTCCCCCCACTTGCCACCAATATTGGAATTGGTGGAGAAGTGGAATATTGCGTTGGGGGACCAGCCCTCCCGTGTGAACATGGGACCCAACGGGTCCCACTTAGTCTAGTATCTATATATATGTGTAGTAAGGAAGTGCAAATGCTGGTTAAAACCGAAGACAGACACAATGCGCTGGAATAACTCAGCGGGCCAGGCAGCATCTTTGGAGAGAAGGAATGGGTGACGTTTCGGGTTGAGACCCTTCTTTAGACTGAGAATCGGGGGAGAGGGAGACACAGAGATAAGGAGAGGTAAGGTGTGAAAATTAGACATCAAAAGAGATGGAGGGTTTGTGTCTTCTCCCTGTGTTCTCCCGTGGGTTTTCTCCAGGCACTCCGGTTTCCTCCCACATCCCAAAGACGTGCACGTTTGTAGGTTCATTGGCTTCTGTAAACTCAGCCTAGTCTGTGTCGGATAGTGCTAGTGTGCGGGGATTGCTGGTCGGCGCGGACTCGGTGGGCCGAAGGGCCTGTTTCCACGCCGTGTCTCTGGACTAAATGAAACCAACGACCATCCGATTGGTGTTCATAACGTCATCAGTTGTGGGAGCAGAATCAGGCTGTTCGGCCCATCGAGTCTACTCCGTCATTCAATCACGGCCGATCTATCTCTCCCTCCTAACCCCATTCTCCTGCCTTCTCCCCATAACCCCTGACACCCGTACCAATCAAGAATCCTCCAACCTCATCTATTGCATCCGCTGCTCTAGATGTCAGCTGATCTACATCGGTGAGACCAAGCGGAGTTTGGGCGATCGTTTCGCCGAACACCTCCGCTTGGTCCGCAATAACCAACCTGACCTCCCGGTGGCTCAGCACTTCAACTCCCCCTCCCATTCCGTATCCGACCTCTCTGTCCTAGGTTCCTCCATGGCCAGAGCGAGCAACACCGGAAATTGGAGGAACAGCACCTCATATTCCGCTTGGGGAGTCTGCATCCTGGGGGCATGAACATTAAATTCTCACAATTTTGTTAACCCTTGCTGTCTCCTCCCCTTCCTATCTCTCCCTCAGCCCTCGGGCTCCTCCTCTTCCTTTTTCCTTTCTTCTCCCCGCCCCCCCCCCCATCAGTCGGAAGAAGGGTTTCTGGCCCGAAACGTTGCCTATTTCCTTCGCTCCATAAATGCTGCTGCACCCGCTGAGTTTCTCCAGCATTTTTGTGTACCAAGAATCTATCTATCTCTGCCATAAAAATATCCATTGGCTTGGCCTCCACGGCCTTCTGTGGCTAGTGGTTTTAAAACTTCTCGTATTCAGAGAGTAATGAGCCATTCTCTCGTTATTTTTGCTGGTCGTGGGATTAGTTTAGACTGCGGTGGGAAGGAAGGGCAGCCTTGGCAACAGGATAGGGGGATGTGGATGAGGCCATGACCCAGGGGTGGTCAGGTGCATCCTGTTATACTGGGCCTCAAGGCTGCGTTGAATTTGCAACTAAGCAATTCGCAACAAAAATAGAGAGAGCCCTTTTGCGTCCTGTTCTGCAAATGGCCTAGAATTCAGGGAAGCCAAGGTCACTATGTCTTACCTCCAGTTCCCTCCCCTCTACTTTCAGTCTGAAGAAGGTTCCCGACCCCAAACGTCACCCATCCAAAGATGCTGTCTGACCCGCTGAGTTACTCCAGCACTTTGTGTCTACGTCAAGTCAAGTCAAGTTTATTCGTCACATACACATACGAGATGTGCAGTGAAATTAAAAGTGGCAATGCTTGCGGAATGTGCAAAAAAACCCCCACAAAAACCCCAGAATGGAACAGAATCACATATTCACATATTACATATTTGTGGGAGGAAAAAAAGAAAAAAAGAGCAATTTTAAAAAGACAGCACACAACAGTAAAATGGTTCAGTACAGTTAGTCCCTGGTGAGATAGGAGTTTACAGTCCTAATGGCCTCTGGGAAGAAACTCCTTCTCAACCTCTCCGTTTTCACAGCATGGCAACGGAGGCTTGCCTGACCGTAGCAGCTGGAACAGTCCATTGCTGGGGTGGAAAGAGTCTCCCATAATAGAAACATAGAAACATAGAAAATAGCTGCAGGAGTAGGCCATTCGGCCCTTCGAACCTGCACCGCCATTCAATATGATCATGGCTGATCATCCAACTCAGTATCCTGTACCTGCCTTCTCTCCATACCCCCTGATCCCTTTAGCCACAAGGGCCACATCTAACTCCCTCCTAAATATAGCCAATGAACTGGCCTCAACTACCTTCTGTGGCAGAGAATTCCACAGATTCACCACTCTCTGTGTGAAAAATGTTTTTCTCATCTCGGTCCTAAAAGATTTCCCCCTTATCCTTAAACTGTGACCCTTTGTTCTGGACTTCCCCAACATCGGGAACAATCTTCCTGCATCTAGCCTGTCCAACCCCTTAGAATTTTGTAAGTTTCTATAAGATCCCCCCTCAGTCTTCTAAATTCTAGCGAGTACAAGCCAAGTCTATCCAGTCTTTCTTCATATGAAAGTCCAGACATCCCGGGAATCAGTCTGGTGAACCTTCTCTGTACTCCCTCTATGGCAAGAATGTCTTTTCTCAGATTAGGAGACTAAAACTGTACGCAATACTCCAGGTGTGGTCTCACCAAGACCCTGTACAACTGCAGTAGAACCTCCCTGCTCCTATACTCAAATACTCATGATCTTGTTGGCTCTGGAGTTGTACCGTCTGATGTATAGTTCCTGCAGGGGGGTGGGGGGGGGGGGGCGAGTGTAGTTCTCTCTGCAGAGCCTTCTTGTCCTGGGCAGAGCAGTTCCCAAACCAATTCGTGATGTTTCCGGACAAGATGCTTTCCACAGCCGCTGAGTAGAAGCACTGGAGGATCCTCAGAGACACTCTGAATTTCCTGAGGTGGTAAAGGCACTACTCACCAGTGCTGCGGCGTGTGATGTCCACGTCAGATCCTCAGAGCTGCGGACTCCCAGGTAATTAAGGCTTTAAAACGTAAAAGCAGCATCTGCGGTTCTTGCATTTTTTTGTTGTACATCTTTCATTCATATGTTCTATCTCTCTCTCTTTACCGTCTCTCTCTATATCTCTCATTTCCCTTTTTCATGACTCTCAGTCTGTAGAAGGGTCTCGACCCGAAACATCACCCATTCCTTCTCTCCAGTGAGGCTGTCTGGCCCGCTGAGTTACTCCAGCATTTTGTGAACCTTCGGTGTAAACCGACATTTGCAGTTCCTTCCAAAACATTATTTTGAAGCTGGTTTGATGGGAGCAGTTTTAATAATTAAAATCCATCATAGACATTAGATGCTGAAGTTGTCAATAATGCATGGCCAGAAATATTATTGGACTCATCTCCATATACTGCGATGTACCTTGGTGTTTTTAGTGACTGACTGATGGAGACATGTTTAAGGAAGAAACTGCAGATGCTGGAAATATCGAAGGTAGACAAAAAATGCTGGAGTAACTCAGCGGGACAGGCAGCATCCATGGAGAGAAGTAATAGGCGACGTTTGGGGTCGAGACCCTTCTTCAGACTGATGTCGGGTGGGGGGGGGGGGGGGAGTAAGTTTCACTGAGTGGGGGAATCTAATTGATACTTAACAAATAGTGAAAGGCCTGGATAGAGTGCATGTGGAGAGGATGTTTCCACTAGTGGGAGAGTCTAGGACCAGAGGGCTCAGCCTCAGAATTAAAGGATGTACCTTTAGAAAGGAGATGAGAAGGAATTTCTTTATTCAGGGATTGTAGAATCTGCGGAATTCTTTGCCACAGACGGCTGTGGAGGCCAAGTCAATGGATATTTTAGAGGCAGAGATAGATAGATTCTTGATTAGTACGGGTGTCAGAAGTTATGGGGAGAAGGCAGGAGAACGTGGTAAGGAGGGAGAGATATATCAGCCATGATTGAATGGCGGAGTAGACTTGATGGGCCGAATGGCCTTATTGTGCTCCTACAACTAACAAACTTATGAACACTCTATTGAGGTTTTAGTTACACCCCATTCAACAAGGGATAAGATTTTCCTGTTGTTATTAAAGTGATCTGAACTCATCAGCTCATTGATTATACTGGAGTGCTCCAGTATGGATTTTAGTTTAGAGATACAGTGCGGAATCAGGCCCTTTGGCCCACCGTGTCCACACTGACCAGCCATCCCCGCGCACTAACACTATCCTACCCACACTAGGGACAATTTACATTAATACCAAGCCAATTAACCTACAAACCTGCACGTCTTTGGAGCGTGGGAGGAAACCGAATATCTCGGAGAAAACCCACGCAGGTCACGGGGAGAACGTGCAAACTCCGCACGGACAAGCACTCGCGGTCAGGATCGAACCCGGGTCTATGGCGCTGTGAGTCAGCAACTCTACCGCTGCGCCACCGTGCTGCCCACTTTCCTGCCTATCGTTCTAATGAAGGGATAAAATAAAGCTATTGGTGGCAAAGGAAAATTAAAATTCCCAGTGGATGTCATTACCAGGGACATCTATTTGTTTACGACTGGATTAGTGAGTTAACCACACAGGAATGGCCACAAACATAGACTGAGTGTGGGATGTGAAGCTGGCTGGCTCACATCTCAGCGAGTAAACACACACAACAAATGTGTGTATCGTTCTACATTGGTAATTAAAGGGTAACATTAGGCTCACGCTGTGAGCTTAGAGCAACAAATACTAAACTAACAAATAAGGAATAATGATGTTCTGAGACTGAGGGGTGGCTCGGAGCTGCTGCCTCTCAGTCCCAGAGACCCGGGTGCGATCCTGACCTCAGGTGCTGCTTATGTGGAGTTTGCACGTTCTCCCCGTGAGCGTATAGGTTTCCTCCAGGTCATAGCTGTTATACAGCGTGGATTACCTGCCGCCGCCGACCAAGATGCCCTATCTACACTCGTCCTACCTGCCTGCATTTGGCCCCGTTCCCCCTCGAACCTTTCCTATCCATGTACCAATGTCTTTTAAATATTGTTATTGCACCGACCTCAACGACCTCCTCCGGAAGCTCGTTCCATATCCCCACCACCATCGGTGTGGAAAGGTTTGCTCTCAGCTTCCTATTAAATCTTCCCTCTCTCACTTTAAGCCTACTGTAGGTACCCTGGTTCGTGATTCAATAGACAATAGACAATAGGTGCAGGAGTAGGCCATTTGGTAGGTACATTCAATGTGATCATGGCTGATCATCCCCAAACTGTACCCCGTTCCTGCCTTCTCCCCATATCCCCTGACTCCGGTATTTTTAAGAGCCCTATCTAGCTCTCTCTTGAAAGCATCCAGAGAACCCGCCTCCACCACCCTCTGAGGCAGAGAATTCCACAGACTCACCACTCTCTGTGAGAAAAAGTGTTTCCTCGTCTCCATTCTAAATGGCTTACTCCTTATTCTTAAAATAGATTCACCTACTCCGAGTAAAAATCTGTGCATCTACCCTGTTTTTACCCCTCGTGATCTTATACAGCTCTATAAGATCACCCCTCATCCTCCAGCTCTCCAAGAAGTAGAGTCGTAGCCTTCCCGATGACTCCCTGTAGTTCGGGCCCTGCAAACATGGTGTAGAAGTTGGGAGGTCATGTTACAGCTGGTACAAGACTTTGATGAGGCCACATAGAGAATATTGTGTTTAGTTTTCGTCCCCATGTTAAAGGAAACATGTCGTTCAATTCAATTCAATTCAACTTTAATGTCATTGCACAAATACTGAGTATGGGTACAACGAAATGCAGTTTTGCGTCAGTCCGTAGTAGTGCAATATAGAAATTAAAAAAAAAAGAGGATACAGAATAATAAAAAATACAGAATAATTAAACAATGGGGACGGAGGGACCGGAGGAATCTATCGGCGGGACTCCGAGTTCAGCAATGCGACGGTATAATTGTAGAAGCTGTTCCTCATCCTACTGGTACGAGACCTGAGGCTCCTGTACCGCCTCCCTGATGGGAGGAGGGCAAACAGTCCATGGTTGGGATGGGAGGGGTCTTTAATGATCTTCCCAGCCCGTTTCAGACACCGTTTTCGGTGGAGGGCATCCATGGCAGGGAGCGGGGCGCCGATGATGTGCTGCGCGGTTTTCACCACCCGTTGTAGTGCCTTCCTGTCCGCAACAGTGCAGCTGCTGTACCATACCGTGAAGCAGGTGGTCAGGATGCTCTCGATGGTACAGCGGTAGAAGTTGGTCAGGATCTGGGGGGACAGGTGGGCTTTCTTGAGCCTCCTCAGGAAGTAAAGGCGCTGCTGTGCCTTTTTGATCAGCTTGGAGGTGTTGAGGTGTTAAGCTGAGAAGGTGAAACTAGGAGGCAGCTCGTATGTCGGTGTAACATCACTCCCTGACGAGCTCAATGCGTTTTACGCACACTTTGATAGGGAGAATACTGATGTGCCTTCCCGACCCCCCATTCGCTGTGATGGTATTTCAGTCTCAGTCACAGAGGCCGACGTCAGGAAATCCTTCAGAGGATCCGAAGGCTAAAAGCACCTGGTCCTGATGGTATACCCGGTCGTGTTCTAAAAACCTGTGCGGACCAACTGGCAGGAGTTTTTACGGACATTTTCAACCTCTCACTTCTGAGGTCTGAGGTCCCCACCTGCTTTAAAAGGGCATCAATTATACCGGTGCCCAAGAAGAGTAAGGTGACGTGCCTCAATGACTATCGACCAGTGGCACTAACGCCGGTGGTGATGAAGTGCTTTGAGAGGTTGATCATGGCACAAATCAACTCCTACCTCGACAATAACTTGAACCTACTGCAGTTCGCGTACCGCCACAACAGATCAACGGTGGATGCGATCTCGCTGGCTCTCCACTCTGCTCTGGACCACTTGGACAACAAAAACTCATATGTCAGACTGTTATTCATTGATTACAGCTCGGCATTTATCATCCCCTCCAAGCTGGTTACCAAACTCGCAGAACTGGGTCTCTGCGCATCCCTCCGCAATTGGATCCTCGACTTCCTCATTCACAGACCACAGTCTGTTCGTATTGGTGGAAATGTGTCAGCCTCGATAACAATCAGCACGGGAGCACCTCAAGGCTGCGTGCTCAGCCCCCTGCTGTACTCACTCTATACTCATGACTGCGTAGCCAGTCACAGTGCGAACTCCATCATCAAGTTCGCTGACGACACCACTGTTGTGGGGCGTATCACTGATGGGGATGAGTCAGAGTACAGAAGAGAGATCGAGCAACTGTCCATATGGTGCCAGCGCAATAACCTGGCTCTCAACACCAGCAAAACCAAGGAACTGATTGTGGACTTTGGAAGGAGTAGGAGGGGGACCCACAGCCCCATCTATATCAATGGGTCGATGGTTGAAAGGGTCAAGAGCTTCAAATTCCTGGGCGTGCACATCTCTGAAGATCTCTCCTGGTCCGAGAACACTAACGCAATTATCAAAAAAGCTCATCAGCGCCTCTACTTCCTGAGAAGATTACGGAGAGTTGGTTTGTCAAGGAAGACTCTCTCTAACTTCTACAGGTGCACAGTAGAGAGCATGCTGACCGGTTGCATCGTGGCTTGGTTCGACAACTTGAGCGCCCTGGAGAGGAAAAGACTACAGAAAGTAGTAAACACTGCCCAGTCCATCATCGGCTCTGACCTTCCTTTAATCGAGGGGATTTATCCCAGTCGCTGCCTCAAAAAGGCTGGTAGTATCATCAAAGACCCACACCATCCTGGCCACACACACTCATCTCCCTGCTACCTTCAGGTAGAAGGTACAGGAGCCTGAAGACTGCAACAACCAGGTTCAGGAATAGCTACTTCCCCACAGCCATCAGGCTATTAAACCTGGCTCGGACAAAACTCTGATTATTAATAACCCATTTTCTGTTATTTGCACTTTACCAGTTTATTTATTCATGTGTGTATATATTTATATCATGGTATATGGACACACTTATCTGTTTTGTAGTAAATGTCTACTATGTTCTGTTGTGCTGAAGCAAAGCAAGAATTTGATTGTCCTATACAGGGACACATGACAATAAACTCACTTGAACTTGAACTTGAGAAGGGAGCAGAAAAGATTTACGAGGATGTTGCCAGGGCTTGAGGGCCTGAGCTATAGGGAGAGATTGAGCAGGCTAGGGCTTTATTCCTTGGAGCGCAGGAGAATGAGGAGTGATCTTATAGAGGTGTATAAAAGCATGAGAAAAAAATATAAAGTAAATGTACAGAGTCTCTTGCCTGGAGTAAGGGAATTGAGAACCAGAGGACATTGGTTTAAAGTGATGGGGGAAAGATTTAATAGGAACCTGAGGGGCAATGGTTTCACACAAAGGGTGGTGGGTCTATGGAACGAGCTGCTGGAGGAGGTAGTTGAGGCAGGGACCATCACAATGTTTAAGAAACATTAGACAAGTACTTCGATAGGACAGGTTTAGAGGGATGTGGGCCAAATACAGGCAGGTGGGACTAGTGTAGATGGGATGTTAGTCGGCGTGGGCAAGTTGGGCCGAAGGGCCTGTTTCCACGTTGTATGATTCTAAGACTCCATAACGTCCTCATTAAAAACGGGTGCTCTGGTTTCCTCCCACATCTCAAAGACGTGCTGGTTGTGGACATATTGTTCTCTGTAAATGTTGGGGGTGATTGTGAAAGTTGGATAACATAGATCCTGTGTGGATGGGTGATCTAGTTTGGGGCAGTTAAGTGTTTCCATGGATCTGCATCCGATCCACCCACTGAAGTTAAAGTGTGTAGGAAAAAACTGCAGGTGCTGCTTTGCAACGTGTCCCACATGCCTGCATTTGGCCCATCTATCTATACTATTACTAAAACTCTCATCTCATAGAAACATAGAAAATAGGTGCAGGAGTAGGTCATTCAGCCCTTCGAGCCTGCACCGCCATTCAATATGATCATGGCTGATCATCCAACTCAGTATCCTGTACCTGCCTTCTCTCCATACCCCCTGATCCCTTTAGCCACAAGGGCCACATCTAACTCCCTCTTAAATATAGCCAATGAACTGGCCTCAACTACCTTCTGTGGCAGAGAGTTCCAGAGATTTACCACTCTCTGTGTGAAAAATGTTTTTCTCATCTCGGTCCTAAAAGATTTACCCTTTATCCTTAAACTGTGACCCCTTGTTCTGGACTTCCCCAACATCAGGAACAATCTTCCTGCATCTCGTCCTCTTCCGGTTTGCATTGTTTTTACATTTTCGCAGAAAAGGTACCCTATATCGCTATTATTTTTCGCCACCTTACTCACCGTTCTCTTCTGCTCCAAGCGCACCAGGTTTTGTTCCGATCGGTGGAATATTACAAACGTCATGAAGGTTTAAAATAATCATGAGATCAGCACCATAAAAGGATTGTACAAGTTAGGTGCAGGAAACATGTTCCCAACGTTGAGGGAGTCCAGAACCAGGGGCCACAGTCTAAGAATGAAGGGGAGGTCATTTAAAGCTGAGACGAGAAAAAACTTTTTCACCCAGAGAGTTGTCAATTTGCGGAATTCTCTATAACAGAGGGCAGTGGAGGCCAATTCACTGGATGAACTTAAAAGAGAGTTAGATAGAGCTCTAGGGGCTAGCAGAATCAAGGGATATGGGGAGAAGGCAGGCATGATCACAATGAATGGCGGCGCAGGCTCGAAGGGCCAAATGGCCTCCTCCTGCACCTATTTTCTATGTTTAATCTTGGCAGATCTATCTCTCCTTCTCAACCCCATTCTCCCCATAGCCCCTGACACACGCACAAATCAAGAATCTATCAATGTCCGCCTTAAAAATGCCCAATGACAGTTGTTTGTGGCAATGAATTCCACAGATTCACCGCCCTATATGGGGTGAGATGAGGAGTGAAGTGTGAAGGGAGGGGGGGGGGTATGTGGGTGAAAGGGGGCTGGGGTGTTTGGAAAAGAGGGGAAATGGAGGGAACCAGGGTGGCGAGGGAGACAGGGAGAAGGTGGGGCATTACTGAAATTTGGAGACAGCAATGTTCATGCCGGTAGTTACTTGAGGTTACCACAGGGTGGCGCTCCTAGACCTTGTGTGGAAATACTGGCCAAGTGTGACCTTTTTTTTGCTGCTTTTCAGTCTAAAAGTAATCACCCCACATAACCCGCTTCCCTTTGAAGACCTTGAGCAGTGGTATTTTGCTCTTTCCCTTGTTGTCTGTTGAGACTTCTTATAAAGGGCTTAGTTTAGTTTAGAGATACAGCGCGGAAACAGGCCCTTCGGTTCATGAGTTGGATAGGGTGCGTGACATTGCGTGGCCCCCGGGCCAAAACTCCTCAGCTGGCCCGCCGGCTGGGCTTTGTGGTGCAGTCCAGCACCCGGGCCAACTCATCATTCACCCAGCCACGGCCGAGGCGGTCAACGAATTAACGTCGGGAATTTGTCCCTTAATTTGACCTTTTCTCCCGTATTTGGGAGTGAAAAAGTTGGCGACCCTGGTGACTGCTGCTGAATCAGAACACTACAAACCATACTTCTGCAAGTTGAAACTGATTCATGGGCTCCACAAAAGCCCAGCTGCACATGACTAACTGTTGATGATGTGTGTGTGTGTGTGTGTGTGTGTGTGTGTGTGTGTGTGTGTGTGTGTGTGTGTGTGTGTGTGTGTGTGTGTGTGTGTGTGTGTGTGTGTGTGTGTGTGTGTGTGTGTGTGTGTGTGTGTGTGTGTGTGTGTGTGTGTGTGTGTGTGTGGTAATATCGTCCAACTTCACCAACTGTCGGTATCTGCAAGGTGTCACATCATCTATTTTCAATCTGTACCTGACACTGTCCCAGCTGTCCCATTGTTACGACCTCACTCAGACGCTCCAGGTCCACCCACCGGTTTTCCCGGCACCCTTGGCTCCAGAGGATCAGATTTAGAATGTGGAATATTTTGCCACAGACGGCTGTGGAGGCCAAGTTATTGGGTATTTTCTTTAAGGTAGATCAGTCAATATTGTGCTCACACTAGTTCGACGTTAAACCACTTTAGCATCCACTCCCTACACACGAGGGGGCAGTTTATAGACATCAATTGACCTACAAAACCGCACGTCTTTGGGATGTGGGAGGAAACCGGAGCAGCCGGTGCAGTCAGGGAGAGAATGGCAAACTCCACACAGACAGCACCCGAGGCTGGGATCGAACCCGGGTCTCCGGCGCTGTGAGGCAACAACTCTGCCCGCTGCACCACTGGGATGTGGGGGACAGTCATTTCTTGTGATATTCTGTTTAAAAATGAGTGAAGGAGACTTTGACACCCAAGCATCTAAATTTAGGATTTCAGAATGAATGATTAAAACTAAAACGCTTTGATCAATGGAGACTGGAGTTTTCCAGCTACCTGCAAGTCAACCTTGAGTTTAATAGACACAAATGCAAATGTCGGGTTGAAGGTGGGCTGTAACCAAAGTTTAGTCTAGTTTAGTTTAGAGATACAGCGTGGAAACAGGCCCTTCGACCCACCAAGTCAATAGACAATAGACAATAGGTGCAGGAGTAGGCCATACGGCCCTTCGCCCATTCAATGTGATCATGACTGATCATCCCCAATCAGTACCCCGTTCCTGCCTTCTCCCCATATCCCCTGACTCCACTATCTTCAAGACCCCTATCTAGCTCTCTCTTGAAAGTTTCCAGAGAACCTGCCTCCACCGCTCTCTGAGGCAGAGAATTCCACAGACTCACAACTCTCTGTGTGAAGAAGTGTTTCCTCGTCTCCGTTCTAAATGGCTTACTCCTTATTCTTAAACTGTGGCCCCTTGGTTCTGGACTCCCCCAACATCGGGAACATGTTTCCTGCCTCTAGCGTGTCCAAACCCTTTATAATCTTATATGTTTCAATAAGATTCGGGCCGAAACGTTGCCTATTTCCTTTACTCCATAGATGCTGCCGCACCCGCTGAGTTTCTCCAGCACTTTTGTCTACTTTCATACTTTGCTTCATACTTAGATTTCTCTAACACCAAGTAGTGCTTGGTTACCCCCTCTCTCTCTCTCTCTCTCTCTCTCTCTCTCTCTCTCTCTCTCTCTCTCTCTCTCTCTCTCTCTCTCTCTCTCTCTCTCTCTCTCTCTCTCTCTCTCTCTCTCTCTCTCTCTCTCTCTCTCTCACCCGCCCTAGTCATCGTACTAGTTTCATTGTCGTCTTGCTGAGTTTCACTGTTTGTTTCCATTCGTTGTCACCATCCACACGGCCAACAATGGACCATTGTGTGCTCCACTTTTCCTTGATCATTGTTGCCGGCTTCGATCTGTCTTTTTTCATTTTATATCTTTCCTTCATTTGGCCGATGTAGCTTTTCATATCTCCCCCGACTCTCGGCCTGAAGAAGGGTCTCGACCCGAAACGCCCCCTATTCCTTTCCTCCGGGGATGCTGCCTGTCCCGCTGAGACACTCCAGCAGTTCGTGTCTGTCTTCGGTGTAAACCAGCATCTGCTGTTCCTTCCTACACATAAAATGTCACGGGTCTAGTTTCGCAATAGACCAGCATGCAGTCATAAGAGGAAGGCTGTGAGTTAGTCAGCATGAAACATTTATATTTCTGATAAATTTCAGGAGGACTGTTTGCTTTAGGAGAACTGTGTATTTGTTTACCTCGAGTAGTTTACACTGTATTTAACATTTACATAGAAAAATATGTATGTTGCTTTGGAACATAAAGTGCGGGAATAACTCAGCAGGTAGGGGTGGCACGGTGGCGCAGCGGTAGAGTTGCTGCCTCACAGCGCACGACACCCGGGTCCCATCCCGACTACCGGCGCATGTATGTACCCAGTTTGTACGTTCCCCCCCCGTGACCTGCGTGGGTTTTCTCCGGCATCTCCGGTTTCCTCCCACACTCCAAGGACGTACGGGTTTGTGGGTTAATTGGCTTCGGTGTAAATGTTACAAAACGTGTGTGCGCGCGCACACGCACACGCAGCTTAGCAGGGACATTGGTCCCAACCCAAAGTGAAAATCTATCCATGTCCTCCAGAGATGCTGCCCGACCCGCTGAGTTACTCCAGCACTTCTGTGTTTTGTACATTTGAAAATTAATTGCTGTTCAAAATCACCACTAAGTCTAACTTTTGGAAATCTCTGCCTGTCAATGCCTTGGTAATATCTAAACGAACGAACAGCATTTCAAGAAAGTGAACTATCAGGGGGATGTGGAGATGGGCAGTCTGTTGCAAATGGGAATGGTTAAAAGTGCCATTTGTCAGCCATAACTAACCACAAGTGTCATAACTAATCTTGGACCCATTAGTAACAGGTAACTGTGGAGTAATAAGAGTGACTGATCACTTTTCTCCCTTTCCAAAAAAAGTGATGAATTAGATCTCATTAGAATGACTATCAAGAGGCAGGAAATCATCTTTCGCTTGACAACAGTTGTACAGAATCTCCAAGCTTCTACTTTAATAAGTTGGGCTGGAGTCAACGCTAGACTTAGTTTAGTTTAGTTTAGAGACACCTCCGGGTCCGCGCCGACCAGCGATCCCCGCACACTCGCACTCTCCTACACACTAGGGGCAAATAATCTACAACCCTGTATGCCTTTGGAGTGTGGGAGGAATCCGGAGCACCCGGAGAAAACCCACGGGGTCACGGGGAGAACGTGCAAACTCTGTATGGACAGCAACTGTGGTCAGGATGGAACCAGGGTCTCTGGCGCTGTGAGGCAGTGACTCCACCTCTGCGCCACCTATCGCCGTGGAGCATCCCTGCGGACGGCACGGTGGTGCAGCGGGTAGAGCAGCTGCCTTCCAGTACCAAAGACCCGTGTGAGGATGGCCATTATCGAACCTGCGTCTGTGGCGCTGTAAGGCAGTAACTCTACCGCTGCGCCACCGCGGATGGCTGGGCAACCCACACGAACAAAAACCTCTCAGTGTATCTTGGTAACCATAATAAATCAATACTAATATCAACAACATCCTTCCACGGATCACTCCCCTGTCTTGTGAAGGAAAATTACTTTCTGATTAGCAGGGAGGTTGGCTTGTGTTTAACTTTGACTCAAATGAAAGCAAACTAATTGAGTCTGATGGCTTTTTAATTTAGCATTTACTTCCAGTCAAGGAGCTCAGGAGTGTGCAGTCTGACTTCAACGTGTATCTCCATGGTAAAAGTGTTTGTTGCTTGCTTGCTATCTTCATAGGTTACGTGCAAATTCAACCACAATTCACAGGAAATGCTTGTTTGTCTTTGCAGGTTCCTGGAGAGCGTCCAAATCATAATTGACGGCAACTAAAACAGAATGAATGTCATCTGTGACCGAAACCAGGCTGTTCTCATTTTAAAATTAAATCATAGGAGCAAACAGCAGCATTAAAGTGATTACGTGGGCTCAGAATAGCATGCGCGCGCGCTAGTTTCATTACACTGGCCATGGAGGGAAAGATTAAAATAGATTTGTTGCAGAAACGGTTCCAACTGAAGCGAAGGAACAATATGATGCCCATGTTACCTCAGAGGTGCTGCCTGACCCGCTGACTTACTCCAGCACTCTATCTTCAACACTAATTGGAAGTGGCATTGAGAAGTTGTCAGTTTTTGGGGCGGCACGGTGGTGCAGCGGCAGAGTTGCTGCCTCACAGCGCCAGGGTCCCGGGTTCGATCCCGACTAGGGCCACTGTCTGTACGGAGTTTGTACTTTCTCCCAGGTGCTCCGGTTTCCTCCCAGTGACCTGTATGATCTCCCTGTGGCCTGCGTGGGTTTTCTGCGGGACCTCCGGTTTCCTCCCACACTCCAAAGACGTACAGGTTTGCAGGTTAATTGCCTTCTGCAAAATTGTATATTGTATGGTGTTCCTAATATTCATAAGTTCACAAGTTCTAGGAGCAGAATTAGGCCATTTGGCCCATGGAGACTGCTCCACCATTGTGATTTACACCCCAGCGGTATGAACATTGACTTCTCCAATTTCAGGTAGTCCTTGCTTTCTCCTTCCCCTCCCCTTCCCAGCTCTCCCACAGCCCACTGTCTCTGCCTTTTCCTTTCTTCTTCCCGCCCCCCTCCCCACATCAGTTGGAAGAAGGGTCTCGACCCGAAACGTCACCCATTCCTTCGCTCCATAGATGCTGCCTCACCCGCTGAGTTTCTCCAGCATTTTTGTCTGCCTTCGATTCTTCCAGCATCTGCTGTTCTTTCTTAATCATGGATGATCTATCTTTCCCTCGAAATCCCATTCTCGCCATAACCCCTGACACCCGCACTAATCACCAAATCTGTCAATTTCCGCCTTGGATATATCCATTGTCTTGGCCTCCACAGCCTTCTGTGGCCTAGACGGTGTGTGTGTGGATAGTGCTAGTGTATGGGGTGACCGCTGGTCGGCATGGACACAGTAGGCCGAAGGGCCTGTTTCCACGCTGAATCTCTAAAGCCTAAATGAGCAACTGCACCGCTATTTTCAATTAACATTCCCTCACCCCCTCCTCAAACCTCTCCACCAATTCGACTGCTTTACCCTCTATTCTCTCCATGGAGTTTATCCTCCAAATGTACAGTACATGGTGCGCTCCACTAGATGGAACCATTTGTGTTTCTAGGTAACTGGGCCCTGGGCTCAACGGTTGCCACGGTAACCGGACCCACTTGCGCTATTCTTGGTGGACGGGATGGAACGTATTCTTTTGATGATCCATGCTCTGGATTTATTGACTTTACCGCTCAGGCAGAGGAGAATTCCTCGCATCTCTTACGTCCGACCTCAAATAAGAGGGTTAAGAATGTCTTGAAGGTTTTGTCGTGTTCAAATAATGTCATTCCTGCACAGGAGAACGCCCTTGGAACAATTCCCCTTTGCTCTGCTCTGTTCAGCTGCCAGTTGACTTGAACAGTGCGTAAAATCATGAGAGGAATAGATCGGGTAGATGTGCAGAGTCTCTTGCCCAGAGTAGGGCAATCGAGGGCCAGAGGACATAGGTTTAAGGTGAAGGGGTAAAGATTATGAATAGGTATCTGACGGGGTAAATGTTTCACACAGAGGGTGGCGGGTGTATGGTGCAAGCTGCCAAAGGAGGTAGTTGAGGCTGGGACTATCCCATCGTTTAAGAAGCAGTTAGACAGGTACATGAATAGGACTGGTTTGGAAGGATATGGACCAAGCGCAGGCTGGTGGGACTAGTGTAGTTGGGACATTGTTGGCCAGTGTGGACAAGTTGGAACAAAGGGCCTGTTTCCACACTGTATCACTATATGTCTCTATGACTTTCAAGACAGAGTTAGATAGAGCTCTTAGGGATAGCGGAGTTAAGGGATATGGGGAGAAGGCAGGAACGGGGTACTGATTGTGGATGATCAGCCATGATCACATTGAATGGCAGTGCTGGCTCGAAGGGCCGAATGGCCTACTCCTGCACCCATTGTCTATTGACTGGGTTTAATTTTGCAAACCATCTTACTTTAGATTTCCCATAAAATTCCAGCACAATGGCAGTGTGTAAGAAAGAACTGCAGATGCTGGTTTCCACCGAAGATACACACAAAATGCTGGAGTAACTCAGCGGGACAGGTAACATCTCTGGAGAATGGTCTCGACCCGAAACGTCACCTGTTCGTTCTCTCCAGAGATGCTGCCTGTCCCGCTGAGTTACTCCAGTATTTTGTGTCTGATTTTTAACCTGATGTTTATGCATTGGTTTGTATACAGCGCAGATAACTCAACCACACACTCGAAGTTTCCTTTCTAAAACTGATAATAATGGCAGGATGGGATGGGATGGGATGGGGATGGGAATGGGATGGGATGGGATGGGATGGGATGGGATGGGTATGGGATGGGATGGGGATGGGATGGGGATGGGGATGGGGATGGGATGGGATGGGGATTGGATGGGGATGGGGATGGGGATGGGATGGGGATGGGGATGGGGATGGGGATGGGATGAGATGGGATGAGATGGGATGAGATGGGATGAGATGGGATGAGATGGGATGAGATGGGATGAGATGGGATGAGATGGGATGGGGATGGGGATGGGATGGGATGACCAGGGATTGGTTTGCATCTAAACTATTTGTACTTGATGTCCACAATGTTAAACTCGCCACACAGCCCGAACAAAGATGCTTGGCACTTTAAGTGTGAAAAGATAAGGGCCTGTCCCACTTGTGCGTCATTTGCGCGTCATTAACTCTACATCCTAAAAATTGGCTGGCGCATCGTGACGCGCGCATGGTGCATGGTGGCGCATGCAGTGACGCGCGGTAACGCTAGGCGCCCCACGATTTTGGAATGTCTAAAATCCTCGCGCACCACCTGCGTGATGTATCCCTTGCGCACGCTGACGTACTGACGGCGTACGTGTAGCGCGTGGCGGCGCATGGTTACGCACGGTGATGCACAAACATTTATTATGCGTCACCGTGCGTCAACGTCCATAACCATGTGCCGCCCGTACGCCGTTTGCGCTTCATTTGAGCGCCGCACCACGTGACCACCTGGGTATAAAGCGCTCGTAGTTTTGAAATTTTTTTACTGGGAAAATCCTTGCCACGGAGATCGGACTAAGTGCAAACGACATCGCAAATGGCTCCCAAAAGAAGCAGGGCCCTCAAGAGTACTTGGCGTGCGATTGTCGTACTGCTAGACGATATTCGCTCGACAGTCGCACGTCAATCACTACTGGGCCTGGTGGGCCGAAGGGCTTGTTTCTGTGCTGTATCTCTAAACTAAACTAAACTAAAAGGGAAGATAGACACAAAATGCTGGAGCAACTTAGCGGGACAGGCAGCATGGCTGGAGAGAAGAAATGGCCGATGCTTCGGGTCGAGACCATTCCTTCTCTCCATGTTGCCCACCCCGGTGAGTTACTCCAGCATTTAGTGTCTATCCGTGGCATTAACCAGCATCTGCAGTTCTTTTCACATTAGTGTGTGAAAAGTTGAGTTGGCATCTGGTGATCTTCTTGCGTCAAGCAAAGTAACACGTTTTATTTGATTCCCCTCATCCACAGAAAACTACTCGGGTACCATCTTGCCAACTTTGTGTCTTGGCCCCGGGCTGTAAAGAAAGCCCGAGATTTCTTTCCTCCACCACTCCTGCCTTGCATGGCTCCTGTGACTTTGTAGTGTGTGTGGGGGGGGGGGGGGGGGGGGGGGGGCAGGTTGTTCAGATGCCCACACAGGCAACCAAGGGAGGTGGTGTCACAGCGTTGGATGAGAGGGGAGGGGGGCACGCTGTGGGCGTGAGGTGACAGTACCTGGAAAGTCGTTCGCCCCGTTCCCCATCCCTTCATCAGCATTGATGCCTCTGCCAGCAGCACCGCACTCCCACCAGCCCACGCTGCCAGCCTCAAACTAAGGCATCTGTCATCCTGCTTAAAGTGCCAATTGTTGGGTCAAAGCTTGCCGACATTCATTTGGTTGCTGCAATTCATGCTCCATGGAGCTGGCTCATTCTCGCCGGCTTCTTGCAATGTGTTGTGTTGTTAACCCGCCTGGTCAGAGCCATCTCTACACACGTTACACAAACTGGAAGGAAAGGTGGCTTCCCACCCCATCTCTCTGCTTGTGTCCTCAGATTGTCTCAGTATGCTTGGCGTGCAAATAAATATTTTTCAATTTAACAATGCTGGTGAAACTCAGCGGGTGAGGCAACATCTATGGAGCGAAGGAAGGGTCACGACCCGAAGCATCGCCCATTTCTTCTTCTGCCTTCTGTGGCAGAGAATTCCACAGATTCACAACTCTCTGGGTGAAGACGTTTTTCCTCATCTCAGTCCTAAATGGCCTACCCCTTATTCCTAAACTGTAACCCCCTAGTTCTGGACTCCCCCAACACCGGGAACATTTTTCCTGCATCTAGCCTGTTCAATCCCTTAAGAATTTTATACGCCTCTATAAGATTCCCTCTCATCCTTCTAAATTCCAGTGGATACAAACCCAGTCGACCCATACATCAGTCCCGCCATTCCGGGAACTAACCTGGTGAACCTTACTCAATAGCAAGAATAGGCTGCAGCAAGCAAGAATTTCATTGTCCTATCTAGAACACATGACCCTCTTGACCTGACTTGAATCAAGGGATATGGGGAAGAAACCAGGAACGGGGTACTGATTTAGGATGATCAGCCGTAATTATATTGAATGGCGGTGCTGGCTCGAAGGGCCGAATGGCCTACTCGTGCACCTATTTTCTATGTTGCTATGTTTCTATGACACGCTCCCCGCCTCCATTCATTTCTTGATTGAGGAACGGCGTGTGAGGAACTCACAGAGATAGACGAGCAATACATTAAAAATGCTGTCCCCTGATTTCTAACTGAAGCAATTCTGTAGTTTGGGAAATTACTCTGTGGGCTTTCACTGAGATAATTTAGGCAAATAGAAGACTCAGACACCTCAGACAGACCAGGATCATTTACATTTATATTGTGTGCTGGCTTTCCCATTAATCAGCGGAAATTACTTTTTGATAAACTGGTCATAGCCTCCGAATTAAAGGACTTTTTTTAATGAAGGAGATGCGGAGAAATGTCTTCAGTCAGAGCGTGATGAATCTGTGGAGGACAAGTCAGTGGATATTTTTAAGCAGAGATAGATAGATTCTTGATTAGTATGGTGTCAGTCAGAGGTTATGGGGAGAAGGCAGGCGGGAAGGCGGGACTGTCATATGCTGAGAGAATGGAGCAGCTCGGCTTGTACACTCTGGACTTTAGAAGGATGAGAGGATTTCTCATTGAAACATATAAGATTGTTAAGGAATTGGACATGCTAGAGGCAGGAAACATGTTCCCGATGTTGGGGGAGTCCAGAACCAGGGGCCACAGTTTAAGAATAAAGAGTAAGCCATTTAGAACGGAGACGAGGAAACACTTTTTCTCACAGAGAGTGGTGAGTCTGTGGAATTCTCTGCCTCAGAGGGCGGTGGAGGCAGGTTCTCTGGATGCTTTCAAGAGGGAGCTAGATGGGGCTCTTAAAAATAGCGGAGTCAGGGGATATGGGGAGAAGGCAGGGACGGGGTACTGATTGGGGACGATCAGCCATGATCACATTAAATGGTGATGCTGGCTCGAAGGGCCAAATGGCCTACTCCTGCACCTATTGTCTATTGTGTATCGTCTAACGGGGTTAGGAGGGAGAGATAGATCAGCCATGATTGAATGGTGAAGTAGACCTGATGGGCAGAGTGGCTAATTCTACTCCTATTATTTATGACCTTATGGCTTATAACTTTCAGAATTAATTCGAATGAGGGTTATACAATTGGAGATAGAGGCAAAAAGCTGGAGTAACCCAGCGGGTCAGGCAACATCTCTGGGGAGAAGGGACGGGTGATGTTTCAGCTCGAGACCCTTCGTAAGACTGACAGTCAGGGGAGAGGGGGAACAAGAGATGTAGACGGCACTTAGGAGAAATGAATGGAAGAGATGCGTAAAGCAACGATAATCCAGGTAAGGTAAGGTATGAAAATGACAGATCAAAGGATGTGTAGAATGGTTCATTGTTAGCTGGGGGGAAGTTGACAACGAGGCATACAAACAGTAAAATTAATCAGGAGGACAGTGAAACTAGTCACAGAACTAGGATGGGGGAGGAACAGAGTGAGAGGGAAAGCAACTTGAAGTTAGAGAAATCAATATTCATACCGCTGGGGTATAATCTGCCCAAACGGGCTATATGAGGTGCTGTTCCTCCAAGTTGTAAGGCTGTACATTGCCTAAACCTCATGCACAATAAGAATTGACTTTCCATTAATGCCTGAACTGATCAGAGTGAACAAAAATCTGCAAATGCCATGTACTGGTAGTTTCAGATTGAGACACGGTCCTGAAGAGCCTGGGGGGGGGGGGCAACATTTGCATGGTGTTGCTGACCTGCCCACCTTGATGTTTACTGTTCGTGTACAAGATTTGTTTATCCTCTTGCATTTTGGGCAAATCTAGGTGACGCAGAGTTAAAAGAACAAACACCTTGTCAGTTCTGTCAAGGGCCTGTTCCACATGCAATTTTTTCGGCGACTTGCCGGCACCCGTCAAACAGGCGTCGCCATGACCATACAGGGGACATGTCGCGGGGTGACGCCTGTACGGTCGTGAGTAGTCGCCCAAAGAGTCGTACCTTGTTCTGATCACCGCTGGATTTTCAACATGTTGCGACACCGAAAAAATTGCGTAAGTGGGACAGGCCCTTTACAGTCTCATCATGGGAGCCCCATGCCAAGAAAATGCCATCTAATGTGTCTGGTTTAGTTTAGCTTAGTTTAGTTTAGAGATACAGTGCGGAAACAGGCCCTTCGATCCACTGAGACCGCACCGACCACTAAAACCATCCTACACACACTAGGGACAATTTACATTTATACCAAAGCCAACTAACTTACAAACCTGTACGTCTCTGGAGCGTGGGAGGAAACCGAAGATCTTGGAGAAAACCCACGCAGGTCACGGGGAGAACGTACAAACTCCGTACTGGCAGGATCGAACCCTGGTCTCTGGCGCTGTAAGCACTGTAAGGCAGCAACTCTACCGCTACGCCACCATGCCGCCCAAAAAGTGCAAAAGATCAAACCGTCTCCTGCTTGCGTTCAGAAGTGTGTCTGATACTGAAGGATAGATCTTCCTCGGCCTCAGGGCTGCTGCACTGGAGTCAAATATTCTGTTCCTACCCCACTTGTGCAGGGGAGAGATATTGCGTGTACAGAGTGCTAGAGTAACTCAGCAGACCAGGCAGCATCGCTGGAGAACGTGGATAGGTGACGTTTTGTGCCCAATTCAATGGATATTTTTAAGGCAGAGATTGATAGATTGTTGATAGATGGCCTAATTCTGCTCCTATAACTTGCGAACTGATGAAGAAGAGTCTCGACCCGAAACATCACCTATGCATGTTCTCCAAAGATGCTGCTTGACCTGCTGAGGTTCTCCAGCACTCTGAGGCCTTCTCCATCAGCTGGGGCAATGTCCTCATCGCCTCTACCCCATTGAGGACGTTGAACTTTGTCTACGGTACTAAAGCGCTACAATGCTGGGAACTATATTCATGTCGCGACCCCCCGCCAGAGACCCGGTGCGTGTTTAACCAAAGCTGTTACCCTCACGGGGGCTACAAATGCAATAGAGTAGAATAATGTAGAATACATTACAGTCACATGTGACAAGTCACAGTGAAATGCTTTGCTTGTGGACCTTGCCAAGTCGGTATGCGAATAGTCGCCCATAAAGGGCACTTACAAAATGACAGATTCCATCCCCCCGCCCCACGCCCGGTCTTCCAGTGTTCATTGATCTACCCTCCACCCCGCCCCCTCACAGCGCCCCCCCCCCCCCCCCCCCCACGGGTCCCCTTTGCTCTTATAATAATCAGGCGATCCTTGTGCGTTGGTTCTTCAAGGCGGGGGGGGGGGAAGTGTGTTAACGGCCGAGTTCCGGCAGCCAGACCAACATGCACGATTAGCTCTATTGCACATTTCCGCTGCTTGCTGTGAATGCGAGGCGGGCGAAGAAGCGCGATTTATGTGACGTGAAGCCGTGCGTGCAAAGGTGGCCGGCTGTACAGGGAGTCGCACTGCTCGCCGTCGAAGCTGGCTCACGGCCTTTATGTTTACTTTGCGGACAGTGAGTGATGTACAGTGTGAGAGCTGGTGTGGGGTTGGGGGGGAAGGCACAATAAAGGTAAAGCACTATAACAGTGGTCCATATGATATAGTGCAGATGATGATGATGCAATGACCTTTGCAGAAACTACTGGGTATGAATGCTGTCTTACCCATCCCTGCATCACCATGGCAATATCCTGTGATGCATCAGGATGAGAGAACAGTACAATTTAAGAAGCCTCTGCCTCTCTCACTATTACTGACAGGCAATAACTGACAGGATTAAGCCTATCCATTTTACAAATTCTAATTAGACAGCTATGATTTTCGCTTTGTGAGTCTCCCCCGATCAATTCCCTTTACAAAGGAGGCAAACGCCATCAGTAAAGTCTCGCTCTCCCACTTTTTGCTCCCCTTGTTCCATTGGGGATTCCATTCGGGAATGGTCCTTTTCACCTCACAACCTGGGCGGCACGGTGGCGCAGCGGTAGAGTTGCCGCCTCACAGCGCCAGTGTCCCAGGTTCGATCCTGACTACGGGCGCTGTCTGTACGGAGTTTGTACGTTCTCCCCGTGACCCACGTGGGTTTGCGCCGAGATCTTCGGTCTCCTCCCACACTCCAAAGACGTGCAGGTTTGTAGGTTCGTTGGCTTGGTATAAATGTAAAATTGTCCCTAGTGTGTGTAGGGTAGTGTTAGTGTGCAGGGATCGCTGGTCGGCGAGGACTCGGTGGGCTGAAGGGTCTGTTTCCGCGCTGTATCTCTAAACTGAAACCAAACCAAAAAGAGGCAAGATAAATCTAAAAATCTAAAGCAAAGTTTCAGAGTAAAGAACCATTTCAGCTGCAGCTCAAAGCTCGGGTACTGTCTCTGTAAGTTAGCGTGTAGAAACTAGGAACTGCAGTTGCTGGTTAATACATAAAAGGAGACAAAGTGCTGCTGTAACTCAGAAGCTCTGGCACCGGTTCTCTCTGGAGAACATGGATAGGTGACGCTTTGGGTCGAGTCTGAAGAAGGGTCTCGACCCGAAACATCACCTACGCATGTTCTCCAGAGATGCTGCCTGACTTGCTGAGTTACTCCAGAACTGTATCCTTCTCCATAAGCTGGGTTGTTGTCTGAATCACCTCTACTCCATTGAGGACATTGGGCTTTGTCTGGGGTACTGACACGCTACGATGCTGAGGACTATATTTAAGAGGGAGTTAGATGTGGCCCTTGTGGCTAAAGGGATCAGGGGGTATGGAGAGAAGGCAGGTACAGGATACTGAGTTGGATGATCAGCCATGATCATATTGAATGGCGGTGCAGGCTCGAAGGGCCGAATGGCCTACTCCTGCACCTATTGTCTATGTTTCTATGTTTCTATGACATTAACTTGTATTTTAACTTGTATTTTAACTTGTTAAGTATGGAAGCTATTTGAGGAAATGTGTGGTGTTATGTCTGTCTTGAAGCTGTCGTGGCACTGTAATTTCCTGTAAAGGATTATTAAAGGTATAATCAATCAATCAATCAATCAATATTCTACACTAGCAACAGCGGAAATTGGAGGAACAGCACCTCATATTCCGTCTGGGGACCTTGCGTCCGTATGGCATTAACATTGAATTCTCCCAATTTTGCTAGCCCTTGCTGTCTCCTCCCCTCCCTTAACCCTCTAGCAGTCTCCTCCCACCCTCCCATCCGCCCGCCCTCGGGCTCCTCCCCCTCCTCCCCTTTTCCTTCTTTCTCCCACCCCCCATCAGTCTGAAGAAGGGTTTCGGCCCGAAACGTCGCCTATTTCCTTCGCTCCATAGATGCTGCTGCACCCGCTGAGTTTCCCCAGCAATTTTGTGTACCTTCGATATTCCAGCATCTGCAGTTCCCTTTTGAACAATATTCTCCACTCTGTGCCTTGCCCTTGTACTTGAGTTTGACTTGACTGCATCAATGCATGGTATATCTGATCTGCTTAGATGCCATGCAAAACAAAGCGGGGTGGGGGGGGGGGGGGGGGGGGGGGGGGGGGGGGGGGAGAATAGACCAAAACTGAACACTATACTCCAAAAGCGACCTGACTAGAGTCCTATAGAGCTGCCAAAATACAGTCTAACGTACGGTTTAACAAGGGCGGCATGGTGGCGCAGCGGTAGAGTTGCTGGGTGGAGACCTGCTAGAAGTCTACAAAGTGATGATAGGCCTAGACAGAGTAGGCAGTCAGAAGCAATTCCTCCCTGGGTGAAGATGTCAAAGACTAGATGGTTTAGTTTCAGAGTGAGAGGGACAAAATTTGAGGAAAATGATTCCTGGATTGAAATTTAGCCTTTGGTTTCAGATTGTTATGGTTTCAGTAAGAGAGTGAAACAGGATTCCACTTTTTGTTTGGTTCAGTTTAGAGATACAGCGTGGAATAAGGCCCTTCGGCCCACCGAGTCCGTGCCGTCCAGCGATCGCCCGCACACTAACGACCACTACCCTGTACCACACTAGGGACAATTTACAATTTTACCAAGCCTATAAACCTGTACGTCTTTGGAGTGTGGGGGGGAAACTGGAACCCACGCAGGTCACGGGGAGAACGTACAATCTCCGTACAGGCAAGCACCCGTGGTCAGGATCGCACCCGGGTCTCTGGCGCTGTGAGGCAGCAACTCTACCGCTGCGCCACCGTGCCAACAAATGAATTATATTAGAACTGGGCAGAGGAGAAAGGAGAAATGCTGTGTTTTTGTCAATGCTGCTACCTGTACGAAGGTCAAAGTGCAAATGCTTTGTAAACCCACTTTTACAGCAAACTGAAAAGTTAGTCGTTCCAGTCGCAGATGTCGTGTCGAGAGGATTGCAGCATCCCATTACTCTTGATGGGGTTGAGGTGTCAGTAGCTTGGCAGTAGCTGTCTCAAGCTGCATTACAAGTGCCGTAAACCTGTTACCAAAGCCACTTCCAATCTCTGGCCCCAGATCAAATTATAATCAAATTCCACCCTTTCATTTGGAAAGGTCACTTGGTTTGTAGCACATGATGCCTCTCCAACTCCCACATCAATTCCTCAGCTGTCTTCAATTCCTTCACTTTGTGTTAACTCCTTGTGCGGGCGGCACCTTATCCTCTGGTCCTCGATTCACCTACTCTGGGCAAGAGACTCTGTGCATCTACCCGATCTATTCCTCTCATGATCTGATACAGGTATATACACTTCTTCAGACCCAAAGATGCTGCCTGACCCGCTGAGTTACTCCAGCCCTTTGGGTCCTTTGTAGGAACCGTTTAATGTGTGCAATTAATTGTGGCAGAACAAAGGGGAATGGAGCATATCCTAACGCTTCCGAGGGCCAACTGTAGAGTGGGTCACAAAGAAAATGGATGGAGCCACCAGTCTATGCCGATGAATTATATTAGAACTGTGCCAAAGACAAAGGATTTTAGACTTTAGAGATATAGCGTGGAAACAGGCCCTTTGGCCCACCGAGTCCGCGCCGACCAGCGATCACCCCGTACATAGAAACATAGAAAATAGGTGCAGGAGTAGGCCATTCGGCCCTTCGAGCCAGCACCGCCATTCAATATGATCATGGCTGATCATCCAACTCAGTATCCTGTACCTGCCTTCTCTCCATACCCCCTGATCCCTTTAGCCACAAGGGCCACATCTAACTCCCTCTTAAATATAGCCAATGAACTGGCCTCAACTACCTTCTGTGGCAGAGAGTTCCAGAGATTCACCACTCTCTGTGTGAAAAATGTTTTTCTCATCTCGGTCGTAAAGGATTTCCCCCTTATCCTTAAGCTGTGACCCCTTGTCCTGGACTTCCCCAACATCGGGAACAATCTTCCTGCATCTAGCCTGTCCAACCCCTTAAGAATTTTGTAAGTTTCTATAACTAACACTAGCACTAACCTACACACTAGGACAATTTACAATTTATTTTACCAAACCGATTAACCTACAAACCTGTACACCTTTGGAGTGTGGAGGGAAACCGGAGCACCCGGAGAAAACCCACGCAGGTCACGGGGAGAACGTACAAACTCTGTACAGACAGCACCCGTAGTCAGGATCGAACCCGGGTCTCTGGCACTGTGAGGTGGCAACTTTACCGCTGTTGGTACTGCCGCACAAGGAGTTAACACAAAGTGAAGGAATTGAAGACAGCTGAGGAATTGATGTGGGAGTTTGAGAGACATCATGTGCTACAAACCAAGTGACCTTTCCAAATGAAAGGGTGGAATTTGATTATAATTTGATCTGGGGCCAGAGATTGGAAGTGGCTTTGGTAACAGGTTTACGGCACTTGTAATGCAGCTTGAGACAGCTACTGCCAAGCTACTGACACCTCAACCCCATCAAGAGTAATGGGATGCTACAATCATCTTCACACAGCATCTGCGACTGGAACGACTAACTTTTCAGTTTGCTGTAAAAGTGGGTTTACAAAGCATTTGCACGTTGACCTTCGTACAGGTAGCAACGTTGACAAAAACACAGCATTTCTCCTTTCTCCTTAAGGATAAGGGGGAAATCTTTTAGGACCGAGATGAGGAAAACATTTTTCACACAGAGAGTGGTGAATCTCTGGAATTCTCTGCCACAGAAGGTAGTTGAGGCCAGTTCATTGGCTATATTTAAGAGGGAGTTAGATGTGGCCCTTGTGGCTAAAGGGAGAGAAGGCAGGTACAGGATACTGAGTTAGATGATCAGCCATGATCATATTGAATGGCGGTGCAGGCTCGAAGGGCCGAATGGCCTACTCCTGCACCTATTTTCTATGTTTCTATGTTTCTCCTCTGCCCAGTTCTAATATAATTCATTTTGTGGCACGGTGGCGCAGCGGTAGAGTTGCTGCCTTACTGCGCCAGAGACCCGGGTTCCATCTTGACTACAGGTGCTGTCTCAATGGAGTTTGTACGTTCTCCCCGTGACCTGCGTGGGTTTTCCCCGGGTGCTCCGGTTTCCTCCCACACTCCAAAGACGTGCAGGTTTGTAGGTTAATATGGCTTTCGTGAAGATTGTAAACTATCCCTAGTGTGTGTAGGATAGCGCTAGTGTACGGGGATCGCCGGTCAGCACGGACTCGGTGGGCCGAAGGGCCTGTTTCCGCGCTGTATCTCCAAACTAAAAACTAAACTTATGTCTGCCAATGGAGAGGAAGAAGGTTGGTTTTGTTAGTTTAAAGAGGTTTTGTTGGATAAACCGCTTAAACCAAATGAAGAGATTCATAGCTTTGGTTCTAGTTTAGCGGTACAGGATGGAAATAGGCCCTTCGGCCCACCGCGTCTGTGCCAACCAGCAATCACCTGTACACTAGTTCTATCTTATCTCAGTTTTGCATCCTAAACCACAAGGTGAATCTGACACACAGGATAGAAGAGATATAGTATCACATGGAACATAGTCTGCAAGCCTTGCTTAATAGATGTTATGGGAACCAAGGCATATGGGCTAGATGAAGGAAAATGTACCGTGGTAAAAGATCAACAGTAGCCCTATTGAATGGAGGAGCAGACACGGGAGGCTGTTTGACCTGCTCATGGCCCCCATCTCTTATGATCTTATGGTAATGGCCCTTTACTATTGACCAGGAAGTGTTTAGTTTAGATATACAGCACAGAAACAGGCCATTCGGCCCATCGAGTCCGTGCCGACCAGCGGTCACCCCGCACCCTAACACTATCCTACACACACCAGACACAATTTATATTTTTATACCAATAGACAATGGGTGCAGGAGTAGGCCATTCGGCCCTTTGAGCCAGCACCGCCATTCATATACCAAGCCAATTAACCTACAAACCTGCAAGTCTTCGGAGTGTGGGAGGAAACCGAAGTTCTCAGAGAAAACCCATGCTGGTGACGGGGAGAACGTGCAAACTCCGCACAGACAGCACCCGTGGTTGGGATTGAACCAGGGTCTCTGGCGCGGCAAGGCGGCAACTCTACCGCTGCGCCGCCGTGCCACCAGTCGCGCCGCCCTCGATTCCAGCGGTTTCCTGCCAGAGAGTCGAGATTAATGTTGCCCCCGTGTGTGATTCTATGTAAGAGTTGAGCTGCACAGAAACCCTCCGCCATTGTTGCCATCTTCCCCTCACTCTCCCAATCTCACTCTGCAAAGTGTATAAGCCTGCTGGTGAATAATGCAGCTAGACCTGGGATCACTGTTACTGTTTATGAACAAGTTGGAAGTGGCAGGAACACGGCATGGACACAACCTGCGAATCCTCTCACCTCGGCAACATTTGCTAAATCTCTCAGCCTCAAAACCCAGATGTGGAGCAAACATTGGAGAAAGATTCCAACAAACGTCTCCATTTATTTAGTGCTGCTTAATTAGGATGCTCTTTATTTTCAAGACAGCTATTTATTTTACTTAACTAATTTAACTAGTTTGTTTTTGTGGTTTAGAGATACAGCGCGGCAACAGGCCCTTCGGCCCACCGAGTCTGTGCCGACCAGTACACTAGCACTATCCTACACACACTAGGGACAATTTACATTCATACCAAGCCAATTAACCCACCAACCTGTACGTCTTTGGAGTGTGGGAGGAAAGGGGAGACCCCGGAGACAACCCACGGGGAAAACGTCCAAACTCCTTACGGACAGCACCCGTTGTCGGGATCGAACCCGGGACCCTGCCGCTGTGAGGCAGCAACTCTACCGCTGCGCTACCCCCGTGCCACCACTGTTGTTGTTCAGGCAATGGACACAAAATGCTGCAGTAACTCAGCGGGACAGGCAGCATCTCTGGAGAGAAGGAATGGGTGAGGTTTCGGGTCGAGACCCTTCTGCAAGCTGAAAGCCAGGGGAGAGGGAGAAACAGAGATAAGGAGGGGCAAGGTGTGAAAACGAGACTTCAAAGGGGACAAAGTCCCAGGAAAAACTTGAATGGGTCATTGTTAGCTGGGGGAAGGAGACAACAAAGCATACAAAGATAATATGTAATTAGGAAGACAGTCAGGCTGGTCAGAGAACTGGGATGGGGAGAGAATAGAGAGAATCTATAACAAAATATCATTAATTCATGAAAGCGGGATTCAGAACTCCTTCAACAACTGACATGGGGTCAGCCACTGAATTGTAATGGGAGATTGGGATGCAACTTGCAGTGTTGGTTTGACCTTGACTGTCGTGAGTCAAGAATGTGGAAGTTATTTGCCTTCAACAACATTTCAACTCAGCCAGTGGAAGGTGAAATTAGCTTCCCTGATTTCACATCAGACAATAAACCAAAACAGAGAAAGCCAAATTGAGACAGACACAAACTGTGTAGGAAGGAGCTGCAGATGCTGCTTTAAACCAAAGATAGACACAAAATGCTGGAGTAACTCAATAGACAATAGACAATAGACAATAGGTGCAAGAGCAGGCCATTCGGCCCTTCGAGCCAGCACCGCCATTCAATGTGATCATGGCTGATCATCCCCAATCAGTACCCCGTTCCTGCCTTCTCCCCATATCCCCTGACTCCGCTATTTTTAAGAGCCCTATCTAGCTCTCTCTTAAAAGCATCCAGAGAAATTGCCTCCACCGCCCTCTGAGGCAGAGAATTCTCAGCGGAACAGGCAGCATCTCAGGAGAGAAGGGATGGGTGACGTTTCGGGTGGAGACCCTTCTTCAGACTGACGTCATGGGAGGGGGAGATACATAGATAAGGAAGTGTAAGGTGTGAAAATGAAACAAAGGGGATGAAGATCAAGGACAATGTAGAATAGATCGTTGTTGGCTGGGAGAAGGTAACAACAAAGCAAACAGACACAGACTGGTCGGAGAACTGGGAATGTGGAGGGATGGAGAGAGAGAGAAAGCAAGGGTTACTTGAAGTTAGAGAAGTCAATGTTCATACCACTGAGGTGTGAGCTGCCTAAGCGAAATATAAGCTGCTGTTCCTCCAATTTGCGCTGGGCCTCACTCTGACAATGGAGGAGGCCCAGGACGGAAAGGTCAGTGTGGGAATGGGAGGGGGAATTAAAGTGTTTAGCAACTGGCCAAATGGAGAGCTCCTACTGAAAGGACAAGTGCGAAACATTTTGTGCTGTTTGGTCAGAATTAGGACGCAACGAGCCACAGAAAAAAAAAAAAATGTACATATTTAAACATTTACTGACACGTGGAATTTTCCCACTGTTCATTCAAAGATTTCTTGATTACTGCAATCTTTTATTTTATTTTAAGACTCAAAATGCTGGAGCAACTCAGCGGGACAGGCAGCATCTCTGGAGAGAAGGAATGGGTGACGTTTCAGGTCGGGACCCTTCTTCAGACAGAGAGTCAGGGGAGAGGGAGTCACAGAGATATGGAAGTGTAAGGTGTGAAAAATACAGATCCAAGCAGACGAAGATTAGGAAATGTAGCTTGATTGCTGAGAGGAATTTGACATCATGGCATACAATCAGTAGTATTTAATCAGAGGTCAGTAGTCCTGACTTGTTAATGGATGTTGCCCTCTCCACTGCAATCAGTGCGAGCAGTTTAAAATGCTTGTTTTAAAAGGCGTAAATTTTACGATACAATTCTACCTCAAAAAATCAATATAATTGTCAATAGTGCCCTGTTTAAAAAGACAGCAGTTGAAAATTTAAAATAAAACGCTTTGCACTTTCACATATTGTCAGGCTGCCAGGCTGATGGTGGCTAGGCAATACAGAGAAACGTTGATGCAGAATGATCAGCATTTTATATTTTTCATATTTCGTAACAAAGGGCGTTACATTACAGCGCGTACAGCGCCAGAGACCCGGGTTCCATCCCGACCATGGGTGCTGTCTGTACGGAGTTTTCACGTTCTCCCCGTGACCCGCGTGGGTTTTCTCCGAGATCTTCGGTTTCCTCCCACACTCCAAAGACCTTGGTTTGTAGGCTAATTGGTATAAATGTAAATTGTCCCTGGTGTGTGCAGGATAGTGTTAGTGTGCGGGGATCGTTGGTCGGCGTGGACTCGGTGGGCTGAAGGGCCCGTTTCCCGCGCCGTATCTCTAAACTAAACTAAACTAAAACTTATGCAGAATGATCAACATTTCATATTTTTCATATTTATTAACACAGAAGGAGACTGTTCATCTCATTGTGTTTATCTCGGCTCCGAGTCAGAGGGCAGTGGAGGCAGGTTCTCTGGATGCTTACAAGAGAGAGCTAGATATGGCTCTTAAAAATAGCGGAGTCAGGGGATACGGAGAGAAGGCAGGAACGGGGTACTGATTGTGGATGATCAGCCATGATCACATTGAATGGCGGTGCTGGCTCGAAGGGCCGAATGGCCTACTCCTGCACCTATTGTCTGTTGTCTATTGAGTCCCTCTTTCCTATTTCCATGCAACCTGTTCTCCCTCAAATTTTAGTTTAATTAACTTTAATTATGTTTAGAGATACAGCGCGGAAACAGGCCCTTCGGCCCACCGAGTTCACTAACAACATTCCACACACAATCTGAGGCCAATTTACAATTATGCCAAGCCCGTTAACCCTCCAAACCTGTACGTCTGTTTGGAGTGTGGGAGGAAACTGAAGATCTCGGAGAAAACCCACGCAGGTCACGGGGAGAACGTGCAAACTCCGCACAGACAGCGCCCGTGGTCAGGATCGGAACCGGGTCTCTGGCGCTGTAAGTCGGCAACTCTACCGCTGCGACCGCCGTGCCGCCCCTAGCATGCAACAAAAGCTCTTCGCTGCTTCTCGCTTCATGTGACAATAAACTAAACTAAACAAATCTAACTCCGAAGTAGGAATGTTTAAAACAGGAACTCCTTAAGTGATGTCTATCTTGGTCTTTATTGTTATTTATTTCGGCTGTGGTAATGAATTCAGCATCAGGCCCACATTAACATTACTGCCCAGTTTATATCAGAGAGGGAGGTCTAATAATAACAAGATGACAACAATGGAAATCACTTTGAGGGCAGCGGCAGAGTTGCTGCCTCACAGCGCCAGGTACCTGGGTTCGATCCTGACCTCGGGTGCTGTCTGTACGGAGTTTGTACGTTCTCCCTGTGGCCGCGTGGGGTTTCTCCGGGTGCTCCGGTTTCCTCCCACATTCCAGGTTTGTGGGCGAATTGGCTTCTTTAAATTGTCCCTGGTGTGTGTAGGACAGAACTAGTGTACGGGGTGGTCGCTGGTCGGCGTGGACTCGGCGCGCCGAATCTCTAAAACGAAAAACCTTTTGAGCCTTCGCCCGCAGATGCCCAGGCAGCGCGGAGTTAAACACCAGGAACGTATTATTTTAATTCCCTTATTTTGAACGCGGCTGCCTGATTAATTTCTCCCGTGCTAATTTAAACAACCTTTGAGAGAGCTGTGGGCCCGCCACTTGCCCTTGCATTAGTCTGTTTTGCAATTCAGGTTCGATTCGCTTGAGAGGAAGGTAACCCACGCACAGATTTGCCTAATGACAAATAAAGTTCTACTTAGGCAGCAGCCCGTGCTCTCTGGCTGGGTCTGAGGCATCCTCCTCTCATCCAGATCTCACCTTCCATTTTCATTCAAAGCATCTGGGCACTTTCCAGGGATTGAAATGGGCCGCAGATTTTGTGGGAGGAGTTCCTATACTTGCTTCCTTCACAGTATACATTTTGACTGATTGATTTATCGATTGTAAAATACTGCATGGAAACAGGCCCTTCAGCCCAGCTGGCCCATGCTGACCATCGATCACCTGTTAACGATAGTTCTTTTTCTAGAGAGATGCAGCGCGGAAACAGGCCCTTCGGCCCACTGGGCCCGCGCCGACACTAGCACTATCCTACACACACTAGGGACAATTTGCAATTTTTACCAAAGCCAAGACAAAGTACGTCCTTGGAGTGTGGGAGGAAACCCGGAGATCACGGAGAAAACCCACGCAGGTCACGGGAAGAACGTGCAAACTCCACACAGGCAGCACCCATAGTCAGGATCGAACCCGTGTCTCTGGCGCTGTGAGGCAGCAACTCTACCGCTGCGCCACCGTGCCGCCCTTTCCAAAGATTGAAATGGGCCACCGATTTTGTGGGAGAAAATGGCTCAATCCGGGTTTGATCCTGACTACGGTGCTGACTTTGCGGAGTTTGCACGTTAGTTAGTTAGTTTCGTTCATTGTCACGTGTAAGGAGATACAATGAAAAGCTTTTGTTGCTGCGTGCTAACCAGTCGGCGGAAAGATAATACATGATTACAATCGAGCCATCCACAGTGTACGGAGGAATGCTGCTGTCGGGGTAGAGGTTTAGAAGAGTAGAGCGATTGTAATGGGTGATTGCCGATCTGTGACAAACGTACAAAGGGTCGTCTGGGTTGGACACCATCTTGGATTCTCCCTGGGACCTGCGTGGGTTTTCTCCGGGTGCTCCGGTTTCCTCCCACACTCCAGAGACGTGCAGGTTTGTAGCTTCATTGGTGTGAAGACACAGATCAAAGGGATACAAAGGGAAAAAAACGCATTTACATTATTCAGTTCAGTTTAGTTTACTGTCACGTGAGAACCCACCTGGAGTATTGCGTACAGTTTTGGTCTCCAAATCTGAGGAAGGACATTATTGCCATAGAGGGAGTGCAGTGGAGGTTCACCAGACTGATTCCTGGGATGTCAGGACTGTCTTATGAAGAAAGACTGGATAGACTTGGTTTATACTCTCTAGAATTTAGGAGATTGAGAGGGGATCTTATAGAAACTTATAAAATTCTTAAGGGGTTGGACAGGCTAGATGCAGGAAGATTGCTCCCGATGTTGGGGAAGTCCAGGACAAGGGGTCACAGCTTAAGGATAAGGGGGAAATCCTTTAAAACCGAGATGAGAAGAACTTTTTTCACACAGAGAGTGGTGAATCTCTGGAACTCTCTGCCACAGAGGGTAGTCGAGGCCAGTTCATTGGCTATATTTAAGAGGGAGTTAGATGTGGCCCTTGTGGCTAAGGGGATCGGAGGGTATGGAGAGAAGGCAGGTACGGGATACTGAGTTGGATGATCAGCCATGATCATATTGAATGGCGGTGCAGGCTCGAAGGGCCGAATGGCCTACTCCTGCACCTAATTTCTATGTTTCTATGTCACGTGTACCGAGGTACAGTGAAAAGCTTCTTCAGACTCACGTCAGGGGAGGAGGAAGATATATAGTAAGTAAGTAAGTAAGTTTTATTTATATAGCACGTTTTAAGTCAACTCGCATTGACACCAAAGTGCTTTACATAAATTAAATAATAATTTTCCATACAAACCATAGAAAAAGGTTAAAAAAAATGAATAAAATGGACACATTATAGAGTTCAACACAAACGTCCCCCCACAGCAGAATCAAAAATTTCCACTGTGGGGAAAGGCACCAGAAAGTTAATTCCTCTTCCTCTGTGAAACACCTGAGGTCGGGGCCCATTTGTGGCCTTGCAGCCAGTCCGATGATTTTCAGGGCCCTCTTGCCGTGAAGATGGAACTTCGGCGTCGAATGAAACATTCCTCAGTGGCTTGGAAAAGTCTGGAGCGGCTGCCCCCTCCCCGGAGACCGGGGCACTCGTAGCCCTCAGGCCGCGCCGGTTGGAGCTCCGACCCCGGCGAACTCGATCCCTGGCTCTGCGGCGCTCCAAATCCAGCGCCGCCCGCGGCCGGACGCCCGCAGCCCCAGCTCCGCGATGTTGGGATCGACGGCCACAGCGCTCCGGAGCTTACCGCACGGCGACCCGGTAAGGCATCGCCCGCTCCGTGTTGGTATCCCAGCGCTGTGCCACCGTCGCCGAAGCTGTAGTCCCGGTCGGTCCCGACAGGAAACGCCGCTCCATTTTCGATGGTAGGCCGCGAGGACGGGGCGAAGAAGCAGCTTGGAGGGATGCTGCCTCTCCGACCAGGTAGGGGACTAAGAAATAAAGTTTCCCCCACCCCCCCCCCCCACATAGAAGACCTCCACTAACATTTTTTAACAGGACAAAATAAAATAAAATTAAAAAAAATAAAAAGGTGTAGAGACGGACTGCGGGCAGGCTGCCATACACAGACGGCGCCCACTCCCGCACATCCGCCATATATAGATAAGGAAGTGTGAAGGTGTGAAAACAGGTCAAAGGGAATGGAGATCAATAACATTTTTATTGTCACATATGTTCATAGAAACATAGAAAATAGGTGCAGGAGTAGGCCATTCGGCCCTTCGTGCCTGCACCGCCATTCAATATGATCATGGCTGAACATCCAAATGTTAATTTTACTGAGTGTGTGTTGGATATTGTTAGTCGTATGGGGTGATCGCTGGTCGGCACAGGCTCACTGGGCCGCATAGTCTCTTTTCATGCTGCACCCCTAAACTGAACTAAGTGTAGATTGTAGGTAAAGTGTTCAAGAAGGAACTGCAGATGCTGGAAGATCGAAGGTACACAAAAATGCTGGAGAAACCCAGCGGGTGCAGCAGCATCTATGGAGCGAAGGAAATGGGCGACGTTTCGGGCCGAAACCCTTCTTCAGACTGATAGATTGTAGATAGTTGGGGCTCCAACACCCCTTCTCCTGCCTACAGCTTGCCAAGATGAAGATGTGTCCCGACTCATTGGTTTGTGTTGGCCAGTCCTCTCTCTGTGCAGAGGCATTAGTTCCTCCATCATGACTCGGGGAATATTAGAATGGGTTCTCATTTCAAGGTTTAAATAGAGTAAGCGATGCTTACAAATTGAATGCGTTTTGAAATGTCATATCCTTCACGCTTTCACTAAAAATACAACTTCTTCTTTTTGCGAATGAAACATAAATAAACCAAAGGAATAGTTAGATCTCAAGCCTGGTGTTGAGCAGCCAGGTTGTTGTCTCAGAGTCAATGTCTGCCGGACCCTGAGCTCCGTTTGGTGTTTAAGAAGGAACTGCAGATTCTGGAAAATCGAAGGTACACAAAAATGCTGGAGAAACTCAACGGGTGCAGCAGCATAGAATTATAGAATCATAGAAAGTAGGTGCGAGAGTAGACCACCAGGTCCGTCGAGCCCGCACCGCCATTCGCTCATGGCTGAACACTAAACAGACACCCTTACCCACAAACAGTAGACACAAGACACAGAACACAAGACACTACCCTCCCCTTTATACCGCTATCTCCCCTCTCCACCCCAAGAACCGCGTGATCTCCTGGGGGAGGCAAAAAAACGGATAAAAACCCAGGTCCAATTCGGGAAAAAAATCCGGGAAATTCCTCTCCGACCCCAATCCAGGCGATCGACACTTGTCCAGGAGATCACACAGGTCTTACTATACTAACCATACCTAGGTCCATATCCCTGCCCTCTCCCCGTAGCCCCTTATCCCCTTGGCAGCTAAAAAACCATCTATTTTAGATTTAAATATATTTAATGTTTCTGCTTCCACTGCTCCCTGGGGCAGTGAATTCCATAAATTAACCACCCTCTGGGTGAAGAAGTTCTTCCTCATCTCAGTTTTAAAAGAGCCCCCCCTTATTCTGCAACTATGTCCCCTAGTTCTAGTTTCCCCGATCATTGGGAACATCCTCGGTGCATCCACCCGATCAAGGCCCCTCACGATCTTATATGTTTCAATGAGATCGCCTCTCATTCTTCTAAACTCCAAAGAGTAGAGTTCCAGCCTACTTAACCTTTCCTCATATGTCAATCCCCTCATTGCAGGAATTAATCTTGTAAACCTTCGCTGCACTGCCTCCAGGGCTAGTACATCCTTTCTTAGGTATGGACCCCAGAACTGTACACAGTATTCCAAATGTGGTCTCACTAATACTGTGTACAGCTGCAGCAAGACCTCCGTGTTTTTATACTCAATCCCCCTAGCAATAAAGGCCAAAACTCCATTGGCCTTCCTGATTGCTTGCTGCACCTGCATACTAACTTTTAGTGATTCATGTACTAATACCCCTAGATCCCTTTGCGTTGCATTACAACGCAGCTCCTCCTCATTTAGAAAATAACTTGCCCTATCATTTTTTTTCCCAAAGTGAATGACTTCACATTTATTAGTATTAAATTTCATCTGCCAAGTTGTTGCCCACTCACCTAACTTATCTATATCCTTTTGCAGACTCTTCCTATCCTCCTCATCCCCTACTTTTCCTCCCATTTTTGTATCGTCCGCAAATTTTGATATATTACACTTGGTTCCCTCCTCCAAATCATTTATATAAATTGTGAACAACTGGGGTCCCAGCACCGACCCTTGCGGAACCCCGCTAGTTACCGGTTGCCATCCCGAGTATGAACCATTTATCCCCACTCTCTGCTTCCTATTTGTTAGCCAATCCTCTACCCATGCTAATATATTACCCCCAATCCCATAATTTTTTATTTTTAGCAATAGTCTCTTATGTGGCACCTTGTCAAAAGCCTTTTGGAAGTCCAAGTATACCACATCCACCGGTTCCCCTTTATCCACCCGGGTTGTTACTTCCTCAAAGAATTCGAGCAGATTCGTTAAACAGGACTTCCCCTTCACAAAACCATGCTGGTTCTGTCCGATGAAGTCATGTTTACCCAAGTGCCCCGTTAGTGTTTCTTTAATAATTGTCTCTAACATTTTACCCACCACCGATGTTAGACTAACCGGTCTATAGTTACCCGCCTTCTGTTTACTTCCTTTTTTAAATATAGGTGTTACATTGGCCATTTTCCAATCCACTGGGACCGTTCCTGTCTCCAGGGAGTTTTGGAAAATTATCACCAATGCATCCACAATCCCCACCGCTATCTCCCTCAAGACCCTTGGATGTAATCCATCAGGCCCAGGGGATTTATCCTCCTTCAGTCTCATTAATTTCCCTAATACCACCTCCTTGGTGATCTTAATAGTATTTAGCTCCTCCATTCCTACCGCCCCCTGTTTATCCAGCGTTGGAATATTTTTTGTGTCTTCTATGGTGAAGACTGATACAAAATACTCATTTAATGCCTTTGCCATTTCCATGTTCCCCACCAACAACTCTCCAGTCTCACCCTCCAATGGACCAACGTTCACCTTAGCCACCCTTTTTCTTTTTATATAGCTATAAAAACTCTTACTATTAGTTTTTATGTTGTTCGCTAAATTCCTTTCATAGTCTATTTCCCCGTCTTAATTAATCTCTTAGTTATTTTTTGCTGACCTTTAAATGCTTCCCAATCCTCTACCCTCCCACTATCTCTGGCTACCTTATATGCCCTTGCCTTCAGCCGAATACTATCCTTTATCGTTTTACTGAGCCATAGCCAACGTCCCGAAACGTTGCCTATTTCCTTCGCTCCATAGATGCTGCTGCACCCGCTGAGTTTCTCCAGCATTTTTGGTACCCTGCGCTCCATTTGGTGGGTGGTAGAGCGGGCAACCCAGAGATCAGTCTGAAGAAGGGTTTCGGCCCGAAACGTCGCCTATTTCCTTCGCTCCATAAATGCTGCTGCACCCACTGAGTTTCTCCAGCATTTTTGGTACCCTGCGCACCATTTGGTGGGTGGTAGAGCGGGCAACCCAGAGATGATATGGTTGGCTGCCTGTTGTTCTGCTCCGCATTCACAGGCTGGGTTCTGGCGGAGGGAGCCCCCATCTCCACACGCTGGCGTTGAAACGCCCAACTCCAGTACCAAGTCTGTGGAGCTTCACCGTTGCTCCTCTGGGGAGGTCAGACCCTGGACAGCTTTTATCTGGTGAAGAGATGAAGCTGTGTAACGGAGGAGAGGTTGCTGAATATATAGCTGAACAAGCTTTTAGTTGGCTGTCATCAGACAAAAGGTATAGAAGTGTGAAAACCCACACCTCCAGATCCAGCGACCCTCAGCGACCCTCAGCGACCCTCAGCGACCAATGATCCATTCATTCGACATCTCCCTTGATCCTCGTCCTCTGCGATCTCTTGTTTTCACACCTTACCTTTCCTTATCTCTGTGTCTCCCTCTCCCCTGATTCTCAGTCTGAAGAAGGGTCTCAACCTGAAACGTCGCCCGTTCCTTCTCTCCAGAGATGCCGCCTGTCACGCTGAGTTACTCCAGCATTTCGTGTCTATCTTTGATGTAAACCAGCATCTGCAGTTCCTTCCTACACAGTTTCTTCCCAGCTCTTATCAGGCAACTGAACCATCCTATCACCAACTAGAGAGCGGTCCTGAGCCACTATCTACCTCATTGGAGACCCTCGGACAATCTTTGATTGAACTACCATTTTTATCCACGAGTAGTTGCTCTACTAAACAGCCAAAAATCTGTAGCCTCCCTTTGATCTGGTATTTTGTTGGTTCACATACTTGATCAATGGTGTTTTATCATTAATGTCTTATTATTATTAATGTCTAATGTTTTCTGAGTCATTCCTAACTGTCACTGTATGTCATGTTGTCACTTGCGGGCGGAGCACCAAGGCAAATTCCTTGTATGTGAATACTTGGCCAATCAACTTACTTACTTACTGTACTAGATTTTATCTTGCACGAAACGCTATTTGAGTAATTCCCTTCGTCCCGTAGTTGTGCACACTGTGGGCCGCTCGACTGTAATCATGTATTGTCTTCCCGCTGACTGGTTAGCACGCAACAAAAGCTTTTCACTATAGCTCGGTACACCTGACAATGAACTAAATTCAATCAACCAAACTCACCTTAAAAAAATTAGAGTAAGAGAGAGGAAAGAGAGATCTATAATACTTTCCCATTAATTTGAATTTTAATGCACGCTAGCGTTTCGGATCCTCATTGAGTGAGGTAATGCATGTTCATACTTGCCCAGAAACACGGTGGTTTTAGATTTGAAACGGTTCTTCGTTTTCATATTCTGAGAATAAAAGAAATCTGCATGGTTCTCTGATCAATCAGTTCCATTTTCTTTGATTCCTTCTGAGTCTTCAGGAATCAATTGAAAACCTGGCATTTTTCTAACACCTTGTCACAAATAATCAGCCAGATAGACTGAGATCTTTACTCAGCAGCTGAAACAACAAACACCCACCTGAGTCCCAGGTTTTCATTTCCCAACTGAGTTGATTAAAGTGAAATGGGTACACAAAGGAAAAAAACCCTTCACAGTGTTCAGTTCAGTTTAGTTCATTGTCACGTGCAGTGAAAAGCTTTTTGTTGCGTGCTAACCAGTCAGCGGAAAGTCAATAGATGATTGCAATCGGGCCATTCACAGTGTGTAGATACATGATAAGGGAATGTGGACACAAAATGCTGTAGTAACTCAGCGGGACAGGCAGCATCTCTGGGTCGAAGGAATGGGTGACGTTTCGGGTCGAGACCCTCCTTCAGACCAAATTTCCTATAGCGGAGCAAGATAGACCACTCCTTCTAAATGCAATGGGCTGACGTGTAGTACGCAACGGAGCGGAACGTGGGCCTTTTTTTTCATCCATTTTAGTAACCCGACCCGACCTGACTCGCAGTGTAATCAACGTTGCGGGGGAACAGTTTGTGTTAATAAATTATAATTCTGAAAATGAGGAGAAGATTTTTACCAAATAACTTATTTTTACGAGGATGTTTCCGTAATCGGCTTCCGTCTCCGCACTAGTATCTTTGCTCCGCTACGGGATCTTTGGTGCGGAGACGGAAGCCAGTTACGGAAATGGGGCCGAAAATTACCCATGAATCTGCCCATGACCGTACTACGTCTTTTTCGTCGAGTGATCTATCTTGCTCGCTGTAGGATCTTTGCTTCAGACTGAGTCATGGGAGAGGGCGACACAGAGATATGGAAGGGTAAGGTGTGAAGACACAGAACAAAGGGATACAAAGGTGGAAAAAAAAGCATTTACATTATTCAGTTCAGTTTAGTTTATTGTCACGTGTACCGAGGTACAGTGAACAGCTTTTTCAGACTGACGTCAGGGAGGAGGAAGATATATAGATAAGGAACTGTGAAGTGTGAAAACAGGACAAAGGGAATGTAGATCAATAACATTTTTATTGTCACGTATGTTCACTGTTAGCACGGTAATGTTGCCGGGCTGCAGTTATGTTGACCAAGCCTAAAACCCCTGTCCCACGGTACGAGTTCATTCCAAGAGTTCTCCCGAGTTTGCCCTAATTCAAACTCGGAGATTTACGGTAATGGCCGCTCGTCGGTACTCGTGGCTCTCGTGGTACATTTTTCATCATGTTGAAAAATCTTCACGAGTCTTCCCGTGCTTACCTGCCGTTAGTGAGGCTTCCCGAATACCCGCCGTTAGCGCTAAGAGACGTCCCCGAGCTCCGACGTACCCGCTACGTTCATTCTCCGTGCTTACCACGAGTTTGATTTTTTTTTTAAACTCGTGAGAGCTCTTGGAATGAACTCGTACCGTGGGACAGGGCCTATTAAGCAAGAGATGCGATTGACCTAACTGCGCTACTTTGCAAACACTGGTGCAGTGGCTAATAATTATCCTTCAGCCTGAATCCAATGGATAATTAATTGGCCATTACCGTGCTGATTGTGGGAGCTGGTTCTAGACTAATTAGCTCCAATGTTTCGTGCTCAGTTAAAGCCACACATGGAAATGTTAGGACAGGTAATCAAAGGAAAGATCAAAAAGGTACAAACAAGGAACTGCAGGTGCTGGTTTATATCAAAGATAGACACAAAGCGCTGGAGTAACTCAGCGGGTCAGGCAACATCTCTGGAGAGAACCCGTCACCCAAATTTGTCACCCATTCTTTTAGTTTATTGTTAGTTTAGAGATGCAGCACAGAAACTGGCCCTTCGGCCCACCGAGTCCGTGCCGACCCGCGATCCCCACACACTAACACTATCCTACACACACTAGGGTCGATTTACAATTTTATCATGCCAATTAACCTACAACCCTGCACGTCTTTGGAATGTGGGAGGAAACCGGAAGACCCGGAGAAAACCCACGGGGAATACGTACAAACTCCGTACAGTCAGCACCCGTGGTCAGGATCGAACCCGGGTGCCTGGGGCTGTAAGGCAGCAACTCTACCACTGCGCCACCGTGGCGCCCTTTGTCTCCAGAGATACCGCCTGACCCACTGAGTTAATCCAACACTTTGTGCCTATCTTCGGATCAAAAGGGTACGTCTGGTTGAAATTTCCCTAAAGGAAAAGAAAGTGTTATAAAAATAATTCTGATGCTTAACGGCTTGAAAGCTGAAAGCTAGGCTGCCTACAGCACAACTATTCAATCTGAGCATGGTCAAGATTCCAGATGCCTTTAGATTCGTCAGACCAACTTCCCTCTGGGGGTGAAAAACGTTTTATCGTATTGTGTTGTATCGCAGAGTTGGAGGAGATTTCAGAAGTTGAGAGGGATAAGGGACAAAATTGCCGAAAGTGAAGAGAATTTGATTTGGGATGCCATTGGAGTGTGGAATTCAGCCACTAACATGCTGTAATGCCTAGAGTCTGAAGAAGTGTTTCGGCCCGAAACGTTGCCTATTTCCTTCGCTCCATAGATGCTGCTGCACCTGCTGAGTTTCTCCAGCATTTTTGTCTACCTATGCTGTAATGAAAGCAGTTCATAGTCTTAATTATACCGTGCATGGCAACCCAGGAGAGAGAGAAAGGGAGAGAGAGAGAGAGAGATGAGAGAAGGGGAGAGGGGGAGGGAGAGAGAGAGAGGAGGAGGAGGGGAGAGAGAGAGGAAGAAGAGGGGAGGGGGGGGGGCAGAGAGAGAGGGAGGGAGAGAGGGAGAGATAGAAAGAGAGAGAGAAAGAGGGGGGGGGGAGCCAGGGAGAGCAAGAGAGAGGGAGAAAGTGCGAGAGATGAGGGAGAGAGGGAAGGAGAGAGACAGAGGGAGAGGGAAAGAGACACACACACTTTCCCCTGGCCTACATTGCATCCCTGAAAGCCAGCCTATCACCGGCTGGCAGGATGTGAATGGCGACTGTATTTTAATTAAAAGCTTATTAGAGAAGCAAGACTAGAGGCGTGTATGAACGCAGCCTCATATTCTGCTGGCAGATACTAAGCTGCGGCTTTAGATTTCCGACTGTGCAAACTTGACTGACGTTTACCCTTTGATTTATCCAGGGCGAGGGGAAGGGGGGATGCATTTAGTCCGCTTTAGCTGGTGTGTCGAGTACCAGCGGGGTAACTGACTGAGGCAGATTGCCTCTTGACAACAGGTCCTTTTGTAAGAAATGCTGAGGCAGGTCAAGGCGATACCTACATGGGAAGCCAGATAGCTTTCTCCTCTCCCCCCTGTAAAGAATAATACAAGTCAGCAGAATTAGAAATGAGGAACAACATTTTGTACAAAGCTGCTGACACCTTGATTAAGACTTATTGACCGTGCAGTTCTATCGTCAGGTCAGATCAATGGAAGAGAGAGGCATCTGTATTAACCTGCTGTCTCAGTTACTGGGTGGCACGGTGGCGCAGTGGTAGAGTTGCTGCCTCATAGGGTTCGATCCTGACTACGGGTGTTGCCTGTACGGAGTTTGTACGTTCTCCCTGTGACCGCGTGGGTTTTCTCCGAGATCTTCGGTTTCCTCCCACACTCCAAAGGCGTGCGGGTTTGAAGGTTAATTGGCTTGGTATGAATGTAAACTGTCCCTAGTGTGTGTAGGATAGTGTTAGTGTACGCGGATTGCTGGTCGGCACCGACTCGGTGGGCCGAAGGGCCTCTTTCCGCCCCTGTATCTCTAAAACAAACTAAACTAACACTAAACTAATCCCTTTGACAAGCTCAATAACAAAAAAATGAAAACTTGTTACACTCTTCATGCAAGCAGGATGTGACCCATAGTGAATGTGTAAATGGTTACACCGAATCTCCTGTCTTCTTCATTGAGGAAAGGTTGCTGTTTTATCAGCACCGTCTGCTGCTTGTAATATCCAATACTTGAAACTAGAAGTTTTTAAGAAGGAACTGCAGTTGCTGGAAAAACGAAGGTAGACAAAAGTGCTGGAGAAACTCAGCGGGTGCAGCAGCATCTATGGAGCGAAGGAAATAGGCAACGTTTCGGGCCGAATAGTCTGAAGAAGGGTTTCGGCCCGAAACGTTGCCTATTTCCTTCGCTCCATAGATGCTGCTGCACCCGCTGAGTTTCTCCAGCATTTTTTGTGTACCAGTTGAAGTAAGAATCTCGAATATGTAGAGGCAAGGAACTGCAGATGCCAAGGAAAGACGCAAAGTGCTGGAGTAAAGGGCCTGACCCACTTGCCGATTTTTTTCGGCGACTGCCGGCGTCATATCAGTGTCGCCAAAAGAATTTGAACATTTCAAAATCCAGCGGCGACAAAAAAAACCGTTGCGACACTTGAAATTAAAACACCGCGCGTCGATATACGTCACCACGCCGCGGGTTTTTCGGTGACCCGATAGGTCAGTCTATGATGCCGGCAGTCGCCGAAAAAAATCACAAAGTGGGACAGGCCCTTAACTCATCGGGTCAGGCGGCATCCATTTTACTAAGGGAAGATCTCGACCCGAAACGTCGCCCATTCCTTCCCTCCAGAGATGCTGCCTGTCCCGTCCGGGACAGGCAGCATCGCTGGAGAGAAGGAATGGGCGACGTTTCGGTAATGCTGAGTTACTCCAGCATTTAGACAATAGACCACAGACAATAGACAATAGACAATAGGTGCAGGAGTAGACCATTCGGCCCTTCGAGCCAGCACCGCCATTCAATGTGATCGTGGCTGATCATCCCCAATCAGTACCCCGTTCCTGCATTCTCCCCATATCCCCTGACTCCGCTATCTTTAAAAGACCTATCTAGCGCTCTCTTGAAAGTATCCAGAGAACCTGCCTCCACCGCCCTCTGAGGCAGAGAATTCCACAGACTCACCACTCTCTGTGTGAATAAGTGTTTCCTCGTCTCCGTTCTAAATGGCTTACCCCTTATTCTTAAACTGTGGCCCCTGGTTCTGGGCTCCCCCAACATCGGGAACATGTTTCCTGCCTCTAGCGTGTCCAAACCCTTAACAATCTTATGTGTTTCAATGAGATATCCTCTCATCCTTCTAAACTCCAGTGTGTACAAGCCCAGCCGCTCCATTCTCTCAGCATATGACAGTCCCGCCATCCCGGGAATTAACCTGGTAAACCTACGCTGCACTCCCTCAATAGCAAGAATGTCCTTCCTCAAATTAGGGGACCAAAACTGCATACAATACTCCAGGTGTGGTCTCACTAGGGCTCTGTACAACTGCATTCACAATACAATACAAATGTATTCGTCACATGCACCAACTAAGGCACAGTGAAATGAATTTGCCATGCAACGAGACAATTAAAAAATAAGAACACACAGTAGGCACTAGAATTGAACGCAAACATCCACCACAGCATTCTCCTCTGTGGTGGAAGCAACAACATTTTGTGTCGACCTTCTTGTCCTAAAGGAAACTCCAGGCTGACACTGAAATCGGAACAAGAATGAACTTAGCATTTGTAGACTGGAAACACAAAAAGCAATGAAAATAGGACCTTAGAATAGGAAATGTTGAGAGTTATTGAAAATTAATATATAGTTGCAGGAAATCTGAAATAAATACAAAAATTACTGGAAAATTCTTGGCACGAGATTCTTGTTTCAACTATTGGATATTACAAGCAGCAGACGGTGTCGATAAAACAGCGACCTTTCCTCAATGAAGAAGGCAGGAGATTCGGAGTAACCGTTTACACATTCACTATAGGTCACATCCTGCTTGTATGAAGAGTGTAACAAGTTTTCATTTTTTTGTTATTGAGCTTGTCAAAGAGATTAGTTTAGTGTTAGGTACATAAAAAAGCTGGAGAAACTCAGCGGGTGCAGCAGCATCTATGGAGCGAAGGAAAAAGGCAACGTTTCGGCCCGAAACGTTGCCTTTTACCTTCGCTCCATAGATGCTGCTGCACCCGCTGAGTTTCTCCAGCTTTTTTGTGTACCTTCGATTTTCCAGCATCTGCAGTTCCTTCTTAAACACTTAGTTTAGTGTTAGTTTAGTTTGGTTTAGAGATACAGGGGCGGGAAGAGGCCCTTCAGCCCACCGGGTCGGTGCCGACCAGCAATGCGCGTACACTAACACTATCCTACACACACTAGGGACAGTTTACATTCATACCAAGCCAATTAACCTTCAAACCCGCACGCCTTTGGAGTGTGGGAGGAAACCGAAGATCTCGGAGAAAACCCACGCAGGTCACGGGGGAGAAAGTACAAACGCCGTACAGACAACACCCGCAGTCGGGATCGAACCCTGTGAGGCAGCAACTCTACCACTGCGCCACCGTGCCACCCAGTAACTGAGACAGCAGGTTAATACAGATGCTTCTCTCTTCCATTGATCTGACCTGACGATAGAACTGCACGGTCAATAAGTCTTAATCAAGGTGTCAGCAGCTTTGTACAAAATTTTGTTCCTCATTTCTAATTCTGCTGACTTGTATTATTCTTTACAGGGGGGAGAGGAGAAAGCTATCTGGCTTCCCATGTAGGTATCGCCTTGACCTGCCTCAGCATTTCTTACAAAAGGACCTGTTGTCACGAGGCAATCTGCCTCAGTCAGTTTCCCCACTGGTCCTCGACACACCAGCTAAAGTGGACTAAATGCATCCCCCCTTCCCCTCACCCTGGATAAATAGTAAGATTAAACGAGAACTTACCAGTTTGAAGTTTGATCTGTATTTTATGAGGAGTTACGATGAGGGATTACGTGAAGAAGCCCACCATGACGCATGCGTGTCATTCTTCAAAGCAGCGGTGTGGAATCACAGATAACTGTAATGACTAAACATAGTAAGATTAGAGAAGAGATACCAGTTGAGTATATGATCAAGGGTGGGAGCGGAGGGCACGTAATCCCTCATCGTAACTCCTCATAAAATACAGATCAAACTTCAAACTGGTAAGTTCTCGTTTAATCTTACTATTTTACTTCGGAGTCACGTGAGTGACTACGTGAAGATTTTAAAGCTCTGTGATTTCATGCCGTGGAAACGAGTCCATGCATCACGTCTGCCTTGATGACTGTAGGAGGAATTGTGTTAACATAATTTGGACATGAATTCGACATTGAAATCATAAAATTTATGAACACAAAATTATAACCCCTTTTTATAGGTTTAAATTAATTTACAGAACTTAAAATTGTTTCTGCAAACGTTCCAGGTTTCATTACTGGTTTGTTGTAAAATAGTTGGAATGTTTTTTCCCCTGACCATCCTGCTGCCTTGAGGATTTGGTCCATTGGTACATCCAACTGTATCGCTGCCGATGTAGCTGCAGCCCTGGTGGAATGAGATTTTAAAATATTAGTATCCACCCCCCGCCTGTGTTAGCACCTGTTTCAGCCATCTTGAGATGGTCTGGACCGTCACTCTTTTGTGTGGTTGCTAGTGGCTGATCAGAAGTGCCTTCTCATTGCCTCTTATGATTTTCGTTTTCTCCATGTATAACGACAAATGTCTTACTATACACAGACGGTCATCTGTTGGGTATGACCTAAATTGTATATTGAGGCCTGCTGATCCCTGTCTGTTCTGCTTTACTAATTCATAGATATGAAACGTAATATTTTCAGTTGAGGAAGTCATGTTGTCCAGTCTTAGTTTATGCAGTGACTGTACCCTCTGTGCCGTGACCAATGCCATTAGCATGACTGTTTTTAATGTCAGTCTGTGTAGGGACAGAGCTGTTGCTGGAGACCAATTCCTGAGCATCTTCAGGATAATACTTACATCCCATATTTGGGAGTACCTGGTTCTTGGGGGATTAGTATTAAAAATTCCCCTCATAAGTTTTGTTACCAGTGGGTGAGTCCCAACAGAGTAACGCTCTGTCCCCTGCCATAGGTAAGTCGATAGGGCACTTCTGCCGCAGTTGATGGCACTGTAACTGAGCCCCTCATCATAGTGGAGGCCTGCCAGATATTCCAGAACAGACGGGATGTTCATGTCTCTGTAGGTGATGTTGTTTTTATGGCAGTGCATCGCCCACTTCCTGATATAGACCAGATACTGTTTTTTGGTTGACTGTCTTTGGGCCGCCGAGATCATGTTCACTGTTCGGTCCGTCAGTCCCAGTTGTAGTAGAGGTGTTTTTAAACTCTACAAATTAATAAGTTCAAATGGTATGGCATGGGTGGCTATCCCTTGTTACGGGATGTAGCAATAAATCTGGTCTATGTGGGATGGTGATACATGGTTCTAATACCATGTTTAGTACCACTGGGAACCATGGTTGAGTAGGCCAATCGGGTACTACCAAAATACCAGACGCAGAGTCTTGTTGTATTTTCCTTAATACCCGACAGATGAGGCAGAAAGGAGGGAATGCGTAAATAAACAATTTCCCCCAATGCAGCGAAAATGCATATGTCGCCGCTGCCCCAGGGTCTGGTTCCCATGAAACATAATTTGCTAACTGGTGGTTAAGTCTGGATGCGAATAGATCGATATCTGGCGTTCCATATTTTGCTGTAATATCAGCAAATACATTTTTATTCAACATCCATTCGGTGTTTTCATTAAATTTGCATGACCTGGTGTCTGCCACTAAATTTAGTCTTCCTGGTAGGTAAGTGGCTGATATCCAAATATCTCTCTGGATACACCATTGCCAAATTGTATTAGTCAGCTTGTCACATGATGTCGATTTGTTTCCACCCATGTGGTTAATATATGCTACCACGGTGGTATTGTCTATCTGTAGTCTAACATGCTGGTGATATGACCCAGTACAATATGACTTTAGGCCATGGAATGCACCCAACATTTCCAGGTAGTTTATGCCCAGTGTGAGTAATAATGATGCCTCCTGAGCAGTCCATCTACCTCCACAGCTGGTGATGGTATTGGTGGCTCCCCACCCAAGTGCACTGGCATCAGTTTGTAGTACCATGGAAGGGTTACTGACAATGATTGGATTGGAACAAAGCCAGATGTTATCTATCCACCATTTTAGTTCCATTTTAGCTTTGATTGGTAGTTTCATAGGTCTGTCAAAGTGACCTGCATTAATTTTGAGTGCTTGTATTTTTGCTCTCTGTAAGTTTTGGCAATGTAAAGGTCCAAATTGTGTGGCTGGAAAGGCAGCCACCATTTTGCCAATTACTTTAGCTACCAATCTGATGGATGGTTTGCTGATGTCAATGAGGTTATTGCAAGCCTCTATTAAATCTCTAGCCTTTCCCTTAGGCAGAGTCACCGACATGTGAACTGTGTCAATGGTGAACCCCAAATAGTCCATAGTAGTGGAAGGCGTTAGTTTAGATTTAACTGGATGGATAATAAATCCCAGTTTTTCAAATAACTGTTTTGTGGCTGTTACGGTTTGTTTGGCCAATTCCAAAGTTTTGCCCACAATGAGTATGTCATCTAAATATGCCATGACCATGTGTTTTCGTTTCCGTAGAAACGCTAGGGCTGGTTTCAAAATTTTTTGTGAACAGCCTGGGGGCTGATGATAACCCATTTGGCAGTGCTTTATACTGCCAAAGTTGTCCCATCCAGTTGAATTTTAAGTAACATCTGTGGTCACCTCGTATAGGCACTGAATAGTAAGTATCTTTTAAATCGATGCTGGCCATGAAGTAAACTTTGGAAATTAATTGTTTAGCAGTAACAAAGGTTTCCATTTTGAAGTGAATATATTGTACAAATATATTAAATTTTGTCAGGTCTATGATTATGCGACAACCACCATCATTTTTGTTTTTGGTAAATATATTGGACACGAATTCTAATGGTTCGTGTTGAGTTTGCTCAATTACACCTTTTGCGTAAAGCCGCTCCAGTTCAGCTTGCGCTTCTGATTTTTCTTTATCAGAAAGCACGAACATTCGGTTCGGTATATGTTGAACTGGAGGGCTGTACTTGTGTATAAACTCTATTGTATATCCCTGGATACTGCTTAAGATGTAAGTATCGGTTGTTAACATGCTCCATGCATTCAGAAAAGAGTGTAATCTCCCACCAACCTCCATGCTCCCTGTATTTTGTAGGGAACCAGACCCACCTACCTCCATAGTTACCAGTGGCAGGTTTACTTCTTTTTGTAGGATCTTCGCTGCTGTTGTTGCGCTGGTGTCTGAATTTGTGGTTTGGTTGGCGTTGGAGGTCCGCGCATCTTCCAAGAAGGCCGGCCTGGGCCATGGCCTAAAAAAGACTCATGTTTTGAGCACCGGGCCTTCGAGCTTTCACCAGTCATTCTTGTTCTGCTGGTGGGTGCGTAGGGGTGCTATCTTTGGCTGTAGTGGGTTTTTGATGGAGTCCCTTTCATCCACTGTGCGTGCAAATGCTGTTATCCCTGCTGTTAGGAGTTTCAATACTTTTTGTAATTTGACGTCCATACTTCTGACTCTTATTCCAATGTGTTTCCATATACAGGTGTTTACTATTGGAACATTCAGGGATATGCAGTTGCCCGGTGCCAGGTGTCTTGATGTGGTGTCCAGTACAGCCTGTTCTTGTAACTGGTTTAGAGACATATAGTCTATACTGGCAGCTTGCTTTGGCTCCAGATTTTGACCAGTCTGGTCTGGCTGTATGAAATTGGACACCATGTCCAGTAGGTTCTTTCGTTCCTGCACCCCTTGCACACTTGTCTTTCCTTCTGCGGACCCCTCTTCCAGGTCAGCCCAGAACTGACCCGCAGTGCTCCCCTCTGATGAGGTAGAAGCACTGTGCAGCCCTACAAGATGTGCTGCTGTGGGTTTATCATAGGGCCCACAGTGACCCGACTCCATCTCCCGGAGTCTGTCACGTTGGAGCAAATGCTCCACACACCGCTTCATCCGGCTCCAGCGCTCACGGTCGCTGGCCGCCCGCGGTTGTTCAAAGTCGGACTCCTCTGAGTCCACGACCTTGTTTGTTTTTGTGTCTAGCCTTACCGCCCGGCCGCGTGGATCTGGCCGGTGCGGAGGCGACATCGGGCACAGCCGATCCCACTATCGGTGATCCAAGTGCCGCTGGCTGTTGCTGGCTGCCCGCTGCTCCGCGGTCCTCCCTCACCAGCTTTGTCGCAGACCTTGTCTTCTTTGTTTTGTCCATGTTCCCACCTGTAGTTGGAAATGGAAACAAAAAAGACCGCAGAGTAAACTCTTACCTGCAAGTTGCGGCTGTTAAACTGCCGCTGCGGGGGAACGTCGTTCCACCGCGTCTGACGTTTCGCAATGCGTGTAGCGATATGACACGCATGCGTCCTGGCGGGGTTCTTCACGTAGTTACTCACGTGACTCCGAAGTAAAATCAAAGGGTAAACGTCAGTCAAGTTTGCACAGTCGGAAATCTAAAGCCGCAGCTTAGTATCTGCCAGCAGAATATGAGGCTGCGTTCATACACGCCTCTAGTCATGCTTCTCTAATGAGCTTTTAATTAAAATACAGTCACCATTTACATCCTGCCAGCCGGTGATAGGCTGGCTTTGAGGGATGCAGTGCAGGCCAGGGGAAAGTGTGTGTCTCTCTCTCTCTCACGCTCTCCTTCCCTCTCTCCCTCATCTCTTGTACTTTTTCCCTCTCTCTTGCTCTCCCTGACTTCCCCCCCTCTCTTTCCATCTCTCCCTCTCTCTCCGCCCCTCTCTCCCCACTTCTTCCTCTCTCTCTCCCCCTCTCTCCTCTTCCTCCTCTCTCTCTCTCTCCCTCCGTCTCTCTCCTTCCCTCTCTCCCTCATCTCTCCCACTTTCTCCCTCTCTCTCGCTCTCCCCCCCCTCTCTCTCCCCCTTTCCCTCTCACCTCTCTCTCCCTCCCTCCCTTCCTCTCTCTCTGCCCCCCTCTCTCCCCTCTCCATCCTCTCACTCTCTCCCTCCCTCTCCCCTTCTCTCATCTCTCTCTCTCTCTCTCCTAGGCTGCCATGCATGTATAATTAAGATTAGGAGGGTTGGCGAAACTGCTTTCCTTACAGCATGCCTGTTGCTGAATTCCACACTCCAATGGCATCCCAAATCAAATTATCTTGTGTCTACCTTTGGTATAAACCAGCACCTGCAGTTCCTTGTTTGTACCTTTTTGATCTTTCCTTTGATTACCTGTCCTAACATTTCCACGTGTGGCTTTAACTGAGCAAGATACATTGGAGCTAATTAGTCTAGAACCAGCTCCCACAATCAGCACGGTAATGGCCAATTAATTATCCATTAGGTTCAGACTGAAGGATAATTATTAGCCACTGCACCAGTGATCGCAAAGTGGCGCAGTCAGGTCAATCGCATCTCTTGCTTAAGGCTTGGTCAACATAACTGCAGCCCGGCAACATCACTGTGCTAACAATGAACATATACGTGACAATAAAAATGTTATTGATCTCCATTCCCTTTGTCCTGTTTTCACACCTTAAACTTCCTTATCTATATATCTTCCTCCCTCCCGACGTCAGTCTGAAAAAGCTTTTCACTGTACCTCGGTACACGTGACAATAAACTAAACAGAACTGAATAATGTAAAATGCGTTTTTATCCCCTTTGTATCCCTTTGATCTGTGTCTTCACACCTTAGCCTTCCATATCTCTGTGTCTCCCTCTCCCATGACTCAGGCTGAAGGAAGATTGCAACCTTCGCATGGTTTCGCCGAATGCAATCAACCTGGCGTGCACAATCAAATAAGATCAAATAGAGCAAGTTGTCCTACAACTTTAGGCTGTGCACGTCATACGCAAGAAGAAGAAGTCTGAATGAGGGTCTCAACCCAAAACGTCGCCCATTCCTTCGATGCAGAGATGCGGCCTGTCCCGCTGAGTTACTCCAGCTTTTTGTGTCTATCTTCACAATAAAAAGCTCTATTGACTATTCATTCTTTCATGCCTCCCTCCAGCCAATTTCAGCACCAAGGTCAGCTCACTAATGGTGCATAGTCTAAGGAGAGGACCACATTGCAAGTGAAAGAACAGTTCCAATAAATGACATGCGCACCACAGAGTTTTATATGAAAGGGAGAAAATGTACAACCTGATCCAAGCATTCTTAGAAACATTTTGAGAAATAATTCTGGCAAAATCTGGTGAACCGCACCCTGGCCACTCCCTCTTCACCCCTCTCCCATCGGGCAAAAGGTACTGAAGTGTGAAAGCGCACACCTCCAGATTCAGGGACAGTTTCTTCCCAGCTGTTATCAGGCAACCAAATCCTCCTACCACAACCAGAGAGCAGCCCTGAACTACTATCTACCTCATTGGTGACCCTCGGACTATCCTTGATCGGACTTTGCTGGCTTTACCTTGCACTAAACGTGTGTTTGCTTATCATTGTGTAAGAAAGAACTGCAGATGCTGGTTTAAATCGAAGGTAGACACAAAATGCTGGAGTAACTCAGCGGGACAGGCAGCGTCTCTGGAGAGAAGAAATGGTTGACGTTTCGGGCCGAGACCCCTCTTCAGACCCTGCTGCCTCACCCGCTGAGTTTCTCCAGCATTTTTGTCTACCTTCAATTTTTTTCCCGCATCTGCAGTTCTTTCTTGAACAATGTGAAGGGTTTGTTTTTTTCTCTTTGTGTACCATTTCACCCAGTTGGGAAGGTGGCAGTTTGTTATTTCAGCTGCAGAGTAAAGGACCTGTCCCACTTGGCAATTTTTTCGGCGACCATTGACTGACCTGTCAGGTCACCGGAAAATATGCGGCGTGATGCGGCGGTGACACGGCTTGACGACGTATTGACGCGCAGTGTTTTTTCAAGTGTCGCAACATTTTCTTTTGTCGCCGCTAGATTTTGAAATGTAATGAGATGAAATGAAATTGAAATGAAAGATATGACGCCGGCAGTCGCCGAAAAAAATCGGCAAGTGGGACAGGCCCTTTACTGCTTCAGGTCGAAGACCCTTCGTTACGACTGGTTAAGAGAGAAAACAAGTCAGTTTTAAATTAAATTTCTTTATTTATATAGCACATTTTTAGTCAACTTGCATTGACCCCAAAGTGCTTCACATAATTACATTCACACACACAGGCAAAGGTGGGTGAAGTGTCTTGCCCAAGGACACAACGACAGTATGCACTCCAAGCGGGATTCGAACCAGCTACCTTCCGGTTGCCAGCCGAACACTTAGCCCATTGTGCCATCTGTCGTTAAATTACAAAGACTGTGGGGAAATGATGAATAAAATATCGGGAGTCTCTGAAATGTGTAGGATGCTGGTTTACACCGAAGAAAGATACAAAATGCTGGAGTAACTCAGCGGGACAGGCAGCATCTCTGGAGAGAAGCAGGGGGTGACGTTTCGGGTCGAGACCCTTCTTCAGCGTCTCTGAAACCTTGTGGCTCTCTTCAGCTGCCCTCATTTGACAGTCTATATCATCCTTTACCAATGTATTATTAGTTATTAAAGTAAAATTATCAAACTCTTTCAAAATATTTTTAGTTATAAAACTTTGGCATGGATTTATTTTCAGTTAAAATGAACTATTTAATTATAGTTAAACAGAGATAAATAAATAAAAAGAGAAATAAAAACAGAAGTTGCTGGTAAACACTCAACAGGCCAGATTTGTATCCCGATCTGAAACATTGTCTATTCCTTTCCTCCAGAGATGCTGCCTGACCTGCAGAGTTACTCCAGCATTTTGTGTCTTGTCTTGTAAACCAGCACCTGCAGTTCCTTGTATCCACGATGTATGTGACATGGTGCCTAGACTGTGGGACATTCAAAAGGCATCTACAGAGCCATCCTGAGCTGTAGTTATTGATCAAGTGTCAGTGAGCCTGTCAATTTGGTTTCTTCTCTTCTGCAGTTGTACACGGCCCTAGTGAGACCACACCTGGAGTATTGTGTGCAGTTTTGGTCTCCAAATTTGAGGAAGGACATTCTTGCTATTGAGGGAGTGCAGCGTAGGTTCACGAGGTTAATTCCTGGGATGGCAGGACTGTCATATGTTGATAGAATGGAGCGGCTGGGCTTGTATACATTGGAATTTGGAAGGATGAGAGGATATCTTATTGAAACATATAAGATTATTAAGGGTTTGGACACGCTACAGGCAGGAAACATGTTTCCGATGTTGGGGGAGTCCAGAATCAGGGACCACAGTTTACGAATATTGGGTAAACAATTTAGAACGGGGATGAGGAAAATCTTTTTCACCCAGAGAGTTGTGAATCTGTGCAATTTTGTGCCTCAGAAGGCAGTGGAGGCCAATTCTCTGTTTGCTTTCAAGAGAGAATTAGATAGAGCTCTTAAAGATAGCGGAGTCAGGGGATATGGGGAGAAGGCAGGAAAGGGGTACTGATTGGTGATGATCAGCCATGATCACATTGAATGGCGGTGCTGGCTCGAAGGGCCGAATGGTCTACTCCTGCACCTATTGTGTATTGTCCTTGGATTTCATTCCCAGTTCACAATGTTGTGGTTGTAGTCCACGGGTGCCTCATCTGCCGCACTACCGATGGGATGATGCAGTATGCCACATAAATGCAAAGGTACGAGCGTTTTGCAGTCAGTATTGAAACGTGTTAATGTTACTTTGATAAAGTAACTGAGATGTTGCCTGTCCCGCTGAGTTACTCCAGCATTTTGTGTCTATCTTCGGTTTAAACCAGCATCCGCAGTTCCTTCGTATACATCCTGAACAATTTATTGGGGTGGATACCTCAAGTCAATGCCAGTGATCATTACAATACAATACAATACAATACAATACAATACAATACAATACAATTCAATTTATTGTCATTTGGACCCCGTGAGGTCCAAACGAAATGCCGTTTCTGCAGCCATACATTACAACAAATAGACCCAAGACACAACATAATTTACATAAACATCCATCACATTGCTGTGATGGAAGGCCAAAAAAACTTCTCTCTCCACTGCACTCTCCCCCCCATGTCAGAGTCAAAGTCAAAGCCCCCGGCGGGCGATGGCGAATTGTCCCGTGGCCATTAAACCACGCCGGGTGATGCAAGTTCGCGCACCGGGTCTTGGTGTTAGAGCCCCCGGTGCGCGCTCGCAGAGTCCCGCCGCCATTCCAAGCCGCGCGGGGCGGTGATGTAGGCCCCGCTCCAGGAGCTCTTCAACCCCGCAACTCGGGCGGGAGAAGTCGCCGTTGCGGAAGCCCTGAAAAGCGGTCTCCCTCCAGGGACCCGCGGGCTCCCGGTGCCGCCCGCCAGACCCGCAGTTGCAGCCACCGAATCTCCCGGGGGTCGGGCCGCAGCAGCGTCCACCACAGCTCCACCCGCTCTGGACTCGGCCAGCTCCGCGACGGTGAGGTGAGTTCGGCACCAGAGTCCCCGGTCTTCCTGTTGGAGGCCGCTCCTCGTTGCAGCCCCAACGACAACGGAGACCCGACAAAGAAAAGGTCGGGTCTCCCGTGCAGGGAGAGATTTAAAAGTTTCCCCCTCCCCCCCCACACCCACCCCCACCCCCCCACACACATACCCCAACAAAAATAACAAAAACTACATTAAAACATAGACATAAAATAATAAAAACGCAGACGGACTGCAGAGGCCGCTGCTGGCGAGAGCCGCGCCGCCTACCGGAGATAGGACAGATTAAAACCAGCTGTATCAGTTTAGTTTAATTTAGTTTAGAGATACAACACGGAAACAGGCCCTTCGAGTCCGCGCCTACCAGCGATCCCCGCACACCAACATTACCCTACACACACACTAGGGACAATTCCACTGTCTCTAAATCAAATATAATGCTCAGTGCAGAATCCAATGAGATATATTAGAGTGTAGTCCATTTGTTTGGGTTGTGTTAAGTCCATGGATCTTACAAATTGAAAATGTTGTATTCTGTCATATCCTAAGATTAGTTTAGTTTAGTTTAGAGATACAGTGCGGAAACAGGCCCTTCGGCCCACCGAGTCCGCGCCGACCCGCGATCACCCCGTACACTAGTTCTATCCTACACACACTAGGAACAATTTACCAGAGCCAATTAACCTACAGACCTGTACGTCTTTGGAGTGTGGGTGGAATCCGGAGATCCCGGAGAAAACCCGGGCAGGTCACGGGGAGAACGTACAGACTACGTCCAGGCAGCGCCCGTGGCCAGGATGGAACCTGGCGCCGTGCCACCCTAAATATCAGTGGAGCAGATGTCCCAGAAAGAGGAGACCATGCAATCTGTACCAAATAAATTAATTTGGGATCTTAATTCATGAAACTGGTCTAAGTGTAATTATGGAATAAGTCCTGTTTTATCTCAGCATTTTGTAAACCTCGGCATTATATAAAACATAAACACATCTTTCTCATACACTGATTTATTTTCCTCGTTGCTAGTCAAGTTACTTGGTTGTGTTCTCGCCACAGTTAACCTGCGTAAAAACTAAAAGTGATTTTAACCTTTGACTCGTTAAATAATTCATTTGAAAATTATTATGAGGTAATAACTGATCCCTTTTTTCATTAACTTTTTCTAGGCCACTGCAGCTGGCTGTGTGTTAAAGTGGGAATACAAGTTAAATATTACCTCATTAAATATCTATTAATTATAAAAATACATTATTATTTTTATCAGACTCAAATGTAACCCATTCAAGGAGAAATGTCCAGGAAGCAGCTTATTAACAATTTTCAATTGCACTTTGGAAGAGCAGACAAAAAATAGCAGTGCTCAACAATTATCATAAGATAGTCTTATTTATAGCTTTACATCCTAGTTTCAGAAACTTTGCAGGTTTGTTTGAATACATTTGTCCGTGTTTAGCATCAAACCTGCCTTTAGTATCCTTCTAGTTATAACCTTGTGATGCAAAAAACCTGAGTTAAGCTCATAAGGATGTAAGTGGTAGGAGCAGGATTAGGCCATTCGGCCCATCAAGTCTACTCCTCCATTCCATCATGGCCGATCTATCTCTCCCTCTCAATGCCATCCTCCTGCCTGCTCCCTATAACCCCTGACAACTGTACCAATCATAGAAACATAGAAAATAGGTGCAGGAGTAGGCCATTCGGCCCTTCGAGCCTGCACCGCCATTCAATATGATCATGGCTGATCATCCAACTCAGTATCCTGTACCTGCCTTCTCTCCATACCCCCTGATCCCTTTAGCCACAAGGGCCACATCTAACTCCCTCTTAAATATAGCCAATGAACGGGCCTCAACTACCTTCTGTGGCAGAGAATTCCACAGATTCACCACTCTCTGTGTGAAAAATGTTTTTCTCATCTCGGTCCTAAAAGACTTCCCCCTTATCCTTAAACTGTGACCCCTTGTTCTGGACTTCCCCAACATCGGGAACAATCTTCCTGCATCTAGCCTGTCCAAACCCTTAAGAAGTTTGTAAGTTTCAATAAGATCCCCCCTCAATCTTCTAAATTCTAGCGAGTACAAGCCGGGTCTACCCAGTCTTTCTTCATATGAAAGTCCTGACATCTCAGGAATCAGTCTGGTGAACCTTCTCTGTACTCCCTCTATGGCAAGAATGTCTTTCCTCAGATTAGGAGACCAAAACTGTACGCAATACTCCAGGTGTGGTCTCACCAAGACCCTGTACAACTGCAGTAGAACCTCCCTGCTCCTATACTCAAATCCTTTTGGTATGAATGCTAACATACCATTCGCTTTCTTCACAGCCTGCTGCACCTGCATGCCTACTTTTAATGACAGGTGTACCATGACACCCAGGTCTCGTTGCATCTCCCCTTTTCCTAATCGTCCACCATTTAGATAATAGTCTACTTTCCTGTTTTTGCCTCCAAAGTGGATAACCTCACATTTATCCACATTATACTGCATCTGCCATGCATTTTCCCACTCACTCAGCCTATCCAAGTCTGAAGAAGGGTTTCGGCCCGAAACGTTACCTATTTCCTTCGCTCCATAGATGCTGCTGCACCCGCTGAGTTTCTCCAGCATATTTGTGTACCTTTGATTTTCCAGCATCTGCAGTTCCTTCTTGAACACCTTGCAGCCTCCTAGCATCCTTCTCACAGCTAACACTGCCCCCCAGCTTCGTGTCATCCACAAACTTGGAGATGTTGCATTCAATTCCCTCGTCCAAATCATTAATATATATTGTAAATAGCTGGGGTCCCAGCACTGAGCTTTGCGGTACCCCACTAGTCACTGCCTGCCATTGTGAAAAGGACCCGTTTACTCCTACTCTTTGCTTCCTGTCTGCCAGCCAGTTCTCTATCCACATCAATACTGAACCCCCAATACCGTGTGCTTTAAGTTTGTATACTAATCTCTTATGTGGGACCTTGTCGAAAGCCTTCTGAAAGTCCAGATATAACACATCCACTGGTTCTCCCTGAAGGTGGACTTTATCTACTTCAGGAGAACAGAGCGACCTTATTCTGTCTTTGCATTCATCAGCATCCAGCAGCTCAACATACTGGAGCTGTGTGGGGATTGCAGACTTCTGATGGTGTCCCTCTCTTACTCACCACTCTCTTATAGTCTGGGCGCTATGAATTCTGAGGCATCTTGTAGTCAGAAGAGCTTTAATTCCCCAAAGATAGACACACACACACACACACACACACACACACATTGATGGAGTATCTCAGCGGGTCAGGCAGCATCTCTGGAGAAAAAAGATGGGTGACTTTTCGGATCGAGACCCATGTTCAGACTGAAAGCCTAAATATACAGCTGGTATGTAGGCAACGTTAGTTCATCATGTCATGCCACTGCCCTTTTCCCAGATGGGCGCACAGTGGCGCAGCTGGTAGAACTGCTATCTTGCAGCGCCGGAGACCCAGGTTCGATCCTGACCTCGGATGAAGGTGGACCTCATTGAAACTTACTGAATAGTGAAAGGCCTGGATAGAGTGGGTGTGGGGTGGATGTTTCCAATAATGGGAGAGCCTGGGACCAGAGGGCACACAGCCTCGGAACGCTGTAAAAGGACGTACGGGGAGGGGGGAGGGGGGGAGTCAGTCTGCCTCGCGACTCTATAATAAAATATGATTCTCTTCATGCTATATAATCATGAAAATATTCTAGATTGTCAATGTAACGACTCTAAACTGTAGGCACAAAATGCGGGATGGGCAGCATCTCTGGAGAGAAGGTATTGGGACGAGACCCTTCTTCCAACAAGTTTCATTTCTATTCAATTTAAGGGCCTGTTCCACTTTCACGAGGTCATCACAAATTCTCCCGCGTTTTCCCCTGATTCAAACTCGCAGAACGTTCGTGACGAGTCCGTAGGAGGTCGTAGATATATCGTAGCGGCTCGTTATGCCAGCTGTAGGTACTCGTGGCATCAGGTAAGTCGGGACGTTTTTTCCAGCCCGATAAATATGTCCACGAGTAAAAAAATGGCCGGGATGAAAGAATTAAGTCATGAAAGTGCGACAGGCCCTTAACTAAATGTGAGTTCCTTTTATAAGTAACTGCTGAAATGTCACCCGGTCCTTCTCTCCCGAGATGCTGCCTGTCCTGCTGAGTTACTCCAGCATTTTGTGTCTATCTTCGGTGTAGACCAGCATCTGCAGTTCCTTCCTACACGATTCTAAAGCTTCATCCACAAGGCTTGCGATAATTAGCTGCGATCAATCTCATTGATCCCAGCAAAAGATTTCTGCTTTGAATCGGAATGGGAATTATTTGAATGAACAAAGCACTGGATCTTCAACCTGCAATTTGTTCATTTCATCGGGTCAGGGACATCTAAACGTTGCTTACTTTAATTTGCATTACCTCATTAAAATTACGTGCAATATTTTAATGAGGATGCGGCCAAATAAACATAATTTTCTTTAATTATCTGCTGAGATGCATCAGTGTCAAAACAAGGTCGCTAAGTAATGTCACTGGATATTAAATAGATTTGGATGTCTGGAATGCTTTCAACAGACTCAGCAGCGGCAGAGTTGCGAGAGACCCTGGTTCGATCCCGACCACGGGTGCTGTCTGTACGGAGTTTGTACGTTCTCCCCGTGACCTGCGTGGGATTTCTCCGAGATCTACAATGTCTTTCCACACTCCAAAGACGTACAGGTTCGTAGGTTCATTGACGGTACAAATGTAAATTGTCATCCAATCTTGTCTGTTCTATTTTCCCCCTCAACCCCATTCTCCTGACTTCTCCCTGCAACGTTTGACGCCCTTCCCAGTCAAGAACCTATCAGTCTCCGCTTTAAATATACCCAATGACCTGGTCACCACTTTGGCGATGAATTCCACAGTTTTGCCACCCAATGGCTAAAGAAATTCATCCTCATCTCCATTCTAAAGGTACGTCCTTTTATTCTGTGACCGTGCTCTCTAGCCCTAGACTCTCCCACTACTGGAGACACCCTCTCCACGTCCACTCTATCATTATTCATTTGGTAAAAGGCATCAAAGAAACAACTATCAACTATTTTTTCTTTTTACATTTGATACAACTTCGGATTTCCTATCCGATTTGTTTAATGGTCAAATTGCAAGAACTGTCGCAGAAAAAAAAGCTGAATGATGCCATTATCTGCTTCCCTGTGATGTTATATTATAGTCGATTTAATTTGCCAGTCGATCACTGAATGCAGGCAGATTAAACATTTAATTTCCAAACTCCACAATAAGCTTTCAGGCTGCAAATGATTTCTGAACTAGGCCTTATCGCCATGGAGACCAGCAGCACAGATTAGCCATGCCTGAACAGACTATGAACCACTTAACAATTTGTCCCTCATCAAATATTAACAGTGCAATGGTACATTTACCTTCCTCGGGTGCACCAGATTGGTTAGCAGCTAACATTAAATTAGACTTAGAGCTGTTATTCCAAATCAACCGTGAAAAATGAAGCCTGCATCACTTTCAAGAGAATGTTTCATATTCAAACAGAAAAACAGCTGGATAGTCAGAATAATAGATATTATTAGTCAACGTTTCTGAATTAACACGGCTCGGAATAGTAATTGAATGTACTTTGAGACACACCAAAGCTAAGGAACATACTATCTAAATCATCAGACTGAAGAAGGGTCTCGACCCGAAATGTTCTCCAGAGTAGACAAAAATGCTGGAGAAACTCAGTGGGTGAGGCAGCATCTATGGAGCGAAGGAATAAGTGACGTTTCGGGTTGAGACCCTTCTTCAGACCTGTCTAACTGGTTCTTAAACGTTGGGATAGTCCCTGCCTCAACTACCCCCTCTTGCAGCTCGTTCCATACACCCACCACCCTTTGTGTGTGAACAAGTTACCTCCCAGATTCCTATTAAATCTTTTCCCCTCCACCTTAAACCTATGTCCTCTGGTCCTCGATTCACCTACTCTGAGCAAGAGACTCTGTGCGTCTACCCGAACTATTCCCCTCATGTTTCAGACTCATGTTTCAGACTTCTTCAGACTATTCGGCCCGAAACGTTGCCTATTTCCTTCGCTCCATAGATGCTGCCTCACCCGCTGAGTTTCTCCAGCATTTTTGTCTACCTTCGATTTTCCCAGCATCTGCAGTTCCTTCTTAAACATGTTCCCCAAGGATGCTGCCTGACCTGCTGAGTTAGTTTAGTTCAGTTTCTCTTATTGTCACGTGTACCATGTTTCCGTGAAAAGCTTCATTGTTGTGTGCTATCCAATTAGCTGGAGGACTATACATGGTTACGATCAAGCTGTTAAACACTGTACAGATATAGGATCAAGGGAATAACGTTTAGTGCAAGATCCACTCCAGTAAAATCCGATTGAAGATAGTCTGAGGGTCTCCAATGAGGTAGATGTCAGGTCAGGATCACTCTCTAGAGAGTGGTGAGTCTTCTCAGAGAGAGTGGTGAGTGTGGAATTCTCTGCCTCAGAGGGCGGTGGATGCAGGTTCTCTGGATGCTTTCAAGAGAGAGCTAGATAGGGATCTTAAAAATAGCGTATATAGGAGCAAAGAGGTCCTTCTGCAGTTGTACAGAGCCCTAGTGAGACCACACCTGGAGAATTCTGTGCAGTTTTTGTCCCCTAATTTGAGGAAGGACATTCTTGCTATTAAGGGAGTGCAGCGTAGGTTTACAAGGTTAATTCCCGGGATGGTGGGACTGTCATATGCTGAGAGAATGGAGCTGCTGGGCTTGTACACTCTGGAGTTTGGAAGAATGAGAGGATATCTCATTGAAACATATAAGATTGTTAAGGGTTTGGACACGCTAGAGGCAGGAAACATGTTCCCGATGTTGGGGGAGTCCAGAACCAGGGGCCACAGTTTAAGAATAAGGAGTAAGCCATTTTGAACGGAGACGAGGAAAGACTTTTTCTCACAGAGAGTGGTGAGTCTGTGGAATTCTCTGCCTCAGAGGGTGGTGGAGGCAGGTTCTCTGGATGCTTTCAAGAGAGAGCTAGATAGGGCTCTTAAAAATAGCAGAGTCAGGGGATATGGGGAGAAGGCAGGAATGGGGTACTGATTGGGGATGATCAGCCATGATCACATCGAAGGGCCAAATGGCCTACTCCTGCACCTATTGTCTATTGTCTTTTGTCTCTGGTTGTTGATAAGATGGTTCAGTTGCCTGATAACAGCTGGGAAGAAACTGTCCTTGAATCTGGAGGTGTGTGTGTTCACACCTCTGTACCTCTTGCCTGATGGGAGAGGGGAGAAGAGGGATCGGACAGAGCGCGACTCGTCCTTGATTGTGCTGCTGGCCTTGCCGAGGCAGCGTGACGTGTAGATGGAGTCAATGGAAAGGGAGAGACTTTGAGCCCTTTTGTTTGTGATCTAGCATTTGCAGTTCCTAGTTTCTAATCTTAAATGTCACATGGGCAAGGAATCCAGTTCAGTGTTTTCCAAGGATGAGCTTGGACATCTGTAGATATCTCAAAGCTGGAACCCTTCATGCCACGATTCATTGCAGTTATTCACACCAGGAAATGATGCCAATACTGGCTTATTGACGGTTCTCTAGTGATTCATCTGCTGTTGAAAGTGCTGCTGCCAGTAAGAATTTCAATGTTCTATCTGGGACATTGTACAATAAAACACTCTTGACTCTTGGCCCCACAACAATCCAGTCTCTCAGATACCGCGATCGTTTAACGGTTCAACAGCTCTTTATTATCACATGTGCCGATGTACAGTGAAACCTATTTTTTTTTGCATACCGTTGTGTAAGGTATTGCCAGGAGTGTTGTGCAAGGCATTGAACAGGTTATGAGTTATGTTGCACTTCAGTGCCCCATCATAGATTTTGCTTCCAGTTTCCTTGCTTTTCGAACATGAAACATGGGCGGCACAGCGGCGCGCCGGTAGAGTTGCTGCCTCACAGCGCCAGAGACCCGGGTTCAATCCTGACCACGGGTGCTGTCTGTACGGAGTTTGTATGTTCTCCCCGTAACCTGCGTGGGTTTTCTCCGGGGGCTCCGGTTTCCTCCCACACTCCAAAGACGTACAGGTCTGTAGGTTAATTGGCTCTGGTAAATTGTTCCTAGTGTGTGTAGGATAGGACTAGTGTACGGGGTGATCGCGGGTCGGCGCGGACTTGGTGGGCCGAAGGGCCTGTTTCCGCACTGTATCTCTAAACTAAACTAAACTAATCTTAGGATATGACAGAATACAACATTTTCAATTTGTAAGATCCATGGACTTAACACAACCCAAACAAATGGACTACACTCTAATATATCTCATTGGATTCTGCACTGAGCATTATATTTGATTTAGAGACAGTGGAATTCTCTGCCACAGAAGGCAGTGGAGGCCAATTCACGGGATGTTTTCAAGAGAGAGTTAGATTTGGCTCTTGGGGCTAACGGAATCAAAGGATATGGGGAAAAAGCAGGAAAGGGGCACTGGTTTTGGATGATCAGCCATGATCATATTGAATGGCGGTGCTGGCCCGAAGGGCTGAATGGCCTACTCCTGCACCTATTTTCGATGTTTCTACGTAAGGAGAAGATGCAGAGATACCGTTGTAATGATGGACAGTGAAAAAAACTCACTTTGCGTTTGAGGACCCGCCAAGAAGGGAACTTTATCACCTAGCATCGAAAACATAAATTTATGTCATGTGGAACATTATATTGTTCTTTCCTGAAATTCACAGCTTCAGAGACAAATGCAAAAGAGAAATAAATTGTCAAATTTCTCTCACCATTTTTTGCAGGTCGTAGATTTCATTTTAAATTATGTTCCTCCTATGATTAAAAAGCACTGAATTATTTATACTCCATCTACATAAATAGTATATTGTTGGTGTCTGACATATTTATGATATGCAGTTCCAGCAAAGTACTTCTAATATACAGGTTAGTGCAATTTATTGAACAGGTTGCACTGATGCCTCTACAACATGTAACATGTTTACTGACTGAATGAAGGAGTGCAGCGTAGGTTCACCAGGTTAATTCCCGGGATGGCGGGACTGACATATGATGAAAGAATTTGTCGACTGGGATTGTATTCACTGGAATTTAGAAGGACCTTATAGAAACATATAAAATTCTTAAAGGATTGGACAGGCTTGATGCAGGAAAAATGTTCCCCATGTTGGGTGGGTCCAGAACCAGGGGTCACAGTTTAAGAATAAGGGGTAGACCATTTAGGACTGAGATAAGGAAAAACTTTTTCACCCAGAGAGTTGTGAATCTGTGGAATTCTCTGCCACAGAAGGCAGTGGAGGCCAGTTCACTGGATGTTTTCAAAAGAGAGTTAGATTTAGCTCTTAGGGCCAATGGAATCAAGGGATATGGGGAGAAAGCAGTATTGATTTTGGATGATCAGCCATGAATGGCGGTTATGGATCGAAGGGCCGAATTGCCTACTCCTGCACCTATTTTTTATGTTTCTATGAATATATACTCAAATGGTGCAGGACAAATCATTGGATGGAAGGATACTGGCTTTGGCTAGTGGTTTGAATGGGAGTGGGATGGGATGGGAGGGTGAGGATGGTCAAACACTCCAGTCTTCCCCGTTGTTGAACTACACACCGTTTTTCCTTGCGCGCTGGAGATAATTTATAATTTTGCCAATTGATTTACAAACCTGCACGTCTTTGGAGTGTGGGAGGGAGCCGGAGCACCCGGAGAAAACTCACCTGGTCACAGGGAGAAGGTAGAAACTCTGTACAGAAAGCAGCCGTGGCCAGGATCGAACCTGGGTCTCTGGCACTGTGAGGTTGCCACTTTACTGCTGTGCCACCATGCCACCGCTGCACTGTGCCTGATTGTTCTCTCCGGACCCTATGCCTGTTGTTTGAAAGTTCCAGCACATCGTAATAAAAATATTTCCTTCGCTCCATAGATGCTGCCTCACCCGCTGAGTTTCTCCAGCATTTTTGTCTACCTTCGATTTTTCCAGCATTGGCAGTTCCTTCTTAAACATGTTCCCCAAGGATGCTGCCTGACCTGCTGAGTTAGTTTAGTTCAGTTTCTCTTATTGTCACGTGTACCATGTTTCCGTGAAAAGCTTCATTGTTGTGTGCTATCCAATTAGCTGGAGGACTATACATGGTTACGATCAAGCTGTTAAACACTGTACAGATATAGGATCAAGGGAATAACGTTTAGTGCAAGATCCACTCCAGTAAAATCCGATTGAAGATAGTCTGAGGGTCTCCAATGAGGTAGATGTCAGGTCAGGATCACTCTCTAGAGAGTGGTGAGTCTTCTCAGAGAGAGTGGTGAGTGTGGAATTCTCTGCCTCAGAGGGCAGTGGATGCAGGTTCTCTGGATGCTTTCAAGAGAGAGCTAGATAGTGCTCTTAAAATAGCGTATATAGGAGCAAAGAGGTCCTTCTGCAGTTGTACAGAGCCCTAGTGAGACCACACCTGGAGTATTGTGTGCAGTTTTTGTCCCCTAATTTGAGGAAGGACCCTATGCCTGTTGTTTGAAAGTTCCAGCACATCGTAATAAAAATATTTCTGGAAATCAAAAAGAATATGTATAGATTATACCCAGGGTAAGAGTTGGATTTGGCATTATGTTCAACACAGACACTGTGGGCCTAAAGGGGCTGTCCCACTTGGGCAACCTAAGTGGCGAGTTTAGAGGAGTTTAGGAGAGTTTGAAAAAGTGTCATGTTGAAGACCTCCTTCAACTATGTTGAAGACCTCCTTCAACTATGTTGAAGACCAGCAACAACTAACTTTGGGAAAATTGGACACCGAATAGTGGAGAGTGAAGGTGACCTCCCTTCGACTATGATGAAGACTACCTACGACTACCTTCGACCACCCTCGATTACCTACGACTAACATGCCGACCTACTACGACTAAACCTACGAGTAAAAAAAGTATCGATTTTTTTCCCATGGCGATTTTTTACTCGCGGGCATTTTTCAACATGTTGAAAAATATGCCGTGACCTAGCTGAGGCCTCGAGTACACAGGGGCCACTCTCGAGCATGAAGGAGAGTTAGAAAGACCTCCCAGGACCTCGTGTCGACCATGCTGCAAGTATGAGTCGAGGGCAAACTCGCCAGAATTCGCGGATTAGGTCGCCCATGTGGGACAGCCCCTTAAGGGTCTGTTCATGTGATGTACTGTTTTATGTTTAGTTTAGTTTAGTATAGGTATAGGTTCTTTATTGTCATCATAACATGTAAACATGTACAACGAAATTAAAAATGCCAACCAGTCAGTGCACCATTCACACATTATCTAAAAGCTAACGATACGTAAAAGAGAAATATCTGAAATAAACAACTAAAATAAATAACATGAAAAAACCAAGCATAAACACACAGCCATACATTCTTCTGTCGATTGCACAATCCCTTTGGTATGTAGCGCACCTGCGCTCATTTGGTGGCTATATTAAGTGTAGTTATTGCTGTTGGATTAAAAACTGTTTTTGAGTCTGTTTGTCCTTGTCCTCATTGATCTGTACCGCCTGTCTGACGGCAACAGTTCAAACAGGGAGTGTCCGGGGTGGGAAATGTCCTTTATAATGTTCTGGGATTTCTTGAGACAGTGGGAACTGTGTAGGTCCTCCAAGGTGAGGAGAGGTCAGCCGACAATCTTCTGGGCGTTGTCAATAGCCCTCTGGAGCGCTTTCCTCTTAGCCGCTGTGCAGCTGGTGTACCACACGCATACACAGTATGTTAGGATGCTCTCGATGGAGCACCGATAAAAGGACAGCAGCAGTCTCTGGGTGATGTTGTTCTTCCTGAGCACCCTCAGGAAGTGCAGTCTCTGCTGGACCTTTTTCAGCAGCGCAGAGGTGTTCACGCTCCACGTCAAGTCCTCCTCAATGTGGATTCCCAGGAGGCGGAAATCCGCCACCCTCTCCACACAGTCCCCTCTGATGATTAATGGTGTAATGTCCGTTTTCTTCTTTCTGTAGTCTATTATGAGCTCCTTGGTCTTTGAGGTATCGAGGAGCAGGTTATTCTCTCCGCACCACACTGTCAGCTGCTTCACCTCATCCCTGTAGGCATACTCATCCCCCCCAGAGATGAGCCCCACCACCGTGGTGTCATCCGTGTCATTAGTTTAGAGATACAGCGCAGAAACAGGCTCTTCAGCCCAATGGGTCTGTGCCGGCCATCGATCCCCGCATATTAATACTATCCGACACAAATTATAGACAAATTACATTCATACCAAACCAAATAACCTACAAACTTGCACGTCTGAAGAAGGGTTTTAGCACGAAACGTTGCCTATTTCCTTCGCTCCATAGATGCTGCTGCACCCGCTGAGTGTCCCCAGCACTTTTGTCTACCTTCGGTTTTCCAGCATCTGCAGTTCCTTCTTAAACCCACACTGACCTTTTTGTATTGGGCCTCCTCCATTGTCAGAGTGAGGCCCAGCGCAAATTGGAGGAACAGCACCTCATATTTCACTTGGGTAGCTTACACCCCTGCGGTATGAACATTGACTTCTCTAACTTCAAGTAACCTTTGCTTTCCCTCTCTCTTCATGCCTCCCCCTTCCCAGTTCTCCGACCAGTCTGACTGTCTCCGACTACATTTTATCAGTTTGCTTTGAACAGAGAGAAATGCAGCCAACTCTCAGCTCACAATGATCTACTCTACATTTTCCCTGAACCTCATTCCCTTTGTCCTATTTTCACACCTTGCACTTCCTTATCTCTGTATCTCCCACCCCCCCCTGACATCAGTCTGAAGAAGGGTGTCGACCCGAAACGTCACCCATTCCTTCTCTCCAGAGATGCTGCCTGTCCCGCTGAGTTACTCCAGCATTTTGTGCCGATATATATATATATATATATATATATAGATAGGCACAAAATGCTGGAGTAACTCAGCAGGACATGTACATATATACATGTACACACACGCACATATATGTACACATTAAAACAACAATAATAGTGCAATAATAATACTAATAGTCTATGTAGTTCAGAACTTATTTGTTGTCATGTTTAATAGCCTGATGGCTGTAGGGAAGATGCTGTTCCTGAACCTGGATGTTACAGTTTTCAAGCTCCTGTACCTTCTCCTCGATGGCACGTGGTGAAATGTGTGGTCAGGGTGGTGTGGGTCTCCGACGATGCTGGCTGCCTTTTTGACTACAACAGCAAGGGCTGCATTGGTTGAGTATATGAGGTAGCAGGTGGCAGAGTGACTCTCCGCGATCTTGTGCTTGAGTGTGTTTCATTCTCATTGAACATGGCCGGGATAGCCTCTGTTTCCAAGCAGCCACTCAGCGGTTTGGCATGATTGAGAACGTGGTGCGATTGAGTGGCTTGAGAGGATCGCGCCTACTTCAAGAGCATCGGGAAGCGACAATCACGGTACTCCATGCTTGACACCTTCCGCTTCAATACGATGTTCGCACGGACCAATGGAGCTGAAAAGTGCTCAGTTTCACATCTGGGAACTGATAGATAGGTTTTGTTTGCGGAGGGCGATGATCAGTGGCACACTGGTGGGCAGCGCTAGAGTTGCTGCCTCATAGCGCCAGAGACCCGGGTTCGATCCTGATCACAGGCGCTGTCTGTACGGAATTTGTACGTTCTCCCTGTGACCACGTGGGTTTTCTCCAGGTGCTCCGGTTTCCTCCCACACTCCAAAGCCGTACAAGTTTATAGGTTAATTGGCTTCGGTGTAAATGTAAATCGTCCCTAGTGTGTGTAGGATAGTGTTAGTGTGCGGGGATCGCTGGTCTGTGCCGTATGGGCCGAAGGGCCTGTTTCCAGGTGCTCCTGTTTCCTCCCACATACCAAAGACCTGCAGGTTTGTGGGTTAATGGCTCCTGTGAAATTGTCCCTAGTGCGTAGGATAGTACTAGTGCATAGGTGATTATGGTCTCAACGGACCTGATGGGCCAAAGGGCCTGTTTCCACGCTGTATCTCTAAACTAAACCTCTCTAAACTAAACCAAACCTCTCATCCATCAGAAAAGATCAATGCTGTTTCATTGCGATGACAATTGCAATCATTATTTATATAAATCTAAGCATATTTATTATTAATTAAACCTGCAGGGAATAGTGGAAAGGGATGAATTAATGTCAGGATGCCTCAGCAGTCACGTTTAGTAAATTACTATTTGTTTGTCGAGCACCTTTGTAACTGGAGCGGCAATTCCTCTGGGCCAGGGCCTCTGCCTTTAGTCATGACTGCTTTTAATGAAAACTCTTTAAGGGAGCAACAGAAATAGAATTAAAGCAATGGCTCTCGAAGATAAAGTTGCAGGCCGAGTTGTAAATGAAAAGAAAATTTCATTAAGTGGCAGCACTGTATCTCCCACAAGGATTCTAAAGATCCAGCGGAGGATTATTTGGATCTAATCTCTTGAATCGGATCTAATATTGGGGGTGGGCACGGTGGCGCAGCGGTAGAGTTGCTGCCTCACGGCGCCAGAGACCCCGGTTCCATCCTGACCACGGGTGCTGTCTGTGTGGAGTTTGTACGTTCGCCCTGTGACAGTGTGGGTTTTCTCCGGGTGCTCCGGTTTCCTCCCGCACTCCAAAGCCGGACAGGTTTGTAGGTTGATTGACTTTGGTAAAAATCGTAAACTGTATCTGGTGTGTGTAGGATAATGCTAGTGTACGGGGTGATCGCTGGCCGGTGCGGACACGGTGGGCCAAAGGGCCTGTTTCAGCGCCGTATCGCTAAAGTCTAAAGACTGAAGTGCATTAGATGTCTAGATTGATGTTACTTTGGTGCCCGATTAGTTCTTTCCAGATTCATCACATCCTTGGATTGTTGCTAGGGTTGTCCATTGAAAATAAAAAAATATATAGTTCCTCTGAAAATATTAAGAACAATTCTTCATATCGTTAGACTATTATTCTTTAATGACATAAATATTGATGATCCGAGGGTCCTTGGGGTTCATGTCCACAGTCTTCCTTCTTCTTCTTCTTCTTCTTCTTGCGTATGGCGTGCACAGCCTAAAGTTGAAGGACAACTTGTTCTATTTGATGTTATTTGATTCTGCACGAGAGGGGTGGGAGATTGCAACCTTCACGTGGTCCGCCCTGTTTCAACGAATGCAATCAACCCGCCGTGCACGATCAAATGTCCACAGTGGCAACACAGGCAGGTAGAGTGGTGAAGGTATTAAATAGTACGCTTGCCTCCATAAGCCTGAAAACAAAGGGGGAACAACCATGAGTGGACCGCCATGACGGGGGGAAGAACAAAGGAGGGACCCGGCATGGGGAACCACCGCGGAGGGGGGGGGGGGGAACAAATGAGGACCGGCCGCCGGATACATTGTAACGTTGTCGGCACCCTTTATGTGGTACTTCTTTGTATACCTCGGGTATGCGAAACAAAGAATATCACTGTGACTTGTCACGTGTGAAAATAAAGTATCAGAGATTATGAAATTCGGGGCATTATGTGGTAACTTTATAAAACGTTGGTGAAGAGTCTAATCAAGTATAAAGTATTTAATCACCACTGGTATGGACAATGGAATAATTGAATTCTCACTGGCAGCAAAATGACAAGAAAATACAGAAATACAGAAAATACTGAACTCATAGATAATAAACCAAAGGAAAAGTTCAATAGATGAAAAACCCCCAATATTAGTTCATCAATCGGTCAGTTCACAGGAACTGCTCCAGTACATCGAGCGCACAGGCCGACAGGACTCTGGACTTTGAATAATGGTGGCACCCGCATGTGTAATATATGCAACAGGAATTTCACCGTGCAGTCGCATGCATGACAACTAAAGCTCCTTTGAACCATTGAAAGTCCTCAAAGTCCCTGGTGCAACAGAGACAGTTTGTAGCTTAGTGTTTAGCTGGTGTTTGAGGTGTTCAAGAGAAAGTAAGTAAGTAAGTAAGTTTATTGGCCAAGTATTCACATACAAGGAATTTGCCTTGGTGCTCCGCCCACAAGTCACAACATGACATACAGTGACATACAGAGCCTGATGGTTATTGGGAAGCAGCTGCTCCTGAATCTGGAGGTGACAGTTTCCAGACTCCTGCACCTTCTCCCTGACGGCAGGGGTGAAATGAGGGCGTGGCCAGAGTGGTGAGGGTCCTGAGAGTGCACTAGGAGCATTGAGTGCACAGTTTTGGTCACCACACTACGGGAAGGATGTTATTGCGATTGTGCTGGAGTGAATGCGGGAAGAGATTCACCGGGATGCTGCATGAATTGGAGCATTTTAGTTATGGGGAGAGATCGGATATGTTGACCCTAGAGCAAAGAAGGTTGAGAGGTGACCTTATCGAAGTATATAAATGCTCAGGATATCAATAACAAGAGGGCATAGGCTTTAAGAAGAGAGGAAAGAGTTTTAAAGGGGACACAAGGTTCATATCTGGCTCGAAGGACAATTATTTTCAGTAGTAATTCTTAGAGGTGGCACAGTGGCGCATCGGTAATATTACTGCCTTACAGTGCCAGACACCCGGGTTCGATCCCGACTACAGGTACTTGTCTATACGGAGCTTGTACGGAGTTCTCCCGGTGACTGCGTGGGTTTTCTCCGGGTGCTCTGGCTTCCATTCACATTCCAAAGACGTGCAGGTTTGTAGGTTAATTGGCTTCGGTAAAGATCGCAAATTGTCCCTCGTGTGAAGAAATGAACTCCAGCCCGAGCTACAACGGTGGAAATTCTATATTAGACCACATAGGCCCTAAGAAACAAGCACCATGGTCTTGTCCCTGGGGTTTGCTTATAAAATCTTTGCTGTCGTTCTTTAAAATAAACAAAGTCTGGGTTTAAAATGTGAGGCAGAAGGTGGCATATTGTTCCAACAAAAGCTCAGTGACGTTCCAGTACCATGGAGAGCTCAGTGGGAGAAAGTCTGAACTTTTTGATTTCTTCAATCTCTCGAACCTTCTGAATTCAGACATTGAGCAAAACATCGCAGGATCAGGTACCAAAGCAGACAATGTGTACCAGCAAACCTGGATGTTTTTGTGACTGAATTGTATTACTAGCAACACTAATGTCGGAAAATGACCATGTTACAGGTTAGAAGGGGAATCGAGGACCAGAGGACATAGGGTCAACGTGAAGGGGAAAAGATTGAATAAGAATCCGAAGGGTAACTTTTTTACACGGTGTATGGAACAAGCTGCCAGAGGAGGTAGTTGAGGCTGGGACTATCCCATTGTTTGAGAAACAGGTACATGGATAGGACAGGTTTGGAGGGTTATCGACCAAGCGCAGGCAAGTGGGACTAGGGTAGCTGGGACATTGTGGGCAAGTTGGGCCGAAGGGCCTGTTTCCACACTGTATCACTCTATGACTCTATATTCCCATCTAGAGGAAGTCCTAATTTTTTATCCGTACACTGTGGATGGCTTGATGGTAATCAAGTAATGTCTTTCCGCTGGTAGACAAAAGTGCTGGAGAAACTCAGCGGGTGCGGCAGCATCTATGGGGCGAAGGAAATAGGCAACGTTTTGGGCCGAAACCCTTCTTCAGACTGATGTAAGGTGGGAAGGGGGGGAGGAAGGAAGAGGAGGAACCAGAGGGCTGAGGGAGAGCTGAGAAGGGGAGGAGACAGCAAGGGCTACCGGAAATTGGAGAAGTCAATGTTCATGCCGCTAGGGTGCAGACTGCCCAAGCGGAATATGAGGTGCTGCTCCTACAATTTCCGGTGGTGCTCACTCTGGCCATGGAGGAGGCCCAGGACAGAAAGGTCGGATTTGGAATGGGAGGGGGAGTTGAAGTACTGAGCCACCGGGAGATCAGGTAGGTTATTGCGGACTAAGCGGAGGTGTTCGGCGAAACGATCGGCAAGTCTGCGCCTGGTCTCACCGATGTAGTTCCGCTGACTGGACAGCTCAACAAAAAAACAACGAAAGCTGGAATAACTCAGCGGGTCAGACAGCAGTTACTCCAGCTTTTTGTGTCTATCTTCGGTTTAAACCAGCATCTGTGGTTCCTTCCCGCACCTTTTCTCTGTTCCTGGATACACATGGCAATATTCCCTAAATCCTGTATCTGTACACTGTGGATGGCTTGATTGTAATCATGTATAGTCTTTCCACTGACTGGATAGCACGCAACAAAAAAATCTTTCAACAGTACCTCAGTACACGTGACAATAAACTGAACTAAACAAAAATACACAAATGCATTGCGGTTTTTAATATTGGGAAATCATTGTTGAATATAGTGTGAATTGTTAAATGAAGAGCTTGACATCCTAGCTCTCAACTATCATCATTTCTCACTGTTCAGGCGTTGTGTCAACTTGCCATCGTGATAGCCAAGGTTTTATCATCAAATAGCTTCATGCCGACATACAAAGAAAGGGCTAGCTCATGGGATAATGGATTAACTGTCAGTCCTTTATGGTCTAACACACCTTGCAGCTTCTGATTGAAGCCCCTCGACGGAAGCAAGGAATAATTTACAAAATACCGCGCACACATTTAGCGAACTAAATATCACGAATATGTAGACAAGAGGCTGCGGGGTGTCACCTTGCATTTACTCCGTGCAAATGAATGAAAGGCCACTGTTCTCATAATTAAATTGTGCCAATTCCGCATATGAACAATAAGCAACGTTTCATATGTACAGTGAGGGGGAACATTAAGTTCAGCTCAGTTTAGTTTATTGTGGATGATCAGCCATGATCACATTGAATGGCGGTGCTGGCTCAAAGTGTCAAATGGCCTACTCCACACCTATTGTCTATTGTCTATTGTCACGTGTACCGAGGTACAGCGTATAGTGAAAAGCCTTTGTTTCTTTTGTTGCGTGCTAAGCAGTCAGCAGAAAGACAATGCATGATTACAATCGATCCATTTACAGCGTAGAGATGCATGATAAGGGAATAACGTTGAGTGCAATGTAAAGCCAGCAAAGTCCGATCAAGGATAGTCCTCAAATGGTCATCAAAGAGGTAGTTCTCTCAGTCTGAAGAAGGGTCTTGACCCGAAACGTCACCCCTTCCTTCCATCCGTAGATGCTGGCTGTCCCGCTAAGTGACCCCAGCATTTTGTGTCTATCTTCGGTGTAAACCAGCATCTGCAGTTCCTTCCTACACATTACGTTTTAAGTGCTAACTTAAAGGTCACCCTTTACAAAAAAGGACAAAAAAATATTTTATTTTCGTTATTTCCGCTGAAACATCATTGACATTCCGTTCTATAAGTGCAGATCAATACTCAGACACTGACGCAAGGTAAAGCCACAATGATTGAGATCGATCCCCCTCCAGTAATATCCAGCAGAAATACAGGCAGCATAAAGTGTGGTGTTTGGTCAGGCGTCGAATTGAGATCTCTTTCTCTCTCGTGAAAAAAAGGTGTCTAACAGTAAAAGCGCTCAGAGATGGCACATTGATTTTTTTTTTCGTTCCTGTCAAATACCAGCAGTGTGCTGCTCACATTTAATGGAATTCAGAGGCAGCAGGATGAAGCAATTGGACACTTTCACTCAATTGTTTAAGGTGTTTCAGACTCCTCTGTGTTTCCGGGAACTTTGATGTGCCTGTTCATTATTTGATCGGACTTGTTACCCCGTCCAAAAACCATTCCACTTAATGTGTCACAGAGGGATATAATGGATGCTGCCAATTTAGTCTGATCTTCCCCGAGAACCTGCAGCCAGTTACAATAGACAATAGACAATAACAATAGACAATAGGTGCAGGAGTAGGCCATTTGGCCCTTCGAGCCAGCACCGCCATTCAATGTGATCATGGCTGATCATCCCCAATCAGTACCCCGTTCCTGCCTTCTCCCCATATCCCCTGACTCCGCTATTTTTAAGAACCCTATCTAGCGCTCTTCACTGCCTGCTGTACCAGCATGCTTACATTCATAGAATGATGTACAAGGACCTCCAGATCCCGTTGTACTTCCCCTTTTCCCAACTTGATGTGTTCCCACATGATGTGCTCTCATGCAAAGAGTACCCAGTCAAGTGAAGGTGGGGAACTGAAACAGGGCACCTTGCCGATCGAGAAGGTCAGGCCCCCAGCATAAGTGGTATCTGCAGGGGCCGCAGATTAATGATTTGGAATGGAAAACAGTCTTTACTTACGGGTTATAAGGTCATATGATAGGAGTAGAATTAGGCCATTCGGCCCATCAAGTCTACTCCGCCATTCAATCATGGCTGACCTATCTCTCCCTCCCAACCCCATTCTACCCATTACCTCTGACGCCTATACTAATCAAAAATCTATCTATCTCTACCTTACAAATAACCACTCTTGGGCTCTCCAACCTTAAATAATTCCACAGATTCACCACCCATTTCTTGTTGAAGTGTTATTGTCCTCGACCTGAAGAAGGGTCCCAACCCAAAAATGTCACCTGCCCATTTTCTCCAGAGGTTAGTTAGTTAGATTAGTTTATTGTCACAGTGTAAAGCTTTTTTGTTGCGTGCTAACCAGTCAGCGGAAAGACAATACATGATTACAATCGAGCCGCCCACAGTGTACAGATACAGGATATGAGGTGAAAAACGTTTAATGGAGGATGAAGTCCAGTAAAGTCTGATTAAAGATAGTCCGAGGGTCTCCAAAGAGGTAGGTGGGAGGTCAGGCCCGCTCTCTAGCTGATGATCGGATGGTTCAGTTGCCTGATAACAGCTGGGAAGAAACTCTCAGGATTTGGAGGTGTGGGCTTTCACCTTCAGTTTAGTTTAGAGATACAGCGTTGGAACAGACCCCTTGGCCAACCGAGTCCGCACTGACCAGCGATCCCCGCATATTAATCCCGCACATTAGGCCGGTCACGGTGGCGCAGCGGCGGAGTTGGTGCCTGACAGCGAATGCAGCGCTGGAGACCCGGGTTCGATCCCGACGACGGCTGCTGTCGCTACGGAGTTTGTACATTCTCCCCACGATCTTCGGTTTCCTCCCACACTCCAAAGACGTACAGGTTTGTAGGCAAATTGTCTTGATAAATGTAAAAATTGTCCCTAGTGGGTGTAGGATAGTGTTAATGTGTGGGGATCGCTGGCCGGCACGGACCCGGTGGGCCGAAGGGCCTGTTTCCGCGCTGTGTACTTACAGTACATGCCTGTACGTCTCTGGAGTGTGGGAGGAAACCGAAGATCTTGGAGAAAACCCACTCAGACACGGGGAGAACGTGCAAACTCCGTACAGACAGCACCCGTAGTCAGGATCGAACCTGGGTCTCTGGCGCTGCAAGCGCTGTAAGGCAGCAACTTTACCTCTGCTCCACCGTGGCTGCCCAGTGTGTATGCGTTTTGTCTTGTACCATGAACCCGGTTTCTCCCATCAGAAATCCTCTCCACATGTTTGCTGAGCTTCCAGCTTTTATTTCAGATCCCCAGTGGCCAAGGTTTCCAGCGGTTGCTTCATTTTTCTTATCGTTTTCCAAACCACCCCATGGGAGCCTTCACATCGAAGCCTCTATATTTCCCCACCAGGCCAACTGCACAGTGCATGCCAGACGTCACACAGAGACACGGTTTACAAGACTACCGTTTAAGACCAGGCTTGATAAGGTTAACAAACATAGAGATGATATTTTACTGAGGTGAATTACCGCTTCGAGATAAGACTCCCCGAGTGCACATTTGGGAATTCAAAAGCCATCATTTCTCTTTATGTGGTGGTAAACTTCCCCATTTTATAGGGCAGTATAAGACCCCATGTTGCTCCATTCCCCAGTTTAGCTCAGCTCTCCATTCTCCCAGGGCCACACCATATAAAAACGGCCAATAAACTAGAATAATGTCCACAAATAGGACAGGAGGAGAATCTAACAGGGCCAGAGACCCATGTTCAACCCAGATTAGTATTTTGATTAGTACGGGTGTCAGGGGTTATGGGGAGAAGGCAGGGGAATGGGGTTAGGAGGGAGAGATGGATCAGCTATGATTGAATGGCACGTAGACTTGATGGGCCGAATGGCCTAATTCTGCTCCAATCACATGACCTTTTGACCTTACGATCTGGTGGTTAGTGACACCGTACACCACAGAATGCACAATCTTTGCAAACCTCCATCCATTCTGCATTTGAAGATAAAGATTCATTTAATCTGTACCTATATAACCATATAACCATGTACCTGCCCCAATCTTATCATGAGTACGGTTAAAAATGTAGGTGGAGGTAGTGCAGGAGAACGGATCCTAATCTGCATTAGAGGGTCAATTTTTGAAACATAAAAGAAATGTAAAATAAGGATGTCTAGAAGGAACTGCAGATATAGAGTTAAGACTCTATATTGTTAATAAAGTTGGACTTGAATCACACAAAATGGCGTCCAAAACGTGGAAGCTCTTATGTGCTGCCTCAGTATAATCTACTGTTCTTGCGTTCTCATACCTAAGTATGAAGTATGATGGGGCCTATGTACAGTAAGATTTTTACTGAACTGTACACAAAAGAATAAATCTCACTGTATTTAGGCACTTCTGACAATATGATATCATTGAACCATGCTGGTTTACAGCGAAGATAGACACAAAATGCTGAAGTAACTCAGCGGGTCAGGCAGCATTTCTGGAGAGAAGGAATGGGCGACATATCAGGTCGAGACCCTTCTTCAGACTGAGCATCAGGGAAGAAGGGAAACTAGAGGCATGGAAAGCCACAGAACAAGTCAAACCCGGCACCGATGGCCAAGGAGCCCACAATGGTTCATTGTTGGCTGTGGAGGAGGTGATTTTATTTTCCCTTCACAGAGCAACTAATACTGGAGCCTATGACTAATAATTGTTGCACATCTTTATTATTGACACATACATAAATCCAACGCATATTTTAATAGCCCAGATCTCAACCTTGTAAATATTTAACAGAAGCAGTGTTCCTGATAAATAGAACATGTTATACAAACAAGCTATTTTCAGTTTGAGGTGCCGTGAGGATAGTGTGATGTCCCTGGCAATACATGTTAGATGCAATGCTGTTCATTTCTTTCAGTCCCCCTGAAGATTATTTGCATGGGTTATTTATTTCCTATTAAGTACAAGCGGCACGGTGGCGCAGCGGTAGAGTTGCTGCCTTATGCCCCTGTCCCACTTAGGAAACCTGAACGGAAACCTCTGGAGACTTTGCGCCCCACCCAAGGTTTCCGTGCGGTTCCCGGAGGTTTTTGTCAGTCTTCCCTACCTGCTTCCACTACCTGCAACCTCCAGCAACCACCTGCAACCTCCGGGAACCGCACGGAAACCTTGAGTGGGGCGCAAAGTCTCCAGAGGTTTCCGTTCAGGTTTCCTAAGTGGGACAGGGGCATTACAGTGCTTGCAGTGCCGGAGACCCGGGTTCAATCCCAACTACGGATGCTGTCTGTACGGAGTTTGTACGCTCTCCCCGCGACCTGCGTGGGTTTCCTCTGTGATCTTTGGTTTCCTTCCACACTCCAAAGACGTACAGATTTGTAGGTTAATTGGCTTGGTACGGGTATAAATTGTCCCTAGTGTCTGTCGGGTAGTGTTCAGGGATCGCTGGTCGGCGCGGACTCGGTGGGCCGAAGCCCTGTTTCCACGAAGTATCTCTAAACTAAATTAAATTAAACTACGGTTTGTTGATCCATGTACAGTGACAAATGGATAACTATTGAAATATACTGATTGGCTGCTGTACTCTATATACAGATTTGATAGGAAAGATTTAGAGGGATATGGGCCAAACGTGGGCCAGTGGGACTAGTATAGAAGGGGGCATCTTGGTTGGCGTGGGCAAGTTGGGCTGAAAGGCCTGTTTCCATGGCGAATCCGTGACTCAGTTTGTGCCCAGGCCCCTGCATATGATTTCATGACACTATAGAAGGCTACTAACACACCAGACACCTCACAGCATGGCGGCACAGTGGTAGAGCTGCTGCCTTACAGTGCCAGCGCCAGTTCGATCCAGCACAGAGTTTGTACCTTCTCCCCGTGAACCACGTGGGTTTTCTCCGGGTGCATCGGTCTCCTCCCACGCTCCAAAGACGTACAGGTTTGAATGTTAATTGGCTTCGGTAAAAATTGTAAATTGTATCCCAGTGCGAAGGATAGCGCTGGGGATCGCAGGGCGGCGCGGACTCGGTGAGTGGCGCGGGCTCGGTGGGCTGAAGAGCTTGGACGAACTCGGTGACCTTGACTATTTTCGTCCCCCCAGGTGCCGTCTCACTGGAAGAGTATTTTCTGTTTTTGCTGCCGAATCTTTGCATTTCCTTGTTTACGCCGCTCTGGAAAGGTCAGTGCGGCCATGAATATTGATGCACAGAGCTCCTTCTGGGATGGAGCTGAAATATGAGAAGTGGCTCACAGTTTGCCATCCACTGTTGCGAAAGCCAGATCGCAGGGGTGCTTTATGCCGAGACATCAGAGTACATTTTGTTCGCTCTTCACAGGGAGAAGTGAACAGAATGCAGAGAGCTTTGTGGAGATTGAGCTCTGCCTGCAGATGGGAGTTTTAAGGGCCTGTCCCAATGACCTGCATGCGGCAAGCGCGACCTAAAGGGCCGGTCCCACCAGCAAGCGCCTGCATGCGGCAAGCGCGACCTAACGTGGTCGCTTGAGCCGTACGGCATGCGACAAGCGCGACTAAACCAGAAGCGGGAGCCGCGCGAAGGTCGAGTGAGTGACACGGCGTCGAGGCGGCTGCGGGCCAGCAGGCCGTTGCCGTGCGGAATTATTAAACACGGTCAGTTTTTCGGAGCCCCGCGCGATGTCGGGACCAGCCCCGCATAACTCCATACGGCTCCGGTGATCGAAGTGGGACCGGCCCCGAGAAGCCATACGGCTAAAGCGACCACGTTAGGTCATGCTTGCCGCATGCAGGCGCATGCTCGTGGGACAGGCCCTTTAGGTCGCGCTTGCCGCATGCAGGCGCATGCTCGTGGGACAGGCCCTTTAGGTCGCGCTTGCCGCATGCAGGTCGCATGCCCGTGGGACAGGCCCTTTAGGCAACCACCATGAGGGAGGGGGAAGAACAATGGAGGTTCCCAGGAATGAGTAGGTTAGCCTATGATGAGCGTTTGTCGGCACTGGGCCGGCACTCGCTGGAGTTGAGAAGAATTAAGAGGGGGGGGGGGGGGGGGGGTGCTCATTTAAACATACAGAATAGTGAAAGGCTTAGATAGAGTGGATGTGGAGAGGATGTTTCCACTAGTGGGAGAGTCTGGGACTAGAGGCCATCGCGTCAGAAACAGAGGCCAAGTCAGTGGATATTTTTAAGGCAGAGATGGATAGATTCATGATTAGCATGGGCGTCGGAGGTTATGGGGAGAAGGCAGGGGAATGGGGCTAGGAGGGAGAGATAGATCAGCCATGATTGAATGGCGGAGTAGACTTGTTGGGGGCAAGTAGGCTTAATTCTACTCCTATTCCTTATGACCTTATGACCCGGTGTGGGAGGACCGCCGTGAGGGAGGGGGAAGAACAATGGGTAATGGGGACCCGGGGTGGGCTGTGGGGGAGGGGAGAGGGGGGGGGAGAACAAAGGAGGAGCCGGCGCGTACTTTGTAATTTTCTTGGTGCCCTTTATGTGGCCACTATTTGTATACCTTGAGTGTGCAGGAAAACAACTTCACTGTGCTTTGTCAATAAAGTGTTCCATTGCATAAGGTGCCATCGACTACAAGAATCTCCTCCTGTTACGTTTATTTAGTTTGTTACTGTCGCGGGTACCGAGGAACAGTGAAAAGCTTTTTTGTTGCGTGCTATCCAATCAGCGGAAAGACTGTACATGATCTACGCTACACAATACACAAATATATATATAGTATTCATACATCTACACTATACACAATTAAGCCATCCACAATGTACAGACATAGAATAAAGGGAATAACATTTTGTGCAAGATAAAGACTGATTACAGATAATCCGACATTATTTGAATTTATTGAGTGTATTTGTGGGCTCAGACCCGTGTTCGATCCCGACTACGGGTGCTGTCTGTGCGGTGTTTGCATGTTCTCCCCGTGGCTGCCTGGATTTTCTCTGAGATTTTCGGTTTCCTCCCACTCGCAGTATCATCAAAGACCCACACCATCCTGGCCACACACTCCTCCCTGCTACCTTCAGGTAGAAGGTACAGGAGCCTGAAGACTGCAACAACCAGGTTCAGGAATAGCTACTTCCCCACAGCCATCAGGCTATTAAACCTGGCTCGGACAAAACTCTGATTATTAATAACCACTTTCTGCTATTTGCACTTTACCAGTTTATTTATTCATGTGTGTATATATTTATATCATGGTATATGGACAATTTATCTGTTTTGTAGTAAATACCTACTATTTTCTGTGTGCTTAAGCAAAGCAAGAATTTCATTGTCCTATACAGGGACACATGACAATAAACTCACTTGAACTTGAACTTGAACCCTCCAAAGATTTGTCAGTTAATTGGCTTAGTATAATTGTAAATGATCCCTAGTGTGGGTAAGATAGTGTTAATGTGTGGGGGTCGCTGGTCGGCGTGGACTCGGTGGGCCGAAGGGCCTGTTTCCGCGCTGTATCTCTTAACTAAACTATACCAATTGTGCATTTTATGGGGTTTTATGTTGGCAGAATGGTGGGCTGATCTAAACTGGATAATTGACCAATTAAAGGTCCCAATCTGCCATATAAAAATCAAACTTACCACTACATAAAAGAGAGTGGTGTCTATTGAGCTCCCAACATATACAATACAAATTGTAGACTCCATTTATACATTGTTAAAAAAAAATTACATGTGTATATATAATGTGTATGCTACTCTTAAGACCTTCTTCTGACATCAGTCTCAGGAAGGGTCTCGACCCAAAACGTCGCCCAATTCCATCTCTCCAGAGATGCTGCCTCACCCACTGAGTTACTCCACCATTCTGTTTCTACCTCCTATTGACAACGCCTGTAGTCAGGGTGGAACCCGGGTCTCCGGCGCTGTGAGGCAGCGACTCTCCGCGCCGCCCGTTATCATTGCAGACTTTTTGTTGCGGGGGAAGAAAAAGTTTTGAAAGAAAAGACTGCTGCCTGACTTCCACTCGGTCTTTAATGTTTGACCTTGGAAAAACAAGCATGTGGGGAATTTGGGAGTTGCTTGCTCAAGCGAGCTCAATAGGATGGGTTGAGCGGCACTGAGACCTCACTGGGAACGGTCGGGAGCGCGATGAGCTCATCCACTTCACACATCCTGAATACAGAGTGGAAAGTAACCTAGACCCAGAGTTGACAAAAAACAGGCACCATGAAAGCTAAAACTCTAATGCGATCACACAACTAGTTGGCTGAGAAAAAATGCTGGAGAAACTCACCAAGTGAGGCAGCATCTACTGTACAGAGCGAAGGAATAGGTGACATTTCGGGTCGAGACCCTTCTTCAGACTGATGTGGGGGTGGGGGAATGTGGGGGAGGGTGGGAATGAGAAAGGAAGAGGCGGAAGCTGAAGGCTGTGGGAGAGCTGGGAAGGGGAGGGGAAGGAGTGAGAAAGCAAGGACTACCTGAAATTGGAGAAGTCAATGTTCATAACAGCTGGGGTGCAAACTACCCGAGCGAATTATGAGGTGCTGCTCCTCCAGTTTGCGGTGGGAGTCACTCTGGCCATGGAGGATCTGCAGTTCTTTCTTGAACAACTAGTTGGCTGATCATTTGTGGAGCCGCTTCAATAAAGTTACTGGAGAAAGACACAAAATGCTGGAGTAACTCAGCGGGACAGGCAGTATCTCTGGAGAGAAGGGAATGGGTGACGTCGCCCATTCCCTTCTCTCCAGAGATATTGCCTGTCCCGCTGAGTTACTCCAGCATTTTGTGTCTATCTTCAATTGAAACCAGCATCTGCAATTCCTTCCTACGCAGTGACAGGTTTTTTGTTTGTGTAAGAAGGAATTGCAGATGCTGGTTTACACCGAAGATAGACACAAAATGCTGGAGTAACTCAGCGGGACAGGCAGCATCTCTGGAGAGAACGTTTTGGGTCAAGACCAGTCTGATGAAGGGTCACAGAGATTCGTTGAGCTTAGTGTGTTTTGGGATACAGCGTGGAAACAGGCTCTTCGGCCCATCCGAGCCCTCCGAGCCCTTGCCAACCAACGATCCGTGTAGTCCGTGTTGTGATAACCACGACACCAGTTATACCATGTCCCACCTTCGCATCCTGCACAGAAGTCAGTTCACCTACAAACCTACGCGTCTTTGGAATGTGGGAGGAAACCAGAGCGCCCGGAGAAAACCCACGCCAGCCAAAACGTCACAGGGAGAACGTGCAAACTCCACACAGACAGCACCGGTAGTCAGGATCGAACCCGGGACTCTGGCGCTGTGAGGCAGAAACTCTACCGCTGCGCCACCGTGGCAGCTCATTTGGATTCAGTCTTGGCACGCGAACCTCGTTGGGAAAAGCACAGACTTTTGCGACAAAATGTAGTATATAATGGAGAGGTGATAATAATATAAACCATATCGAGGGTGGCTGTCCTTCCAGCTAAGGACAACACTTCAATTAGTTTAGGAAATTAGATTTTTTTCCTATTTTTTCTTCTTCTTTCCGTGTCCATCTTGTTACAAATGTTAACCTCGCTGTCATCATCCGTCCCGAAAAGCACGCAAGCTTCCGGCGGCAATCAGTGGAAGCCGTCACTTGTCTCAGTAGACGATGACAGTGGTAGCAGAATTGGCTCAGGATACTTCCAGTTTACAGCCCCGCCATGTGGACACTTCTGCTATGGGGCCTTTGTTTTTGCTTAAAGATATTAATTTAAAAATTCCATCCAATATGAAGGTTCATAAGGCCATAAGGGATAGGAGCAGAATTAGGCCATTCGGCCCATCAAGTCATGGTTGATCAATCTCTCCCACTCCTAACCCCATTCTCCTGAAGAAGGGTTTCGGCCCGAAACGTTGCCTGTTTCCTTCGCTCCATAGATGCTGCTGCACCCGCTGGGTTTCTCCAGCACTTTTGTGTACCTTCCATTCTCCTGCCTTCTCCCCGTGGACCCCTGACACCCGGGAAATTTCCTTCCCAATGGTATTGTGGGCACTCCTCCACGAGGATAGTTGCTGTTCAAGATGGCATATGATCAAAGGGAGATAATTGCCAGCAATGTGTACACATGGTGAAATGAATCTGAACTAACTCAGCGAAGGCGTGAACGACACAGAATCCATCGATGCAAACGCAATGAGATGTATCAGCGTAGGATTCCCATCTCCACAGGCATGGCAGTAAGACTACAGCAAGACTCTGGCACTGATTCAGGTAAGACGTTACTGTAATGATATCATGAACTCTGACAAATATAAACGCCACCAGGACTCTGCGACTGAATTATGTTTCGTAACTACTCACCATCTGCTTCTTAGTCCTTATAATATACCGCGCATAGTTTAATTTTAGCGTGTTTAAGTGTTCTTGTTTTTACGTGGCAGGTACACAGAGTGAGCACAGTATGCCTAAGTAGCAGGCTGGTAAAGATACTGCGTGCCAAATATTTCATGCGAGATGTTTGCGAGGGTGTACATTTCTGATCCCCGCACACTAATGGGCCTGTCCCACTAACGCGACTTTTTCGGCGAGTGCCGGCACCCGTCCTAGGCCGTTGCAGGTCGGCGATAATTTTCAACGTGTTGAAAATCCAGCGGCGACCAGAAAGACGCTACGACTCTTTGGGCGACTGAGGAGTCTTACTCACGACCAGACCGGCGACATGTCGCGGGGTGAAGCCTGTATGGTCGTGAGTAGCCGCCCAAAGAGTCGTACCTTGTTCTGCTCGACACTGGATTGTCAACAAGTGGAAAATCTTCGGCGACCTGTAACGACCTATGACGGGTGCCGGCAGTTGCCGAAAAAGTCATGTAAGTGGGACAGGCCCTTTACACCATACATCATATACTGGGGATAATTTTACATTTATACCAAGCCAATGAACCGCACGCCTTTTTTTAAAAGTTGGATTCTTGTTGGATTACATTTTCTGTCCCAGCTGAGCGGCTCCTGTTGGCACTACCCTTCTGCGGCCAAGCAGATTAAAAACACACACAGCCTGAAGGAAGTGTGTTAAGGTTGTTCCGATAACAGCTATCCCTTGGATAAGGACCAGAAACATGGACATTAGTCAAGAGAGTCAGGAGTGTTTTTATTAACGAATGTCCCAGACAGAACAGTGAAATTCTTACTTGCTGCAGCACAACAGAATATGTGAACATATTCTGTATACTTCTGTTTAGAAGGATGAGAGTTATTATGGATTATTAAAGGTTTGGACACGCTAGAGGCAGGAAACACGTTCCCGATGTTGGGAGAGTCCAGAACCAGGGGCCACTCTTTAAGAATAAGGGGTAAGCCATTTAGAACGGAGATGAGGAAGCACTTTTTCAAACAGAGAGTGGTGAGTCTGTGGAATTCTCTGTCTCAGAGGGAGGTGGAGGCCGGTTCTCTGGATACTTTCAAGAGAGAGCTAGATAGGGCTCTTAAAGATAGCGGAGTCAGGGGATATGGGGAGAAGGCAGGAACGGGGTACTGATTGGGGATGATCAGCCATGATCACATTGAATGGCGGTGCTGGCTCGAAGGGCCGAATGTCCTACTCCTGCACCTATTGTCTATTGTCACAGGCCACTATAAACAATATAATAAACAAAAGAAATGTCCAGTATACATATATATATATATATATATACACATGTGTATGTGTTTATAGCTTAATAGGTTTCTTTAAATTGTCCCTAGTGTGTAGGATAGAACTAGTGTGGAGGGTGATCGCTGGTTGCCACGGACTCTGTGGGCCGAAGGGCCTGTTTCCACGCCGTATTTCTAAACTAATCTACACATGCAAGGTTGCATCCCGTTAGATTTTAGTTTTGTTGTTAGTTCAGAGATACAACGGGCCCTTTGGCTCACTGGGTCCGCGCCGACCAGCGATCAGCTCTTTCACGAGCACTATCCTACACACTTGGGGCAACTTACAATTTACAGAAGCCAATTAACCTACAAACCTGTACGCCTTTGGAGTGTGGGAGGAAACCGGAGCACCCGGAGAAAACCCACGCGGTTGCGGGGAGAACGTACAAACTCCGTCCAGACAGCACCCGAGGTCAGGATCGAACCCGGGTCTCTGGCGCTGGTAGGCAGCTACCCAACGCTGCGCCACCGTGCCGCCTTAGTTGAGAAAAATGGTTTAACTATACACCAGGAACGTACTACAGGACTGAGTCCCTAACTACAGGCTGAACTCCTGTCATATATTCTGATACAGCAGCTACGAATCTTATTAAGACTCTAATATCCACATTTTATTTGATTGCTTCCGGACTTGGCTACAATCTGCTCACTGCGTGCACAATCTGAGGTTTCTTCATCCATGCAAAGACCAGATGAACCACATCTCGGTGATTCACGACCCCCCCCCCCCCCCCCCCCCCCACCCCACCCCCACGTAATGCAAGCTCTCCGCTCAAACCCGAGGTTGCCACGGCAACCGTTCGGAGCAGTGGTACAGGGTATCTGTTATAAACTCTTCCCTTCCTTTCCCAGCCAGGCAATTAAAGGTTGCGATGACGTCTTTGCCAATTAACCTATAAGAGAGGCCTGTCGTTTGTTGGCGAAGCCTGTCGTAGGTGAGCTCATGTAATTGTTTAGTATCAGGAAAACAAGTTGATGTGTAAATAACAGCCAGCGTGGACACTAAAGTGCATCAGTATTATTAACACCTCATGCCCTGGAATCCCCAAACACATTTCTCGTAGAAAAGGCTTTTATGCCTTACAACAAACATGAGGAAAACCAAAACTCAGACTTGTTCTTGAACGGTGGGCACAAAGTACTTGTGCAACTCAGGGGCACGGTGGCACAGCGGTAGAGTTGCTGCCTCACAGCGCCAGAAACCCAGGTTCCATCCTGACTACGGGTGCTGTCTGTACGGAGTTTGTACGCACTGCCCGTGACCTGCCTGTGTTTTCTCCGGGATCTCCGGTTTCCTCCCGCAATCCAAAGACGTACAGGTTTGTAGGTTAACTGGTTTGGTATCATTTAAAATTGTCCCTAGTGTGTGCAGGATAGTGTTAGTGTGGTCGGTGCGGACTCATTAGGTCGAAGGGCCTGTATCCGCGCTGTATCTCTAAATTGGACGGGCAGCATCTCTGGAGCGTAGGAACAGGTGACGTGTCGGGTCGAGACCAGTTCCAATCTTCAGATGGACTTCACCTTGATCGCTAGCAAGGAACAGAGGAATCGTTTATGACTATCTCTGCCTAAGTGCCAGTGGACAGCGGGGATCAATGTACCTTAAGTGTCAATTAGGTTTCAATTAAACATTTAAACAAAAAAAGTAGGTGCAGAGTAGGCCATTCGGCCCTTCAAACCAGCACTGTCACCCAAAATCAGTACCCCGTTCCTGCTTTCTCCCCATACCCCTTGATTCCATTGGTTCTAAGAGCTAGATCTAACTCCCTCCTGAAAACATCCAGTGAATTGGCCTCCACTGCCTTCTGTGGCAGAGAATTCCACAGATTCACAGCTCTCTGGGTGAAAACGTTTTCCTCATCTCAGTCCTAAATGCCTACCCCTTATTCGTAAACTGCGACCCCTGGTTCTGGACTCCCCCAACATGGGGAACATTTTACCTGTCCACTCTAGCCTGTCCAATCCCTTAAGAATTCTACACGTTTCTCTAAGATCCCCTCTCATTCTTGTAAATGCCAGTGAATACAAGCCCAGTCAATCCATTCTTTCATCATATGTCAATCCCGCCATCCCGAGATTAGCTTAGTTTTGAGATGCAGCACGGAAACAGGCCCTTCGGCCCACTGGGTCTGCGCCAACTAGCGATCCCCACACACTAGTTCTATCCTACACACACTAGGGACAATTAGGGAATTAACCTCCAAACATGTACGTGTCTGGAGTGTGGGAGGAAAGTGTGGAGCTCCCAGGGGAAACCCACGCAGGTCATGGGAAGAACGCCCAAACTCCGTACAGACAGCACCCGTGGTCAGGATCGAACCGGGGTCACCGGCGTTGTGAGGCAGCAACTCTACCGCAGCTGCTGAAAATAGAATGGATAATAGACAAATACAATTTTCTGATGAAGGGTCTCGACACAAAACGTCACCCATTCCTTCTATCCATAGATTCTGCCTGTCCCGCTGAGTTACTCCAGCATTTTGTGTTTATCTTCAGGGTAAACCAGCATCTTCAGTTCCGTGATGTATTCAAGAGAGAGTTGGATATATCTCTTGGGGCTAATGGAATCAAGGGATATGGGGAAAAAAGCAGGAACGGGGTACTGATTCTGGATGATCAGCCATCAGGGCCGGATTTACCTAGAAGCTGGACAAGCTTAAGCTTAGGGCCTCGAGGTCTAGGGGGGCCTCCGGCCAAGGCAGGACACCTACCATTCAACTCTGGGCAGCCCCCCTCTCTATCTCTCTCTCTCTCCATCTCCCCCCGCTATCCGTGTCCGGGCCGCCGGGTCTCCGCTCGCTCCTCATCCGCCGGCACGGGAGATTTGGCCGCCATGGCTGTCCGGTCGTAGCCTTGCTGCCAGCGCTGAAAACCAACGCGGAGGGAGGGGGCCTCACAAGTGGAACAGCTTAGGGCCTCTCTTCATCTAAATCAGGCCCTGACAGCCATGATCATATTAAATGGCGGTACTGGCTCGAGGGGCCGAATGGCCTACTCCTGCACCTCTTTTCTATGTTTCATACACAATATGTTGACAAATGTGGAAAATCTGATCTAAAAACTGAAACGACGGCAGGTACTCAGTGAATTGGGTTATATCTATGGAGCGAGGGAATAGGATTAGTTAATGTTTCAGGTCATTGGGTGGTTGGCAGAGCAGGATAATTATATTATGCAGCTAACACATTCTGCATGCCCATGAATTGGCACCAACTGAGCATCGGAAACTCCTGCCAAGTATTTAGCGACAACGTTCGCTTCTGAACTGGCAAAACATGATACCAGTTTACTGCGAATCTGGCAAAGATTACTTGGAAATATTATTGATGGCCACCCACGTGCTCTGGAACGCAATCAGGTTGTCTCTCTTGTAAATTCTCTTATTGTGGAAGCATGACAGATTGAAGCACGACATCCTGCCCAATGTACTGTAGAAAGGACGACATCTCTGTGCATCCCACGACATTTCTGTGCAGTTTCGGTCTCCTCGTCTGAGGAAGGCCATTCTTGCCATTGAGGGAGTGCAGAGTAGGTTCACCAGCTTAATTGGATGGCGGGACTGACACATGATGAAAGAATGGGTCGACTGGGCTCGTATTCACTGGAATTTAGGATGAGAGAGGATCTTCTAGAAACATGTAAAATTCTTAAAGGATTGGACAGGGGAGATGCAGTAAAAAAATGTCCCCATGTTGGGGGAGTCCAGAACTAGGGGTCACAGTTTAAGAATAAGGGGCAGGCTGTTTCGGACTGAGATGAGGAAAAACCTTTTCACCCAGAGAGTTGTGAATCTGTGGAATTCTCTGCCGCAGAAGGCAGCGGAGGCCAATTCACTGGATTTTTCCAAGAGAGAGTTAGATTTGCAAATGTTATAAATGCAACAAAAAGGCACTTTTAATGCAGAAAATTATTCCTGGCTAACTTCAACATTCCCCAGCCTAGGAGCGTTGTGGTCCAATCCTGCCTGCTGTGTGAGACCAATTAGCTAAGCCTTAATCAAACCGAGAAACTTCCCCAACATGTCTGGCAATGTCTTGGTCACTGCTTTGGTCTCTAGAAATGCTTACGCTGGCCCTCTTCGATTTTTTAAAAAAGCACCTTGTTTCCCCCAGAAGCTGAAAGCTAAAGTGTTTAGAGTTGCAACAGCCAAAATAATTGTTGTACTGAAGGTCGACAACCAAAGAGATAATTACAGTGGCTGTATGTGGGCAATGATTCAGTGCAGTTACCATCCTGCTGCCCAGGATTATAGATATTAGAAACTAAAGCCTAATCAGTCCCTCTGGCGCTTGCATCTTGGACTAGTCATTATGCTCCCTCATTGCTGGCTGGAACGGCAGCTCCATTTAATTTCTAGTTGTGCCAGAATCTCTGACCTTCATGGACTGAGAACTATATTGGTTTAGTTTAGAGATACGGCGTGGAAACAGACCCCTCGGCCCCCCCGAGTGTGCGCCGACCAGCGATCCCCGCGTACTATCACTATCCCACACACACACACACACACTCGTGACAATTTACATTCATACCAAGCCAATTAACCTGCAAACCTATTCTGCACTCTGTAGGGCCTTACCCACTTGGCCATTTTTTTCGGAGACTGACGTATCAGGATCGCCGATAGATTTTGATCATTTCAAACTCCAGCGGCGACAAAAAAAACTTGCGACACTTGAGGAATCACCGCGCGTCAATATGACGTCACGCCGCGTCACGCTGCGACTTTTTCGGTGACCTGATACGTCAGTCAATGATGTCGGCAGTCGCCGAAAAAACTCACCAAGTGGGACAGGCCCTTATATCTCCCCAATACTGATCGCTATCTTCTGCACTCTCTAGTGTCCCGAAGCTGAGAACCATACTGTGCATTCTGTGTTATTGTCTGCAATATGCATCTTCTCCTTTGCTCTGTCCGTTGTATTTGAGTTTGACTTGATTGCATTTATGTCTGGTATTATCTGAAGTGATTGGATAGCATGCAAAACAAAGCTTTTCGCTGTGCTTCAGTACATGCGAGAATGATAAACCTAAACCAAATCTGGCAGGGATTCGGGATAATCTTGGAATTCTGGAAACAGGCCCTTCCAGAAGGAAACAGGATGGAAGCAGGCCCTTCGGCCCACCTAGTCCACGCTGACCATCGATGAATGAATGAATGAATTAAATAATTAATATGTTTATTGGCCAAGTATTCACATACAAGGAATTTGCCTTGGTGCTCCGCCCGCAGGTGACAACATTACATACAGTGACAGTTAGGAATGACGCATAAAACATTAGTGATCACCCACTCTACACTAGTTCTATGTGATCCGGCTTTCATGTCAACTGCCGATGTAATAGGAGCAATTTTACAGGGGGGTCAACTAACCTGCAAAGCCACACGTCTTTGGAAAGTGGTGGGAAACTAGCAGAAGCCCACACGGGCACAGGGGGAATGTGCAAACCCCACTCAGACAGCAGGCTAGCTCAGGATCAAGCCAAGGTCTCTGGTGCTGTGCGGGACTATCTCTAAGCTCATGTCCATAAATTCTGGGAGCTGAATAAGGCCATTCGGCCCATCAAGTCTACTCCGCCATTCAATCATGGCTGTTCTCTCTTTCCCCCTCAACCCCATTCTCTTGCCTTCTCCCCATAACCCCTGACACCCGTACTAATCAAACATCTGACCATCTCCACTGACTTGGCCTCCACAGCCTTCTGTGGAAATGAATTCCACACTTTCACCACCCTCTGACTAAAGAAATTCTTTCTCACCCCCTTTCTAAAGGTACGTCGTTTTATTCTGAGGCTGTGGCCTCTGGTCCTAGGCTCTCCCACCAGTGGAAACATCCTCTCCACACGTACCTTCGATATTCCAGCATCTCCTCTCCACACCCACTCTATCCAGCTCTCTGTTGGGGAAGTAAACTAAAATTCTGTATCCAATGATCGTCTGACATGGTGTTTGTAGAGGCCACAACATGACCAGTATTTCCACTTGAAAGCAGCAGGAATTTTTTTAAATTTTATGTTACAGATTATGAAGAGATGCCAATGGTATTTTTTTTCTGCTATCAGGTATAGAGTTGCTCTGCCATTAGTAATTGGTGGGATCAAAATTCTTAAAGGCTACGCCAAAAAAAGGAGCATAAACATGGAAAAAAAGTATGTCTCTGGGCCTGTACTCGCTGGAGTTTAGAAGGATGAGGGGGTACCTCGTTGAAACTTACAGAATAATGAAAGGCGTAGATAGAGTGGATGCGGAAAGGATGTTTCCACTGGTGGGAGGAGTCTAGGACCAGAGGTCGTAGCCTCAGAATTAAAGGGCTTTCCTTTAGAAAGGAACTTCTTTAGTCAGAGGGTAGTTAATCTGTGGAACCCATTGCCACAGAGGGCTGTGGAGGCAAATTCAGTGGATATTTTTGAGGCATTGATAGACAAATTATTGATTAGAACGGGTGTCAAGGGATTGTGGGGTGAAGGCAGGAAACTGGGATTAGGAGGCAGAGATCGAATGGTGGAGTGGACTCGATGGGCCGAGTGGCCTAATTCTACTCCAGTAACTTGTGAACTTGTGAAGTACTTCACTTAGGTTCACGTTAATCTCAGTTTAGTTCTAGGATACATTATTAAAACAGGCCCTTTGGCCCACTGAGTCCGTGCCGGCCAATGATCACCCGTGCACTAGTTCCATGTCCTACACATTCGGGGCAATTTACAGAAGCCAATTAACCTACAAACCTGTACGTCTTTGTAGTGTGGGAGGAAACCGGAGCACCCGGGGAAAACCCACGCAGGTCACGGGGAGAACGTGCAAATTTGGTACAGACAGCGCCCGTGGTCAGGACCGAACCAGAGTCTCTGGCGCTGTGAGGCAGCAACTCTACCGCTGCACCACCATGCACACGCTCATTGCATTTTTCGACAACATTATTCCATGAGAATAACCTTCTCTCCGCTCACTGCCCAGCTCATATGGTCAACAATCTCAGGAGAGTCAAGGGTGTTTAATTGTCCTGGTACGCTGGTAACAGGAAAACGACATTCCTGCTTGCTGCAACTCTGCAGCACCTGAATGCAACGACACAATAATTAAATGTGCAATAATCAATAATGCAGTAAGTTATCGCTGCCAGCAGGAAACTGGACCATTTTGTGCAAACTGAAAAATGCAAAGCACCCAAACACAAAGTCAATGATAGGATTGTTTAGGAAGGAACTGCAGATGCTGGTTTAAACAGCAGATAGACACAAAATGCTGGAGGAACTCAGCGGTACTGGCAGCATCTCCGGAGAGAAGGAATGGGAAGCCTTGGTGTAAAATTTGTACTGATGAGGAAATCAATGATCCCGTTGCGTAAGGTTGAGCAGAGATCCAGTTCCCTGAGTTTGCTGATATGTTTAGAGGAGATGATGACTTTGAACGTTGAGCAGTAATCAATAGACAACAGCAGGAGTCGATTGTTCAAGTCACGATCTTATCCTCCTCACCCAGCCGTGAGATTTATCCCATTACTGGCCACCTGGTAATAAAGACCAGTCTGATAAAGGTCCCAACTCAAAATGTCACATGTCGCGGGGTGACGCCTGTATGGTCGTGAGTAGCCGCCCAAAGAGTCGTACCTTTTTCTGGTCGCCGCTGGATTTTCAACATGTTGAAAATTTCCGCCCACCTGCTGCAGCTATGACGGGTGCCGGCAAATCACCGAAAATATCACGTAAGTGGGACAGGCCTTTATGTGTACAAAATTGTCCCTAGTGTGTGCAGGGTGGTTTTAATGTGCAGGGATCACTGGTCAGTGCAGACTCGATGGGCCGAAGGGCCTGTTTCCGAGCTGTATCTACAAACTAAACTACAGAAAGACACCCATAAGTGAAAGGTCTCGACCCGAAACGTCGCCTATTTCCTTCGCTCCATAGATGTTGCCTCACCTGCGGAGTTTTGTCTACCCATAAGTGTAAAATGCCTTAACGTGCCAGAGACCCGGGTTCGATCCTGAACACGGGTCCTGTCTGTACAGAGTTTGTACATTCTCCCCGTGACCTGCGTGGGTTTTCTCCGGGATCTCCGGTTTCCTCCCAAGATGTACAGGTGTGCAGGCCAATTGGCCTGATATAATTGTAAATTGTCCCTAGTGTGTGCAGGATAGTATTGGTGTGCGAGGGTGGCTGGTTGGCGCGGCCTACGTGGGCCGAAGAGCCTGTTTCTGTATCTCTAAACTAAACTTGGCCGTCATTTACTCGACAGACCGGTAGTGACTGACGTGCGACACTCGCGCGCATCATCATGCGTCCGCACAGCCGTCTGGAGCGCGTGACATCATTTGAAGATCGACACAAAATGCAGGAGTAACTCAGCGGGACCGGCAGCATCTCTGGAGAGAAGGGATGGGTGATGTTTCGTGTCGAGACCGTTCTTCAGACTGAAGAAGAGTCTCGTACCCAGAAACATCATCCATTCCTTCTCTCCAGAGATGCTGCCGGTCCCGCTGAGTTACTCCTGAATTTTGTGTCTATCTCCAATCGTTTTGGCCCCGCTATGGGAGTTGGAGTGGGGGCAGATCCGGATCCGCAACGGCCGTGAGCCCCAGGCCGAGCTCGATGATCGCTTGCCTGCTTCTGCTGCTGTTGGAGGTGAGACGTTGCGCCGCACCAGGGTGTCCCACTTTGACCGCCATTTACGTGACAGGCCGGTGGCGCGCGAAGATTTCGTACGGAACGAAATCCTGGAGCGCTGCGCGATACCGCACGCAATTCCCCACTCCTCCACGCCACTCCATGCGCCCATCCCGCGCTACCCACACGCTACCAGGTCGCATAAATGGTGCGCAAATGACGGCCAAGTGGGACAGGCCCTTAAAGTAAACTAAACCATCGTATTACCAGTGATCACTTGATCAAGAATCCTGATTGAAATTAAGGATCTAGTGTCACTTTGAAACATTAAATCATTAATGATTTTAGGTTGACAAATTTGCTCCTTGAATATGGTAAAAGTTTCAAGTAGCGGAGCACACACTGGAACTTAAATAATTTAATATTTTTTTAGAGTAATAGATATGAAATATGCCTTCAGGCGACGAAGCTGAAATAGGGAGGCAGATTTATTCAAATGACAAAATAATGCTTCAGGACAAAGATGGTACTGAGTGACAATAGAAGGAGTTAGGTAAAGACTGTGGCTTTGTGGCCTAGAGAATATTACCTCCTTACCTGAGACTTGCACGCTACATATACTGTGGGGATAGGAAGATAATTTATTTATGAATTAGACTCTCTAAGCAGTATTCCAGGAAGCCCTGGCCTACTTTCACACAGAATGGAGGCTGACATAATTTTATTCTGCCTTTTGATTGCAACTATTAATCATACCCTGCACTTCACTAAATGAAAACAGGCCGGTTTTGTGCGGTAGGATTTCTCCACATCTCTCCCCCTCAGAATAAGAGAATGATCGAAAGTTACCTTAACTTACTTGTCCCTAAGCTACTGAATTAAAATGGGGGGATTGTAGAAAAGGCCGTTAGTGGACCCTGCCATTTACTACCTGGTTTGGTTTGGTTTAGTTTAGGGATAAAGCACAGAATCAGGCCCCTCGGCCCCCCCGAGTCCGCGCCGACCAGCGATCCCCGCACACTAACACAACAGGAACAATTTTACATTCACAGCAAGACAATTAACCTACAAACCTACACGTCTTTGGAGTGTGGGAGGAAACTGAAGATCTCGGAGAAAACCCACGCAGGTCATGGGGAGAACGTACAAACTCCGTACAGGCAGCACCCGTAGTCAGTATTGAACCCGGGTCTCTGGCGCTGTAAGGCAGTAACTCTACCGCTGCGCCACCGTGCCGCCCATAGTGTTTTCGGTTAAAATCACCTTGTCTGTTTTTACACTGGGAAGAAAGAAACGATAACTGTTCTGAGGTGAACAAGACATGGTCTTCCCAGCTAGAATCATCAGAGATTTATTATGAATGAATGAATCAATCAATCAATTAATAAGTTTATTGACCAAGTATTCACATACAAGGAATTTGCCTTGGTGCTCCGCCCGCAAGTGACAACATGACACACAGTGACAGGTACAGTGACAATGACACATAAAACACTAAACATTAATGAACATTATGGTGATTGTTTATCCTGAAACTCTATGGACTGAATTAAGATATCGAAAGTACACAACATGTTTCAGCGCTGAGAGCATAAGGCACATTGATTCCAGCACCGTTAAGATATTACTGTTTATCCCAATATCCTTCACAGCTAGATGAATGAATCAATCCCAAGTTTCAGGGCGCAACTTCTTGGGAATGTGGGGAGAGAGTTGGACAAATGTTTTGCTTGTCAAAGCCTACAGATTGGGCTGGATCAAGCGCAGCTACAAGAGGCCGAGGGCTTGGAGCGCACGCGGCCTGCAGCGGCACGGAGCGGCGGAGGACGCCAACGCTCACGCTTGGCCAGGCCGACCCTGCAACGCCGCCAGGACAACAGATCTTCATGCTCAGGGTAGGAACCCTGCACTTACAACAACTGGGACTTGAAAATGGCTCCAATCTGGCGACTTTGTACACTGTCTCAGTATCCTACTGCTATACACCTGTACCGTATCTAAGATGCTTATCTAGGATGTATATATGTGCTCCTGTTTAGTGATACGTACTGAGAAGCATATAACAACAAATTTCACAAACGTGATATTTAACTCAGCGGGACAGGCGGCAGTCTGAAGAAGGGTCTTGACCCGGAAATGTCACCCATTCCTTCCCCCCACAGATGCTGCCTGGCCCGCTGAGTTACTCCAGCATTTGGTGTCTATCTTCGGTGTAAACCAGCATCTGCAATTCCTTCTTACACATTTACAGGTACAGTAAAAAGCTTTTGTTGCGTGCTGACCAGTCAGCGGAAAGCCACTACGTGGTTATTATCGAGTCATTTACAGTGTATAGATACACGATAAGGGAATAACGTTTAGTGCAAGGTTTTTGTAGTGGTACGGCACAGAAACAGGCCCTTTGGCTCATCAAGTCCGTGCCAGCCAGCGATCACCCCATACACTAACACTATCCTGCACTCGAGGGAGAATTTACAAATTTACAAATATATCAAAGGCAACGAACTTACAAATTCTCTGGGGGGGAATAAGAAAGGGGGGGGGCAATTGTGGGGGGGGGGGGATAAGGGGGAGGGGGCAATGGGGGGGGGGGGGGCAGGGGAGAGTCGGGGGGATGCAATGTGGAAACAGGCCTTTCGGCCCATCGAGCCCATGCCCACATAGGCTAAAAGTACCTATGTCTTTAAATGTAAAAAACTGCTCATTTGGATATTATCCCAGGCCTTTCATCATCTTTTACTTAAACATTGGGTTCAATCCCATTACAAAAGCAGACATTGAGCGCTCAAGGCAGCCTGAGGTTATGTGAAGACTTATGCTCGGTAATTAAGGCGGTGGGAGGCATGTTAAATTTAAGGCACAATTTTGTGACATAACCAGCATTTAACTTCACTGAGGAAGTTGGTTACGGGCTTACGATCGATCAGCTTGGCAGCTGAGCACAGCCACACCAAACCAATGGATCTGACACAAACACATTGGACTAGACATTGCTTTTCGTCTTTTTACTTGTGTTGAACCAACGTTGTGAATCACCCTGACGTGGTTTCGAGTGTCACACAATGATTTCAAGATTCGCCGAGCAGAATAGTTTAGTTTTCCCACTGCGTTAGCTTCAGCGGGTGATATATTGGGAGTCCTGTTAGTTCTCGCAGCTGAACGCATTGTGCTCTGCAGGTGCGATCTCTGCAGTCAGCTCTGCAAGGGACATATCACAATGTGAGCAAAACCTTTTCAGGAGTTCAGGACGGCACGGTGGCGCAGCGGTATTACAGAATGCGTGAGGCCCTTCAGCCCATCCGGCCAAGATGCTACCCAAGATGCTTCGACCATCTAAGTTAATCCCATGAGCCCACGTTTAGCCCATATCGATCCCTTTAAACCCAAGAGAGACCCAAAAAGCTGCAGTAACCCTGACCCGAAACGTCACCTATTCTTTTTCTCCAGAGATGGTGTCTGACCCGCTGGGTTACTCCAGCTTTTTGTTTCTATCTGGGGTTAAACCAGCATCTGCAGTTCCTTCCTACACAAGGTTTAAAGGGATCAAGCAGGAACTGCAGATGCTGGAAGATCGAAGGTACACAAAAATGCTGGAGAAACTCAGTGGGTGCAGCAGCATCTATGGAGCGAAGGAAATAGGTGACGTTTCGGGCCGAAACCCTTCTTCAGACTGATGGGGGGTGGGGGGGAGAAGGAAGGAAAAAGGGAGGAGGAGGAGCCCGAGGGCGGGGGGATGGGAGGAGACAGCTCGAGGGTTAAGGAAGGGGAGGAGACAGCAAGGGCTAGCAAAACTGGGAGAATTCAACGTTCATGCCATCCGGACGCAAGCAACCCAGGCGGAATATGAGGTGCTGTTCCTCCAATTTCCGGTGTTGCTCACTCTGGCAATGGAGGAGACCCAGGACAGAGAGGTCGGATTGGGAATGGGAGGGGGAGTTGAAGTGCTGAGCCAACGGGAGTTCAGGTAGGTTATTGCAGACTGAGCGGAGGTGTTCGACGAAACGATCGCCCAACCTCCGCTTAGTCTCCCCGATGTAAATCAGCTGACATCTAGAGCAGCGGATGCGTAGATGAGGTTGGAGGAGATACAGGTGAACCTTTGTCGCACCTGGAACGACTGCTTGGGTCCTTGAATGGAGTCGAGGGGGGAGGTGAAGGTACAGGTGTTGCATTTCTTGCGGTTGCAACGGAAAGTGCCCGGGGAGGGGGTGGTACGGGAGGGAAGGGAAGAATTGACAAGGGAGTTGCGGAGGGAGCGGTCTTTGCGGAAGGCAGACATGGGGGGAGACGGGAAGATGTGGCGAGTGGTGGGGTCACGTTGGAGGTGGCGGAAATGGCGGAGGATTATTTGTTGATACTTTCATCCAGTATCTTGTTTACATCTTCAATTTTCTTGGATTCCTTTCATTAAAGGGATATTGGCTAAACTTGGACACATGGGATTAGCTTTGATGGGGCATCTTGACCGGCTGGGCTGAAGGGCCTCAGTCATTCTGTAATACCACTGTGAAGTGCGGAGGATTATGTAGGGGGAGGCGATACAAAACATTAATAACTCGCTGAAATGCTTGATTATTTGCTGATATATTTTACTTCCCTGACTCTTGTCTCATTGGAACTCTGCAATTTGTCACTTTTCACATTTACCTTTAATTACAATATCCCTCATGACCGTCTTTCATCCAGTATCTTGCTTACATCTTCAATTTTCTTGGATTCCTTTCATTAAGTCATTTTAAATCATTGGTTTCCTGCGTATATCATTTCTCCTATTTAAACAACCACTGCTGTAGCGTTTTGCAAGGTTGTATAAATCTCGCAACCGATTGTATCGTCTGTCTCCCCTGTAGGCAGTGTTGTCGTGTGTGTGTGTGTGTGTGTGTGTGTGTGTGTGTGTGTGTGTGTGTGTGTGTGTGTGTGTGTGTGTGTGTGTGTGTGTGTGTGTGTGTGTGTGTGTGTGTGTGTGTGTGTGTGTGTGTGTTGGAGTGTGTGTGTGTGTGTGTGTGTGTGTGTGTGTGTGTGTGTGTTTGTGTGTGTGGGAGTGTGTGTGTGTTTGTGTGTGTTTGTGTGTGTGGGAGTGTGTGGGAGTGTGTGTGTGTGTGTGGGAGTGTGTGTGTGGGAGTGTGTGTGTGTGTGTGTGTGTGTGTGTGTGTGTGTGTGTGTGTGTGTGTGTGTGTGTGTGTGAGTGTGGTGTGTGTGAGAATGTGTGTGTGTGTGTGAGTGTGTATGTGTGTGTGTGTGAGTGTGTGTGTGTGTGTTGTGTGTGTGTGTGTGTGTGTGTGTGTGTGTGTGTGTGTGTGTGTGTGTGAGTGTGAGCGTGTGTGTATGTGTATGTGAGTGTGTGAATGTGAGTGTGTGTGTGTGTGTGTGTGTGAGAGTGTGTGTGTGAGTGGGTGTGCGCGTGTGAGTGTGTGTGAGTGTGTGTGCGCGTGTGAGTGTGTGTGAGTGTTGTGTGAGTGAGCGTGTGTGTGAACGTGTATGCGTGTGTGCATGTGTACGTGTGTACATGTGCGTGTGTGTGTGGTCGTGTGTGTGCATGTGTGTCTACGTGTGTACATCTGTTTGCCTGTGTGTGTGCGTGCATGCAAGCATGCGTGTGTGTGTATTTTTTGTATATACACGTATTTGTGTGTGCATGTGCGAATGCATGCATGTGTGTGTATATATACGTGTGTATGTGTGTGTGTGCATATGTGTGTGTATGCATCATGTGCATGTATCTATGCATGCACATGTGCGTGTGTGTATATACCTGTGTACATGTGCGTGTTTGCATATATCTGTGTACATGTGCGTGTGTATATATACCTGTGTACATGTGCGCATGTACTCATGCCCATGTGTGTACGCAACAATGGGCGAGGGGGAACATCAATGATCGGCTTCAGCTTTTCTCCCTCTTAGTCCTCTTTATGTTTTCGGATTTTGAAAGGAAGGTTTTCTACGGGAAGTATCATCTTTCCTCAACGGTTGATGCCTGACATACAGAACAGCTCCAGGGCTATCCGTTTCCCCCAGTTTGCCAGCTCTCTGCACCCACTGAGCTCTGCCTATTGTATTTGTGTAACATATTTGTCAAACACTAAGTTAGTGTTTTGTTCCAAGTTAGACTTGTGCATTTATTGCTAACTTCCCAGACCAGGGAGAGTATAAATATTCCACTTCTACCTGTGTATTTAATATCAGCTCGTGACTTACCTGTAAGGGTGGCTGCTTGAATAGTAATATAACAAACCTCCCATTCCATTGTACAACAAACTTGTTCAGGTCCCCAATGCCAGGAATGATTTAGGAATGGTTCACCTTCTACAGCAATCCAATAAGTTTATCATGTTTGCGTACTTACATCATGGTCTTCAAAATAGTTTCCATTTTTTGATTAGTACGGGTGTCAGATGTTATGGGGAGAAGGCAGGAGAATGGGGTTAGGAGGGAGAGATAGATCAGCCATGATTCAATGGCAGAGTACACTTGATGGGCCGAATGGCCTAATTCTGCTCCAATCACTTATGACCGTATGACGTTAACTAATCTAATAAGGTAGCACGATGGCGCAGCGGTAGAGTTACTGCCTCACAGCGCCAGAGACCCGGGTTCGATCCCGACCACGGGCGCTGTCTGTACGGAGTTTGTACGTTCTCCCCGTGTCCTGCGTGGGTCTTCTCTGAGATCTTCGGTTTCCTCCCACACTCCAAAGACGTACAGGTTTGTAGTTTCATCGGCTAGGTGTAAATATAAAATTGTCCCTAGTTTGTGTAGGGTAGTGTTAGTGTGCGGGGATCGCTGGTCGGCGCGGACTCGGTGGGCCGCAGGGCCCGTTTCCACGCTGCATCTCTAAACTGAACTAAATCTTCACTGATTGTGTTTGTTTAATTAGTGAGGATTAGTTGAATGGTAAGTATATTAAGCAGGTGGGAATCAATAGCAATCAGAGCAAATTAATGATAATGAGTGGTTATTAGAACAAAAGGTATCTCGGAGGCAAACGCACTAAAAAACAAACTGCTGGATGTACTCAGCGCCTCGAGAAGATTCCCAACCCTTAATGCCATTCTCTTCATTAATTTCCCATTGACACGGTTTCCCCCTCCCCCTCCACATACCATTCACGATGGAGAGGCAATCCCCAACTTTTCTACCCTTAAGGGCCTATCCCACTTGGGCGTCATTTGCGCGTAATTTACGCGACATCATTTACGCGTCATGACGCACGACGCGCGCATGGTACGTGGTGACGTAGGCAGTGACGTGTGGTCGCGCGCGGCGCCCCAGGATTTGTACAAAATCTTCGCGCGCCTGCGTTCACCTATTAAGGACCATACTCTGCCCCTCATTAACAATCAGTACAGGAGCACCTCAAGGCTGCGTGCTCAGCCCCCTGCTGTACTCACTCTATACTCATGATTGTGTAGCCGGACACAGCATGAACTTCATCTTCAAGTTCACCTTCATTTTAAGGTGGTTTAATTTAGCTCAAGGATGCTTCCATAGGTGAAGGTTGCAGCCCTAAACCAAAGGCATGTTTGCCTCGAATATAAACACAACAAATGGTGGAGTAGGTCAGCGGGTCGGACAGCATCTCTGGAGGACAGGAATAGGTGACGTTTCAGGTCGAGACCCTTCTTCAGACTGATGTCAGGGGAGGGGGCGGGACAAAGATAGTATGTAGGCGGAGACAGTAATACTAGTGGGAGAACTGGGAAGGGGGGAGGGGATGGAGAGAGAGGGAAAGCAAGGGCTATCTGAAGGGTTTCGACCCGAAACATCACCTATTCCTTTCCTCCAGAGATGCTGTCCGACCCGCTGAGTTACTCCACCATTTTGTGTCCATCTTCGAAGTGGGCGAGCATCCAGAGTTTTGATTAATTCCGGTGTCAGGGTTTACGGGGAGAAGGCAGGAGATATGGGGTTAGGAGGGAGAGACAGATCAGCCAATGATTGAATGGCGGAGTAGACTTGACGGGCCGAATGGCCTAATGCTACTCCAGTCACTTTTGAACTTATGACCTTATCTGCGGTTCCTTCCTTACACGATAGACCTCATCTAGACCGTCGTCCCAGCACCGCGCTGATTGAGACGGGTAAGATTCATGTGTGTTGGTGTGGGAGTCACAAAGGGAATAGTTACACAGTGGGGGAGCAACTCCACAGCTTTCTCCACCTCATTAAATGCAGCCCTTCGCTTCACCAGATTTTAATTTCCGAGTCCCTGCCTTCATGAGCCCTCTCGGAGTGAGCCTGCATAATTAGTGCCAATCAGACGTTGAATTACAGATCGGTTCGTGCCCACGGAATCTCGGAGAGAGAGAGAGAGGCCGCTCGTTTACTTTGGAACGCTGAACTGTCAGGGAGCAGTCTTCCCTCCCGTTAGTCCAGCCTGCATTCAAACAAAATTATACAGGCGTTCGGCACTGCTGAATGCATCTGCACAAGAATCAACACTTTGGGCAGCAAATTTTGAAACAGTAAAGGGCCTGTCCCACGGGCGTCATTTGCGCGTCATTTAGGCGACGTCATTTACGTGTCACAACGCACAATGCGCGCGTCGTGACGTGCACGTGATGCTGTGCATTAGACAATAGACAATAGACAATAGGTAGCAATGTTACAAAATTTTGAGATTTTAAAAATCAAGTCTGTAATTTATCCCATCAGATAAAGCATAAAAATAAGTTTAATTTGACACCTAATTCACTTTCATATCTCAAGTATTTAAAAAGTTATGGCCATTTTCATACTGGGAAATGAGCATCTTGTTCCCTATTGATTTTCTATGGACATAACAAAAAAGCTGTGACCGTGAACAGTCAAAAGCCCATAACTTTCTTAAAAATTAAGAGAACTGAATGAAATTTTCAGTAATCATAGATTGAAGCATTCTGAAACAAATATAAAATAATCTTACTTGGATGACCTGAAATTAAAGCATATAATTAGTTAGTTACCTAATTGTAGCTAATTTCAGACTTCAATTACTAGATCTAAACATCTATCCATTTCTTAATAAATGATTAACATTTTTAAATAGCCTAAATGTCCAAATAATATTCACAAATAATTCACAATAAAACATGATTTTTAAATCTCATTTACATTAATTTATAGGCCAAATGGAAGGAATTTAGTGTTTAATTGCTGTAAATAAATGCCCTAAATCAGCTTTCCAGTGGGTCCCTGTGGAACGCGCTGGTTTAGAACGTTCACATTGCGGTAGATTTGTGCCCCAAATGCCCAGAAAAATACTGCGCGATATAATGGGCCCAAATTGAGCTACTCGCAATATTAAACTTAGTATAAAGGGATCTTTAGAAGCCCTTTTTAATGTAAAAATATACAACCTAACTTCTGCTATTTGCTTTATGAGATCCTGCGGTTGCTGACGGTCGCGGGTTTAGAGATTGATTTTTAAACTACTATAACTATTATTCAAGGCCTTTAAACCTAATAATAGCTTTTGCGACGGGGTCTTTCAGCGATTTTTCGTTAATAATTAACTAGGCTGAACATTTTCGATTGGAACAGCTTAGAGAAAATCGCGTTTTAAACCCGCCCCCTCTAAACGGCGCCAAAATCGCGCACACCCTCAGCAGCAGATCTTCAACGACGCTTCAGGTAGGCTTTGCAACATACCTACAATAGGTGCAGGAGTAGGCCATTCGGCCCTTCGAGCCAGCACTGCCATTCAATGGCTGATCATCCCCAATCAGTACCCCGTTCCTGCCTTCTCCCCAAATCCCCTGACTCCGCTATTTTTAAGAGCCCTATCTAGCTCTCTCTTGAAAGCATCCAGAGAACCTGCCTCCACCGCCCTCTGAGGCAGAGAATTCCACAGACTCACCACTCTCTGTGAGAAAAAGTGTTTCCTCGTCTCCGTTCTAAATGGCTTACTCCTTATTCTTAAACTGTGGCCCCTGGTTCTGGACTCCCCCATTACGTGCGCATGGCGTGCATGACGTGCGCATGGTGCGTGGTGGCGTAGGCAGTGACGCACGGTCGCGCGCAGCGCCCCAGGATTATGGGATTCACAAAATCTTCGCGCGCCACCTGCGTGACACGCAAATGACACCCAAGTGGGACAGACCCGTAATTGTTGTAACAATGTTGCACCTAAATCATGGTATCTCTAAGGGGGGAGGTGGGGCAGGAGGGTCCCATGAGATGGCTTGCTCTGTAAAGTGGACAGCTGGCTGCCTGTAGCAGGCAAGACTTGTTGGACGGTTAGGTTTCTAACTCAGGCTTTCCCGGGACACAAAGTTCTTGATTAAACAAGTTATGTGATAGCAGCAGAATTAGGCCATTCGGCCCATCAAGTCTACATCAAGTCCATTCAATCATGGCTGATCTATCTCTCCCTCCTAACCCCATTCTCTGGTCTTCTCCCTATAACCCCCGACACCCGTACTAATCAAGAAACCATCGATTTCTGCCTTAAAAATATCCATTGACCTGGCCTCCACAGCCTCATGTGGCAAAGAATTCCACAGATTCACCACCCTCTGACTAAAGAAAATTCCTCCTCATCTCCTTCCTAATGGAACGTCCTTTAATTCTGAGGCTGTGAGCTCTGGTCCTAGACTCTCCCACTAATGGAAACACCCTCTCCACATCCACTCTATCCAGGCCTTTCACTATTCGGGCCTTTCACGCTAAACAGCACACAGAAGACGGCAGGAGAAGTTCTGACAGCAACAATGCACATAGTTGAAGTGACTTGAGGAAAATATGCGTACCCTGGTGAGGCAGAGACAACTTCTCTTCATCACTGGAACTAGGGTTGTACTAGGAGATTGGAAACAGATCTGTGCTAATGCTTAGAGTATGAACATAAAATGAAGAAGGGTCTCGACCCGAAACTTCACCCATTCCTTCTCTCCAGAGATGCTGCCTGTCTCCAACATTGTTTGTCTACCTTCAAAGTTATATAATCATTGTTTATTGCATAAAAATGAGAGAGAAACTGTGGCAACTAACGGCATCACGGTGGCACAGCGGTAGAGTCGCTGCCTTACAGCGCCAGAGATCCGGGTTCGATCCTGACTACGGGTGCGGTCCGTATGGAATTTGTACGTTCTCCCCATGACCCGCGTGGGTTTTGTCCGGGTGCTCCGGTTTCCCCCCCACATGCCAAAGTCGTACAAGTTTGCAAGTTAATTGGCTTCGGTTAAATTATAAATTGTCGTCTGTGCGTAGGATAGTCTTAGTGTGCGGGGATCGCTGGTCAGTGCGGACTCGGTGGGCCGAAGGGCCTGTTTCTGCGCTGTATCTCTAAATGAAACGAAACGAACGGGTTACAAGGATTACAATGTTAGGAATAGATCGGGCAGATGCACAGAGTCTCTTGCCCAGAGTAGGCCACCAGAGGACATAGGTTTAAGGTGAAGAGAGAAAGATTTAATAGGAATCTGAGGGGAAATGTTTTCAAACAAAGGGTGGTGGGTGTATGGAACGAGCTGCCAGAGGTCATTAAAGAGATAGATGGCAGTTCTCTCAGTCAGAAGAAGGGTCTCAACCCGAAACGTCACCCATTCCTTCTCTCCAGAGATGCTGCCTGGCCCGCTGAGTTACCCCAGCATTTTGTGTCTATCTTCGGTGTAAACCAGCATCTCCAGTTCCTTCCTACACACCAGGTATTTTCATGACAGAAACAACTCCGAAACAGGCAGCCATTAGAGAGCAGAAGGGTCTGAAGGTGATGCCCGCACTGTGGTGAGGAAAATAGTCTCCAACTCCCAGTGCCGTTAGCAACCTGGCTGTCAACATTCAAGGTGAACCACTATAATCTAGCTCAGGAGGTGACCAGGAGGTGACTGGTATGAAAAATATATTGTCACGGCGAGATGTAAAACAAATGAGGCCACCGATTGTGAGGAGACGTGAGTTGAAACAACAAAGAACTTTGAGAGAAGTGAACTGATATTGTGAAACAGACATTATAAATCTGATGGTACACAAAATTGCTGGGGAAACTCAGCGGGTGCAGCAGCATCTATGGAGCGAAGGAAATAGGCGACGTTTCGGGCCGAAACCCTTCTTCAGACATCTGATCCTGTTTTACACTTGTTTTTGTACGTTTGCCTGAGCGACACAAACTGGGTGATTGTTCACACTGTGGCACAGTGATGCAGCCCAGACCATCACACAAACCAACCTCCCTTCCATGGACTCCATCTACACTTCACGCTGCCTCAGCAAGGCCAACAGCATCATCAAGGACCAGTCGCACCCCGGCCACTCCCTCTTCTCCCCTCTCCCATCGGGCAAAAGGTACAGAAGTGTGAAAACGCACACCTCCCGATTCAGGGACAGTTTCTTCCCAGCTGTTATCAGGCAACTGAACCATCCTACCACAACCAGAGAGTGAGTGCTGAACTACTATCTACCTCATTGGTGAGCCTCATACTACCCTTGATCAGACTTTACTGCACTAAACATTATTCCCCTATCATGTATCTATACACTGTAAATGATCGATTGCAATCGTGTATTGTCTTTCCGCTGACTGGTTAGCACACAACAAAAGCTTTTCACTGTACCTCGGTACACATGATAATAAACTAGACTAATCTAAGGGCCACTGCCTCACAGATTCGATCCTGACCTCCGGTTCTGTCAGCGTGGTGTTTGCACGTTCTCCCTGGGACCGCGTGGGTTCTCTCCGGGTGCTCCGTTTTCTCCCTCATCCCAAAGCTGTGCGGCCTTGTATGTAATTGGCCCTCTTGTGAAAAAAAACCCCCCCTTGATGTGCGGGAAGTGGGATAGCATGGAACTAGTGTGAATGGGTGATCGATGGCAGGCGTGGACTCGATGGAGCGAAGGGCCTGTTTCCACTCTGTTTCTCAAACCTAAACCGAATGTCATTTGATGGGATCGGAAGATGGGTTTGGAGACGAACGAGGGCCTGGTGGCTTGCTTCAAACTTCCTTTTGTTACAAAAGAGACAGATTCCTGATATTTCTCAAAGTCTCCAAACTCGCGACTGGAGCAAACTCTGGCATGGAGCCCAGTTTTCACAGAGTATTGACACTGGCTCATGTTTCTCACGGCCTGGGTTTGATTGCAGTTGTCATCCTAGATTAGACTGCTCCGAAATCTAAACTAATGCTGGAACATCCATTGCCAGTTTGCAATGAAAGCGCATCACACGCCCTGTTCTTGTATATTTAAACGTACAAGGAAGGTATAAATCTATCCACCCCTTCACTTTGCACCTGTGGAGGAGGAACTTCCAGGAAGATAATGAGTGCAAATATTAAATTATTTCATCTTCTTACACAAAGCAAAGGGAAACATTAGAACTCTTGTCTTCTTCCATTCTTCACCCGTATACTTATTTTTCCACCACTCTCTATTCTTCCTGATATTCCCTGGTTTTGGCTTTGGTATAATTGTAAATTATCCCGTGTGTGTGGGATAGTGCTAGTGTTTCCCAGCCAACAGTCTGTCAGTTTTTTCATCTTTTTTAGTGTGTTTGAAAAGTTAGTGTAAATGTTCACCGGTTTGTTTTATGTGGGGGAAGGGGGAGGGAGAAGGGGAGGGGAGGAGAGGGGGGAGGGGGAGGGAGAAGGGGGGAGGGGGAGGGGGAGGGAGAAGGGGTGAAGGGGGAGGGAGAAGGGGGGGAGGGGGAGGGAGAAGGGGGGGAGGGGGAGGGAGAAGGGGGAAGGGAGAAACTTTTTTTTCAATCCCTAACCTTGCCGGAGATGCGATTGTTTTACGAGTCGTATCTCCGGTCGCTCTGCGGTCTACCATCGATGGAGCTGGAGGCCTCCTCGGACTGACTTTGAGCCCCACCGCAGGGCGTGGACTTAACATGGAGCCGATCCCTTGCCTGGGATCGCTCCCACCGCGGCCCGCGGACTTTACCATCGAGGCCTCGCAGCCGGGAGAGGCTGAGTCGGGAAGCTCCAGCGACACAGAGGCTCGACCAGCCTCGACGCGGGGTCCGATCGCCGGTGCGGGGGGGGGGGGCTGACATCCACCCGATGATGGAGCTTGATCGCCCCGATGCGGAGGGGCCCAAAACGCCGCCGGCTACGGGAGTCAAGATCGTCCCGTCAACGGAGCGCTCGAGGCTCGAGGCCCCCACCGCGGGAGAGCAAAGAGGGGAAGAGATTGAACTTATTTTCGCCTTCCATCACAGTGAGGCATGTGGAGGAGTCACTGTGGTGGATGGGGCTCATGTTGTCGACCTCCCCGTGGTGAGCCCTGTCCACTGACCTCAGTCAGGCGAACAACAACAAACAGAGACAGCAGCAGCGCCGCAGCTTGGCGCCAACCCCGAGCATGCCCCCTTAATAGGGCGGGTACCTACGGATGTCGACCCGGATGGCACCGCCCTGCTGCCACCTTCCGCTGCCTCAAGAAGAAGAAGAAGACTGCGGTGGATGTTTATGTTTAAATGTATTTTGTGTGTTCCGTTGCTTTGTATTTGTATGACTGACTTGGCATTTGAAATTCCTCGTATGATGCAAAACATACTTGGCTAATGAAGTATTATTATGATTGTGATCGTGATTGCGTGCGGGGGGTGATCGCCTGTTGGCACGGTCCCGGTGGGCCGAAGGGCCTGTTTCTGGGCTGTATCTCTTTATAATAATTCTGCCCTATGACTAATGAAATGATGAAGAAGGTGTAGTTTCTTGCATGTTAGCCGCTGATTAAATGTTATCGAGTGTGGCTGTGAGAATATTTGATGATTCTAATCCTTGTTCAAAGGGGTTGGCATACAAGAAGTCAGACAAACTCGCTTTGGTTGTCTAGGACTTTTGGTGCTACTTCATCTGAAATGTAAACATATTCTGTCTCGAAGAGGCAATGGAGATAACATTTGGTTGATTCCTGGAGTGAGGTGGGCGCCAAGAAAAGAAAGATCGAGTGAGATCAGTCTACACTCACTGGAGTTTAGAAGAAGACAATCTCTGTGGATTGTCACCTTGTTGTGGTGGAGAAGCTTGTGTGGTCCTGAGATCCTGAGAGCGATGCCGTCTGGAGCTGTCTACGCTCCTGGTAGGGCCACCCATGGCGGTAAGGTCGAGGGGGAGGAGGTCTCTGACAAAGAGCAATCCAACCAAGACCTCACCAGTGGAACAGGCGGAGGCCGATGGCTGACCTTAGTGGAGCGTCACAACGGCTGGGAAGGCGGATGAAGGCTGCGGCAGAAAAGGGTCTCCGGTCGGCTTGGACTCCATGCCACTGGATCCTGACCCAGATCTGTCAAGGACCTGAGTCAGGACCAGTCTGTGCACCAGTCTCCCCACGTTAAACAAAGTCGCGCGCAGGCGTCTGCCACGATCCTATAGAGAGGAGAGGACAGTCATACTGGTTTCAAGTGGCCGCCGATGATTAGAAGAATGAAAAGTTAAAATCCATCGATGTACGAGTCCAGAACCAGAGGGCAGAGTCTCGCATGAAAGGGCTGGCCACTTTGTGTGAGATTTCCCTTCCACGAGGTTGTACATCTTTACCTGTGAAGACCAGCGGCTGATAGATTTTTGGAAAGAAGAAAAAACCAGGGGGATGGAGCTGAGGGGCTGAGACTGATACATGTGTGGATGCTGGCGAGGATCGGAGGAAGTGTCAGAAAGAACTGCAGATGCTGGTAAAATCGAAGGTAGACACAAAATGCTGGAGTAACTCAGCGGGACAGGCAGCATCTATGGAAAGAAGGAATGGGCGACGTTTCGGGTCGAGACCCTATAAAGGGGTCACAGTTTAAGGATAAGGGGGAAATCTTTTAGGACCGTGATGAGAAAAACATTTTTCACACAGAGAGTGGTGAATCGCTGGAATTCTCTGCCACAGAAGGTAGTTGAGGCCAGTTCATTGGCTATATTTAAGAGGGAGTTAGATGTGGCCCTTGTGGCTAAAGGGATCAGGAGGTATGGAGAGAAGGCAGGTACAGGATACTGAGTTGGATGATCAGCCATGATCATATTGAATGGCGGTGCTGGCTCGAAGGACCGAATGGCCTACTCCTGCACCTATTTTCTATGTTTCTATGTCTAGGTTTCAGACAGATCGGAGGACTGAGTTGCAACAATGATTGAAGGCAGAGGGTTGACCATAATGTTTACTGAACAATGAAACATCAGCTGTCCTTTTTCACAAGGTCATAAGGAATAGGAGTAGAATTCGGCCATTCGGCCCATCAAGTCTATTCCGCCATTCAATCATGGCTGGTCTATCTCTCCCTCCTAACCCCATTCTCCTGCCTTCTCCCCATAACCCCCGACACCCGTACTAATCAAGAATCTATCTATCTCTGCCTTAAAAAATATCCACTGACTTGTCCTCCACAGCCTTCTGTGGTTTTGATTCCTTAACCCCTCGTTCCCACACCACGAAAGCTGAATATATGAAGAAGGGTCTCGACCCGAAACATCACCCATTCCTTCTCTCCAGAGACGCTGCCTGTCCCGCTGAGTTACTCCAGCTTTTTGTGTCTATCCTCAGTTTAAACCAGCATCTGCAGTTCCTTCCTACACACATGTTTACACGCTCCCTTGCCAGAGAGCAGAAAGCAGAGCGAGCACATGCATTTGACACTTTGTCCCAGTGTCCTCCTATTCTGACAACAACACAGCATCCACAGTTCCTCCCTACACAAACAACGCCCTCATATTCAGTTGACTGTGCGGAGTTTGCACGTTCACCCCGTGATCCACGTGGGTTTTCTCCGGGATCTCCGGTTTACTCCCGCACGTTACAGGTCTGTAAGTTAATTTGGCTTGGTATAAATGTAAATTGTGCCTAGCGTGTGTAGGATAGTGTTAGTGTGCGGGGATCGCTGGTCAGTGCGGACGTGGGCCGAAGGGCCTGTTTCCGCGCTGTATCTCTAAACTAAACTAAACTAAACGAGGGGCAGATCTCGCCGTCTAACGGGCACTGTAGTTCTTAACGTATCTGTATTGGAACTGGAGGCAGTGAGTGAGTGAGTGCAGACTTTCAGCTTTACTCTCACCCTGCCCTTACTGTAGATGTTAGACCTTAGAGATACAACACGAAACAGGCCCTTCGGCCCATCAGGTCCGCGCTGACCAACGACCACCCCATACACTAGCACTATCCGACACTCTAGGGACAATTTTCAAATTTTCAGTTCAGTTCAGTTCTAGTTTATTGTCACGTGTACCGAGGTACAGTGAAAAGCTTTTTGTTGCATGCTAACCAGTCAGCGGAAGGACAATATATGATTACAATCGATCCATTTACAGTGTATAGATACATGGCGTGGGAATAATGTTTAGTGCAAGGTAAAACCAACCAATTCAGGCCAAGGTATAGTCCGAGGGGCATTTTCTTACCTGCTCCTCGAACGAAGAAGATTTCCGATCCGAAACGTCACCTATTCCTTCTCTCCAGAGATGCAGCCTGACTTGCAGAATTACTCAAGCAGTTTGTGTCTATCGTCAGCATAAACCAGCATCTCATAAATTATAGGAGCAGAATTAGGCCATTCGGCCCATCAAGTCTACCCCGCCATTCAATCGTGGCTGATCTATCTTTCCCTCTCAACCCCATTCTCCTGCCTTCTCCCCGTAACCCCTGACACCCGCGCTAATCTGCACTGCCTTCCTGCTCAAATGAGTGCGTTCACCTTTGCCGAACTATCCCAGAAGTGGGTAGAAAATGAGTCAAGCACTGACGAATGTTTATCAACATAAAGAGAATTATCGCTGTTTGAATATGTAATGGATATAAATGATTGTAGTCTGGTTAACCTATCAGTTCAAATAAGAAATAATGAGTTGAGGTTTTTTAATGGGATTGCAGGTTGGAAAGGCAATTCAGTGCTGTCATCATAATTCAGCATTAATTTGATCACTGATTATCAAATTACATTTGCGAGGAATATCGTTTATGAGAGGGATCTAAATTGGAGTAATGAATTTTGGATTAACTTTCCGATGATTGACAAACATTGAATAGGTGAGAACATCGGTGGCTCTGTCTGAATACTAATTTTTCTGGATCTGCACCGCTGTTCCAGGCGTGGACTCCTATACATCGGCGAGACCAAGCGCAGGCTCGGCGATCGTTTCGCCCAACACCTCCGCTCAGTCCACCTAAACCTACCTGAACTTGCAGTTGCTAAACACTTTAACTCCCCCTCCCATTCCCACACTGACCTTTCTGTCCTGGGCCTCCTCCATTGTCAGAGTGAGGCCCAGCGCAAATTGGAGGAACAGCACCTAATATTTCGCTTGGGCAGCTCACACCCCAGTGGTATGAGCATTAACTTCTCTAACTCCAAGTAACCCTTGCTTTCCCTCTCTCTCCATCCCCTCCCCTCTTCCCAGTTCTCCGACCAGTCGGAGACCAATCCTCGTTTACATTTTATCTCTGTTTGCTTTGCTGTTACCTTCTCCCAGCTAACAACGATCTATTCTAGATTTTCCCTGATCTCCATCCCCGTTGTCTCGTTTTCACACCTTACATTTCCTTATCTCTGTATCTCCCTCTCCCCGATTCAGTCTGACGAAGGGTCTCGACCCGAAACGTCACCCATTCCTTCTCTCCAGAGATGCTGCCTGTCCCGCTGAGTAAAGGGCCTGTCCCACCTTCCCGAGTCACTGACGAATTCTCCCGAGTTTTCCCCTAGATTCAAACTCGGAGAATGTCCGTAGCGAGTCCGTAGGAGACCATAGGAGTCCGTAAATATATTGTAGCGGCTCGTTATACCAGCCGCAGGTACTCGGGGCATCAGGTAAGTCGGGACGTTGTTTCCAGCATGTCAAAGAAGTCCACGAGTAAAAAGATAGTCGGGAGGAGGAGTTCGTAGATCACAAAAACCTTGATTTTTTTTTTTAAGGTCCTTTCAACTCGGCAGTGGACTCGGGAAAGTGGGACAGGCCCTTTACTACAGCATTTTGTGTCTACCTTCAGTAGAGTTTTCAGACTCCGGTACCTTTTTCCCGGTGGCAGGAATGAAATGAGAGCGTGGCTTCATGTGTTTAGTTGATGATGAATGTCCTCTTCAGAACAAAGGCACCATCACCAGTGGCAGGACATCAGGTCGAAGAGACCACGTAATGGCAGGTTGATGTGGTTCACTTTGATCCTCTGCTTCCCACCGAGCATATGCACGCACGCAAATGCCCTCGCCACACCTGGCAATGCTCTCATTTCACCCCTGCCACCTGGAAGAAGGTATTGTAACGTCCAGGTTCAAGAACAGCTTCTTCCCAACGACCATAGTCTATGGAACACCTCGAACTCCAACTAAACTCGGATCTACAAACTGCCTTGGTTGCATAAGGGGCTTAGTTTAGTTTAATATAGTTGAGTCGAGTTTATTATTGTCACGTTTACTGAGGTACAGTGAAAAACTTTCTTAAGGGCCTGTCCCACTGTACAAGCTAATTCAAGAGTTCTCCCGAGTTTCCCCTGATTCGAACTCGGAGAAATGGCCGCTCGTAGGTATTCGGGGCACTCGTGGACATTTTTCAACATGTTGAAAAGTCTTCATGAGCTTACCGTGTTTCCCGAGTTCCTGCCGTTAGCGTTACGAGCCGCTAAGAGACGCCCCGAGCTCCAACGTACCCGCTACGTACATTCTACGTGCTTACCACGAGTTAGATTTTTTTGTAAACTCGGGAGAGTTCTTGAATTACCTCGTACAGTGGGACAGGGCCATTATTGCCCGCTTTCCAGTCAGTAAAAAGACTGCACAAGATGACAATCAAGCTGTCCACAGTGCACAGATACAGTGTTCGATCCTGACTACGGGTGCTGTCTGTACGGGGTTTGTACGTTCTCCCCGTGACTGCGTGGGTTTCCTACGAGAACTTTGGTTTCCTCCCACACTCCAAAGACGTACAGGTTTGGAGGTTAATTGGCTTGGTATAAAAATATAAAAATTGTCCCTAGTAAAGGATAGTGTTAATGTGCGGTGATCACTGGTCGGCGTGGACTCGGTGGGCCGAAGGGCCTGTTTCCGCGCTATAAATCGGAACTAAACTAAACTAAACTAAACAAAACTAGCTTCACCTCTTGAAATAAACATCCGACATCAGACCAGATTAAGCTGATTTATACTTGCTCCCATTTTAACATGAGGGCTGAACTTCCAGTTTGGGAGCATATCCAAGGGAATGTTTGGGACAATTTCCCAACATTTCTTATTTGTCTTTTTATCTGTTGTCCAGACAAGGGCAAGAAACAGAATGACCAATGTGGAAAGCAAAATGCACTTTCGTTCCTGTTCGTCCAGTCTGAGAATGTAAAACATCACCATTGTCACACTTGATATTCCTGGATGTGCCCTAAAAAGGAGCGGTGGGGATTATTTCAATAACTGATAGCCTGTGAAAAATAGGCCAGCTATTATGTAGGTCAACTAAATACAATCAGCATCAGCTCTGGCAGCAGTCATGAAAGCATTCTGCACAATTCTCCAGAATATAATCTTAAGTGGTTCCTAAGATCGGCCTCTGTGAAATCTAGCTGCAAAATATACAGAGAACTGGCCTTTGTAAATTGAATCCAGATTCTTCACCAGAAGCAAGGCGAACAAACAAAAATCAGGCATTTGGATGCTATTTCGGGTCGAGACTGAAGAAGGGTCTCAGCCATTGCTTCCCTCCAGAGTTGCAGCCTGGCCCGCTGAGTTACTCCAGCATTTCGTGTTTATCTTCGGTGTAAACCAGCACCTGCAGTTCCTTCCTATCCATAATCACACATGTTCCTTAGATTAATCAGGCTTTGCTTTATATCTGAAATATTTCTATGAAACTGCCACATACAAAGCCCTCCTTGGTGTGAGAATTTCCAAAAATCAGGTCGAGCTTTGGAGAAGAATTAGATGGGAAAATAAAAGGGCACATTAAACTCTGTTAATTTGGACTGTTTTTTAAAAATCATTTTTTAATCTCATACTCATACTTACTTTATTAGCCAAGTATATTTTGCAACATATGTGGAATTTGATTTGCCATACAGTCATACTAATAAAAAGGGGCAAGGCACACAAAATACATTTTAACACAAACATCCACCAGAGTGACTCCTCCACATTCCTCACTGTGATGGAAGGCGAAGAAAAGTTCAAATCGCTTCCCTTCTTTGTCCTCCAGCGGTCGGGGGGGGGGGCGCGAACCTTCCGTTGACGGGACGATCTTATTCCCGCAGCCGGCGGCGGGCCTCCTCATCGGGGCGATCAAGCTCCTGCATCGTGGGGGGGTTGGGGGGGGGAATCTCAGCTCCCCCGCGCCGGGCGATCTACCCCGGGTCGGGGCTAGTCGACATTGTGCGGCTTCCGGAGCTTCCCGATGTCGGTCTCTCCCTTATCTCACTTACTTGTAAGGGGTATAGGATAATCAATCCCTTTAAAATTCCCAATTACTTCATCCACTTTAAATTGCTGATCTCGTAGTCTGCCGACAAATGTTTATCAATATAATCAATTAAGCACAAAGTGGATTATTGGCAGTATAAATCTGCTTTTACTCTGCCCTAATAATGGCCCAGTTTTCCTTGAAAGTTAGATTGTAGATCATCGAGTAAAGTAAAAGGTGCTTCTGCCATCAAATACAAACCTATTCTAATCCCATTTTCCACCCTCTTCCCATAATCTTCTACGACATAGTGTCCAGTGTATAATTTAATATTCCTTTAAATGATACAAGTTTAAAAAAATAATAATTTTGGAATTAATTTTATTAGAAGCAATTGTACAGGGAGAAGGGTCTCGACATAACAGTTATACAATTATTGTATAGCTTAATTTTTAACGTTAGAACCTAAATAAAAAAATATAAATAAAAAAAGATGAAAAAAAAGAGAGAAAAAAGAAGAGAATGAAGAGAGAAAAAATAAGAAAAAGCGAGAAAAAGACCCCCAAGCTTCCGAAAAAGAAAAGAAATAAGAAAAGAGAAGATGGAGATATACCTTTCCCACCCCCCACCCCCCCTCACCTATCCCTGGCATCGGGTTTAAATTTGTATTTAACCATTCAGTTGTTGCAGAAATTCAGTAAAAGGGAACCATGTCTTAAGAAATTGATCTGCTTTTTCCGCCAAGACAAGCCTAATATTTTCCAAATGTAGTGTAAATGATTCAAGTTCATATGTTCATGTGATAGGAACAGAATTAAGCCATTCGGCCCATCACGTGTGCCCTGCAATTCAATCATGGCTGATGTATCCCTCCCTCCTAACCCCATTCTCCTGCCTTCTCCCCATAACCCCCCCGACACCCGGACTAATCAAGAATCTGTCATTCTCCACCTTAAAAATATCCATTGATTTGGCCTCCACAGACGTCTGTGTCAATGAATCCCACAGATTCCCCACCCTGCCTCCTCCACCCCCTCAGACAACGTTACAAGTGTCAACCATTCTCTAGGTGATATGATACTTCCTCATATCCCTTCTAAATTCCCTTTACATCTCCCATCCTTTTGCTTACACGTAAGCCCCCTGGGTAAATGTTTCCCATTGCCTACTCTCTATCTTTGCCCTCAGTCAGATCACCGCGAGTCCTCTCCAGTCGAACGAAAGCAAAGACCACCAATCATCCATATAGTGTGTGCTTCTGGCAAGGTCCGTAAAACTCGTTCTCACCATCCCCGCATCCAACAATGGACCATTGTGGGCTCCACCTTTCCTTGACCATCGTTGCTTTTTGCATATCTTACATTCATTCGTCCGATGAACCTTCTGTATCTCACGGTTCCCATTCCTCTGACTCTCAGTCTGAAGAAGGGTCTTGACCCAAAACGTCACCTATTCCTTTTCGCCAGAGATACCCCTCCCCAATTGCCCCCCCTTCCCTGATCCCCCCCCCTCACAAATCTCTCCCCTCCCCAATCTTCCCAATGAAGAAGGGTCTCGACCCAAAATGTGCCTATTCCTTCGCTCCATCGATGCTGCCTCACCCGCTGAGTTTCTCCAGCTTTTTTGTCTACCTTCGATTTTTCCAGCGTCTGCAGTTCTTTCTTAAACATTTCCTTTCTGACACATCTGTGCACTGTGGATGAATCGATTGTCTTTCCACTGACTGGTTAGCACGCCACAAAAGCTTTTCACTGTGGCAATGCAATAAACTAAACCAAATAGTGCCAGAATGGAGAGAGATCTCCGTGTTCAGTCGGAAATTCAACAACAGTTCTGTGTTGAGGTCTCCCTCCAATTTCTGCCATGTGCAAGCGCAAACTGGTGGAGATACAGTCAGGCACCGAAAAAGTTGGTTGATCTGAAATGTTAACTCGTTTTCCCTTTCCACCATTACTGAAAATTTCCAGCACTTTCAAATTTATTTCAGATTTTCAGAGTCTGCAACATTACATTTTTATTTCAGATTTTCAGAGTCTGCAGCATTACATTTTTATTTGAGTTTGCTCCCTGTGTGTTCTCTCAGGGTCAACTGCAGACCCAGTCAGGCAGCTTTATTAAAAAAAAAATGTAGTTTTAGTGATACAGCGCGGAAACAGGCCCTTCGGCCCACTGGGTCCGCGCCGACCAGCGATCCCCGCACATTAACGCTATCCTACACACACTGGGGACAACTTACATTTACACCAAGCCAATTAACCTACAAACCTATACGTCTTTTGAGTGTGGGAGGAAACCGAAGGTCTCGGAGAAAACCCACGCAGGTCACGGGGAGAGCGTACACAACTCCGTACTGACAGCACCTGTAGTCAGGATCGAACCTGGGTCTCCAGCGCTGCAAGCGATGTAAAGGCAGTGACACTACCCGCTGCGCCACCATGCTGCCCTTGACCTCTAGTGAATACAAGCCCCCTCTTTCCAATCTTTCCTCATACGACAGTCCCGCTATCCCGGGGATTAACCTCGTGAACCTACGCTGCACTGCCTCAATAGCAAGGATGTCCTTCCTCAAACTAGGAGGCCAAAACTGCACACAATACTCCAGATGCAGTCTCACCATTACAGCAGAATTTTTTTAAACCAAGCCCCATGTTGTGTGAGTGACTGTTTGGTCTTCATTTTGCCCGACAATAAAATGTTCTCGGAAAGATGTTCTAACAACTGTTGATCAGTGGTAAACCTGAAGCCTAAATCAGAGAGAGAGACCATGTACGCCAAATCCACGGAAGCATGATCAATAGTACCATCAACGTCAAGATCAAATAATACCATCGACAGAGCGGAAAAAACCCAAAGGACTTCATAGGAATATTATCAAACAATTCTTGACATCTAAATACAAGTGAGGATATCAAAGCAGAGAGATCCATTTTAAAGATCTTCTTGAAAGAGGAAAGAGACATCAAAAGACAGAGAGGTTTGTTTTGGAAATTATATATTAGAATCGAGGGACTAGGGCAGCTGGAGAAGATAAATGAGAAGAGTGATTCAGGGACTGGGAGGGACAACGATGGAATTGTCGCACCGAACACCACAGCCCCACCCGACTTGGACCTGCCCTCCCCCTCCCCCCCCCCGCAAAGAGTGGGTCGTCCAGGGGTCGGCCGGTTCAACGCCCAACATGCATCGCTGGGGGGCTGCGTTCATCAGCAGCCTGCGTGTGTGGAGCAGACCAGCAAACAGCGCAGCAGCAGCACGGCATTTTCAACTGCGCTGTTGTCCGCCCCCCTGGTGGAGGGGTAGACCTCACGCCCCTCGACAACGGCACATTGACCTGTGCTACAGGCCGTTACATAACCTCTGCTGCCTCAAACGCAAGAAGACAGAGCACTATGTTTACATATCTGTTCTCCTGCTGCATATATAAATGTATATATATATTTATCTATATACTATTAAAACTCTGTGTGTGTGTGTTTATTTGTGGGTGTCAGATTCGGCCTTTGATTCCTTGGTCCGCCAATACCACACGCCGAAACTCCGTGATTTTTACATACTGTATACTAGATATAGATGCACACACACACACACACAGCAAACAAACAATACTAATGCGTCTATGTAGTTTGGAGCTTATTTGTAATGTTGTAATGAGTGGTCACTGACCTTTCCCTTCTCCACAAATGCTGTCTGACAAGCTGAGTATTCCCAGCATGTTCCCTATTTGTAATCCTGCAGGCTTGATGTTTTTCTGCAGCTCCACAGAACTGGGCCCTTTGTACAACCATGGAAGCACTCGCACCTCATGGAAGAACTGACCAGCACTCACCTGTGAAGAGAACTCGCATTTACTTCCGTGATTAGAAATGAAACGTGTCTGAGGAAGGGTCTCGGCCCGAGACGTCACCCGTTCCTTCTCCCCAGAGATGCCGCCTGTCCCGCTGAGTTACCCCAGCATTTGGTGTCTAGAATTGATTACAATATAATCCATAATATATAATAATAATATTGATTCCCTGGTTCTTGGAAATCTTCATCTTTTCGGTAAGATGAGGACGTAACCAGTGTCAGGGCAAGGGGCATGTTTATTAATGTGGAACCCGTTAATTAATACGGACTACGGACAGAAACAATGGAATCTAAAGCGGAAGAATCCGTAGAGAGTTTGTGCTAATCAAACACAAATCAATGTCTTTGTTAATTGAAGCTGTCAAAATGCCACCAGGAATGGCTGAGCTGCCAGATGTGATGCTGTTGGCCTCTCGCCAGTGACAGCTGACAGGAGATGTGGGGACCATGTCAAACTTGGCCTTTGAGCTCCTGCCCATATCGGCAACACTTATTCCCCCGCCTCTTTGTACTAGTCAGACATCAGCAAATATAACAACAAATATTCCTTTCCCAGTGGTATGAATGTTGATTTCTCTCACTTAAGGTAGCCCCGGCATTCCCTCTCTCTCTATCCCTCCCCCACCCAAGTCGCACCAGCTTCTCATTTTCACCCACAAACAGCTAACAATGGCCTGTTTCCTTTATCATCATTACTTTTTTGCACATCTTTCATTCATTGTTCTTTATCTCATTGTTCTATATCTCGGGAGATGTAGGCAATGAGATAAAGAACAATATATCTCTCATTTTCCCTTATCCCTAACCAGTCTGAAGGAAAGATCCTATAGCGGAGCAAGATAGACCACTCCTGCTAAATGCAATGGGCTGACGTGTAGTACGCAACGGAGCGGAACGTGGGCCTTTTTTTCATCCATTTCCGTAACCGGACTCGACCCGACTCGCAGTGTAATCAACGTTGCGGGGGAACAGTTTGTGTTAATAAATTAAAATTCTGAAAATGAGGAGAAGATTTTTACCAAATAACTTTTATTTTTACGAGGATGTTTCCGTAACCGGCTTCCGTCTCTGCACTAGTATCCTATGGGATCTTTGGTGCGGAGACGGAAGCCGGTTACTGAAATGGGGCCGAAAATTACCCATGAATCTGCCCATGACCGTACTACGTCTTTTTCGTCGAGTGGACTATCTTGCTCGCTATAGGATCTTTGGTCTGAAGAAGGGTCTCGACCCGAAACCTCACCTATTCCTCCCCTCCAGAGATGCTGCCTGTCCTCACTGAGTTGCTCCAGCATTTTTATGTATACTTTCCTTTAATTGCTTCAGGTATATTTTGTCCTGGTCATTATATTGGGTACAGGTTTATAGGTTAATTGGCTTGGTAAAATTGTAAATGGTCCCGAGCAGTGTGTAGGATAGTGTTAGTGTAAGGGGATCGTTGGTCGGCTCGGACTCAGTAGGCCGAAGAGCCTGTTTAGTCGGAACTAAACTGAATTTGCTGAGAATTTGCAAAATATCTCCATATCTCCAGTTCCCAACATACGATCATCAAAGAATTTTTTTTAAATTCTACCATCTTATTATCACCTTTCCCTTGAGGATTTCTTGCTGTGTGTTTACTAATCAACTAAGCATGCCCCTTTTAAAGACAAGACAAGATCTAACATAGACTCACCTCAGTTAGTTCCGTGACACAACGCTCCAGTGAACTGCTTTGATTGCATTTAGTGAACTCACTCTCCAAACCACTGCCAATCTGACGTGGCTGGACCAGATCAACATCAAAGCCATTATTATCTTTGTATATATACTCCTGAATAGTTCCCCCAATTGCTTCTAGACTTTAGTAGACACAAAATGCTGGAGTAACTCAGCGGGACAGGCAGCATCTCTGATGCTGCCTGCCCCGCTGAGTTACTTCAGCATTTTGTGTCTACCTTCGATTTAAACCAGCTTCTGCAGTTCTTTCCTACACATGCTTCCACTTTCATCAACACACCTATTTGATTGATTGATTGATTGATTATACCTTTAATAATCCTTTACAGGAAATTACAGTGCCACGACAGCTTCAAGACAGACATAACACCACACATTTCCTCAAATGGCTTCCATACTTAACAAGTTAAAATACAAGTTAAAATACAAGTTAAAATACAATTAATTTAAAAAAAAGTGCAGTTATTTATGCGCATTATATAACCTTATAGCAGCTGGTAAACAGGACTTCCTATGTCTCTCAGTTTTGCACATTGGTGCAATCAGCCTCTGACTGAAGATGCTGCTCTTGATCACCTTCAGGGCATGAAGTGGGTGAGTGGGGTTGGTCATTATAGAACCTAGTTTGTTCAGAGTTCTGGCCTCTGCCACCTGCTGGACCGTTCGTTGCTCAGCCCCGACCACTGAGCCGGCCTTCCTGATTAGCTTGTCCAGTCTGTTTTTATCCGCTATACGGGCGCCATCTCCCCAACAGGCCACAGCAAAAAACAGAGCACTGGCCACCACTGAATGGTAGACACTGCACAGTAGGGGTTGGCCTGCTCCCCCTCTTCCTCCACCCATATTCTGCTTTCCTCTGGCTTCACAGCCGCAGAGACCCAGGTTCCATCGCAACTGTACGGAGTTTGTACCTTCTCCCCGTGACCTACATGGGTTTTCCCTGAGATCTTCAGCCGAAGGGCCCGTTTCCGCACTGTATCTCTAAAACTAAAAACCTCTCTCCCACCCCCGCCCCCCCCCCCACAAAATCAGTCCGAAGAAAGGTCCTGACCCGAAACATCACCCGTCCATGATCTCTAGAGATGTTGCCTGACCCGCTGAGTTACTCCAGCATTTTGTTTCTCTTTTTTTGTAAACCAGCATCTGCAGTTCCCTGCAGCATCTGTCCTGGGTCTCCTCCATTGCCAGAGTGAGCAACAGCGGAAATTGGAGGAACAGCACCTCATATTCCGTCTGGGGACCTTGCGTCCTTATGGCATTAACATTGAATTCTCCCAATTTGGCTAGCCCTTGCTGTCTCCTCCCCTTCCTTAACCCTCTAGCTGTCTCCTCCCACCCTCCCATCCGCCCGCCCTCGGGCTCCTCCTCCTCCTCCCCTTTTCCTTCTTTCTTTCCCCCCCCCCCATCAATCTGAAGAAGGGTTTCGGCCCGAAACGTCGCCTATTTCCTTCGCTCCATAGATGCTGCTGCACCGGCTGAGTTTCCCCAGCAATTTTGTGTACCTTCTGCAGTTCCTTGTTTCTTCATTGTGGTTCTTCTATGTCTTTTATTAATTTCAATTTTCAATTTTTTTTTAATTTCAATTTAAAAAACTTTATTGGCATGAAAAAATACATGGTTATATTGCCAAACTATAAAACATGACATACATATTAAAAATGCATAAGTATAAATACAAGTATACAGTGCATGGATAGATCTCTTGCATGGATATTGTCTCTTAACTCCAAGTACGTTCTATTTCCTGAACATCTTAGACCAATGAAATGTTCCCCTTGTGCCTTTGCTTATATCTTACTATTCAAATGCAAATAGATAAAACCCCTGCCTTGTACTGACACATTCTCCTCCCTTCTCTGAATGAAGCAATCCATTTGACAGCCTCGTATGAAATGAAGCCTCTATTTGTACCTAATTCGTTCCGAAACCAATCAGGAAGCGTTTGAAGTTCTGAACATGAAGTATCTTATCCATGCAGACTAATGAAAATGACAAAAAATTGCCTTTTAAACGGCACACTGTTCTCATGTACCAATTGGTGCATGTGATAATAAATGGAACTTGAACTTGAACTTGAACTTGAACTTGATGCAATCGATCACATCCTTGCTTAGATTGCTCTTTTTTTAAACAGATATGCTGCATCTCGGTCCCTGCAGCGGATATGGGGAGAAGACAGGAACGGGGTACTGATTGTGCATGATCAGCCATGATCACATTGAATGGCTCGAAGGGCCAAATGGCCAACTTCTGCACCTATTGTCCATTGTCTATAGGACAGTGGAGATCGTATTGACTGGTTGCATCACGGCCTGGTTCGGCAACTCGAACGCCCAGGAACAAAGAAGACTGCAGAAAGTTGTGACCACTGCCCAGTCCATCACCGGCTCTGACCTCCCCACCATCGAAGGGATCTACAGGAGTCGCTGCCTCTAAAAGGCAGCCAGCATCATCAGAGACCCACACCATCCTGGCCACACACTCATTTCACCCCTTCCATCGGGAAGAAGGTACAGGAGCCTGAAAACTGTAACATCCAGGTTCAGGAACAGCTTCTTCCCTACAGCCATCAGGCTATTAAACACTGCAACCTCATATAAGCTCTGAACTACAATAGACTATTATTGTACTATTATTGTTTGTTTATTTTTTATGTCTACTTATGTGTTGGTGTATATATATATACATAAGATAGACACAAAATGCTGGAGTAACTCAGCGGGATAGGCAACATCTCTGGATAGAAGGAATGGGTGATGTTTTGGGTCGAGACCCTTCTTCAGAAGTTTAAACCAGCATCTGCAGTTTCTTCCTACTATATACTGTATATATATATATATATATATATATATATATATATATATATATACGCATATACATGGTAGACACAAAATGCTGGAGTAACTCAGCGGGACAGGCAGCATCTCTGGGGAAGAGGAATGCGTGACGTTTCGGGTCAAGACCCTTCTTCAGACAGTATACATACATGTGTGTATGTGTTTATATGTGTATATGTGAGTATCTGTGCATATGTACACACACTGAACCATTTTTCTCATTTATTATATTGTTTACAGTGTACCATGTTTACATATTCTGTTGTGCTGCTGCAAGTAGGAATGTCATTGTTCTATCTGGGATACATGGCAATAAAACACTCTTGACTCTTGAATGCCGTTTAACCTTGTAAGACTTTGCTTACAGCCGGGATCCATGATCATATTTTCGGAAGCACGCGCTGATGTTAGTGAGGGCTGTAAAAGCTGTGACTTCCACTGAATACGGCCCCTCGTCTCTCCGCAGTTGGAGGCAGTGATGCCACATTCCATAATAGGAAGAATGGTTGATTAGTTGATTAGTTTAGCTTAAATTGTCAGGCCTACCGAGGTACAGTGAAAAGCTTTTTGTTGCGTGCTATCCAGTCAGTGGAAAGACAACACTTGATTACAATCGAGCCGTCCACAGTGTACAGATACATGATGAAGGGAATAACGCTCAGTGCAAGATTAAGTCCAGTAAAGTCCGATTAAAGATAGTCCGAGGGTCTCCTATGAGGTAGATGGTAGGTCAGACTGTGCTCTCTGGCTGTGGTAGGATGGTTCAGTTGCCTGATAACAGCTGGGAGGAAACTATCCCTGAATCTGGAGGTGTGCGTTTTCACACTTCTGTACCTTCTTGCCTGATGAGAGAGGGGAGAATACCTTCTGAACCTTCTGAATTTTGGTAGTCGACAGGGCAGTACTCTGCATATAGCCAACTAGGACAATTTTACTTTTTTTTTTACGTCTGGAGTGTGGGAGGAAACCGAAGATCTCAGAGAAAACCCACGGGGAGAACGTACAAACTCCATACAGACAGCACCCGTAGTCGGGATCGAACCGTCTCTGACGCTGCATTTTGCTGTAAGGCAGCAACTCTACCGCTGTGCCACCGTGACTGCCCATGAATAGGGAGTCAGAAGACAGTACAGTACAGGAAAAGGCCCTTCGGTCCACAATGTCTGTGCTAAATGTGATGTCAAGACCAACTCTTATCTGTCTGCAGATAATCCAAGTCCCTCATTCTATCTCATAGAACATAGAACTGTACATTGCAGGAATTGCCCTCAAATTAGATTAGATTATGCTCAATAATTGTGTTATTAATGTGGAAACAAAGCTCATCAGTGTTATAGGTTCATAAGCCCATAAGTGATAGGAGCATAATTAGGCCATTCGGCCCATCAAGTCTACTCCGCCATTCAATCATGGCTGAAGATAGACACAAGAAGGTGGAGTAACTCAGCGGGACAGGCAGCATCTCTGGAGAGAAGCAATCATGGCCGATCTATATGCGCACAGTGCTGTCACATTGCCTGAAGTGCAGACGTACGATGGGATTTTAAAACTAGCAGATGGATTAATTTATTTACAAAACAGGAACATATGTTCGAAGTGTTGGACATGATACTCGATTAGCAGTATCATTCAATTCAGATTTTTTTTTATTTTAACGGTTTAAATTACTCTTTAAATCACCGGCATTCATCATTCCAAGGATCTAAAATAAGTGTTGCACAGCGATTTAGTCTTTTGTACACGGAACAGAATATAATCTAAATGAATCGGCACGGTGGCGCAGCGGTAGAGTTGCCGCCAGAAAACCTAGGTTTGATCTTGACCACGGGTGCTGTCTGTACGGAGTTTGCACGTTCTCCCCCGTGACCGAGTGGGCTTTCTCCGGCTGCTCCGGTTTTCCTCCCACACTCCAAGGACGCGCAGGTTTGTAGGTTAATTAGCTTCAGTAAAAGATTGTAAATTGCCCCGAGTTTGTGCAGGATAGCGTTTGTGTATGGTGTACAGGGATCGCCAGTCAGCGCGGACTCGGTGGGCCGAAGGGCCTGCATCCGCGCTGTATCTCTAAACTAAACAAAACTGTGGAGCCGAGTTGCGCAGATAAAAATACAGCCGCCATCTCCTTTTGTTCAAATGACTCCTGATGCATTCAAAGCAGAGACAAACAAAGGCTTAATGTCTTCTGGAAGTGGGTACAAAGTACCTGTACAGTTGCAGTTGTTATGTGTGGCATCTTTGTAGTTAAGCCACGTTACATAGCTTCACATTAACCATGCATCGTCCCCGGTGACAAGTATTGACCTTTTTGCAGAGGAGCCTCATTTCATTATCACCGGATATCTTTGAGCACAGAACAATACTAATGTGAATATCCTAACCCGATCCACCTGGGAACAACTGCATAATCAGATCTGTTGCCCATTTTCCACCCTGCCTGATGCTTTACTAAAATCAATTTTGGCGATGAATCAAAGGTAGACACAAAATGCTGGAGTAACTCAGAGGGTCAGGCAATAATTTAGTTTAATTTAGTTTAGAGATACAGCGCGGAAACAGACCCTTCGCCCCACCGAGTCCGCTCCGACCAGCGATCCCCGCACATTTGGGACGACAGATGGCACAATGGGCTAAGTGTTCGGCTGGCAACCGGAAGGTAGCCGGTTCGAATCCCGCTTGGAGTGCATACTGTCGTTGTGTCCTTGGGCAAGACACTTCACCCACCTTTGCCTGTGTGTGAATGTGTGTGAGTGATTGGTGGTGGTCGGAGGGGCCGTAGGCGCAGATTGGCAGCCACGCTTCCGTCAGTCTGCCCCAGGGCAGCTGTGGCTACAGAAGTAGCTTACCACCACCGTGTGTGACTGAGGAGTGAATGAATAATGCGATGTAAAGCGCCTTGAGTATTAGAAAGGCGCTATATAAATCCCATCCATTATTATTATTATCAACAAAGGCCAACACACACTAGGGACAATTTACACTTACACTAATATACAAACCCAAGCCAATTAATCTACAAACCTGTACGTCTTTGGAGTGTGGGAGCAAACCGTAGATCTCGGAGAAAACCCACGCAGGTCAAAAGACAGTAGACAACCTAGTAGCAAACTAGAGGTCATAGCCTCAGAATTAAAGGACGTTCCTTTAGGAAGGAGGAGGGATTTCTTTCACCAGAGGGTGATGAATCTGTAGAATTCTTTGCCACTGAAGGTTCTGGAGGTTAACAGACAATAGACAATAGGTGCAGGAGTAGGCCATTTGGCCCTTCGATCCAGCACCGCCATTCAATGTGATCATGGCTGATCATCCACAATCAGTACCTACCTTCTCCCTATATCCCCTGACTCTGCTATCTTTAAGAGCCTTATCTAGTTCTCTCTTGAAAGTATTCAGAAAGTATCCTTGAAAGGCCATGGGGAGAACGTGCAAACTCCGTACAGATAGCACCCTTAGTCGGGATCGAACCGGCAACTGTGGACCTGCAAGCGCTGTAATGCAGCAACTCTACCGCTGTTCATCGATGAGATGCACTGGCCTCCAAGCGGGCTGGATTGAACAAAGAAGGACTGGAGCGTGGTGAGCTGGAAACCACGGCTCCAAACTCCAGAGGTGGCCTGGACTGAAAGAGGATGAATTTATCTTGCAAAAAAAAAAAATCCATGTTTGGATTGGATTGCACGGAATGCCTGGAATATGCGAGGAATCTGAGGAATGTTTGGCCATTCTCCATTCTCGGTCCGTTCAGGAACCATTTGCTGAACAATGTGGATGGTCGGGGGCAGGCCATGATTAGTGGCACCCACAGCGGGCGACACACACACACACACACGTTGCTTCCAAGCCAAGTCCCCATTGCTTTCGCCACCTTCCCTGTCTCACTGTCTCCATTCGTGGAGGTCGGCGGGAATCACAATTCCCATCGTAAACCACAAACTATCACCATTCACTTGGACGATACTCATAAGGTCATAAGTGGTAGGAACAGAATTAGGCCATTCGGCCCATCCAGTCTACCCCGCATTAAATCCTGGCTGATCTATCCTCCCCTCTCAACCCCATTCTCCTGCCTTCTCCCCATAGCTCCTGACACCCGCACTAATCAAGAATCTATCCATCTCTGCCTTAAAAATATCCACTGACTTGGCCTCCACAGCCGTCTGTGGCAATGAATTCCACAAATTCACCACCCGCTGACTTCTTCCTCAGAGAAATTCTTCCTCATTTCATTCCTAAAGGAACGTCCTATAATTGTGAGGCTCCCTGGTCCTGGACTCTCCCACTAGTAGAAACATCCTCTCCACATCCACTCTATCTAGGCCTTTCACTGATAATTGGTTCTGTTTTAATCATTGCGTTATAGTTTAGTTTAGTTTAGTTTATCGTCATGTGTACAGATGTATGATGAAAAGCTTTTTATCGCGTGCTATCCAGTCAGAGAAAAGACTATGCATGATTACAATCGAGCCGTCCACAGTGTACAGATACAGGATAAAGGGAATAATGTTTAGTGCAAGATAGAGTCCACTCTAATCCAATTAAAGATAGTCCAAGGGACTAGGTAGGTGATAGATAGAGGTAGGTGGTAGATCAGGACTGCTCTCTGGTTGTGGTAGGATGGTTCAGTTGCCTGATAACAGCTGGGAAGAAACTGTCCCTGAATCTGGTGGTGTGCGTTTTCACACTCATTTATTCTGTCTGAAGAAGGGTCTCGACCCGAAACGTTACCTATTACTTCTCCCCAGAGATGCTGCCTCACCCGCTGAGTTTCTCCAGCATTTTTGTCTACCTTCGATTTTTCCAGCATCTGCAGTTCCTTCTCAAACACTTCCATATCCCTCTCTCTGCCCCTCACCCGACTCTCAGTCTGAAGAAGAGTCTCGACCAGAAACGTCACCCATTCCTTCTCCCCAGAGATGCTGCCTGACCCGCTGAGTAACTCCACCATTCTGGGTCTATCTTCAGTGTAAAACCAGCATCTGCAGTTCCTCCCTACACATGGTTACACCCTAGTTCAATATTCCTTCCTACCTGCCAGCTGATCTTACATGTAAGGGAAAACCAAACGGTGGTAATTTAAATTGCCATTAACCTCAGAGCTCAGTGGATTTCAAGCTGTGAATGCCTTTGACAGCAAGACGGCGAGATGGGATTCCCACTTGCAGCAATTCGCTGACGGAAGCCTAGCATGACCGATATTCATGCAGCATAAATCATAAAATATATTTCAATAACTAGCTTGAATGTAATCAGCTTAATGGAATCTTTGCTGATCTCTTGGATTAGGCTTTTGCCTGACAAGATGCTCATAAAACAAAGACATTTTTAAAAAAGCCCTTTTCAGGCAGACCTGACAATGAAGAATAATATGTACATTGGCATAATATGTACATTGGCATAATATGTACATCTGCATACAAATACATTTCAAGTCGTGTTGAAATCTCAGTTGGACATATGCAATGTATGGACAATGTTTTTCTTCCATTGGCAAGCTAAGGGGAAATAACAGTCGACAATTAAAAGTCAGTACTGGAGCAGACCTGAATTCTCAATCTCAAAGTAAAATTCTGGGCGTTGCAAGGCTAAATGGAAGCAATGCTTTCTTTGAATATTTCAAAGTGAAAAGCTGCACACTTGCAGCGGCTGTTTGGTCAGTTGGGATGCCCTTTCTTGCCGTCGGAAACACACACACAGTGTTGCCGACCCAACCCTTCCTTCCAACCGGGGAGGAAGATTGTATTGTGTGTGTGTGTGTGAGAGAGAAAGAGAGAGGGGGGGGGGCGGAGGGAGGGAGAGAGAGGGGGTGAGAGGGGGGGGGGGGGTGTGGGTGAGAGAGTGAGGGAGAGGGGGAGAGAGAGGGGGAGGGAGCGAATGAGAGGGAGAGGAAGAGAGGGAGAGGGAGTGATTGAGAGAGAGGGAGAGAGAGAGGGGGGAGAGGGAGGGAGAAAGAGAGAGGGGGGAGAGGGAGGGAGAAAGAGAGAGAGGGAGAAGAAGAAAAGGAGAGGGAGTGTGTGAGAGAGAGGGAAAGAGAGAGGGAGTGAGAGGGAAAGAGGGAGAGAGGGGAGAGAGAGGGAGAGCGAGGAGGGGGAGGGTGGGGAGAAAAGCTGTAAGCAAAGCTGAACTGATCAGGCAGCGCCAGCCAGCAGACTCTTTGAAATCTTAGCAGCTGCATGAGGAATCTTTTGTGACTTCACCTCACATTCCCAGCCAGCTCTGGGTGCATTTATGCTACTGCCTGCAGGTTTTGGATGTCTTTCATTTGAATGTATTTATCTGAAGGAAAGAGCTGCTCTCAGTGAAGAGTAACATAAGCAGACGAGACGACGAAGAGAGAGGAACACTCACTCACACACTCACACTCACACACACACACACACACTCACACAGCCAAGAAGATCAGAGTCAGGTGTGTCGCTGCTGTGAAGTGTCAGATTGCCCGGCAAGGGGGGGAAAGCTAGACTTCAACACAACTGCACTTTTTTGGACGAGAAAAAAAAAAAACAGAGCGGGCTGTTTGTTGAGCTTTTGAAACGTGGGAAACCCGGAATCCAGAACAAACGGTGGAGCTGCCTGCTCTATCTAGTCTGAGCTGTGATCACAGCGTTCCTGCCAGCACTGCTCTGATGTATGTCAGCTTTGCAACAGCTAACACCACCAACTCACGGTGACGGCTGAGCCCATCGTTAAGGGCTGCCCCGTCTGATTCCGCTCTGTCTTTCATCTGGACGTGGACCAGAATGGATTAAGAAAATCATCGGGAAGATTTTTTTTTTTTTAAAAGAAGCACAATTGACAGATTTCCTGAGACAGGAACCAAGCTGCAGCCTCGACGCCCAACAACTTAATGCTAACAGGTACGGAAATGTTTCTTTTGTCCTTTATTGAAGATTTGTTTTAATCTTGTCTAATTGCGCTGTAAAACTGCTCCCTCTGCCAACCACTGGAGATTGTTGCCGTGGTGATGCGAGTGTAGTTATTGGGTGTTAAAGTTTACCCAAGTAAGATACATTATCTCCTCCTCGTAACATAGACTGGGCTCATGGTGTCTGGCTGGGACTTTGCAAACTGTGGAAGACACAGGCTCCGGGTAAAATCCTATCGCAGTTTGTTGTCTGTCCTTCGTTGAATGTATATTTACTGTCGCCTCAATAGCCCCTGCTTGGTGACTCCTCAATCAGAGTTTTTAAAGAAGGAACTGCAGATGCTGGAAAATCGAAGGTAGACAAAAATGCTGGAGAAACTCAGCGGGTGCAGCAGCATCTATGGAGCGAAGGAGATAGGCAACGTTTCACGTTGCCTATCTCCTTCGCTCCATAGATGCTGCCGCACCCGCTGAGTTTCTCCAGCATTTTTGTGTACCCTCAATCAGAGTTGCCTCGTCTCCAAAGTCTACAAATGGTGCCCGGTATGATGTACTAATTGATGGAGTCCTTGTGATTCCTGTCTTAAAGTGCGTTTAAAATCTGCCTGTGCTTTTCTAGAATCTCAGAGATGTAACATATGTGGGATGGGATGGGTTCACCTTCTGGTGTTGTGTTGGTTTTGTATCCAGGGGCTAATGTAGTACGTTTAGAATCTGTCTTTGTCCTTTATAAAACCCATCTTCTCAGAGGGGGCATCTAGTATGTGTAGGAAGGAACTGCAGACAGTTTCACACCTTCCATTCATTTTTTGCTTTGCACCTTATGGTATCTCTAGTTTCCCTCTCCCCCTGACTCTCGGTCTGAAGAAGGGGTCTCGACTCTAACGTCTCCCATTCCTTCTCTCCAGAGATACTGCCTGACCTGCTGAGATACTTTTAGCATTTTGTGTGCAACTAACATTAGATGGATTTACCCTGTTGTGTTCTGAGAGTATAATGAACTCAATGCTCTTTACAAAGGATAGTTAGAATTAAATACATTGGATGAATAGGACAAATAAAATCCAATGTCTATTTGAGAGGGATGGGGCGGGGGGGAGTCTGAAGTGTTCGAACCCCCGAAATGCCAGCCATTCCTTCTCCCCAGAGATGATGCCTGTCCCGTTGAGTTACTCCAACATTTTGGTGCTTATCCTCAGTGTAATGCCCCTGTCCCACTTAGGAAACCTAAACGGAAACCTCTGGAGACTTTGCGCCCCACCCAAGGTTTCCGTGCGGTTCCCGGAGGTTGCGGGTGGTTGCCGGAGGTTGCAGGTAGTGGAAGCAGGTAGGGAGGCTGACAAAAACCTCCGGGAACCGCACGGAAACCTTGGGTGGGGCGCAAAGTCTCCAGAGGTTTCTGTTCAGGTTTCCTAAGTGGGACAGGGGCATTAGCAGTTCCTTCCCGCCCATGGGGAAAACCTATGCATGTAAAAACAATACAGACTACACTTGTAGCAATCAAAGGAACCAAGCGGTTTGCTACGAGGCTGGTGCTGATCTCTTCACGTGGAGGTTTCAGAATTGTTTCTGGGTGTCAGAAAGATTTCACAAAATGCATTTAGCATTTCCCATCTTTCCAGCTCTGACACCAATGTTTGAGGCAGGGACACTTTGGGAGAACACTCTGTCTGGTTTAAAAAAAAATCCTTAACCACAGTAATGCGCTCGGAAAACATGCTCAACAACAATTCCTTTTCAAACCTCCCCTGGGTCACACCTGGTGACCCACACGCTATTACCCACGACAAACATGAGGGGAATAGATCGGGTAGACGCACAGAGTCTCTTGCTCAGAGTAGGTGAATCGAGGACCAGAGGACATAGGTTTATGGTGGAGGGGAAAAGATTTAATAGGAATCTGGGAGGTAACTTGTTCACACACAAAGGGTGGTGGGTGTATGGAACGAGCTGCCAGAGGGGGTAGTTGAGGCAGGGACTATCCCAACGTTTAAGAACCAGTTAGACAGGTCTGAAGAAGGGTCCTACTCATTCCCTCTCTCCAGACCCTTGATCAGTCTGAAGAAGAGTCTCGACCCCAAACATCACCTATTCCCTCATAGATGCTGCCTCACCCGCTGAGTTTCTCCAGCATTTTTGTCTACCCTCTCTCAAGAGATGCTGAGTTACTCCAGCATTTTGTATCTATCTTCGGTTTAAACCAGCATCTGCAATTCCTTCATAGACAGGTACATGGATAGGACAGGTTTGGAGGGATGTGGACCAAACACGGGCAGGTGGGACTAGTGTAACTGGGACATGTTGGCCGGTATGGGCAAGTTGGGCCGAAGGGCCTGCTTCCATCCTGTATCACTCTATGATTCTATGACAAGGCACCGAGATTCTTAACAACTCTTATTATGGAGTGCTGATCTCTGCATTTAGTATAGAGGAGGACATTAACAGCTGCTCTCTGGATAAATGTCTAAATATTTCCTTTCACAACAGAAAGTTGAATTAAATTGCAACTCCTGAATACTGCCAGACCGTGTCCCATTTTCCTTGAAAATTCATCCCCTTTGATCTCTCGTTTTCACACCTTGCATCTTACCATTCCATATCTTTATCTAAAGGGTCAGTTCAACCCAGTCATTAGGTCTTATTTAGATACGGTAGATGGTCTGGCGATAAGCAAGTCCTCTGAACCAGATATTATCCTGATAGACACAAAATGCTGGAGTAAATCAGCATGTCAGGTAGCATCTCTGAAGAAAAGGAATAGGTGACATTTCGGGTCGAGACCCTTCTTCGGACTTGAACCGAAACGTCACCCATTCCTTCTCTCCAGAGATGCTGCCTGGCCCGCTGAGTTACCCCAGCATTTTGTGTCTATCTTCGGTGTAAACCAGCAACTGCAGTTCCTTCCTACACACCAGGTATTTTTGTGACAGAAACAACTCTGAAACAGACAGCCATTAGAGAGCAGAAGAATCTGAAGGTGATGCCCGCACTGTGGTGAGGAAAATAGTCTCCAACTCCCAGTGCCGTTAGCAACCAGGCTGTCAACATTCAAGGTGAACCACTATAATCTAGCTCAGGAGGTGACCAGGAGGTGACTGTTATAAAAAATACAATGTCATCGCGAGATGTAATACAAATGAGGCCACCGATTGTGAGGAGACGTGAGTTGGAACAACAAAGAAATTTGAGAGAAGTGAACTGATATTGTGAATGAGACATGAGAAATCTGATCCTGTTTTACACTTGTTTTTGTACGTTTGCCTGAGCGACACAAACTCGGTGACTGTTCACACTGTGGCACAATGACGCAGCCCAGACCATCACACAAACCAACCTCCCTTCCATTGACTCCATCTACACCTCACGCTGCCTCGGCAAGGCCAGCAGCATCATCAAGGACAAGTCGCACCCCGGCCACTCCCTCTTCTCCCCTCTCCCATCAGGCAAAAGGTACAGAAGTGTGAAAACGCACACCTCCAGATTCAGGGACAGTTTCTTCCCAGCTGTTATCAGGCAACTGAACCATCCTACCACAACCAGAGAGCGAGTGGTGAACTACTATCTACCTCATTGGTGAGCCTTGATCGGACTTTGCTGGCTTTACTTTGCACTAAACGTGATTCGCTTATCATGTATCTATACACTGTAAATGGGTTGATTGTAACTATGTATTGTCTTTCTGCTGATTGGATAGCACGCAACAAAACCTTTCCACTGTATCTCGGTACATGTGACAATACACTAAATTAAACTAAACTAAACATATCTCTGTGTCTCCCTCACTCCTGACTCTCAGTTTGAAGAAGGGTCTCGACCCGAAATGTCACCCGTTCCGTCTCCAGATATTCTACCTATCCCACTGAGTTACTCCAGGATTTTGTGTCTACACAATAAGATCTTCCAGAGTATGAGAGTTGTATGATACCTGTCTTTGTACAGATGAGTAACCATTACAAATTAGCTTAATAGAAACATATAAAATAGGTGCAGGAGGAGGTCATTCGGCCCTTCGAGCCAGCACGGCCATTCATTATGATCATGGCTGATCGTCCCCAATCAATAACCCGTGCCTGCCTTCTCCACATATCCCTTGACTCCACTAGCCCCGAGAGCTCTATCTAACTCTCTCTTAAATCCATCCAGTGATTTGGCCTCCACTGCCCTCTGTGGCAGGGAATTCCACAAATTCACAACTCTCTGGGTGAAAAGGTTTTTTCTCACCTCAGTCTTAAATGGCCTCCCCTTTATTCTAAGACTGGCCCCTGGTTCTGGACTCGCCCAACATTGGGAACATTTTTCCTGCATCTAGCTTGTCCTGTCCTTTTATAATTGTATATGTTTTTGTAAGATCCCCCTCATCCTTCTAAACTCCAGTTAGATAATGAAACATCACAGGTGAGTGGGGAAAGAGTTGCGACAGAAGACCGGCTGAATTGTATGGAGAAGCTCAAATGCAAATCCAATCAGCAAAGAAAACTGTAACGTTTCCAATCTTTAAAAAAAATACACTAAATGAGTTCCTGATTCAAACTACAGAGTAAATGGCAATGAGGTGTTCAAAGACACTGGAATATGTTTAAATGCTTCAGGGCTAAACATTTGAGACAGGAATAGTTCATTTACATCTTTATATTCATGATCACTTCATCATATTTCCTTGTCTGTCGTTGCTTTCTGCATATCTTTCATTCATTTGTCCTAAGTACCATCTATATATTTCAGGTAGTCCCTGCTTTCTCCCTCTTTCCCCTCCCCTTCCCAGCTCTCCCACAACCCACTGTCTCTGCCTCTTCCTTTCTTCTTCCTGCTCCCCCCCACATCAGCTTGAAGAAGGGTCTCGACCCGAAACGTTGCCTTTTCCCTTCGCTCCATAGATGCTGCCTCACCCACTGAACTTCTCCAGCATTTTTGTCTACCATCTATATTTCCCATTCACTCGCCCCCCCCTTGAGTCTGAATGGATCGACTGGGCTTGTATTCACAGGAATTTAGAAGGATTAGAGGGGATCTTATAAAAACATAAAATTCTTAAAGGATTGGACTGCCTAGATGCAGGAAAAATGGTCCCCCATGTTGTGCGAGTCCAGAACCAAGGGCCACAGTTTACGAATAAGGGAACCATTGAGGACTGAGATAAGGAAAAACTTTTTCACCCAGAGAGTTGTGAATCTGTGGAATTCTCTGCCACAGAAGGCAGTGGAGGCCAATTCACTGGATGTTTTCAAGCAAGAGTTAGATATAGTTCGTAGGGCTAAAGGAATCAAGGGATATGGGGAGAAAGGAGGAACGGGGTACTGATTTTGAATGATCAGCCATGATCATAGAGAATGGTGGTGCAGGCTCGAAGGGCCGAATGGCCTACTCCTGTACCTATTTTCTATGTTTCTATGAAGAAGGGCCTCCACCTGAGACGTCACCTACTCCTTTTCCCAAGAGATGCTGCCTGTCCCGCTGAGTAACTACAGCTTTTTGTGTCTGGAACACTTCTAATATATTTGTTTTGTCAGTTTTAAAGATTGATAGTATGGAGAGCCAAGAGTGAGGAGTGTTTTACTGTCAATATTATAGTATGGATATTATAGTTATTAGTATAACTAGCAGTGTATACATTTTATCCAATATAACTAGCAATAGCCATCATAGTAAGTCTGCTGTCTTCAGTAACTCTGAGCTAATGGATTTTACAAAATGTCTTCCTTGTATTCATGAGATGTGACCTAACGATGAGCTGATCAGTTTGCAATGAACAGTAGCAGTTTAATCCTTGATAGCAACGCATCCCATCATATGTAGACTAGCAGCCTGGAGTTTAAAATTTTTATTTTTTTAATTTATTAGAAGTACAGTAGGTTACAGTAGTACAAGCCACATATATCGTATTACATTTATTGTACCCCTTCATTTTTTAAGCTTTAAAGGAGAGATAGAAAGAAAGAAAGTAAAGCACATGAGAGCGAGTCGTGTTAGTGTAAAAGAGTGATCGAATAGAAAAACACATTAAACAAAGTTAGGGAAAAAAGTTAAGAAATAGGCCATAGGAAAGAAAGAAAGAAAAAGAAACAAAAGCTCTATTATGAAAACCGCGCAAAAAGGGATATACCAACTTCGTATTTTACATCCCCCCTTACCAGATCCTGACACCATTTCTTTTTTAAAGTACTGTTGCACCTTGTACTTGTAGTAAGTCGATAAATGCAGACCACGTCTTTTGGAAGTGGTCTGATTTGCCAGCAAGGAGGAGTGTCATATCTTCCAGGTGTAATGTCAGCGTGGAGTTTTAAAGATACCGCTACTGCTTTCAGAAATTCATGGTACAGGTAGATGCAGAATGAAAAGGAACGGTCCACCCCTGCCTAGCTCTGTAAGGATTACATTGTAACTCCTCTCTTGCGGCCTACCGAGGGAAAGCAGTAATGTTCCGTCATCTAACTCAATCACTGCACACACAAGTCGACCAAAAGATAGTTCTTCACATTTAGCTGATTCTATACTGAGAATCAGCCTTTTACTTGCAGTTCGTTCATACTGTGTAGAAACCTCCTGAAAATATGGAACATGGTGGCGCAGCGGTAGAGTTGCTGTCTTACATCGCTCGCAGCGCCAGGGACCCGGGTTCGATCCCGACTGCGGGTGCTGTCTGTACGGAGTTTGTACGTTCTCCCCGTGACCTGCGTGGATTTTCTCCCACCCTCCAAAGGCATACAGATTTATTTAAGGTTAATTGCCTTGGTATAATTGTAAAACGTCCCTGGTGTGTGCAGGATAGCGTTAGTGTGCACGGATCGCTGGTCGGCGCGGACCCGGTGGGCCGATGTGCTTGTTTGAACGCTGTATCTCTAAACTAAACTAAACTAAAATAAACTAAATGGATCAGGAGACCACAGGAACAGGCCCTTCGGCCCACAATGTCTGCGCTCAACATGATGCCAATGTAAACTAATCTCCTCTGCCTGCATGCGATCCATATAATAATAATAATATAATAATAATATATCTTTTATTGTCATTGCACGTCAGTGCAACGAGATTTAGTGTGCAGCTCCACTGATGCGCAGAATTATCTCTTCATTCCCTGCTTATCCATGTGCCTATCTAAAACCTCGAATGACATTATGATCACAGCTTGTTCCTGGCACCCACCGCCACTGCTAATGATGGAACCGTCCCTATCTTGAGACTCACGACAATGCTTGAGCCTTCTGTTGCTGTCCACATGTTGCATACATTTCTATTTATTGTAGCTTTCCAATGTCGCCAGGTCTCAGTTTGGGATCTGCTCGTAAGTGTTCAGTGCCAGGACTCAGTGAGTCCTCACCGCTGGGAATTTGCCTAAAGTGGCACAGAAAACCCCTTTAGCTGTGTATCCAATTTTAGTTTAGTTCAGGGAAACAGCGCGGAAACAGGCCCTTCGGCCCACCGAGTCCGTGCCGACCAGCGATCGCCCCGTACACCACCACCTTCCTACACACACACGAGGGATGATTTGCAATTTTTACCAAAGCCAATTAACCACCAAAACTGCACGTCTTTGGAGTGTGGGAGGAAACTGGAGCAACCGGAGAAAAGCCACGCAGGTGACGGGGAGAACGTGCAAACTCCGTCCAGACAGCACCCGTAGTCAGGATCGAACCCGGGTCTCTGGCGCTGTGAGGCAGCAACTCTACTGCTGCGCCACCTGAAAAAAAGTGTTGTGAATCTTAAGAGTAGAAACAAAGAACTGCAGGTGCTGGTTTACAAGAAAGAAACCCCATACAAAGTACTGGAGCAACTAAGGGGGTCAGGCAGCATCACTGGAGAACGTGGATAAAGTGACGTTTCAGGTCGGGATCCCTTCTTCAGAAGGTGAATCTTATCTTTTCCACACCGGAAAGCAGGAAACCAACTCGATTTTTCTCCGAGATTACTATTCAAATTTGTGTTAATAGGAATGAGAATGCCAGGATCAAGGTGAACAAAGTGGGCCAAGTAGCTCCAGGGTGCTTATAAAATGAGAGATGAATCCATCATCAAAATGATGCTGTGTATTGTTCAACAGCGAGAGAAACTCTGGAACACAGAAGCAAAGCCCAACTATGAATTTAGTTTAGTTTAGGTTTAGTTCTGAGATACAGCGCGGAAACAGGCCCTTCGGCCCACCGAGTCTGCCCCGACCATTGATCCCCCCCCGTACACTAGCGCTATCCTACACACACTAGGAACAATTTACAGTTTGACCAAAGCCAATGAACCTACAGCCCTGCACGTCTTTCGAGTGTGGGGGGGAAACCGGAGCACCCGGAGAAAACCCACGCGGTCACGGGGAGAACGTGCAAACTCCGCACGGACAGCACGCGTAGTCAGGATCGAACCCGGGTCTCTACCACTGTGCCACCGTGCTGCATGAATGGCTTATTGCCTTGATATTTTCCCGTATTCAATTATGTTCATTCATAAGGTAGACAAAAATGCTGGGGAAACTCAGCGGGTGAGGCAGCATCTATGGAGCAAAGGAAATTGGTGACATTTCGGGTCACCCGTGCTTGATCGAGACCCGAAACGTCTCCTATCCATGTTCCCCAAATTGCACCTACCCAATAGTTAATGCTTCCAAAGGAATTGGATACATTAGTAATGTTAAGAAACTGTGGTGGTAAAAATGCTGGAGAAACTCAGCGGGGTGAGGCAGCATCTATGGAGCGAAGGAATAGGTGACGTTTCGGGTCTTGACCCGAAACGTCACCTATTCCTTCGCTCCATAGATGCTGCCTCACCCGTTGAGTTTCTCCAGCATTTTTATCTACCTTCGATGTTCCAGCATCTGCAGTTTCTTCTTAAACATGTTAATTCATGATATTTTTTATTGCGTCAAAATTCGGAGCTTTGTCCCGTTAATTGCCTGCATCTGGAAGCCAGAGTCGCTGCCTCATTGTACTGGAATGATAATTAGCTGACAAGGGAGATTTGTTGTGTTCGGTTTCAAGCACTTTATAGTATTCAAGATAAAATGGTTTCCTGGGGAATTCTAAGAAGGCAGAGTTGCAATGGCCCATCCTGTAGCTTCGTAACAATGAGAAACGTGTGGTGCCTTGGTCACTGGTGAACACCTTGCTCCCTTCAGTAGAACATGTCCATTCAACACGGAAGGCCAGCTGTTCTGTTTTAATGGAACGATGAGAAATGCATTGCCACACGGTCAGAAGGATTTGACCTTCCATGGTCCATTGTCCTAGCGTGCAGAATAGCACTAGTGTTCGGGGATTGCTGGATGGCGCAGACTCGGTGGGCAGACGGTCATGAGGTCATAAGTGATAGAAACATAGAAACATGGAAAAATAGGTGCAGGAGTCAGTATCCTATACCTGCCTTCTCTCCATACCCCCTGATCCCTTTAGCCACAAGGGCCACATCTAACTCCCTCTTAAATATAGCCAATGAACTGGCCTCAACTACCTTCTGTGGCAGAGAATTCCACAGAATCACCACTCTCTGTGTGAAAAATGTTTTTCTCATCTCAGTCCAAAAAGATTTCCCCCTTATCCTTAAACTGTGACCCCTTGTTCTGGACTTCACCAACATCGGGAACAATCTGTTCAAGAAGGAACTGCAGATGCTGGAAGATCGAAGGTACACAAAAATGCTGGAGAAACTCAGCGGGTGCAGCAGCATCTATGGAGCGAAGGAAATGGGCGACGTTTCGGGCCAAAACCCTTCTTCAGACTGATGGGGGGGGGGGGGTGGGGGGGAGAAGGAAGGAAAAAGGGAGGAGGAGGAGCCCGAGGGCAGGGGGATGGGAGGAGACAACTCGAGGGTTAAGGAAGGGGAGGAGACAGCAAGGGCTAGCAAAACTAGGAGAATTCAACGTTCATGCCATCCGGACGCAAGCAACCCCGGCGGAATATGAGGTGCTGTTCCTCCAATTTCCAGTGTTGCTCACTCTGGCAATGGAGGAGACCCAGGACAGAGAGGTCGGATTGGGAATGTGAGGGGGAGTTGAAGTGCTGAGCCACCGGGAGTTCAGGTAGGTTATTGCGGACTGAGCGGAGGTGTTCGGCGAAACGATCGCCCAACCTCCTTCGGGAACAATCTTCCTGCATCTAGCCTGTCCAACCCCTTAAGATGATAGGAGAAGAATTAGGCCATTTGGCCCATCAAGTCAATACAATACAATACAATACCATTTATTGTCATTTGAGCCTCAGTGAGGCTCAAACGAAATTCCATTTCCACAGCCATACAAACAAAGACAATTTCCTAGACATACACACAATTTAATTCACACAAACATCCATCACAGTGAACCCACTGTGATGGAAGGCAAAGTATTTTCTCTCCCCTGTTCTCCATTTCTCTCCCGATGTCCAAGCCCCAGGCGGGCGATGCTAAGTCCCACGGCCATTTTAGGCCGTGCCGGGCGATTTACGACCCCAACTCCCGGTCTAAAAGTCACAATGTTGGAGCCCCCGGCGGGCGCTGGAATGTCCCACGGCCATGAAGCCGTGCCGGGCGATGTACGTCCCCGCTCCGGGTCGTTCCAACCCCGCGACACGGGTTGGAGAAGTCGCGTTGCGGCTATACTATAAAGTCCACTCCGCCATTCAATCATGGCTAATCTATCTCTCTTTCCTCCTAACCCCATCCTCCTGCCTTCTCCCCATAACCGCTGACACCCGTACTGATCAAGAATCTATCTGTCTCCACCTTAAAAATATCCACTGCTCTGGCCTCCACAGCCTTCTGTGGCAATGAATTCCACAGATTGACCACCCCCCTTACATTGAAAAGGGATCACATGCGGACGGCCTGGTTGTAATCATGTATAGTTTTTCCGCTGATTGGATAGCACGCACCATAAATGCTTTTTCCTGTACCTCGGTAACGTGACCATAAACCAACCTAAACTATCACTGTGCTGCTTGTGGAGTAGCAGCCGTTTAGTTTATTGTCTTATGTAATGAACATTGAAGTTGCATAAAGTGATGGGCGGCACTGTGGCGCAGCGGTAGAGTTGCTGCCTCACAGCGCCAGAGACCCGGGTTTGATCCTGACTGTGGGAGCTGTCTGTACGGAGTTTGCACTTTCTCCTCATGACCACATGGGTTTTCTCCAGGTGCTCTGGTTTCCTCCCACAATCTAAAGACATATAGATTTGCAGGTTAATTGGCTTCGGTATCATTGTAAATTGCAAGATGAGTATACAAACTTAAAACACACGGTATTGGGGGTTCAGTATTGATGTGGATAGGGAACTGGCTGGCAGACAGGAAGCAAAGAGTAGGAGTAAACGGGTCCTTTTCACAATGGCAGGCAGTGACTAGTGGGGTACCGCAAGGCTCAGTGCTGGAACCCCAGCTATTTACAATATATATTAATGATTTGGACGAGGGAATTAAACGCAACATCTCCAAGTTTGCGGATGACACGAAGCTGGGGGGCAGTGTTAACTGTGAGGAGGATGCTAGGAGGCTTCAAGATGACTTGGATAGGCTTGGTGAGTGGGCAAATGCATGGCAGATGCAGTATAATGTGGATAAATGTGAGGTTATCCACTTTGGTGGCAAAAACAGGAAAGTAGACTTATATCTGAATGATGGCCGATTAGGAAAAGGGGAGATGCAACCAGACCTGGGTGTCATGGTACACCAGTCATTGAAAGTAGGCATGCAGGGGCAGCAGGCAGTGAAGAAAGCGAATGGTATGTTAGCATTCATAGCAAAAGGATTTGAGTATCGGAGCAGGGAGGTTCTACTGCAGTTGTACAGGGTCTTGGTGAGATCACACCTGGAGTATTGCATGCAGTTTTGGTCTCATAATCTGAGGAAAGACATTCTTGCCATGGCGGGAGTACAGAGAAGGTTCACCAGACTGATTCATGGGATGTCAGGACTTTCATACGAAGAAAGACTGGATCGACTCGGCTTGTACTCGCTAGAATTTGGAAGATTGAGGGGGGATCTTAAGGGGTTGGACAGGCTAGATGCAGGAAGATTGTTCCCGATGTTGGGGAAGTCCAGAACAAGGGGTCACAGTTTAAGGATAAGGGGGAAATCTTTTAGGACCGAGATGAGAAAAACATTTTTCACGCAGAGAGTGGTGAATTTCTGGAATTTTCTGCCACAGAATGTAGTTGAGGCCAGTTCATTGGCTATATTTAAGAGGGAGTTAGATGTGGCCCTTGTGGCTAAAGGGATCAGGGGGTATGGAGAGAAGGCAGGTACGGGATACTGAGTTGGATGATCAGCCATGATCATATTGAATGGCGGTGCAGGCTCGAAGGGCCGAATGGCCTACTCCTGCACCTTTTCTATGTTTCTATGTTTCTGTGTCCCTAGCGTGTGTGGGATAGCGCTAGTGTACGGGGTGACGCTGGTCAGCACGGAGTCGATGGGCCGAAGGGCCTGTTTCCATGCTGTATCTCTAAAGTCTAAAGATAAAACGATAGAGGGTCAGGAAATACCAGCTCGTTGTGTGGAGGAGGAACTGCAGATGCTGGTTTAAACCAAAGATAGGCACAAAAAGCTGGTGTAACTCAGCAGGTTGGGCAGCACCTCTGGAGAAAGAGAATAGGTGATGATTGGGATCGAGGCCCCTTCTTCACACTGAGAGTCAGGGGAAAGGGAAGCGAGAGATATAGACGGTAATGTAGAGAGATATCGAACTCGGTCTGTCAGGCTTGAAGCAGACTTAGCTGACAAGTCACAACTGAACACCTTCTACCCCACATTGTTCTCCCCATGGATGTTGCCTGACTCACTGAATATTTTCCGGCATCTTCCCTTTGTATTTTTGAATTGTGCTGCAGCCCATGTCCGCCTCAACTCTCGATTCACAGAGTCTCTTGACCAGAGTGGGTGAATCGAGCACCAGACCTAGGTTTAAGGTGAAGGGGAAAAGATTTAATAGGAATCTGAGGGGTAACTTTTTCACACAAAGGGTGGTGGGTGTACGGAACAAGCTGCCAGAGGAGGTGGTTGAGGCTGGGACTATCCCATCGTTTAAGAAGCAGTTAGTCAGGTACATGGATAGACAATAGACAATAGACAATAGGTGCAGGAGTAGGACATTCGGCCCTTCGAGCCAGCACCACCATTCAGTGTGATCATGGCTGATCATCCACAATCAGTACCCCATTCCTACCTTCTCCCCATATCCCCTGACTCCGCTATTTTTAAGAGCCCTATCTAACTCTCTCTTGAAAGTATCCAGAGAACCCGCCTCCACCGCCCTCTGAGGCAGAGAATTCCACAGACTCACCACTCTCTGTGAGAAAAAGTGTTTCCTTATCTCCGTTCTAAGTGGCTTACTCATTATTCTTAAACTGTGTGTGGCCCCTGGTTCTGGACTCCGCCAACATCGGGAACATGTTTCCTGCCTCTAGTGTGTCCAAACCCTTAACAATCTTGGATAGGACAGGTTTGGAGGGATATGGACCAAGCGCAGGCAGGTGGGACTAGTGCAGCTGGGACATGTTGGCCGGTGCGGGCGAGTTGGGCTGAAGGGCCTGTTTCCACGCTGTATCACTCTATGGCTCCATAATTGGCTTTCTTGGCCCTCAGGAGCGGGATAAAGAATGAGAAATAGCAAGGCTTCTGTGGCTGATCGATGGTGGTGGTGGCTACCATTAGACAGACAGTGGCTGAGGGCATCATCACGCTCAGCCGCCCAGCCGTCAGTGTCGAACAGAATGAAAAATGAGAAGTAAATAAAACATCAAAGAGTTATGATGGTAGAGATCTGGGAGTCAGATTATAATGACAGCAAATGATCCCGTTTTTGATTCCATCACAAGGACTATATATCAGACTGCAGTCAGGCACAATATATCTCAGTATTTAAAGTCTTTCAGCAGAGATTTCTTTGTCATTATTTCCAAATGTGTCACTTATTCCATGAAGCCTGGAGGTGCAATCATTCCTGGTGTTTAGTAGGTGAGCAGGTACTGCAGAAAGTGGCTACAGTGTGTGTGTGTGTGTGTGTGTGTGTAGGCAAGTGTTAGTGTGCGGGGATCGCTGGTCGGCTGTTTCTGCACTGTATCTCTCAACTAAACTCCACAACTCAATAACTCTATAAACTTTACAGGCCAGCGGTATGAATTTTTGATTTCTCTAACTTCAGGTAGCCCCGGCATTCCCCCCCTCTCTATCCCTCCCCCACCCAAGTCGCACCAGCTTCTCGTTTTCACCTACCAAACAGCTAACAATGGCCTCTTTCTTTTATCATCCTCACTTTTATTGTTTTTTATCTCTCTACATTGCCTATATCTCTTGTTTCCCTTATCCCTAGCCAGTCTGAAGAAGGGTCTCGACCCGAAACGTCACCTATTCCTCTTTAGAAACATAGACGCAGGAGCAGGCCATTCGGCCCTCCGAGCCAGCACCACCATTCAATGTGATCGTGGCTGATCATTCTAAAATCAGTATCCCTTTCCTGCTCTTTCCCCCATATCCCTTGATTCCGTTAGCCCGAAGAGCTAAATTCAACTCTCTCTTGAAAACATCCGGTGAATTGGCCTCCGCTGCCTTCTGTGGCAGAGAACTAAACTAAACTAAGTTGGAATTGGGACAGGAATTTAAAGTGACTTTGGGAATAAAGTGAGTCAGTGGCACTACTTTTGACTGGGAGAGGGACAATTACTGAGGCGAAAGAACCATTTTCAATACATCTTGCATGGAGGGGGCAAAATGCGGAGCTGATGTGAGCAGGAATTTACTGGCAATGTAATTGTATCTAAGAATTTAGTGGGAAACATAGAATATGAAATCAGAATGGGGGGGGGGAAGATTCAGGGACAGTTTCTTCCCAGCTGTTATCAGGCAACTGAACCATCCTACCACAACCAGAGAACGGTGCTGAACTACAATCTACCTCATTGGTGACCCTCGGACTATCCTTGTTTGGTCTTTGCTGGCTTTACCTTGCACTGAACGTTATTCCCTTTATCATGTACCTGTACACTGTAAATGGCACGATTGTGATCGTGTATTGTCTTTCCGCGGGCTGGTTAGCATGCAACAAAAGGTCAGGGTGGCGCAGCGGTAGAGTTGCTGCCATACAGCGAATGCAGCACCGGAGACCCAGGTTCGATCCCGACTACAGGTGCTGTCTGTATGCAGTTTGTACGCTCTCCCCGTGACCTGCGTGGGTTTTCTCCGAGATCTCCGGTTTCCTCCCACACTCCAAAGACGTGCAGGTTTGTAGGTTAATTGGCTTGGTGGTAAATGTAAAAATTGTCCCAGGTGGGTGCAGGATAGTGTTAGTGTGCGGGGATCGCTGGTCGGCGCAGACCCGGTGGGCCGAAGGGCCTGTTTCCGCGCTGTAACTCTAAACTAAACTAAAAAGGTTTTCACTGTACCTCGGTACACGCGACGATGAACTGTAACTGAGATGGGAAAGAAACTGGAGAGAGACGTGTGGTCCTATCTAGGTCAGGGACCCTGAGAGAGGAGGCTGTGAATGAATGCATTAGACCATGTTGGCAAGTGAAGAGAGACCACTTTCATTATACATTCACCGCTCTGAAATGTAACTGAATATTTCAGCTGTGAATTTGATTCCCAGGAGAAGCTGCCGCAGGAGTAGTTTGAGTGACTTTGCCAGTTCTGTGACTTGGGTGTAAAATGCGTGAACTGGTGACATGTTTCATTCAGACTGGGGAACGGGGAAGTAAAAATGGGATCAGGACCAACTCATCATTTTTGTGCCTCTTGGAAGCATAGTTTAGTTTAGTTTAGGGATACCGCACGGTGACAGGCCCTTCGGCCCATCGAGTCCGTGCCGACCAGCGATCCCCGCACACTAACACAATCCAACACACGCGAGTCTAGTTTAGTTTAGAGATACAGCACGGAAACAGGCCCTTCGGCCCACCGAGTCTGCGCCGACCAGCGATTCTTCCGCACATTAACACTATCCTACACGCACTAGGGACAATGTGCAATTTTACCAAAGCCAATTGGCCTACAAACCTGGACGTCTTTGGAGAGTGGGACCTCTTGGGGAAAACCCACGCTGGTCACGGGGAAAATGTACAAACTCCGTACAGACAGCGCCCGCAGTCAGGATCGAACCCGGGTCACCGGCGCTGTGAGGCGGCAACTCTACCGCTGCGCCACCTGGAAAGCTGGAAAGATCTGAGCGCAATTCAGATGAATATAATTGAAAGCATGGAAACGGCCAACATTGACATATAAAACACAGACACCGACCGCGCTGACCTTTGGATGGTCCCTGTATCTCTTCATGTCACCATCAAGGCATAAAAACATTGCTTCTGTAACTGAGCACAACAAACCTCGGCTGATAAATCACATCAAGCTCCCAGGCCGTGAAGCACAGCACAGAACGTGAATTAATTTAATTGCGCAGTTTAATTTAGTTGTTAAAGTTACTTGAAATTTGTTTGCACAGAACAGGGGCCTTGCAAATAACATTTTGTTCTTAAACAAGCTATTTGTGCATGCATAATGTAAGAGCAGGCGTGATATTTTTAAGTATACAAAATACAGGTTCATCACATACAGACGGTGAGAGCATTAGGAAACTGCTGGTCCACAAGTACATGACAGCCCAGCGGTAACTTCCCTAACTTCAAGTAACGCTTGCTTTCCCTCTCTCTCCATCCCTCCCCCTTCCCAGTTCTCTCACCAGTCTGACTGCGCCCGGTTACATTTTATCTCAGTTTGCTTTGTTGTCAACTTCTCCCAGCTAACAACGATCTATTCGACATTTTCCTTGATCCCCATCTCCTTTGATGTCTCATTTTCACACCTCACCCTTCCTTATCTCCGTGTCTCCCTCTCCCCTGACTCTCAGCCCGAAGAAGGGTCTCGACCCGAAACGTCACCCATTCCTTCTCTCCAGAGATGCTGCCTGTCCCGCTGAGTTACTCCAGCATCCCTGTGTCTATCTTTGGTGTAAACCAGCATCTGCTGTTCCTTCCTACACATAAACGCAACATTTTTGTTCAGTATCCCTTCAGTGTGAACCTGGCTCGGGATAATGGGCTCTCAACAATTATGCAAATAAGCACCTTCGATGTGAATTGTTCCGAAGGGTGTTTTTACAAACCTCTCAGTTGATAGAGGCATGGAGCAAGAGAGAGCTAGATCAGGCTCTTGAAGATAGGGGAGTCAGGGGATATGGGGAGAAGGCAGGAACGGGGTACTGATTGTGGATGATCAGCCATGATCACATTGAATGGCGGTGCTGGCTTGAAGGGCCGAATGGCCTACTCATGCACCTATTCACCTATTGTCTATTGTCTATTTCAGAGTCCCAATGCTTTAGCATTGGGACTCTGAAATAGACAATAGACAATAGAAAGATCAATATACAATCAAATAAGTTGCAGAGCGGCACGGTGGCGCAGCGGTAGAGTTGCTGCCTTACAACGCTTACAGCACCAGAGACCCGGGTTGGATCCCGACCATGGGTGCTGTCTGTACGGAGTTTGCACGTTCTTCCCTGGGCGTTCCCCGGGCTCTTCAGTTTCCTGAAACCTGAACGGAAACCTCTGGAGACTTTGCGCCCCACCCAAGGTTTCCATGCGGTCCCCAGAGGTTGCAGGTGGTTGCCGGAGGTTGCAGGTAATGGAAGCAGGTAGGGGAGACTGCCAAAAACCTCCGGGAACCGCACGGAAACCTTGGGTGGGGCGCAAAGTCTCCAGAGGTTTCCGTTCAGGTTTCCTAAGTGGGACAGGGGCATTAGTGTGCGGGGATCGCTGGCCGGTGCGGACTCGGTGGGCCGAAGGGCCTGTTCCGCGGGACAATAGGTGCAGGAGTAGGCCATTCGGCCCGTCGAGCCAGCACCGCCATTTAATGTGATCATGGCTGATCATCCACAATCAGTACCCCGTTTATCTGACACCCATTTGTTTCCATTCCACCTCTAATTTTTGTCACCTCTGCACCCATCTGCCAATCGATCCCCCCCCCCCCCCCCCCCCCCCCCCCCCCACTTCCATCTCTGGAGAGAATGAACAGGTGACGTTTTCGGTTGGGTTGAGGTCTCAAGCAGGGTCCTGACCCGAAACGTCAACCATTCCTTCCATCCAGAGATGCTGCCTGCCCCACAGGGTTACTCCAGCACTTTGTGCCTGCTTGGCTTTTTGCCCTGACATGGAGATGTGAATGATTTATAACCTCAGCCACAGCAATGACATTTTCTTCTGAAAACGTTGACCCATTGGCACATTTTATCAGCGAGCATTTGTCAACTGTTTGATCCGTGCCGGTTTCACCTCTTGCACTGAAACAGCCTCAGAAAAACTTTCATCTGAGGGCCCTGGGAATTATTATGCTAAATACTCCCACCAAATATATATATGTTTACAAAATAGGACATTAATTCAACAGATGTAGCGGGTGGAGCGAAACCTTGAGGAAGAAGTTGAAATGGATTAGGGATTGCGTTTCGGGCATCCAATGTGCAACGCTGGCCGTGGGTTGGTGGAGGTTTGTAGAGGGAGTTTGTGCTCGAGACTTCATTAGCGTGATCGCAGTAACCAGCCGGCATTAATCAGACCAGCACTGGGCTCAGTGCAGAGGCGTGCTTGTGTGTGTCTCAAGTGCCTGGTACCATCTGGAGCTGGCCACTGTCATCAAACCCAAGCCCGCTCCGCTTAAAGGGGATGTGATTGCAGGGGCAGGGGGCTATGGAGGTTATTCCGCAGCCCCCCAGAATATTGAAGCATCAGGTACACAAAAATGCTGGAGAAACTCAGCGGGTGCAGCAGCAGCTATGGAGCGAAGGAAATAGGCCGAAACCCTGAAGGAAATAGGCAACGTTTCGGGCCGAAACCCGGAAGGGTTTCGGGCCGAAACGTTGCCTATTTCCTCCGCTCCATAGATGCTGCTGCACCCGCTGAGTTTCTCCAGCATTTTTGTGTACCTTCGATTTTCCAGCATCTGCAGTTCCTTCTTGAACACTTTGAAGCATCAGGTGGCAGGTTGAGACTACGCCTGACCCACTCAAGTCTCAGACACCAGGGGCTGCGGTAGAGTTGCTGCCTCGCAGCGCCAGAGACCCGGGTTCGATCTCGACTACGGGTGCTGTCTGCGCGGAGTTTGCACGTTCTCCCTGTGGCCGTGTGGGTATTTCTATGGTTGCTCCGGTTCCCGGGGGCCCTCAGATGAAGTGTGAAAACGCACACCTCCACAGATTCGGGGACAGTTTCTTCCCAGCTGTTGTCAGGCAACTGAATCATCCTACCACAACCAGAGAGCAGTGCTGAACTAATATCTACCTCTTTGGTGACCTTTCCACAGGTGCTGTCTGTACAGAATTTTTACAATCTTCCCGTGACCTGCGTGGGTTTTCTCCGGGTGCTCCGATTTCCCTCCACACTCCAAAGACGTACAGGTTTATAGGTTATTTGGCTTGGCAAAATTATAAATTGTCCCAATTGTGTGTGTGTGTGTGTGTGTGTGTGTGTGTGTAGGATAGTGCCGGTGTGTGGGGATCGCTGGTCAGCGCTGGATCTGTGGGCCGAAGGGCCTGTTTCCGCGCTGTATGTATCCAGATGGCACAATGGGCTAAGTCAGATGGCACAATGGGCTAAGTGTTCGGCTGGCAACCGGAAGGTAGCCGGTTCGAATCCCGCTTGGAGTGCATACTGTCGTTGTGTCCTTGGGCAAGACACTTCACCGACCTTTGCCTGTGTGTGAATGTGTGTGAGTGATTGGTGGTGGTCGGAGGGGCCGTAGGCGCAGATTGGTAGCCACGCTTCCGTCAGTCTGCCCCAGGGCAGCTGTGGCTACAGAAGTAGCTTACCACCACCAAGTGTGACTGAGGAGTGAATGAATAATGCGATGTAAAGCGCCTTGAGTATTAGAAAGGCGCTATATAAATCCCATCCATTATTATTATTATTATTATTATTATTATGTCTGACCTAAACCAATTGGAATTTTCTGGATGCAGATTTGGAGTGAAAAACAATAGCCCAGGCTCTGCTGTGTAAATAGCAGTGAAGCTGACAATGAAGCTCACAGTTATTTAATGAGAAGTGGCAGATGCACCTTCAGGCAAGAGTGAAATGCACCGTTAGATGCGAGTATCCAAGGCACTGCCAGAGTTGTGCAGCTCGGTGAGCAACTGGAACAACATGTTGTTTACCGTCCACCGCTGGCCCTCGTTCAATGGCTTACCGCAGCTGTTGTGTAGAAAATACAACCTAAATTCACAGCTACTATCCAGAGGCAGCAACTCGATGGGCCGAAGGGCCTGTTTCATAGAAACATAGAAAATAGCTGCTGAGATGGGGATTAGGATACCCATTATCTTTGACGAACCTGCAGTATTTACAGACTTTAACGTGTACCATTGATTTCATAGAAACATAGAAAATAGGTGCAGGAGTAGGCCATTCGGACCTTCGAACCTGCACCGCCATTCAATATGATCATGGCTGATCATCCAACTCAGTATCCCGTACCTGCCTTCTCTCCATACCCCCTGATCCCTTTAGCCACAAGGGCCACATCTATCTCCCTCTTAAATATAGCCAATGAACTGGCCTCAACTACCTTCTGTCACAGAGAATTCCAGAGATTCACCACTCTCTGTGTGAAAAATGTTTTTCTCATCTCGGTCCTAAAGGATTTCCCTTCTATCCTTAAACTGTGACCCCTTGTTCTGGACTTCCCCAACATCGGGAACAATCTTCCTGCATCTAGCCTGTCCAACTCCTTAAGAATTTTGTAAATTTCTATAAGATATCCCCTCAATCTCCTAAATTCTAGTGAGTACAAGCCGAGTCTATCCAGTCTTTCTTCATATGAAAGTCCAGACATCCCAGGAATCAGTCTGGTGAACCTTCTCTGCACTCCCTCTATGGCAATAATGTCCTTCCTCAGATTTGGAGACCAAAACTGTACGCAATACTCCAGGTGTGGTCTCACCAAGATCCTGTACAACTGCAGTAGAACCTCCCTGCTCCTATACTCAAATCCTTTTGCTATGATTTCCGCGCAGTATCTCTAAACTAAACTGAACTGAGCTAAACTATAAGCACCCACCTCCACCACGAGCAATCTGAAGAAGAGTCCCGAGGTGAGACGTCATCTATATAGACATGAGATGCTGCCAGACCCGCTGAGTTACTCCAGCACTCACCGACCTACCTAATAGGGAGGTTGCACATAAGGTCATCGGGTCAAAGGGCGTGAAGCACGGAGCAGCTCAATCCATCTGGAGGACATGGCAGCCTCCGGCATACACCGTTAACACACAAAACGCGTATTTTCTTACCTGTTAAACAAACGGCGAAATGGTAAATTTTTGCGCTGTAAATAATTGTGGAGGGTGAGTGAGTGAGCGCTCTGAACCAAATGCTCCAGTATCTTTGCTCTCAACCCCAGCACCAAGGCGTAAGCAGCCAAAGGAGCGCATTCCTCAGGACAGCCCCCACTCTCCCCCCCCCCCCCCCCCCCACGGGGTCAGCGCTGTCCGGCCACGGCATCCCTCCGCTCCAGAGTTTTGTGTCAATCTTCGGTTTAAACCTGCACAAAGATCTATTCTACATTTTCCTTGATCTTCGTCCCCTCTCGCTTCCAGACCGCACCCTTCCAAAATCTCCGTGCCTCCCTCTCCCCTGACTCTCAGTCTGCAGAAGGGTCTCGGCCCGACCCGAAACGTCACCCATTCCCTTCTCTCCGGAGATGCTGCCTGACCCACTGAGTTACTACATCCAGCATTTCGTGTCTATCTTCCGTGTAAACCAGCATCTGCAGTTCCTTTCTACACATACATCGAACCCACAGGTCTGATTTCTATGTACTGGCTCAATGAGAATTCCTCAGGTTGATTGCTTGACGAGCCACACTATATCTCGCCTGCCCTCGGATGTGAGGCAAATCCCTTTTAAAGTGTGTTGTTGTGGATCTGATTCCTGATGACAGCACGTTTATACTCAAATGCCTGGAATTTTTTTTATTTTGTTCAGTTGTCAGCACAGTGAATCACCACAGACTGCAATATCCAGGCTGAAGTCAGCAACAGTACCTTATAAAGTAATTGAGTGATACAGTGTGGAAACAGGCCCTTCAGCCCAACACGCCCACACCGGCCGACATGTCCCAGCTACACTAGTCCCACCTCTCCGCGTTTGGCCCATATCATCTCTAAACCCATCCTGTTCATGTACCTGTCTAACTGTTTCTTGAATGTTGGGATAGTCCCAGCCTCAACTACCTCCCCTGGCCAGCTCGTTCCATACACCCACCACCCTTTGTGTGAAAAAGTGACACCTCAGATTCCTATTCCCATTCACCTTAAACCCATGTCGTCTGGTCCTCGATGATATGTATAGCTGTCCTTAGAGAGCCGTATACTTGCAATCAGATTAGATTAGATGTTTTGTATTGTCACATCTGACAAGTTACAGTGAGATGCTTTGTATTATATAGCTAGGTATACAAAGAGTCACCACATAAAGAGCGCAGACAAATTACAAAGTACTCCTTTTTTGATGGCCCCCCCTCCTTCTCCCCCCCCCCCCCCCCCCCCCCCCCCCACCGTTCTCAACATGCCCCCCCCTCACCCGTGCCCGGTCCGCCTTAGTACTCGATCCCCCCCTGCTGAGTCCCCCCCCCCCCCCCCCCCACCTTTGTTCTCGACGGTCCCCCACTCCGGGTCCAGCTTTGTCCTGGGCGGCTGGAATGTTAACTCCGTTTCACTTCAAATGCTGCCCGAACCGCTGAATATTCCAGCAATGTCATAACTTAATGAGTTGTACGAGCGGAATTAGGCCATTCGGCCCATCAAGTGGATCGTGGCTCAATCTAGGCTGATATATCTCTCCCTCCCAACCCCATTCTCCTGCCTTCTGCCGATAACCTCGTACTAGAATCTATCTATCTCTGCCTTAAAATGATCCGTTAGCTTGGTCTCCACAGCATTTACTGGCAAAGAATTTCACAGACTCACCACCCTCCGACTAAAGAAAATCCTCCTCATCTCCATCCTAAAGCAACGCCCTTGAATGCCTGATTTCTATTTTAGTTCATATTTCCAGCATCTGTAGTTTTTTTGATTTTCATGCCTCTAATCAAGATTGGTTTGATGTAATTATTTGTCATTTCTCATCTTGTGGTTGCCTTTGAAGGCAAAATTCATCAAAAGTGTCTTTGAGAGAATGAAGCTTCCTCTCGAACAAAGCATTCTGAATGTATAATCTTGCCGGAATTAACTGAAATACATTAAATATATCCAGTTAAAATATACTTGAAGGAAACCATTTTCAAAACTGATTTGTTTTTAAAAAAAAGGTCTTGGTTTAATTTAGTTTATTTTAGAGACACAGTGTGGAAATGGGCCCTTCGGCCCATCGAGTCCGTGCCGACCAGCGATCCCCGCACATTAACGCTGTCCAACACACACACTAGGGACAATTTACATTAACGCCAAACCTGCACGTCTTTGAAGTGTGGGAGGAAACCAAAGGTCTGTCACGGTGGCGCAGCGGTAGAGTTGCAGCCTTACAGCGAATGCAGCGCCGGAGACCCGGGTTCGATCCCGACTACGGGCGCTGTCTGTACGGAGTTTGTACCTTCTCCCCGTGACCTGCGTGGGTTTTCTCTGAGATCTTCGGTTTCCTCCCACACTCCAAAGACGTACAGGGATAGTGTTATGCCCCTGTCCCACTTAGGAAACCTGAACGGGAACCTCTGGAGACTTTGCGCCCCACCCAAGGTTTCCGTGCGGTTCCTGGAGGTACCCGGAGGTTTTTGTCAGTCTCCCTACCTGCTTCCATTACCTGCAACCTCCGGCAACCACCTGTAACCTCCGGGAACCGCACAGAAACCTTGGTTGGGGCGCAAAGTCTCAAGAGGTTTCCGTTCAGGTTTCCTAAGTGGGACAGGGGCATTAATGTGCGGGGATCGCTGGTCAGCACGGACCCGGTGGGGCCGAAGGGCCTATTTCCACGCTGTATCTCTAAACTAAACTAAACTAAACTAAACTAAACTTGGAGAAAACCCACGCAGGTCGCGGGGAGAACGTACGATTTCTCTACAGACAGCACCCAAAGTCAGAATCGAACCCATGACCCGGGTCACAGTGGCGCTGTAAGGTGGCAACTCTACCGCTGCGCCACCATGACTCCCTGACGTCTTTCTCTATTGTCCTTCTTTATTCCAGTCTCTCAACAACGTTTATTGTTTAAATTATTGTAATACATATTCATGACTTCAAACGTTCTGGCTACATTTGCCAACAATTTATACCAATTTATCTTGCCTCAGCCTCCAATGTTTGTGTCACAATTTATTTTGCTTTTTAGATGGAATGCTAATCATGGTGTTTCATGCTGAAATATATTTTCAATTCCTTTCAAATAATTTCTTTGGCATCTCGTATTTTGTCATTGTTTGGCATTATTTGGACTCATTTTTATACAGAAATTGTATTCAAAATTTGTTTTGAGCATCTGAAATTTTGCTGGTATCGGGTTGATTGGTGGCCGTTAGAAATTGGTCCCCTGCCATTTCCAGGCAAATATAACACTGGCACATCTAACATTCAGTTGGTTACTGTCATACGACTAATAAGGAGGTACAAGAACTGTAGATGATGGTTTACAAAAAAGACACAAAGTGCTGGAGGAAGACGTGGAGAGGATGTTCCCACTAGTGGGAGAGTCTAAATCCAGAGGTCACAGCCTCGGAATCAAAGGGCGTTCCTTTAGGAAGAAGATAAGGAGGAATTTCTTTCATCAGAGGGTGGTGAATCTGTGGAATTCATTGCCACAGAAGGCTGTGGAGGCCATGTCAATTGATATTTTTAAGGCAGAGACAGATGGATTCTTGATTAGTACGGGTGTCAGAGGTTATGGGGAGAAGGCAGGAGAATGGGGTTAGGAGGGAGAGATAGATCAGCCATGATTAAATGGCGGAGTAGATTTGATGGGCCGAATGGCCTAATGCTACTCCTATCACACAGACTTTATGAACTGTTGAAGAAAGAACTGCAGATGCTGGAAAATCGAAGGTACACAAAAATGCTGGAGAAACTCAGCGGGTGCAGCAGCATCTATGGAGCGAAGGAAATAGGCAACGTTTCAGGCCGAAACTTTGCCTATTTCCTTCGCTCCATAGATGCTGCTGCACCCGCTGAGTTTCTCCAGCATTTTTGTGTAACTTTATGAACTGAGCAGGTAAGGCAGCATCTCTGGAGAACATGGATAGGTGAGGCTTTGGGTCCTGATCTAAAGTGTCACTTTTCTGTGTTCTCCAGAGGTGCCGCCTGACCCGCTGTTACTCCAGCACTTTGTGTCTTTTTTTATATGACTAACAATGTCTTCCACTCAGCTGCGCCCACTTTTACATTCACCTACTGCAATCAGCCGGTGAAGATACCACCTCTAACCTGCGCGTGGGAAGGAACTGCAGATGCTGGTTTACACTGAAGATAGACACAAACTACTGGAGTAACCCAGTGGGTCAGGCAGCATCTCTGGAAAGAAGTGACGTTTCGGGTCGAGACTTCTTCAGACTGAGAGTCAGGGGAGTGGGAGACCAGAGATATGGAAGGGTAAGGTGTGAAAACGGGACATTAAAGGAGATGAGGGTTAAGGAAAATGTATGATGCATCATTGTCAGCGAGGAGAAGTTGACAACGAAGCAAACAGAGATAAAATGTAATCAGGGGGAGAGTCAGACTGGTCGGAGAATTAGGAAGGGGAGAGGAGAGGGAGAGAGAGGGAAAGCGTAGTTAGAGAAGTTAATATTCATACCAATAGACAATAGTGCTGCCTTACAGCGCAATACACCCAGGTTCAATAGACAATAGGTGCAGGAGTAGGCCATTTCGCCCTTCGAGCCCTTCATTCAATGTGATCATGGCTGATCATCCACAATCAGTTCCCCGTTCCTGCCTTCTCCCCATATCCCCTGACTCCGCTATTTTTAAGAGCCCTATCTAACTCTCTCTTGAAAGCATCCAGAGAACCTGCCTCCACCGCCTCTGAGACAGAGAATTCCACAGACTCACCACTCTCTGTGAGAAAAAGTGTTTCCTCGTCCTCGTTCTAAATGGCTTACTCCTTATTCTTAAACTGTGGCCCCTGGTTCTAGACTCCCCCAACATCGGGAACATGTTTCCTGCCTCTAGCGTATCCAAGCCCTTAACAATCTTATGTTTCAATGAGATACCCTCTCATCCTTCTAAACTCCAGAGTGTACAAGACCAGCTGCTCCATTCGCTCAGCATATGACAGTCCCGCCATCCCGGGAATTAACCTTGTAAACCTTGTACGCTGCGCTCCCTCAATAGCAAGAATGTCCTTCCTCAAATTAGAGGACCAGAACTGCACACAATACTCCAGGTGTGGTCTCACTAGGGTCCTGTACAACCGCTGGGGTGTAAGCTGACCCAGCGAAATATGAGGTGGTGTGTCGCCAATTTGCGCTGGGCCTCACTCAGACAGTGGAGGAGGCCCACTCATCTCCTGTCTTCCATTTCTTGTTCAAAGATCCCATCATGATGTTCCCTCTCTCAACAATGCCCGGTCCAAGATAATTGCCTCAACTACCTCCTCCTCCGGCAGCTCGTTCCATACATTCACCATCCCTTTGTGTAAATAAAATATGCCTCTCGGGTTTGTATTTAAATCTTTCCCTCCTCACCTTAAATGTTTGTCCTCTGGTTTTTGATTCCCCCAACTCCAGGCAAGAGACTCTGTGTATTTAAGAAGGAACTGCAGATGCTGGAAAATCGAAGGTAGACAAGAGTGCTGGAGAAACTCAGCGGGTGCAGCAGCATCTATGGAGCGAAGGAAATAGGCAACGTTTCGGCCAGAAACGTTGCCTATTTCCTTCGCTCCATAGATGCTGCTGCACCCGCTGAGTTTCTCCAGCACTTTTGTCTACTCTGTGCATTTACCCGATTTATTCCTCTCGTGATTTTTTACACCTCTGCAAGATCACCCCTCGTCCTCCTGCGCTCCAAGGAATAGAGTCCCAGCCTGCTCATCCTCTACCTGCAGCTCACACCCTCTAGTCCTGAATACAATGGGTTTGAACGTAACCAGGTGAAATGCAAATGAAAGTTTCGCCGCAGAACCGAGATTTTTCACGATGATAAGCCACACAAAAAGGAAATTCATAAACAGTGACAATGGATAGGATATTAAAATATTACCAAGTCAATCCGACAAAATCTTCGTCTCAAATCTGTATCGCGATCAATAGCTTTTAAATTAGGTAGGAAAACAATAAATTTGAGACCAATATATTTTAAATTGAAGATTGACACAAAATGCTGGAGTAATTCAGCGGGACAGGGGGGGAAGGAATGGGTGACGTTTCAGGTCGAGACCCTTCTTCAGACTAATACTATGGTACTTGATATTGCAGTATTTCTTTTTCCTGCACTTGCATGTATACCAATAGTGGATGTCAAAATTCAATGTAAGGATTAGAATGCCCTTGAGCGTTTATTGGCCAAGTCAAATGCAAGCGCATGAAGAGAGAGCTTATCGTAGTCAGGAAAGGCCGTGGACGCGAATTGTAAAAAAAATGAACGCACAGCAGTGGCGGAAGCTTGACAAATGTGGAAAATGTATGTAGTAAATTAGAGCAGCACGGTGGCGCAGCGGTAGAGTTGCTGCCTTACAACGCTAGCAGCGCCGGAGACCCCGAGTTCGATCCTGACTACGGGTGCTGTCTGTACGGAGTTTGTACGTTCTCCCCGTGACCTGCGTGGGTTTTCTCCGGGATCTTTGGTCTCCTCCCACTCTCCAAGGACGTATATGTTTGTAGGTTAATTGGCTTGGTATAAAGGTAAAATTGTCCCCGGTGTGTGTAGGAAAGTGTTAATGTTGCGGGTACACAAAAATGCTGGAGAAACTCAGCGGGTGCAGCAGCATCCATGGAGTGAAGGAAATAGGCAACGTTTCGTCCCGAAACGTTGCCTATTTCCTTCGCTCCATAGATGCGTTGCCTATTTCCTTCGCTCCATAGATGCTGCTGCACCAGCTGAGTTTCTCCAGCATTTTTGTGTACCTTCGATTTTCCAGCATCTGCAGTTCCTTCTTAAACACGTTAATGTTGCGGGGTTGGTTGGTGGTTTTCGCCGGTTGGTGCGGACGTAGTGGTCGGCGTGGACTCGGTGGGCTGAAGGGTCTGTTTCCACGCTGTATCTCTAAACTAAACTGAACGGAAATGCTAAAAAGTGTATTGAACGGCTGGAGACCATGCCACTATTACCAAGTTGAACAATAAATAACACATAGAAATCTTTTGTTAAAACAAACAAAAGAGGAATATTAACGGACTAGTTTTTTTCCCCCGTCATTTTAAACCCAATCGCTTCAATGTTGTATCTTGCACTAAATACTGTGCCCTTTAGCTGTGCACTGTGGATGGCTTGATTGCATTCATTATAGTCTTTTCTTTGACTGGGTAGCATGCAAACAAAAGCTTTTCACTGTACCTTGGTACACGTGAGAAAAATACTAATCTTTAACTAAAACTATTCCAAAACTGAAAAACTGATCTTTAAAAATGATCAAAAATTGGGAAGAAATCTTTCAGTTTTTATCAATATTTTTTTAATGGTCATCAAATTCAAAATACATAAATCAGCTTCTCTAAGTTCAAGTAACCCTTGCTTTCCCCTCTCTCTCCATCCAGCCAGTCTGACCGTCCTCCTGATTAAATGTTATCTCTGTATGCTTCGTTGTCAACTTCCCCTGGCAAACAAAGATCTATTCTGCATTTTCCTTGACCTTTTTTCCCCTTTGATGTCTCTTGTTTTCACACCTTACCCTGCCAATCTTTGCTACACCCTCTCCTAGAGGAGGGGGAGGAAATGAAGGATATGGAAGAGTACTAAGTGAATTTAAGGTGTGAAAAGGACAGATCAAAGCAGACGATGTTCAAGGAAATGTAGAATGGCTCATTGCTGTCTGAGGGGAAGGCGACAACAAGGCAGACAAGCAGTAAGACTCCCGCTGAGTTACTCCAGCATTTTGTTGTCGCTTGCATCTCTTTTGATGTCTCCTTTTCACACCTCACCCTTCCTTATCTCTGTGTTCCCCTCTCCTCTGACTCTGAAGTCCGAAGAAGGGTCTCGACCCGAAACGTCACCCATCCCTTCTACCCAGAGATGCTGCCTGTCCCGCTGAGTCACTCCAGCCTTTGGTATCTATCTTCGGTGTAAACCAGCATCTGCAGTTCCTTCCTACACATAGGTAGGCTCATCCTTCAATAGCCAACACCCTGCTATGGCTTGAGGCATGAGTCTTATTATTGAATTATGACTGTGAAGTTAAATCCCTATTTATACTTTTTCGTCTGAGCTGGGTGTAAATTGCTTGAGGTTGAAATTACTTCTGATAGTTCGATCTAAATGAACGTGTCAGATTCTTTCTGACTGTTGTTTGACTAATTTAGTGTAAGCCAGCATTGAATAATGTACGAGCCATCCTGTCACGAACTCATTGAATCCAAGGCTAACTAAGACTGTTCAAAACATCTTACGAATGGGTCCCTTTAGCCTAAGACTTGAGATATTTTATTGCAGAGATTAACTGGAGCACCAAAGTTCCCATTTCGAGTAGTTAGCGTTTTCTCAACAGAAGTGATTGGTGCAAGAACGTATCTTTCCCTAACCTCTTGATTATTTTTCACAGCTATTTGATTTAATCACAGACCACTCTATCTGTAATTAACACTGACACACTACTAATTATGCATGGGAATTTGCTCTGTAAACATACTTACGTAGTCAGAGCTTTTCTCATCGGGTAAAGATTTAATCTGCTCCGGAAGAGTATAAAGCGAAAGGAAAATGCCCTGTGTTGACATCTGTGAACAAAAACGCTGGTCAATCTTCTGTCTTAAACAAAGGTTATAACTTCACAAGTGGCAGGAGCAGAATTAGGCTATCGGGCCTATCAAGTCGACTCCGCCATTCAATCATGGCTGACCTGTCTTCCCCTTTCAACCCCATTCTCCTGCCAGGGGCGGAAATCCTGGGGGGGACGGGGAACCCCCGCCCCCCCCCCCCCCCATGCTTTGAGAGGTGGGGGACAATCCCCCCCCATGTTTTGTAATCCAGACTTTATCAGACCCTTTCTAAGGGCTGAATCGGCCCGTTCGTGGGGCCTTTCAGCGCCCGGCGCGGCTTAAAATCAAACTGCTGCATCGAGGCGATCGAGGCTCCCGACGTTGAAGCCCACGCCGGCCGATGAAAGCCCCCGCGAACGGGCCGATTCAAGCCCCACGATTTGGGACGGACGAAGCTGCTGGAGTTCGGAGACGGCCATCAACCAGGTCAGCACCTGATGTTACCGTCCACAGGGCCCACGGCTGAAGCCTCGCGTGTGTGCTCTGGCGCGCGCTCGACAGCCAAGAAATTGTGACCCCCCCCATGTTTTGATAGCGACTTCCATGCCTGCTTCTCCCCATAACCCCTGACACCCGTACAAATCAAGAATCTATCAATCTCGGCCTGTCTATCGCAAGTCATGCTTGAGACAGCTAAATCAAGTTGTACGACAGAGCAGGCTCCCCCCGATTCTGCTGCATAATTGAATCTTCAATATTGATTTAGTTTTGTTTTAGTTTAAAGATACTGCGTGGACAACAGGCCCTTCGGCCCACCGGGTCCGCGCCGACCACCGATTCCCACATATTAACACTATCCTACACCCACTACATGCCTGTACGTCTTTGGAGTGTGGGAGGAAATCGAAGATCTCGGAGAAAACCCACGCAGGTCACGGGGAGAACGTACAAACTCCGTACAGACAGCACCCGTAGTCGGGATCCAACCCGGGTCTCCTGGCGCTGCATTCGCTGTAAGGCGGCAACTCTACCGCTGCGCCACCGTGACTGTCCTGAGTTTAATGTGCCATTTCCATTTTGGATGCCGCGACTAGGTGCTGTGTGAAACCAGTACGGAATCTATGACATATGCAGATTCTCTCTCCCTCTCTCACACATGAAAAGAGCGCCTGAGGGTGTGAGAACTAAAGAACAGCAGATGCTGGTTTGTACCAAAAATATACACATACTGCTGGAGTAACTCAGCGGGACAGGCAGCATCTCCGGAGGTAAAGGATCCGTGACATTTCGGGTTGGAGCCCAAGGGGCCTGGCCTGAAACATTACTTATCCTTTATTTAGACTCTAGACTTTACTCTAGGTATACAGCGCAGAAACAGGCCCTTCGGCCCACTGAGTCTCTGCTGACCGGAGATCACCCCGTACAATAAACACTGGGGACAACTGACAATTTTACCAACCCAATTGACCGACGGGCCTGGGAGTGTGGGAGGACCTCTGCCTCAGACGGCAGTGGAGGCAGGTTCTCTGGATGCTTTCAAGAGAGAGCTAGATAGGGCTCTTAAAAATAGCGGATATGGGGAGAAGGCAGGAACGGATTGGGGTGCTGATTGGGGATGATCAGCCATGATCACATTGAATGGCGGTTCTGGCTCGAAGGGCCAAATGGTCTACTCCTGCACCTATTGTCTATTGACACTGGAGAAAACCCACGCAGGTCAAGGGGGGAACGTAAAAAACTCAGCACACACGGCACCCGTAGTCAGGATCGAACCTAGGTCTCTGGCACTGTAAGGCAGCAACTCTTCCCGCTGCACCACCGTGCCTCCCCAGAGATCTCTAGAGCTACCTGGTGCACTGAGTTACTCCTGCACTTTGTGTCTATCTTTAGGCTAATAACCCATCTGAATCTGATTCTAATCCCCATCCCTCAACTACTCCTGGTGTTGTTTTGTAACACGCGTTGATGAGGCGGGCAAGATGGCATCCATAGTAACAAAAATTAGCCCTTCTTTCTTTCGTGTATGTCTTCCTGTGGAAGGGCTGATCAGAGTTTGATCGGAGAAGCAATCTGGTTCACTGTGTCGCTGTTGTGTAGGATCAGCTTACTATGTTCAGCCTCACTATTACAAACACTCATCATGTTCTCCCAGCTCACACATTTATATATCCGTGGAAAACTTTTAAATTAATTACCTGAAGAAACCTTGCTTAAAGGGTTAATTTCCTGGAAGATAAACGTTCATAAATTTATAAGTATATAAGTGATAGGAGCAGAATGAGGCCATTTGGCCCATCAAGTCTACTATGCTATCACCCCTGGCATTGTTTCAGGTCGGGTTCTTTCTTCAGAAATAAAACATATATTCCCTTCAGGTACATCGTGGGAATCGGATCAGTTCATAGTGATGCAGGAACCCTGAGATAAGTTCATAAGTTCATAAATAGACAATAGACAATAGGTGCAGGAGTAGGCCATTCGGCCCTTTGAGCCTGCACCACCATTCAATGTGACCATGGCAGATCATCCACAATCAGTACCCCGTTCCTGTCTTCTCCCCCTATCCCCTGACTCCGCTATCTTTAAGAGCCCTATCTAGCTCTCTCATGAAAGTATCCAGAGAACTGGCCATCACCGCCCTCTGAGGCAGAGAATTCCACAGACTCACAACTCTCTGTTAGAAAAAGTGTTTCCTCATCTCCGTTCTAAATGGCTTACCCCACATTTTTAAACTGTGGCCCCTGGATCTGGACTCCCCCAACATCGGGAACATGTTTCCTGCCTCTAGCGTGTCCAAGCCCTTAATAATCTTATTTGTTTGTCATCCTTCAAAATTCCAGAGTATACAAGCCCAGCCGCTCCATTCTCTCAGCATATGACAGTCTCGCCATCCTGGGAATAAAGTTTTAGGAGCAGGATTAGGCCATTCGGCCCATCTGGTCTACTCCACCATTCAATCATGGCTGATCTATAGTTCCCTCTCAAACCCATTCTCCTGCCTTCTCCCCATAAACTCTGGCACCCGTACTCATCAGCCCGTACTACTAAATGTGATTTCTCTGTGGCACCTTTAGTTCATTCACAAAATATTGAAAGCAACCTAAACAGCCTAGATCTTTCAATGTAACCCAATGAATTTGAAATACAGAAAACACGAGTTAATAGACTCCCTACTGATGGAATATTCACTTGAACAGCATCTGTTTCACCGATTACTCACTCCTTACACATTCTAATGGAGTACCTGCTGATTTAGAAGAAGAATTTAGACCTGGGAGCCTGGAAATATTGCAAATTGCCAATTCTGAAAATGTGGGCTTCATTGGATTTACTAGTCAGTTATCATGGGAGCTGCGTGGCTAAAATGTAAAGAGCAACGGGGGCAAGATGATTGTTGGCGCAGCCTGCGCTATCCGTCAGGATGAAGAGACCAAACTTCCTGAAGGTATGGAGGTCATACAGATTCTTACCTCCATTTTTGGCATCAAGATTTGGTGCCAAATTAGACCTCAACAATTCAGCCGATGCCATTTCTTCAAATCACAGAGCGGCACGGTGGCGCAGTGGTAGAGTTGCTGTCTCACGGGGCCAGAGACCCGGGTTCGATCCTGACCACGGGCGCTGGTCTGTACAGAGTTTGTACCTTCTCCCCGTGACCTGCGTGGGTTTTTCTCTGTGATCTCCGGTTTCCTCCCACGCTCCAAAGACGTACAGGTTGGTAGATTAATCGGCTTGTTGTAATTGTAAATTGTCCCTGGTGTGTGTAGGATACCGTTAGCGTGCGGGGATCGCTGGTCGGCGCAGACTCAGTGGGCCGGAGGGCCTGTTTCAATAGACAATAGACAATAAGTGCAGGAGTAGGCTTCAAGCCAGCACCGCCATTCAATGTGATCATGGCTGATCATGCCAATCAGTACCCTGTTCCTGCCTTCTCCCCATATCCCCTGACTCCGCTATTTTTAAGAGCCCTATCTAGCTCTCTCTTGAAAGCATCCATAGAACCTGCCTCCACTGCCCTCGGAGGCAGAGGATTCCACAGACTCACCACTCTCTGTGTGAAGAAGTGTTTTCTCATCTCCGTTTCCACACTGTATCTCTAAACTAAGCTAAACATTCTAAGAATCCAGCAAAGGCAAGGGCTTTAAAGGGATCATCAAATGGTTGCAACATTATTGGTGTCTGATTGGAAGCAGAATCAGTGAATTTGTGCTTTTTGCGGAGAAAGGTGCAGCTTCAGAAATGTTGAGCGTGGGATGTGTAAATGCCCCTCCCATTGCCTATTGTCAGACTGAAAACCGTGTAAAAATCCACTTGACCCACACTAAATGCTGGAGTCAGTCTGAAGAAGGGTCTTGACCAGAAACGTTACCCATTCCTTCTCTCCAGAGATGCCGCCTGTCCCGCTGAGTAAAGCCCCTGTCCCACTTAGGAAACCTGAACGGAAACCTCTGGAGAATTTGCCCCCCACCCAAGGTTTCCGTGTGGTTCCCGGAGGTTGCAGGTGGTTGCCGGAGGTTGCAGGTAGTGGAAGCAGGTAGGGAGACTGACAAAAACCTCCAGAAACCTCCGGGAACTGCACGGAAACCTTGGGTGGGGCACAAAGTCTCCAGAGGTTTCCGTTCAGGTTTCCTAAGTGGGACAGGGGCATTATTTACTACAGCAGTTTGTGTCCATCTTTGGTTTAAACCAGCATCTGCATCTCCTTCCTAAAAATGCTCTTGGACTGTTTGCTTAAGAATTTTATCAAAATTAAATTGATGTAATGTTATTATAATGCAAATAGAATGATATGGGTTGTTTCCTGGAATGGCATGACATGAATGCTGGGTATTATCTATTTGTTGCAAACTTTATTAAGAAAGCAATATATTCGAGATGAAAAGGATATCCAGCTCTTAGTGTGATCCTCAGTAAAGTCTGCTTCTTACACTAATCTATTTACCTCAGGCAACATCACGACTATTTGAAGGCAGTGGATGAAAGGCATTTTAAAACTCTATAACGTGCCTGAAATCACTAATTAAATCTGTTAAGCTCTGGAGAGAAGGAATACGTGACGTTTTGGGTCGAGACCCTTCTTCAGACTGAGAGTCAGGGGAGAGGGAGACACAGAGATAAGGAAGGTCAGGTGTGAAAACGAGACATCAAAGGAGATGTGGTTCAAGGAAAATGTAGAATAGGTCATTGTGAGTTTGCAGAGGGTGACAATGAAGCAAACAGAGATAACATATAATCAGGGGAGCAGTCAGACTGGTGGGAAAACTGGGAAGGGGGAGGGATGGAGAGAGAGAGGGAAAGCTAGGGTTACTTGAAGTTAGAGAAGTCAATATGCAGTCTGAAGAAGGGTTTCGACCTGAAACTTCACCCATTCCTTCTCTCCAGAGATGCCGCCTGCCCCGCTGAGTTACTCTAGCATTTTGTGTCTATCTTCCATGTTAAAGCAGTGTTGCCCCAAATGGGGGTAATAATTCTCTGAAGCGCTTCCCACGCTCAACGCCGATGTTTCAAATGCCAATGAACCTCAAAGTAACTACGGCAACTGCCCTTAATCCCCCATTAGACGAGCAAGATCTCACGCCATTAACTCAGACAACAGAGAGAAGTGGTGACTCACTGAGATTGTTTGAGCTCTTCAATCACAGCAGTCACCACGCAGATTACTCGTAAATCCAATTCACAGATATCTAGGATAGGCAATATTGCATTAATCTCCAGCAAAGACTCTTAAATGTGTATTTTGCCTTTGAGAGTTTTTCTCTCTCCACGTCCCCCGCTATGTAGAGGCAATATGAACAGCGCGGCATATTCGTGCTGCCTTACAGCGCAATACACCCAGGTTCAATAGACAATAGACAATAGGTGCAGGAGTAGGCCATTCGGCCCTTCGAGCCAGCACCGCCATTCATTGTGATCATGGCTGATCATCCACAATCAGTACCCTGTTCCTGCCTCCTCCCCATATCCCCTGACTCCGCTATCTTTAAGAGCCCTATCTAGCTCTCTCTTGAAAGTATCCAGAGAACCGGACTCCACCGCCCTCTGAGGCAGAGAATTCCACAGACTCACCACTCTCTGTGAGAAAAAGTGTTTCCTCGTCTCCGTTCTATATGCCTTACCCCTTATTCTTAAACTGTGGCCCCTGGCTCTGGACTCCCCCAACATCGGGAACATGTTTCCTTCCTCTAGCGTGTCCAAACCCTCAATAATCTTGTATGTTGCAAGAAGATCCTGATTCTGATTCTGACTACGTTCGATCCTGACCACAGGTCTTGTCTGCACGGAGTTTGTACGCTCTCCCCGTGACCGCGTGGGTTTTCCTCGGGTGCTCCGATTTCCTCCCGCAGTAGAAAGATGTGCAGGTTTGCAGGTTAATTGGCTTTTTTAAAATAGTAAATCGCCCTTAGTGTGTGTGTCGGGTGGTGTTAATGTGCGGGCATCGCTGGCCGGCACAGACTCTGTGGGCTGAAGGGCCTGTTTTACCGCGTGGTATCTCTAAACTAAACTGACTTAGGCTTCTTCGCCTGCACCTCACTAGGCCTTATTGTTCGACCACCATAGTGACATTTAGACTTGACCTCCAATCCCCACAGTTCTGATGTTGGATTACAATGATTTCCACATCCTAAAGTGAAGGCCCACTTTACTCTCACCATCAACCACCCCCCCCCCCTCCCTTCCCACCCCCACCTCTCTCACACCCACCTGGCACACTCAGCCCTCACCCCTCACGCCTCCAGGCTTTCCGATCAGATCTTCCGAAGCTCCACAATGCTTTGGAAGCTACTTTGGGACGACAGATGGCACAATGGGCTAAGTGTTCGACTGGCAACCGGAAGGTAGCCGGTTCGAATCCCGCTTGGAGTGCATACTGTCGTTGTGTCCTTGGGCAAGACACTTCACCCACCTTTGCCTGTGTGTGAATGTGTGTGAGTGATTGGTGGTGGTCGGAGGGGCCGTAGGCGCAGATTGGCAGCCACGCTTCCGTCAGTCTGCCCCAGGGCAGCTGTGGCTACAGAAGTAGCTTACCACCACCGAGTGTGACTGAGGAGTGAATGAATAATGCGATGTAAAGCGCCTTGAGTATTAGAAAGGCGCTATATAAATCCCATCCATTATTATTATTATTATTACTTGGCCGTCAGAAATCCTGAGCGGTTTGCTTGTTATGTTGTGTTGCATAATATTATATATATATATGTTGCACCATATTATATTTGTAATAAATCGATGAAAGGAGACCATATCTTTTTGAATTATACTGATTTTCCTGCTAGAACGAATCTCATATCTTCGAGATGTAACATTTCAGACATGCGCTTGTGATCCACATTTTCAGCGTTGGAGTGGGTGCATTTTTCCAAAATTTGAGTATAAGTTTTTTTTTGCCGTTATCAAACCATAGTTAAGGAAACAATTTTGAAAGTCTGATCAGAACATTCCATTATTATCTTGTCATCGGCTCGGCAGCCCCGTCAAAGCCGTGTCTGTGGGCATGTCAGCATTCCCTAGTCCCTCACACTTGCAGTGCTAATATTTTCGGTTTAAAGGTTTACATTACAGCACAATGTTTACGCCAGAAACACGAGAGCTGTTGCAGCTGTCTTTGTTCTTTATCAATCTGCAGATTCCACTCGCAGTGCCAGGAGTGAAACGTCGCTCATTATTTTACCAGCAGCTTCTAGAACGTTCTTCCCGTCACCATCACCATCTGGAGCCCGTCTTAGTTGAGTCTGGTTTAGAGATGCAGCGCGGAAACAGGCCCTTCGGCCCACCGGGTCCGCACCGACCAGCGAGATCCCCGCACATAATAATAATAATAATGGATGGGATTTATATAGCGCCTTTCTAATGTCCTACACACACACACACACACTAGAGACAGTTTATACACACACCAAGCCAATTAACCTACAAAGCTGTACGTCTTTTGGAGTGTGGGAGGAAACCGAAGATCTCGGAGAAAACCCACGCGGTCACGGGGAGAACGAGCAAACTCCGTACAGACAGCACCCGTGGTTGGGATCGAACCCGGGTCTCCTGCGCTGCGAGCGCTGTAAGGCAGCAACCCTACCGCTGCACCACCGTGGCTGTCCTCTGGAAACAGATATTGAACGCAGATTAGATGCGTCGTGCTAACAAAATATCGTGGAATTGGTTATTCTTTAAAACGCTGATACGGTGAACTTGGTCCAGCACTTTACAACGAGAACATGAAGTGAAATAATCAGGATGTGTATTAGATGACAAACTCATTTATAACTACGTGAAACACACGCCAAGTTTATCTCAAGCTGATCGTGAAATCACTAGTTTTATTTTTCACTCTATAACACTTGTACTGTCAAAACTTCAAAAGCAGAAAGTAGTACAGATACCATCTCCGGGACACTCCTAACGCAATAAAAAGGAACTGCAGTTGCTGGTTTATACCAAAGATGGACACAAAATGCTGGAGTAACTCAGCGGGTCAGGCAGCATCTCTGGAGAGAAGGAATAGGTGTTGTTTCGGGTCGAGACCCATCTTCAGATTCGACCCTAAACGACACCCATACCTTTTGTCCATAGATGCTGTCTGACCCGCTGAGTTACTCCAGCTTTTTGTGTCTATCCTTGGGATGTTCCTCGCCAGGGCGATAAGATCAAATGTGGGATGTGGTGGCCTGTAACTCATCACATCTACAGTATATAACTCACAATCTACTTCCTGGAGCTGAAATACTCCCTAATTCCAAAGGAATTAGTCTTCTGTAAGTACAACATCTCGCAGCTTGTCTGATTTCTTCGACCACAACAACTCCATTTCACCTCGGAAGCCAATTCCTTAACCACCAGATCCGACTATGGACCGACCCACCCTCCCTTCCTTCCTCCCTTCCTCCCTCCCTCCCTCCCTCCCTCCCTCCCTCCCTCCCTCCCTTCCTCCCTCCCGTCCTTCCTTCCCTCCTTCCTTCCCTCCCTTCCCTTCCCTTCCCTTCCCTTCCCTCCCTCCCTCCTTCACTCCTTCCCTACTTCCCTACTTCCTTCCCTCCTTCCTTCCCTCCTTCCTTCCCTCCTTCCTTCCCTCCTTCCTTCCTTCCTTCCTTCCTTCCTTCCTTCCTTCCTTCCTTCCCTCCTTCCCTCCTTCCTTCCCTCCTTCCTTCCCTCCTTCCCTCCTTCCTTCCCTCCTTCCCTCCTTCCTTCCCTCCTTCCTTCCCTCCTTCCTTCCCTCCTTCCCTCCCTCCTTCCCCAACATATGTCCCTGCATCAATTTACATTTTTTTGTACCAAGCCAATTAACCTACAAACATGTACATCTTTGGAGTGTGGGAGGAAACCAAAGATCTCGGAGAAAACCCACGCAGGTCACGGAGAGAACGTATTCTGTTTTTGCTTTGTCGTTTTTTGCACAGTCCGCGAGCATTGCCACTTTTCATTTCACTGCACATCTCGTATGCATATGTGACAAATAAACTTGACTTGACTTGTACAAACTCCGTACAGACAGCACCTGTAGTCAGGATCGAACCCAGGTCTCTGGCGCTGTGAGGCAGCAGCTCTACTGCTGCGCCACCATGACACCCTGTTTTAACAAAAGCACTCCCCGCACCATGCACTTGTCCAACAGCAATGAGTTACAGCAGCGTGTGCGTCCAACAGCAGAAACTGCTGGGCGGATAAACGAACAGACGATGTGTAATGATAAAAGCAGATTTCAGATCAATGATGGAGAAAAAAACACTTTGAAGTTAGAAAGGAGCTAGGTTTATTATAGTGCAATGATATACAGTAAAAGGGTTATTAAATAAATCGCAAGTCATTCTTGTGATTATACCTTGTGATTATAATTGCATTTTGCAAAAGGGCGGCACGGTGGTGCAGCGGTAGAGTTGCTGCCTCACAGCGCCGGAGACCCGGGTTTGATCCTGACTACGGGTGCTGTCTGTACGGAGTTTGTACGTTCTCCCGGGGGCTCCGGTTTCCTCCCACACTCCACAGACGCACAGGGTTTGTAGGTTAATTGGTTTTGGTAAAATTGTAAATTGTCCCTGGTGTGTGTAGGACAGTCTTAGTGTGCGGGGATCGCTGGTTAGCACGGACTCGGCGGGCCGAAGGGCCTGTTTCCGCTCTGTATTCTCTAAACGGAACTAAGCTAAAAAGGGTGTGGAGAGGGAAAAATAGATCAGCCATGAACGAATGAGGAAGCAAACTCTTCGTGTTCAAAAGGGAACTGCAGATGCTGGAATATCGAAGGTACACAAAATTGCTGGGGAAACTCAGCGGGTGCAGCAGCATCTATGGAGCGAAGGAAATAGGCGACGTTTCGGGCCAAAACCCTTCTTCAGACTGTCTGAAGAAGGGTTTCCCGCTGAGTTTCCCCAGCAATTTTGTGTACCTAGGAAGCAAACTCGATGGGCCAAATGGCCTAATTCTGCTCCAATGTCTTATCCGATTCAGATTCAGATTCAATTTTAATTGTCATTGTCAGTGTACAATACAGAGACAACGAAGTGCATTTAGCATCTCCCTGGAAGAGCGACATAGCAAATGATTTGAATAAATAATAATAAGTGTCCGGGGGGGGGGGGGGGTGATTGGCAGTCACCGAGGTACGTTGTTGAGTAGAGTGACAGCCGCCGGGAAGAAGCTGTTCCTGGACCTGCTGGTTCGGCAACGGAGAGACCTGTAGCGCCTCCCGGAGAGTAGGAGGGTAAACAGTCCATGGTTGGGGTGAGAGCAGTCCTTGGCGATGTTGAGCTGCCCTGAGACTAAACATTGATAGAAGAGGAAATGTCCTACTGAAAACCTGGAAAGCTAAATTTGAGCATAAAACACTTTGAAAAATGCACAAGATAATGACATTTTTAAACTTTGTTGATTGTGGTTAATATGGGTAATGAACATGAAGCATAACATTTCATGAACCATTTAATGTAATTGGTTTGGAGAGACTCGATTAACATGGTCTCGGGGTACATAGTCTTGGGATATGCATTTAATCCCAATGTCATGTGCAGTATATTCATAGAGTCATAGAGTGATACTGTGTGGAAACAGGCCCTTCGGCCCAACTTGTCCACACCGGCCAACAATGTCCCAGCTACACTAGTCCCACCTGCCATATCCCTCCAAACCTGTCCTATCCATGTACCTGTCTAACTGTTTCTTAAACGTTGGGATAGTCCCAGCCTCAACTACCTCATCTGGCAGCTTGATCCATACACCCGCCACCCTTTGTGTGAAAAAGTTACCCCTCAGATTCCTATTAAATCTTTTCCCCTACACCTTGAACCTATGTCCTCTGGTCATAGAGTCATAGATTGGTAACAGGCCCTTCGGCCCAACTTGCCCACACCGGCCAACATGTCTCAGCTGCACTCGTCCCACCTGCCTGCGTTTGGTCCATATCCCTCCAAACCTGCCCAATCCATGGTCCTCGATTCACCTACTCTGGGCAAGAGACTCGGTGCATCTACCCGATCTATTCCTCTCATATTCTATGAGCTTACCGCACACCTCCATGATCTTAGTTGTAATAAGCATTAGCTTGGTAATTAGTGATAATGTTAGACAAGATTTATGCACAGGATACGTTTAAATGCCAACGTAAGATCATGAGATCTACTCCTCAGGCACCAGATTGAGCCCTTGTCTAGTACACTGTCTGAGCTCTCGTCACTAGAGAGTGGTTAATTATTCCAATTCTGCGCTCCTGTCACTTTAACATATCATCGGGAAAAATAAATTATCTAAGAATCGCTTCAGATCCCCCCTGATAGCAAGGGCTCAGAGTTAGGTACTTCTAACAGGAAAATCAACATCAGTACATGTTGGAGCAACTCAGCGGGCCAGGCAGCATCTCTGGAGAAAAGGAATAGGTGACGTTTTGGATCGAAACCTAACGTCACCTATTCCTTTTCTCCAGAGATGTTGCGTGACTCGCTGAGCTACTCCAGCTCTTTGTGTCTATCCGTGCTTTGAACCAGCATCTGCAGTTCCTTCCTACACATCAGTACATGTTGTACTGGTGGCACGGTGGCGCAGCGGTAGAGTTGCTGCCTTGCAGCCTCAGAGACCCGGGTTCGATCCTGACTACGGGTGCTGCCTGTACGGAGTTTGTACGCGTGGGTTCCCTGTGACTGTGTGGGTTCTCTCCAGGATTACCGGTTTCTTCCCACACTCCAAAGACGTACAGGTGCGCTTGGTATAATCGTAAATTGTCCCTAGTGTGGGTTGGATAATGTTAGTGTGCGGGGAACACTGGTTGGCATGGACTCGGTGGGTCGAAGGGCCTGTTTCCACGCTGTACCTCTAAACTAAACTAAACTCCATGTGAAAATCCGTATTTGGTGATATGGATAACTGTGAAGATATGAGGTCGTAATCAAACATTGACTTCATCATGTGAGACGAGGATTCTTCTCAATTGATCTTAGGGCCGAATTGACCAGCGATCCTGTACTTTCAGAAGTTCAGATTGTGAAGTAGAGGTTCCTGTGGGTTGAACCCAATTGAATCCCCAACCCAGACATAGCTAAAGAGAGCTTCTCCCAGCCTCACTGCATTGACTCTAGATGCTAATTGAAAAGTATTCCATTATCCACCCAGAGGATATAACTCTCAAGTCTGTCATTGAAGAGGAAGATCACGGAAATCACGTCAGTGAGCTGAGGCAATAGTTAATTAGTTAGTTGGTTGGTTGGTTGGTTGGTTAGTCAGTCAGTTAGTTAATTAATTAGTTAGTTAGTTAGTTGGTTGGTTGGTTGGTTGGATAGTCAGTCAGTCAGTCAGTCAGTCAGTCAGTCAGTCAGTCAGTCAGTTAGTTAGTTAGTCAGTTAGTTAGTTGGTTTTGTAGTTAGTTAGTTAGTTAGTTAGTTAGTTAGTTAGTTAGTTAGTTAGTTAGTTAGTTAGTTAGTTAGTTAGTTAGTTAGTTAGTTAGTTAGTTAGTTAGTTAGTTAGTTAGTTAGTAAGCAGCATTGCTGGAGAGAATTAATGGGTGACGTTTCGTGCCGAGACCCTTGTTCAGATTAGTTTAGATTAGTTTACTGTCACGTGTACCGGGGTACAGTGAAAAGCTTTTGTTGCGTGCTTTCCAGTCAGCGGAAAGACAATACATGGTTACAATCGAGCCATTTGCAGTGGACAGACACATGATAAGGGAATAACGTTTAGTGCAAGGTAGAGCCAGCAAAGTCCGATCAAGGATAGTCCGAGGGTCACCAAAGAGGTAGATAGTGGTTCAGCACTGCTCTCTGGTTGTGGTAGGATGGTTCAGCTTCAATAGATAATAGATGCAGGAGTAGGCCATTGGGCCCTTCGAGCCATTCACTGTGATCATGGCTGATCTTCCACATTCAGTGCCCCGTTCCTGCCTTCTCACCAGAACCCCTGACTTTAAGAGCTTCAGTTTCAGTAGGTTGGTTGGAATCAGGCAGTGCAAGGTAGGCCAGCTGTGAGATTGGAGGATGTGGAGGGGAAATGAGTGGAGATTGTGAGATTGGTGATGGTCTGGTTTTGACCCATGGGCTCATGGTCAAGGGGTAGGTCCAGGCACAACATGACAGTTTGTGGGAATAAATAACCACACTTAATTTAATTCACAAACGTTGCCTCAAGAGAATGAGACAGCTTGTGGCCTCATTCCTGTGTTTATTTATAAAGAGGGAAATGCTACCAGCCGGCCTAATCTGCCCCAAGTCAAAAGAACTTATCCAAAAATCACAAGGCATCTTGATTGGGCTGTGGTGGGCGTAGTGTGCGTAGGATAGTGTTAATGATCGGGGATCGCTAGTCGGCGTGGACCCGGAGGGCTGAAGGGCCTGTTTCCGCACTGTATCTCTAAACGAAACTCCCTGGTAAACTGCACATCCACACCGTTGATGGAGACAAGGGACAGGGGTGTTCCTCTCCTCCTAAAGTCCACCACTAGCTCCTTAGTCTTGTCGGTGTTGAGCTGCAGCTGATTCAGCCCACACCACTCAACAAACTCTCCTCCCACCCTCCCATCCGCCCGCCCTCGGGCTCCTCCTCCTCCTCCCCTTTTCCTTCTTTCTTTCCCCACCCCCCATCAGTCTGAAGAAGGGTTTCGGCCCGAAACGTCGCCTATTTCCTTCGCTCCATAGATGCTGCTGCACCCGCTGAGTTTCCCCAGCAATTGTGTGTACACTCAACAAACTCGTTGACTTCACTTCTGTATTCAGCTTCCCTCCCCTCACTGATGCAGCCCACAGTTGCAGAGTCATCGGAAAACTTCTGCAGGTGACAGGAGACGGAGTTGTATCTGAAGTCCGAGGTGTAGATGGTGGAGAGGAAGGGAGAGGGGAGCGTCCCCTGTGGGGCCCCTGTGTTGCTCACCACCATGTCCGAGACACAGTTCTGTAGCCTGACATACCGTGGTCGTCCAGTCAGGTAGTTGTTGATCCAGGACACCAATGGAGCATCCACCCGCATCTTCGTCAGTTTGCCCCCTAGCAGTGTGGTCCAGATGGTGTTAAAAGCACTGGAGAAGTCAAAAAACACAACTCTCACAATGCCTCTCGGCTTATCCAGGTGAGCATAGGAACGTTGGAGCAGGAGGATGATGGCGTCCTCAACCCCCATCTTTCTTTGGTAAGCTCCTTAACCTCAAGCTGAGGAATTCCATTTCCATTTTCCTCTCTCCCTTTTGAAAAACCCATCCAACTTACAACTAACCAAGCTGCTCGCTTGGCTGAAGTCATCTGGCTTCATGTCTTCATCAACAGCTTAATGTCAGATTTGGTCGGATAAGTCTCCTGCGGTGGATTAATTACGTTGAAGGTGCCACATAAACACAAGATGTTAGTGTGGTTTAATGGGATATCAGCAGTAATTTACATAGAGCAGTCTAAGAGCCGAGCGTTACACCCTTTATCCTGTATCTGTAGAGTTACTGCCTCACAGCGCCAGAGAAACAGATTTGAACCTGACTACGGGTGCTGTCTGTACGTAGTTTGTACGTTCTCCCCGTGACCAGCGCGGGTTTTCCCCGAGTGCTCCGGCTTCCTCCCACACCTGAACGATGTGCGGGTTTGCAGGTTAATAGCCTTTGGTGTAATTGTAAATTGTCCCTGGTGTGTGCTATTGAGGGAGTGCAGCGTAGGTTCACCAGGTTAATTCCCGGGATGGCGGGACTGTCATATGTTGATAGAAAGGAGCAGCTGGGCTTGTATACTCTGGAATTTAGAAGGATGAGTGGGGATCTTATTGAAACATACAAGATTATTAAGGATTGGACACGCTAGAGGCAGGAAACATGTTCACGATGTTGGGGGAGTCCAGAACCAGGGGTCACAGTTTAAGAATAAGAGGTAAGCCATTTAGAACACAGATGAGGAAAAACTTTTTTTCACTGAGAGTTGTGAGTCTGTGGAATTCTCTGCCTCAGAGGGCGGTGGAGGCCGATTCTCTGGATGCTTTCAAGAGAGAGTTAGATAGAGCTCTTAAAGATAGCGGAGTCAGGGGATATGGGGAGAAGGCAGGAACGGGCTACTGATTGTGGATGATCAGCCATGATCATATTGAATGGCGGTGCTGGCTCGAAGGGCCGAATGGCCTACTCCTGCACCTATTGTGTATTGGCTCGGATCCGGTGGGTCACGCTGTATCTCTAAACTTAACTAAACTAAACAAGACAATGATTCCAACAACGGAATAAGATTCCCATTCTATTCCTAGCCCACCGCTGCAGCTTTGACTTTGTCTGACGGGAAGTTTTTGTAGTTTTTAAGTTATGTACGTTTTTTGTAATATTTTCTCTTCTGTGTCTCCTGCCTGGAGTGAAGTTATACCCCCCCACCCTCTCCCCCTGCTTAGAAGGTGAACCGAAAAATCACCTCATGTTATCCACTGATAGGGTGTCATTTAACATCCTTGTTTATAAATTCAGAGAATTTAAATGAGCTTTCCCATTGCCTTCCCCTGATAGTTTCCTGCCACCGCACAATATTATGCTCTGTCATTTCTTGCTTCTCCAGAAATTGAATACATATTCATCATGTCCAGATATTTCTTATGTGATAGAATTGAGTGGGGACCTGCTCAGTGCTCTAATTCAAATGCATTTTACCCGCTTTCTGCCTAAATAATCATTCGTAAAGGCAGGCTACTAATGGGAGAGACTGATTGTTAGTCAGCATGTGTAGGAAGGAACTGTAGATGCTGGTTTACACTGAAGATAGACACAAAATGCTGGAGTAACTCAGCGGGTCAGACAGCATCCCCGGAGAAAAGGAATGGGTTTCAGGTCAAGACCCTTCTTCAGACTCATCAGTAAGTCAGTAGGTAGACAAAAATGCTGGAGAAACTCAGTGGGTGAGGCAGCATCTATGGTGCGAAGGAATAGGTGACATTTCGGGTTGAGACCCTTCTTCAGACTTAAAAACTACATAAACCTCCCGTCAGACAAGGTCAAAGTTGCAGTGGTGGGCTAGGCACAATTTTACATTCATACCAAGCCTATTAACCTACAAACCTGTACGCCTTTGGAGTGTGGGAGGAAACCCAAGATCTCGGAGAAAACCCCACGCAGGTCACGGGGAGAACGTAAAAATTCCGTACAGACAAGCATCTGTAGCCAGGATCGAACCCGGGTCTCTGGCGCTGTGAGGCAGCAACTCTACCGCTGCGCCACCGTGCAGCCCATCAGAAATAGGATCTGACATTGGAATAGTAATTGCCCTGAGGAGCTTTGTACAAAATTCTTTGTAACAAGCTTTAGAGATAACGGTTCTCTGAAACATAACATCTCTGAATCTTATCATTATGTTTCATGTGTATTTGTTGAGAATTTGGCACGTCATTAATATACTCAACAAATGTCTATGTATGGAAAACCGACACAGAGGAATCTCCCCACTCAGTCTATCTACTTCATTTGGTAAAAAACATGAATTATAGACAATGTCATTTTTTCCCCCCTGAAGTCAGGGTGCACACTTAATATGTTCGACCACTTAGAAGGATGTTTTATTGGGAATGTTATCAAAAGAAGTCATCAACCACAAAATACTCCCACCATGAATCAGAACCACTTCAGACACAAAGAACATGCTAATAGTCGAAGGCGGAACGGTGGCGCAGCAGTAGAGCTACTGCCTTACAGCGCCTGAGACCCAGGTTCGATCCTGACTACAGGTGTTGTCTGTATGGATTTTGTATTTCTCCCCCCCCCCCCACCCCCCGTGATCTGCGTGGGTTTTCTCCGAGATCTTCGGTTTCCTCCCACACTCCAAAGACGTACAGGTTTGTCGGTTAGTTGTCTTGGGATAAATGTAGAATTATCCCTAGTGTGTGTAGGGTAGTGTCAGTGTGCGGGAATCGCTGGTCAGTGCGGACTCGATGGGCTGAAGGGCCTGTTTCCGCGCTGGGTCTATAAGCTAAATAAACTCAACTAACGACTTGAAGAGCAACAGCATTGCCAGATGCCTACTCTTGTTTGGATAATCTAGAAGTTCTCATTAGCAACATATTTTTGGATTCAAGGTCAGGCATTTTATGAGATTATACCAGCCATAACAAATGTTGTCATCCACAGATTTACTGTCTGCGATGAGCTGAAGGAGTTCCATGTTTAGTTTAGTTTAGAGCTACAGCGGGGAATGGTGTGATGGTCACAAACAACGGGCCAACTGAGATGTGGGGAAATCTCTTCTTTTGGTGGGAGTGAATCTCTAGAATGTTCTGGCTCCGAGAGATGGCGGAGGCTAGATCGTTTGATATTTAAAATGGGTACAGGTAAATATTTGAAAGACTGAGGAACTAAAGTTTTTTTAGTTTTTCGTTTTAGAGATTCGGCGCAAAACAGGCCCTTCGGCCCATCGAGTCCACACCGACCAGCGATCCCTGCACATTAACACTATCCTACACACACTAGGTGTAATTTTAACATTTACAAGAAGACAATGAACCTACAAACCTGTACGTCTTTGGAGTGTGGGAGGAAACCGAAGACCTCGGAGAAAACCCACGCAGGTCACGGGGAGAACGTGCAAACTCCGTACAGACAGCACCCGTAGTTGGGATCGAACCCGGGTCTCTGGCGCTGTAAATGCCGTGAGGCGGTAACTCTACTGCTGCGCCACCGTGGCTGTCCTGCTCTTGTCTCTGTTCCTGCCTTGAGATAAGATATCCAGGTTGCCAGATCTGAAAAGGACTTTGTTTTCAGCGCAACTGATGCTGGCAAAGGAAATTTTGAATGTAAAGGTTGATAAATTTTTAATTACAAAAATCTGGAGAAAACGACACGCATCCACGTTATGTCTTTGCAAGAGGTTATCTGCTAGCTAGCTGCCACACATCTCAAGGAAATCTTGTACTGGTTTTTTATGATGAAAGAAAACCACATTTGCTTGCACCCTCTGCCTCAGCTGTGTTTTATCATATGCACAGCTGCTGACACTATCCAAACAACTGATACTTTTAACATGAGAATACAATGCATTTAAAAATTAGATCAATTTACCCAATGTCACAAGCCAGAGCCGCTGTTGGAATAGACTTAAAACAACATCTAAATCTTTCAATCAACAAGTTGATCATAGCCACTAAGCCGCATGTGTGCTCATTTCTGTTCCTCTCTACGAAGAAACAACGAGTATTGTTGTTAGTGGAACATCACTTATTGAAGGCTCGAACGCTCAATTTGCAGCAGCCTGGTGCAGCAGTGCATCAAAGTTATACTATGTGGTGACAGTTTTGTTTTTTTAATTTCGAGATCAGCGCGGAAACAGGCCCTTCGGCCCACAGAGTCCGCGCCGACCAGCAATCCCCGCGCACTAATACTATCCTACACACACTAGGGACAATCTACATTTACACCGTGCCACTTACAGTCAAGTTGAATTTACAACTGCTCATTATTAGAAATAACTGTGTGTATCATTTTATAAATGTAAGTGGTCAATAGATTGCAAAGATTTACTCTTTTGTAAAGGAAGCAATGTGATGCGTTTATGTGTATGTGTATAAGCAAGTAAGTAAGTAAGTTTATTGGCCAAGTATTCACATACAAGGAGTTTGCCTTGGTGCTCCGCCCACAAGTAACAACATGACATACAGTGACAGTTACGAATGACTCAGAAAACACTAAACATTAATAATAATAAAACATTAATGATTAATGATTGCTGTACCTTTGAGAGGGCGGCACGGTGGTGCAGCGGTAGAGCTGCTGCCTTACAGCGACAGACACCCGGGCTCGACCCTGACCACAGGTCCTGTCTGTATGGATTTTGTACGTCCTCCCCGTGGGTTTTCTCCAGGTGCTCCGGTTTCCTCCCACACTCCAAAGACGTACAGGTTTGTAGGTTAATTGGCTTGGTGTAAAAATGTGTGGATGTGAAACTGTCCCTAGTGTGTGTAGGGTAGTGTTAATGTGCGGGGATCGCTGGTCGGCGCGGACTCGGTGGGCCGAAGGGCCTGTATCTCTAAACTAAACTCAATAAAGATATTGAATCACTTGGTTTCTCCATACAATAAACTCTTCAGTACGAGCTGTATTTGAGTGAAGTTGTTCAAACAGAGACTAGGGTCCTGAACATGAACAAAGGAAACAATGGCATCATGAAGCATGAATTACCTGAGAGAACTTTGTAAAAAGTGCTAACAGTGGATCAGCGGTGAAAAATATTCAAAGAATGTGTGTGTGGATTACAATGAACAGTCATTTCTGGCGGACTCGAAAATAAGTCAAAAAGGTTCCAGTGTGACTTCCAAAGAAAACTAGGAATAGTGTTATGTCCCAAGGCATATAAAATGACCAGAGAAAGTAGTAGGCTGAGGATTGGGAACAGTTTACCATTTAGCAGAGGAAGTCAAGTCAAGTCCAGAGATTTTATTGTTAAGGTACACAAAAATGCTGGAGAAACTCAGCGGGTGCAGCAGCATCTATGGAGCAATAGGCAACGCTTCGGGCCGAAACCCTTCGTCCCAGATAGGACAATGAAATTCTTGCTTTGCTTCAACACAACGGAATATAGTAGGCGCGAATACAGAACATATCATATCAGTGAGTCCATATACCATTATATAAATATATACACACATCAATAAATAAGTAGATAAAGTGCAAATAAACAGATAATGGTCTATTAGTGTTCGGAGATTTGTTTCAGTTGAGTTTAATAGCCTGATGGCTGTGGGGAAGCAGCTATTTCTGAACCTGGATGTTGCAGTCTTCAGGCTCCTGTACCTTCTACCTGAAGGTAGCAGGGAGATGAGTGTATGGCCAGGATGGTGTGGGTCCTTGATGATGCTGCCAGCCTTTTTGAGGCAGCGACTGCGATAGATCCCCTCGATGTTAGGGAGGTAGGGAGATATATAAAGAGGATGAAACTAGGCTAACGGAGAGGGGATGTCATAAGCAACAGTGAAACACAGACCAGCTGCAGGGAGGAGGTTCCCACATCTTTCCCAAACACTTTCACTCCCCTCCCCATTCCCACACTGACCTTTCTGTCCTAGGCCTCCTCCATTGCCAGAATGAGACCAGACACAAATTGGCGGAACAGCATCTCATACTTCGCTTGGGTAGCTCGCAACCCAGCCGTGTGATGATTGAATCCTCAAACCTCAAGTAACTCTTGCACTCCCTCTCTCTCCATCCCTACCCCCATCCAAGTCGTACCAGCTTAAAAATCGTCTCGTTGAGTTTCATTGTCTGTACTCCTTCTCACCTAGCCCACAGCTTGATCATCGTTACTTTTTTTTGCAGATCTTTCATTCATTTGTTCGATATCTCTCTACATCACCGTCTACATCTCTCGTTTCCCTCTCCCCAGGCTCTCAGTCTGAAGAAGGGTCTCGACCCGCATTCCTTCTCTCCAGAGACGCTGCCTGCCCCGCTGAGTTACTCCAGCATTTTGTGTCTATCTGCAACATCTCAAGCGTCTGTGGCCCTTTCACCAGAACATTTCCTTCCTATTCTCACCAATGTCCACAATCTGTGTTTTCTTCCCTCCCCGTGACCTCAATGAACTATCCGTTCTCAGGAGAAGAAAAAAAATCACCCTTTCAATCTACAGGGTTTGTACTATAAACCATTATGTTCTTCTTGTAGGTGAGAAAATCACTGACGTACAGGTTGTGTGAATGATATTTATATGAATACTTACTTACTTACTGCCTATTATGCCTCCTGCCATGTAAAGGGCAGCAACGAAGGTCCTCCACTCAGTGGTGTTGATTCCTTCAGTTGCTGTTTCCGTAACATATTTGTTTTACGAGACAGGGTTGTTAGGCCCTGTGCTCAACCTCCAACCTGGAGGACCAGTGGATCGCTCTTCGTCTCGCCTCTACCCTTCGCCCTGTCCAGCATGGGAGACCCTAACAGGAGACGAATCTCCCGCTGGCATAGCTCTAGGGGTCACTGAGACACACAAGCTCCCCGACCACGACAAGGTTGCAATCCAACGGGGAGATTAATATGAATGGGTCAATACATTTGGCTGAAGAGTCAAATTATGTCACGGAATCATACAATGCAGAAATAGGCCCTTCGGCCCACCGCAGGTGTACTGACCATGAAACACCCATCTACATCTCATTGGGCGGCACGGTTGCACAGCGATAGAGTTGCTGCCTTACAGCACCAGAGCCCTGGGCCCCGGGTTTAATCCTGACTACGGGTGCTGTCTGTACGGAGCTTGTACATTCTCCCCGTGATCTTTGGCTTCCTCCCACACTCCAAAGACGTGCAGGTTTGTAGGTTAATTGGCTTGGTATAAATGTAAATTGTCCCTAGAGTGTGTAGGGTAGTGTCAATGTGCGGGGATCGCTGGTCCATGTGGACTCGGTGGGCCGAAAAGCCTGTTTCCACGCTGTGTCTCTAAACTAAACAACCCCATTGACCATGAAACGCCCGTCCACATCCCATAACTGGTCCAGCATATTGAGCCTGAAGAAGGGTTCCATCCCGAAACATCACCTATTCCTTTTCTTCAGAGATGCTGCCTGTCCCGCCCGCTCAGTTGCTCCAGCATTTTGTGCCGATCTTTGATATAAACTAGCATCTGCAGTTCCTTCCCTCTCTTTGTGTCCGGGTTTTCTCCGGGTTCCCCCGTTTTCTCCCACACTCTAAAGGTGTGCGGATTTGTGGATTAATTGGTTTTGTTAGCGTACAGGGGTGATTGCTGGTCGGTGCGGACTCAATGGGCCGAAGGGCCTGTTTCCGTGCAGTATCTCTACTTCAGAGGTCTAATAAGCCTAATCCTTTACTATAAGAATTCTTACCATAGTTCAACTTAAGAATGAAAATAATTGGAATGGTGAGCAAGTAAAATGCTCTTACAGTGTGAAATCTATAAAGCAAAAATAAATCAATTTTTAGTTTCACTGGTTTATATGCTGGCTCTGTTAGACTTCAGAATGACTGGACAGTTGTGGGGAATTTGACACTCCACTAGATATTAATGACTATCTGATGGTGCTCTGGTATTTATTCTCAGTGAAACTGGTTAAGCCCAAAACTGCATATAACAGCTGCAATGATAAATCTGGCTGTCAAATGTGTTTAACTTTCTGATATGTGAGAAAAGCAGATCCTATCAGCTCTAATAGCCCCTGGTGCAATGAGTCACCAGATGCGTGGAGGATAACTACTGTTGTTGAGCAGATCTTTGACAGCAAAGTCTCCAGGTTTAGTTTAGTTGAGTTTAGTTCAGAGATACAGCACAGAAACTGGCCCTTCGGCCGACTGAGTCCGCACCGACCAGCGATCCCCACACAGTAGCACTACCCTACACACACTAGGGACAATTTTACATTCATACCAAGCCAATCAACCTACAAACCTGTACGTCTTTGGAGTGTGGGAGGAAACCGAAGATCTCGGAGAAAACCCACGCGGGTCACGGGGAGAGCGTACAAACTCCGTAAAGACAGCGCCCGCAGTCAGGATCGAACCCGGATCTCTAGCACTAATAGGGATGGAACGATACCGACTCGAGGGGCTGAGCTATAGGGAGAGGTTGAGTAGGCAGAACTCTTTGATCACAGGAGGACGAGGGGTGATCTTATAGAGGAGTATAAAATCGTGCAAACTCCACGCAGACAGCACTCGAGGTCAGGATAGAAGCCGGGTCTCTGGCGCTGTGAGGCAGCAACTCTACCGCTGCGCCACCATGCCGCCGGTTATATACTGAAAAGGATTGAAAATTGGTTTGGACAGAGAGCAAAGGGTTGGAATAAACGGATGTTCCCCAGGTTGACTCTATGTGATATCGCAGACATTTGCGTTGGGGCCAGAGTTATACCAACAGTTTGGCTAAATTGGAAGGATCTAAATGGCATATTACATCAGGTTTGCTGCTGATGTAACGTTAAATGGGTTGTAAATGGGGAGGAGGATATAAAGAGGCATCAAAGGACTATGGATAGGTGTGTCTGAAGAAGATTAGATGCCCACCAAACTCTGAAGAAGATTAAGCACCCACCATTCCCATGGTTGAACTCTTAAGTTCCACACAAAGGTCCTGGGCATTGGTATTGAACTTCTTGGTTTTCCTTGACATTGCTTGTAGACTTTCTAGTCAGCCATCAAAACTATTCCAAAGGTAGACACCAAATGCTGGAGTAACTCAGCGGGCCAGGCAGCATCTCTGGAGAGAAGGAATGGGTGACGTTTCAGGTCCTTCAGACTGATGTCAGGGGAGTGGGAGACACATAGATAAGGAAGTGTAAGATGTGAAAACAGGACAAATGGCATGGAGATCAAGGAAGATGTAGAATAGATCGTTGTTAGTTGGGAGAAGGTAACCACAAAGCAAACAGAGATAAAATGCAATCGGAGACAGTAAAGGGCCTGTCCCGCTTGCCAATTTTTTTTCAGTGACTACCGACGTCATACAATACAATACCTTTTATTGTCATTTGAACCTCACATGAGGTTCAAATGAAATTTGGTTTCTGCAGCCATACAAAAAAGGAACCAAGACACACACCAACACAATTCAATTCACATAAACATCCATCACAGCGAGTCTCCTCCTCACTGTGATGGAAGGCAAAAACTTAAACATATCTCTCCCCTGCTCTCCCCTCTCCCCCCCATGTCAGAGTCAAAGACAGAGTCAAAGCCCCCGGCGGGCGATGTTAAATGTCCCGTAGCCATTAAAGCCACGCCGGGTGATGCAAGGCCACGCACTGGGTCTTGGTGTTGGAGCCCCGGCGGGCTCTTGGTGTTGGAGCCCCGGCGGGCGCTCACAAAGTCCCGCGGCCATTCCAAGCCGTGCGGGGCGGTGATGTAAGGCCCCGCTCCAGGTAATCTTCAACCCCGCAACTCGGGCGGGAGAAGTCGCCGTTGCGGAAGCCCCGAAAAGCGGTCTCCCACCAGGGACCCGCGGGCTCCCGGCATCACTGTCCACAGACCTGCGGTAGGAGCCTCCGAATCTCCGGGTGTCGGGTCACAGCAGCTCTCCACCACAGCTCCACCCGCTCCGGACTCGGCCAGCTCCGTGATGGTGAGTAAATCCGCAGCTCCGCGACTGGAGCCCCAGGTCATTCCTGTTGGAGGCCGCTCCACGTTGCAGCCCCAACGACAACGGAGACCCGACAAAGAAAAGGTCGGGTCTCCCGTGCAGGGGAAAGACCTTAAAGTTCCCCCACCCCACCCCACCCCACCCCCACACACATACCCCGACAAAAAAAACAATAAAAACTACATAGAACAAGACAGAAAACAATAAAAAGACAGACGGACTGCAGAGGCCGCTGCTGACAAGAGTCGCGCCGCCCACTGTGCATGCATCATATCAGTGTTGCCAAAAGATTTTGAACATTTCAAAATCCAACGGCGACAAAAAAAATGTTGCTACACTTGAAAAACCACCGCACGTCAAACGTCATCACGCCGCATCACGCCAGTCAATGATGTCGGCAGTCGCCAAAAAAATCGCCATTTGGGTCAGGCCCTTTAGACTGGTCGGAGAACTGGGAAGGGGGAGGGATATTCCACTGGGTATTCACAATGTTTTCCAGGATCCACTGAAACTGTAACAGCCTATTGCACTTTATCTGTTTATTTAAGTGTGTACGTGTGGTCTATGCTATATAGACACACTGAACTGTCCTGTATTTATGCCTACAATATTCCATTGTGCTGCAGCAAGCAAGAATTACATTTTCCTATCTGGGACACGTGACAATAAACTCTCTTGACTTGACGACTTGAACTCTTTGGTTAGAGATGAACAGTGTTGCCCGAGAAATAGTGCCCTTCTATCGAGACTCTGGATGAGAGCAGCAGGGGAATTTCAGCGTGGTAGCATTCTGTCTAAGAGAGGCAATGATTATACTTTGAGCCTGTCTATGCCACAGCTTGAACGGTCAGAATCAATAGACTCTTGGTTGAGAGACATTGATAGGCACGTTACTAATAAACCGTTCCGTTGTATCATTGCACTGTTTAGATTAGTTTTTGTTTAGTTTAGAGATACAGCGTGGGAAACAGGCCCTTCGGCCCATCGAGTCCGCGCCGACCAGCGATCCCCGCACATTAACACTACCCTGCACATTTACACTTATCCGAAGCCAATTAACCTACAAACCTGTACGCCTTTGGAGTGTGGGAGGGAACCGAAGATCTCGGAGAGAACACAGGCGGACACGGGGAGAACGTGCAAACTCCGCACAGACAGCACCCGTAGTCGGGGTCGAACCCGAGTGGGTCTCTGGCGCTGCAAGGCAGCAACTCTACCGCTGCGCCACCATGCCGCACTGTTCTGTTGGCCTTTGTTTTGCTTTCAGACATCTGTTGGTAATTCAAACAGCAAGGACACTCTATTAAATAGAAGCAATGGCTATTTTGTCAGGACAACATAGCTTTCCTAACTTGAGGCAGATAGATTCTCCAGTGAGTTCAACACTAAACCCTGTTGCAACAATCCTGAGAGGAGTTGGTCACATAAACATTAATAGGGATGGAACAATACCGACTCGAGGGGCTGAGCTACAGGGAGAGGTCGAGTAGGCAGGGACAGGAGGACGAGGGGTGATCTTATAGAGGAGCATAAAATCGTGCAAACTCCACGCAGACAGCACTCGAGGTCAGGATGGAAGTCGGGTCTTTGGCGCTGTGAGGCAGCAGCTCTAGTAGCTGCACCACTGTGTCTTCATGACACGTGGCTGACGGGCCCGGTGGCGCAGCGGTAGATTTGCTGATGAGCAGAATAACATTTACCAATGGAACTTCTGTCAAATGATAGTGGAGGATAAGGTCGACCCGCACACAATTACCAATTCCATTTCCTGCGGCAGCTCGTCACATTCAGTGTTCCCGCAGAGTTTCAATCAGTCAGCTTCACCGACAGCCAGCGGCAATTAAAATATCCACACATGGAATTACTCAGAGTTTGACAACTGATCAGACGGCATCTGACACGTCACTGCCTGCACCAGTAACACAGAAAAAGCAAATGCATATCGGTGATTGTCAAAAATCTGTTTGACGTGTTTAAATACCTGCTCATCATCCACATTCCCAGGGTCATTTGTCATTAATGATAGGAGAGGTTTGGAGGGATATGGACCAAATGTAGGCAGGTGGGTCTAATGTAGCTGGGGCAAGTTGGGCCGAAGGGCCTGTTTCCACACTGTATCTATCACTCTAACACTCTGTGACTCTATTAGAATCCTCAGCCCTGGAGATGGAACAAGCTATTGGGCTGTTCTCCTTCCCCTAGCTGACAGTCAACTGTTCTACCTGTTGCTACCTTATGGGCCTGTTCCACTTAGGCAACTTTTTAGGCGACTGCAGGAGGCTATGCAGTCGCCACATGTTCGCGGGCGGTTGCCGGGGAGTCGCCTTCATGGTCGTGAGGAGTTCCCGCATTCTGGGAACTAGTCGCGGCCTCATTATGGTCGCCGTGAATTTTTAAACATGGTGGAAAATTAGCGGCCACCAGAATGAAGCCGCCATGGAGAGCAGCGAGAATTCTCGAGCCGTAGGTGGGTCGCCAGGAGGTCCTAGTGGGTCGCCAGGAGGTCGAAGGTTGTCATAGGTTCTCGTGGGTTGAAGCCAGTGCTGACCGGTGAATTTCATTGGCTCATTGGGGAAAAAAGAACATAAGCAGTAGTTTTCAGAACCAAGGATAACCGACCGATAATGTTAATGTCCGCCGAGCTTCACAGCCGTGTATCTCTGGCTTCTTAAAGGTTGCCGCCATTCCTTCTCCCCCCTTCTCCGACCTCTCCCCCCCCCCCCTCTTTTAAAGGACTTACCTGACCCTTCCTGTACACTGTGCTTTCACCGTCTTAATTACAGCGCCAACCCTCCTGTTCATCGCGGTGTGTGTCTGTATCACGTTGGCTTTGCACCGTGTGAATTTCATTCAGACAGCGCTCCCCCCGCTTGCCCTGTCCCCCGCCTGCATAACGGGCTGGTGAAGGAAGCGGTGTGTGTGTGTGTGTGTGTGTGTGTGTGTGTGTGTGTGTGTGTGTGTGTGTGTGTGTGTGTGTGTGTGTGTGTGTGTGTGTGTGTGTGTGTGTGTGTGCGTGCGTGCGTGCGTGCATGCGTGTGTGTGTGTGTGTGTGTGTGTGTGTGTGTGCGTGTGTGTGTTCCACTCTTGACAGTCACCTGAAAAATCGCTCAAGTGGGACAGGCCCATTACAGCGCCAGAGACCCGGCTTCAATCCTGACCACGGGTGCTGTCTGCATTGAGTTTGTACGTTCTCCCCGTGACCTGCGTGGGTTTTCTCCGGGATCTCTGGTTTCCTCCCGCAGTCCAAGGGTTTGTAGGCTAATTGGCGCTGTATAATTGAAGAACCGTTTCAGGTTGAGACCCTTGTTCAGACTATTCTACATTTTCTTTGAGCAACGTCCCCTTTGATGGCTCGTTACCCTTCCTTGTCTCTGTGTCTCCCTCTCCCCTGACTCTCAGCCTGAAGAAGGGTCTCGACCCGAAACATCGCCCATATCTTCTCTCCAGAGACGCTGCCTGTCCCACTGAGTTACTCCAGCATTTTGTGTCTATAATCAAATAAGCAGCTTGTGCTCGGTCAAGGAATGTTGGTTAGCTATTCAAACGTAGAGAAATCATTGCAGTGTCTCATATTCACATTTTTCCATATATACTCATCTGCACTGTTCATTAAGGGTGGTATTTAGAATGACAATTCCGGCACGTTCTAATGCATGGTGCTGTAAAAGCTGGGACTAGTTAACCATATAACCATATAACAATTACAGCACAGAAACAGGCCATCTCAGCCTTTCATGTCCGTGCCGAACACTTACTCTCACCTAGTCCCATCTACCTGCACTCAGACCATAACCCTCCATTCCTTTCCCATCCATATACCTATCCAATTTATTTTTAAAGGATAAAATTGAACCTGCCTCCACCACTTCCACTGGAAGCTCATTCCACACAGCTACCACTCTCTGAGTAAAGAAGTTCCCCCTCATGTTACCCCTAAACTTCTGTCCCTTAATTCTCAAGTCATGTCCCCTTGTTTGAATCTTCCTTACTCTCAATGGGAAAAGCTTATCCACGTCAACTCTGTCTATCCCTCTCATCATTTTAAAGACCTCTATCAACCTTAACCTTCTGCGCTCCAAAGAATAAAGACCTAACTTGTTCAACCTTTCTCTGTAACTTAGTTGCTGAAACCCAGGCAACATTCTAGTAAATCTCCTCTGTACTCTCTCTATTTTGTTGACATCCTTTCTATAATTAGGCAACCAAAAAGCAGCATCAATAGCAATGTTTTTAAGTTGGGCGAAGCTTGATACTGATGCCCTTCGCATTGATGAATGAAAAAGGGACATTTAACAAAAACAGGTCATTCTGTGAACAACACCAATACTGTTACCTTATAATTCCCTGACATTGAGCTTGAAGGAGCTGCACAGGGTCACTTGAACATAATGACAGAGGAACCATAGTTCCACAAAGGTAATGCTCAGCAATCTGCAGTCAAGACATACAAAGGCTGCAGTCTCCGTTAATCAACTCTGCACAGCTGCGGGCAAGACTGCCTGGAATGACCTGATGGCTGTTAATCGTGCAGCGTGAGCAGTTCCAGACAAGATAATTCACCACCATCGACCTACCTCTGAGTAAAATCAGCCATATGCTGAATAAAACCTTAACATAAAAGTAAATCAATATGAAGCTGAATCAAGGAAAGCGCCCTCGGGTGAATTCAAAGTTATATTTTAACTTCAACGTAGGGCGGCACGGTGGCGTAACGGTAGAGCTAGGGCCTGCCCCTGTCCCACTTATGAAACCTGAACGGAAACCTCTGGAGACTTTGCGCCCCACCCAAGGTTTCCATGCGGTTCCCGGAGGTTGCAGGTGGTTGCTGGAGGTTGCAGGTAGGGAGACTGACAAAAACCTCCGGGAACCGCACGGAAACCTTGGGTGGGGCGCAAAGTCTCCAGAGGTTTCCGTTCAGGTTTCCTAATTGGGACAGGGGCATAATGACGCAGGTTCCATCCTGACCATTTGTGTCTACCTTCGATTGTTCTAGCATCTGCAGTTCTTTCTTAAAGATTTAAGTAATGAGATCATCTGTGCAAGAAATGGTCTGCATGTCTGTACAGTATCTAATATTGTCATCCTCAAAGCTTCTTTCTGTCTGTGAAATCTCCATTTAAAGACTATATATACATATAATTGTACAAATTACATTCATACTGTGGAACTGCTCTCATTAGGAGTATGTAGCCTCGCCAAGGTCATTGGCATCGTCCAACATAAAACAAATGAATCTTCTAATCCCATCACGTTACAAAACCAGTTCTTCAGGTACCTATGAAACGTTATCCATTTTGTATGTTGTTGGATCCTTTTCTGTCTTTAATCATCTATGAGTCTCCATCATTAAAAAGCTTTTGATAAATATTTGCTTAAAATGATTTCTGAAGCAGTTATTCACTTAATTCTGCACCACTCTACATTCAATTATCTCACTGTTACATTACTATGCACAAGACTAAGGTGGTGTTTGAAATGCTGATCCTATCAATTCTGTGCAACAATATTAACCATTTAATGGAGTTTCGTATATACCCAAAAGTGCATTTAGTGGAAAGCGATGTATTTAATTGCACTTTCAACACGCCTGCAATGCTGAGTTTTACTTTCTGCTAACTTGCATTCGAAGGTAAATGCATGACAAGCTGCGGCCACCACAGATCCACAATAATGCGTGACTGCTCATATTGTTGGATGTGCATGCAAGTTCAGGAGAGGATAAATATTTAGATGGGGGTGAAAAGATAAGCAAATGTAGAACCTCCATTCAAAAAACATTTCTGAATAAAATATTGGTTTGTATGACTGGAATTTTATGTTAGGTTTGTACCCTCCAAAGTGGTTTAAAATACAGTCATCTTTCATTAATGTGTAGGAAGGAACTGCGTATAACCAAAGATAAACACACTAAAAGCTGGAGTAATGCCCCTGTCCCACTTAGGAAACCTGAACGGAAACCTCTGGAGACTTTGCGCCCCACCCAAGGTTTCCGTGCGGTTCCCGGAGGTTGCAGGTGGTTGCCGGAGGTTGCAGGTAGTGGAAGCAGGTAGGGAGACTGACAAAGACCTCCGGGAACCGCACGGAAACCTTGGGTGGAACGCAAAGTCTCCAGAGGTTTCCGTTAAGGGTTCCTAAGTGGGACAGGGGCATAACTCAGCGAGTCGGGCAGCATCTCCGGTGAAAAGGAATAGGTGACGTTTTGGGTGGAGACCCTTCTTCAGACTGAGAGTCAGGGAAAGGGACATGAGAGATATAGACAGTGATAAAGAGAGATTTAGAACAAATGCATGAAAGATATGCAAAATAAGTAACGCTGATAAAGGAAGCAGTTATTGTTGAGCAGTGGGCTAGGTGTAAACCAGTTACAGACAATGAGACTCAACAAAACAACTTTGAAACTGGTACGACTTGGGTGAGGGAAGGATGGAGAGAGAGGGGATGCATGGGTTACTTGCAGTTAGAGAAATCAATATTCAGACCGCTGAGTTGTACACTTTCACTAATATTGCTCTTCAGAGCTGCAGGGTACGCGAGGCTCAGAATATTATTAATGACTTCAATAATTCTTTTAAAGTGAACATGCAATCAGCTTAAGCACTCATTGCAAAGTTAATGAAACAAAGTGCAGGAAGTAATTGCCCTGTTATCTTATAATTTCTAAATTACTTCTTGGGGAAGCTTTGAAGTAGCTCCCCTTATATTAGCTCCCCTTTTACAAAAACCTTCCGAGTGTTTCCCAATCAGAAACCTTGGATGAACTTTGAGATCCGCACTCTCCTGAAGTCCAGACACAAGGCATTCACCTCCGATGATACAGTGGCCTACATGAAGACCAGATACGACCTTGGTAAGGCCATCAGAAAGGCCAAAAGGGACTTCTGCTCCAAACTGGAGGACGAGACAGATGTTCGGCAGCTGTGGCAGGGTCTGAATGCAATCACCTCCTACAAGGCAAAACCAGGAGGCAGCTCGAATGCCGGTGTAACATCACTCCCTGACGAGCTCAATGCATTTTACGCACGCTTTGACAGGGAGAATACTGATGTGCCTTCCCGATCCCCCATTCGCTGCGATGGCATTTCAGTCTCAGTCACAGAGGCCGATGTCAGGAAATCCTTCAGAGGGGTGAACCCCCGAAAAGCACCTGGTCCTGATGGTATACCCGGCCGTGTTCTAAAAACCTGTGCGGACCAACTGGCGGGAGTTTTTACGGACATTTTCAATCTCTCACTTCTGAGGTCTGAGGTCCCCACCTGCTTTAAAAGGGCATCAATTATACCGGTGCCCAAGAAGAGTAAGGTGACATGCCTCAATGACTATCGACCAGTGGCACTAACGGCGGTGGTGATGAAGTGCTTTGAGAGGTTGATCATGGAGCAAATCAACTCCTACATCGACAAAAACCTGGACCCACTGCAGTTCGCGTACCGCCACAACAGATCAACGGTGGATGCGATCTCGCTGGCCCTCCACTCCGCACTGGACCACTTGGACAACAAAAACTCATATGTCAGGCTGTTATTCATTGATTACAGCTCGGCATTTAACACAATCATCCCCTCCAAACTGGTTACCAAACTCGCAGAACTGGGTCTCTGCGCATCCCTCTGCAACTGGATCCTCGACTTCCTCGTCCACAGACCACAGTCTGTTCGTATTGGTGGAAATGTGTCAGCCTCAATAACAATCAGCACGGGAGCACCTCAAGGCTGCGTGCTCAGCCCCCTGCTGTACTCACTCTATACCCATGACTGCGTAGCGAACCACAGTGCGAACTCCATCATCAAGTTCGCTGACGACACCACTATTGTGGGGCGTATCACTGATGGGGATGAGTCAGAGTACAGAAGAGAGATCGAGCAACTGTCCATATGGTGCCAGCGCAATAACCTGGCCCTCAACACCAGCAAAACCAAGGAACTGATTGTGGACTTTGGAAGGAGTAGGAGGGGGACCCACAGCCCCATTTATATCAACGGGTCGATGGTTGAAAGGGTCAAGAGCTTCAAATTCCTGGGCGTGCACATCTCTGAAGATCTTTCCTGGTCCGAGAACACTAATGCAATCATCAAAAAAGCACATCAGCGCCTCTACTTCCTGAGAAGATTACGGAGAGTCGGATTGTCAAGGAAGACTCTCTCTAATTTCTACAGGTGCACAGTCGAGAGCATGCTGACCGGTTGCATCGTGGCTTGGTTCGGCAATTTGAGCGCCCTGGAAAGGAAAAGACTACAAAAAGTAGTAAACACTGCCCAGTCCATCATCGGCTCTGACCTTCCTTCCATCGAGGGGATCTATCGCAGTCGCTGCCTCAAAAAGGCTGGCAGTATCATGAAAGACCCACACCATCCGGGCCACACACTCATCTCCCTGCTACCTTCAGGTAGAAGGTACAGGAGCCTGAAGACTGCAACAACCAGGTTCAGGAATAGTTACTTCCCCTCAGCCATCAGGCTATTAAACCTGGCTCGGACAAAACTCTGATTATTACCAACCACTTTCTGTTATTTGCACTATCAGTTTATTTATTCATGTGTGTATATATTTATATCATGGTATATGGACACATTTATCTGTTTTGTAGTAAATGCCTACTATTTTCTGTGTGCTTAAGCAAAGCAAGAATTTCATTGTCCTATACAGGGACACATGACAATAAACTAACTTGAACTTGAACTTGAACTTGATTTTGTAAATTCACTTCTTTCATCAATATTCCTCTTTTAGAAGGAGAATATATTTGACTTCAGAAGTAATAAAATGTTTCTTGGATGGGACACGTTACCAGGTTTGGAGGGATATGGACCAAATGCAGGCAAGTGGGACTAGTGGAGCTGGGACATGTTGGCCGGTGTGGGCAAGTTGGGCCGAAGGGCCTGTTTCCACACTGTATCACTCTATGACTCTCTATGACTCTCTGTTGAAGGAATGTGATGGTGCACAGGTTGCACAGTAATACTTAGTGTCAGTTGGGGGCGGAAAGGAAATGTATAAGGTTGTAGTAAGGAACTGCTGGTTTAAACCGAAGATAGACACAAAATGCTGGAGTAACTCAGCGGGACAGGCAGCATCTCTGGAGAGAAGGAATGGGTGACGTTTCGGGTCTGAAGAAGGGTCTCGACCCAAAGCATCACCCATTCCTTCTATCCACAGATGCTGCCTGTATCTAAGTGCTTATTTATAGCGATACTTGTACTGAACTGTATACAAAAATGAATTTCATTGTACGTTGGTACACTGGACAATAAAGTGCCATGCCATACTTTACCAGACCAGTAGCTCCACCTAACATAACTGAAATTGGGCAGGGGGATATGTAGTAAGAAGACAAACTAAATGGTGATGTTGCCGACAAGAGGAATCATCCTCTAATGTACCGTGCTAATGATTTTATGTTTGAAACCAATCTTCTCCAAACTCCAGTCAGTCCAACCTTTCCTTATAAAATAAGCCAAATGCTCCATACGCGGATCTGTAGAATTCTTTGCCACAGAAGGCTGTGGAGGCCAAGCCAATTGATTATTTTTTAAGGCAGAGATAGATAGATTCTTGATTAGGGGTTGATTGGTGTCAGGGGTTATGGGGAGAAGGCAGGAGAGTGGGGTTAGGAGGGAAAGATAGATCAGCCATGATTGGATGGCGGAGTAGACTTGATGGGCCGAATGGCCCAATTCTGCTCCTACCACTTATGTTGACCAAGTAAATCTCTCCAAAATGCTTCCAAAGAATCGTTACAGCAAAATTCCATTCGGTGAGAAATAATAGAAGTAATAATATGGAATAACCTCAAATAATAATGAAACCTCATATTATTTCTTATACATGAGGAACTCAGCTTCTTTGCATCAAAGCACATTCCACTATCCCCAAGTGGAAAAAATGCAAGCGAGTGATTTTGAAGTGTTCCTTATCAAAGACGGAACAGATGCGCTGTTATTAAATGAGAGCTACTGGTTGCCAGTCATTGCAATTCCACATCAGTTTCTTTGCCCCAGGAGATGGGTCTGATGTTCCCAGTGGACAGACATAAAAGATTGCCTTCCATCTGCTGTTTGTTCTGTTGCTGTGGGTGGCACGGTGGCTCAGCGGTAGAGTTGTTGCCTTTACAGCGCTAGAGACCCGGGTTCCATCCTAACTACGGGCGCTTGCCTGTACGGAGTTTGTACGCTCACCCCGTGACCAGCGCTGGGTTTTCTCCAAGATCTTCGGTTTCCTCCCACACTCCAAAGACGTGCAGGTTTGTGGGTTAATTGGCTTGGTATAAATGTAAAAATTGTCCCGAGTGTGTGTCGGGTTGTGTTAATGTGCGGGGATCGCTGGTCGGCGCGGACTCGGTGGGCCGAAGGTGTTTCCCCACCGTGTCTCTAAACTAAAACTAAAACCTACAGTTCCCAATGCATTCATTTTTTAAGATGATTCTAGGCTTTGTAGAGTCATTGTGTCGTACAGCACAAAAACAGGACTTTGGGCCCAACTTGTCCATACCAACCAAGATGCCCCATCTATGCTGGTCCCACCTGCCCCTGCTTGGCTCAGATCCCTCTAAACCTTTCCCATCCGTATAGCTGTTCAAACGTCTTTTAAATGTTGTACAGTTTTCCCCATGCTAATATCTGAAAGATCGCTCAGTTTGCCGTGTATCCCGTACACAATAAGATTTTCTGTTGGTGAACCTAAAACAAAACTAATCCTCGTTGATTAGCGAGTTCTTCACATGCACATATCGCAGCAGCAGCCCACGTGTTTTTCATTTCGTTTAGTTGAGTTTAGAGATACAGCGCGGAGATTTCACGCCATCCAGCGATCCCCCCACACTAACATTATCCTACTCACGCTGGGGTGGGAACTATTTACACATACACCAAGCCAATTAGCCCATCAACCTGTACGTCTCTGGAGTGTGGATGGAAACCGTGGAGTGTGGGAGGAAATCCACGCGAGTCACGGGGAGAACGTACAGACTCCGTACAGACTGCGCCCCTAGTCGGGATCGAACCCGGGTCTCCGGCGCTGCAAGCGCTGTAATGCCCCTGTCCCACTTAGGAAACCTCTGGAGACTTTGCGCCCCACCCAAGGTTTCCGTATGGTTCCCGGAGGTTTTTGTCAGTCTCCTGCTTCCACTACCTGCAACCTCCGGGAACCACCTGCAACCTCCGGGAACCGCACGGAAACCTTGGGTGGGGCGCAAAGTCTCCAGAGGTTTCTGTTCAGGTTTCCTAAGTGGGACAGGGGCATAAGGTAGCAACTCTACCGCTGCGCCACTGTGCATCCCATTAGACAGCCGTCTTCACAAAATGAAAGCCATGAAGGATGACATAGGCTCACCATGCACCGAGGCCCACTAATATAAGAATATAATATAATATAACCAGTTGTGACTTCAATGTATGAATGTTTTCCCAGTTGATCACGTCAACAGTGCAACACAACACAATTGGAAATGCGTTACAATGCTACTTGTCCACCAAATGTAAAGGGATTGATGGCCACAACATTCTTAGGTTAGACCTCGGAGTTTAAACGATAATATTCTCACTAGTTGGTCATGTCACAAGAGTAATGTACTAAGTTGAAGTGACGATAAAGAAACAGCAAGAAATGTCGAACACCTCATTATATCCAGTCGAGGTATTAGTACCACTTTCAACAAGTCAACAGAGACCTACACTGTGGGTCATCATTGTTTATGCCATGTCTACAGAATGGTTGCTCGTGCCAGCAGAAGCAAAACAAAGTCACACAATGGGTGCTGATCAATAGAAAAAATAATGTTCCAAAAATATCAACCAGGAAGTCAGCTGTCCTGTAAACATTGGTCCTTCGTCGCATTTACCTCCTCCTCAATGTATGTATACTCCTGTACGCGTACAGAGGATTCCTTACAAACTGAACTGTGACTTCACGGACCCAACATTTGGTAACACAGAACGGAGCAGAACAGAAGGCTTTCTCACTGCAGATGTTGCATCGTGAAACTGAGAGAATATAATAATACAGGTTATGGGGAGAAGGCAGGAGAATGGGGTTAGGAGGGAAAGATAGATCAGCCATGATTGATTGGAGCAGTAGACTTGATGGGCCGAATGGCCTAATTCTGCTCCTTATGACCTTATGAACAAAAAACTGCTATTTCACATCAGGCAATATATGAATCAGCTTTGTTAAATATTGAAGATAGACACAAAATCCTGGAGTAATGCAGCAGATCTGGAGAGAAGGAATGGGTGACGTTTCGGGTCAAGACCCGAAGAGTCTGAAGAAAAGTCTTGACCCGAAACATCACCCATTCCTTCTCTCCAGAGATGCTGTCTGACCCGCTGAGTTACTCCAGCATTTTGTGTCAATCTTTGGTGTGAACCAGCATCTGCAGTTCCTTCCTCCACATACTTAAATATTGAGGTAACTGAGGTAACTAGCGAATAACAGCGATAGAATATTGACTGGCTCCATTAGTCTATGAAATTTAATTTGTAACTCCTCACTTACTACAGAGAATGTGGATCAGAACCACTGCCAGCACTCATCTAGGGGTCAAGGAAAGAGCGTTCACGTCGCGACCCTGTTTCCACCAATGTTTCCACCACCACGCACAAGAAGCGACAAGACAGACACCATTGTGCAGATGCCGAGAAGTGCGTTCAGCTCTGGCTGAACAATTTCTATTCTTGTGTGTGGACTCGATAAGCAGAAGCACTCATCTATATATGAGCTTAAAATGTTGATGTGGTTGGTCTTCTTATGCTCACTGTACACAGACTATATTACAATAACCTTCATCATATAACTATTATAATTATGTATAAGTTGCCCTATATTTGCTGGGTTTCGGGTCAATCAATCAATTAGCGGTAGATGCTGCGAAACCACATTCAAAATGTCTTGATTAGTAAGGATATTAATTGTCACGGGGAGAAGGGGGTTAGTAGGGTGAGATAGATCAGCCATGATCGAATGGCGGTGCAAACGCGATGGGCTGAATGGCCTAATTCTGCGCCTATGGTTCATGAATGTATAATGGCAGAGGGTTATTGACTCCACTTCTATGCACAATTTTCGATGGCAGTTTTCGAAGGACCATCTTTTGACATGGGGAAACCCGTGATGCTGACCGGTCAAATCTGATCAGATATGCTTACTTCATAAGACAACTGGCCTGTGCCACTTCTTTGAAGAGTTAAGAGTAAAGGACCTGTTTCCCGAGATACTCACAAATTCTCCCGAGTGTCCCCTTGATTCAAACTCGGTGATGCTAGCCGTAGGTACTCGGGGCTATTTTTTTTACTTGTGGACATTTTTCAACATGCTGAAAAAACGTCCCGACTTACCTGATGCCCCGGGTACCTACTGCTGGCATTACGAGCCGCTACGAAATATCTACAGACTCGCTACGGACATTCCCCGAGTTTGAATCAAGGGGAAAGCTCGGGAGAATTCGTGAGTAACTCGGAAAAGGGGGACAGGGGCTTAACTAAACCTCAGCAGATTAAAGTGCTGAAAGATGAGTCTCTTGCCGAGAGTATGTGAATCGAGGACCAGAGGACATAGGTTCAAGGTGAAGGGGAAAAGATTTGATAGGAATCTGAGGGGTAACTTTTTCACACAAAGGGTGGTGGGTGTATGGAACAAGCTGCCAGGTGAGGTAGTTGAGGCTGGGGCTATCCCAACGTTAAGAAACAGTTAGACAGGGTTTATGGATAGGACAGGTTTGGAGGGATGTGGACCAAGTGCAGGCAGGTAGGACTAATGTAGCTGGGACATGTTGGCCGGTGTGGGCAAGTTGAGCAGAAGGGTCTGTTTCCACACTGTATCACTCTATGACTCCATGATATTAGTATCAAACTGACCAAGCCAAAACAACCTCTTTTCCAACACATACTAGAATCAATTTCAACCGAAAATCTCATCAACCAATTAAAAATGATATTATAGAGTATGCTGCGATATTGAGCTTCCAATTTATCATAATGTGAACAATAATGTATTTTCAATTATTGCAACCCTTTTCCTCCAGTAACTATATTTTTAAGATTTAAATGGTAGCACATTTTACAAGAAGAACGTTCTATGAAATTAAATGACAGTAATTTTTAATTTACGCCTCTTGGCTCTGCTTGCTTGGCATAATTGTGGTGATAATATTTTATATTTTTCATTTCTTTCCCCCAGACAGTCATTTAAGCTTCAATGATCTTTACTTAAAACAGGTTCCAATTGCACTCGAGAATATCTGTAGTGCAGATGTTTTTATGTAAAGATGGGGAGTAGGGACTGCCATCAAATTACTGTTGATTATTTTTAGTTTAGAGATACAGCGCGGAAACAGGCCCTTCGGCTCACCAAGTCCGCACCGACCAGCGATCCCCGCACACTAGCACTATCCTACACACTCTAGGGGCAGTTTTACATCCTGTACGTCTTTGGAGCGTGGGAGGAAACCGAAGATCTCGGAGAAAACCCACGCGGTCACAGGGAGAACGTGCGAACTCCGTACAGACAGCACCCGTGGTCAGGATCGAACCCGGGGCTCTGGCGCTGTGAGGCAGCAACTCTACCGCTGCGCCACCGTGCCGCCCTTGATTATCCTGGCAAATTTGGAAGGGTACAAGTTGAATTATTCTGGTAAATGCCAGCATTCTTAAATTTTATGCCAGAATTGTCACTTGTTTTAAATCAAAGCATTGAATGCGATCTGTCAGATATTGTATCTTCAGGGCCAGAAATCTTCACGCGTTATTGCAATTGTGCCACCGAATGAGGTAATGTGTGTGTAGGCGATCGATGGTCATCGTGGACTCGGTGGGCCGATGGGCCTGTTTCCGCGGTATATATCTAAACTCATCGTACGGGCTGCTTTGAAATAGCTTCTCACCCGTTTCTAGGAAGGGTAACCAGTGCTGAATGCTATGATGAGCTGTGTAGGAAGGATGTGCTGGTGCTGGTTTCAACCGGAGATAGGCCCAGAAAGCTCGAGTAACTCAACGGGTCAGACAACATCTCTGGAGAAAACAAATAGGTGATGTTTCGGGTCGAGACCTTTTTTCAGACTGCTTCGGGTCGAGACCCTTCTTCAGGCTGCACCTATCCCTTTTCTCCAGAGATGCTGCCTGACCGGCTGAGTTGCTCCAGCTTTTTGTGTCCGTCTATGATGAGCTGGTTGGATTTGGATGGCATCTCACATCATTGGTCCACGTGAGGTTATGGTCTCAGCTTCTCATGACCAATATACGTATTAGGAGCCTTCAGGAGTTCTATTGTTTCAACTCTTGCAAAAACTTAAATGTAACTTTCAGGTGGAATATTTTCAGTGAGCAAATAAATGCCTTTAAGCAAAGTTTCAGGTTAAATTATGGGTGGAATTCTGAAAGTAAAATCATTCCGTGGACAGAAGGAAAAGATTTGTCTAAAGTGAATCAAACATTGTCTTTCCACGGACGGGTTAGCATGCAACAAAAGCTTTTCACTGTACCTCGGTACACGTGACAATAACCTAAACTGAACTAAATTGATTTATGAATATTGGTTATGATTCTGCTTCCCAAATATTCTGTACCCTTTCTGATACATCAGCTCACATTGCAAGGGGTACAGGTATTCATGCAAGAATTAGGATGCACTGTAAATAGAAACATAGAAAATAGGTGCAGGAGTAGGCCATTCGGCCCCATTCAATATGATCATGGCTGATCATCCAACTCAGTATCCTGTACCTGCCTTCTTTCCATACCCCCTGATCCCTTTAGCCACAAGGGCCACATCTAACTCCCTCTTAAATATAGCCAATGAACTGGCCTCAACTACCTTCTGTGGCAGAGAATTCCACAGATTCACCACTCTCTGTGTGAAAAATACAGTTACTAAATATTACTAATCTAGACTGAGATTGAGACTGACTCCCCCCACCCTCCCACCAACCCCCTCACCAAACTTTGCAGATCCCCAATCCTTTCCATTCATCACTTTAATTTCATGTTTCATGTACTTTGTGTTTTGGGGTTTTTTATGACTGTCAGCTGATCAATTTCCCTCCTGGGATAAATAGAATTCTATTGTAATTTTCCCCCGAGATTTCACAAGAAACTCTAAAATAAACGGAAAATGACCAGAAGGGGGGAATGCTCCAATATATATTCATCAATTTTTCAAAAAACAAGATTAATCTCTCAATCCCACTGAACGCAAAGTCCACATAGCAACAGAAACCTCATATCAGTGACGGATTGGCTACCTATCTCTGGTGAAGTGTCGAGTGAACTCAACAAGCGATCAATACTGCACCGCTCTCTCTCCGAAATATAATTGCAAATCATTTCTTCTGCCGCAGTAACCAGGTGACATTATCATTGCTGCTCAGCCCAAAGACAGAAAAGTGGTACACAGGCATTTTGTGCGATTTTAAATCCCCTCGTTAAGAGTCAAGAGTCAAGAGAGTCCAGAGTGTTTTATTGTCGTATGTCCCAGATAGAACAATGAAATCCTTACATGCCGCAGCACAAGAGGATTCTGGTTCTAGTTCTGGTTGATTACTGCGCAAACTCCTCATCAGTGGTTATCTCGCGCAGGTCGGGGTGAATAGAGTAGTGATCACATTTTGAAGTGGGCCTTTTTGACCACTTTGGAGGAGATCTCGATGCTCAATCCCCTTTTTAAATAACAACATCGGGAGCAGCACATGTGTTGGGTGGTAACATATTCCATTCCCTTATCGTCCTTGGGTAAAAGGAATATTGGTAGCAAACTTTATTGACATTTAGCGAGTTGATGATGTAGGGACCGTTATTTTGTCTTGTTTCACGGCAGTTGGTGCTCTGGGATGACGGGAGATTTGATGCCCAGTGATTTTGTGAATCTCCTTGTAAATTGCAATAAGACTTAGCCTGGTTCCGCGGAGCCCTGGGGTGCCCCATCCGAGAGAAGTCAGCATATTATTCACGCTTGATTTGCGCTTGTAGCCATTACATACAAAGCGGGCTGGTCGACACTGTACTTTCTCCAGGGTGTTCTAGTTGTTGTTGTTGAAGGGATCCCATGCGGCTCCACAATACTCCAATTTGGGCCTGACCAAATAGATTCTTGATTAGTACGGGTGTCAGGGGTTATGGGGCGAAAGCAGCAGAATGAGGTTAGGAGGGAGAGATAGATCAGCCATGATTGAATGGCGGAGCAGACTTGAAGGGCCGAATGGCCTAATTCTGCCCCTATCACTTATGACCTTATGGACCTCAGGATTCAGTCAGGACTAAGAATTTTGGGACAGATTAGTGAACACAGTACGGTGGCATAAGAGGCGCAGCGGTAGAGTTGCTGCCTCACAGCACCAGAGACCCAGGTTCAATCCTGACTACGGGTGCTGTCTGTGCGGTGTTTGCACGTTCTCCCCGTGACCTGTGTGGGGTTTTCTCCGGGATCTCCGGTTTCCTCCCACACTCCAAAGACGTACAGGTTTGTAGGTTAATTGGCTTGATATAAGTATAAATTGTCCGTAGTATGCGTAGGAATAGCGTTGACGTGTGGTCAGCACGGACTCGGTGGGCCGAAGGGCCTGTTTCCGTGCTGTATCCCTAAACTAAACTAAACTAAACAATATATTTATTGGGGAAGTATCGACATCCTGCATTGTGCAACTTAATTATGTTTTTATCTTAAAAGAAAGATTTCTTTGAGTGGAATATTCTGAACTCAGTCAGACAGTCTGTTGGTTTGCAAGGTCGACACAGTTTGTGGCTGCTTTCTATAATTATTTAATTGTAAGCACACTTTGAGCAAACGGTATTGAAATGAAATGATACTGACCTTCAACAGTTCACAGAACACAGCTAGATTATCTGCTGCGGCATTAAATATAGTTTTCCTGTCTAAGGCAGGCGCAGAAATAACATGGAGTATAATAGGGCTTGTTTACCACACAGAGAATTAACATTTGCCTTTGTTGTTTATCCCCTAACCTTGGTTGCTACGGAAACTTCATTAATTATAATTGGGTTTCTGTGGCTGATGATTATTCTTCACTCAGCCCAGCACCGAATGCAGGCAAATCCTAATCCAGTAACATTATCTCAAATATGCTTATTACTTTTTGTACAGAAACTGACCTCACATTTCTCGCGTGCTACACTCTTTTCACTTTCAACCAGATACTTCCAACATGTTGTCAAGCTGGAAAGGGTGCAAAGAAGATCTACAAGGATGTTGCCAGAGCTAGACGGTCTGAGCTGTAGGGAGAGGTTGAGCGGGCTGGGACTCTATTCCTTGGAGCGCAGGAGGATGAGGGGTGATCTTATAGAGGTGTAGAACATCACGAGAGGAGTAGATCGGGTAGATGCACAGAGTCTCTTGCCCAGAGAAGGGGAATCGAGGACCAGAGGACACAGGTTCAAGGTTAAGGGGAGAAGATTTAATAGGAATCTGAGGGGTAACTTTTTCACATAAAGGGAGGTGGGTGTATGGAACCAGCTGCCAGAGGAGGCAGTTGAGGCTGGGACTATCCCAACATGTAAGAAACAGTTAGGCAGGTGCATTCAAGTTCAAGTTCAAGTGAGTTTATTGTCATGTGTCCCTGTATAGGACAATGAAATTCTTGCTTTGCTTAAGCACACATAACATAGTAGGCATTTACTACAAAACAGATCAGTGTGTCCATATACCATTATATAAATATATACACACATGAATAAATAAACTGATGAAGTGCAAATAACAGAAAATAGGTTCATAATAATCAGAGTTTTGTCCGAGCCAGGTTTAATAGCCTGATGGCTGTGGGGAAGTAGCTATTCCTGAACCTGGTTGTTGCAGTCTTCAGGCTCCTGTACCTTCTACCTGAAGGTAGCAGGGAGATGAGTGCGTGACCAGGATGGTGTGGGTGTTTGATAGGACAGGTTTGGAGGTAATGGACCAACGCGGGCTGGTGGGACTGATGTAGCTGGGACATGATGGTCGGTGTGGGAAAGCTGGGCCGAAGGGCCTGTTTCCACACTGTATATCACTCTATGACTCTAGTTATCAATATTGTTATCAGCCCTTTTAAAGGTAGGTTTCTTTACAGACTCTGTGACTCTATAACATAACCACGCACAGGACTTTTACTTCTTGTTCATTATGTAGTTGGGCCTGTCCCACTTAGACGAATTTTCAGGCGACACACGCACACACACACACACACACACACACACACACACACACACTCACACACACTCACACACACACACACTCACACACACACACACACACACACACACACATCGCTTCCTTCACCAGCCCGCTATACAGGCGGGGGACAGGGCAAGCGCGGGGAGCGCTGTCTGAGTGAAATTCACACGGTGCAAAGCCAATGTGATACAGACACACACCACGATGAACAGGAAGGTTGGAGCTGTAATTAAGACAGTGAAACTACAGTGTACGGGAAGGGTCCCTTAAGTCCTTGAAAAGAGGGGGGTGAAAGGGGGTGGAGTAGGGGGGGAGAAGGGGGGAGAAGGAGTTGGAACAACTTTTAAGAAGCCAGAGATACACAACTATGAAGCTCGGCAAACATTAACATTACCGGCCGGTTATCCTTGGTTTTGAAAACGGCTGGTCGCGTTTTTTTCTCCCAATGAGCCAATGAAATTCACCGGTCAGCACCGGCGACAACCTACGACAACCTACTACCTCCTGGCGACCCACTACCACTGCACCCACGGCACGAGAATTCTCGCTACTCTCCATGGCATCAAAATTCTGGTCGCCGCTAATTTGTCAACATGTTGAAAATCCAGCGGCGAGCAGAACAAGGTACGACTCTTTGGGCGACTACTCATGACCCCACAGGTTTCACCCCGTGACATGTCGCCAGGGTGTCGCCTGTATGGTTGTGAGTAGTCTCCTAGTCACCCAAAGAGTCGTAGTGTCTTTCTGGTCGCCGATGAATTTTCAACATGTTGAAAATTTTCGGGGACCTATGACGGGCGCCAGCAGTCGCCAAATAAGTCGCGTAATTGTGACAGGCCCTTAAGGCAGTAGCTCTTCCGCTAAGCCACCTATGATGTTTTACGGAGCTGCCATTTTCATATTAACTGGCCTACATTTGACTCCTACACACACTCACATGAAGGACATCACATTAAGCCTGGCCATCTGAAGTGAGATACATTCGAACAATCAGCTGGCAGGCAGGTTTACAGCTGAAACTCAAAATTACATCAGCAAAGTCGCAAGAGAAACAAATTGGGACAGACACCATCACTGGAGAGAAGGAATGGGTGACGTTTCAGGTCGAGACCCGAAACGTCACCCATTCCTTCTCACCAGAGATGCTGCCTGTCCCGCTGAGTTACTCCAGCATTTTGTGTCTCTCTTCGGTTTAAACCAGCATCTGGAGTTCCTTCCTGCAGGAACAGAGAAACAAATTGAACAGTTGAAGAATACCTGTAGATAGACCCAAAAAGCTGGAGTAACTCATCGCTGGAGTGAAGGAATGGGTGACATTTCGAGTCGAGACCCTTCTTCAGACTTCTTGCAGATCTCCAAGAAATAAACCTAATTGCCAGTGTAATCAGTGTAAATTGTTGAGAGTTTACTCTTGATTATATACTAGGTTTTAGAAAATATAATTTGCATCTATCTCGCTGTGCTGCACAATGCAGTGAGATTGCCTGGATTTTACAGTTAAAGTGACAGCGAAACTATCAGTATTTGCCAACCTCAAGAGTACAGTTAGTGGTCGCATTCCAGAAATTGTTCTCACTGACTCTGCCTTCAATCATATGGTTATGTGATGGGAGTAGAATTAGGCCATTCGGCCCATCGAGTCTACTCCACCATTCAATCATGGCTGATCTATCTCTCCCTCCCAACCGCATTCTGCCTTCACCCCATAACCTCTGACACCCATACTGATCGAAAATCTATCTATCTCTGCCTTCAATATATCCACTGACTTGGCCTCCACAGACCTTTGTGGCAAAGAATTCCACAGATTCACCACCCACTGACTAAAGAGATTTCTCCTCATCTCCTTCCTAAAGGAACGTCCTTTAATTCTGAGGCTATGACCTCTAGTCCTAGACTCTCCCACCAGTGGAAACATCCTCTCCACATCCACTATTTCCAACCTTTCACTATTCTGTATGTTTCAATTAGGTTATAGGTTCATATGTTATAGTTTGCAGGCAATATTAAATTACTATTTACTTTTATTAATTTGTTTGTAATACTTCAGCTTTCGAGCAATTCCAATTTATATATTACAAGCTCCTAAAAGTTTAGAATGATATTTCGCAAGAGAATTCTTCGATGTGGTTGGCCAATTTTAATTGTATTGTTGTTAGTTTTTACTTTTAGTTTAGTTTAGTTTAGAGATACAGCGCGGAAACAGGCCCTTCGGCCCACAGTGTCCGCACCGACCAGCGGTCCCCGCACGCTAACACTATCCTACACACACTAGGGACAATTCACACTAATACCAAGCCAATTAACCGACAAACCTGTACGTCTTAGGAGTGTGGGAGGAAACCAAAGATCTCGGAGAAAACCCACGCAGGTCGCGGGGTGAACGTACAAACTCCGTACGGACTGCACCCGTAGTCGGGATCGAACCCGGGTCTCTGGCGCTGTAAGGCAGCAACTCTACCGCTGCGCCACTGTGTCGCCCTGAATGGCAGGGATCCATTTGAAGTAATACCCAATAGCAACTGCGAACAGGACAGGTCCAGTCCACCATTTGGATAGCACCCGGTGTTAGTGGGATGTCAAGAAGGGTCTCGACCCGAAACATTGCTCATTCCTTCTCTCCAGAGATGCTGCCTGTCCCGCTGAGTTACTCCAGCTTGTTGTGTCTGTCACCAGTTTCCAAGGCTAGCAATGAGCATAGTTTGGCTGCATGTGTAGGAAGGAATGGACACAAAAAACTGTAGTAAATCAGTGGATCAGACAGCATCTCAGGAGAATAGGGATAGGTTGAGAACCTTCTTCACACTGAGAGTCAGGGGAAAGGGAAACGAGGGATATAGACGGTGATGTAGAGAGATGTAGAACAAATGAATGAAAGATATGCAAAAAAGTAAGAATGATAAAGGAAACAGGCCATAGTTATCTGTAGGCTGGGTGAAAACGGGTTACAGACAATGAGACTCAACAAGACGACCTTGAAGCTAGTACAACTTGGGAGGGGGAGGGATGGAGAGAGAGAGGATGCAAGGGTTAATTGACACATCAATATTCATACCATGGGGGTTGCAAGCTGCCAGCTTTAAAATTGTATGAAGTTCATACTAAAATTTGAGGTTGAAACTATTGGTGTATTTCAAGGAAGGCACAATTTAATTAGCAATATCCGAGTGTGTTTCCAGTTATAAGAGCTTGTAACTGGGCAGCACGGTGGCACAGCGGTGGAGTTGCTGCCTTACTGTGCTTGCAGTGCCAGATCCCCACTACGGGTGCTGTCTGTACGGAGTTTGCACGTTCTCTCCGTGCTGGAGATTCGGTATGTCAGAGAGAATTCTCTTGAACTTCTACAGGTGTACAGTGGAGAGCACTTTGACTGGTTGCATCACGGCCTGGTTCGGCAACTTGAACGCCCAGGAGCAAAGAAGACTGCAAAAGGTTGTGACCACTGCCCAGTCCATCACCGGCTCTGACCTCCCCACCGTCGAAGGGATTTACAGGAGTCGCTGCCTCAAACAGGCAGCTAGCATCATCAGAGACCCACACCATCCTGGCCACACACTCATTTCACCCCTGCCATCGGGAAGAAGGTACAGGAGCCTGAAAACTGTAACGTCCAGGTTCAGGAACAGCTTCTTCCCTCCAGCCATCAGGCTATTAAACACTGCAACCTCCAATAAGCTCTGAACTACGATAGAGTATTATTATTATTATTATTGCACTAATATTGTTTGTTTTTTGAGTATGTGTGTATATATATTTATGTGTGTGTGTGTGCGCGCATGTGTGTGTGTGCGTGTGTGTACTTGTGAGTGTGTGTATATACACACACTGAACTTTTTTTTCTCTCTTGTTTATTATATTGTTTACAGTGTACTATGTTTACATATTCTGTTGTGCTGCTGCAAGTAAGAATTTCATTGTTCTATCTGGGACACATGACAACAAAACACTCTTGACTCATGACCGTGTGGGTTTTCTCCGAGATCTTCGGTTTCCTCCCACACTCCACAGACCTGCGGGTTTGTAGGTTAATTGGCTTGGTAAAGGGCCTGTCCCACTGTATGAGCTAATTCAAGAGCTCTCCCGAGTATTAAAAAAAATCAGACTCGTGGTAAGCATGTAGAATGTACATAGCGGCTATGTCGGAGCTCGGGACGTCTCTCAGCGGCTCGTAACGCTAACGGCAGGTACTCGGGAAACTTCGTGTACAGGGAACGCTGGTCGGAGCAGACTCGGGGGGGGGAGGGTGGGTGGCAAAGGGCCAGTTTATGCGCTGTATCTCTCAACTAAACTCATCCAAACTAAACTCAGTTTCTCCTGCAATGGAGGAATAATCCAGATAACGACATCTCACTCTGTGATTGAGTTAGTGTGCGAGCAAACAGAACGTATTTATCCTCAGACAGCCACCCGTGCAAAAAACTGTTAAATAGAGCAAATCTTTATCTGGTTGCTCACAGCTGCCAAGTGACCCAGTTTTTTTTGGACATATTTTAAGCGTATTGTTGATAGAATCCAATGATGTTTATCCATCATGAACAACTTGGCTGGCAGTGCGTTAAACTGTAGTAGTTTTAAAAGTAAAAGGTTTAATTATAGTGCCGAAAGAGCAACAATTTCATCCTCATTCCCACGAAGGGAACAGCAAACTCAGTTTTCTCAGTGACATATATTTTTTGTTCAGTTGTCGTTAAGAGTTACAGCGCGGAAACAGGCCCTTCGGCCCACCGGGTCCGCGCCGACCAGCGATCCCCTCACGTTAACAATATCCTACACACTCTAGGGACAATTTTTACATTTACCAAGCCAATTTACCTACAAACCAGTACATCTTTGGAGCGTGGGAGGAAACCGAAGATTTCGGGGAAAACCCACGCAGGTCACGGGAAGAACGTACAAACTCCGTACAGACAGCACCCGTAGTCGGGATCGAACCCGGGTCTCCGGCGCTGCAAGCGCTGTAAGGCAGCAACTCTACCGCTGCGTCACCGTACCGCCATCATGTACACCTGACAGGCAAACAATTGAACAAAACAGGAATGCCACGTTCCTCCGTGTTGCATAGAAGAGTTGCCAACATTTGCTACTTAAGTCTCCTACTGTAACTTCAGGCAAGAATGCCCATAAGATCATAAGTGATAGGAGTAGAATTAGACCATTCAGCCCATCAAGTCTACTCCACCATCCAATCATGGCTGATCTATCTCTCCCTCCTAACCCCATTCTCCTGCCTTCTCCCCATAACCCCTGACACCCGTACTAATCAAGAATCTATCTATCTCTGCCTTAAAAATATCCACTGACTTTGGCCTCCGCTGCCTTCTGTGGCAAAGAATTCCACAGATTCACCACCCTCTGACTAAAGAAATTCCTCCTCATCTCTTTCTTAAAAGAACGTCCTTTAATTCTGAAGCTATGACCTCTAGTCCTAGACTGTCCCACTAATGGAAATATCTTCTCCACATCCACTCTATCCAAGTCTTTCACTATTCTGTACATTTCAATGAGGTCTGCCCCTCATCCTTCTAAACTCCAGCGAGTACAGGCCCAGTGTCGACAAACCACACTGAACCCTAACCATCACCAAAAACCAGACTGAGAAACCAGAAGTAGCCATTCGGTCCCTCATATCTGTTCGACTTTCCTGAACTATTACCCGATTCCTCTAATAACCAGAATTCTACTCAACTTATGAAAGCCAGCAGATATTAATGTTTAAGAAAGAACTGCAGATGCTGGAAAAATCGAAGGTAGACAAAAATGCTGGAGGAACTCAGCGGGTGAGGCAGCCTCTATGGAGCGAAGGAATAGGTGACGTTTCGGGTCGAGACCCTTCTTCAGACTGAAGAAGGTTCTCGACCCGAAACGTCACCTATTCCTTCGCTCCATTGATGCTGCCTCACCCACTGAGTTTCTCCAACGTTTTGTCTACAGCAGATATTAACGTTCGAACTCAAGCGTGGGGGAGGTTCTTAAGTGTGATAATTCGTTGCCGAATGTGTAATTCAATATTCACAAAAAAAATGTGCTGATTGGTAATAGATACAACACCGATTTTAACACAGATTAGAAATAGCTAAGTAGTAATAGGCATTTCACAGTTCAACAGCCAGAGAGATTGGCGGAGATGCAAGATGTAGTAGATGCTGGAATCTTGAGCAAAATGAGATGAGCAGTTGTTAATGTGGCATTGACGTTAAAGAATTAAAAACGGTGGAGCAGCGGTAGAGTTGCTGCCTCACGGCGCCAGAGACCCGGGTACGATCCTCACTACGGGTGCTGCCTGTACGGAGGTTGTCATTTCTCCCCGTGACCTGCGTGGCTTTTCTCTGGGATCTCCGGTTTCCTCCCGCGCTCCAAAGACGTACAGGTTTGTAAGCTAATCGGCTTGGTATAAAATGTAAATTGTCCCTCGTGTGTGTCGGATAGTGTTAACGTGCGGCGATCGCTGGTCGGCGCGGACTCGGTGTTTCTGCGCTGTGTCTCCAAACAAAATAAAACTAAAACTAACATCATGAGATCTTCTTTCTTTTTGAGATTAAGATTTAGCTCTTAGGGCTAAAGGAGTCAAGGGATATGGGTAAAAAGCAGGAACTGATTTTGAATGATCAGCCATGATCATATTGAATGGCGGTGCTGGCTCGAAGGGCAGAATGGCCTACTCCTGCACCTATTGTCTATGTTTCTATGTTTCTCTTCTGATGCTGCCTGGACTGTTGACTATCTTACAGCAATTTCTGGTTTTATCTCTTGAACTAACCTCTCTTATTTTCTTGCCGATAAATCTGGAATTAAGATATTATCACAAACATTTTCTCTTTCCAGTGTCCCTCGGTGATGTACAGGACAACCAGCCGGGGAGGCAGTCGGCCATCTTGACAAACTTTGTTGAAGAGACGTCTCTCTAACAGTCAGATGAAAGCAACCTGAAAAATGATCAGCTTTTGCCCGCAGTCCATTACCGTGGCAACAGTTGTCTTCCTGTTGCTAACATCAGCAGGTAGGAAGCTGAATGCAAATCATGAACTTATAATAAATAAACGGAATAAATAAATAAACGGAATTGAGGGATATGGGGGAAAATGAAGGAACGGGGGGGGGGGGGGGAGGTACTGAATTTGGATGATCAGCCATGATCATATTGAATGGCGGTGCTGGCTCGAAGGGCTGAATGGCCTACTCCTGCACCTATTTTCTATGTTTCTAAATATTTTCAGCCTCCGCTCCGAGGGACACAGCTCACAAAGTCAACAACTCACAAAAGTTTAGGTTAGTTTAGTTTATAATTGTCATGTGCTTGAGATACAGTGAAAAGGTTTAGTTTGCCTGCTATCCAGTCAAAAAGACTATACCTGATTACAATCGAGCCGTCCACAGTGTACTGATAAGGAATAAATGTGTAGGAAGGAACTGCAGATGCTGGTTTGAACCGAAGATAGACGCAAGATGCTGGAGTAACTCAGCGGGTCAGGCAGCATCTCAGGAGAGAAGGAATGGGTGACGTTTTGGGTTGAGACCCTCCTTCAAACATTTACTGCAAGATAAAGTTATCACAGTATTGGCAAAAAGTTAAACATTTTCGAAAGGATGGTGCTTTTAATAACTTGGAATAAAAGATGGGGCAGGGTACAAGAATGTCACAGATGCATTAGGCCCCTCAAGCCATGCACATTATTCAATATGATCATGGTAGGTCCACCCCGCCCTCACTTCCTATTTGTTCCAGTTCCCTGGAACCTTGGGGCTGCCCTACAGCCCAGAGACCCAGGTTCAATCCCGACTGCCGGTGTTGTCTGTGCGGAGTTTGCACGTTCTCCCCGTGACCTGCGTGGGTTTTAACCGAGATCTTCAGTTTTCTTCCACACTCCAAAGACGTGCAGGTTTGTAGTTCAAACTGGCTTCTTGTAAAAGTTAAAATTGTCCCTAGTGTGTGCGGGACAGTGTTAATGTGCGAGGATCGCTGGTCGGTGCAGACTTAGTCGACTAGCAATACCCGCACACTAACACTATCCTACACACGAGGGACAATTTACAATTTTACCGAACCTGTGGAATTCCCTGCCACAGAGGGCAGTGGAGGCCAAATCACCGGATGGATTTAAGAGAGAGTTAGATAGAGCTCTAGGGGCCAGTGGAGTCATGGGATATGGGGAGGAGGCAGGCACGGGTTATTGATTGGGGACGATCAGTCATGATCACAATGAATGGCGGTGCTGGCTCGAAGGGCCGAATGGCCTCCTCCTGCACCTATTTTCTATGTTTCTATGTACGTCTTTGGAGTGCGGGAGGAAACTGGAAGTCCCGGAGAAAACCCACGCAGGTCACGGGGAGAACGTGCAAACTCCGTACAGACAGCACCCATAGTCAGGATCGAACCCGGGTCTCTGGCGCTGTAAGGCAGCAACTCTATCGCTGCGCCACCGTGCCGCCCTGCTATTAATGTCTTCAATGATAGCATCTAATATTCTCTCGGAGAGATGTTAAACCATCTTGTGGTGTCCGCCGTCCCATTTTGAATAAATAAGTTTTACATTTGCAAATGACGTGTGTTTACAAATGGCTTTAATTTCCATCGCATTAATTATGTGTTAATTATGATTAATTGGCTGCCCTTCTTTAAATAGGCTTCCTAAACCTGTGGCGCTGAGAGACAGGCACAAAAGTACAATGGCTTCAGCAGTAGGTGACACATTCATACAGCGTTCGTTATGAATACGCCACATTCTGCTGGAGGAAGTCATTGTTAATCATTTCAGCAGTAGGTGTGCCAAGATTAATCATAATTGTCAGGAGTAGAGTATTGACAACATTGTTGAATGAGAATTTTAAATGCTCTGAAGAGATCTGTGCTCGGTAGAATCCTCATTCTGATGCTTCTTAGGATGCCACGTTGCAGTGTATTTTTTTACCATTTTCCCACAGAGATGCGAAAAAATACATTGTTTCAAAGTTTCTATTTGAAAGCGCAGTAAACTTGTGTAGGGGTTTTTTTTTTTGAAGGCTCCTGCATGACAAGATATGACACGTTAGTTTTTATGGTATTCCTTGTAGACCGTAGCACAATAAATGATTCATTACTTTGTCCTGGCCAGCGATAAGCAAATGGCTTCTGGGGAACAATGTTATGGAAGGACAACTGAATGATGAATGAGGCAATAGTCTAACAGGGGCAGGAGAAGGCCAATCCTCCCCTTGTTTCTGCTCTGCCATTTAATCATGGTCTGTATTATCTTGGTCTGAACACAACCATTCCACTTTTGTTAGTTTGATTTAGTTTAGACAATAGACAATAGACAATAGATGCAGGAGTAGGCCATTCAGCCAGCACCGCCATTCGCTGTGATCGTGGCTGATCATCCACAATAATAGATAATGACATTTAGTTGAGTTTAAGAAGGAACTGCAGATGCTGGAAAATCGAAGGTACACAAAAATGCTGGAGAAACTCAGCGGGTGCAGCAGCATCTATGGAGCGAAGGAAATAGGCAACGTTTCGGGCCGAAACCCTGAAGGAAATAGGCAACGTTTCGGGCCGAAACCCGGAAGGGTTTCGGGCCGAAACGTTGCCTATTTCCTTCGCTCCATAGATGCTGCTGCACCCGCTGAGTTTCTCCAGCATTTTTGTCTACCTTTAGTTTAGTTTATTTTAGAGATACAGCGTGGAAACAAACCCCTTCGGCCCATCGAGTCCGTGCCGACCAGCGATCCCCGTGCACTAACACTACTCTCCACACACTAGGGAGAATTTTTACACCACACCGATCCAATTATCCTTCAAACCTGTACGTCCTTGGAGTGTGGGAGGGAACCGAAGGTCTGGGAGAAAACCCCCACTCAGGTCACGGGGAGAACGTACGGACTCAATAGACAAAAGACAATAGGTGCAAGAGTAGGCCATTTTGCCCTTCGAGCCAGCACTCAATTCAATGTGATCGTGGCTGATCATCCCCAGTCAGTATCCCGTTCCTGCCTTCTCCCCATGTCCCCTGGCTCCGCTATTTTTAAAAGCCCTATTTAGCTCTCTCTCGAAAGCATCCAGAGAACCTGCCTCCACCGCCCTCTGAGGCAAAGAATTCCACAGACTCACCACTCTCTGTGAGAAAAAGTGTTTCCTCGTCTTCATTCTAAATGGCTTACTCCTTAACTGTGGCCCCTGGTTCTGGACTCCCCCAACATCGTGAACATATTTCCTGCCTCTAGTGTGTCCTAGCCCTTAACAATCTTATATGTGTCAATGAGATCCTCTCTCATCCTTCTAAACTCCAGAGTGTACAAGCCCAGCTGCTCCATTCTCTTAGCACAGCCTCAGCACAGACTCCGTACAGACAGCACCCGTAGTCGGGATCGAACCCGGGTCTCAGGCGCCGCAAGCGCTGTAAGGCGGCAACTCTACCATGGCCGCCCCTATCCACATACCACAATGACTTCATTCACCTCCACAGCTCACTGGGGTGGAGAATTCCAAGCAGGCATGACCCTCAGAGAGACAAAATTACTTCTTATCTCCATCGTGTCTGTGGCGGCACAGTGGCGCAGCTGGCAGAGTCGCTGACCGCAGCTGGCAGCGGCAGAGACCCGGGTTCGATCCTGACCTCGGGTGCAATCTGTGCGGAGTTTCCTTCAACATCGCTTCATGAGTCAACATCCTGCATTGTCGTAACCAACAGGACACAAAATGCTGGAGTAACTCAGCGGCTCAGGCAGCATCTCTGGAGAACATGGATGGGTGACGTTTCGGGTTGGTACCGTTCTTCAGTCTGAGGAAGGGTCCCGTCCCGAAACGTCACCACTCAGTTACTCCAACACTTTGTATTTTCCACTAGATCCCAGCCTCTGCAGTTCCTTGTTTCTAGATTGTAGTAATCAAAATTGTGATAAGGTAAATAATACTCACAAAACATTTGAGAAATGGAACGCACTGTTGCAGAGCTGGTACAGCCACTGCCTCACGGTGCCGGAGTCCCAGGTTCGATCCTGACCTCGGGTGCTGTCTATGTGGAGTTTGCACATTTTTCCAGTGACCACCTGGGTTTCATCCGGCAGCTCCAGTTTCTTCCAACATCCCGGGTCTGTAGGTTAATTGGCCACTGTGAATTAATTGACCTTGTGTAGGGAGTGGGTGAGAGAGCGGGACAAAATAGAACTGGTGTGAACGGGAAATCGATAGACAGCATGGACTCAGTGGGCCGAAGGGCCTGTTTCCACGCTGTACTGATGCCCCCTAGTGGCAAATACCCCACAGTAAAGGAAATATTCCCTCCGCATCCTCCCCATCCACTCCCCGCAGAACCTCATCTGTTTCTTCAGATTGAAGAGGGGTCTCGGCCCGAAACGCCACCCGCCCATTTTTCTCCAGAGCCGATGCCTGAGCCGCTGAGTTACTCCAGCACTTTGTGTCCTTTTGGGTAAACCAGCACCTGCAGTTCTACAAAAAATAAAACAAGAGGGACGCGCTCATGGGGAACCAGTGCGATTGGTTGCAGGTGATTAACACAAGAGGCAAACAACTTGGGACCAATATCTGATGTTTGGAACAAAAATAAAATTCCCACTGCACAATGGTGGCCGACTAGGAAAAGGGGAGATGCAGCGAGACCTGGGTGTCATGGTACACCAGTCATTGAAAGTAGGCATGCAGGTGCAGCAGGCAGTGAAGAAAGCGAATGGTATGTTAGCTTTCATAGCAAAAGGATTTGAGTATAGGAGCAGGGAGGTTCTACTGCAGTTGTACAGGGTCTTGGTGAGACCACACCTGGAGTATTGCATCCAGTTTTGGTCTCCAAATCTGAGGAAGGACATTATTGCCATAGAGGGAGTACAGAGAAGGTTCACCAGACTGATTCCTGGGATGTCAGGACTGTCTTATGAAGAAAGACTGGATAGACTTGGTTTATACTCTCTAGAATTTAGGAGATTGAGAGGGGATCTTATAGAAACTTACACAATTCTTAAGGGGTTGGACAGGCTAAATGCAGGAAGATTGCTCCCGATGTTGGGGAAGTCCAGGACAAGGGGTCACAGCTTAAGGATAAGGGGGAAATCCTTTAAAACCGAGATGAGAAGAACTTTTTTCACACAGAGAGTGGTGAATCTCTGGAACTCTCTGCCACAGAGGGTAGTCGAGGCCAGTTCATTGGCTATATTTAAGAGGGAGTTAGATGTGGCCCTTGTGGCTAAGGGGATCAGAGGGTATGGAGAGAAGGCAGGTACGGGATACTGAGTTGGATGATCAGCCATGATCATATTGAATGGCGGTGCAGGCTCGAAGGGCCGAATGGCCTACTCCTGCACCTAATTTCTATGTTTCTATGTTTCTACAAGATTCCAGCATCTGCAGTTCATAAGATCATAAGTGATAGGAGCAGAAGTAGGCCATTCAGCCCATCAAGTCCACTCCGCAATTCAATCATGGCTGAGCTATCTCCCACTCCTAACCCTTGCTTCGACATTGTAGTAGTGAACATCGCGATAAGAACATAAGATAAAGAGTATAATTAGAATATAATAGAGGAATGGAATGCTTTATTGTCACATGTGACAAGGCAATGGGAAATGTTTTGCTTGGATATCCAAGGTATACAAATAGTGGCCACATAAAGGGCAGCAACACAGTTACAAAGTACGCCGGCTCCTCCATTGTCCTCCCGTCACGGCAGCCCCCCACACCGGGTCCTCATTGTCCATTGTTCTTCCCCCTCCCTCACCGTGGTCCCCACATGCCATTTAAATTCTATGAATTTATAAACAAGGATGTTAAATGACACCCTATCATCAGTGGGTAACACGAGGTGATTTTTCAGCTCACATTCCAAGCGGGGGGGGGGGGGGTGGGGAGAGGGGGGGTATAACTTCACTCCCGGCAGGAGACTCAGAAGAGAAAATATCACAAAAACTGTACATAACTTAAAAACTACAAAAACTTCCCGTCAGACAAAGTCAAAGCTGCAGCGGTGGGCTAGGAATAGAATGGGAATCTGATTCCATTGTTGGAATAATTGTCTTGTTTAGTTTAGTTAAGTTTAGAGATACAGCGTGAGTCAATACACAATAGACAATAGGTGCAGGAGTAGGCCATTCGGCCCTTCGAGCCAGCACCGCCATTCAGTGTGATCATGGCTGTCCATATCAGTAGCCCGTTCCTGCCTTCTCCCCATATCGCCTGACTCCGCTATCTTTAAGAGCCCTATCTAGCTCTCTCTTGAAAGCATCCAGAGAACTGGCCTCCACCGCCCTCCGAGGCAGAGAATTCCACGGTCTTACTAACGATAATCGAGAAGTGATGAATCAATAATAATAATATCGGGTGCTCTGCTTTCTTTGAACAGTGACCTCGGCGCATTTCCGCGTTTGTGAGCCTTATGCGGATGTCAAGGGGCGCTATCACTTTGGCTTCCACTGCCCACGCCTGTCGGACGGCAAGAGCTACATGTTATGTTGTCACCATAACAGCTCGACCTTCAAGTACTGCTGCAACGAGACCGAGTTTCAAGCAGTCATGCAGATGAACCTGACGGACCAGGCCGAGGGATACATGCATAAGTAAGTGCGCAAGAACGCCAGCCCTGGCAGCTTCTTGCAAACTCGATTTGAAAACATACTGTCAATTATTCATGCTGAGGGCCTGTGATTTGCCAATGCCACACAAGGAGTAGTGTTTGGTTTAGTTTTGAGATACAGCGCGGAAACAGGCCCTTCGACCAGCGATCCCAGCACACCACACACACTAGGAACAATTTACCATCTTACCAGGCATAAGTTGTACTTTACGATACTTACTTTACCATAAGTAAGTGTGCATGAACTCAAGTCCCGTCAGCTTCTTTGAAACTTGATTTGAAAACACGGTTTAAGTTATTCATGACAAGGAACTGTGTTCTGCCAATGTCGCAGATGAAGTAGTGAACACTGGCCTTGAAGTTGTTTAGTTTAGTTTAGTTTTGAGGTACAGTGCAGGAACAGGCCCTTCGGCCCACGGAGTCCGCACAGGCCAGCGATCTTCGCAGACCAACACTATCCGACACGCACTGGGGACAATTCATACGATCCCGACTGTGAACGCTATCTATACGGACATTGTACGTTCTCCTCGTGACCGCGTGGCCTTTCTCCGGGTGCTCTGGTTTCCTCCCACATTCCACAGACACACAGGTTCGTTGGTTAATTGGCTTCTGTAAATTATCCCTGGTGTGTACGATAGAATTAATGTATGTGTGATTGTTGGGCAGACTGGACTCTGTGGGCCGAAGGGCCTGTTTCTATGCTGTAAATTAGCCTTGCCCTCATGAACTTTCTTGATTACTTCTTCAAAAGAAAAACAATTTAATTTGTTCGACACAATCTCCCATGCTGACTATCCCTATCAACCCAAGTATTTCAAAATCCATGTATATATTTATCCTTCAGAGTCCTCAGCATTAACTTTCCTATAAGGGAAGTTGGACTTATTGTCTATAGTTTCCCAGGTTTTGTTTTGCAGCCTTCATAAGTAGAGGCACACTAGAGACCTTCCAGTCTTCTGGTTCCACACCCATGTCCAAATAATGATTCATATCTTATAGAATCTTATAGAAACTTACAACATTCTTAAGGGGTTGGACAGGCTAGATGCAGGAAGATTATTCCCGATGTTGGGGAAGTCCAGAACTAGGGGTCACAGTTTAAGGATAAGAGGGAAGTCTTTTAGGAGTGAGATGAGAAAATCATTTTTTACACAGAGAGTGGTGAATCTGTGGAATTCTCTGCCACAGAAGGAAGTTGAAGCCAGTTCATTGGCTATATTTAAGAGGGAGTTAGATGTGGCCCTTGTGGCTAAAGGGATCAGGGGGTATGGAGAGAAGGCAGGGATGGGATACTGAGTTGGATGATCAGCCATGATCATATTGAATGGTGGTGCAGGCTCGAAGGGCCGAATGGCCTACTCCTGCACCTATTTTCTATGTTTCTATGTTTTCTATATATCAGTGGAAATTTGGATAGAGAATTGGCAGAATTTCTTTTGGAAAGGAGGTGAGGAGGAACTTCTCTTGTCAGAGTGGTAGTTAATCTGTGGAACTCATTGCCACAGAGGGCTGTGGAGGCCAAGTCAGTGGATAATATTTTTAAGGCGGAGGTAGACAACTTCTTGATTAGAACGGGTGTCAAGGGTTATGGGGAAAAGGCAGGAATATGGGATGAGGATATGGCATCGTCTGTGGCGGGAATGGACAAGATGATGACAATTCCAGGCTCAGTCTAGAGAAGAGTCTCAACAATGGAGTAGAAAATAACTAGGCTGGCACTCTGTGAGGAGAAAGGGAGGCAAGGCGAAGATTAGTGTGTTAACTGGAGTCATAATAAGAAGAATTCGAGGAGTTCAGTTCATTTTAGTTTGTTGTCACGTGTACCGAGGTACAGTGAAAAGCTTTTTTGTGGCGTGCCAGCCAGTCAGCGGGAAGACGGTCGATCGATCCATTCACAGTGTACAGATAGATGATAAGGGAATAACGTTTAGTGCAAGGTAAAGCCAGCAAAGTCGGATCAAGGATAGTCCGAAGGTCACCAAGGAGGTAGATAGTAGTTCAGTGTTCAGAAGGAACTGCAGATGCTGGAAAATTGAAGGTAGACAAATGTGCTGGAGAAACTCAGCGGGTGCAGCAGCATCTATGGAGCGAAGGAAATAGGCAACGTTTCGGCCCGAAACGTTGCCTATTTCCTTCGCTCCATAGATGCTGCTGCACCCGCTGAGTTTCTCTAGCACTTTTGTCTACCTTAGATAGTCGTTCAGCACTGCTCTCTGGTTGTGGTAGACCGGCAACAGAAAATATTCCAAATATATAACTAATTGCAATTAAATCACTGGTGTAAAAACCAAAACTGCGCCATCCTAGAAACATAGAAAATAGGTGCAGGAGTAGGCCATTCGGCCCTTCAAGCCGGTATTGCCATTCAATATGATCATGACTGATCATCCAAAATGGCTGGCTTGAAGGGCCGAATGGCCTACTCCTGCAACTATTTTCTATGTTTCTATGAATCTTATGTAAAATCTATGTCCTCATAGATAAAATTCTGCACCTTATACAGTAACAGCAGGGAGGGAAAAATACAATAAAGATTCTAAATTGTGTACCAGCATGTCCTCTCTGTACAAGTGAACAATGCATGATATTGCTTGCAATATGTCAGTCCACCAATACAATCCCTGAGTGGATGGAAATTGTACAGTGGGCAAATTCTGCTGAACACGGGAAAGATAATCAGAGTGATGCTGCATAGAAATGGGAGGAAGATAAAACACGACTGCGGGCAGCTTCAATAAACCACTGGCCTCTGTCCGTGGGGACTCCAGGAGTAAGCAGTAAAGTCAACTGCGGCAAGGTTTATGGATGGTGAAACTCAGCATACAATCCGAAGGACATTATTGTTCCTCGTGTACAGATTAAACTGCAAAATTGATTCACAACGAGCAGTCTGCTGAAACGGCCAACGGCTCAATGGAACAGGCAAATAAATTGTGACCCAATTTCCCACAAGGAAATTTCCCAGTTTGAAGAAGGGTCTCGACACAAAACGGCACCCATTCCTTCCCTCCAGAGATGCTGCCTGACCCGCTGAGTTACTCCAGCATTTTATCTTCCCACAAGGAATTCTTTTGTTTCGTCACTTATTCGAAAAGCCGTCTTGAACTAAAACATAATCTGTGAGAATAGATTAGAACTTCATCATTTTCTAATGCGCTGATTACAGTTCAGTTTAGTTTAGTTTAGTTGAGATACCGGGCAGAAACAGGCCCTTCGGCCCACCGAGTCCGCGCTGACCAGCGATCCCCATACACTTAACACTATCCTACGCATTGGGGACAATTTACAATTTTACCAAGCCAATTAGCCTGCAAACCTGGACGTCTTTGGAGTGTGGGAGGAAATGAGAACACCCGGAGAAAACCCACGCAGGTCACGGGGAGAACGTACAAACTCCGTACAGACAGCACCCGTAGTCAGGATCGAACCTGGCTGCCTTGCGCTGTAAGGCAGCAACTCTACCGCTACGCCACCGTGTTGCCCTGATTACCATGAAAGGACTTTTTCCAAAGTCCTGCTAATTCAGAGGAGTGGGAAACTGGAACGGAAGGCAGAGTAAGGCAGATGATGTTGAGACAATAGCAGGGTAATGATCAGGGTTATGGGGAGGAAGTTATGGGGAGAAGGCAGGAGAATTTCTTTAGTCAGAAGGCGGTGAATCTGTGGAATTCATTGCCACAGAAGGCCGTGGAGGCCAAGTCAATGGATATTTTTATGGCAGAGATAGATTCTTAATTAGTACGGGTGTCGGGGGTACGGGGCGAAGGCAGGTCGAATGTGGTTAGGAGGGAGAGATGGGTCAGCCATGATTGAATGGCGGAGTAGACTTGATGGGCCGAATGGCCTAATTCTGCTCCTATCACTTACGAATTTATGAACTTATGAAGAGTGGGGTTGAGAGGGAAAGATAGATCAGCCGTGATTGAATGGCGGAGTAGACCTGATGGGGCCGAATGGCCTAATTCTGCTCCGAGAACCTATGTAGGTTTACAGCTCAGAAAACCAAGACAAGGAATCTGCATGGCCAGGGTAAAGAAAGGAAACTGGCTGGAGGACGGGTGTGAGTAATTTACAGAGACCTTTCATCGTGATCATAAATCAGGGATTTAGAGTAGCATGTAAAATACATAATGTAATATTTCAGCACAATGTTAAACTTCACATAGATTGGGCGTACTTAATTGGAAAAAAATAGCTTAGAGCAAGAGTTCATGGATTACTTAGCTTGAATAATATGTTATGGAACCAACTCGGGAATAAGTTATCTCAGATCTAGAAATTATCTAATAAGACAGGGTTAATTAGTAATCTTATAATGAAGGATTCTCTGGGGAAGAGCAATCTTAATATAACAGAATTTCATATTAAGTATTAGAGCATTGTGATTTTGAGTCTTAAATTTCAACAATATGTGTTGCCGAAAGAATGGGTGAGTTGCCTGAGGAAGTTTAGAAATTGACATTTAGCGAAAGATAAATTAGAAATTAAGTATTGAAGTAATTACTAACATTTAAAGATATCGCACATAATTCTTAATAAATAATTTTAATTCCCTTGGTCATTGAAAACGCAATTATAAAATGGCAGCCATCAACTAGCGAAATTAAAGATTGTTTTAGATTAAAAGAAGAAATAAACATCTAAAGGGGCTGTCCTACACTTGGGTGACATAATTGGCGAGTTTGTCCTCGACTCATACTCGCAGCATGGTCGACACGAGGCCGTAGGAGGTCTTCGTAACTCTCCTTCATGCTCGAGAGTGGTCTCCGCGTACTCAAGGCTCAGCTAGGTCGCGGCGTTTTTTTCAACGTGATAAAAAATGCCCGCGAGTAAAAAAAGGTTGCCATGGAAAAAATAGATACTTTTTTTACTTGTAGGTTTAGTCGTAGTAGGTCGCCATGGTACTCGTAGGTAATCGAGGGTAGTCAAAGGTAGTCAAAGGTAGTCGTAGATAGTCTTCATCATAGTCGAAGGGAGGTCGAAGGAGATCGAAGGAGGTCGTCTTAAATCTCCACTATTCAGTGTCCAATTTTCCCGAAGTTAGTCGTAGCTAGTCATAGTTGGTCTTCAGCATAGTAGAAGGAGGTCGAAGGAGGTCTTCAACACTAACAACCCTAAACTAACAGGTCTATAATTGCTAGGTTTACTCTTAGAACCCTTTTTAAACAATGGAACAACATGCGCAGTACGCCAATCCTCCGGCACTATTCCCGTTTCTAATGACATTTGAAATATTTCTGTCATAGCCCCTGCTATTTCTACATTAACTTCCCTCAATGTCCTAGGGAATATCCTGTCAGGACCTGGAGACTTATCCACTTTTATATTTTTCAAAAGTGTCAGTACTTCCTCTTCTTTGAATCTCATACTTTCCATAGCTACTCTACTTGTTTCCCTTACCAAACAAAAGCTTTTCACTGTACCTCGGTGCACATAACAATAGTAAACTAAACTAAAATATATTGGAGGTAGACACAAAATGCTGGAGTAACTCAGCGGGACAGGCAGAGTCCGAAGAAGGGACTCAACCTGAAACATCAACCATTCATTCTCTCCCGAGATGCTGCCTGTCCCGATGAGTTACTCCATCTTTTTGTCACCATCGTCGGTTTAGACCAGCACGGCAGTTCCATCCTACACATAACAATATATTGTATGATTATATTCCAGGCGGTGGTTTGTTGATGTAAAACTGTGTCGTTTCTATCCTCACCCTGGTGTGATTCTGTTTTTGTTTCAGTAACTACAGTGCACTGGTTGGAGTGTGGATCTATGGCTTTTTTGTCCTGGTTCTGCTTGTATTGGACCTTCTCTACTACTCTGCCATGAACTATGAGATCTGTAAGTTCTACTTGTCGAAGTGGGGAATCCGGGGCAGCTGGCTGAACCAGGATGAGGGTCAGTGGAGCGATTCGAGTCAAGGGCAGGCCCAGGCCCAGGCTTCAGCCCAGGCCCAGGCTTCAGCCCAGCCCCAGGCCCAGGCCCAAGCCCAGACATCACAGACTATGCAGACATTGAAGACTGACGCTCAGACCCCAGCACTGATGTCTTTTCAAACTTCAACTGCTTGGTGAGTAGACTCGGTGTGTTTCACCGGCAATACGATAAGACTTCATTCATCCCCAGAGGGAGATTGGTCTGCCGACAGCCACAACACACAAGGTACACAAGAACTTGAAATTCAAAGTGAAAAACAAAAGAACAAGACAAGCGACTATTGTCTGGCTGACGTGTGCACAGCGCCTTCACCGGAACAAATGAACAAACAAACAAACGCAGGCTTATCCCCTGGGCAGAGGATTCTAAAACTGGAGTGCCCCCCTCCCCTTCCCCACAGCGGCCCCCCATGCCAGGTCCCCATTGTTAAGTGGGTAGCTCCATGCAGCGGGTAGTTCAGTTCAGTGTATTGTCACATGTACCGAGGTACAGTGAAAAGCTTTTGCTGCTAACCTTGCCGAGGCAGCGTGTTAGGCTGCTCTGGAAGGTTAGATCGCATGGAATCCAAGGAGAGATAGCTGAATGGATAGCAAATTGGCTCCATGGAAGGGAGCAGAAGGTGATGGTGGAATGTTGCTTCTCGGACTGGAGGCCTGTAACTAATGGTGTGCCTCAGGGTTCGGTGCTGGGCCCGTTACTGTTTGTCATCTACATCAATGATTTGGATGAGAACATACAGGGCAAGATTAGCAAGTTTGCTGATGATACAAAGGCGAGTGGTTTTGCAGATAGTGAAGATGGTTGTGAACGATTGCAGCAGGATCTGGATCGATTGGCCAGGTGGGCGGAGGAATGGTTGATGGAATTTAATACAGAGAAGTGTGAGGTGTTGCATTTTGGGACGTCGAACAAGGGCAGGACCTACACAGTGAATGGTAGGCCTCTGGGTAGTGTTGTAGAGCAGAGGAATCTAGGAGTACAGGTGCATGGTTCCTTGAAAGTCTAGTCGCAGGAAGATAAGGCGGTCAAAAAGGCTTTTGGCACATTGGCCTTCATCAGTCAGAGTATTGAGTATAGAAGTTGGGAGGTGATGTTGCAGTTATATAAGATGTTGGTGAGACCACATTTAGAATATTGTGTTCAGTTCTGGGCACCATGTATAGGAAAGATATTGTCAAGCTTGAAAGAGTTCGGAAAAGATTTACGAGGATGTTGCCAGGACTAGAGGGTGAGAGCTATAGGGAGAGGTTGAGTAGGCTGGGCCTCTATTCCTTGGAGCACAGGAGGATGAGGGGTGATCTTATAGAGGTACAGAAATCATGAGAGGAATAGATCGAGTAGATGCCCTGTGTAGGGGAATCGAGGGCCAGAGGACATAGGTTCAAGGTGAAGGGGAAAAGATTTAATAGGAATCCGAGGTACTTTTTCACACAAAGGGTGGTGGGTGTAGTGAACAAGCTGCCAGAGGAGGTAGTTAAGGCTGGGACCATCCCATCGTTTAAGAAACAGTTAGACAGATACATGGATAGGACAGGTTTGGAAGGATATGGACCAAGCGCAGGCAGGTGGGACTAGTGTAGCTGGGACATTGTTGGCCGGAGTGGGCAAGTTGGGCTGAAGGGCCTGTTTCCACACTGTATCACTCGATGACTCTATGACTCTAGGTGTAAATGGAGTCAATAGAAGGGAGGTAGGTTCGTGTGATGGTCTGGGCTGGCTCCACAATTTTCTGCAATATCTTGCAGTAGAGTTGCTGCCTCACAGCGTCAGAGACCCGGGTTCAATCCTGACCGCGGGCGCTACCTGTATGGAATCTGTACGTTCTCCCTGTGACCGCGTGGGTTTTCTTCAGGTGCTCTGGTTTCTTCCCACACTCTAAAGACGTACAGGTTTGTAGGTTAATTGGCTTTGGTAAAATTGTAAATTGTCCCTAGTGTGTAGGACAGAACAGGCGAACGGAGGTCACCGTGGGCTCAGTGCGTCTAAGGGCCTGTTTCCACGCTGTATCTCTAAACTAAACCAAACTAGCCAGATTATGAAACATGTTTAATCCAAACAGCATTTGCTCTGGCTATCCAGGAATCCCCTCTGCCCTCGTTATCCGATGTACTTCAATACCAATGTTTTTTTAAACTTGTCCATCATGTGCATCATGTATCTGTACGCTGTAAATGGATCGATTGTAATCATGTATTGTCTTTCCGCTGACTGGATAGAACGCAACAAAAGCTTTTCACTGAAACTCAGCACATGTGACAATAAACTAAACTGTACAATTGTACATCAGGTCTCCAAAACCTAAATCAAGGTGGAGTTCCGATTAGCCCATGGAGAAGACAATGCCATTAACTGGTGGTACACGTCACGGATTACTAGAATACACCTCAGTTTAAGCTCCTCCGCTTAGTTTTAACACTTGTCATTTAGTTTAGTTTAGACCAGCGATCCCCACACATTAACACTATCCTACACCCACTAGGGACAATTTTTACATTTACCAAGCCAATTAACCTACAAACCTGTACGTCTTTGGAGTGTGGGAGGAAACCGAAGAACTCGGAGAAAACCCACGCAGGTCACGGGGAGAACATGCAAACTCCGTACAGACAGCACCCGTAGTCGGAATAGAACCTGAGTATCCGGCGCTGCGTTCGCTGTAAGGCTGCAACCCTACCCCTACGCCACCGTGACTGCCCATAAGGACAGTCATGAAGTGCCTTGAGAGCCGGGTTCGATCCCGACTACAGGTGCTGCCTGTGTGGAGTTTGTACGTTCTCCCCGTGACCTGCGTGGGTTTTCACCGAGATCTTCGGTTTCCTCCCACACTCCAAAGACGTGCAGGTCTGTAGGTTAATTGGCTCGGTGTAAATTTAAAAATTGTCCCTAGTGTGTGTGGGGATAGCGTTAATGTGCGGGGATCGCTGGTCGGTGCGGCCCCGGTGGGCCGAGGGGCCTGTTTCCGCGCTGTATCTCTCAACTGAACTAAACTAAAGATTGTCCTTCAAAGCACCACGGTTAGCATACACCCCCTCACATAAAGATAAGGGGGGTGCAAAACTGTGTGAGAAACAACGTCAGGGATACAATCCATCTCCCCATCTCTAGCCCGAGTGTCCCTTTCATTACTGCACACCAGTAAAATTTAACGTGTAATTAAGAAAAAAATATTGCATTAATAAATCAGAGTAAATTCCTAGTGCAGTCGTTGTTATTTTGCTGTTATAAAAATTGGTTCATCACCAGCAGATGCAACATGTAAAATTGTCCTTAGAAATTTAAACTGACAGCTTCACTTAAGATAGAAAGGAAACCCTATTAACTATGGCAGCATTAGATGGAAGTTGTGCAACTTCAACTAATTGGCCGAGGCTGATTCTACCAAACAAGAGTGGGTGTGTGGGTGTGTGGGTGGCACTGTGCCCACCTGGCACAATGCCCACCTTACCCATGTGGGGAAAATAGAGGCCTTCATCTCCACACTTTGTTTGCTGGCAGTTGCTGGAATCATTTATTTAACAAAGAAAATTGTTTCATTTAGAATTAATAACTGTTCTGGGGGAAAATAACACAACTAATTGAAGACAAATATCGGAATCTGTGGAATTCTTTGCCACAGAAGGCTGTGGAGGCCAAGTCAGTGGATATATTTAAGCCAGGGATAGATAGATTTTTGATTAGTACGGCTGTCGGGGATTATGGGGAAAAGTCGGGGGAATGGAGTTAGGAGGGAGAGATAGATCAGCCATGATTGAATGGCGAAGTAGACTTGATGGGCCGAATGGCCTAATTCTGTTTTCCTATCTCTCATGATCTCTCATGAGTTTAGAAGGATGAGGGGGTATCTTATAGAAACATATAACATTATAAAAGGACTGGACAAGCTAGATGCAGGAAAAATGTTCCCAATGTTGGGCGAGTCCAGAACCAGTGGCCACAGTCTTAGAATAAAGGGGAGGCCATTTAAGACTGAGGTGAGAAAAAAACGTTTTCACCCAGAGAGTTGTGAATTTATGGAATTTCCTGCCACAGAGGGCAGTGGAGGCCAAATCATTGGATGGATTTAAGAGAGAGTTAGACAGAGCTCTAGGGGCTAGTGGAATCAAGGGATATGGGGAGAAGGCAGGCACGGGTTATTGATAGGGGACGATCAGCCATGATCGCAATGAATGGCGGTGCTGGCTCGAAGGGCTGAATGGCCTCCTCCTGCACCTATTTTCTATGTTTCTATGACAAATATCGGAATTTGTATTGAATTCAATGGAGGGAAAGTAATTGTGGCCCTTCCTTTTCTTTCTCGCTTCCCAAATCCATCCCAGGGTGAAAATACAACACATACCAATGTCTGTGACCTACATGGAGAACTTGGTTGCTGTTAGACTCAAGAATAGTGAAAGGCTTGGATAGAGTGGATGTGGAGAAGATGTTTCCACTAGTGGAGGGGTCTAGGACTGGAAGTCACAGCCTCAGAATTAAAGAATAAAAGAAAGGGCATTCTTTCAGGAAGAAGAGGAGGAGAAATGTATTTAGTCAGAGGGTGGTGAATCTGTGGAATTCTTTGCCACAGAAGGCTGTGGAGGCCAAGTCAGTGGATATTTTTAAGGCAGAGATAGATAGATTCTTGATTAGTACGGGTGACAGAGGTTATAGGGAGAAGGCAGAAGAATGGGGTTAGGAAGTAGAGATAGATCAACCAGGATTGGAAGGCAGAGTAGACTTGATGGGCCGAATGGCCTAATTCTGCTCCGACCACTTATGAGTCAGGGGAGAGGGAAACTAGAGGTCACCTAGTGTGTATCCTATGAATTATTTAACATTACCATCCAATTCATTTCTGAAAATCCTGATGGATGTTGCATCAGCTACTGTGACTGGCTGTGAGTTGCAGATTAGAGTCGCTCTCCATAATAAATAAAAGCTCTACCTCGCGTTCCAGAGGCTTAAATTTCACCTTGAATCCCTGCTCCTTCAACCATCTGCTGCAAGAAACAACTGCTCTCCTGTGGCCTCTGCAGGCCCATCATGATATTCTGCACCCTCGTCAATTCTCCTCTCAATCTGCCCAATTCTAAGGGCAACGCCAACTATTGCCATCTGACCATGTCGCTGACATCCCTCGTTTCCAGTATCCATCTTCTTTAGACATAACCTCTGACACCTTCTGAACCTTCTGAATGTTGTAGTCGGCAGGGCAGTACTCTGCATATCGCCAACTTGGACAATTTTTAAAACATTTTTATCAAGCCAATTAACCTACAAACCTGGACGTCCTTTGGAGTGTGGGAGGAAACCGAAGATCTCGCAGAAAACCCACGCAGGTCACGGGGAGAACGTACAAACTCCATATCCCTCGTAGCACCTGTAGTCGGGATCGAACCCTGGTCTCTGGCGCTGCATTTTGCTGTAAGGCAAGCAACTCTATGGCTGTGCCACTGTGACTGCCTCACCTGTACTCATCAAGAATCTATCTATCTCTGCCTTAAATATATCCACTGACTTGGCCCCCCAATCTTTTTTAGACACTGGAGCAACTCAGCGGGACAGGCAGCATCTCTGGCAGCAGTCTGAAGAAGGGTCTTGTCCTGAAACTTCACCCATTCCTTCTCTCCAGAGATGCTGCCTATCCCGCTGAGTTGCTCCAGCATTTTGTGTCTTATCTTTGATTTAAACCAATTTCTCCAATTCTTCAATTCTTAAACGATTTCTTCAATTCTTTCCTACACATCCATCTTTTTTAGTTTACTTTAGAGATACAGCGCGGAATCAGGCCTTTCGGCCTTCCGAGACCACGGCTGACCAGTGATCCCCCAGTACACCAGCTCTATCCTACACACTAGGGACAATTTACCAAAGCCAATACATCTACAAACCTGTATGTCTTTGGAGTGCAATAATAAAGTAAACTGAACCTCCAGTGTGGAGTCTTTTAAGTTCCTGGGAACCATCATCTCCAAGGACCTTAAATGGGGGGCTACACAGTCAAAAAGGCACAACAGAGGATGTACTTCCTGCAGCAGCTGAGGAAGCACAATCTGCCACAGGTAATGATGGTCCAATTCTACACGGCCATCGTAGAGTCTGACCTCACCTTCTCCATCATGGTCTGGTTTGGCTCAGCCACCAAGCCAGACATCCGGAGGCTGCAGCGAATCGTCCGATCAGCTGAGAAGGTTATTGGCTGCAACCTTCCCTCCATTGACGAACTGTACACTGCAAGGGCCAGGAAGCGAGCGGGCAAGATCATCTCTGACCCCTCTCACCCTGGCCACAAACTCTTTGAATCACTTCCCTCTGGAAGGCGACTCCGGATTGTCAAAGCTGCCACAGCCAGACATAAAAACAGTTTTTATCCACGAGTAGTAGCTCTACTCAATAACCAAAAATCTGTAGCCTCCTTTTGCTCTGGTATTTTATTTAATTCACATGTTTAATCGATAATGTTTTATTATTAATGTTTAATGATTTATGTGTCATTCCTAACTGTCACTGTGTGTCATGTTGTCACTTGTGGGCGGAGCACCAAGACAAATTCCTTGTATGTGAATACTTGGCCACTAAACTATTCATTCATTCATTCAACTGTCAGTGGTGAAGGTAGATGATGCTGTATGGCATCTGGTGCTGATTCCATAAGCACCCTGGTTCCTTTGCAATTCCACCATCTGTATGAGTTTGAGTTTAGTTTATTGTCACATGCACCGAGGTACAGTGAAAAGCTTTTGTTGCATGCTAATAGGATTACCAACTGTCCCGTATTAGCCAGGACATCCCGTATATTGGGCTAAATTGGTTTGTCCCACACGGGACCGCCCTTGACTGCTACTACTCGGGTTGAGGGGACTGTCGGGTCGGAGCACTGCACCCGACCCCGCCTCACCCGTCCCGTCGTAGTGCAGCCCATGGAGTGCAGCAGCAGCAGCGCCTCGCCTGCGGCTCCGTCGGTCGGCAGCCCGGCCAGCTGTCCTTCGCTTACCGCCAACACCACCACCCCTCCTTCTCATGGCCGATTATCGGCTCATGAGTTGGACGGGGCGCCGGACTTTGCACACGACATCGCACCTGGCCCAAAACTCCTCAGCTGGCCCGCCGGCTGGGCTTGGCGTGCAGTCCAGCACCCGAGCCAACTCATCATTCACCCAGCCACGGCCCAGTCGGTCAACGAATTGCCGTCGGGAATTTGTCCCTTATTTTGACCTTCTGTCCCTTATTTGGGAGTGAGAAAGTTGGCGAAGCTACCTGCTAACCATCAGGTAGAAAGACAATACATGATTACAATCGTGTTATTCCACGTACAGGGTACGTGGAATAACATAGATAGGGAAGTGTAAGGTGTGAAAACAGAAATAAGGGAATGGAGACCAGGGAAAATGGAGAATGGATCGTTGTTAGCTGGGAGAAGGTAACAACAAAGCAAACAAAGATAAAATGTAGCCGGAGACAGTAAGACTGGTCGGAGAACTGGGAAGGGGGAGGGATGGAGAGAGAGGGAAGGAAGGGTTAACTGAACAAGTTAGGGCTTTATTCTTTGGAGCGCAGAAGGTTAAGGGGGGACTTGATAGAGGTCTTTAAAATGATGAGAGGGATAGACAGAGTTGACGTGGATGAGCTTTTCCCACTGAGAGTAGGGAAGATTCAAACAAGGGGACATGACTTGAGAATTAAGGGACAGAAGTTTAGGGGTAACATGAGGGGGAACTTCTTTACTCAGAGAGTGGTGGCTGTGTGGAATGAGCTTCCAGTGAAGGTGGTGGAGGCAGGTTCGTTTTTATCATTTAAAAATAAATTGGATAGTTATATGGACGGGAAAGGAATGGAGGGTTATGGTGTGAGCGCAGGTGTATGGGACTAGGGGAGAATACGTGTTCGGCACGGACTAGAAGGGTCGAGATGGCCTGTTTCCGTGCTGTAATTGTTATATGGTTATATGGTTACTTGAAGTTAGAGAAGTCAATATTCATGCCGCTGAGGTGTAAGCTGCCCAAATGAAATATGAGGTGTTGTTCCTCCAATTTGCTGGGCCTCACTCTGACGATGGAGGAGGCCCAGGACAGATAAGACAATATCGTGTTTACCCAAGGACAAACTAGGGTAAAATCATTCTTTAATGTTTCCCTGACGATTCAACTTGTCTTTTGCAGATGCAGAATAGTGCCTGGATATTGGGAGAAGACAAAGAAGAGGCAAGCATTGAACTGGAGCGGTTGCAACATGTTGGTGGCACATCTCTCGAGTGAAGCAACCGACGGTGGCTACGGTGCTTGACCCTGGTCCTGACTATACAGATATTCCCAGTGGACTGAACGTGTAGCTCCTGTGGTCAGTCGAGTGTCTGGTAGCCAAGTCCAATGTTAGGAAAACGTGTTTACTCAAACTGAATGTGACGTGTAAGCAATAGTCTTCATGTAGAACAAACACAATATACCGCCTGGAGTCCAGAATATTCAGCATTACCTGTTCATTCATGTTCCCCAAGGCTGCGCAGAGTTACAATTCTAAACCCCCATCATCTCTTGCTGATAGACACAAAGTGCCAAAGTAATGGCCCTGTCCCACGGTACGAGTTCATTCCAAGAGCTCTCCCGAGTTTAAAAAAAAACAAACTCGTGGTAAGCACGGAGAATGAACGTAGCGGGTACGTCGGAGCTCGGGGACGTCTCTTAGCGCTAACGGCAGGTACTCGGGAAGACTCGCTAACGGCAGGTAAGCACGGGAAGACTCGTGAAGATTTTTCAACATGATGAAAAATGTCCACGAGAGCCCCGAGTACCGACGAGTGGCCATTACCGTAAATCTCCGAGTTCGAATCAGGGCAAACTCGGGAGAGCTCTTGGAATGAATTTGTACCGTGGGACAGGGGTTTAACTCAGTGGGACAGGCAGCAACTCTGGAGAGAAGGGACGGGTGACGTTTCAGGTCGAGACCCTTCTTCAGACTGGATATCACTGTTATAGTTACCTAGTTGCCTCGTTACATAGGCTTGTGGACGAGATATAGGGAGAAGTGAGATAGACTGTGACTTATTTAGTTTAGTTTAGTGTGAAATCGACAGATCAGGGCAGACGATGGTGAAGGAAATGTAGAATGGTTTATTGTTGTCAGACCTGGTTCTTACCTTACATTCTCTTTGTACCCTTCCATACCTCTAGTCTCCCTCTCTCCTGACTCTGAGTCTGAAGAAGGGTCTCGACCCAAAATGTCATCCATTCCTTCTCTCAGAGGTGCTGCCTGTCCCGTGGAGTTACTCCAGCATTTTGTGTCTATCTTCGGTGTACCTTATGGATGGGGCAGGTTTGGAGAGATATGGACCAAAAGCGGGCAGGTGGGACTAGTGCAGCTGGGACATGCTGGCGGGTGTGGGGCCGAAGGGCCTGTTCCCACACTGTATCCCTCAGTGACTCTATGGAAACCAACACCTGCAGTTCCTGCCTATATATATGTCGTCTCTTGCTAATTGAACTTCACCGCACATGTATCACCTGGCCCAGGCAAAGTCGGTCTTTTGCTGACACAGGTCCATGAAGCTGGAGACCACCTGTTGAAATATCTCTGTTTAAATCATCTCTAACATGCTAATATAAAAGAATCCGTTTGGAGCTTTAAGAGCCTGTCCCACTTGGCCGTCATTTGCGCCTCATTTACGCGTCATATGTAAACTAGGTCGACGCGTTGTGATGCGCGACATCGTGCGCAAATCACGCGTCATCAAAGGCGTCTGGTGCCCGTGACGTCATTAGAATGCCCTGCGGCACGCGGCAGGACGTTGACGCACGGTGACGTAGCCATGCGTCACCACGCGATGCACGTGAGACAGCGTACGACGCCGATGTGTCAGCGTGCGTACACGATTCGTCACGTAGGTGGCGCGCGAGAATTTCATTCCTGTACTAAATCCTGGAGCGACGTGTGATACCGCGCGCCACCGCAGACGATTCCACGCCTCACCATGCGCAACGCATGCGGATCCCACGCGTCACGACGCTTCAACCTGATTTACATATAACGCGTAAATGAGGCACAAATGACGGCCAAGTGGGACAGGCCCTTTACCATTCAGTTCTGTTTCCCATCAGCACCACTATTAAACCGCTGAGACTTTGTGAATGGTAACAAGCTCCACTGTACCACTAGAACAAAGTTTGAACATGGTCAGAAAATAGAGAAAGGGCAGATAATGAAATATGATACCCTCTGTCTTACAGAAATGCCGTGGCCCTAGAGACCAAAGTTGAAGTGAAGAATGTCATCTTGTGTTGGTTATGTCTACCATGCAATTAATCTGATTTACATGTGTAGGGAAGAACTGCAGATGCTGGTTTAAATCGAAGGTAGACACAAAATGCTGGAGTAACTCAGCGGGACAGGCAGCACCTCTGGAGAGAAGGACTGGGTGACGTTTCGGGTCGAGACCTTTCTTCAGACTGAGAGTCGGGGGGGGGAGACACAGAGATAAGGAAGAGGAAGGTGTGAAAACGTGACATCTAAAGAGATGGGGATCAAGGAAGATGTCGAATAGATCATTGTTCGCTCGGAGAAGGTGACAACAAAGCAAACAGAGATAAAATGTAACCGTGGCCAGCGGACTGGGACTGGGGAGGGATGGAGAGAGAGGGAAAGGAAGTGTCACTTGAAGGTGGCGAAGTCAATATTCACACCGCTGGGGTGAACGATGTCCAAGCAAAGTTTCTTGCTCCAAAAATGTGTAAAGGGATACAGGTTCAATGTACATGTTCTCCATTGTGAGTGAAATAGGACCCGTGGAGGTTTATGTTCCTTCACCGGACTCCAGAAAAACGTGGAGACCACGGTCGAATCTCCAGTAATCATCCATTACGGGATCCAGGTCGGGATCTTCACGGTGAATGTCCACCGGGAACATCCACGTGGGAACGCTGAACGTCCCCCCGTTACACAGCTAAACGTCAGAAGCTCCACGTGGACCATCCAACGAGGCAGCAGATGATGTGGGCCAGCTTCCTCGGGAACAAAACTATGACCTTTTACCAGTCAAGCCACCATTATCACCACAACAATATTCCCCGCCACAGAAGGCAGTGGAGGCCAATTCACTGGATGTTTTCAAGAAAGAGTTAGATGTAGCTCTTAGGGCTAACAGAATCAAAGGATAAGGGGAGAAAGCAGGATGATCAGCCATGATCATATTGAATGGTGGTGCTGGCTCGAAGGGCCAAAAGGCCTACCCGTACACCTATTTTCTATGTTTCTACCATTTCCCCCTGGCTGGTCTCATCGATGTCATTTGCCGAGTTTTGCGCAGATATTCTGCAAAGCTTTTCCAAGCTGCCTTTTGTTCTCCCAGGCTGCACCTGTCCAATCTGTACACGTTCTCACTCAGCTCCCGTCTCTCTCTCTATCTCTCTCTCTTCCAAGTCTCATTGTTCCTCCTTTCCCATCTGCTGCTAAATCCTAACGCCAACATCCTCACCTACCTCATCAAAGAAAACGCAGCATGAAGTCACTTACAACCCAGCGGTATGAGTAATGATTTCTCCAGCTTCAAGTCAACCCTTGCATCCCCGCAATCTCCATCATTCCCCCACCCCACGTGTGGTACCAGCTTCAAAGTCGTCTTGTTCAGTCTCATTGTCTGTAACTCGTTTTCACCTAGCTCACAGCCAACAATGGCCTGTTTCCTTTATCCTTGTTAAGGGCCAGTCCCACTTTCACGACCCAATTCACGACCTCTGCTGAAATTACCCTTGACTCATACTCGCGACATGGTCGTAGGAGGTCGTAGGTAGGTCGTGATGCTAGTCGTAGGTAGGTCGTGATGCTAGTCGTAGGTACTCGTGGCATCAAGTAGGTCGGGGCGTTTTTCTAGCCTGATGAAAAATGTCCACGAGTAAAAAAGGTTGTGAATTAGGTCGTGAAAGTGGGGCAGACCCTTCACTTCTTCGCACCTCTTTCATTTATTTGTTCTATATCTCTCGTTTCCCTCACCCCCAACTCCCAGTCTGAAGAAGGGTCTCGACCCGAAACGTCACCCATTCCTTCTCTCCAGAGATGCTGCCTGACCCGCTGAGTTACTCCAGCATTTTGTGCCGATCTTCCGTTGAAACCAGCATCTGCAGTTCCTTCCTCCACATTAAGTCACTTAATATTCCCAACACATTGCGGAGAGTTCAATTACGGTTATTTCATTGGGGGGGGGGGGGGGGGTGAGCAAGGAAGGCATTTAATGAAAAATGTACGGAACACTAATCCCTGCATCCTCCATCAATGTCTTTGGGAAGACTGAAAATAATTAGAGCGGCATGGTGGCGCAGCGGTAGAGTTGCTGCCTTACAGCGCCAGGGACCCGGGTTCGATCCTGACTACGGGTGCTGTCTGTATGGAGTTCATACATTCTCCCCGTGACCTGCGTGAGTTTTCTCCGAGATCTTCGGTTTCCTCCCACACCCCAAAGACGTACAGATTTGTAGGTCAATTGGCTTGGTATAAATGTAAATTTGCCCACCGTGTGTGTGTGTAGGATGGTGTAGTGTACGGGGATCGCTGGTCAGCACGGGCTCGGTGGGCCGAAGGGCCTGTTTCCACGCCGTATCTCCAAACTAAGCCAAACTAAACACAGCCGTCAGCCTCAAGATAGCAGCCAAATTGTTCCTGATTAGGTGGGAATCGGGTATGGGCCTGTTTCCGCGCTGTATCTCTGAAACCAAAGCTCTGCGCAGCCTTTCAAAGTGGGAACGATTGAGCAAATGGGTTGAAAATGTGTCACGCCTGCCTTCTCACGCTCAGTCTTTTGTGAAGTCGTCTGTGAGCTTTCAGCTGTGCTCACCGGATGTACAACACTGTGGGCAGCACTGTGTCGCTTTTCACTAAGTATTGTGGTCATGGCGACCATGAATGTACAAATACTCAGTAATGGTACAGTGTTAGGCGTAAGAACTGGGTTCTATTAGATTTCTACTGGTCTGAGATATTACGGTGTACGCGATATTGTATCTCATGTATGCAGACGTCATGACGTGTAAAAAGACGGGACATAACCGCGCCCCGACACAAAATGTCTTGAATTAGATTATTTATTTGTGAGTACGTGTTGCCTTTGTCAAACTCGCAGTTTTAGTGGGAAACAGAAACATCGTACACAAAACAATCTGTGTGTTAGACTGCTTAAATAAATGCATTAAGTGCAAATGCGTATCTATTAAAGTGACAATATATTATAAATATCAACCGATTTTTGTGTATTCCCTTTCATACATTTCTGAAATTGCTGCCGGAATCACATGTTCATAAGTGATAGGAGCAGAATCAGGCCATTCGGCCCATCAACATAGAAAATAGGTGCAGGAGTAGGCCATTCGGCCCTTTGAGCCTGCACCACCATTCATTATGATCATGGCTGATCATCCAACTCAGTATCCTGTACCTGCCTTCTCTCCATATCCCCTGATCCCTTTAGCCACAAGGGCCACATCAAACTCCCTATTAAATATAGCCAATGAACTGTGGCCTCAACTACTTTCTGTGGCAGAGAATTCCACAGATTCACCACTCTCTGTGTGAAAAATGTTTTTCTCATCTCGGTCCTGAAAGATTTCCCCCTTATCATTAAACTGTGACCCCTTGTTCTGGACTTCCCCAACATCGGGAACAATCTTCTTGCATCTAGCCTGTCCAACCCCTTAAGAATTTTGTAAGTTTCTATAAGATCCCCCCTCAAGACGACTCTGCCATTCAATCATGGCTGAGCTATCTTCCCTCTCAACCCCATTCCCCTGCCTTCTCCCCATCAGCCCTCTGACACCCGCACTAATCAAGAATCTATCTATCTCTGCCTGAAAAATAATCCATTGACTTGGCCTCCACAGCCTTCTGTGGTAATGAATTCCACAGATTCACCACCCTCTGACTAAAGAAATTCCTCCTCATCTCCCACTAAAGGTACGAAGCCATGTTTACTTTTCCACTAGTACATTTTCCTCAACTATGTTTCTGTTTCTGGGCAGGTGCGTTCTTTATAAATCATTCATCTGTTTAGTTCATTTCTTCCCACGCTGAACAGCTGCACGCTTTACCCTTGCTCCATCAGTTGTAGACCTCACGTTACTCAATCACCACTTGCTGATTCACCTCCATCTTCAGTCCTGCTCTTTTGAACCCAAACACTGTCCTTAACTTGGCGGCAAGAGTGAAGGAAGACTCGGGTGTAATCGCCAAGACTTCCTTCACTGGCATTAAAACGCTGTTGAATGTTCTGAAAGACTTCATGGGAAGAGATTTCTTTATTCCCGTTCAAAGTATGGAACGCCACTACTGTTCTGACTGTGATGAGCTGGTGTGCGGAGAAAATTTAGTTCACTTTCATCAGCAATGAAGCTATTTCCTATTTGCAACCAGAGGAGCCTGAGCCTGCGTCACTGCTTGGAAGGTTAAATGTGGATCGTGATCAATTATTCGTTTTACTTGTCACCACCAAACGAAACACCCACGGTTCTACTTCAGCGTAAAAAAGAAATTATTAATTAAGACAGAATTATTAATTCATAACAGTGAAGAAAATCTGCGGGAAGCGTTTACAATGCACTTGGGTGGTGAGGAAACAAATATCCCAAACACATAAGACAGACACAAAAAGTTGGAGTAATAGCCCCCGTCCCACGGTACGAGTTCATTCCAAGAGCTCTCCCGAGTTAAAAAAAAATCAAACTTGTGGTAAGCACGGAGAATGAACGTAGCGGGTACGTCGGAGCTCGGGGACGTCTCTTAGCGCTAACGGCAGGTACTCGGGAAGACTCGCTAACGTCATGTAAGCTCGGGAAGACTCGTGAAGATTTTTCAACATGATGAAAAATGTCCACGAGAGCCCCGAGTACCGACGAGCGGCCATTACCGTAAATCTCCAAGTTTGAATCGGGGCAAACTCGGGAGAGCTCTTGGAATGAACTCGTACCGTGGGACAGGGGTTTAACTCAGCGGAACAGGCAGCATCTCTGGAGAGAAGGAATGGGTGACGTTTCAGGTCGAGGCCCGTCTTCAGACTGAGAGTCAGGGGTGAGGGGAATGGGAGATATAGACGGTGATGTAGAGAGATATAGAATAAATTAGTGAAAGATATGCGAAAGAGTAATGATGATAAAGGAAGCAGGCCATAGTTAGCTGTGGGCTGGGTGAAAATTAGTTATAGACAATGAAACTCAGCAGGACAACAATGAAACTAGTACAACAACTAGGGTGGGGGAGGTTCAAAGAGAGAGAGAGAGAGAGAGAGGGGGATGCAAGGGCTATTTGAAGTTAGAGAAATCAATAATCATACCGCTGGGTTGTAGACTGCCCGAGCGAAATATGAGGTGCTATTCCCACACACTTATGCATCGCATTGATGACTTGAAATGCTATCAGCTCCGGGCGGTTTCTCCGCTATTGTTTACAGAGGGTGTGCTTACAATGGCTTTCCCGTCCTCCATTTCAGTTGCTAATGGTGTCAGAAAAATCTTAATGTCACCAGAAATAGTTAGGCCATGACCAATAACTGCCTAGTGTTTCAGTCAGATTGCTGTTTTTCTTCTTGAATTCCTGTTACCGCCAATAAAAGTCAGGCTCGAAAAATGTTAAATATCACACAAGATTCTATCTATCTATCTATCTATCTATCTATCTATCTATCTATCTATCTATCTATCTATCTATCTATCTATCTATCTATCTATCTATCTATCTATCTATCTAGCTATCTAGCTATCTAGCTATCTATCTATCTATCTATCTATCTATCTATCTATCTATCTATCTATCTATCTATCTATCTATCCTTTCAGTGTCCATCTTGTTACAAATGTTGACATCGCTGTCATCGTCCGTCCTGAAAAGGACGCTAGCTTCCGGCGACAATCAGTGGGAGCCATCACTTGTTGAAATAGATGATGGTGGTAGCAGAATTAGCTCGGGATACTTCCAGTTTCCAGCCCCACCACGAGGACGCTTCTGCTATGGGGCCATCTATCTATCATAATATATCTTAATATGATAAACAAGGTAACATATCAAAGCAAGATAATGGCGCAGAACAATTAGAATGCAGGCCATTGTTATTGCCAGGAAGTCCCCCAATTCCAAGCAGAGATTGCCACCTTGTCTTCCATTTTAGCCGAGACTGCAGATCCGTGTAGACCCCCCTGAGTCAAATTACGGCGAAAGGTCACACATCCCGATGCTCGTTAGAGCAGCAAAGAGTCTTCAGCCTGACAGAGGAGCAATAGGTGAAATCAGCAGGGTTTGAAAGTGTATTAAAGGTGATGCTTCACTGACAATAACAGGTGAGAGACCTTGCTTCAGCTTGGCCCCAGTGACCCCAATTTACTAATCTTGGATCTACAACACAGCCTCCCAAAGCTGTGGGGATTTTACCAGCTGGGCCCAGAACTTACAAATGTACAATTCAAAATGTACAAGAAAGTGAAACTTTTCAGTAGCATTCATTCATGTGCACACTCGCGCACAAAGTAAACAGAAAACTTTTGCTCTTTGATGAAAGGTTTAATTATCCTGTGGGGCAGCACAGTGGTGGAGCTGCTGCCTCACAGTGCCAGAGGGTACAAAAGGGTCTAGCTTAGACGGGGTATCATGCTCGGCATGGAAGTGTTGGGCCGAAGGGCCTGTGCTCCCTGCCGAATGTCTCCGTGACTCTCACACCCTGCTCACTTATGATCAAGCCTTCCTTCTCGCCCACCCAGGGCGGCTCGGTGGCGCAGCGGTAGAGTTGCTGCCTCACAGCGCCGGAGACCCGGGTTCGATCCCGACTGTACGGAGCTTGCACGTTCTCCCCGTGACCTGCGTGGGGTTTTCTCCGAGATATTCAATTTCCTCCCACACTCCAAAGGCGTACAGGTTTGTAGGTTAATTGGCTTGGTGTAAATGTAAATTGTCCCTAGTGTGTGTAGGAGAGTGTTATTGTGCGGGGATCGCTGGTCGGCGCGTACACGATGGGCCGAATGGCCTGTGCCCGCGCTGTATCACTAAACTAAACTAATGGGCCTGTCCCACTGTTCGAGGTAATTAAAGAGTTCTCCCAGGTTTTCCCCTGATTCGAACTCGGAGAATGTCCGTAGCGGGTCCGTAGGAGTTTGTGGATGTCCCGTAGCGGCTCGTACGAGTAAAACGTAACCATTTTTTTCATCACAAGTATTTTTTTACTCGTGGACATTTTTCTCAGTGTTGAAAAAACGTTCCAAGTTTCCCGAGTACCTACCGTTACTCATACGAGCCGCTACGAGACATCCACAAACTCCTATGGACCCACTACGGACATTCTCCGAGTTCGAATCAGGGGGAAACTCGGGAGAACTCTTGAATTACCTCGTACAGTGGGACAGGCCCTTTAATCTACGTATCAGCATCTCCCACTTTCAATACATCATGGAACAATTACCAGCTCTTGCTTCCAAGTCAAGTCAAGTCAAGATCCATGTGGTCCATAGGGTCCAATTACAATTATACCTGTTCACACAAGATAAGATCATGAGATGAATAGATCGGGTAGATGCACAAAGTCTCTTGCCCAGAGTAGGTGAATCGAGGACCAGAGGACATAGGTTTAAGGTGAAGGGGAAAAGATTGAACATGAATCTGAGGGGTAACTTTTTCACACAAAGGGTGGTGGGTGTATGGAACGAGCTGCCAGAAGAGGTAGTTGAGGCTGGGACTATTCCAACATTTAAGAGACAGTTAGACAGGTACATTGATAGGACAGGTTTGGAGGGATATGGACCAAACGCGGGCAGGTGGGACTCGTGTAGCTGGGACATGTTGGCAGTGTGGGCAAGTTGGGCCGAAGGGCCTGTCTCCACGCTGTATCACTCTCTATGACTCTAAAATGGCAACAGAATCTCCACAAAATCATGCAATCCATGATGATCCTGCAGGCGCATGACTTAATATTTGTAATTAAAGCCAAAACAGACTGAAATATTGTGATATTGTTTCGAGCCCTCGGTTCTTGTTCGATTTTTAAAAAATGTAAGGTTGCACAAATGGTTACAAACCCCGAAGACATTGTCGTACATCGTACATTCCCAAGAGTGGGCAGGCGTTCAAATGAATATAACTACTAAACAGCAGTAGGTGAAACAGAACGATGTTTTTTTCCATTTCATTAATCAAAATGCTTTGAAACGAACGCTTTCAAGAATGACAGCATGAAAACACAATTGCAGGTGGTGTTTAAGAAGGAACTGCAGATGCTGGAAAATTGAAGGTAGACAGAAGTGCTGGAGAAACTCAGCGGGTGCAGCAGCATCTATGGAGCGAAGGAAATAGGCAACGTTTCGGGCCTTCTTCAGACTGATGTAGGGTGGGGAGAAGAAAGGAAAAAGGACGAGGAGGAGCCCGAAGGCTGAGGGAAAGCTGAGAAGGGGAGGAGACAGCAAAGGCTACCGGAAATTGGAGAATTCAATGTTTATGCCGCTAGGGTGCAAACTGCCCAAGCGGAATATGAGGTGCTGCTCCTCCAATTTCCGGTGGTGCTCACTCTGGCCATGGAGGAGGCCCAGGACAGAGAGGTCGGATTCGGAATGGGAGGGGGAGTTGAAGTGCTGAGCCACCGGGAGATCAGGTTGGCTAATGCGGAGGTGTTCGGCGAAACGATCGCCAAGCGTACGCTTGGTCTCACCGATGTAGATCAGCTGACATCTAGAGCAGCGGATGCAATAGATGAGGCTGGAGGAGATGCAGATGAACCCCTGTCGCACCTGGAACGACTGCTTGGGTCCTTGAATGGAGTCGAGGGGGGAGTTAAAGCGACAGTGTGTTAAATATGACCCCCCTTGACCTAACTCTTTTAAATCTTCTGTTTGCCTGTTTGGAAGTTGTTGTCGATTCAAAACCATGTTTTAATAAACCAAGTAGCTGCTTGCAACTATGCATGTAGTCCCTACGGCACAACTGGTTGAATGATTCACCTGCAGGCGTTACAATTAATTAAAAATATATTCCACTATTAGAACTGTGCCAATGAGTATATTTAAGGAGTGTGGGAAGGAGCCGCAGATGCTGGTTTGAATCGAAGATAGACACAAAAAGCTGGAGTAACTCAGCGGGTCAGGTAGCATCTCTGGAGAGAAGAAATGGGTAGAGTCTTCTTCAGTCTGAAGAAGGGTCTCGACCCGAAACGTCACCCGTTCCTTCTCTCCGGAGATGTTGCCTGTCCCGCTGAATTACTGCAGCTTTTTGTGTCTTCTTCCTTAGGCCCTCTTCGGTCGTGGCTGACCATGGGTGTCTCCAGGGTGCTAGTCCCTCCATGGAGGACGTCTGTGCGTGACTTTGTTTAACGTGGGGAGTCTGGTGCACAGATAGCCACCCCATGGTCCTTGACAGATCTGGGTCAGGATTCAGTGGCATGGAGTCCAAGACGACTGGAGACCCTTTCCTGCTGCAGCCTTCATCCGCCTTCCCAGGTCCACTAAGGTCAGCCAACATCCTCCACCTGTTCCACCGTTGAGGTCTTGGTTGGATTGCTCTTTGTCAGGGACCTGCCCCTCGACCATACTGCCATGGGTGGCCCAACCAGGAGCACGGCTCCAGACAGCATCACTCTCAGGATCTCAGGTCCACACAAGCTTCTCCGCCACGACAAGGTGACAATCTACAGAGAAGCATATGTGTCTATCTTAGTATATTTAAGAATGTATCAAAATGTAGAAATGTTAACTGCATGCCAATAAACAACCACTAAAAATATTATTTCAGTTTTGGATCAAGAAACTGGTGCAATTGAGAATGCTCGGATCATGTATTCCTTTCCATATTTTTCCTTCTAAAGAAGGCTTTTGATATAGTGGCCATCATCAGACAAGGGGAGCAACTGGGAGGTTCTGCCACAGTTGCACAAGATGCTGGAGAGGCCGCATTTGGAGTATTGTAGATAGACACAAAATGCTGGAGTAACTCAGCATGTCCAAGCTTCACTCCGGCAGCACGGTGGCGCAGGGGTAGAGCTACTGCCTTACAGCGCCAGAGACCCGGGTTCGATCCTGACCATGGGTGCTGTCTGTACGGGGTTTGTACGTTCTTCCCGTGACCCGCGTGGGTTTTTTTCCAGGAGCTCCGGTTTCCTCCCACACTCCAAGGACGTACAGGTTTGAAGGTTAATTGGCTTGGCACAAGTGTAAATTGTTCCTAGCATGTGTAGGATGGTGTTGGTGTGAGGGGATCGCTGGATGGGTGAGAACTCAGTGGGCTGAAGGGCCTGTTTCCGTGCTGTATCTCTAAACTAAACTAAACGTTTAGGAAGGAACTGCAGACGCTGGTTTACACTGAAGATAGACACAAAGTGCTGGAGTAACTCAGCGGGTCAGGCAGCATCTCGGAAGAAAAGCAATAAAGGACATTTCGGGTCGAGACCCTTTTTCAGACTAAACCAAATGTTTCTCGTTCCACAGACTTTTTTTCACCTTTTTCAGTTTTTAAATTCTATTTTAAACCTGGAAATTGTTTGTGATGTCCTGAGATTGTGAAGGAAGTTCTATAAGTGCCTGGTTTGACTGTTTCAGCAGTGGAGCCATTATTGCTCAGTTGCAATCTCTCTGATCGAGATCAAAATTATTCTGTGATCTGGACGTTCAGCTACAGAGGTTTTTTTGTGTAAAAAAAGAGAAATAAATTGGCTGCTGGCTGACTGACTTCAAAGGAAACGCTTGCAAAGCCTTCTGGCCTGGGCCTTGTGGATGGTCTCGTCACCATGGAAACCTCCACAACTGGATAAGGAGACTGTGCTGGAAGGAGCTGCAGATGCTGGTTTAAACCAAAATGCTGGAGTAATGCCCCTGTCCCACTTAGGAAACCTGAACGGACACCTCTGGAGACTTTGCGCCCCACCCAAGGTTTCCGTGCGGTTGCCGGAGGTTGCAGGTGGTTGCAGGTGGTTGCCGGAGGTTGCAGGTAGTGGAAGCAGGTAGGGAGACTGACAAAAACCTCCGAGAACCTCCGGGAACCGCGCGGAAAGCTTGGGTGGGGCGCAAAGTCTCCAGAGGTTTCCGTTCAGGTTTCCTAAGTGGGACAGGGGCATAACTCCACGGGACAGAGAACAACTCTGGAGAGAAGGAATGCGTAACGATTCGGGTCGAGACCCTTCTTCGGACTTCAGGGTCAGAGAAGAGGGAAGGAAGGGTGAGGTGTGAAAAGGAGACATCAAAAGAGATGCGAGCGACAACAAAATGCTGGAGTAACTCAGCGGGAGTCTTACTGCTTGTCTGCCTTGTTGTCGCCTTCCCCATAGCCAACAATGAGCCATTCTACATTTCCTTGTACATCGTCTGCTTTGATCTGTCCTTTTCCCCCCCGACTCTCAGTCTGAAGAAGGGTCTCGATCCGAAACGTCACCCATTCCTTCTCTTCAGTGATGCTGCCTGTCCCACAGAATTACTCCCAGCTTTTTGTGTCTATCTTCTGGATAAGGAGTCTGTTGATCAATCCCTGGACTTTAATTCAAAGAAGGCAACAGCGAATGCAACTACAGCTCTTCAAAGTTTGAGGAAATAAAATCGAGAGCTTTGACTAGGTGCCCGCAAGCTGTAAACAACTGCACAAAAGTTGTGGCTAAAAATATCTTGGAGAATGGAACAGTATAAAGTATAAAGACTCTTGCAAACAGTATAAGGATCCCTTCCCGATAGTTTAATTTAGTTCAGTTCAGTTTAGAGATACAGCCCGGAAACAGGCCCTTCGGCCCACCGTATCCTACACCCTACACCCCATTTACACTATCCTACACACACTAGGGACATTTTTAACATATACACCAAGCCTATTAACCTACAAACCTGTACGTCTTTGGAGTGTGGGAGGAAACCGAAGGTACCGGAGAAAACCAAGGCAGGTCAAGGGGAGAACGTACAAACTCCATACAGACAGCCCCCCGTAGTCGGGATCGAACCCGGGTCTCTGGCGCTGTAAGGCTGCAACTCTACCGCTGCGCCTCCGAGCCACTCTACTTTCAGTCTGTGACCCGGAACGTTACCCATTCTTTTTCTCCAGAGATGCTGCCTGACCCGCTGAGTTAGTTACTCCAGTACTTTGCGTCTATCTTCAGTGTAAAGACTGGCGGTGAGGGAGGAGGAAGCACAGTTTGTTGTCTTCTGTTTGCATCCTCGATCCTCCAATGTCTCTCTAATCATTGAGAAATGACATGAAATAACAGTACAGGCACAGGAACAGGCCCTTCGGCCCACAGTGTCCGTGTCAGACATGACGCCAAGTTAAACTGGTCTCCTCTGCCTGCATGTGATCCGTATATCCCTGAAGATAGACACAAAATGCTGGAGTAACTCAGCAGGTCAGGCAGCATCTCTGGATGGAAGGAATGGGTGACGTTTCAGGTCGAGACCCTTCCCTACATATCCAAGCCTCTTGAAAACCCCAATCGTACCTGCTTCCAACACCCCTCCTGGCAGCAGGTCGAGGGCACCCTCCACTCTCAATGTAAAAACCTGCCCTGCAATAAATACTTTAAGCGTTGCCCTTCTCACCTTAAAGCTGTGGGCTCTTAGTCCTTGACATTTACACTCTGGGGAATAAGGTGATGCATCTATCCTCGCCTTGCTTCTCATAAGTTGATAACTTTCTCTCTGTTTGTCCAACCTCTCCTTAGACCTTTAGACTTTAGAGATACAGAGAAACTGGCCCTTCGGCCCACCAGTCCGTGCCGACCAGCGATCACCTCGTACACCAGCACTACCCTGCAGGAAGGATGGGAGACTATTTTAACAACTTACCTAAATCAATTAACAGACAAACTTGCACGTCTTTGGAATGCGGGAGGCAACCGGAGCACCTGGAGAAAACCCACGCGGTCCCAGGGAGAACGCACAAATTCTGTACAGACAGCACCCGTCGTCAGGATCGAACGCAGGTCTCTGGCGCTGTAAGACAGCAACTCTACTGCTGTGCCCCCTAGCCGCCCCCTAGGTAATACCATCTAATCCAGGCAACTTTCTGGCAAATCTCTTCTGTACCCTCTCCAAAGCCTTCCCATCCTTCCTGTAATGGGGCATGAAAACTGCACACAATACTCTAGATGCACACACTACTCCAGATACACACAATACTCCAGATGCCCACAATACTCCAAATACACACAATACTCCAGATACACACACTACTCCAGATACACACACTACTCCAGATACAGACACTACTCCAGATGTACACACAATACTCCAACCCCAAGTCCTACAAAGCTGCAACATGACTTCCCAACTCTATACACATTTCCACTAGTCCAACAACCAGTCTTAACCTGATAGCATCATCAAGGTCTCAACCAACGTCAAATCTTGAATTAACTATAAGCTCAACTTATATCCAGGCATTAGCCTATTATTTCTAAATGGTGAGTATTTTGGAGCTTGCAGGCTTCTGTAAAGCAATTATAGTTATCTTAAATGTCTCTTTGACTCCCAGTAGCGCTTGGTCTCCAGATATCATTAAATTCCACGTCCGTAATTCTTTGATGCCTACAAAACGAGTTGTTTATAAAAAATCTCATTGCTGAGGCCCGGAGCTTAGTGGAACAAAAGGTCTATTCGAATAAATATAAAACTTCAATTGTATAGAATAAAAAGTTGCCTCTCTATATTAAGAACAAATTATATTGTGCCTTTTTGTCCCTCCAGATGCGCGTTTTGTTCATGAATCAGAAGTAAAGATCGGGACATATTTCGGTGTTAATAACTGTGAATTAGCCAAATGCCACAATCGAGCACAGAACTGATTCAGAGATGAATTAGGTCACATTGTTCCCAAATCTGTACGCACGCCAAACATGTCAACGTCTTTAAACACATTTATCAGCTTGCCAATGCGTCACAAGGGGGAAAAACAGTGCTTTTTATCATTGGAACAGAGGCTGTCGGTATCAACGAGTCACATCTATTGGAAAGCAGAACAGAAGCTCACCAAAAATAATCAGACTTTTTGTTTTTTTACCTCCCCTCCCTCAACACGAACACAAAGCACAAAATAGCACAAAAGGTTTGGAGAATACCTGATGGAGTCTGTGCAGAAGTGTTGTGGGTGCACCTGGTATTCGATCCACAAATGTTTCCCTGTCGTGAATGCCGACCACAATTCCGTTTTCATTATTTCATTTCCACGAAGGAGATATTTCAGGGTCACTCCATTGTTAATGCAAGTTTTATTTAACCTCAGCTTTGATAACAGGGTTTTTTTTAAAATAAAAATGAGGAAACTTCCCTGCTTTGAATGCATTATCTATACTTTCATTGAAGTTATGATAGAGTCATGGAAACAGGCCCTCCGGCCCAACTTGCCCACACAAGCCCATCATGTCCCATCTACACTGGTATTACCTGCCTGCGTTTGGCCCATATCCATCTAAACCTATGACAGACACAAAATGCTGGAGTAACTCAGCGGGTTGGGCGGCATCTGTGGATAGAAGGACATTTCGGGTCGAGACCTTTCTTCAGAAACGTCGCCCATTCCTTCTATCCAGAGATGCTGCCCGAGTTACTCCAGCATTTTGTGTCTATCTTGGGTGTAAACCAGCATCTGCAGTCCCTTCCTACATATTCCCTCGAAACCTATTCTATCCATGTACCTTTCTAAATGTATCTTAAAAGTTGCAGTAGTAATCATTACACCATTCATAATTACTAGTATTTCAGGAAATGCTGTCATACTGAAACACAAATCGCATTTGAAAATGCTGTTATTTCAAGAAATAAGTGTATCATGGAGGCATTAGTACAATGGGTGTGGTATTAATGCTAAACAGTATTAGTTGAATTAATACTAAAGAATTGGTACACATGGAGCCTGAAACTGAGCTCAATATAATAAACATGTAGTGAAAGAAATTGGAAGTAATTTCATGCTCCAAGAACTCTACAAACTTGATATTGTTGCTGGCCAACACTACATTGTAGACGCACCCTAGGAATGTTGTTGTTCCTGTTTTAGAAAGGCCAAGAGCAGGCAGGTGGGACTAGTGTAGCGGGGACATGCTGGTCGGTGTGGGCAAGTTGGGCCCGAAGGCCTGTTTCCACACTGTATCACTCTGTGATCACTCTGTGACTCTAAGTGTAAAAGAGCACAGGTCTATTTGTGTGTGAGATATAGAACAGTACAGCACAGGAACAGGCCCTTCAGCCCACTATGTCTGTGCTGAACATGATGCCAAGTTAGACTAATCTCCTCTGCCTGCACGACCCATTTCCCTCCATGTCTGTGTACCCATCCAAAAGCCTCCTATCCTATGGTGGATACGCCACTATCGTATCGGCCTCCACCACCACCCCTGGCAACACATTCCAGGCACCCGCCACTCTTGTGTAAAACAAACTTGTCCTGAAACATGTCCTTTAAACTTCGCCTCTCTCACCTTAAAGTTATGCCTTCTAGTCTTTGTAACTTCCACCCTGGCACAAAGGCCCTGACTGTCTATTCCACTCAAGTCTCTCATCATTTGATATACTTCTATCAGCTCTCCCCTCCCCTCTCATTCCAAAACGGTGTTGGCTTAATGATTGAACAGAACCATTCATCCCTGTCATTTGCTTCTCAAAAAAGGTCATTTTCTTTACCTCACTTTGTTTACACTTTAAATCCAGTCCAAGTGGGAACTTTGTGAAAAACTGCTGTCACCTTGTGGCTGCTTGTTAGAAAACTCTGAGTGCCCTGTATCTGTTAGCCAGTAACAGAGTCCGTGTTTAAAAGCCTATTAACTTAAGTGCAGCAGTTTCCCTGATAAAACTCTGGATAAATACACCACATGATAAATGCATGGACAATGTCCTTTAAACTTTGGTCTGAAGCTTGAAATCTGTAACTTCCTGGTACAGGAGCAGTTTCGTCCCTATGACCAGCGGGCTATTAAATACTATAAGCTCTGAACGTGTGTGTGTGCGTGCGTGTGTGTGTGTGTGCGTGTGTGTGTGTGTAAATATTTATATACACACATTATATACACATACACCTTTACATATATTTATATGTGTATATACACACACACATGTATGTATACATACACAGATACACACATACATATATAGGTGTATGTATGTGTGTATGTATATATATGTATATGTGACAATGTATGTATATACACATATACACACACACATGCACATACATATACAAGTGTGTGTATGTATATATATGTATATGCGAGTATGTATGTATATATACACACACACACACACTGAACTTTTCTCGTTTATTATATTGTTGACAGTGTACCATGTTTATATATTCTGTTGTGCTGCTGCACGTAAGAATTTCCTTGTTCTATCTGGGACATACAATGATAAACCACTCTTGACTCTATTTGTTGGCCAATTCCATTGGCTTCATCTCTGCAGAGTTAAGTAAAGGCGGAAACCTCATCAAGCTTCCCACCTCTGACGTCCGTCTACACAGTCTAACTGGAATATGTATTTGCACATCTAGCATTCTGATTTGTCCTTAAATCAGACGTTTAGACTGCGGGATATATTGGGGCCCTGACAAACGGTGAAGACAAAATGTGAGACGACAACAACTTGAAAGCAATCAAAACCTGCAGACGCTGAAAAACACAGACACACAGACACACAGACACACAGACACACAGACACACACACACACACACACACACACACACACACACACCAATTTCCATTTATACCAAGCCAATTAACCTACAAACCTGCACGTCTTTGGAGTGTGGGAGGAAACCGGAGCACCCGGAGTAAACCCACGCAGGTCACGGGGAGAACGTGCAAACTCCGCACTGACAAGCATCTGTAGTCGGCTCTCTGAAACTGTCAGGCAGCAAATCTACCTTGAACTCATATGTTACAAGTATGTAAGTGCAAGTAAACAGTTAGCCCATTGTTTCCACACCAGCTCTTTGAAAGAGGTCTCCTGACCCAGAAACCTGTAAAACACTCAGCAAACTTTCAAGGGTCTCCACCCGAATCGTCACCCATTCCTTCTCTCCAGAGATGCTGCCTGCCCTGCTGAGTTACTCCAGCATTTTGCGTCTATCTTCGGTTTAAGACAGCATCTGCAGTTCCTTCCTACACTAAACTTACATGGGCCAATGCTAAACTATACATTAATGAAGATTTTTGAGTACCTTTTCTATCAGGCTCGGGCTGTTACTTCACCATCTAGCCACTTTAGTTTAGTTTAGTTTAATTTAGAGATACAGCTGGGAAACTGTCCCTTCGGCCCATCGAATCTGTGCCATCTGCTGATGACCAGTAATCAGTTCACACCAGTTCTATGTAATCCCACTTTCTCATCCACTCCCTAGACACTGGGGACAATATACAGGGGCCAATTAAACAACAAACCCGCACGTCTTCGGGATGTGGGAGCACTTAGAGGAACCGCATGCGGTCACAGGGAGAACGTGCAAACTCCACGCAGATAGCGGCAGAGGTTAGGATCGAACCCGGATCACTGGCGCTGTGAGGTAGCGGCTCTACCCGCTGGGCCGCTGAGCCTCATCAAGCAAGGTCCTGGCTTTGAACGGATTATGCATTCAATGAAAGCCCCTCTGGGGGGAATCTTGTTTTCCCAGACACATTTCATTGACTGTCTACTGCTGGAAACAATTTATCACCAAGAACTGCTGGCGCATTGAAGATTGTTTCATTAAAAATAGTTTTCTCGTGCAACCATGCCACGTTTGACCTGAAACACCAGCACCTCACCCGCCAAGTCACGGAAATGCATGTTTTGTTTTAAACGCCATCATTAACTTGATTATTTTAACCTTCTGATCTAGTGATTAGTCGGTTTCCTCAGTGGGACATTCTTTGAGTACATTTTTCACATCATGTGGGCTTTGTTGAGCAAGGAAGCAATTTTTTATTGTCATTGAAAAATATTTAATTAGTACGGTGGCGCACCGGTAGAGTTGCTGCCTCGCAGCGCCAGAGACCCGGGTTCGATCCTGACAATGGGTGCTGTCTGTACGGAGTCTGCACGTTCTCCCCGTGATCTGTGTGGGTTTTGTCCGTGAGCTCTGGCTTCCTCCCACACTCCAAAGACGTGCAGGTTCGTAGGCTAAAGATAGACACATAAAGCTGGAGTAACTCAGTGGGTCAGACAGCATCTCCAGAGAAAAGTAATAGTCAACGTTTCGACCTAACGCCTATTCCTTTTCTCCAGAGGTGCTGCCCGACCTGCTGAGTTACTCCAGCTTTATGAGTCCATCTTCAGCCTACGAACCTGTCTTCGGTTTAAACCAGCATCTGCAGTTCCTTCCTACATAGGTTGGGAGGCTAATCAGCTTCTTGTCTCTTGTCCTCATAGCAACAAAATGGGAATTAAATAAAAAACATATCCAATTTAACAATATTAGTCCTGCGCAATTAAACACAGATCTCTGCCTCAGAGGGCGGTGGAGGCGGGTTCTCTGGATGCTGTCAAGAGAGAGCTAGATAGGGCTTTTAAAAATAGTGGAGTCAGGGGATATGGGGAGAAGGCAGGAACGGGGTACTGATTGGGGATGATCAGCCATGATCACATTGAATGGCGGTGCTGGCTTGAAGGGCCGAATGGCCTACTCCTGCACCTATTGTCTGTTGTCTATTATCTCCGGCTTGCTTGTTCCTTTTGGACTTCACACAGAGGGAATAATCTGCCAGGCACGATGAGAGATTAATTACAAAGCAGCAATGTGAAGCTCGTGTGATGAATGTTGATCAGCACACTAGATACCAACAAAGACAAGATAACAATGCAGGAAGCATTGATGTTCAGCACTCCTTCACAAGGCTACATATTTCTGTACAAGATCTCAGAACAGGATTTCCACGCTGCTGTTGTATGCCATCCCAGGGAGGATATTAACACCGACAATTTATTAACCATCAAAAGTTACTGCAGTACTTGGTTGCAATGGTTTGCCAGTTGGAATATTGACTCATTACAGGGTCAACTTCAACTGCGCCGAAAGACACCTTAAAACAACTGATTGTGCCCCTCAAAACGCATCGTCATTTATCCCCGGTTTTGGTGGTCACCAAACCAGTTGCAAGCAGTGTCATAGTGTCATAGAGTCTTACAGCGTGGAAACAGGCTCTTCGGCCCAACTTGCCCACACCGGCCAACATGTCCCAGCTACGCTCGTCCCACCTGCCTGCATTTGGACCACATGTTTCTTAAACAGTTTCTTAAACACTGCCTCAGCTACCTCCTCTGGCAGCTTGTTCCATAAGGTCGGCGTGGACTCAGTGGGCCGAAGGGCCAGTTTCCGCGCTGTATCTCTAAACTAAACTAAAGCAAAAGATATGCTGCTGTTAATGTCAGCAAATTGTGCAAAGATAGGTAGGCACTTGTTTGAATATTTGCTGCAGAGCCACAAAGATGTTTATAGTATGTTACAAGAGAATTTCTGCCTCAGTCTGGTGACCTGGCTGCAGTTTTCGTCGGTGCTGTCTGCAATCCTCTGCTCTCCTTCATTGGTCCTTGTACTTCGTAGACAAGCAATGCAAGATGCGGATGGTGGCTTTGAGGTCGACATTAACCACGTCTGTGGGGGAAAAGGGACAACAGAGATCAGATGCACAAACACAGACGCTGACCAATCCCATCCTCGGTTATCAGATCAATGAGAATCCCCCACTCAACAAACCAGCCCACATGGCTGAGAGACACACAAAATGCTGGAGATAAGACACAAAATGGAGGAAGAGCACCTCATATTTCGCTTGGGCAGCTTCCACGCCAGCGGTATGAACATTGACTTCTCTAACTTCAAGTAACCCCGCATCTCCATCCCTCCGCCCCTTCCCAGTTCTCGGACCAGTCTGACTGTCCTCGATGACATTTTAACTGTCTGCTTTGTTGTCACCTTCTCAAGATTCAAGATTCAAGAGAGTTTATTGTCATGTGTCCCAGATAGGACAATGACATTATCTATGGAGTGAAGGAAATAGGCAACGTTTCTGGACGAAACGTTGCCTATTTCCTTCGCTCCATAGATGCTGCTGCACCAGCTGAGTTTCTCCAGCATTTTTGTGTACCTTCGATTTTCCAGCATCTGCAGTTCCTTCTTAAACACAAAGGACAATGACATTCTTGCTTTGCTTCAGCACAACAGAATATTGCAGGCATAAATAAATATAGAACAGATCAGTGTGTCCATCTGCCATTGAATATATATATACACACACACACATAAATAAGCATATAAAGTGCAATAGGCTATTAAAGTTCAGATTTTTGTTCGAGTTGAGTTTAATAGCCTGATGGCTGTGGGGAAGCAGCTATTCCTGAACCTGGATGTTGCAGATTTCATGCTCCTGTACCTTCTACCTGAAGGCAGCGGGGAGATGAGTGTGTGGCCAGGATGGTGTGGATCCTTGATGATGCTGGCAGCCTTTTTGAAGCTCCGAGCTAACAATGACCTATTCTACATTTTCGTTTAAAAACACTTTACTCCCACCTTCAATTTATACCCCGTGTGTAGGAAGGAAATGCAGGTGCTGGTATAAACCGAAGGTAGACACAAAGAGCTGGAGTAACTCAGCGGGACAGGCAGCATCACTAGAGAGAAGGAATGGGTGACGTTTCGGGTCGAGACACTTCTTCAGATGGAGAGTCAGGGGAGAGGGAAACGAGAGATAGAGAGGGTGATGCAGATATGCAAAAAAAGTGACGATGAGAAAGGAAACAGGCCATCGTTAGCTGGTTGATGGGTGAAAACGAGAAGCTGGTGTGACTGGGGTGGGGGAGGGATGGAGAGAGAGGGAATGCCGGGGTTACTTGAAGTTAGAGAAATCTATTAAATGTATACCCTCTTGTTTTAGACACCCCTTGCACGGGAAAAAGGTTCTTACTATCTAACTTATCCAGGCCTTCCTAATTTTGTGTGCGTAGAAACATAGATGCAGGAGGCGGCCATTCGGCCCTTCGAGCCAGCACCGCCATTTATTGTGATCATGGCTGATCGTCTCGAATCAATAACCCGTGCCTGCCTTCTCCCCATATCCCTTGACTCCACTAGCCCCTAGAGCTCTATCTAACTCTCTCTTAAATCCATCCAGTGACTTGGCCTCCACTGCCCTCTGTGGCAGGGAATTCCACAAATTCACAACTCTCTGGGTGAAAAAGTTTGTTCTCACCTCAGTCTTAAATGGCTTCCCCTTTATTCTAAGTCTGTGGCCCTATCAGGTCTTCCCTCATCCTTCAATGTTCCAAAGAAAACTATCCATGTTTGTCCTCCTCCTCTTTATAGCGAATACACTCCGATCCAGGCCATCTACTCACAAGGTCAGAGTAATGGGCAAGTTGGGCCGAAGGGCCTGTTGCCATACTGCATGACTCTATGACTCTTAATTCCTCTGATGTACATCTAACTAATGTCCTCCTATACATGTCACAGCCTGGTGACTGTCCTCTCCACCCTCTGACATCCATCCCATACCCTGGTGGCCAGAATGTCACACAACACGTTGTTTAACAAAGAACTGCAGATGCTGGAACAATCGAAGGTAGACGGGAAAATGCTGGTGAAAGTCAGCGGGTGAGGCTTCAGACTGAAGAAGGGTCTCGACCCGAAACTCTACCTTTTCAGCGGGTGAGGCAGCATCTATCTTCCACTAAATATTATTCCCTTCATCCTGTATCTGCCCACTGTGGACAGCTTGATTGTAATCATGTGAAGTCTTTCCACCGACTGGATTGTACCCAACACAAAGGCTTTTCACTGTACACCAGTACACGTGACAATAAACAAAACAGTTTTGAGATGAAGGGAATACTGAGGATTCTGCCTGGAAACTGCAAAGTCCCGATGATGATGTTCCTCAAAGGAGACAAGATGGTGTAATGATGCAGACAACTGCAAGGTCACTCTGAACAGAACTCTTCATGATGAACAGCACATCCGTTTGCTCGCGGAGCTAGCAAATGCTCAATAATTTTTAAGAAGCTAAAACTGGCTCAAGACAAGATATAATCAGAGATACTGGATCATTAACACACAGGCCACATAAGTTCATGTGATAGGAGCAGGATTAGGCCATTCGGCCCATCAAGTCGACTCCACCATTCAATCATGGCTGATCTATCTCTCTCTCCTAACTCCATTCTACTGCCTTCTCCCCATAACCTCTGACACCCGTACTAATCAAGAATCTATCCATCTCTGCCTTAAAAGTATCCATAGACTTCCGATTCAGATTCAAATTTATTGTCATTGTGCAGTGTGCAGTACAGAGACAATGAAATGCAGTTAGCATCTCCCTAGAAGAGTGACATAGAATATGAGCAATAACTTGGCCTCCACAGCCTTCTGTGGCAATGAATTCCACAGATTCACCACCCTCTGACTAAAGAAATTCCTCCCCATCTCCTTCCTAAAGGAAAGTCCTTTAATTCTGAGGCTGTGAACCTCTGGTCCTAGACTCTCCCACTAGTGGAAACATCCTCTCCACATCCACTCTATCCAAGCCTTGGCATGGCATCTTCTCCAGGCCTTTCACTATTCGGTAAATTTCAATTTCGGTCACACGCTCACCCGAGTTATCATCTGGGTGACTTTAACCTTGAGGTACTTTGTTGTTGCATCTGACTGACTCCCTTGAAGAGTGCTCATTGAAGTGGAACTATGGATAGGTTGCCATGGCTGTCACTAATCCCTCCAGAATATGTCAATGTTGTAGACACAAATTGCTGGAGTAACTCAGTGTGACAGGGAGCATTTCTGGAGAGAAGGAATGGGCGACGTTTCGAGTCGAGACCCTTATATTAATTCTGCGGTGATTTGTGTCACGTACCGAGTGCATATCTTGAAGCTACGGGGAGGGAATTACTAAACCAGTAAACAGGGCCAGGAATTGGTCAACATAGCCAACCCGAGATGACATTGCAAGGTCGTTAGATTAATAGTTCACTCAAAATCTCTACGTTTGTAATGAATTGGTTGCATAGATCTGACATTGTCATCGCAGTCCATCAGTGGCCATTAAAAAACACTGAAAGAGGATTAAAATGAACTGTATTTTACAAAATAAACCTTCCCCCGTCCGATATTCCATATTTAGTTGTTTAGTTTATGGATGCAGTGCGGAAACAGGCCCTTTGGCCCACCGAGTCCGCGCCGACCAGCGATCCCCGCACATTAACACTCTCCAACACACCAGGGACAATTTACAATCTTTACCAAAGCCAATTAACCTACAAACCTGCACCTGGAGTGTGGGAGGAAACTGGAGCACCCAGGGAAAACCCATGGGGAAAGCATGCAAACTCCATACAGCCAGAGGCAGGATCGAACTCGGGTCTCTGGCGCTGTAAGGCAGCAACTCTAACGCTGCGCCACTGTGCCACATTGGGTTGTAAGCTCCCCCAGCAGAATATGAGGTGCTGTTCCTCCAGCTTGCATGTATCAACAACAAGAGGAGTCGAGTATAGGAGCAAAGAGGTCCTTCTGCTGATGTACAAAGCCCTAGTGAGACCACACCTGGAGTATTGTGTGCAGTTTTGGTCCCCTAATTTGAGGAAGGACATTCTTGCTATTGAGGGAGTGCAGCGTAGGTTTGCAAAGTTAATTCCCAGGATGGCGGGACTGTCATATGCTGAGAGAATGGAGCAGCTGGGCTTGTACACTCTGGCGCTTAGAAGGATGAGAGGGTATCTCATTGAAACATATAAGATTGTTAAGGGCTTGGACATGCTAGAGGCAGGAAACATGTTCCCGATGTTGGGGGAGACCAGAACACAGTTTAAGAATAAGGAGTAAGCCATTTAGAACGGAGACGAGGAAACACTTTTTCTCACAGAGGGTGGTGAGTCTGTGGAATTCTCTGCCTCAGAGGGCGGTGGAGGCAGGTTCTCTGGACGCTTTCAGGAGAGAACTAGATAGGGCTCATAAAAATAGCAGAGTCAGGGGATATGGGGAGAAGGCAGGATTGGGGATGATCAGCCATGATCACATTGAATGGCGGTGGTGGCTCGAAGGGCCGAATGGCCTACTCCTGCACCTATTGTCTATCCTCAAGCTGGCAATGGAGGAGGCCCTGGACAGCAAGGCCGGTTTGGGAATGGGAAGAGGAGTTCGCAGTTTTTGGAGGAACAGCACCTCATATTTTGCTTGGGCAGCTGACAACCCAAACGTCACCCATTCCTTCTGTCCAGAGATGCTGCCTGTCCCGCTGAGTTACTCCAGCAGTTTGTGTCCAACGTGGATGGCAACCGTGCGATCCAGCCGGCCTTGGCTGACTTAGCGCAAGTGCTCGGCGAAACGATGGCTTAGTCTACGCATGGTCTTATCGATGACTGTGAAGTTAAATCTTCATAATCACGTGGTAAGGGGCAGGATATGCAAAAATACAGAAAGCATTGGAACCACCAAGAATGATCAAGGTTTACAAGAATGATTCCAGGGATAAATAGATATGGGGAGAAGGCATGCACGGGTTATTGATTGGGGACGATCAACCATGATCACAATGAATGGAGGTGTTGGCTCGAAGGGCCGAATGGCCTCCTCCGGCACCTATTTTCTATAAGTGGGTTAACCTATGATGAGCGTATGACGGCACTGGGCCTGTACTCGCTGGAGTTTAGAAAAATGAGGGGGGGGGGCTCATTGAAATGTACAGAATAGTGAAGGGTTTGGATAGAGTGGATGTGGAGAGGTTGGAGAGTCTAGGACTAGAGGTCATAGCCTTAGAATTAAAGGATGTTCTTTTAGGAAAGAGATGAGGAGGAATTTCTTTAGTCAGAGGGTGGCGAATCTGTGGAATTCTTTGCCACAGAAGGTTGTGGATGCCGTTAGTGGATATTTTTTAAGGCAGAGTTAGATAGATTCTTGATTAGTATGGGGATCAAGAGGTTACGGGGAGAAGGCAGGAGAATGGGGTTAGGAGGGAGAGATAGATCAGCCTTAATTGAATGGCGGAGAAGACTTGATGGGCCGAATGGCCGAATTCTTCTCCTATCACATGATCCTACGACTTATGAACCATTATAATTGGCAATGTTTCAAAAGAATTTATTTAATTACGGGCTAATAAACGGGAAAATGGCTTATACTCAAATTCTGGAAAAACGCTCCTATACCAACAATAAATATGTGGATTTCAAATATGTTCGAAACACTACACCTGGAAGATATGAGACTCCTCCTTGCAGGCAAAGCAGACCACTTCCAAAAGACGTGTTCTGCATTTATTGATTTACTACAAGTATAAGGTGCAACAGTAATTTAAAAAATAAACGGTGCCAGGATCTGGTAATGGGGGATGAAAAATATGAAGTTGGTATATCCCTTTTTGTGTGTTTTTTTTATTATAATAGAGTGATTGTTTCTCTTTTTTTCTTTCTTTTCTAGGGTCTATTTCTTAACTTTCTTCTCTAACTCTTTCTCTAAGGGGCTTTTTATTTTCAACACTCTCTCGCACTATCACGACTCTTTCTCACTTTCTTCACTTCCTTTATTTCTATCTTTCTTAAAGCTCAAAAAATGAAGGGGTGCAACAAATGTAATAAGATATATGTGGTGTGTATTACTGCAACTTATTGTACTTTTAATAAATAAAAATTAAAAAAAATAAAAATTTAAAAAATAATTGGCAATGTAATAATAATACTGAACATAGCATTGCACGATCAGGCTCAAAAGAGTGAAAACGTCCATCCTTCTTTTCTCAATCGCCACTGACCTTGGGGATTAATGGGATAATTCAACAGTCCTCTGTCTTTAAGAAGCTCCAGCATGAAAGATACGTTGTGAAGCTGCGTTGAAGGAGAACAGATAATTAAAAACCCCCGAGTAAAAACACGCAGATGCCGGAAGTCCGAAACTAAATCAGGACACGCTGGAAACACTCAGTGGGTCAGGCAGCATCCGCGCTGAGAGGAGCAGAGTGGCAATCAAAAGCAGGGCTCTTCCTGCTTTTGTTTAAACACAGGGGAGGGCAAGCTGCCAAGATTTCATTCAGGAGTTGCCGGAATAATTAATTGAGTTCAGCTTAAAACATTTGGATTGAATCCTGGCTGTTACACTGAGAGTTTTCGCAGAATTCATGAATAGTTTAATCACCCTGAATTCAATTAAGCCCAAGCAACTGAAGATCAGGGATTTGAGAGGCTCGTGAGGTAAGCAATTGTGAATCTAGATGCCAAGAAACACATATACTTCACGCTGACGGAACACAAAAATGCTGGAGAAACTCTGCGGGTGCAGCAGCATCTATGGAGCGAAGGAAATAGGCAACGTTTCAGCCCGAAACCCGGAAGGAAATAGGCAACGTTTCGGGCTGAAACCCGGAAGGGTTTCGACCCGAAACGTTGCCTATTTCCTTCGCTCCATAGATGCTGCTGCACCCGCCGAGTTTCTCCAGCATTTTTGTCTACCTTCGATTTTCCAGCATCTGCAGTTCCCTCTTAAATACTTCACACTGACTTTTAGTTTAGTTTCACAGCCTGAAGAAGGATCTCGACCCGAAACGTCATCCGTTCCTTCTCTCCAGAGATGATGTCTGACTCGCTGAGTTGCTTTTTGATGACCATCTTCAGTTTAAACCAGCATCTGCAGTTCCTTCCTACACATTTAGTTTAGTTTAGCGATACAGCGCGGAAACAGGCCCTTCGGCCCACCGAGTCTGCGCCGACCAGCGATCCCCGCACACTAACGCTATCCTACACACACTGGGGACAATTTACAATGATACCAAGCCAATCTACAAACATGTACATCTTTGCAGTGACTTCTTTGAAACCTTTATGCCATTGAAATGCAGGTAAGGTGGAGGAGTCACATTCAAACAAACACCTACAATGAGTAAGGTACACAAAATTGCTGGGGAAACTCAGCGGGTGCAGCAGCATCTATGGAGCGAAGGAAATAGGCGACGTTTCGGGCCGAAACCCTTCTTCAGACTGATGGGGGGTGGGGGGGGGGGGGAGAAGGAAGGAAAAGGGGAGGAGGAGGAGGAGCCCGAGGGCGGGCGGATGGGAGGGTGGGAGGAGACAGCTAGAGGGTTAAGGAAGGGGAGGAGACAGCAAGGGCTAGCAAAATTGGGAGAATTCAATGTTAATGCCATCCGGACACAAGGTCCCCAGACGGAATATGAGGTGCTGTTCCTCCAATTTCCGCTGTTGCTCACTCTGGCAATGGAGGAGACCCAGGACAGAGAGGTCGGATTGGGAATGGGAGGGGGAGTTGAAGTGCTGAGCCACCGGGAGTTCATGCTGCTGCACCCGCTGAGTTTCCCCAGCAATTTTGTGTACCTACAATGAGTAAATTGGTAATGAGATTATGTTCACTCTGGGTGGTTCCAATAGTGTAGAGCTATTGCCTCACAGTGCCTGAGACCCGGTTTCGATCCAGGCCTCGGGTGCTGTCTTTGTGGAGTTTGCTTGTCCTCCCTGTGGGTTTACTCTGGGTGCCCTCACTTTCCTCCCACATCCCAAGGACGTGCGGGTTTGTAGGTAAATTGGCTGCTGCAAGCTCCCCCCTAGCTTGCAGGGAGTGGGTGCAAAAGTGGGGTAACATTGTGAAAGGTTGATCAAAGAGCCTGTTTGTTTCCATCTTACAATCAGTGGGTGTATGGAGCAGGCTGCCAGAGGTAGTTGAGGCTGGGACTAAGAAACACTTAGACAGGTACATGGATAGGACAGGTTTGGAGGGATATGGGCCAAACGTGGGCAGGTGGGGCTAGTGTTGATGGGACACGTTGGTCGGCGTGGGCAAGTTGGGCCTGTTTTCACGCTGTAAGATTCTCTGACTCTATAATCAAACATGGCTTGTGTATGCATTAGCCTCTGTTGAGGAAGCTGCACTTCTATCCCTCACCACAAGGTGGCTGGTTGCAGAGTTGAGCAGAAGGACAATGGCCTTCCCCCACCCCCCCCCCCCCCCCAGACTGGGTTTGGAAGCTGACCATGTGTGTGGGAAGGAACTGCAGATGCTGGTTCAAACTGAATTCAGACACAAAATGCTGGAGTAACTCAGCGGGACAGGCAGCGTCCCGAAACGTCACCCATTCCTTCTCTCCAGAGATGCTGCCTGTCCCGCTGAGTTACTCCAGCATTTTGAGTCTATCTGGGGAAAACTGACCGAGTGAATTATTCCACATGGATCCCTCTCATCGGGAGACCAGCGCAAAAACAGACAAACGATGAGTTGTTCCTTCCATCTGGGCCGTTAAGTATTGCGACAGAAAGTCTCAAAGGACCACGGGCAGGGAGGGGTTTGTCAGCTCACCTTTTCTTTCTCGTCTGAGGGCCTTAAATAATATTCACTCAGATGAATGAAATATCCTTCCAGCTGTCCAATTAATAGAATCATTATCACTCCATTGGAAAACTGGCAAAAAAATAAAGGCAGAAATAATGAAATCAGGACAGATCAAGTACTTTATTTTTAGATAATAAATCAATGATTCAGATGTGACAAAATTCTACTTGGATAGAGATGAGCAAGCTGTAGACTCTCAAGGATATTAAGCAGTTTAGTTTGGAGGTACAACATATAAATATAGAAAATAGGTGCAGGAGTAGGCCATTCGGCCCTTCGAGCCTGCACCGCCATTCAATATGATCATGGCTGATCATCCAACTCAGTATCCCGTACCTGCCTTCTCTCCATACCCCCTGATCCCCTTAGCCACAAGGGCCACATCTAACTCCCTCTTAAATATAGCCAATGAACTGGCCTCAACTACCTTCTGTGGCAGAGAGTTCCACAGATTCACCACTCTCTGTGTGAAAAATGCTTTTCTCATCTCAGTCCTAAAAGACTTCTCCCTTATCCTTAAACTGTGACCCCTTGTTCTGGACTTCCCCAACACCGGGAACAATCTTCTTGCATCTAGCCTGTCCAACCCCTTAACATGGAAGCAGGCCCTTCGGCCCACCAAGTCCATGCTGACCATCATTCACACTTGTTCTCTAATCCTACTTTCTCATCCACTCCCTACACACGCCGGGGGCAATTAACCTACATACCTGCATGGGATGTGGGACGTGGGAGGAAACTGGAGCACCTGGAGGAAACCCACGTGGTCACAGTGAGAACGTGCAAACTCCTCATAGAAAACAACACCCGAGGTCAGGATCGAACCTGGATCTCTGGTGCTGCGAGGGTTAGCAGCTCTACCAGCTGCGCCACCGTGCCCCCCATCAATTAAACAATGGAAGAACCACACTGCTTCTTCAGTCATAGAAACATAGAAATTAGGTGCAGGAATAGGCCATTCGGCCCTTCGACCCTGCACCGCCATTCAATATGATCATGGCTGATCATCCAACTCAGTATCCTGTACCTGCCTTCTCTCCATACCCCCTGATCCCTTTAGCCACAAGGGCCACATCTAACTCCCTCTTAAAAATAGCCAATGAACTGGCCTCAACTACCTTCTGTGGCAGAGAGTTCCGGAGATTCACCACTCTCTGTGTGAAAAATGTTTTTCTCATCTCAGTCCTAAAAGATTTCCCCCTTATCCTTAAACTGTGACCCCTTGTTCTGGACTTCCCCAACATCGGGAACAATCTTCCTGCATCTAGCCTGTCCAACCCTTTAAGAATTTTGTAAGTTTCCATAAGATCCCCCCTCAATCTTCTAAATTCTAGCGAGTACAAGTCGAGTCTATTCCTCAGATTCCTCAGTCTAGTCCTCAGATTGTCCCGAGTATGTGAATGTTAGGACTTAATGAGCGGGGATCGCTGGTCGGGGCGGCCTCGGCGGGCCTGTTTCCACGCTGTACCCCTGAAACTAAAAACGAGACGTACAGACCTGTGCGCTAAAATCATTCACGGTCACACCAAGCTTCAGCAGATGCCTGTTGACAAAGTGAAGCAACGCCTAAAAGGGAAAACAAAAATGCAGTTCAACTCTGGACCAAATTTGGTTCGGCCAGTTCACCTGTCCCTCTCAAATCTGAAAACATAACAAAAGTGGAAACATACTACCTGCTGCACCACCTTTACTTTGTCTGGGCCGAGCTTAAAGAGTTCATTAATGGTGTCCGCTTCTAAAAATTATAAAAGTAACTTTCAGAATAATAACACCACACCACATAAGTTCTTATTGCAAGAATTCCTATTGCTTCTTATGTGCAAAGTTTAGCTTTAAAAGTTCAATTGAGTTTATTGTCACGTGTATCGAGGTACAGTGAAAAGCTTTGTGTTGCGTGCTATCCAGTCAGCGGAAAGAGTTTCGGAGATTCAGCGGGGATTCAGCGTGGAAACAGGCCCTTCGGCCCACCGAGTCCATGCCAACCCATTCACACTAGTTCTGTGTTATCCCATTTTTGCATCCACTCCCTGCACAATTCACAGAGGACCAATTAACCTACAAACCCCTCATGTCTTTGGGATGTGGGCGAACGTGCACACAACACAAGTTCTTACTGCAAGATTATTCATATCGTTCAGATTTTGCTTTTTAAGTATCGAAGCTACTTATTTGCAAAGCTGAGTTTAGTTTTAGAGAGACAGCATGGAAACAGGCCCTTCGGCCCACCAAGTCCATGACACCTATACTAATCAATTCATTTAAAAAATATGAACTAACTGATACTATAACTGAATATTGAAGAATAATCCCGACAACAATGTACATTGATTTGTTTTCTTACCATCATAGAGTTTTAAGGTGAAGGGGAGAAGATTTAATAGGAATCTGAGGGGTAACCTTTTCGCACAAAGGGTGGTGGGTGTATGGACAAGCTGCCAGAGGAGGTTTGTGTGTTATCACATCTTCGAAAAAACAAGGCAGTAACAATAACATTTTTACATACTCCGGTTGACATTTTTCCCCTCGAGTCCAAAATCTACTTACCTCTCTCTGTCCCGCTCTCTCTCTCTCCCTCCCCTTCTCTCTTTCTCTCTCTGCCTTTCTCTCTTTCTCTGTCTGCCCCTCCCTTGCTCTCTCTTTGCCCTCTCTCTCTACCCCCCTCCCTCTCCAGCCGTGCCTGCAAGTTGGGGGCAATGCGTGAGTGGATAGGGCGGGGGATGGGGTAAAAGGAGCAAATGAATAATATTAATAGAATATCAAGGGGGGTGGTTAGTGTGTGTGTGGGGTGTGTGGTTAGTGTGTGTGTGTGTGTGAGGGGGGGGGTGGTTAGGGTGTGTGTGACGCCGCAGCCCCCCCCCCCCCCTCAACTGCCCGTTGAGGGGACGGGACCCAACAGGTCCCACTTGGTCTAGTATACCTCTAAATGTCAGAGTCAGTGAAGTGTTCATATCTTACCTGATGCTTCATTTTGTTCTTCATTCCTATTCCAAAACAAAGTTTACAAATTAAAATCCAATTCAAGTTATCTCTGGTTTATGAACAAGACATAATTATTTTCAATCGGTCTGCAGAGCAGTCTTGCGCAGAATACACAACACCTGATACCTGTACCTACACCGGGAATCATGTACAAAACATGCTCTGAAATATCCATGGAAGTTTAGTTAAATTTAGTTTAGAGATACAGCCTGGAAACAGGTCCCTTCGGTCCACTGAGTCCACGCCAACCAGGGATCCCCGTACACTAGCACTATCCTACACACACTAGGTACAATTGACTATTTGTACCATGCCAATTAACCTACAGACCTGTACGTATTTGGAGTGCGGGAGGAAACCGGAGCATCCGGAGAAACCTCACGCAGGTCACGGGGAGAACGTACAAACTCCGTACAGACAGGCTGAAGAAGGGTCCCGACCCAAAAAGCCATCTGTTCATTTCTCTCCACAGATGCTGCCTGACCCGCTGAGTTCCTCCAGCACTTTGTTTTTAGCTGAAGACCAACACAGACTCAATTTCACCTGTGATGGCAAAATGTCACAAATTCACTTGTTACAAATAGATTGGTTTACACTCAGAGAAGAAATGATTCAAATCTCAAAACTCAAAGCGCAGGTAGGTCGATTTAAAAGCACCGACATGACCATAGATAATGGTGAAAACACTCAGTAGGTCAGACGGCGCCCGGGTGGAGAGAAGAATTAACTCTGCAGACAAATGACCTTTTTTTACACTTGGGTTTGTCATTTCTCACTTCGAACATCCACATATTAATATCCACACATTCTGAAGAAGGGTCTCAACCAGAAACCTCACCCATTCCTTCTCTCCGGAGATGCTGCCTGTCCCGCTAAGTTACTCCAGCTTTTTGTGTCTATCTTCAAATATTTATAAGATTCTTCCCACATTAATGAAGCGGTATGATACCAAACAGAGCATTTTTTTTTTTACCTTTTCCCAGTGATATATTCCAAGTGTTTTGATGTTTTTATTCCTGTTTTGTCAACCTGGGAAACCAAGATTTAACAAACTTAAAAGTTGAAGAAAAACAAAGTTGAATTGTTGTGGATTTATGTATTTATTGATTTTAAATTTATTAGAAGCAAATGTACAAAAATAGAACCAACGGCATATGAAACAATACAGTTGATGTACTGCTTCAATTTTAACTTTTAGCTATAGTTGGAAGAAAAGAAAGGAGAAAAAGCAAGAAAGAGAAAAAGTGAAATGTGCAAAGATCGAACCCCTAGACTACCAAGTGGTGTAGCCAAAGAGTGAGTAAATGAAAGAAAGAAAGAAGAGAGGAATAGAAAAAAAAAAAAAAAAAAAAAGAAAGGGACAAAAATAAAAATAAAAAATAAAAAAGTGGTGATATACCTACCTCACATCCCTCCCCACCCAACCCATAATTAGATTTAAATCCAAAATTGTGTTGTACCATATTATCCTTGTAATAAATCAATGAATGATGTCCATGTCTTCGAAAAATGATCTGTTTTTTCTTGTGGATTTATACGTATGTTTCAAAATGCCTCCCATCCATGGGAAAGGAATGAGCATCGGATAAGCGATTAACTCTGTCTGTTTGGTTGCAATAGTTACCTCAAGAATTAGGGTTTCCAGGCACACGTTTTCTGGAAGGGGAATATTGGGTCTGAAATGCGTTGTGATGGCAACCAAGAGGTGTAACGTGGCTATCAGATCCTTGTTGTGGATCACTGAAAGTCAAAGAAAACAAAAAAAGTTACCATAGAGAAAACCGGCAACCTTCAATTGCAAGAGAACATTGTCTATGAATGTGTCAACAAGTCCCATGGCGTCTATCCATAGAAGTGTGAAAACAGCACACTTCCAGATTCGGCGACATTTCCTTCCCAAGAGAGACACAAAATGCTGGAGTAACTCAGCGGGACAGGTAGCATCTCTGGAGAGAAGGAATGGGTGACGTTTCGGGTCGAGTACCTTCTTCAGAGGAGCCGTCTGAAGAAGCATCTCATAGAAATATAGAAAATAGGTGCAGGAGTAGGCCATTCGGCCCTTTGAGCTTGCACCGCCATTCAATATGATCATGGCTGATCATCCAACTCAGTATCCTGTACCTGCCTTCTCTCCATACCCCCTGATCCCTTTAGTCACAAGGGCCACATCTAACTCCCTCTTAAATATAGCCAATGAACTGGCCTCAACTACCTTCTGTGGCAGAGAATTCCAGAGATTCACCACTCTCTGTGTGAAAAATGTTTTTCTCATCTCGGTCCTAAAGGATTTCCCCCTTATCCTTAAACTGTGACCCCTTGTTCTGGACTTCCCCAACATCGGGAACAATCTTCCTGCATCTAGCCTGTCCAACCCCTTAAGAATTTTGTAAGTTTCTATAAGATCCCCCCCTCAATCTTCTAAATTCTAGCGAGTACAAGCCGAGTCCATCCAGTCTTTCTTCATATGAAAGTCCTGACATCACAGGAATCAGTCTGGTGAACCTTCTCTGTACTCCCTCTATGGCAAGAATATCTTTCCTCAGATTAGGGACCAAAATTGTACACAATACCCCAGGTGTGGTCTCACCAAGACCCTGTAGAACCTCCCTGCTCCTTTCGACCTGAAACGTCACCCATTCCTTCTCTCCATAGATGCTGCCTGTCCCGCTGAGTTATTACAGCTTTTCATGTCTATCTTCGGTTTAAACCGGCATCTGCAGTTCCTTTCCACACAGTATCTTCCCGGCTGCTATCAGGCAACTGAACCGTCCTAAATTGGAGGAGCAGCACCTCATATTCCGCTTGGGCAGTCTGCATCCCGGTGGCTTGAACATTGACTTCTCCAATTTCCGGTAGCCCTGGCTGTCTCCTCCCCTTCTCAGCTCTCCCTCAGCCCTTTGGTTCCTCCTCTTCCTTTCTTCTTCCCGCCCCCACCCTGCATCAGTCTGAAGAAGGGTTTCGGCCCTGTCCCACTGAGTTACTCCAGCATTTTGTGTCAATCTTCAATTTAAAATATATTGGTCTCAAATTTATTGTTTTCCTACCTAATTTAAAAGCTATTGATCGCGATACAGATTTGAGACGAAGATTTTGTCGGATTGACTTGGTAATATTTTAATATCCTATCCATTGTCACTGTTTATGAATTTCCTTTTTGTGTGGCTTATCATCGTGAAAAATCTCGGTTCTGCGGCGAAACTTTCATTTGCATTTCACCTGGTTACGTTCAAACCCATTGTATTCAGGACTAGAGAGTCTGAGCTACAGGGAGAGGATGAGCAGGCTGGGACTCTATTTCTTGGAGCGCAGGAGGACGAGGGGTGATCTTACAGCGGTGTAAAAAATCACGAGAGGAATAAATCAGGTAAATACACAGGGTAGACAAAAGTGCTGGAGAAACTCAGCGGGTGCAGCAGCATCTATGGAGCGAAGGAAATAGGCAACGTTTCGGGCCGAAACTTTGCCTATTTCCTTCGCTCCATAGATGCTGCCGCACCCGCTGAGTTTCTCCGGCAAGTTTGTCTACCTTCCCTTTATCATGTATCTGTTCACTGCGGATGGTTTCAGTGCAATCATTTATTGTCTTTCCGCTGACTGGTTAGCACGCAACAAAACCTTTTCACCATTCCTCGATACACATGACAATAAACTAAACTGAACTACAACTAAAGGATAATTTTGTTTTGTTAGTTATTATTGTCATGAGTACTGAGGTACATTGAAGAGCTTTTTGTGGCATGCTATCCAGACAATGAAAATACTATACATATTTACCAGCAAGCCATTTACAGTGTACAAATAAACTGTATAAACACTTAGTGTGGAAGATAGAGTCCAATCAAGTCGAATTAACGATTGTTCAAAGACCTCCACTGAGGTAGGTGGGAGGTCAGGGCCGCTCCCTAGCTGGTGGGAGGATGGTTCAGTTGCCTGATAACAGCTGGGAAGAAACTGTTTAAGAAGGAACTGCAGATGCTGGAAAATCGAAGGTATACAAAAAAGCTGGAGAAACTCAGCAGGTGCAGCAGCATCTATGGAGCAAAGGAAAAAGGCAACGTTTCGGACCTGAAGCCCGGAAGGAAATAGGCAACGTTTCGGGCCGAAACCCTTCCGGGTTTCGGCCCGAAACGTTGCCTTTTTCCTTCGCTCCATAGATGCTGCTGCACCCGCTGAGTTTCTCCAGCTTTTTTGTGTACCTGGGAAGAAACTGTCCCTGAATCCGGAGGTGTGCGTTTTTACACTTCTGTACCTCCTGCCTGATGGGAGAGGGGAGAGTGACCAGGGGGTGCGACAGGTGCTTTGATTATGCTGCTGGCCTTGCCGAGGCAGCGTCAGGTGTAGGAGGGAAGGAAGGTCGGATTGCTTGACGGATATTGTCCAAGTTGGGAAGTGGCGTCAATCTCACTGGGAAAGCAAGGGACTGCCATTAAGCGTTGGCCTCGGCATCATGTTCGGCACGGACATTGTGGACAGTACGGCCCGTTCCTGTGCTGTACTCTTCTATGTTCTATGTTCTAATGGTCAGCAGCTTCCTGCAATGCACATACGGTCTATGTTCCAGTTCAGACTGTTGTCCTCTGTAACTTGGAGAAGCTGGTTCACTCGACCCAACACAGCACCCAGCTTCTTTTTCTGTGCGTTGGCAGATAGAGCAATCTCTTCTACATCCAGCTTGACTTCACCCAAATGCACTAAAGGGGAGAGAAACAAGACTTTAGTAAAACAGCCAAAAGGGACCACATAATCCAAATTTGATCTGAATCTGAAGAAGGGTTTCGGCCTGAAACGTCGCCTATTTCCTTCCGGGTTTCGGCCCGAAACGTTGCCTATTTCCTTCAGGGTTTCGGCCCGAAACGTCGCCTATTTCCTTCGCTCCATAGATGCTGCTGCACCCGCTTTTTTGTGTACCACCAAATTTTCATTCTGAGTTTATTTGGGGTCAAGATTTAAAGTAAATTTTTGCCCAAAACAAAATCTTACATATTTACTGGAACAATAGAAAAATTGCAGGTTTAGTTTTGAAATGCAGGGTGGAAACAGGCGGCCCTTCTACCCACCGAGTCCCTGCCGACCAGCAATCACCCATACGCTCGTTCTACCCTACACACTAGAGGCAATTTACAGAAGCCAATTAACCTACAAACCTGCAGGTCTTTGGAGTGTGGGAGGAATCCGGAGCAACCGGGGAAAACCCACGCGGCCACAGGGAGAACGTACGAACCCCGTACAGACAGCACCCGTAGTCAGGATTGAACCCGGGTCTCTGGGGCCGTATGGCAGCAACTCTACCGCTGCGCCCGACGCTGGGATTACAAAACACAAATGAAGGCAGGAAACCCTGTGGTAAAAGGGAAACTATCACGTAAGAAAAACCCTTCCCTCTTCTCATTATCCAGGCACCGATGCAGTGCTTACAGGTGAAACAGTGTTACATCTCTGGTGTAATGCAATGAGCGCTGACGTTGTGGTGTGCTCGACACTGCATGGAACGATTTGAGACGGGGTGGCCACTCTGCGGAGCGCCTTCGCCTCAATCCACACAGGTGGCCGTGAGCTTCTAGTCTCTCCGGCCCAATCCCACTCTGACCTCTCCGTCCTTGACCTTCTACATTGCTCCACTATCAGCCCAAGGAACAGCATTGCTTCCAGCCAGCACATTGTCAGCTTCCGGACTTCATACTTTATTTAATAATGTCAGCTAACCTCACCCTTTATTGTTCAAAATGGAACTGCAGATGCTGGAATATCGAAGGTACACAAAATTGCTGGGGAAACTCAGCGGGTGCAGCAGCATCTATGGAGCGAAGGAACCCTTTATTCCCTCTTTCTGCACTGATATGACTGTACTTTTCTCTCTTACTCTAAAAGCTGGGGGAGGGGGGGGGGATTTAAGCAATCGATAACCTTGACAATTTAACTTCTGTCGCAGCCATTCCCTCTGTTCTCTCCACCCTTTGCCCTACTTACTATGTGCCTGTGTTCTCTAGATTCCCATTCTGATGACACTAAACATTGACCAATTCCCTCTCCTCTCCAACTCACCTTCATAGAGTCTCCAGCATTCCCCGTTCATCTCAAACTTTGAATTCTTCTACTTAGCGCACTAATAACCTCAAATGACAAGTTAGAAGATATATTATTCCAGAAGGACAGTGATTTACACCGTGTAAAACACCTTGTATGATTCAGCAGTTTCAGTGTGGGTGGATGTTTTTCTAAAGCTACAAGACTTAATTGCTCTGCTTTCTTCAAATCAATGCTTGTTTTCTTCTATCAAGCCAGCATTACTTGTTCTGTACAAATGTTTATAGCTCCAGATTTCAATGTAGGGTAAACAGAGACTGAGGTGAATGAGAATATAATGGCTGAATGGGGCACAAAGTATACAAATAGCCTCGAAATTCCTCTGATTTTCAGAAAGATGGCATTGAACCTTTGGGCCTTCTCAAGATAAAAAAATCCTATGGACGACACAGACACAGACACAGACACAGACACAGACACAGACACAGACACAGACACAGACACAGACACAGACACAGACACAGACACAGACACAGACAGACAGACAGACAGACAGACAGACAGACAGACAGACAGACAGACAGACAGACAGACAGACACACACACACACACACACACACACACACACACACACACACACACACACACACACAATTTGAGATCATTTAAAGATGGAGAGAGAAAGCAAGGGCTATCGAAAGTTAGAGAAGTCAATGTTCATACCGCTGGGGTGCAAGCTACCCAGGTGAAATACGAGGTGCAGTTCCTCCAATTTGTGCTGGGCCTCACTCTGGCAATGGAGGAGGCCCAGGACAGAAAGGTCAGATTGAGCTGGGCCTCACTCAGTCCAATTTGCACTGGGCCTCACTCTGATATAATCCAGCCTTGTTTAAGCCAGCAATCCACACAACTCTTGCAGAGAATAGAAGAACACAGTACATCATAACTTCAAATACAGGCTATTGGTGTTTACCTAACAGATGGTGCAGCACTAGTCCATCGTACAGGTCTTCCTCCAGCGACTGAACAACAATGTGGTCTTGCTTCAGTGTGGCATTGATCCAATCAATGAGAAACTGAGGAAAACATTGACAATTGGCACATGATCAAATCTATTGCATCTTTTAATTAAATGATACAGTATCTATTCCCAACAAACTAAAAATCACATCTCCACATAGTTAGTTATAGTCACACAGCATGGATTCAGGTCTTTCAGCCCAACTTACCCACACTGACCAACATGTCCCATCTACATTAGTCCCACCTGCCTGTGTTTGGCCCATATCCCTCTAAACCTGTCCTATCCTTGTACCTGTCTCAATGTTTCTTAAATGTTGTGATAGTCCCTGCCTCAATTGCCTCCTCCGGCAGCTCGTTCCCTACATCCACCACCCTTTGTGCAAAAAAGGTTACCCCTCAGGTTTGCATTAAACCTTGACCTCCCTCACCTTAAACCTTTGCCCTCTTGTTCTTGATCGTCCATTAATTATCTCCACTAGACGTCATCAAGCTAACCCGCCTATAAGGTTGTGATCATTTTATCCTGTATCTTCTTCTTCCTACTCAACATGGAGCTGGAATGGCTGCAATTCGTTGCATCTCAAGTATTTAATGGAAACACAGCTTATAAGAGCTTAAGATTTTAGACAAGGGTGAAGATAAATTGGCGGCTCAAGTTAGGAGGTGTGGGCACATTGGGCAAAGGCCTGTTGGCCAGGCAAAAGGGGTGTAAGCTATGGTTTGTGCATGGTCGGAGGATGATTATAGCAGCAATCAAGGAGCTCGCAGTCTCGGGTAAGTGACTGACGTCTGGAAGCGCGAAAAGCCGCACGATATTCAACTAGCAGTGAGGAATGTGGAGGAGTCACTGTGGTGGATGTTTATGTTAAAATGTATTTTGTGTGTTCTGTTGCTTTTTATTGGTATGACTACCAGGCAACAGCCTCGCAGCATCAACATTTTTGTGTTAGAGGACTAAACGTGTGTATAACTAACCTATAATGCCTGAATAAAGAAACCGTTTATTCACGACGTTTGGTGCCTCTACAACTTTAAAACTTTTTATAGAAGATTGCATTGGGTATCACTGTCATGCTCTAGTTTGGTATAGTTTAGAGATATAGTGCAGAATCAGGCCCTTCGGCCCATCGAGTCAGCGCCGACCAGCGATCCCTGTCACACCAGCATGCAATTACACACTAGGGAATATTTACAATTTTTACCGAGGCCAATCAACCTACAAACCTGTACGTCTCTGGAATGTGGGAGGAAACTGGAGATCCCGGAGAAAACCCACGCAGGTCACGGGGAGAAGGTACAAACTCCGTACAGACAGCACCCGTGGTCAGGATCGAACCCGGGTTTCTGCCGCTGTGAGGCAGCAACTCTACTACGGCGTCACTGTGCCAACCAGGATTAGATGGATTGCTGACATTTCAAAAGAGAAACAGCATCCTTTAATTAAGTGTCAAACTATCTGGGACAAATCAAAAGGGAGGCGGGAATGTGATTTTCAGCAGTTGCAACCATTAGACAACGGAGACGCAAGTAAAAGTTTCCACCGTCATTAATTCTTCCAACTGTTGGCTCTTCAGCGAGGATGGCTGTATAACCTTTCTTCTTTCACCTGTAAAAATCAAAAGAAAAATATGTGATAGGAGTAGAATAAGGCCATTCGGCCCATCAAGTCGACTCCACCATTCAATCGTAGCTGATCTATCTCTTCCTCCTAACCCCATTCTCCTGCCTTCTCCCCATAACCTCTGACACCCGTACTAATCAAGAATCTATCTATCTATCCCTGCCATAAAAATATCCGCTGACTTGGCCTCCACAGCCTTCTGTGGCAAAGAATTCCACAGATTCACCACCCACTGGCTAAATAAATTTCTCCTCATCTCCTTCCTCCAAGAACGTCCTTTGAAATAAAATATAAAAAACGTCCAATATAAAGGTAAATGTGTACAAAATCATGAGAGGAATAGATCGGGTAGATGCACAGACTATCTTGCACAGAGTAGGGGAATTGGGAGAATTAGGCTTGAGGTGAAGGGGAAAAGATTTAGTAGGAATCTGAGGGGTAACTTTATTGTAACGGGGGGAAAAATATTGCAAAAGCAGTACTAACCGAGAGGAATTTCAATTTTGGTAGAATCTTTAAATTCTTCAAAGTCAGCAACAAGGTTCGGAAGCGCAGAATCCATATTACTGGGCTTCACCTGCAGGCACAAGTATATCAATGAAGCTTTGGACCAGAGAAGGTTTTCTAGATCAAAGGGAGATGAGAGAAAATAGGTTCAGTTGTTCTGACAGCGAGTCTCTGCACGCAAGTCAAACACAGATTCACGTCTCAATTCTGATGAAAGATTATTGATGTGAGATGTCAACACCCTCCCCTCAGATGCTGCCTGGCCTGCTGAGAGCATTTCGGCATTTTGTTTTCATAAGTGGTTAGACTCAGTTGATATCCAACATGACAAAAACGCTGACGATAGACGCAAAAATGCTGGAGTAACTCAGCAGGAGTGGCAGCATCTCCGGAGAAAAGGAATAGGTGACATTTCGGGTCGAGACCCTTCTTCAGACCGAAATGCCTCCCATTTGTACTTACTTTTACATTTTCTGTGTTATTGCTAGCAAGATTTGAAAAGTTATCTTTACTTGATGATTCAATTGTACTTCATTGTCTCATGTACCGAGATACAATGAAATTCTTGCATACAATCTGGTAAAAATCATACAGCAGAATTCACTTGGGCAGTACACAAAGAGTCGCCATGTTTCTGGCTAAAATTCAGGTTCAGGTTCATAATGAATAAAGTCTTGTTTATTTACATGTGATCCTCCTTAGGTGGCATGCTGGATTGAAGGATGGGTGGCCGGACACTGGCGTGGCCTTTGCTTTGGTGAGGGGCGTCTCAAATCAAGGATCACAGCTATAAAAACATTGGGTCAGCTATTCAACACTGAGGTGAGAAGAAATGTCCGCATCCAAGCGGTGGTGATTCTTTGGACTTCACTCTCTGAAGACATTTGTGGAGGTTGCAAGTCGTTCATTCAAGGCAGAGATCGACAGGTTTTTGGATATTGAGGAATTATAGGCTTTGACATTAGTGCGGGAATATTGCATTGAGATAAAGGAGGGCCTAGCGTGGGATACTTTGTAACGTTGCCGGCACCCTTTATGTGGCCACTCTTTGCATATCTTGACTCGTCACGTGCCAATAAAGTATCGTTGATTCATTCATTCATTCATTCATTCATTCATTCATTCATTCATTCATTCAGGGTGATTTTATCGAAAGGGGAGCAGTGTAAAAGGGCAGATACAAAACTTGGAGAGATGATAGTTTATAAAACATTATAAACATAGGCATCTTTTCCTAATAATTCTTTTATTGCACTGTTCCCAGTATTATACAGAAAATGTAAGGTGCATTAGTTTTGTGGTTTTTGGACCTCTGTAAATAAACTCCAGAGACCTGTTGGAGGGACAGGTTCACATTGTTGAACATTGCATGATTTCGCTACACAAAGTACTTAACCAAAGGGCTTCAAAAACTGCATTTAGTTTAGAGATATAGCATAGAAACAGGCCCGTTGGCCGCTATCCACACTGTCTCTGGAGTGTGGGAGTAAACCGGAGCACCCGGAGAAAAACCCCCGCGCGGTCACAAGGAGAAGGTGAAAAACTCCACAAGGACAGCACCTGTGGTCGGGATCGAACTGCGGTCTCTGGCGCTGTGAGGCAGCAATTCTACCACTGCGCCACCCCAAGACACTTACCAAAGCCATTTCTTACCAAAGCCATTTCTTCTTGCGTATGGCGTGCGCAGCCGAAAGTTGTAGGACAACTTGTTCTATTTGATCTTATTTGATTGAGCACACTGGGTTGATTGCATTCGTCGAAACAGGGCGGACCACGCGAAGGTTACAACTTCCACCCCACCAAAGCCATTGATGATAGTGTATAGAAAAGTTGATGCTAATACAAGGGCACAAACCTAAGACCGATCTTAAAAGCTTTTAATATAAAAATAATGCGCCATGCGTTATTGAGCACACATGCATAACACATAGTATTGCTAAAACTTACCGTTGATGTCTAGCTATTTGGAGATCTGATCGTTTTCAGCGGAGCTGCTCCTTAGAATTCTGCACCATCAGAAACAACTGGCCGCCATCCTCACTGAATTCAGGACAGAAAACCGCCTCGTCCCTGTACATAAAGGGGAAATGAACTTTGTGGTAATAAAATATTTAACCTTGTCCTTTTAATTCTTGCAGAGAACTTTAAGAGGCTGATGATCACAAGTCTAGTCGCACACCGTATAAAGTGATGAATAAAGATGAGCAAAGCTATTATTTATTTTTTTGATATCTTTGCAATTTCCTCTTTGTTCTTTGTGGGTTTAAACTGGAAGTCACACAGAGATCTGTGTAACGGAAATGATATCATGGTTGTTCATGGTGCTGGGCACCTACTGTTGCAAAAGAACTTGCGAAGAGAGGGGAAGTAGCTGAATGATTAAGCAACTGAAAAGTTTCATTTATGATCGCATAAAATGTCTCAGAGGGAAAGATTAAAGGTTGAAGTGCACAAAAATGCGCATGTTGACCAATATTACAGTGAAGGTAATTCTTGATGACATCAATCTAGCCGTGCTGGAGCTACTTACAAATTGAAGAGTTTTTCCATCTACATTGGACACACCCACTCCCTTCTAATCAAATCTATCAGCTGCCAGCGGAGTTGGTTTCATCCGGTGTGGTGACGTCTGCAGATAAGTTGATTCTGAGCGTTTCTATTTTTTTTGCTCTTTTTTAAATTGTGGGGAAAACAATTGTGTTTGGTAGTTTAGTATCGTTTAGAGATACAGCGTGGAAACAGGCCCCTCGGCTCACCGATTCCACGCCGACCAGTGATCGCTGTGCACTAGCACTATCCTACGCACACTAGAGACAATTTACAATCTTTGCCGAAGCCAATTAACCTACAAACCTGTACGTCTTTGGAGTAAGTGTGGGAAGAAACCAGAGCAAACCCACTCATGTCACACAGGAGAATGTACAAACTCCATACAGACAGCTCCCGAGGTCAGGATCGAATCCGAGTCTTGGCGCTGTGAGGCAGCAACTCTACCGCTGCGCCACCGTGCCCCCTCAGTACCAAAGGAATTTACAGTACCTGGGAACAGATGTGTTTTTACTTTTAGCAGCCAATCTCAAAGCTAAGTGTTAAATGTCAATTTAGTCAGTTTAGCTCAAGTTGAGCTCTTTCTGTTTGACTTGTCTTCATACCTATAACTAGTGTAGTTGGTAGTTAGAAAACACTCGCATTCCCCCAACCATTCTTGAATCAAACCAAAATGCACTAATTGAACCCAATTTTAGTTTCCTTTTAATAGTCTCCAATGATTTAGAGTTTGTTCACGGGATACATGTTTGCAGCATATTAATGGCAAAAAGCAAATCTAAATTTGGTGGGAATACATTAAAGAATCCACCAAATGGTTTGTGTTCTGGAAAGCTGTGACCGAAAAGACATTCCATAATCTATTTAGATTTTTTTCTTTCTACTCATTTGTAGTGACTGTTAGATGCAAGATCTTTATATAAAGCTGCCTCTGACAGCACCTACAGTAGACAAACATGCTGGAGAAACTCAGCGGGTGAGGCAGCATCTATGGAGCAAAGGAAATAGTCTGACAGCACCTAAATTAGCAAGATTGGTGGGTGGAGGAAACAGGAAGACTCAAGCATGTGAAAGTACTCGATGACAATAGACAATAGGTGCAGGAGTAGGCTATTCGGCCCTTCGAGCCAGCACTGCCATTCAATGTGATCATAGCTGATCATGAAAGAGGGAAAGGTTTTAAAGTGAGCTTCACACTCTTTATTTAACAATCTTTAGTTTCTTTTAAATAAGGAGATACAAAAATGATGAAAATTAAGTTAGGCAGGTTAGGTTGGTTTCTTAAATATTTCTTTCACAATGTACCAACGTGGGTTTAGGAGGAACATGGATTTATTTCTGTGTAGGAAGAAACTGCAGATGCTGGTTTAAACCAAAGATAGACACTAAAAGCTGGAGTAACTCAGCGGGACAGGCAGTATCTCTGGAGAAAATGAATAGGTGACGTTTCGAGTCGAGGCCTTTCTTCAGACTTCAGACTGTCTGAAGAAGGGTCTCGACCCGAATCATTGCCTATTCCTTTTCTGCATGAATGCATTTTTGATCTCCTGTCTTTTAAGCATATCTCACTTACTGTGGTATTCCTAAAATATCTACCTCTATGAAATATAAAAATATTGAAAATTCTTACCATTAACCTCCTTCACTTTGGACGGAATTGTAAGCAAAATGAAAATATTGCGGTTGAGTTGTGTTACTCTGCATTGACGTATTTAGTTTTTACATCCTTCCTCTTTCTGCAGCTGTAAAAGGCAAGCCTTAGCGGGGCCCATCTCCACCACCACGTTGCAGCAGTTTCTACAAGCTTCCTGTAAACCGTATAAACCATGTTATAGGACAAGAAGATAGACACAAAAAGGTGGAGTAACTCAGCGGGACAGGCAGCATCTCTGGAGAGAAGGTATGGGTTGATTATTCGGGTCGAAGATCCTTCTTTGGACTGGTTAGGGATATAGATGATGATGTAGAGAGATAAAGAACAAGGAATAAAAGATATGCAAAATAATAACATAAATAACAAATTTGTAAAACGTTTTTGCCTGTCTTTCATTCATTGTTCTTTATCTATCCACATCATGGTCTATATCTCTTGTTTCCCTTATCTCTGACCAGTCTGAAGAAGGGTCTCGACCCAAAACGTCACCCATTCTTTGTCTCCAGAGATGCAGTTACTCCAGATTTTTGTGTCTATCTTCGGTTTCAACCAGCATCTGCAGTTCCTTCCTGCACATGTTATAGGGCAATTCTGCTTCTTTGCAAAGTGTGCCTTTTCCCTTTGCATTAAGGGTCTGTCCCACTGTACGAGGTAATTCAAGAGTTCTCCCAAGTTTTTCCCCGATTCGAACTCGGAGAATGTCCGTAGCGGGTCCGTCGCAGTTTGTAGATGTCTCGTAGCAGCTCGTACAAGTAACGGTAGGTACTCGGGGAATCCGGTAAATTCGTGACGTTTCTTCAACACTGTGAAAAATGTCCACGAGTAAAAAAAACTCTTGATGAAAAAAATGGTTACGTTTTACTCGTATGAGCCGCTACGAGACATACAAGAACTCCTACAGTTTGAATTACCTCGTACAGTGGGACAGGCCCTTCAGTCTTCCTGCCTACATAGCAGATTGTATGACTTGATGACACCACTCCCAGAGTTGTTTTTTACGATGTGTTAGCAAAGTATTTGCAGAAATAATTTAAAAACTAAGCCTTAAAAGTCATTTGTCAGCGCTCAATCTGGAACTGGTACTTTCTCAGTCACTGAATGCCGCCTTTTTTGACAAATCTCCACGGTTCAATGCACTATAGAATTCATTAAGATCGTTTAAGGACACTAAAATTCTAGTTTCAATTTAGTCTACCTGTCATTTTTTAATCGCATTATACCCATGGAACACATTTGTGTTTCTTCCAATGAACGAATGTCCTTGTTAAGGAGATAAATTTCCAGCACTCTTCATTTTTCCATGAAGAGGATTAAAAAAATTATGTAGACAAAAATGCTGGAGAAACTCTATGGAGTTTCTATGGGCATCTATGGAGCTAAGGAAATAGACGATGTTTCGGGTCGAGATCCTTCTTCAGACTGATGTGGGGGGGAAGAGATGTTCATACTGCTGACAAATGACTTTTAAGGCTTAGTTTTTAAATTATTTCTGCAAATACTTTGCTAACACATCGTAAAAAACAACTCTGGGAGTGGTGTCATCAAGTCATACAATCTGCTATGTAGGCAGAAAGACTGAAGGGCCTGTCCCACTGGACGAGGCAATTCAAACTGTAGGAGTTCTTGTATGTCTCGTAGCGGCTCGTACGAGTAAAACGTAACCATTTTTTTTCATCAAGAGTTTTTTTCAACTCGTGGACATTTTTCAGTTGAAAAAACGTCACGAGTTTACCGGATTCCCCGAGTACCTACCGCTACTCGTACGAGCTGCTACGAGAGATCTACGAACTGCGACGGACCCGCTACGGACATTCTCCGAGTTCGAATCGGGGGAAAACTTGGGAGAACTCTTGAATTACCTCGTACAGTGGGACAGACCCTTAATGCAAAGGGAAAAGTCAATGTTCATACCACTGTGGTGTAAACTGCCCAAGCGAAATATGAGGTGCTGCTCCTCCAATTTACAGTGGTCCTCACTCTGGCCATGGAGGAGGCCCAGGACAGAAAGATCACCTGCGCCTCCTCCAACCTCATCTATTGCATTCGCTGCTCTAGGTGTCAGCTGCTCTACATCGGTGAGACCAAACGTAGGCTTGGCGATCGCTTCGCCCAACTCCTCCGCTCGGTTCGCAATAACCAACCTGATCTCCTGGTGGCTCAGCACTTCAATTCCCCCTCCCATTCCAAATCTTTCTATCCTGGGCCTCCTCCATGGCCAGAGTGACCCGAGTGACCTATATTTAAGAGGGAGTTGCTATATTTAAGAGGGAGTTAGATGCGGCCCTTGTGGCTAAAGGGATCAGGGGGTATGGAGAGAAGGCAGGTACAGGATACCGAGTTGGATGATCAGCCATGATCATATTGAATGGCGGTGCAGGCTCGAAGGGCCGAATGGCCTACTCCTGCACCTATTTTCTATATTTCTATGAAACGTCGCCTATTTCCTTCGCTCCATAGATGCTGCCTCACCCGCTGAGTTTTTCCAGCATTTTTGTCTGCCTTCGATGTTCCAGCATCTGCAGTTCCTTCTTAAACAAAATAATTATGTAGGTGGATTTGCATCATGTGAAACAATTAACCTTTTTGACAGCCACTCTGCCAGATAAAAAGCTGCAATAAGCTGTTTTTTTAAAAATTGAAACTGCTATCCAGTTGGCAAGATGATAGTCTTAATGAAATAAAATATTATAATAAGCTCACTAGTTCATATTTTCCATGTGTTATAGTTGAGTATTGTGGATCTGAGTTTTAAAAAGCAGATCTTAAGAGTACACTATCACTTCAACAATTTTTAATTTTGGATAGACAAAAAATCCTGGAGTAACTCGGCGGGCCAAGCAGCATCACTGGAGAGAAGGAATAGGTAACGTTTCGGGTCGAGACCCTTCATCAGACTAATTTTATTTGACCAAGGGTCTCACAAAACTAATGTCAAAGATAGACATTAGGTAATATCCTTTACCTTATGTCACAATGTAATCTGTTGCCACAGACGGCTGTGGAGGCCAAGTCAATGGATATTTTTAAGATGGAGATTGATAGATTCTTGATTGGTAGTACGGGTGTCAGATGTGATGGGGAGAAAGCAGGAGAATGGGGCTGAGAGGGAAAAATACATCAGCCATGGTGGAGTAGACGATGGGCCGAATGGCCTCACTCTTCCCCTAGAACTTATAATTACTGACTAACCTTATAATCAACATAAGATGCTTGTTTGAAGGCATCATTGTGGCACCAAGAATTTGTTAGCCATTACATCTTTAGCTGCTTCCTTTAATAACTTTCTCATTCGTACTGGCACGATTCTCTGCCGAGTTTATTCATAAGTTTTCAGATAATGAAGCCACACATGTAACATCACGGATGGATTAGGGTGGCATTCAAGTCTAGCATAATTAGTAACAGGAAAATATTCATTTTGAATAAGAGGAAGTTCTAACCTTGAATGCCACCATTATCAATTAACATTTTAGAAGCCACACTGACCAGAACCTTTAGTGGATGCGCTACACTAACATGGTTCATACTCTGGCAATCTGCCACAAGAATCTCCTGGCAGTCTCTACATTATCTTGGCTGCTTCAGTCTCTAGTAGTAACAAGTGGTAGTTCATTCCACAAACCTATACTTTACCAAGTTTTTTATAAAACAGAAGATGCGTAGTCAATTTTTAAAATATTTCTTCAATCATATCCCAACAAAGGTTTTAAAAAAGCATGTAGATATCATCTCAAAAAAATGTCTCGTTTACCTCAGGTTTTTGGTATCCAAACTTCTAAAATAACTACCTTAATAAAATGAACATGTGGAATTGGTTTGATTAGTTTGACTTCGTCATTTCCTATCTTTTGATATTTTCTTATAAATTCATGCAATTTTGGTCTAAAATAAAACCACTTGCTCATAAAAACTGGCCACTTTTTCAGATTCTGGAAGAAAATGATACCAGCGAAGTAGCACAAATATACATACACATATATATAGCGTGTGTGTGTGGGTAGGTATATGTATATGTACACATTTTTTTCTCGTTTATTAAATTGTTCAGAGTGCTATGTGTACATATTCTGGTGTGCTGCTGCAAGTAAGAATTGCATTATTCTGTCTGGGACATATGACAATAAAACATTCTTGACATTCGGGTCATCCATTTGAATTCATAAAAAATGTCTGTCAGTCTTAGTGAGAAGGATTGCATTATTAAAAGGCTTTAGTGCATATAAATGAAAGCTGGAGGAAACTGGTTGTGACAACTGAGTTCAGTAAAAGCACAGATTGGATGTGTTGAAGGGGATAGTATTTCTCTCTTGAAATCAAAATAAACTCAAACCCTTAAAGTTTAAATAATTAGTAAAGGTCAGAGAGCCTGATGTTTGTCGGTGTTTTGTTAATCCATTTTTTTTCACTATGAAACGCTCTGATTGCATTGAAGCACAAATCTGAGATGTGTTGGAAGGAACGGCAGATGCTGGTTTATAGCGAAGATAGACACAAAAAGCTGGAGTAACTCAGCGGGTCAGGCAGCAACTCTGGAGGAAAGGAATAGGTGATGTTTCGGGTTGAGACTCTTCTTCAGGGAGAGTTGGGGGAAAGGGAAACGAGGGATATAGACGGTGATAGAGAGAGATATCACAGAGAGGAGGCAGCAAGAGAGGCTGTTGCAGAACTCTCGTTGGAGAGAGGAGAAGAACGTCTTCAATGTATGCACACATTGAGATGTCGCAGTGGAGCAGACAAAATGTGAAGGAAGGAGCTCTTCCTAACTGGTAAAGTGCAAGGCCAGTAGGGCTTTAATAATCAAACAGCATATGGTCACTAGTAAACATTTATTAGAATAAATAACTTAATCTTTGACAAACCATGCATACATCAATTTCCTTTCACAAGATCAGTATCTTTTGCTCCCCATTTTTCGTCCATACCCTTGCAAACACATACTCGTTTTATACATATGGCTGTAACATCTTGGAGACAAAAGTGAACAAGTGATTTTAAACAACATTTACATTGAGAGTAGTGAAATTAAATTAAGTTCTTAACTGTTAAAATTAATGAGATTAAAATTAATAAAAACATTCTTATTTTTCGATTAACAGGCAAACACTTCCCTAGGATAGTTCAATGCAAAATAGAAATACTTCCAAAAGAAAAATGCCATTATATAGTATTATAGCAATGTCGCTCGCTTCACTTCAACGGCTAAAATTGTGTGGTTTCCTCAGGAATGGGGAAGGAAAAGTACTTCCATTTTGTTCCAGTGTCACCACAAATTGAGAGCTGAATCACAGGTTAGTTGTAGAACAAAGTTAGCAGAAGATAGACACAAAAAGCCAGAGTAACTCAGTGGGACAGGCAGCATCTCCGGAGAGAAGGAATGAGTGACGTTTCAGGTCGACACGAAACGTCACCCATTGCTTCTCTCCAAAGATGCTGCCTGCCCAGCGAGTTTCTTCAGCGTTTTGTGTCGATCTTTGCTTTAAACCAGCATCTGCAGTTCTTTCCTACAAAGTTAGCAAAAGCCTGTATTTAATCCGAACAGCAGCGCAAAGGTCTCTGGTATCAATGCCTGCAATTGAAACTGATGACATTTTGCAAGTTACATTCTGTGGATTTTATATTCGATAGATTTATTGTTATTTAGAACTATTTCACACTAAATCCATGTAAACCCAGTGGGACCAAATTTAAATGGAGACATAAAGAGCCACAGATGTTAAAACGAACCACATTTAAAACTGGTAAAAAGGCTGCTTAACTGACCAACATAATACATTTCAACATTTACACACACAAAGAATATAGAATACTTCAGAATTTTAATTTATTTGAAGGAATATACTACTCGTCAGATTTACCATCTCAGATTGCATCCAAAGATTTGAATTTAATTGATTAAAGCATTTACATGTACTGTCTAAAATGACTATGAGGCATCATTGTGACTTTTGACATCTAAGTTCAAATGCTATGGATGCTAAAGTCAGTGGTTTTTCAGGGGTACCCCCAATCACTCTATCTTGAGGAAAGATACATTTTGGCCTTGTTTATTCCCATCCTATGCCAAAGGACATTGCCTGAAAAACAGTCCTAACATCTGACAATCTCCATGCTAATCGTTAGCTAGTGACTACCAGTATGCATGGAAATAATGAGAATGGGAACATTAGATGAATGCACTGAAGACTCTGCACAGCCAAGTTTCTCGTGGACATCATTGTTACAGGGATGACAAAAGTCGTGGCCAAACATTAACACCACCACGACTCCAAATTCTGAACAATAAACTCAAATTACTGTTGCAATTAATACCATGCAGTTAATTACAGTTTACATAGAAAGGTGGACTTGCGTTAGTTTAACTTTGAAAATTATATTGCAACATTATATAGTCTTTCACTATCATCAGAACACTCCAGTAAGGTTCTTATGGTTATTGCACTGAAATTCATCCAGCAAAAAGCAATTTGAATAGAATATAATTCTGAACCAAAACTATTATTTTAATTTCTCAATTAATTGACATTTTGTACACACTTCACCTTACAACTTGAAATAAAATTGGCAACCCACACCGTTTATCTATAAAATCCACTTGCTCAGTTAAGAAGGTATCCATTCAATACGCTGCTCGATTGAAAGCAGTCATCACTTTGCAACTGAGTGAACAATAGCCAGCTATCTGCAAACTCTTGATATTTGTTAGTACCTACGTACCGCTCAGCTACTGGTATCTAAATGTACTATTGGTATCTGAATGAATGTCTCAGAAGATTTATATGTAAACGGGTATTCCATATGACCTTTATAAACTAAATTGCTAAGATGCTACAGGAGACACAAGTTGAAGTTAGCAAGCCATGTCAAATCAAGATTCCTACTTCAGTTCTTTTAAATCTAATCTCAATCATGCTATCTTGAGGACAGATAAAATTTGGCCTTGTTAATCCCATTCCTGTGCCAAATAAATTCAGCTTGAATTCAAACAAATCTTAAGTTTAATTAACCATAAATACCATGTGCGTAACATCTAAGGAATCAACTTTAGACTATTAGACTTACCAAATACCCAGTAGGATGAAGCATATAAAAATTATTTAAATTGCTCTTCTAACTTCAAAGAGTGTTTTTTATCGCTAACGAATTGTTAAAAATTTTAATTGTGTTCTTGAACATCATTTTGTTGGTGTTTTTCATCAGCCGCTTCTTGCAGCTAAAAATATTCTTGATACCGTAACCTTTTAAGCTTTGTGTCAAAGTGATTCAAATGAGTGTTTTGAAAGAGAGTCGGATGAAAGAATCGGATGCTGTTGGAAACAGAGGTACAGAGGGTAATGTACTGCTACTTCAACCTACAGCAGAACTGAATAATTGATCATTTACCCGTCTGTTCTGAACACTTTTTTTACACTCCCAAAGAATCAGTTCTCAAGATAAAGAAACATGCAGAAAAATGAGCAAAGGAATGATGAATGAGTTGGATTTGATGCAGTGCAGGATAGAAAATTATGGAATAGGAACAAAGAACTGCAGATGCTGGTATGTACCAACGATTGACACAAAGTGTTGGAGTAACTCAGCAGGTCAGGCAGCATCTCTGGAGAAAAGGGATAGGTGACTTTTCAGGTCTTGATCCGAAACGTTACCCATTCTTTTCCTCCAGAGATGCTGCCTGACCCACTGAGTTCCTGCAGCACTGGGTTTACCTTTAGAAAATTATGACGTACAGAATAGTGAAAGGCTTGGATAGAGTGGATGTGGAGAGGATGTTTCCACTAGTGGGAGAATCTAGGACTCGAGTTCATAGCCTCAGAATTAAAGGACATTATTTTAGGAAGATGAGGAGAAATGTCTTTAGTCAGAGGGTGGTGAATCTGTAGAATTCTTTGCCACAGAAAGCTGTAGAGGCTGTCAGTGGATATTTTTACAGCAGAGAGAGATAGATTTGTTATTAGTACAGGTTCAGAGGTTATGGGGAGATGACAGGAGAACGGGGTTGGGAGGGAGAGATAGATCAGCATGATTGAATGGCGGAGTAGACTGGATGGGCCAAATGGCCTAATTCTACTCCTATCACTTATGACATTGAAATTCAGGAACAATGAGGTATCAGCAGAAGGGTGATTTCAAATAAAAACAGAAAAGGTAGGAAACACAATAGGTTAGAAAGCATCCGTGGAAAGAAAAACAGAGCTAACAGTTCGGGCTGGAGATATTTCATGAGAATTAGTTTGCAAATAGCATAATTTTTGGAAAGATCTCAAGGTGACATACACTCCGAAGAAATTTACTTCACACGCTGAAATAATTTAAAATTATTAAGTTAGGAGAAAAAAACCCATCACTAATCTTTCTACTGAATTAATACAGTTCAATATCTGAAAGGGGGACCTACAGTCCTAACGTACAAACTTCAAGTAATATGCAATTGTCCAGTGACTATAACTTAGTAAAATTAGCTACATCAGCTACATTCAAAATTATTATTTTCTTCAAAACGTACTTCAAGTAAATTATTGCTTATCACTGCAAGTTAGCCGTCCAGTTAATTAGTAACTTCCAACTGGCACCTTACGTGGCAATATCATGCAATGATAACAATTTATTGCAATTGATAAAGTATATAATTTATAAATTTAAGGCTGTAAGATATTTTCTGCCACTTGTCCTTCACATTATTAAATTTAGCCACAACTGCAAGCAATATCTTTTTCTCCAATGCTCAAATATCATTTTCATGTGATTATTTTACAGCCAGTCTATTTGTATTGATTTTTTTTTAACTTCCGTTCAATTATAAATGTATAAAGAGTTTACAATGCAATCATAGAGAAGCATTTGCAGGAAAATAGAAATATTAATATCTAATAACACACTTTCTGAAAATGCACACAATGGAAGTTTTGTTCGGGTCCTAGGTTCACAAAAAGGCTTTTAATTTTTTTTAGTTTAGTTTTGAGACATAGTGCAGAAACAGGCCCTTCAGCCCACCGGGTCCTCACCCATCAGCTATCCCCGCACATTGACACTACCCTACACACACACACTGGGGACAATTTTTACATTTACACCAAGCCAATTAACGTACAAACGTACGTCTTTGGTGTGGGGGAGGAAACTGAAAGATCGTGGAGAAAGCCCACGCAGGTCACGGGGAGAACGTAGACAAGCACCTGTAGTCAGGATCAAACCCAGGTCTCCAGCATTGTAAGTCAGTAGCTCTAGCATTATGCCACCGTGGCTTACGAGTAATTAATTTAATTATCTCCAACGATACTCTGGAAGAATCAATCAGCAGGCTCATAAAAAAGCACTAAAACTGAGCTCAGTCCAGATTGCTGAGTGCCCTCTGGATTATGACATTAAAGGGAACAGGATGCAGATTGGAGACCTATACAAGTGTGCTTCTTGTAAAGCCTTAACACCACCCTTCAGCCAGTGCTTAATGTGATTGTGACCCTATATGCAGGCGAAATTCTTCCTGTCAATGAGGAGATTTCTACAAGTTGAGCAATGCATTCTTACTTTGTATTCTTTCTATCAACAATATCGAGGGGAATATTTTGACTCTTAATAAATATTTCATACAGTTGCATAAATCCATGTCAAAGTACTTCTGACACGAGAGTTCATGCTGATCACCCAAAGAGCAGGTGGTTTTCTGCAGTCAAATGTCTTTGAAGACATAATTGTAGTTTGCAGTCTGCAGTGCCACCAATTGGTTGCAGAACACATTAATACTTCAGTTTCCCCTGCAGTCATTATTTTCATTCCCTTTCACTACATTTCACAGCACTAGAGGGTCAATAAAATACATCGATATACTGAAATGATTAAGTTCCTTTTAAATTTAGTCTTTTGAGCCTGTACTTATTACTATTCTCAAAACGCAACTCGTTGGTGCATTAAATTAGGATCTGTGAAACTGGGATCACTGTAGCAACCACGCATGTGTTTCTCAAGCTCAATATCCAGCTCGGATGTGCGATATTTGAAGAGGAATTTAATGCATTTGGGTGAAAACTTTATCATCATTGCATTAATTGTTTGTCGTTGCATTTAACATTGACAATTGCTCACAGATCGCTATTTGTCATTCATAGTTTAGTTTAGTTTAGAAATGCAGCGCGGAAACAGGGCCTTCCGCCCACTGAGTTTGCACTGCCAAGGATCCCCGCAGATTAACAGTATCCTATACAAACTCAGGACAAGTTACACTTATACCAAGCCCAGCTCTTCTTCTACAATACATGTTCGCTTATCTTAGCTTTAAGGAACGCGCACATGCTCCTTAGAATTGGGTAGAATGTACAAGTGGAATTTCCGATCTTGTGCAATACCCCACTGCAAATAATGACACAAGTATTATGTGTTTACATTAATAAGAATAATGAGTTGCATTGGTGCAGTGATTAGGGGCCTCTGCTTACAGTGATGCTGCAGTAATGACACAAGTATCATTTGATTACACTAATAATAATAATAATAATAATAACAAGTTGCATTGGTGCTGTGATAAGGGATCTCTGCTCACAGTAATGCAGTAGCGACATACAGGAGGCTGCATCTTCAAAGTTCTACGTCTCACCTGCACAGTTGTAGAGATACCCGATTCGGGAAAGGAGCCGTTTATCACACAATGCCTTAATTCTAGCTTAAAAGGATGTCTGCTCACCCCTTCAGCTGTAAGGCCTGGAGCAAAGGACTACGCAAGTTGACAGCACAGTACAGGAACAAAGCCCAAGGTAGACAAAAGTGCTGGAGAAACTCAGCGGGTGCAGCAGCATCTATGGAGTGAAAGAAATAGGTAACGTTTCGGCCCGAAACCCAGAAGGAAATAGGCAACGTTTCGGGCCGAAACCCTTCCGGGTTTCGGCCCGAAACGTTGCCTATTTCCTTCGCTCCATAGATGCTGCTGCACCCATTGAGTTTCTCCAGCACTTTTCGATTTTCCAGCATCTGCAGTTCCTTCTTAAACACAGGATCAAAGCCCACTGTCTGACTGTTTAATCTTAATTTCAACCATCCTTGGGGTTAAATGATAGGCGAGCAGAACATTCATATTTCATGACAATAATATCTAGTAAAAATAGCAACTTTGTTCACAAAGTTTGCTTGGAGTTTGGCGCGGAGGACCACGCTTGCGTTAAATTTCTACCCATCATTTGTGTATGGATTCCTCCAACTGTAATCAATAACAACATTCAAGGAAGATGGACACAAAGTGCTGGAGTAACTCGGCGGGTCAGGCAGCATCTCTGGAGAAATAAGATGGGCGACGTTTTTCGGGTCGGAACCCTTCTTCCTTTGAAGACGATGGTTTTGGCCAATGACGGAAGTCTGTGTTCTGTTAGACTGCCTGATCCTCGGAAAGTTACAAACGTGGAGATTATACATTCTATCGCAATTAAAACAGGCCAGAGAATGGCCCAATACTCTGCATAGTGAAGCTGCATCTGACAGTGGAGACTCACTTCATAATAAAGGGTGAAAGATAGAGAAGGAGCCAAGTTCCAGTGGTGGTGCAATAATATCATGCTCGAGGCCTCTGAGGAAGGCAGAATGGTTTCGGAGGAGGAAATGTACCCAGAGAGAGGGAAAACACTGCTCGTTTAAGAAATCACAAAATGGCATCTTCCAATTAAAAAAAAAAACAAGAAAGTGATACTAATATAAACTTGGTAAGGCACATGTACTTAGGAATCAGTCCCGGTAATTAACTGGTAATATTTCTGTCTGAGCACATCGTGGTTATGTTGGCCGTCACTCCACGTTCTTGTATTTTGTGAATAGATTGTAAAGCACTCTGAGCGTTGACTTCAGATCCAAATTTACCACATCTGATGAAAGAATGTACATCTCAGTTATTGTGAAAATGATAACAAGATTTAAAATAATCTAGGGGGGGGGGGGAAATGGTGGAGAAAGAGCAAAGAAAATCACAGCTGCGTTACAATATTGCAGTACTCGGCAATGTGACACAAGGGGATTTCAGAACGCAGGCAGTTTCTTTGCACTCGTGCGTTCCAATTATCTGGTTCCGTCTTAAGGGGTAAACTGTGAACTGACCACGAAGGGCAAGAATTTGTGGGGGTGTTACTGTCACACACAGTATTGATGGTTGAATGCCAAACAGCACAACCAACGGACATCATAGTGCGACGTACAAATATAAACCAGTGGGGTGTTTCTCCGTGGTGGGCATTGGACCGGTTTCACCGCAGTTCCCGACTGTCGCACTCGGTCAAGCACTGCCCCAATAACGAGGGCAGTCGCTCTCATCCCATCTCCCGAGGTTGAGCTCATTCACGCCACGCTTGGACCGAGGCTGCGACGAGTCTCGAGCCCAGTGGTTCTCACAAAACCTTAGACACAAACAGCTGGAGTAACTCAGCGGGACAGGCGACATCTCTGGAGAGAAGGAATGGGTAACGTTTCCAAGGGTCTCGACCCGCCAGAGATGCTGCCTGACCCGCTGAGTTACTCCAGCTTTTTCTGTCTATCTTCGGTTTAAACCAGCATCTGCAGTTCCTTCTCACAAAACTTAAACCAGGCATGGAATGAGCAGGTTATGGGCGAATAAGTGCCACTTGATAACGCTGTCGGGGTGGGAGATTGCAATCTTCACGTGGTCCACCCTGTTTCGACTAATGCAATCAACCTGACGTGCACAAACAAGATCAAACGGAACAAGTCGACCTACAACTTTAGGCTGTGCACGCCATATGCAAGAAGAAGATAACGCTGTCAATACTACTTTGACTGAGTGGTACTTGCGTGGACAGGGTTTGACCTGAAAGATCGGCCAACTGTCCACACTGTTGGGTGGTTGTCTCTACTGCAACTATACTGGAACATCTTGGCTGGAGCTACAGGTATTTCAGGTAAGTGCGGGAATTCAATGAAACTCCTGGGATGTTATCTAGTCCCAGAGCCGATCATGTGAAGTGAATCAATTAGTCTGAGGACTAGCTCCTGAGATGGTGGGTGGTTCAGAAGAAAGCTATATTGTACCACCCACTCAGCATTTAAGTTCACAAGTTCTAGGAGCAGAATTCGGCCATTTGGCCAATCGAGTCTTGTCAACTCCGCCATTCAATCATGCCTGATCTATCTTTCCTTCTTAACCCTTCTCTTGACTTCTCGACAAAACCCCTGACACCCGTATCAAGAATCTATCTATCTCTCCTGCAAAAAAAAAAATCTATTGACTTGGCCTCCACAGCTATCTGTGGCAATGGAATTTAAGAGCAAGAAAGGCAGCAAATGAATACCAAACTGATCTTATCTTGAACAAGTCCTATTTCATTGGCAATAAAACAGTCTCGACTATTGACTAGTGTTCTGGAACCTGTCACTAGCATTGTGCCTAAAAAACTTTTACTTCTTTTTGAATGTAATGTTGCTGATACCCTTGCTTCTTGTAGATATGGAAAATTGAGTTAATGATGTGAGATCTAAGCTTCCGTTGTACAGATGATAGTTTTGCTTAAAATGAATTGTACCTTCTGGTCGAGCTTTTGGTTTCTTAATTCCTCCATCTTGCATGAGCTCAAAGGAAAACAATACATTATGGACCTAAACAAAACAAAATAAGTTTTTGTTAGTTCAAGTGTGATATTACTTCAAAGTAAAATAAAAATGAAACAAAGGTAATTTCGTTAAGTCGTCATTCTCATGGGCGGCACGGTGGCACAACAGTAGAGTTGCTGCCTTATAGCACTTGTGCCACAGACCCGGGTTCGATCCTGACTACGGGTGCTGTCTGTGCGGAGTTTGTATGTACTCCCCGTGACCGCGTGGGTTTTCACCGAGATCTTCGGTTTCCCCCCACACTCCAGGTTTGTAGGTTAATTGGCTCTGGTATAAATGTTAAATTGTCCCTAGTGTGTGCTGTAGGGTAGTGTTGATGTGCGGGGATCGCTGGTTGGTGCGGACTCGGTGGGCCATAGGGCCTGTTTCCGCGCTGTATCTATCTCCAAACTAAAACTGGCTTCACTCAAGAAGCCAAAACAGAATGAATTCCTTGAAAATGAGAATTTATTTTGATGTCAATCCAGGGCTTAAGAGTCTAACCACACCATACAGATTTAGTAAGGGAAATAAACAGAAAATGCAGCAGACCAACTGTGGATGTTTATATTGACTAGCTACCAGATAAACACCTGAAATTTTAATTTATCGTTAACAAATATAGAACCTGTGCAGTTGCATCACCGCTTCATGACAGATCATATTTATAGCTCTCATAAAGGTCAAGTGAATAAAAAATTGCGTATTTACGGAACTAAAGATTTGAAAAACTAAAGAAGTGTAAAACTTAATCAGAGTAGAAGCCTAATTTTTAATTAGCACATTTCACATGCATGCAGCATCTGTAAAATAAGCCGTGCGCAATTCTTCATTAGATCTTATTTACTCGCACATTAAAATAAAAAGTTTCTGTCAAATTCTGGATAATAGATTCATGTTCACCTCCACAATCAGCCTGTTCAGTGCCACCCCCATATATATTCATCCATAGAGTCAATCAATCAATCAATCAATCTATCAACCTTTATTAGTCATCTTGCAAGCAACAGTTGTACAGTGCAAAATGAAAAGACGTTTCCCAGGGAATACCGGAGCATCGCACATGAAATTTAAAACATTTCACACATAATAACACTAAAAACAATCCAGTCCCTGATGGAACAGTATAAATAGTTAAAAGCAGGTAAAACAACAACGTTAAAATACAGTAAAACCAATCATAAAAATGTCCGGGGCAGCTGATTTGAGTGGTCAGTGCCAGTTATTAAAGTGTCCATGCCAAGCCGCAGAATCAGGTGACTATGAGTACCGAGTGACTGTTTAGCAGCCTCACAGCCTGTGGTAGGAAGCTGTTTAGCAGTCTTGTAGTCCGGGCTTTGATGCTTCGATATCTCTTGCCTGATGGCAGGAGATCCAGGTGTATGTGGAGGGGGTGCAGTTTGTCCTTAGCAATTCTCTGAGCTTTTTTCAGACAGCGGCTCTGGAACAGTTCTTGTACCGAGGGTAGGGAGACGCCAATGATCCTCTCTGCTCCCCTCACTACCCTCTGCAGAGCCTTCCTGTCCGAGCAGTTGCAGGTGGAGTACCACGTATTTATGCAGTACGTGAGTACAGACTCCACCGTACCCCTGTAGAAAGTCCTTAGGATGTTGGTGGGGAGTGAGGCCTGTTTTAGTTTCCTCAGGAAGTGCAGTCGCTGATGGGCCCGTTTGACGGTCCCAGTGGTGTTCCTGGACCAGGTGAGGCTGTCTGTAATTTGAACACCGAGGAACTTTATGCTCTCCACTCTCTCCACTGTGGTGCCAAAGTGATACAGTGTGGAAACAGGCCCTTCGGCCCAACTTGCCCACACCGGTCAACATGTCCCAACTACATTAGTCCCACCTGCTCGCATTTGGTCCATATCCCTCCAAACGTGTCCTATCCATGAGCCTGACTAACTGTTTCTGAAATGCTGGGATAGTCTCTGCCTCAACTGCCTCCTCTGGCAGCTCGTTCCATACACCCACCACCCTTTGTGTGAAAAAGTTACGCCTCAGATTCCTATTAAATCTTTTCCCCTTCACCATAAACCTACGTCGTCTGTTCCTCGATTCACCTACTCTGGGCAAGATTCATTCATTCATTCATTCATCGTTGAAAACATTAGCGACGCAGTGGTGCTGGTTTCCAACGGGAACGGTGACGGACGCACCACACATCTCTGTCCTCCAGTTCCTGCAGACCTCCGCTGCTGGAAGTACAGGGTTTTGGTGTGTGTGTTTTATCATCATTCCTTACAATGCAATGTACGACAGTGATCACAACTTCTACTGAAGTGTGGATGGCCGTTGGCACGCTAGAGGCTCATCCGCCCTTTGGCAGGTCCTGTTTTTGGTACTGCTGGGGGTCCACAGCCCCCTCCTCACCTGGAAAACCAGGTGGGGAGACGGTTTAGTCGCCGACTATCCGACCATGGAGCAGGTAGCACGGGACTACATGGTACCCGTGGCGGGGGATACTCTGTGCATCTACCCAATCTATTCCTCTCATGATCTTATACACCTCTATAAGATCACCTCTCATCCTCCTGCGCTCCAAGGAATAGAGTCGCAGTCTGCTCAACGTCTGCCTGCAGCTCACACCCTCTAGTCCTGGCAACATCCTCGCAAAGTGAAAACAAAATCTTGGCAGTGAACAGGTTAAATCCAGCACAGCATGAGGGACCATAATAATGCCCCTGTCCCACTTAGGAAACCTCTGGAGACTTTGCGCCCCACCCAAGGTTTCCGTGCAGTTTCCGGAGGTTTTTAATCAGTCTCCCTACCTGCTTCCACTACTTGCAACCTCTGGCAACCACCCGCAACCTCCGGGAACCGGACGGAAACCTTGGGTGGGGCGCAAAGTCTCCAGAGGTTTCCGTTCAGGTTTCCCAAGTGGGACAGGGGGATTACAATGTCAAAAGATGGTGGTGCATAAATTGTTGCTACCTTCATTGCCACGTTGAAGCAACATCCTCAATAATCCCATGGGCTTTTGATTTAATAATGCTTCGATGCAGTTGGAATACTAACCTTCTGTTCAAAACTTTCTGGTGTCAGATAAAAATTGTAGAGAGGAACAAAATAATCTTCAAGAAGACCCATAAGTAACACCAGGTACACACCATCTGCAAACTGACATCAGGTAAAGATGTTAGAACAACAATGCTTTGGTTCAACAAAGCAAGCAACTCAATCCATATTACTCACAATTGACAGGGCGACAGGGCGGTTTGGCACATTGGCCTTCATCAGTCAGAGGACTGAGTATAGAAGGTACACAAAAAAGCTGGAGAAACTCAGCGGGTGCAGCAGCATCTATGGAGCGAAGGAAATAGGCAACGTTTCGGGCCGAAACCCTTCTTCAGACCTTCTTGTGTACCTTCGATTTTCCAGCATCTGCAGTTCCTTCTTAAAGACTGAGTATAGAAGTTGGGAGGTTGTGCTGCAGTTATATAAGACGTTGGTGAGGCCACACTTATTGTGTATTGTGTTCAGTTTTGGTCACCGTGTAATAGGAAAGACATTATCAAGCTGGAAAGGGTCCAGAGAAGATTTGAGGTTGTTGCCAGGACTTGAGGGCCTGCGCTATATGGAGAGGTTGAGCAGACTAAGACTTTATTCCTTGGAGCGCAGGAGGATGAAGAGGGTAAACTTATAGAGGTGTACAAAATCATGCGAGGAATAGATTGGGTAAACAAAGTCTTTTGCCTAGAGTAGGGGAATTGAGAACCTGAGGATCTAGGTTTATGGTGAAGGGGGAAAGATTTAATAGGAGCCCGAGGGGTAAAAAAATGTTACACAAAGGGTGGTGGGTGTATGGAAGGAGCTGCCAGAGGAGGTCGTTGAGGCAGGTACTATCATGTTTAAACAGGTACATGGATAGGATAGGTTTGGAGGGATATGGGCAAAACACAGGCAGGTGGAATTAGTGTAGATGGGGCACATTGGTCGGTGTGGGCAAGTTGGGCTGATGGGCCTGTTTCACCACTGTATGACTCTATGAAATACTAGCAATTTATTCTACTTCGACAACACAATCACCAGAGCATCATGATTTTAGGTACAACTATGGATTTTGTAAAGTTCTTCTCAAATGATTCTTGCAGATTGCATATTGGGGATCCAGGCATACGCACTTATTTCCCCATATGTAGGGTGTCCTCAGTGTGAAAATGGGCTTATTTTTCGATGGGACTGTGTGATGGTCATTTCTACAAATGCTATCACATTTGTCTGTTGCACAGATAACAGAGGGTGGGTCACGTAGGTCCATCTTTGAAGCCACAAGATGATGGAATGTGGAGCACAAAATAAACTGCTGGAATGTTTTTTGCTGATGATGGTTCATTTAATGCTTGCCTTAGAACTAGTGTGGCACTTAAGTCCTTGGGCACCCGAAAAGCCTGTGGTGGTGCAACCAAGTCATCCTTGGTGATGAATACTGAAGCCCTGTGCTGTTCCAACATGGAGGAACACGATTCATCAGTGGCTTAGCGGTAGAGTTGCTGCCTTACAGCACCAGAGACCCAGGTTCGATACTGACGAAAGGGGCTCTGTCTGTACGGAGTTTGTACGTTTTCCCCGTGACCCGCGTGAGTTTTCTCCTGGATCTCCGGTTTCCTCCCACACTCCAAAGACGTACAGGTTTGTTCGGCTTGGCATAATTGGAATTTGTCCCTAGTATGTGTAGGATAGTGTTAGTGTGCGGGGATTGCTGGTGAGCACGGACTTGGTCCAGCCGAGGGGCCTGTTTCCGTGCTGTATCTCTAAACTAAACAGGTGAGAGTCTGAAGTATAAATAGATATGAACCATAAATAGAACCAGTGTCTATTATTGAAGGAACTAATCATAAAGTGTTCTTTATCAAAGGTGAGGGTGTTTGGAATATTTTTATCAAGCAATCAGTCGCTCTGTTTGAACAGCTTACTGAAAAACAATTAGAAACCATTCTCAAACATTTCTACCTGTGTCTCCAGTTCTGTCACCTCCAAGTTGAGTTTGTTCAAATGTTTATTCACAAAGGTGATAAGCGACTGGCAAAACAAAATAATAACAAACAAAATCATATAGCTCTATTCATTTTCAAATCAAGATAGGCTGTAGCAAATAGAACATTTGTGGAAGTCCTCCACAAGTTGGGCAACATTTGCGGAGAAAGAATCAGAATTAGGATTTAATCTCAATGCCCTTTAATTAGAACTGGAAAAGAAAGACATAAAAACACATTTTAAGTTGCAGAGAAGAGATGGGGAGGGAGAGTGGTGGGGGGGGGGGGGGGGGGGGGGGGGAGAGGTTAGCAGAGAGAAGAAAGGGAAAAACATTCTGTAGGGTAAGGAAAAGGTGTGGCTTAATGACACAAAGCTGAAAATTGGACCATCTCACCTGGAGAAGAGTAAATAGGAGATGACAAGTGCGATTACCAAGAGGGATAAAAGCTAGAAATGGTGCAATAGGTGGTCATAAGCCCAGGCCAACAAAGGGCCAACATCCTTTACATCGATGGTACACAAAAAAGCTGGAGAAACTCAGCGGGTGCAGCAGCATCTATGGAGTGAAGGAAATAGGCAACGTTTCGGGCCGAAACCCTTCTTCAGACTGATCGGGGGTGGGGGGGGGCGGGGACAAGAAAGGAAAAAGGAGGAGGAGCCCGAAGGCGGGGGGATGGGAGGAGACAGCAGGGGGACTGAGGAAGGGGAGGAGATAGCAAGGACTAACAAAATTGGGAGAATTCGATGTTCATGCCCCCAGGATGCAGACTCCCCAAGCGGAATAAGAGGTGCTGTTCCTCCAATTTCCGGTGCTGCTCGCTGTGGCCATGGAGGAGACCCAGGACAGAGAGGTCGGAGACGGAGTGGGAGGGGGAGTTGAAGTGCTGAGCCACCGGGAGGTCAGCTTGGTTATTGCGGACCGAGCGGAGGTGTTCGGCGAAACGATCGCCCAACCTCCGCTTGGTCTCACCGATATAGATCTGCTGACATCTAGAGCAGCGGATGCAATAGATGAGGTTGGAGGAGATGCAGGTAAACCTCTGTCGCACCTGGAACGACTGCTTGGGTCCTTGAACGGAGTCGAGGGGGGAGGTAAAGGAACAAGTGTTGCATCTCTTGCGGTTGCAAGGGAAAGTGCCCGGGGAGGGGGTGGTGCGAGAGGGAAGGGAAGAATTGACAAGGGAGTTATGGAGGGAGCGGTCTTTGCGGAAGGCAGATATGGGGGGAGATGGGAAGATGTGGCGAGTGGTGGGGTCACATTGGAGGTGGCGAAACTAACGGAGGATTACTTTTTGTATGTGAGAAACATTGATGTTGCCAGGGCTGAAGGGCCTGAGCTATAGGAAGAGGTGGAGCAGGCTAGGATTGTATTCCTTGGAGTGCAGGAGGACGAGGGTAATTTTATAGAGGTGTATAAAATCATGAGAGGAATAGATCAGGGAAACAGTCTTTTGCCCAGAGCAGGGGAACCAAGAACCAGAGGATATGGGTTCAAGGTGAGGGGGGAACCCGAGGGGTGACTTTTTTTTACATAAAGGGTGGTGGGTGTATGGAATGAGCTGCCAGAGAAGGTAGTTGAGGCAGGTACTATCGCAATGTTTAAGCAGCATTTAGACAGGTACATGGATAGGATAGGTTTAGAGGGATATGGGCCAAACGAAGGCAGGTGGGAACGTGTAGATGGGGCACGTTGGTCGGTGTGGGCAAGTTGGGCTGCAGGGCCCATGTCCACACTGTAGGACTCCATGACTCTATATCAGAAATTACAGAGGATCCTGTTGAACGTTAGATCGATGGTGTGGAAAGTGGGTACAAAGGGAGGAGGGAATGAGTGAAATACAGGATATAGAAACATAGAAATTAGGTGCAGGAGTAGGCCATTTGGCCCTTCGAGCCTGCACCGCCATTCAATATGATCATGGCTGACCATCCAACTCAGTATCCCGTACCTGCCTTCTCTCTATACCCTCTGATCCCTTTAGCCACAAGGGCCACATCTAACTCCCTCTTAAATATAGCCAATGAACTGGCCTCAACTACCCTCTGTGGCAGAGAGTTCCAGAGATTCACCACTCTCTGTGTGAAAAAAGATTTTCTCATCTCGGTTTTAAAGGATTTCCCCCTTATCCTTAAGCTGTGACCCCTTGTCCTGGACTTCCCCAACATCGGGAACAATCTTCCTGCATCTAGCCTGTCCAACCCCTTAAGAATTTTGTAAGTTTCTATAAGATCCCCTCTCAATCTCCTAAATTCTAGAGAGTATAAACCAAGTCTATCCAGTCTTTCTTCATAAGACAGTCCTGACATCCCAGGAATCAGTCTGGTGAACCTTCTCTGCACTCCCTCTATGGCAATAATGTCCTTCCTCAGATTTGGAGACCAAAACTGTACGCAATACTCCAGATGTGGTCTTACCAAGACCCTGTACAACTGCAGTAGAACCTCCCTGCTCCTATACTCAAATCCTTTTGCTATGAAAGCTAACATACCATTCGCTTTCTTCACTGCCTGCTGCACCTGCATGCCCACTTTCAATGACTGGTGTACCATGACACCCAGGTCTCGCTGCATCTCCCCTTTTCCTAATCGGCCACCATTTAGATAATAGTCTGCTTTCCTGTTTTTGCCACCAAAATGGATAACCTCACATTTATCCACATTATACTGCATCTGCCAAACATTTGCCCACTCACCCAGCCTATCCAAGTCACCTTGCAGTCTCCTAGCATCCTCCTCACAGCTAACACTGCCCCCCAGCTTAGTGTCATCCGCAAACTTGGAGATATTGCCTTCAATTCCCTCATCCAGATCACTAATATATATTGTAAATAGCTGGGGTCCGAGCACTGAGCCTTGCGGTACCCCACTAGTCACTGCCCGCCATTGTGAAAAGGACCCGTTTACTCCTACTCTTTGCTTCCTGTTTGCCAGCCAGTTCTCTATCCACATCAATACTGAACCCCCAATGCCATGTGCTTTAAGTTTGTATACTAATCTCTTATGTGGGACCTTGTCGAAAGCCTTCTGGAAGTCCAGATACACCACATCCACTGGTTCTCCCCTATCCACGCTACTAGTTACATCCTCGAAAAATTCTATAAGTTTCGTCAGACATGATTTACCTTTTGTAAATCCTTGCTGACTTTGTCCAATGATTTCACCACTTTCCAAATGTGCTGCTATCCCATCTTTAATAACTGACTCTAGCAGTTTCCCCACTACCGATGTTAGACTAACTGGTCTGTAATTCCCCGTTTTCTCTCTCCCTCCCTTCTTAAAAAGTGGGGTTACGTTTGCTACCCGCCAATCCTCAGTAACTACTCCAGAATCTAAAGAGTTTTGAAAGATTATTACTAATGCATCCACTATTTCTGGGGCTACTTCCTTAAGTACTCTGGCATGCAGCCTATCTGGCCCTGGGGATTTATCGGCCTTTAATCCATTCAATTTACCCAACACCACTTCCCGACTAACCTGGATTTCACTCAATTCCTCCAACTCCTTTGACCCGCAGTCGCCTGCTATTTCCGGCAGATTATTTATGTCTTCCTTAGTGAAGACGGAACCAAAGTAGTTATTCAATTGGTCCGCCATATCCTTGTTCCCCATGATCAACTCACCTGTTTCTGACTGCAAGGGACCTACATTTGTTTTAACTAATCTCTTTCTTTTCACATATCTATAAAAACTTTTGCAGTCTGTTTTTATGTTCCCTGCCAGTTTTCTTTCATAATCAATTTTTCCTTTCCTAATTAAGCCCTTTGTCCTCCTCTGCTGGTCTCTGAATTTCTCCCAGTCCTCTGGTATGCTGCTTTTTCTGGCTGATTTGTAAGCATCATCCTTCGCTTTGATACTATCCCTGATTTCCCTTGTTATCCACGGATGCACTACCTTCCCTGATTTATTCTTTTGCCAAACTGGGATGAACAATTTTTGTAGTTCATCCATGCAGTCTTTAAATGTCTTCCATTGCATATCCACCGTCAACCCTTTTAGAATTAATTGCCAGTCTATCTTGGCCAATTCACGTCTCATACCCTCAAAGTTACCTTTCTTTAAGTTCAGAACCATTGTTTCTGAATTAACAATGTCACTCTCCATCCTAATGAAGAACTCAACCATATTATGGTCACTCTTGCCCAAGGGGGCACGTACAACAAGACTGCTAACTAACCCTTCCTCATTACTCAATACCCAGTCTAAAATAGCCTGCTCTCTCGTTGGTTCCTCTACATGTTGATTTAGATAACTATCCCGCATACATTCCAAGAAATCCTCTTCCTCAGCACCCCTGCCAATTTGATTCACCCAATCTATATGTAGATTGAAGTCACCCATTATAACTGTTTTGCCTTTGTCGCACGCATTTCTAATTTCCTGTTTGATACCATCTCCAACTTCACTACTACTGTTAGGTGGCCTGTACACAACACCCACCAGCGTTTTCTGCCCCTTAGTGTTTCGCAGCTCTACCCATACCGATTCCACATCCTCCAAACTAATGTCCTTCCTTTCCATTGCGTTAATCTCCTCTCTAACCAGCAACGCTACCCCACCTCCTTTTCCTTTCTCTCTATCCCTCCTGAATGTTGAATATCCCTGGATGTTCAGCTCCCAGCCTTGGTCACCCTGGAGCCATGTCTCCGTGATCCCAACTATATCATAATCATTCATGGCTATCTGCAGGTTCAACTCATCCACCTTATTACGAATACTCCTTGCATTGAGACACAAAGCCTTCAGGCTTGTTTTTACAATGCTCTTACTCCTTATACAATTATGTTGAAAAGTGGCCCTTTTTGATTTTTGCCCTGGTTTTGTCTGCCTGCCACTTTTACTTTTCACCTTATAATTCATGATGTCACAGAGATATACAACAATGAAACAGTAAATACAATTCTGGCATCGAACCATCGTACCAAGGCATTGCTCATTGTTGGTGATGAGAGAACATTGGACAAACAATATAACGAACTGTAAAATAACTCAATAGGACTAGTTTATGCTGCAGATGAATGCCAACCAGTGTTGGATCAAGTGTACGGTAATATTTACACAAACCTTACATTTTTAAAGTTTGCTTCCAGTAAATCACTTTAAAATAGGTGGTTTTGATACTAGATTAGCAAGGCGGATGGTTTCTATTTAGATCTCATAGCTTACCCACTTATTTTGATTAACTCAGTGGGTCAGGCAGCATCTCTGGAGAAAAGGAATAGGTGACGTTTCTTCAGACGTCTTAAGAAGGATCTCGACCTGAAACGTCCCCTATTCCTTTTCTCCAGAGATGATGCCTGACCCGCTGGAGTTACTCCAGCTTTCTGTGTCTATCTTTGGTATAAACCAGCATCTGCAGCTTCTTCCTACATATTTCGATTGACTGGAGGTTTCAGAAGTTTTAAGAAGTAGTGAAATAGTCAAGAAGTAGAGATGGAGTACAAGAATAATGGACATTATTATCATTGCTGCCCACACAATGGGTTCTCAGAACACGGAGCATTTGCAAGAAGCTGGAAACACTGACACATATCGAAGGGATGAAGGGAAGTATTTGAAAAGGAAGAATATAAAATGATGCAGCAGAGAAAGGAAAAGTTAAAAGGAGTACAGTTAAAAAGATTGTTAAGGGTTTGGACAAGCTAGAGGCGGGAAACATGTTCCCGATGTTGGGGGAGTCCAGAACCAGGGGCCACAGTTTAAGAATAAGGAGTAAGCCATTTAGAACGGAGACGAGGAAACACTTTTTCTCACAGAGAGTAGTGTGTCTGTGGAATTCTCTGTCTCAGAGGGCGGTGGAGGCAGGTTCTCTGGATGCTTTCAAGAGAGAGCTAGATAGGGCTCTTAAAAATAGAGGAGTCAGGGTATATGGGGAGAAGGCAGGAACGGGGTACTGATTGGGGATGATCAGCCATGATCACATTGAATGGCGGTGCTGGCTCGAAGGGCCAAATGGCCTACTCCTGCACCTATTGTCTATTGAGTATAGTGGTTGGCTCTGGTTGAAAACCTCCAGCATTGGCACCGGATAGAATATTATCCTTCTGTGCATGGAATAGTTTAGTTTAGTTTAGAGATACAGCTTGGAAACTGGCCCTTCGGCCCACCAAGTCCGCATTGACCAGCAATCCCTGCCCATTAACACTGCCCTGCACACACTAGGGACAATTTACATTTACACCAAGCCAATTAACCTACAAACCTGGAAGTCTTTGGAGCGCGGGAGGAAACCGAAGATCTCGGTGAAAACCCACGCAGGTCACGGGAGAAGGTACAAACTCCGTACAGACAGCACCCGTAGTCAGGATGGAACCCGGGTCTCTGGCGCCGTAAGGCAGTAGCTCTACTGCTGCACCACCCATAGTGCCGCCCATATTACTTGACCTGAAGTGACATCTTCACCACTTCAGAAATCATGGTCATTACATTTTGTTCAATCTATAGGTTTCACAGTATTAAAAAATTATTCCAGAATTAACATTTCAAAACTCAATTGGGAATTTACCTTTTTAACAACACTGAGCTTATCAGGCGCATGGTCGAATAGTGTATCAAATGCATCTCGTTCTGAAATCATAAATGAGAATACAATTCAGGTACTGTGGGTATATTTCACAAACCTAAACTGAATTTCCTCTGCATTTACTCCTTCAAGTGGAGTGTAAAGTCAGCAATGGCACCTTCTGGTACCTTGTTCAACTGTTATATTAAAGGTTGCTGTATAGCAATGTGTAATGAGGAACTGCGGATGCTGGTTTACACTGAAGATAGACACAAAATGCTGGTGTAACTCAGCGGGTCAGGCAGCATCCCTGGAGAAAAGGAGTAGGTGACATTTTGTGTCTGCAAGAGGTTCTCGACCCAAAACGTCAGCTATTCCTTTTCTCCAGAGATGCTGCCTGACCCGCTAAGTTCAGCCAATGCCAATGCTGGAGGTTTTCAACCAGAGCCAACCACTATACTCCAGCATTTTGTGTCTATCACAAATAGGTGTACATTTTTAAAAGAGCCTCTGCCCTTTTGGCTTCACAAAGGGGTGCGAGAGGAGAGAGCCTGCTGTCCTTGAGTGCTGCCCATGTGGTGTTTGCATGTTCTCCCTGCTCTATTTGAACTCGAGGTTAGACACAAATTGCTAGAGTAACTCAGCGGGTCACTGGAATAGGTAGCGTTTCGGGTCAAAACATTTTGGGTTCCGACCCGATACATCACCAATCCATTTTTTCTAGAGATGTTGCCTGTCCCGCCGATTTACTCCAGCATTTTGTGTCTATCTTCGGTATAAACCAGCATCTGCAGTTCCTTCCTGCACCATTTTGACTGTGGCAGGTCTAGAAGATTTTCCAGACTATTGGATGCAACTTCTAATAAAACCCCGGCCCTTCAGTGCACTTTAAAAAAAATGTATTGTACAGTAGTTCAGAAGTGATAGGAGCAGAATTAGGCCATTCGGCCCATCAAGTCTACTCCGCCATTCAATCATGGCTGACCCATCCCTCCCTCCTAACCCCATTCTGCTGCCTTTTCCCAATAACCCCTGACACCCGTACTAATCAATCGTTTAATACATTTTTCAGTGAACTTAAAGGAAGGGGAAAAGATATGAGCACTCCAGACCCCTGTTCCAGCAGCAAACCTTCCCACATTCCTAACCTCTGATGGTTCGGGACCCCAACCCTAGCTCTGGTTGCCCACCTTACACTGGACCCCAGGCTCACCCTTCAAACTCACAAGTGTGCCAGATGCTGAACTATTAGGGTTTCTGATGTCAGTTAATCAGAGTTTCCCTCCCGTTAACAATTGCATACATATCGTGGTGTTCCATGGAGCAAAATTCCCCCACATCATTGTATTTTGGCTTGCAATTAGCTTGTGATGCAATGTTATGCCTTATCTGTATCTGTTTTAACAATGACTGTGACACTACTTTGGTGAGGCTTGCTCGGACATCAAGAAATGCAGTCTGAAGAAGGGTTCCCACCCAAAACGTCACCTATTCTTTCTCTCCAGTCACGCTGCATGACCCGCAGAGTTATTTCAGCATATTGTGTCCATCAGGAAATGAATGATGGCTTAAAAATTCCGTCCATTAAACTGGTGAAGATTCCTTACATTCTGCTCCTGATATAGATGGTACTGTACTCCCCATCTTAAACCTCAAAGATATTTCAAAGGAACATTGTTTCAAAGGGGCAATATCACTATGTACTAACAAACAAATAAACATTATATATGTAGGAAGGAACTGCAGCTGCTGATTTACACTGAAGATAGACACAAAATGCTGCAGGAACTCAGCAGGACAGGCAATGGGTGAAGTTTCTGGTCGAGAAGCTTCTTCAGACTGAGAGTCAGGGGCCAATTATATACTTCTTTTACATTATTGGTGCAACAATGATTGAGTTTGTTCTGTTATTTACTTACCAAACCTTCCCATCATCATCCTGCAACACAAAAAAACAACAAACTCGTTGAGAATTACACCCAACAACTCACACTTATGTCATCTATGCGCGTTATCGGAAATAAGGCAGACTTTGTGAAATTCCTGAGAATTTGTTTTATACTGACAAGCGACGTGATGTTTTATCTGACAATAACATGACAAGCGCAATGGCAACACACTGAAAGAGTTCAGATCCCGCTATTCACAAAATGAAAGAAAAATTACACGTGCTGCCATGCAAATCAAATATGAATTTTATAGTAACTGAAAGCATCTTGCTTACAAATATCTGGATTTTTTTTTAATACCTGGTTACAACCAGGGGTTGGGAGAGAAGCAGAAGGTTGAGCAGCTGAGTGAGTGCAAGGGTTTCACTGTGAAAATTATACTCAAGGAAGAAAGTGAAAGTGAGGGGGGTGGGGGAGGGGGCAGATTTAATAGGAACCTGAGAGGCAGCCTTTTCACACAAAGGGTGGCGGGTATATGGAACACACTGTCAGAAGATGTAGTTGAGGCAGGTACTATCACAACTTGTAAGAAACATTTGGACAGATGCATGGATAGGATAAGTTTAGAGGGATATGGGCCAAACACAGGCAGGTGGGACTAATATAGATGAGGCATGTTGGCTGGCGTGGGCAAAATGGGCCGAAGGGCCTGTTTTGTTTTCACGCAGTACGGCTCTCTATGACTCTATGAATTCCATGAAATCTAATGAATTTTCACAACCATCTACGTAACCTAGCCACCTGCAGAAATAATGCATCTGTAATTATTTCTTCCACATCCCATATATGAATCCAGCGAGAACGATGATACATTTCCTTGCTGCAAAGATGTCAGGTGTGATTATTTCAATTCATAACAAGCCCAGGACCATCGGACACACACAAGGACCAGCTGCGATTAGCAGTGGAACAAACAACACTAAATCTGGGCAAGGAAACGTTAAAGGTCATAGGGGAAAGGCGTATGGTATTTGCTGCATCCAATAAACACTTCAGCAGCTTACTCATTGAAAGAATGTTGCCACCCAAATGGCTTCATGTTAGATCACATTTTGGTGACAGAATCTGGGCCAGTTTGTGGAAATGATATATTTATTTATAGGGTATGTGAAACAGAAAACCACACCCTTCCAAAATATGACTTAGTCGGCACAGTGTCACAGTGGTAGAGTTGCTGCCTCACAGCGCCAGAGACCCGGGTCAGATCCTGAACTACTCCCGTACACTTGGGCGGCACGGTGGTACAGCGGTAGAGTTGTTGCCTTTCAGCGCTTACAATGCCAGAGACCCGGGTTCGATCCTGATTACGGGTGCTGTCTGTACGGAGTTTGTACGTTCTCCCCGTGGCCTGGGTGGCTTTTCTCCAGGGAGCTCCAGTTTCCTCCCACACTCCAAAGACGCACAGTTTTGTAGGCTAATTGGCTTGGTAGCAATGTAAACTGACCCCAGTGTGTGTAGGATAGTGTTAGTGTGCGGGGATCGGTGGGCGGAAGGGCCTGTTTCCACGCTGGATCTTTAAACTAAACAGGATGTTTCCATTGATAGAAAGTGGATCTGTCATAAAAATCAGGTAGTAATAATAATAGGGCAGATTGATGTATCTTTCTTCAACAGTGGCTCATAGTTGTAATAAAAGCCCAACTTACTCTGTAGTGCTGGTAAACTCCTCTGTAACATGTGATGTTTGAAGGATCCCTTCTCGCTTCTGCAACCATACAAAAAAAAATCCAACTATGCAGAAGCAAAAACAACAACCATTTTTAGAACTACACCACGTGGCTATAATATGATCAATGATGTTACATGTGTGCAGATGAATAACTATGGGACAGGCTGGTGACACATACTGAGCCAAGGGGGTCATGACTGTCTGTGTGTCATTCAGGTCAGGAATTAAAAATATTATATCTTTGTCCCTGATCAAAGGAGGCCAATCCTTTATAAATAACATATGCAGTACCCTGGGATGCAAGAAGGCTGACTATCTGCAAAAATATCTAGGAGAGAACAGATAGCAAAGTAAACTGTGTAGGAAAGAACTGCAGATGCCAGTTTAAATCACAAAATGCTGGAGTAACTCAGCGGGACAGACAGCATTTTTGGAGAGAAGGAATGGGTGACATTTCGGGTCGAGACCCTTGGTCAGTGATGTCAGGGGAGTGGGCGGTACAGAGATAGAATGTAGTTGGAGACAGTAAGACTGGTGGGAGAACTGGGAAGGGGGAGGAGGTGGAGAGAGTGAGAAAACAAGGGCTATCTGAAGTTAGATAAGTCAATGTTGATACCGCTGGGGTGTAAACTACCCAAGCGAAATATGAGGTGCTGTTCCTCCAATTTGCACTGGGCCTCACTCTGACAATGGAGGAGGCCCAGGACAGAAATGTCAGATTGAGAATGGGAGGGGGAGTTGAAGTGCTGAGTCACCAGGAGATCAGGTAGGTTAAGGTGGACTGAGCGGAGGTGTTCACCTGGAACAGCGGATACAGTAGATGAGGTTGGAGGAGATGCAAGTGAACCTCTGCCTCACCTGAAAACACTGTCAGGGTCCTTGGATGGAGTCAAGGGGGTAGGTAAAGGGACAGGTGTTGCATCTCCTGCGGTTGTAGGGAAAAATACCTGGAGAGGGGGTGGTTTGGGTGGGAAGGGACGAGTTGACCAGGGAGTTGCGGAGGAAACGGTCTCTGCAGAAAGAGGTGGAGATGGGAAGATGTGGCCAGTAGGTGGCGAAAATCTTGGAGGATTATATGCTGTGTGCGACAACTGATGTAGTGGAAGGTGAGGACAAGTGGGACTCTGTCTTTGTTACGAATGGGGGGGGGGGGGGGGGGGGGGGGGGGGGGGGAAAGCAAGAGCGGAGTTGCGTGATATCGAGGGAGAGCCAAAGTGAACTGAATACACTACACTAGCAAAGTAAACTGTTCCATTTCTCAAAGTACAGATTCATTTTGGAGCTAGAGCACCTGACCCAAACCAGAAAGGATCCAAGTATCCGTGTCTGGTTTAGATCGGATCAACTACAGGCACCTCCCATTTAATTTATGCGTTTTTGGAAGAGGTTTAGTTTAGTTTATTGTCACGTGTCCCGAGGTACAGTGAAAAGCTTTTGTTGCGTGCTATCCAGTCAACGGAAAGACAATACACAATTATAAAAGTGCCATCCACAGAGTAGAGATACACAGTAACATGTCCAACGACACACAATAACGCGTTTGTTCACCTAATACCAAAACCTAATTTACACGCTCGTATTAATGGAATAAAGTGCTCAAATTTACAGCTAGCAATGCAGCCACGTAGATGTTTAATTGATGCTCGTTTGAATTACGCACTGCTTTTCAAGAACGTAACCCCAGTGTAGAATGTGAGGTACCTGCATATAAAAAATATTGTCCTCGGGTTCAGAACAGGTTGTGATTGACTACACACAGTTTGGATTGGCTTTTCATTTTAAGAGTGGTGAAACAATGATTGTTTTCAGATTTTCTTTTCCCGAAGCATTTGCTGACATCTTTCTCCTTTCTTCCCAATTCATTTACATCAACAATTCTCAAGTCAAATCAAGCAGCTAAATAACAGACTTCACAAGTTCATGTCATGGGAACCGAATTAGGCCATTCAGCCCATTGAGTTTACTCTACCCATTCAATCATGGCTGATCCATCTTTTCTTTCAACCCCCTTCTCCCCGTAACCCTTGACACACTTACTAACGAAGAATCTATCAATTACCGCTTTAAAAATACCCAATGACTTGGAGTCCACTGCAGTCTGTGGCAATGAAGTCCACAGATTCGCCACCCTCTGGCTAAAGAAATTCCTCCTCATCTCCTTTCTAAAGGTACGCCCTATCATTCTGAGGCTATGCCCACTGGTCCAAGACTCTCGCACTAGTGGAAACATCACTTACCGAACAGCGTCTAAAAGCCATAGGTTCACTTACCCTCACAACTACCATCTGCACGGAGACATGTTCTGGCAATCTAACAGGGGCTCGAAAATGCATGGCCAAAGCCACGAGAAGGTGAAGAATAGCCACAGTTTTTTTCGCATGGATTGCTAAAAAATGAATGAAAATATCAATAAATTTACAACTGTTAAGAATTCCAAATCAAATATTTTTAGTGCACATTAGATTACAATGGAGAAATTGGTCGCTTGGCACAAATGGGTATTCCACCATGTCACTTAATCTATTATTACCGATACCGTGATAGATTCGAAGGTATCGGCAACTCTGGGGTAGGAGGAAGAGGCGGCGGTGGAGGGGGAAGCGGACAGAGTGACGGCCCACTGGTCGATGTGGCAGCTGGTGAGAGGGGAGGGAGCTCCTTGGTGACTGAGCATGTCCTGTTGGTGGTGGCGGCCTGACGAAAGAAAGCGCTGTCGGCCAGGGGCTACAACGTGAACCGCAACAACAGCCATGTCAACCAGGCGGTGTGGCAGCTGGGGAAGAAGGGCTCGCTGGTGCACCTTGTGCAAGATGCCGGGGCTTTGCTCTGCACCCACCTCCCTCGTCTTCACAGTGTTCGGCTGACAGGGGCAGACTCTGGAAAAGCAGCGAGCCGGGTGAGGCTTTTATATCTATGAAGTGGACGGGAAGCCCTCACCACCCCCCTTGTTGCAGTAGGTCATTCAGTAAACGGGACCACCTATTGTGAACTGCTTACGTGCGTGCGAGTTTACTTAACTCGGCTATTACGCAAGTCATGGAGTGCCTATATAGTAATCGATATATATAGTCACGGTACTAGCATTTTCAAATGAAATATTTACGCATGTTCATCAAGTATCATAGGTTTAGGGTGAAGGAGAAAAGATTTAATAGGAATCTGAGGGGTAACTTTTTCTACACTAAGGGAGGTGGCTGTATGGAACAAGCTGCCAGAAGAGACAGTTGAGGCTGGGACTATCCCAACGTTTAAGAAATAGTTAGGCAGGTAGATTGGATAGGACAGGTTTGGAGGGATATGGACCAAACGCGGGCAGGTGGGACTAATGTAGCTTGGACATGTTGGCCGGTGTGGGCAAGTTGGGCTGAAGGGCCTGTTTCCACGCTGTATCACTCTATGTCTCTAAGTACTATACCTTAAAATGGAACAGGTTCTCTAATTGACTGACACCAAAGAAGTAACTTTGAGGCTAAAGACTAAATTAGTCATCAATTACAGTAATTACAATTACTTAAAAACTGTAAATTTTGGATTTAATTTTGCTTCTTGTGCTTATTTTAATATTTCACAATGTCATTAATTGTTAGAAAGAAAGAAACTTTGCGGGCATAAAGATATTTAAAACGTTTCCTTTTCACGGAAGATGTTAATGAATTCCAATTTAAGCTATAATCATGCAAGAAATATGAAGTATGCAGAATTTCATTTTCTTTGTTAAAAATAATAATTTTAATCTCAACGTTTATCCACCTCAAATGTAATGTGAGAAGAAAATAAATCAGCCAAAGCGGAAAATTTATGAGTCTAGAACCGCATCAGCGATCAAAGTTGCTAAAAGGTTTTATACAGACAGCTAGGGCAGATTTAGCATCTTCATACTCACAATCAATGCTCCATTTGATTGCCCACCCTTGAGGTCGAAGTAGGTTGTTTACAGATTCCAATACGGTCTGAAGCTTCTGTTTCTGGCCTATTTCAGACTGAGTCACTTCAGCAACATTCAGTTTTCGACCTGCAAGTTTCTCTGCAGAAAGGAAGAAAAATAAACCAAGATACTTTCAATTAAAGATAGACACAAAATGCTGGAGTGACTCAGTGGGTCAGGCAACATCTCTGGAGAAAAGGAATGGGTGACGTTTTGGGCTGAGACACTTCATCATTAGTCTGAGGAAGGGTCTCGACCCAAAACGTTGCCTATTCCTCTTCTCCAGAGAGGCTGCCTGACCCGCTGAGTTACTCCAGCATTTTGTGTCTATCTTCAGTGTAAACAAGCATCTGCCGTTCCATCTTATGCCCCTCTACCACTTAGGCTAAGTGGGACAGGCCCATTTACTCAAAATAAATTAAATTGCATGCATTGACTTAAATTACAACCAACATACAGTACCTATATACATTATAGTTGAACAATGGAAAGAATGGAGATGGATATGGGGCATATTGTGCATGAGTGTTCAAGATAATTATTTGTATCTCTGAAAAGAAAGTCAAGGACAGATAGGTCCGGACGATGGGCAAGTAGTAAACTGACAACAAAAACCCAACAGGATTGTTTAACTTAGTGCTCATCCCATCATGTACTGTAAAGTCTTTTTACGTAAAGGACTCCGTTCTTACCGAGCAACTTCTGCAGAACCTGACCATCATACAGATCTTCCTCAAGTGACTTCACTATTATTCTTTCTTCAACAAGGACATCGTTAATCCAGTCAATTAGAACCTTTAAGAAAGATGAAATAATTATTGTGTAAATTAAACTATTTATAAAGTAATAAAATAAAACACTACCTGCCTACTGCCACAATTGAGGGCTGTTAAACTGTGCCTCAACTTTGTAGTCTCAATGTGAGTCTGTCTTAGCATCATTAAAACCATCCTCCGATGAAGATACCATATGTAACAGCAGCAGTCTTGACCAAAAAACGACAGTATTATTTTTGTCCCAGATAGGACAAATTGTCACATCTTCTGTTGTACTGCAGTAAGTAAGAATTTAATTCGGGACATATGACAATAAAAACACTCTTGACTCTCTCTTGACTCTTGATCATCTTAGAAGTAGAATTCTTCACCAGGTTACGAAGGCCTAATTTATGTGCAGCCTGGACATAGGAACGTGTGTTTGGGAGACTTGGGGGGTGGATAAGCTGGCATTTGCAGGCATCTTCTACTATGTGGGTTCATGGCAATACGCGAATGCTTGCGTTAAGCATCCTGCCTTAACTCCACGTTGCTCTTGGATGGCCTATGTTTTTATTTACACAAATTCCTGGGTGGCTTCATTTCAGTGTTTGGGTTACGAACAGTTCTCGAGCTCAGAATCCTTGGGTAACAGAGTCATAGAGTCTTACAGCGTGAAAACAGGCCCTTCGGCCCAACTTGCCCACACCGGCCAACATGTCCCATCTACACTACTCCCACCTACCTGCTTTTGGCCCAAATATCCCTCCAAACCTGTCCTATCCATGTACCTGTCTAAATGTTTCTTAAACGTTGCGATAGTACCTGCCCCAATTATCTCCTCTGGCAGCTCGTTCTATACACCTACCAGCCTTTGCGTGAAAAAGTTACCCCTCAGATTCTTTCCCCCCTCGCCTTAAACCTATGTCCTCTGAAGTCCCTGGATACTACAATATCATTTGCCTTGTTTAGATCAATGAAACATTGATCATGGACGAGAAACAATGTGCAATTTCATGTCAAAGTCTCCCTGCCACCTTGAAACCTTGCGTGGGGTAAGGATTCCACCATGATACCACAATCTCCATTCGGTCTTTTATTAATTCTCGTCAAGATTCAGATCCCCCATCTCCATTTTATATCAACAACAATGTTCTTGATGCATTCATTCAAATTACTCGTAATGATTGAAGAACCAATTGCAAACATTGACTTCACTTGACTCTACTTGAAATCAATCCTCGCTGATAATCCTGAACCTACAAGACCATCAATTATCGCCCGCTTTAAAAAAAATCCATCCCAACATCTATCCTCTGATTGCAGAGGCATGCAAATTCATGAAAATGCTGCAAACTTTTCCAAAGCCTACTGAAAAATCAAGTGTTCATGTTGACCCAGCTTTCTTTGAACCACACTTGCACCCCTCCCCACAAAAAACTCAATCGGATGTAATATGTTCTTTTCCAGATGCATTTTACATTCATTACCAAAGCAATTTTCAAATGTAGGCAAGAATATTGATGATTGATCGGGATAAGCTGATGTTGGCTAAAACTGATAAAATCTATCAATACAGAATAATAACTTTCTCAAACAACAAATGGATGAAATCAGTTATGCAAAGTGCTGCAATTATGCCATATTACAGAAAATTTGTAGGGAATTTGCGGCATTGTACTCTTTCTTATATTTTGTAGCTTTGCAAGGCAAAACAGAATGAATGCATAATAACCAAACTAAGACAAGACAATGCAGTTTTTGATTGTAACTTATTGGAGGTTACATTTCATTCTGGAACTTTACCTTTACTAGCTCTTTATACTTTGCTTCTTCCTTGGAATATTGCTCAATCATAGTACGTTCTTCATTCTCGTCTATAAATTGAAGGCAGTTGAATATAAATAATTGCACTACAATGACTGTATGCACGTAAATATATTTATTTATTGCTCATATTCTATGTCGCTCTTCTAGGGAGATGCTAACTGCATTTCGTTGTCTCTCTACTGTACACTGCACAATGACAATAAAGTTTGAATCTGAATCTGAAATCTGAAATAAGTGTTAGAAGGTAAAAGGGGCAGTATCTGCAGTTATAGTTTTCGTTGTGGTTATGTTCAAAGACAAAAAAAATGGCGACCAAGAAGGAAAGTGAATAGAAAGGAAACCTACAATTTTACGTTACCAGAAATGTGGACATAAATGATACTAGTGATACAGAATTAATGCTATTAACCCCCATTCAAATTTAAGAAATCCCCTCACAAACATATTTACAAACAGTGCAAATAGAAATAGAATTAAGACAAATATATTCATCATACCTAGCAATGTGTCCTCTGGATGAATAATGTCTGTTGGTATTGGAGATAGGGGAGCGTTGATGGCATTTTTACCTTCTTCTTGTAGGTCACTCACTAAAGAGAAGGAAAACAAAGTGTCCCACTGAGATTAAATATTGCCAGCAGTCAATTAAACCAGGCCAGTCAATAATTCTAAAGTGTAGCTATTAACGATGAACTATTTTTAAAATTACTGAGCAAATTAATGCACAACTCCCACTATTGCCCTAAGTTACTTTAGATTTAACTACAAATTGATATTTTGTTTCCTTATCCGTTTACCTTTCGTAAAATCTATCGCAGAAAGCTGACTTATTTTGTAATATTCACAGACAAAGGTGACGTCCGTGCTTATTTACTGTAAAACACGCCTAAGGAAATACGTGGACTATAAGCTTTCTGTGGCTGAACCACACTTCATAGCTAGTTCTTCACCACAAAATACTTTCCCATCAATGATTTTATAAGATTCTAAAGCCTACAAAAATGGCCAGTACAGGAACTAGCCAAATGTTGTTTCTTGGATTAGAAGATAAGAAGCTAGGAGGTGGAATAGGCCACCTGGTGCTTCAACCCTGCCTCGCCATACCATCTGATTACGGCTAACCTGCCCCAGGCCTCATGTCTCTTTGTTGCCATTTCTACATAGGCTTAAATAACCTGATCTTTCAAAAATTAATCAACCTCCTCCTTAAAAACCTCCAACAATCTAGCGTGAATGGAGAGAACTAATGTTTTGTGTGAGAATTGGCGAGCTCTGATGCAGACTCAGTTTCCTGGGATGCAGACAAAATGTTGGACTAACTCAGCGGAAGAGGCAACATGTGTGAACAAAAGGAATGGGCAAGCTTTTGGCTGGACACGTGTGAAGAAGGGTCTTACGCCAAAACAACAACAACAACAACACACGCACGCGCACACACACACACACACTCACACACTTCTAGCATTTTCATATATTTTGGATATCCAAATAATCCCTTCAGATGAACGAGCAATGCATCTCACAATTACAATCTTTTTTCTCTCTTCTGTCTTCACTCAACTCTATTTACTGTTCTGTCAGACAGATCAGCTACAATGAACAAGCCTTCACTACTCTCATTTAGATAGTGCCAACAGCAGTTACATTATCCATCCGTCTTCCCTAGGTTTCTACTCTTGAAAGCTTGAAATACAATTTCCCCCTATTCTCTCCACCCTTCCCCCTCTGCAACTTGCCTTGACATTTTCTTGAAGATAGACACAAAAAGCTGGAGTAACTCAGCGGGACATGCAGCATCTCTGGAGAGAAGGAATGTGCAATGTTTCGGGTCGAGACCCTTCTTCACACATAAAAGTCTGTTCACTGTGTTAATTCAGTTTCTCTTTTCCCAAAGGTAGAAACCTCAAAGAACCAAAGGTGGGAATTCAAAGACTAGACGGCATAGCTTTAAGATGAGAGAGGCACGATTTGAAGACATTTTTGACACCGAGTATGGTGGGTGCCTGGGACACGCTGCCAGGAGTGGTTTGGTTTAGTTTAGTTTAGAGACACTGCGCGGAAACAGGCCCTATGGCACACCGGATCCGCACCGACCAGCGATCCCCGCACATTAACACCATCCTACGCCCACTAAGGCATAAATGTACATTTTTTACATTTACCAAGCCAGTTAACCTACAAACCTGTACGTCTTTGGAGCGTGGGAGGAAACTGAAGATCTCGAGAGAACCCACGCAGATCACGGGGAGAACGTACAAACTCCGTACAGACAGCACCCGTAGTCGGGATGGAACCCGGGTGTCCGGCGCTGTATTCGATGTAAGGCAGCAACTCTACCGCTGCGCCACCGTGACCATGGTGGTGGAGGCAGATACGATAGTAGCATATAAGAGGCTTTCAGATGGGCACATGGAAATGCAGGGAATGGATGGATTATGGATTTTGTGCAGGCAGAGGAGATTAGTGTAACCTGGCTATTGACACAAAATGCTGGAGTAACTCAGCAGGACAGGCAGTATTTCTGGATAGAAGGAATGGGTGTCGTTTCGGGTCGAGACCCTTCATACCAAATCTCGTTGCACTGATGTGCAATGACAATAAAAGATATTATTATTATTATTATTATTATTATTATTATTATCAGACTAACCTGGCATCACGTTCGGTGCGGACATTGTGGGCCAAAGCCCCTGCTCCTGTGCTGTACGGTTCTATTTTCACTCTCCAGAGATCCTTGCAAATCTGCTGAGTGTTTCTGCCTTTATATTTGAATTGCACTAAAGCGGTTATTGCTGAACAGCCTCTCTAATACTGAAAATCTAATTCTGTGAGCGGACTGTTTTCCCACAGAATATTACTTGCTCCATAATAATATACATGCTGTATCAATGAATTCAAAATGTTTTGTTTTTTATAAATCGTGATGGAGAGACACAGCTCGGATTATCACCTAATTCATCAAAACACGATCACAGCCATAGGGAGGCAAATGTGTACAGGCACCTCACGTTTTACAGAGGTTACATGCTTGAAAAGCTTTGCGTAATTCAAAAACGCGTAAATTAAACAGATACGTGACGACGCTGTCAGCAGTAAATTGAGCGCATTATTCCAAAAATACGAGAACGTAAATCAAGTTTGGGTATTGAAGGAATAAGTGTGTTATTTAAAAAACACATAAATCAAACAGACATAAAACACGAGGTGCCTGTATTACATTCTCAATGATTAAAGCAGTCATGCTGATCATTGACATTTATTAGGCTTCTTTGAATTTAAGATTGTCAGAATTTTATCGAGAAACTTTACTGTGGCTGCTAACGACAACATCTAATGAAATGAGTGTGACGTCTCAGTCGTAGTTTGTCTCTGCTAGAGGGCACAAGGTACAACTTTACTCTATAACCAGAGTGTTTGATCCATCGAGAGCAACAACTACTTACTCTATTTGGTATTTCATATCCAGGCATTGAAGAACAAGCATTGAATGAGCAGGAATTGTCGTCTTACCTTTGCTTCTGCTCTTTTTTGTTCCACACAAGAGCCCTGCCATGTTTTCATTAGCAGACAGTCACACAACTGAGCAGTGGAGCGTGCCAGCCCAGCTGCAGAGGGAGAGGTGCAACTGGGCCAAGCATGCGATGCGTGACCATGCACCACATGTCGTTCATGTCACTTTGACAGGAAAGAAAGCACTAAGGAGGTAGGGTGAGACACGTGCACCAATCATGGTGTTCTCAGCAAGCCGAGCACAACACTCTCACACACAACCTTCTCAGCAACCTCATTTCTTTTTACCCCTACGGAATGAATAGTGAAGCAGCAGTTTCAAGGTACACAGCGCATTATTTAGTAGATGCAGTAACGATGTACAAAATAGAAAAATAATTACTGATGGAATCTGGACTGATAATTGTGAATTATTCAACATTTTTAATGCTAACAGCCTACTACAGCAAACACAAGTCATTGTAACGTCTGTCTCCAATGCTGCATGGATGAGTTTTAGTAGAATTTTGTTGGTGCATCTGACGACATTTAAAGTGAAACTGATCGTAATTTGTTTTACTGAGGTCTTACTGAGTACCAAACGATCCTTATTCTACTTAGATATTTGTTTGGGGTGGGGAGGACGCTGAAATGATTAATGGGAGTGGGCATCTACCTCAACAAAACAGCTGTAAAATAGGCTGAAAAGTTCAACTTGTCAACACCGCTGAATCTAGACTAAAGTTAACAAGATTCCAAAATCGGGATTTAAAAAAATATATAATGGCTAATTTTAATCTTGAAAACTCGACGCGCACAAACGGAAGATCAAATAGAACAAGTTATCCAACAACTTTAGGCTGTGCACGCCACACGAAAGAAGAACAAAGCTTGGAATAGACTATGATTCAAGAACCTGGTGCTGGCCACACAAATGTTCACCATAGCTGACTGTAAATAACCACTATTGGGGCCGTTGTCCTGCGAGAGGGATTGTTGATTGCCCTTATCATGAACTTTGATTAGTGCGGGTGTCAGGGGTTATGGGGCGAAGGCAGGAGAATGGGGTAAAGTGGGAAAGGTAGACCAGCCATGACTGAATGGCGGAGTAGACCTGATGGGCCGCAAGGCCTAATTCTGCTCCTTCAATTATGACCTTGCCAGACGTTGTGGAGACATTGTTGCTGGTGTTTTCCAGTGCTTGAGATGTCTGCCGTAGATATATTTCAGTTCCCAAAAGCATGTGAATGGGGAGAGGTAGAAACATAACAAACAGGTGCAGGAGGAGGCCATTGGGCCCTTCGAGCCTGCACCGCCATTCATTGTGATCATGGCTGATCATCCACAATCAGTAACCCATGCCTGCCTTCTCCGCATATCCCTCGATTCTGCTAGCCCCTCGAGCTCTAGAGATCACAGCTAACTGCTTAACCGTGAGTTTTATGTCAAGCCTGAAGTCTTGACCTTCAAATACTTTTTTTTTCAATCAACCAAAGTCTGCACTGGTGTATAAATAGAGGCGAGGATGAGATGAAACATTAAAACATGTTCACACAGAAAAAGGCGAGTCGTGGTTACTGCTAAACCATTGTTTACGTGCAAGTTTTATTGGTCCGTGTTATTTCGCTGGTCCATAAATATAACTGCTGTACTTAAATACCATGAAACCAAACCCTGTGCTGCACTGTTCTATGGGCTAAAACAAATCTAATGCCTTTAGATCATGACGCATTGGTAACGTTTGGCATTCCAAAAATAAACAGTATTTCATTACAAAGATGAAAGCCTTTCACTTAGGGTCCTTGGTGGGTAAAAACATAGAAACATAGAAAGTAGGTGCGAGAGTAGACCACCAGGTCCGTCGAGCCCGCACCGCCATTCGCTCATGGCTGAACACTAAACAGACACACTTACCCACAAACAGTAGACACAAGACACAGAACACAAGACACTATCCTCCCCTTTATACCGCTATCACCCCTCTCCACCCCAAGAACCGCGTGATCTCCTGGGGGAGGCAAAAAAACGGATAAAAACCCAGGTCCAATTCGGGAAAAAAATCCGGGAAATTCCTCTCCGACCCCAATCCAGGCGATCGACACTTGTCCAGGAGATCACTCAGGTCTTACTATACTAACCATACCTAGGTCCATATCCCTGCCCTCTCCCCGTAGCCCCTTATCCCCTTGGCAGCTAAAAAACCATCTATTTTAGACTTAAATATATTTAACGTTTCTGCTTCCACTGCTCCCTGGGGCAGTGAATTCCATAAATTAACCACCCTCTGGGTGAAGAAGTTCTTCCTCATCTCAGTTTTAAAAGAGCCCCCCCTTATTCTACAACTATGTCCCCTAGTTCTAGTTTCCCCGATCATTGGGAACATCCTCGGTGCATCCACCCGATCAAGGCCCCTCACGATCTTATATGTTTCAATGAGATCGCCTCTCATTCTTCTAAACTCCAAAGAGTAGAGTTCCAGCCTACTTAACCTTTCCTCATATGTCAATCCCCTCATTGCAGGAATTAATCTTGTAAACCTTCGCTGCACTGCCTCCAGGGCTAGTACATCCTTTCTTAAGTATGGACCCCAGAACTGTACACAGTATTCCAAATGTGGTCTCACCAATACTGTGTACAGCTGCAGCAAGACCTCCGTGTTTTTATACTCAATCCCCCTAGCAATAAAGGCCAAAACTCCATTGGCCTTCCTGATTGCTTGCTGCACCTGCATACTAACTTTTAGTGATTCATGTACTAATACCCCTAGATCCCTTTGCGTTGCATTACAACGCAGCTCCTCCTCATTTAGAAAATAACTTGCCCTATCATTTTTTTTCCCAAAGTGAATGACTTCACATTTATTAGTATTAAATTTCATCTGCCAAGTTGTTGCCCACTCACCTAGCTTATCTATATCCTTTTGCAGACTCTTCCTATCCTCCTCATCCCCTACTTTTCCTCCCATTTTTGTATCGTCCGCAAATTTTGATATATTACACTTGGTTCCCTCCTCCAAATCATTTATATAAATTGTGAACAACTGGGGTCCCAGCACCGACCCTTGCGGAACCCCGCTAGTTACCGGTTGCCATCCCGAGTATGAACCATTTATCCCCACTCTCTGCTTCCTATTTGTTAGCCAATCCTCTACCCATGCTAATATATTACCCCCAATCCCATAATTTTTTATTTTTAGCAATAGTCTCTTATGTGGCACCTTGTCAAAAGCCTTTTGGAAGTCCAAGTATACCACATCCACCGGTTCCCCTTTATCCACCCGGGTTGTTACTTCCTCAAAGAATTCGAGCAGATTCGTTAAACAGGACTTCCCCTTCACAAAACCATGCTGGTTCTGTCCGATGAAGTCATGTTTATCCAAGTGCCCCGTTAGTGTTTCTTTAATAATTGTCTCTAACATTTTACCCACCACCGATGTTAGACTAACCGGTCTATAGTTACCCGCCTTCTGTTTACTTCCTTTTTTAAATATAGGTGTTACATTGGCCATTTTCCAATCCACTGGGACCGTTCCTGCCTCCAGGGAGTTTTGGAAAATTATCACCAATGCATCCACAATCCCCACCGCTATCTCCCTCAAGACCCTTGGATGTAATCCATCAGGCCCAGGGGATTTATCCTCCTTCAGTCTCATTAATTTCCCTAATACCACCTCCTTGGTGATCTTAATAGTATTTAGCTCCTCCATTCCTACCGCCCCCTATTTATCCAGCGTTGGAATATTTTTTGTGTCTTCTATGGTGAAGACTGATACAAAATACTCGTTTAATGCCTTTGCCATTTCCATGTTCCCTTGGAATGAGCTGCCGGAGGAGGTAGTTGAGGCAGGTACTGTGAAAACATGAGAAAGGCATTTAGACAGGTGCATGGATAGGACAGGTTTAGAGGGATATGGGCCAAACACAGGCAGGTGGGACTAGTGTCGATGGGGCATCTTGGTGGGCACGGGCAAGCTGGGCTGAAGGGCTGTGTGACTCCATCTAACAAAGAAGATTGCCAAAAAAATGGACCACCAAGGGAGGGATTGCGTGTTGAATGAATCAAATTCCAGGGGTTGTAAAGTAGCACAAAAGGATGATGAGAATCATTCCTGGACACCATGTGCAGCGAGTTGACCACCAATATTTGGTTCCCATGTTTCCATCTTGACTTAGTAGAATGTCACAAAAGTAACAGCTTAGACACCGGCCAGCATCAAATTCCAATTACAAAAATTAAATACACTGGAAAATATAGCCCCTGTCCCACTCTCCCGAGTTACTCGCGAATTCTCCTGAGTTTTCCCCTTGATTCAAACTCGGAGAATGTCCGTAGCGAGTCCGTAGATTTTTGTAGCGGCTCGTAATGCCAGCCGTAGATACTCGGGGCATCTGGCAAGTCGGGATGTTGGAAAATGGCCACGAGTAAAAAAAATAGTACCTACGGCTGGCATCTCCGAGTTTGAATCAAGGAGAAAACCCGGGAGAATTCGTGAGTAACTCAGGAAAGTGGGACAGGGGCTTAACCAAGTTTCTAATCTTGGACTTGCAACTAATTTGGAAAAAGATCGTTCCTCACTCACAGAAATCAAGTAGTAAACTTCGAATAACCGCAGGGCTGTCCGTACAGTTATAGTGACATTAATAAAAAGGCATAGGGCAAGGTTTTTGTCCTCGGAAAACAGAGCAGAAATTAGAAATCTTAAAATATTGCACATACTTCAATGCATCTCAACTCCACTGAAGTGAAAAGCAGAGCACCGTGGTCATAGGGTTTAGAAAGTGAATCAAGAAAATGATATGACATTTTTAAGCTGCACCATATAAGATGTACATTGGAGTGAGCCATTTCATTTTAATGGTGAATAGCACCATTAAAGGTAGAGTTGAAACTTGTGCAGCTCCCACAGCAAGATGACCACTAGTGATACGTTCCAAGACACTGAGCAGTTTAACATTCTCAATTACAGTGCATAGGATATGGCACGCCACAAAGTCTGCTCCAACAATCTTGCTCCAACAGTTCAGGGGTCAGCAGCAGCAAAAGCAGAAAACAAACCGGTATCAAGTGGAGACAGGGGGAAATAAATGACCAGCAGCCAGTTGTATATTAAATTTAGTTTTGCAGGAATTCAAGTCAAAACCCACAGTTGGTGGCATCTTGACATCAGGTTTGGGGGATGGCACCTCAGGCCAGGATGTCAACAGAACAAGGTTTCGTCCTTTTTATTTTTGGTCTTGCTTGTGCTTTTGGCGTTGAAAGAAAAATGACGAACAACAGCACACAAAAGACGTGCCAGCATTTTGTACCGGCAAACATTCTCCATGAGCGCAGTGGAAACTGTGTGGAGTGTGTGGATGAGCAAGATCTTAAATTAGCACGATGGAAACAAATGGAAAACAGACAAAGAGGCAGCGTTTGATGAAGTACACAGATCAAGTTGGGTTAAAGTTAGTCTCAAATTTACTTTTTTGTGAGTCCTTACAGAAAACATCAACAGGTTAGACCAATATTAAGAGACAACTATTCCCCCCCCCCCGATCAAAATTGTAGAGAGGACATCAAAATCATAAGAGACAAAGAGCTGGAGTAACTCAACGGGTCAGGCAGCATCTCTGGAGAGAAGGAAAGGGTGATGTTTCAGGTTGAGACCCCTCTTCAGACTGGGAGTCAGGGGAGAGGGAAACTTTGCCCTCTTCTTTGAAATGGAAGAGCGAAGACGACTGAGGTTAGTGGTGGAGTGGAGAGTGGATGCAAAGTGCATCTTCAATCTCATGGCTTCTCGCAATAGTTTCCACTAGTGGGAGAGTCGAGGACCAGAGGTCACAGTCGTATAATAAAATGCCGTTCCTTTAGGAAGGAGATGGGGAAGAATTTATTTAGTCAGAGAATGGGTAATCAGTGGACTTCAGTGCCACAGAAGGCTGCGGAGGCCAAGTCAGTGGATATTTTTACGGCAGAGATAGATTCTTGATTAGTAAGGGTGTCAGGGGATTGTGGGGAGAAGGCAAGAGAATGCAATGGAGAGGAGAAGCCATGATTGAATGGCATAGACTTGATGGACCGAATGGCCTGATTCTGCTCTGATCACCTATGAACTTATGAATATGTTTGGCTTTCAAACGAGAACCAAGTTGAAACTCCCCATATGAAATTCTCCCCTCTCGTAATCTCAAGCTTGAAGCAGCGCAGTTACTGTGTAATGAATGACACATGGTCCTGTTATCCACCATGAAGGATGAATTGCTCTAGAAATCCGTTAAAGTTTATGTAAACCACAGATGTTCATTTTTAATTGGGCCTGTGATGGGTTGCAAGACAGATTTACACATTCAACGCTTGAAATGAGCACAACGCATGGGAGAACTACCAAGAATATTAACGCTCAGCTGTGCAACACAGGCAAGACATTACATGTGATCTGCTCATCTCTATGTCCAAAACTGTGTTGTGAGTACAGATTTTGTATTGCTTAGACAGATTAGAGAAGCAATAGGAGGGAACCGAGGACCAGAGGACATAGCTTTAAGGTGATGGGGAAAAGATCTAATAGGAATCTAAGGGGTAACCTTTTCCACACAAAGGGTGGTGGGTGTATGGAACAAGCTGCCATGGAGGTAGTTGAGGCTGGGACTATCCCAACGTTTAAGAAAGAGTTAGACAGGTACATGGATAGGACAGGTTTGGAGGGATATGGACCAAGCGCAGGAAGGTGGGACTAGTGTAGGTGGGCAAGTTGGTTCGAAGGGCCCGTTTCCACACTATATCACTCGGTGACTCTATGAAACACTACTTTTAATTCCTACAACACATTACGAGTATTTTCGCTGGTCGTCGTGCAAAAAGGCTTTTGTTTCGGCCTCTGATACGAAACGAGGGAGCATCAAGTCTAACTAGAACGCACATATTAGAAGTACTGTTAGCATCTTTGTTTACAGTGCATATTGTATAACAACCATCTCATTCAACATAATGAATCAAGATACTACTCCTATTGCACTGTGGTCAGGGTCTCTTGGGAAATAGAATGATAAAACATTTAAGATGCAATTCTGATGTTTAAGAGGCTTTTAGATTGGCACATGAAAGTGCAAGGAATAGAGGGATATGGATCTTGTACAGGCAAATTTGATCAGTTTAACTTAGCTTCGTGTTTGGCACAAACATGTGGGCCGAAGGGCCTGTTCCTGTGCTGTGCTGTTCTGTTCTATATATCCATAAATATGGAAGAAAGCATATATGTTACTGTGCAAGTTGGAATATACTAAAGACATATTCTATTTACGAGTCATTCTTGTGATTAAACATACAAATAATTCAGTTTTATACCCGATTACATGCTTTTGAATTAAATATCCCACTGCCGAAACTATAACAAAATCTTCTGTGCTTTGGAGTTTAAGGTTGGAACTATTAAAACCGATTGGAAAAGTAAATTACTCACGTGAATAATTACTTAAATTAAGCCAAAGACCAGCAAACTTAGTTTTAAATAGTATTTTCTTCTGTAAATAAGATGTCGTCAGATAATTTACATAATTCTATTTTTGCTAACGAAGTAGATTTGTTTTGGATGTGTCTTGTGTAAACCTACTTTCACTACCTTCTAAGGCAGCACACTCTCTGATATAGAATGGTAGCTTAAGATATCCAAAGATAGTTTCCACTTTATTTCCTGGCCATGTTTTGTTGAGAAACATCAAATCATATAAAAGAATAAGGATGCAGGAAACAAAATGTAAATGTAATAATTTGCTGGGCTGAAAAGATGTGGATTAGTAGATAGCAGTAGAGTTAGAGTCATTGAGGTCTGTTTGAAGTAACACCTCCTGTAGATCCCTTCGTCAGTGGGGAGGTCAGCACCCATGATGGACCTGACGACATCTACCACTGCCTACAGTTTCCTTCGTTCCTTAGATTTCCTGACTGCCTTCCTTTTTTGACAATGGGCAGCACAGTGGCACAGCAGTAGAGTCGCTGCCTTACAGCGCTGGAGACCCCGGTTCAATCCCAACTACGGGTGCTGCCTGTATCGAGTTTGGACGTTCACCCCATGACCTTCGTGGGTTTTCTCCGAGATCTTCGGTTTCCTCCCACAGTCCAAAGACGTACAGGTTTGTAGGTTGATTGGCTGGCTATACGTGTAAATTGGTGTGTGTGTGTGTGTGTGTGTGTGTGTGTGTGTGTGTGTGTGTGTGTGTGTGTGTGTGTGTGTGTGTGTGTGTGTGTGTGTGTGCGCGTTTGCGCGAGCGTGCGTGTGATAGTGTTAGCATGCGGGGATCGTTGGTCTGTGCAGACCCGGTGGGCTGAAGGGCCTGTTTCCGGGCTGTATCTCTAAACTAAACTGAATTGTTATCATGTCTTTCTTGTATTTTCTCGCTATATTTTGAGTACAGCATTAGTACTTTCATGTAATTTTCCAGTAAAGTGCCATCTACAGGACAATCATGACAACATCAATGAACATCAAACCTTGCAGTGGATGTATGATGTATTACCTTGCACTAAATGTTATTTCCTTAACAAGTATCTATAAACTGTAAATGGCTCGATTGTAATCATGCATTTCTGCTTACTGGTTAGCACGCAACAAAAGCTTTTCACTGTACCTCGGTACACGTGACAATAAACTAAACTGAACTTTACTGGCCTTGATCAGTCAGGTTTCAAAACAGCCCCATTACTTCAATTTGTTATGACAATTGCAGCATTGGACATGTAATCAGAGCAGGCAAAAGATGCCCCAAATTGGAACAATGTACCTTCATTCCATAGCATCCAATCCCACCCATGATCACAAGATTTACTCATATAAAAGGACTAGATGGAGGCATTTGGGATGACTCAGAAATGTATTTACTGTGATGAGCACAGGTTGTTGCGCCTTCTGTGAGGGGTTGAAAAGGTAAAACCTGACATAAGTCAAGATTGCAAACGGACTTTTACGTTGTCGACACAGAGATGATGGTGCCCAGGCCAGAATTTGGGGCAATAAATACAAAATTAAAATAGAATATTGGGATTAATGAACAGACTAGCCTGGGATGAAACAGTGGATCGGTGACCAACAGCAAAAATGGAACCAGCCTATGTTTCCACTTTTTACCACATTTTATCGCGATGCATCACAGCATGGTTTGGGAACAGCTTCATCCAAGACCACAAGAAATTGCAGAGAACTGTGGACGCAGCCCAGACCATCACACAGACTTCTATGACTCCATGTATACCTCATGCTGTCTCTGCAAGGCCAGCAGCATAATCAAGGACGTCCCACATTGGGCAAAAGGTATAGAAATGGGTAAACACACACCACCAGATTCAGGGACAGTTTCTTCCCAGCTGTTATCAGGCAACTGAATCATCCTACCACAACTAGAGAGCAGCCCGGAGCTACTATCTACCTCATTGGTGACCTTCGAATTATCTTTGATCGGACTTTATCTTGCACTAAACTTTATCATGTCATTCCCTTTGTCATGTATCTGTACACCGGATGGCTCGATTGTAATCATGTATTGTCTTTCCGCTGACTGGTTAGCACGCAATGAAAGCTTTTCACTGTACCTCGGTACACGTAACAATAAACTAGAATCAAGAGTCAACTCAAGCATTCTACAAGGGAGTATGTCCAAAGCTCTTCCTGAGATACACAATGTGCCAATGAGGACCTGGAGAAAACCATTCGGTCCCTTGATCCGGCTCCAACATTCAATAACTGGCTGACCTGACAAACGCAACTTCTCATTCCTGTCTACGACCAGTAAACCTGGATGATTCTATGATGCTCACTGCATAAACAAAAACATTAAATATAGCCTGAACAACCCCCCCCCCCCTCCCCACACCACCCAGCAGAAAAAAAGAATCCTGCAAACGTAATCTCAGTCATACAAGAAATTCACTTTTTTCTCTAGATAACATAAACAAAAGCAAGCTGCTAAAGCTGATCAATTTGATTCCTGGTTCACTCACTTTTGTTTAAGGGTCTGTCTTCAACACAGTCACTGCCAACAGTGGAGCTGTTCAATGCTAGGGTATTCACAAGCTCCCGTTTCTTCCTTTAGCTGCCGTTCAATGAATAAAACTATGCATTGCTGTCCGGCTTTGAACAAGTGGCATAGGGGGGAAAAAATATTCCTTTCCATTTATGGACAAACCAGGAAGTTTACCAAAATTAGCGGAAGAAACTTGTCAGTGAGATAAATGACACTGCATAAAATAAGGAAGACTGCTCCAGTGATAGATATGGAAATTTGCCTTAAATTGCCTCTCAAGGAAATAGATTATCTTTAATATATTAGTTTAGAGATAGTTATATGTGAATCATTATAACTTCATCTCCTTGCTCTTCTGAAAGGAAGTCCAAACACAGCCTTACCATGTACAGAAATTGTGTAAAATTAGCTTCAACGGCTATCAGTGATGTGCACGCTCTTTGTACATAAACTTCATGCTAATATCAGCAAAGAACCACAACACACTGGCCATTTCTCATCTGTTACCATTGAGAAGGCGTAGGAGCCTGGCAACCATTAACGTCTAGGCTCAAGAACAGCTTCTTCCCATCCACACACAGGCTCTTGAAACACACTGTCCAATCCCACACTCAATCCTACCTCAGCACAGAACCATTTTGTACAAGGCTTGCACTATATACTTAGGCTTGCACTATTATTACATCGTTACCTAGTATAACTTCTAATTTATTACATTGTTTATTGTACATTCATTTGTTGAGCTGTTAAAGTCCCTGTGAAAAGCTACATGTCATTGTTCTATTCGCAGTGCATGTGACATTTAAAAACTTTTGGCCGAAATGTGACCTTTATCAGTTCCAGATGAAGTGAAACATGGACTTCCCACTCAATACGAAAATGAGTGAATCTTTTGTATTGCAACAACAAAAAAAGGCACTATTGTTACGCTTGATCCCCACAGCATATACAGCACACTTCAGTTCAAATGAAATGCCAGCGAACAAAACCATTCACTCTTTCTGCCGAAGGTAGACACAAAATGCTGGAGTAACTCAGCAGTATACCCATGACTGCGTAGCGAACCACAGTGCGAACTCCATCATCAAGTTCGCTGACGACACCACTATTGTGGGGCGTATCACTGATGGGGATGAGTCAGAGTACAGAAGAGAGATCGAGCAACTGTCCATATGGTGCCAGCGCAATAACCTGGCCCTCAACACCAGCAAAACCAAGGAACTGATTGTGGACTTTGGAAGGAGTAGGAGGGGGACCCACAGCCCCATTTATATCAACGGGTCGATGGTTGAAAGGGTCAAGAGCTTCAAATTCCTGGGCGTGCACATCTCTGAAGATCTTTCCTGGTCCGAGAACACTAATGCAATCATCAAAAAAGCACATCAGCGCCTCTACTTCCTGAGAAGATTACGGAGAGTCGGATTGTCAAGGAAGACTCTCTCTAACTTCTACAGGTGCACAGTCGAGAGCATGCTGACCGGTTGCATCGTGGCTTGGTTCGGCAATTTGAGCGCCCTGGAAAGGAAAAGACTACAAAAAGTAGTAAACACTGCCCAGTCCATCATCGGCTCTGACCTTCCTTCCATCGAGGGGATTTATCGCAGTCGCTGCCTCAAAAAGGCTGGCAGTATCATCAAAGACCCACACCATCCTGGCCACACACTCATCTCCCTGCTACCTTCAGGTAGAAGGTACAGGAGCCTGAAGACTGCAACAACCAGGTTCAGGAATAGTTACTTCCCCTCAGCCATCAGGCTATTAAACCTGGCTCGGACAAAACTCTGATTATTACCAACCACTTTCTGTTATTTGCACTATCAGTTTATTTATTCATGTGTGTATATATTTATATCATTGTATATGGACACATTTATCTGTTTTGTAGTAAATGCCTACTATTTTCTGTGTGCTTAAGCAAAGCAAGAATTTCATTGTCCTATACAGGGACACATGACAATAAACTCACTTGAACTTGAACTTGAGGACAGGTAGCATCTCTGGAGAGAAGAAATGGGTGACGTTTCACGTCGAGACCCTTCTTCAGCATTTTGTGTCTGTCTTCGGTATAAACCAGTATCTGCAGTTCCTTCCTACACAACTCTTTCTGCCTCCAGAGATAACAGCAGACCCACAGAATATTTCCAACAAATTTTGTTTAAGTTTGGGATAAATGTTCTACAGAAGAGTGCCAGTCCCTATCTCAAAAAGGCAGTGATTACAGATATATTTAAGTGGATTATTTGAATGGATTTTAAATTGGATGACAACTAATAGGCACTTAAAAAAACATTGGTTTGGTTAACTTTGGTTAACTAAGGTGCAACTTTGCTTATTTACTATCAAAGTTAAAATCTTAAACATCAACATTTGACAAGATAGTCTCACACAGAAAAGGACCAAGAGTCAAGAGTGTTTTATTTTCATATTTCCCAAAATGGGACAATTAAGTTCTTACTTGATTAACGATGCATTTTCTTCAAAATATTAATAATTTATCAGCATTGATGAAGGTTTCAGAGAGGATCTGTGTAACTGATTGCTTCAATTTATCATTTTGAAATCATTGAAATGTATAAAATTTCCGTCAATAAATGTTAATATAAGAAAATATACTTGGATTCCCTCGTTTGGAACATGACACTATTGAAACAGTACTACATTAATGACTTTATAGTAGAGTTAAAAAATTAGGGACAAACGCATAATTGGGAATTAAAATAGTGTAAAAACAGAAAATACTGGAATTTCTCAGTTGATTGGGAATCGAGCAGATTTGGGGAAGTAAAGAGAGTTTTGAGTTATAGTGAAAGGTCGTGGACCTAAAATGTTAACTCTGATATGTTCTTCTATCTCTACAGATGTCCAGACCTGCTGACACAAAATGCTGAAGCGGGTGAGGCAGCATCTCTGGAGAGAAGGAAAGGGCGACCTTTTGGGTCAAGACCCTTCTTCAGACTGATGTCAGGGAGGGGGCGGAACAAAGATAGAATGTAGTCGGAGACTTCAAACAACTTCAAACAAACTATGAACTATAACAGCCTATTGCACTTTATCTGTGTATTTATGTGTGTATATATATATTCTATGGTATATGGTCACACTGATCTGATCTGTATTTATGCTTAAAATAATCTGTCATGCTGCAGCAAGCAAGAATTTCATTGTCCTATCTGGGACACACGACAATAAACTCTCTTGACTTGACAGTAAGACTAGTGGGAGAACTGGGATGGGGAAGGGGATGGCGAGAGAAAGCAAGGGCTATCTGAAGTTAGAGAAGTCCATGTTCATACCGCTGGGGTGTTAACTACCCAAGCGAAATATGAGGTGCTGTTCCTCCAATTTGCGCTGGGCCTCACTCTGACAATGGAGGGAGCCCAGGACAGAAAGGTCAGATTGGGAATGGGAGGGTGAGTTGAAGTGCTGAGCAACCGGGAGATCAGGTAGGTTAAGACGGACTGAGCGGAGGTGTTCAGTGAAATGATCGCCGTGCTGAGTTGTTCTGGTATTTATTGTATTTTGGTTTTATTATATTATCTATGAGTACAGTGAGTTACAGACCTGTAATAGTGCTACAAGTGATAATTTCTTTGTTCCATTGTCGGTACATATGCCAATTAAACACTCTCGACTCTGCCATTCCCTCAACCTTATGGTGGTACAGAGCAGCACCTTACTGACTACACCCCCTCTTGATCCCCATTCTACCAACACCCCCCATCTCCATCCCCAACCAACACGGCCCCCACTACAAACCACCCCTTACACCCTCCACCCCGACCAAAACTCCCCACCTCCACCCCTCCCCAACACAAACTACCCACAAACTCCACACCACCCCTTACACCCTCCCGACCACCAGCCCACACCTTCATCTAACCCTGCCCACCGCAAATCCCCTTCTACCCCTACACATCACACCCCCACCCACCCCTCATTGGCATGCAACCTTCATCCCACCCTACACTCTCCACCCCCTCCCGACCACCATCCCTCATTCCCACCCCACTTGCAAACACTCTATCCCACTACCCCAAATCACTCAGCCCCAAACTCCATCTGGCCCCTACCCCACCCCACCCACTCACCCCACCCCCCCCCCCAAACTCAATCCCACTTCCTACAATTTCCACCCCATTCCTCATCCCCTACACTATACCCCCCCCCCTCCCCCTACACCATACCACACCCCCTCCCCTCCCCCTACACTATGCCCCCACCCCATTGCCCACACGTTATCATCATCCACCCATAACTCCCACCAATACCTGCACCCCCCCCCCTCACATTCCCTCTCCCCTCCTACTCCCCATCCCCTCCTGCACACCCCTCACCCCTTCTACCCCTACACACACACACACCCCATCCCTCACACCCACTCCACTCCACCCCTACCCTCACACCCACCCCTCCCCCACCCCACCCCTACCCTCACACCCACCCCATCCCCAACTCCACCCATGTCTGTGTCTGTCTCTGTCCCCTCAGCTTCCTCACCTTCCTTGGCCTTCTTCTTCCTTCCCAACGTGCCGCCCAGCTTCCCCAGGAACGACTCATCCTTCCTCATCCTGCTGGTCTGCTGGTTGCTGGGTGATCTGACCGGCGTGGTGGCCATGATGATGATGCGTCCCGCTGGCCGTCACTTCACCCCTCCCCCTCGCCCCGCAGCGCCCCCCGCAGGACAGGATGTGGTGAACCACCCTCTCCCCGCAGCGCCGCCCGCAGGACAGGATGTGGTGAACCACCCTCTCCCCGCAGCGCCCCCCGCAGGACAGGATGTGGTGAACCACCCTCTCCCCGCAGGACAGGATGTGGTGAACCACCCTCTCCCCGCAGCGCCACCCGCAGGACAGGATGCGGTGAACCACACTCCACCTGCAGCGCCACCCGCAGGACGGGCCCCTGCTGGGCAACATCTTCCACTCAAGAGCAAAGATCCTACAGCGGAGCTCCGCTCTAGGATCTTTGCTCAAGAGTATATGGGGAATATGGAAGGTGTTAGTGCAACAATTTTTATGGAGGGAGTGACTGAGGGTACGGGAAAGGAGAGAGATGAGAGGGGAAAGATCCTGGGGAGGTGAGGAGAGAGAGGAGGGGATAGGGAGGGAGAGTGGGGGAGGTGAGGGGGGAGTGGGAGAGGTAGGGAGTGGTGAATATAGGGAGAGGAGGGCAGTGGGGGAGGGATAGGGGGAGGTGAGGAGTGGGCGATAGAAGGATTGGAGGGGGGGTAGGGAGGGCAGGAGTTATGGAGGGAGTGACTGAGGGTAAGGGATAGGAGAGGTGAGGGAGGGATTGGGGGAGGGGAGGAGGAGAGGGTGAAGAGGAAGGAGTGTTGGGGGGATGAGGGGAAATGAGCCGCGCCTGCGCAGTTGGGGGCTATGTGTGAGTGATGGAATATTGCATTGGGGGAACGGGTTGCGTGTGGGGAACGGGTGAGCGGTGGAATATTATGTTGGGGGAGCAGACCCAATGGGTCTGCACTTAGTCTAGTAACCTTTAAAAACAGGCTATTGAAATAGATGGTAGGGCGGGTGGTGGGATGAAATGTTTAATCATAAAAAAAGGGTGATAGAATGTGAAACTCCCGCCTGCAGAAAACCTTAGATGGTTTAAATCCAAGATTAATAGATTTTTGCATGGCAAGCACGTAGAAGTTTGCAAATTCAGGGCAAGTAGACGGAATTAAGATGCACATCGGCAAGGATCTCAGTAAATTAAGCAGTAGCTTGAGAGGCTGGCAGGGTACGATACCATTTATTTTGTTCCAAGCGTTTTTGTTCAGCATGTGCAGCAACAAAACAGGCCTTTCGGCCCACCCACTCCACTTCAACCATCATTCACCCTGTACACCAGTTCTATTCTACAATTTACAAAAGTCGATTAACCTACAAACCTGCACGTCTTCGGAGAGTGGTAGGAAACGGAGCACCCGGAGAAAACCTGTGCAGCCACAGGGAGAACGTATAAACTCTGTACAGACAGCACCCATGGTCAGAATGGAACCGCAAGGCAGCAACTCGACCGCTGCGCCACTGTGCCGTCCAGCATTTTAGCTTTTGAAAGTATGTAGTGCAAATATATAGAGCCCGTATCAAGTTAGAAATAGCTTTATTATAATTTTAATTGCCTTACAGGCGTACATTGCAGCTTTCCGATGGAATCACAGAAACCTTATTCCTGCCCCAAACTGGACACCATCGCATATTCTGCACAAGGTAGAGAGAAACAAAAAGATTATTACATTTAAAAATTCATCCTGAGCATGCCCAACATAAAAATGTTGAAAACAAGAAGTCATGGCCAATGTGAAGTTGTCATTTTTCAGACACTGATGAAGCCAGCAGTTTTTTGTTCCTTTTTAATTTCATACATCAGCACACATGCTTTTTTTCTGCATCTCAAATCAGATTGAAATCAGCACCATAGATTGCCCAACATATAAGCGATCATTCCAAATGCCATTATGATAATGAGGAATGTTCCGACCTGGATCAGCATCTATTCCTTTTTCTCCAGGGATGCTGCCTGAGCTGTTCAGTTACTCCAGCACTTTGTGGCTATCTTTGCCATTATAACTCTTTGAGTTCAGTGAAACTCCTTCAGGAATTAAACTACTAATGCTCTTCCTATTCTACAAGATGAGTTGTGAGAGTATTATGACAAAATGATGACCTTTCTCAAAGTCTTCAATTTCCACGAGGTGCAGATGCATCAAATCATACAGAACACATTTGAAAAGATAATTTCCAGAATAATTGGATTATTTTAGCATCTTTCTCCTGTTGTAAAGTCGTGCTAAAATAAATTTTTACTTAATAGAGACAACCACCTCATCAAATTCTTCCATTTAACAAATCTGTATACCATCTTTTCCGAATTTCTCTTCTAAAAACAAACCATTTATCAAGAATGAACACAAAATACTGGAGTAACTTAGTTGGTCAGGCAGCATCCATGGAGAACATGGATAGGTGACGGTTCAGGTCTTTATCTGCAGTCTCGAATCAACACACCCCCCCTAAATTAAGGTTATTATTATCCCAGAGTACTGCTATTTACAAAACAAGACACAAAGTGCTGGAGCAACTCAGCGAGTCAGGTAGCATCTCTGGAGAATATAGAAAGGCAATGTTCTGGGTCAGGACCCTTCTTCGAGCTCTGAAGAAGGATCCCGACATGCAACGTCACCGATCCTTTTTTATTTTCCTTTTATTTATATAGCACATTTTTAGTCAACTTGCATTGACCCCAAAGTGCTTCACATAATTACATCCACACACACAGGCAAAGGTGGGTGAAGTGTCTTGCCCAAGGACACACACAGGCAAAGGTGGGTGAAGTGTCTTGCCCAAGGACACAACGACAGTATGCACTCCAAGCGGGATTCGAACCAGCTACCTTCCGGTTGCCAGCCGAACACTTAGCCCATTGTGCCATCTGTCGTCCCCCGCATCCTTGACCCCCAGAGATGCTGCCTTAGCTGCTGAATTGCTCTAGCACTTTGTGCTTTAATTCATATGCCAATACCCTGTGTGATCGATCCTTTTTTCCCCAATATGGACCTCCATGTGTGCAACTAATCAACTGCACACAGCTTAAGCAACTACATGCAGAGAGCTTAAATAGAGAGTTTACCAATGAGTAACTAGTTTTTTTATTAAACAAAACATTTGACCAGCAGGACTGAAGAAGTGCAAGCAGTACTTGCCTATCGCCACTCTGCACTCCCATGGGAATACAATAGTTGAGCTCCAGTCTAGCGATGTTCCCCAGTCTCAGAACAATGCCAGCTCCATACGACCACCGAATAGATTCTACCAGCCTCTGCAGATGTGCATTGGGACCATCACCTGTATAAAACGTCCAAAGAAACAACAACAAAAAAGTGGCTTCAAAGGCTATTTTTTTTCAAAACAATGCAAGGGGTCATTATTGTGCAAAGTTATTCCGATGTATGGAATATTCCATTCCATGTCCTTGGAACCCATTGAAATCCCAACAGTAACTTTTATTTTCGGGTATTGCTGAAAAATGAAAAAATCTTGATCACAAGTAATGTGCCTCAAAGTGACACAGTTAAGGCCCAAATCCTGAAGTCATACATTAGAATAAAACATCTGGTTTATTATAAATAAACAATAATAATAAACAGAATCATAAAGTACCAAAACAGATCCTTCCGCCCAACCTGCCAAATGCCAACCAACATGCCCCATCTACACTAGACTACCTGCTTGCGTTTGGCCCATATACCTTTAAACCTTTCCTATCCATGTAACTATCCAAATGTCTTTCAAATGTTCATGCCACAACCTCCTCCTCTGGCAGCTCGTTCCATATATCCACCACTCTGTGTGTGAAAAGGTTGCCCTTCAGGCCCCTATTAAATGTTTCCCCTATCTCCCATGTCTTCTGGTTCTTGATTCCCCTACTCTGGACACAAATGTCTGTGCATTCACCCTATCTATTCTTCTCATGAACTTATACATCTTTAGAAGGTCACACCTCATCCCACTGCACTCCAAGGAATAAAGTCCAAGTCTGCCTAAACTCTCCCTATAGCTCAGGCCCTCAGATCCTGGCAACATCCTCGTAAATCTTCTCTACACTCCTTCCAGCTGCAATCTGCAATCTTCTCCAGGAAAACAGAAATCTACATTCCAATATATATATTTTTTTTTTTACTGATCCTATATTTGCGATACTAGGGTATTTCCTTCCTCAGAAACATATACAACTGTACATTTCACATGTCACTACATCACTTGCATACAAGGGAGAGGGTTATCCAACTGCTCGGCAGTTTGACCTAATCAGGTTGTGTAAATCAGTGTTCAACTTAACAAGAGCAGGGACCTGTGGAGCAGGTTTGTCTGACATACCATAGTTGAGGTTACAAAGATTGCCAGCATTCAAAAAGAAGTGCGTTCTAAAGAGGTCTCCAAATCCTCCGTGGCCCGGACGGAATGGCAGAGGGGTGTACAGGTGCAAGCCTCCAGCCCAGTATGTTTCACCTCCAAGGTAGTCTCCTAGAGAAACAGAGGGAGGGAGGGCAGGGCAAAGCAGAGAAAAATAAACTAATTACATAATCTATAATACTACACAATTAAAATATAATTCAACTCCAGATCTTCCCATTAGTGTCTACACAAATCTGTAATATACAAGGATCGCTTTTATTTTGAAACACAAACATAAAGTATTATTTTAATAATCAATTATAATTATTATTTATTCAATAAAAGTTTGCACTTGTGATATAGAAGATAGATAGGCAAGAATAACTTTGCAATTATTTCCCTGCAATTTTTCCATTACAGTCAGAACACTGCGTTATTACTAGTAATTATTTCAAGGGCACTCTTAACATCTGACATTTAAACATCACAATGTTTCCTCCAGTGTCCAATGGCAATGCTTTCCCTGCAGCATTTAAAAAAACTATAAATAGGTAAAAACATTATATGAAACTGTTTTCAACAGAATGAAAAAGTCTTTTTTATTATCTTTCTTTGCTGCAGAGAAGTTTGTTGAGCTGATTTTGCAATGACTCAAGGACAGTGACACTGTTGTTCATGGTCACTTTTGCTTTAAATAATTGGGAAAGAAAAATCAGAATTGAAAAATTCAACGCAACTTGCAAAGTGATCACACAGTGGATTTGTTATAGGGTTAGGGTACGTGATTTAGGAGGAATATAGTTGAAAAGATTAGCCCACTGAATAGAATAACACAGAAGCCATCAGTACAGAATCGCCTTTCCAATTAGAGAAAGTAGAAAGTTGAACTTTATTAGATTAGTAGCAGGAACTGTGCTGTTCAAACGTTGGGTTAATGATCTGAACTAAATAACTGGACAACAAAGTTGGTAGTTGACACTGTCATATAATTCATACTGGGGGGGGGGGGGGGGGGGGGGGAGGGAAAGGAAACAATGTAAGATTGTCAAAGCAAAATTCTAAGTCGATAAGAAAACCTGCTGACCATACAATTTAATGAGAGGGAGATGATGGATTTTGTGGGAAAATCAAAAACTTCAACTAAACCTTAGAATTTAAGAGCAAAACACAAAGTGCTGGAGGAACTCAGTGGGTCAGGCAGCACCTGTGGAGGGAATGGACAGGCGATGTTTCAAGTCAGGATTCCTTGTCGGACTGATTGTGCTGCTCTTGCAAGTAATAATGTAATTGTTCCATTGTCAGTATAAAAAAATAAACACTTGATTCTTGACCCTTGACATGCAGCGGCAGTAAAAGATTCTGGGATAGACACAAAATGCTAAAGTAACTCAGCGATATTTGCAAAGACTCTTGCACCAAACGTGTTTGCATGCACAAGTAAATGTAAAATTGCTGCACACAAAACCTTACGCATAACTTAGAAGACACAGAGCACTGGAACAACTCAGCAGGTCAGGCGGCATCCAAGGAGAACATGGAATGATGTTTCGGGTCTTCTTTCTGACATAGTGTTCCAACCCAAATCATCGCCTCTCCATGTTCTCCTGAGATGCTGCCTGACCTGCTGAGCTACTCCAGTGTCTTCTTTTGTAAGCCAGCATCTGCAAAGGCTTGCTTACACCGTACACATACCTTCACTCTGTGGTCCAATACTGTACATGCTGAAACCACGGACAGTTGTTGGTCCTCCAAGGTAAAACCTGGACACATAAAGTGACACGATGAAGCCAGTAGATCAACCACCTTACCACAATCTTGCCTTTTTACCGTGCATGTGTCACTCACCTATCGGCAATAGAGGACGGCTTGTTTCCAATTGGTACTAGAAGGCCACCCCACAAAGAAGCTGAGAGAACCTACTCAGTAAACACAAATACAAAGCTACTTCACTGTACAATGTGCCTACACTGTTACATGTACATTATTAACAAAAACAGCAGCAAAATAATGATGTTCTTCACATTCAAAATAGTTATGGGGCGTGGAAACAGGCCCTTCGGCCAAACGCCCATGCCGACCAACATACCCATCTACACTAGTCCAACCTGCCTGCGTTTAGCCCATGTCCTACTAAACCTATCCTATCCATGTACCTGACCAAACTTTTTTTTTTAAATTGAAGGAACTTTTCATATTTTTCAACAACAGCTAACATGGGAGAATTTGTTTATAAAATTACTGTTATAGCTTTGAATTATTTTTAAGCCTGGCTGGAGTTATTCTAACCATTAGTGAGAAAATGTAAGTACTTAAGAATTAGATGTTCATAAATGTTTATACAGTATTAGGCATGCATTTATTGTATATCTGTTGGTAATCAAGATGTTCAGGAATTAAAAGCAAAAAAGAGTTGTTTTTAAGTTACAAATCTGTAATTAATGACTTCTAACAGCAAGTGCAGCAACATGAACATAAGATGTAAAGATATTACTGTTGAAGCTTCTTGCATTGAAATGACTTTGTTTAGGGAATGACTATTTCCATCTCCTCACACTCCCCACCCACCTCTCAGTAAAACCTCAATCAACAAAGCTATTCCCAACACAAAATACTACATCTTCCCAAATTAACTGTAGGCTGTAAAGTACAGATGTTTCCACCTCCAGTTCACAACAATCCTGATCTGAGTTTAACAATGCTGGGCAAATGGGTTATTTGTTAAATGTAATGCACAAATGATTGAAGTGAATCCTCACACAATCCCAGAGAAGGCTCTTGTTGAATTGCAGCTCAAGATCCTCCTTCAGAAATCTCACATCACCTCCTGTGTAACCCGCCAGTTCCTAATCAAAATAAGCAAACGGTGAGTCATGGCAAAAACGTATTTTAGCCAGGCACAAATAATATGGGTTGCAATTCAAATACTGGACAGAGGCATTGCTAATATCTTTAAAGAGATTTTTTAATTCATGCTTTGAGTCATTGAGAGTCATAGTCATACTGCACGGAAACAGGCCGTTCAGATCAACTTGCCCATTCCGACCAAGGTCTGGCCATTTGCCCCAGTATCTCCTTAAACGGTTCAGAATCAAGTATCACTTGTTAACACGTGTGCGGACTTTAATACAGTTTACTTTAGAGATATATCGTGGAAACAGGCCCTTCGGCCCACCACGTCTGCACCGACCAGCGATCCCCGCACATTAACACCACCCTGCACACACTAGGGACAATTTACACTGACACCAAGCCAATTAACTTACGAACCTGCACGTCTTTGAAGTACAGGAGGAAACCGAAGATCTCGTAGAAAACCCACACGGTAACGGGGAGAACGTACAAACTCCATACAGACAGCACCCGCAGTTGGGATCGTACCCAGGTTTCCGGCACTGCAAGCGCTGTAAGGCAGCAACTCTACCGCTAAGCCACCGGGCCGCCCTTGTGCAACTTGTGTCACTTCACAATAATAAATTGCCAAATGATTGGAAGTTGTTGTTAATGCTGTTAATAATCAAACAGCACAGGCTGATGTTTAATGGACAATCTAATTGTTGTAGATTCCACAGTTAAAAAGGAAAGTCACATTTTCCAAATGACCTGTTTCAAATTAACCAAAGCTATAACAAATAATTATTTCAATAGTGTGTAATCATTCTCAAATTTACTTATTGCTTTACCTGGTTTATTTTAAGTAAAGCTCCACGTTTGGGAATGATTGCAGAGTTCCGGGTGTCAATGGACATAGAGTGCTGCGAAGGCATAACACAAATATGTAACATGACATTAATATCCTGAACTTTTAAGTTACCACGAACACGAAAGTAACCGTCATTTTGTACAGAGACCACATAACACGAATAGGTTACAATATATAAGAAATATGTTCATAAGTTGTAGGAGCAGAATTAGCCCATTCGGCCCAACAAGTCTACTCCCCCATTCAATCACGGCTGTTCTATATCTTTTCCTCTCAACTCCATTCTCCTGCCTTCTCCCCATATCCTCTGACACCTGCACTAATCTAGAATCTATCTATCTCCACTGTAAAAATATCCATTAACGGCCTCCAAGGCCTTCTGTAGCAATGAATTGCACAGATTCACCACCCTCTGATTGAAGAATATAACATTATAGTAATTATATAACATTAATAACCAGATGTTTATGTTACCATGAACCGAGAACTATACCCCTCAAAGCCAAATCAGTCAGAGCTGCATATAGTGGCCATGTACTTCAACACCACGCCAGTCAATGTTTGAACAGACAGATGCAGTCACCAGAGAGTTACTACAGAAGTAACTCAGTATGCCGTGGTTTGAAATGCTTTAATGACACAAAATGTTTTCAGAAAAACCACTTGATTTTTTTTTAACAATTAAAGACATGTTGATTTGATCAGTTTTAATGTACAGTGACTACGTGAGCCAATTCTAAAAAGACTGCAATAAACATGAGTGTTTCAATTGAAAAATCTTCTGAATACATCAGCAGAAATATATTTAAAATTTTTCTGCAGAAACCAAATTCTTAATAACGCCTGTTCGATTTCTGATTGCATTACAGGTTTTAAGATAACAAGCTGAACTGTTAACATTAGAAAATGAGAAACCATTTAGCAGGGAAACTAAAATTTAAAATATATATTTTTTTTTCAATGAAGCCGGTTAATTCATGAAACTGCATCTGGCCGCTATAAATAACAACATTAGAAGTAATTGAAGATTTACCGAAATCGATGATTTGAGAGAATGACCACTTTCTTCCCGAACACAAAACGATGCTGTGCGTGACAGGGAGCCCAGCTCCCTCCATACTCCTTCCCATTTCAGAGTATGATGGGTCTTCCACAGAGGAAACTATGAGGAAATGATCATTGTTTAGATAAATAAATCAGAAGTAATAAATCAGAATTAGTAGAGCAGAACAATTATCCTGCATTGCACTGGTTTTCAAAATCTTCTCAAGCATGCCAACGATATATGGTGTCAAAGATAGTCCGAGGGTCTCCAATGAGGTAGACAGTGCTGAGCTACTATCTATCTCACTGGAGATCCTCTTTATCTTGCACTAAATGTTATTCATGATATTCCCGTTATCATGTATCTGCACACCGTGGATTGTAATCATGTATTGCATGACACAGCTCGATTGCACAATCACAGCTCGATTGTAATCAAGTATTGTCGTTCTGTTGGTACACAAAAATGCGGGTGCAGCAGCATCTATGGAGCGAAGGAAATAGGCGACGTTTCGGGCCGAAACCCTTCTTCAGACTGTCGTTCTGTTGACTGGTTAGCACGCAACAAACACTGTACCTCGGTACACGTGACAATAAACATTGTTTGGCCAGACTACAGTAAAATATGTCTCTTCATGGAAGTCTCCATCACAAACCAAAAGTGTGCCACATTTAAGACACGTATTATTAATATTTTTGACCAGGACACCCATATTTCTGATGGTTCAATCACACCGTTACTTTCTCAAATATCACGAAACATTGGACTATTGCATATATAACCATATATAACCATATAACAATTACAGCACGGAAACAGGCCATCTCGGCCCTTCTAGTCTGTGCCGAACACTTATTCTCCCCATGTCCCATCTATCTGCACTCAGACCATAACCCTCCATTCCTTTCCCGTCCATATAACTATCCAATTTATTTTTAAATGATAAAATCGAACCTGCCTCCACCACCTCCACGAAGCTCATTCCACACAGCTACCACTCTCTGAGTAAAGAAGTTCCCCCTCATGTTACCCCTAAACTTCTGTCCCTTCATTCTCAAGTCATGTCCTCTTGCTTGAATCTTCCCTACTCTCAGTGGGAAAAGCTTATCCACGTCAACTCTGTCTATCCCTCTCATCATTTTAATCTCATCATACTGTAGTAGTAAACATATTTCTTTACCAATACACAGTGTTGTCACTCTATGTCGAGTAACTTTGCTGACATTAGCAATTAAAATGGATTAACAAAATAGTGTCTCATCCTTACATTGTATTCTGTTGAGATTCCTCTATCAGTCTCACGAAGTGAACTCCAGGGAAACTGCCCCGTCACCTTATACAAGTTAACAGAATAGCTGAAGAAGAAGTATATGTTTTAATTGATGATCCGCTTTTCATTTACTATTATTTAATGTACTATTTGCTCACTTATTTTTAAGTAGCTACAATTAAATTTAAACTTGTCCTTGTCGATCCATAGACATAAATGCAAAGGTAAGTTTGCAGCTAAACATAACAACCAATTCTACCACAATGGTTTTATTTTAAGCTTAATAATATAAAAATGAAACATTACTATCTTCTTTGGGCTCCAAATTCTTTTTATTTTTTACCACTGCCGCCAACACGAATCAAACACCCGCAAAAGCAAAAAGATCATAAATTAATAAACAAGCACAAAAAGAATGTATAACAGCATTACTTTCTGTCAAAGTTGCCTGGCTCTGGTTTAAAGTACGATATGCCATAGGAAGTCTCCTTTGTTCCATACGAAAACTGGAAAGTTATTTTTTCTGCCCGGCCGAACAGATTGGGTAGCTTCAAACCCAAAACCTATAAAGAAAAATATTACTTTAATAATTCTATTGGGAACAATTGTAATTGTCTTGGCTGCAGTTAATACTTTATAATGGAGATCACCTTACCATGCTTCCTTCATTGTTCCCAACCATGGTGTTGTAACTCCCAGTTAAGCGCCTCATTTCCTTCACCTCAAAGATCACATCCAATCCATCCGCCAACGGCTCCTCACCTTTAGAACCAACAAAACCCATCAAAAAAAGAACGGAGTATTCACTTGCATAGTTCCCTGATATGCACATCGAGAGACGTATAGTTTAGAGATACGGCGAGGAAACAGGCCCTTCGGTCCACCGAGTCTGCACCGACCAGCGATCCCCACACATTAACATTATTCTACAGTAGGAATATTTTTTACATATATACCAAGCCAATTAACCTACAAACATGTACGTCTTTGGAGTATGGGACGAAATCAAAGTTCTCGGTGAAATCCCACGCCGTCACGGGGAGAACGTACAATCTCCGTACAAGCAAGCACCCGTAGCCAGGATCGAACCTAGGTCACTGGTGCTGTAAGGCAGCAACTCTACCGCTGCGCCACCGTGCCGCCCTCATAAGTTAAAACAAAACTTTTTTTTTAATACACTGATTTTCTGAATGCAACAGTTTTAAGGGCCATTATTTCGTATTACATGTATTACAAGTAAACATCAAGGTGATGGAAAAGATAATATGTAAATAAATGGTAACGTTGGTAAAGGATTGATTATGTTTGCTTGATAAGGATTGGGCAATAATAATTGGGTACTATTACATTAAAAGTAATTCATCAACTACAAACATTTTGTGACAATCACATTGAGCACCCAGGGGAGTCGGTCACACTTGGCTTCCAGTGTGCAAGTCGACTATCTAAAATGTTGTCAATACTATATTACAAAATGTAAAGTAACAAAGGCTAGCCACTTCACTTTTGGAAATGGTTAAAGTTAGCACTTTTTAAAAATTTACATGGGCCAAGTGTGGAAATAATTTTAAAATCAGGATACAATTTACACACAGATCAACCTTTTCCATCAATATTAATCCCAGCCTGAAGATAGGTCCTGACCCGAAACATTATCCATCCATGTCCTCCAGAGATGCTGCCTGATCTGGTTACTCCAGCACTATGTGTTTTACCCAAGATTCTAGCGCCAGCAGTTCCTTGTGTCTCCTGTATTAATCCTCATCCTCACTTTAATGAGTTAGTCTGTATCATTCCCCATGACCCAACCAAGAAAGTGTGACATGTACCATGAAGGTGCAGTGAAATGCTTTGTTTTTGCATACACAGTGCACAAAAAAGTCGCCACAAGGTACAGACAAAGTTACAAAATACCCTTAAAAATTGTTGGTCCCTTCTTCATCCGCCCCTCGGGTGTTACACATACAATGACGGCCTTGGATATTTAGCATCTTTAATTTTCCTTTCCATTCAAAACCACTTGCTGCTCCCCAATCAACAGGAACAACAAGAGGTATAGGAGGAACTGCAGATGCTGGTTTATACCAAAGAAAGACACAAAATACTGGAGTAACTCAGCAGGTCAGGCAGCATTTCTGGAGAAAATGAATAGGTGATGCTTCGGGTCGAGGCCCTTCTTCAGACCAGTTGAGCCTGCTCAGTATGAGGAAAAAAACAGCCTTATTACTCCATGTTAGAAGCACCTTGCTCATTGATAACGTTTCTGTGGTCACAATCTATTACACTTGACACTATTGGGAATGGTGTTTGGTTGTGCTGACAGCCAAGTCCCCAGAGAGCCACAATAGATCAACACTGGGCAACAGAAGGCAAGAACAAGAACTTTTTCAGTTACCCTGGGCAGTGTCAATGAGGACTTCGACGTTTCTGAAAATTCCCAGCCGCAGCAACCGCTCGCGAGCTTCATGAGATTTCTTCATCACCTTTTTGTTTTTGAGGGGGAAAAAATGGTCCACTGTTATTTTGTCAAAATACGCCGGCGAAGAAAATCTGGACTTTTGTGAAACAACTCCTGCACATCACCTACTGGACAGAAACGTAATAACTTTAATTGTTTTGCAAGCGCTGAATTGGCTGAATTTGAGGGGACAACAGAGTGAGTATCGTAGATGGTGGAGAAGAAAGGATCGGTTGTATTGAGAATGATATACAAAGAATTGTTTTGGCCCAGAAGAGACAGTTAACTACTTGTCTGTGTGAAAAATCAAAATAATAGATAATATTATATTGGCAGGTCAATTGATGATATGAGCTAAAATAGGGGAAGATTGACAGGTAAAGCAGTAAGGTGTTGCAAAGATAGACACAAAAAACTGGAGTAACACAGCAGGACAGGCAGCATCTCTGGAGAGAAGGAATGGGTGACGTCATCAATTTATTTCTCCAAGTAGTGCTTGCTTTCCCTCTCCCTCTGTCCCTTCACCCTAGTTCTCCGACTAGTTTCACTGCCATACTGACTAATTTTACTGATTGTATGCCTCATTGTCCCCTTCCCCTCGGCTAACAATGAACCATTCTACATTTCCTTGATTTCCTGCGTTGATCTATCGTTTTCACACCTTACCCTTCCATATCTCTTGACTCCCTGTCCCCTGACTCCCAGTCTAAAGAAGGATCTCAACCCTAAATGTCACCCATTCCTTCTCTCCAGAGAAGCTGCCTGAGCCGCTGTGTTACTTCAGTTTTTTTGGTGTGAACCAGCATCTGCGGTTCCCTCCTACACAAGGTGTTGCAGAGAGATTAGTCTCCTCAATCATTTTAATGTAATCTGCAATTAATGCAGACTCTGGGTGGGATTGAACTCGACTTGAAAACGAAAATCTCTGGTTTAATATGAATCATTAATGCCACCGGACTTTGGTATCATTTGTATGAGTAACAGTCCCCTTGATTCAAAGCATAAATTGAAATAAGAGCCATTAAATTAGAAAATAATTGGAGCTGTATGCATAAAGTAAAATTGTACTCATTATAGGTCATTTTAATTTTCAGGCATCATCTAGTCAAGATATACCATCCAGAGGTATAAAGGTTTCTCTTCACAAATTCTATCAGTTCCCCTTAGTACCTCCAATCTATTTAACCCATTAACTTATACGTTTCAGAAATGCAACCTTACTTGAGGAATACAATTTTAGAACTTGCTTGAAATACTTACATCAATGAGGTTTTTAGCTTTGAATACATCAGCTATTTCATACACTAAAAGATCATCTTTAGTTCTGCTGATTCCATCAACATGCACATGCTGAACGACCACCTGGAATGGGAGAGAGAGATGATTATACGTCAATACATTATCGAGGAGATTCTTCTCGCCAGCGACTTCATCTTATTGCAACTGGTCATGGGGACAGAATTTGGCAGGTCATGTTCCTCAGAGGTGGCAATAGCATTCACAAAATTCCCACAAACAAACTTAAGTGGTACCTCCAAAAATACCCATATAAGAGTGCAGCGGTAGAGTTGCTGCCTTGCACGCTAAAAGAACCGGGTTCGATCCTGACTACAGCTGTTTTCTGTCCGGAGTTTACATGTTCTACCCGTGACCTGCATAGGTTTTCACCGGGTGCTCCGGTTTCCTCCTACACTCCAAAGATGTACAAGTTTGTCCGCGAATTGGCTTGGTATAATTTTTAATTTTCCTTAGTGCGTGCAGGATAGTGTAAGTGTGCAGGGATCGCTGGTCGGCATGGACTCGGTGTGGGCCGAAGGGCCTGTTTCCGCACTGTATCTGTAAACTACACTAAATAAATAATCACCTGTTTATTTTCCAGCACCTCCTGTTTGGTTTCAGGCTCCACTTCAACTGTTTCGGCTTCATCCAATGGAGGTGATAAATTTGAACCAGTCATTGGGAGGGGCTCCAAGCTCTGAAAAATGGTGTTATATTTTTTTTAATCTGTTGCATTACATTTGCAAAGAGACACATTTACCAAATGCCAACATACAGACAGAAATCAAATTGATCCCTTTATGCAACGTTTGAACAGCTCTCCTCCTGTCCCCAGACTCAGCTTTTCATCAAAACATGCTCAGCTTTTTATCAAATAGTCTGATGAGTTCAGGCACAAAGTGGTTGATTTAACTTGAGTTTTCAAAAATGTATGTGTGGAAACAGATACAAAGGTATGTGTAAGAAGGAACTGCAGACGCTGGTTTAAACTGAAGATGGAAACAAAAAGCTGGAGTAACTCAGCGGGACATGCAGCATCTCTGGAGAGAAGGAATGGGTGACGTTTCAGACTGCAGAAGGGGTTCGGCCCGAAACGTCGCCCATTCCTTCTCTCCAGAGATGCTGCCTGTCCCCCTGAGTTACTGCAGCTTTTTGTGTCTATCTGAGATATAACAGTATAATAATTTATGCAAACGTAGAATATGCCTGGTTGCTCCAAGCTGACCAAAGCTGCTCAAAAGAACTGACTGGGATTGCATTAATATGAGTCATGAGAGGCAAAATCATTGCATCTGGGCAATTGTAGATGCAACAAACAATAAGCAAAATGTTACTGAACATCGAGCTAATTACTGATTGCCATCTAGATTAGCTAGGCTGCCATCTATGCCCCGCACTCAACACCAGTTTCATCCAATTCTGCAGACACAATGCACCGATCTACACATGCCGCAACATTGATTTACAAATAAATTGCTTCAACAACACCTCCCAGACCGACAACTATTTTAACTGAGATGAATAATAAGGTAGATGGGGAGTTTGGGACTGGGGGATGGAGGAGTGGGGGGGGGGGGGGTGGAGTGGCGGGGATAGTGAGGTGGGGATGGAGGAATGGGGGGAAGGGGAAGTGGTGGGGAAGAGGGGGACTGGGTGATGGAGGAGTGGGGGGGAGGGGAGTGGCGGGGATAGTGAGGTGGGGATGGAGGAATGGGGGGAAGGGGAGGTGGTGGGGAAGGGGGAGGGGAAGTGGGGGACTGAGGAGTGGGAGGGAGGGGAAGTGGGATGGAGGAATGGGGGGAAGGGGAAGTGGGGGTGGTGGGGAAGAGGGAGGGGAAGTGGGATGGAGGAATGGGGGGAGGGGGAAGTGGGGAGTGGGGGGGAGGAAGAGTGGGGTATGGGGGAGTGGAGGGGGATGGAGAAGTGGGGGGGGGGGGATTGGGCGGAATGGGGGTGGGGTGGGGAGAATGAGGGGTCGGATAGGGGGGGGGGCAGGATGGAGGGGGGCAGGATGGAGGGGGGGGCAGGATGGGGGGGGGGGGCGGGGGGGAGACGCGGGCTGGGCGCTTGTTACTGGGCCTCGGGCCCCAGGGTCACGGCTTACCCGCGCGTGTACCGTGCCCATGTTTCCGCGGCTCGGCGCCGCCCGGGCTGCGGGCTCTGTGTGTGTGTGTGTGGGCGGTGGCGGCGGCTTCCAGCGGCTTCCAGAAGGTTCCGCGGGCAGGGAAGGGCTGGGCTGCGCGCTGGTCAACCTCTCGGCGGCCGCTGCACGGGCGCCGCCATGACACCTCACGTGACCGCCGGGGGGCGGGGCCAAGAGCCAGCCTAGACCTGGACCTGGAACCTGCCAATCAGCCGCTGCCGACAGCCTGCAGATCAAAGATCATGGAGCTCTGCTGCATCTTTGCTGCAGATGCCTCCTGATTCTGACTCACTCTCTCTCAAAGGTTCAAAGGTTGATTTATTGTCACATACACCTAAATGTAGTGAAATTCCTTTTGCCAATGCAGCACATAAAAAAGAATACAAACATAACAATAATAAATAGCTTTAACATAAAAACATCCCCCCACAATGGTTCCCATTATGGGGGAAGGCACAGAGTCGTCCCATCCCCAATGTCCACCCATAGTCGGGCCTATTGAGGCCTCCACAGTTGCCTCTACGGAGGCCCGATGTTCCAGGCCGTCCTCGCCGGGTGATGATGTTCCAGCATCGGGAGAATCCTCTCAGCGGCATGGGAATCTCTGATTCACACACACACTCTCTCTCTCTCTCTCTGTGACTCTGCATGCTCTGCAGTGATGTGTGTTGCTTCATCACTGGTGTGTCATAGAAACATAGATACATACAAACATAGGTGCAGGCCATTCGGCCCTTCGAGCCAGCACCACCATTCAACATGACCATGGCTGATCATCTACCATTAGCAGTACCTCATTCCTGCTTTCTCCCCATATCCCTTGAGTCCGTTAGTCCTAACTAAATCTAACTGTCTCTCTTGAAAACATCCTGTGAATTGGCCTCCATTGCCTTCTGGGGCAGAGAATTCCACTGAATTTATTTCTTTACGATTAAACATTTGCAAATATTTTTGAATTTCAAGGAGATTTAATAAAGGACTACAATTTTCCACAGCCTTAGCCCCCTGACAGACTACTGTTGTGGTCATACTGCAAAGTTCAGTCTGAAGAAGGATCTCAACCTGAAACAACACCCATTCCTTCTCTCCGGAGATGGTGCCAGTCCCACTGAGTTACTCCAGCTTTTATGTCTATATAATGTAAACCAGCATCCGCAGTTCCTCCCTACTCAGACCTGTTAACCTGTGCTATCTTATTCCCTAGTTTGGATTGAGTCTGGTACTTGCACTATCCTACACACACTAGGGACAATTTACAATCTTTACCAAAGCCCATTACAAACCTGTACGTGTTTGGAGCGTGGAATGAAACCGGAGAAAATCCACGCAAGTCACAGGGAAAATGTACAAACTGCACCCATAGGCAGGATTGACCCCAGGTCACTGGTGCTCACGTGCGGCACTGAATTAAATATGTTCTTCTGCTTGCCTTAAGTGGCATAAAAAAAATTCCTGTTATCCTGTTAAGTTTTCTTTTTGGTTCAGTTCAGTTTATTGTCACGTGTGCCAAGGCACAGTACAAAGCTTTTGTTGCCTGCTATCCAGTCAGTGGAAAGACAATACATGATTACGATCGAGCCATTTACAGTGTATAGAAGGGAATAATGTTTAGTGCAAGGTAAAGTCCACAAAGTCCAATCAAGGATAGTCCAAAGGTCACCAATGAGGTAGATAGTACACAGCCAAAATGCTGCAGTAACTCAGCAGGACAGGCAGCATCTCTGGATAGAAGGAATGGGTGAGGTTTCGGGTCGAGACCCTTCTTCAGACAGAGTAGCTATATAGTAGTTCAGGATTGGTGGTAGTATGGTTCAGTTGCCTCATAACAGCAGAGACGAAACTGTCCCCGATTCTGAAGGTGTGCGTTTTCACACTTCTGAAGTGGGATATTGGACATTAATAATTACTGGACCTCCAAAGTCAACACTCTAACATCCCAGCAGGTAAAACAATCAAAATACTTTATTTTACAGGTATTAATTGCTTGCATTTAGAAAAAGGTCAAAATGATTCAAACAAATTTCAAATCAATGACAAGTCACATCAACATACAAAAACTCCATATTAGCCTTTATAAAAAAGATCTTTGATTAATAAATACAAATTAGATTTACAGGCATATATATATAAAAAAGAGGAATGCATGGGAGTGTCAGTCACGTTACATCTTCCTCCTTGAATAGACAGGATCAACTTTGAATGACTAGAAGGTTCGACAACACAAATAATTTAGACGGCACAAAAATATAAATGCTTTTTAAAAACTGATAGATATCAATCTGGGTCAACATCCATAGTTCAGAACTGACCAATGATTCTGTGGAAAATAAAATTAGTTTAACTATTAGCTGGATTTCAACACAAGTCTGTCTTGCATAAAAGGTTCCCCCAGCCCGCACATTAAGATCCTCAAGTCAGTTCATTAGTGTGCAAAATGAGCTGTGTAATTATGATCACTAAAGGCTTTAATAATTCGAGAGAAAACAAACGAGATTTCCCGTGGCTGAGTAAAGATCTCTCAGTGTAAAAGGCAGCACCTATACATTTTTTTTTTTTTAAATCTCAGTGTTCCACGAGGCATCTTTGGAGCAGTAACCCCGAAGTCTGAGCTAAACAGCATGATCATCTGGGGAATTATCCGAGCCGGGGAAGAAATGCACAATGTTGCCGGGAGTCACCAGAGTCGGCTCTGGTAAAACAGTGGGCTCTTCTAACGCTGTTGCTGAAGAACCAGAGAATCTGCAGCTCCAGGAGCCAAGGTCCACAGATGAGGTACGAGGAGGGAGGTAGGCTTGGTATTGGTCCGTGTGAGATGGAAGGCTGCAGCATTTCCTCAGTGGCACGCTTGGTTGGGCACTGGAAAGCAAAAACAAACAAGAACAAATTCAGCTCACTCCAGAGAACCAGAGAGCATGCAGAGGCAATGTTTTGGGCCGGAACCCTTCTTCAGACTGGGTGCCGTGGAGATACAAGGAACCGCAGATGCTGGTTGACCAAAAAAAAAGTCACAAAGTGCTGGAGTAACTCAGCAGGTCAGGCAGCGTCTCTGGAGAAGATGGATAGGTGATGTTTTGGGTTGGGATCCTTCTTCAGACTGAATGTGGTGGAGAGAGGAGGGGGGGGGGGGGGTGGGGACGGAGGGGGGGGGGGAGGGGGGGGGAGGTAAAGTGATCTGGGCTGGTTCTCTCGCATATTTCAAGCAGAATTTCCAATCAGTAGGAAACATGCAACATGCTGCCAAAGAAACACAAGCTAGGTGTTATAAATTAAACTTCATACCTACAGTGACGTTGCAGTCCAAACCGTTTTGTTGCTCGATGATAAATTACACCACCGATAATGCCCAATTGTTCACGCATCCAACATACATCTTCCGGGACATCAGGAAGCCACTCCAGCAATCTATACATTGTCAAAGACCATGATTCAAACAGGGAAAAATAGCATCATGTTCAATTGCCTCTCTGCAATCAATTCTGCATCTGCCGAGATCACACACATCTTCGACAACTCTAAGCATCTCTCCAAACCAACACTGGTGTAAAGTGACAGTCAATCTGGCAACTCGACAGTATTGACTCCATTTATTCCACATTCTTAGGAGCAGTGGTTAATAAAAAAAATCAAAATAAAATCAATGCTTTCTAAAATCAACTTGATTCCTTTTAATCAGGAAGATTCGCAACACAACACAATAACACAACACACCTCTGATGCTTGGTTTTATGGACCAAGGCTGAGTATTCTGAAAGGCAGAGAACAAAGGTCAAAGCACAGCAGAGCAGCTGGTAGAGCTGCTGTCTCACAATGCCAAAGATCCAGGTTCGATCCTGACCTCAGGTGCAATCTATTTATAATCTCCAAGTTCTTCCTGTGACCACGTGCGTTCCCCCCCGTGCTCTGGTTTCCTCCCACATCCCCAGGACTTGCAGCTTGTAGGTAAAATGGTGTCTGTAAATTGCCCCCAGTGTGTAAGGAGTAGGGGAATCAAGAACCAGAGGGCATAGGTGCAAGGTGAAGGGGGGAAAGATTTTATAGGAACCCAAGGGGTAGCTTTTTATTTTTATACATACAAAGGGTGATTGGTGCTTGGAACAAGCTGTCGGAGGTAGTTGAGGCAGGTTTTATCGCAACATTTAAGAAACTTTTAGACAGGTATGTGGATAGGACAGGTTTAGAGTGGATGTGGGCCAAATGCAGGCAAGTGGGACTGGTGCAGATGGGTCATGTTGGACGGCATGGGCAAGTTGGGCCGAAGGGCCTGTTTCCACACTGTGTGACCATGATCCCGAGTGGATGCGAAGGTGGAATAACATAGAACCAGTGTGAGTGGGTGATCGGGTGGACTCTGAACAGAGTGACCAGTTTCGATGCTGTATCTTTCAACCAATCAAAACAAAAGGGTAACCATCCTATATCTTTACATGACTGTTTAGGGCCCATGGAAATATTCCATCAGATTTTATGCACCACACCTTCAAGATGGTGGCCTTGATGTGGGTGCAGGTTATTTTCTATGGTACTACAAAAAGGTCCAAGTGTGGAATTGTCGTGGTGGAGAAGCTTGTGTGGACCTGAGAGCGATGCCGTCTGGAGCTATGCTCCTGCTAGGGCCACCCATGGCGGTAAGGTCGAGGGGGAGGTCCCGGACAAAAAGCAATCCAACCAAGGCCTCAATGGTGGAACAGGCGGAGGACAATGGCTGACTTTAGTGGAGAGTCACAACGGCTGGGAAGGCGGATGAAGGCTGCAGCAGAAAAGGGTCTCCGGTCGTCTTGGACTCCATGCCACTGTATCCTGACCAGATCTGTCAAGGACCGTGGGGTGGCTGTCTGTGCACCAGTCTCCCCACGTTAAACAAAGTCACGCACAGGCGTCCTCCATAGAGGGACAGGCTCGTTTCGAGTGACCGCCAATGATGGAGATAACCTGTCGATCAGTCCCCTTATTCCCAAACCACCAATTTAAACTTTCCCACTTAAAAAGCAAAAATGCTTTCAAGCACTTACCCGACTGTTTCATTTTGGGAAACAGTGTGGAAACAGGCCCTTCAGCCAACGTTGAACTGCGATCGCAATACACTCGCACTTTCTTACAAACTAGGGACAATTTGCTATTTGTTTTTACTGAAGCCAATTTACCTACAAACCTGTACGTCTTTGGAGTGTGGGAGGAAACCGGAGCACCCGGAGAAAATCCACGCAGTCACGAGAAGAACGTACGAACTCTGTACAGACAAGCACCTGTAGTAAGGATTGAACCTGGGTCTCTGGCGTTGTAAGGCAGCGACTCTACCGCTATGCCACCGTGCCACCCATATGACACGTATTCACACGCATTAATATACCTACACATACATATATTTGACCACCAGGTGGCGCCGTGAGAGCTGCCTATCTGTCTTGTCCCTTTCTCCTTTGTTGTTTTTAGTCTGTTTTATTAGTATGTTTTTAGTTTTTGTATTAGGTGGGGGGGTTGGGGGAAAATATTTTAAATCTCTTCCCCGGACGGAGATGTGACTTTTTCCGTATCGTATCTCCGTCCGCACTGCGGCCGAACATCGTGGAGCTGGCGGTCCCTTTATTAGGGATCGATATCGGGAGCTCCAGGAGCTTCGACCTCCCCGATCGCAGGAGCCTCAATCGCCGACTGCGGGAACCTCGTTTGCCCCGTTGCGGGAGCTTCGATCGGCCCGACCGCGGGAGAAAAGGAGGAAGAAGGTAAAGGTTATTCGCCTTCCATCACAGTGAGGAATGTGAGGTCACTGAAAGCAAGATGGATGCTGCCTGTGCTGGTGGGGACTCCGAGGGATTGCCATGAGTGCGGTGGTCTCGGTGTTGCGGGACGTCATGCCACGGGAGCGTCCTGGAGCCTGGTGCGAGTGCGGACGGCTTTCTGACTGTTTGGGCAGACAGGGACTGCAGACAGAGCGACAAGCGGTCGGTGTAACTCTGGTCACATCATGGTGGAGGAGCGTGCGTGTGGCCCTGACATTGGACTGATGGCTGTGGGTCTCCGCTTATGCTGTGTGCCCTGGGGATTCTCACACGCCGCTGGATTGGCTGTTTATGTTTAGTTTTTATGTAATTTGGTATGTTGTTGCATTTTTCGGTATGACTGTAGGTAAAATCAAATCTCACTGTACTCAGGGTGCACGTGATAATAAAGTTCTATCGAACTATTGAACTATTTCTGTGCTTGTCGTAAACAGTTTTCCATTGCGATTGCATGGTTGTTTCAGGGCGGGAACTCATTAATTGGTATGATAAGGAATAGCAGCATAACGGCTAATTACTGGATTAGTATCAAATAGTATTCGTACTCAGTGACACAAGCCTGACCTTCGCTATGACAGCAGGTTAATTATGTTTCAGGTACTTAAGTCCCCAATAAACAAGTATCTGATGACCAGGCAACCAGATTGTAGAGAGAAAGAGAAAGAGAGAGAAAATCTTACCCAACTTGTGATTTCCCTTACGATAGAAAAATCTGTCATCGTCACTCAGTCTGGCCTTTGTGACTCGACACTAAACTGGGTGATATACTCATAATTGACCCTTCTATTTGAAGGGGAAATATAGGGCGGCGTGGTGGTGCAGTGGTAGAGTTGCTGTCTTGCAGCGCCAGAGTCGCGGGTTTAATCCTGACCACGGGTGCTCTCTGTACGGAGTTTGTACATTCTCCCAGTGACCGTTTTCTCCGGGTTCCTCCGGTTTCCCCCCTACCATATTCCGCAGACGTTCAAGTTTGCAAGTTAATTGGCTTCGGTAAAAATCATCCCTAGAGTGCAAGATAGAACTGGTGCACGGGTGGTCATTGGTCGGCGCAGACTCGATGGGCCAAATGGCCCGTTCCCAAACCAATCCAGTGAGCGTTGCCAGCACAACCCATATTCCACAGTGCAAAACAAAATCGATTGCTGCTACTGTACTTGCGGAAGCAAAACAGCAAGTGGGTTGGGGCAATCTTCAAAGTCAGTGCAATATTACAAATAACTTGGTTCCAGAAATTGTTGATATAGGTGGTAAACTAGGCAAACAAACATGTTTTAGCACTGGAGAATAAGGGCCCGAAAGAAAAGAAAATGCTATCATCGCCTGCATTCACACCACCTTCACTAGGTTTCGCTTAGAGCGCTGGGGTAAAGATGAACGATGAGGTGCATGCGTGCCTGCATCTCCCGCCATCAGGGAAGGTAAAGTCCACAATACTCAGCATGTCGGGCAGCCTCTCTGGGGAAAAGGAATAGGTGACGTTTCGGGCCGAGACATTGGGTCTAAAGAAGGGTTTCAACCCGAAAGGTCACGCACTCCTTCTCTCCAGAGATGCTGCCCGTCCCGCTGAGTTACCCCAGCGTTTAGAGTCTATCTTTGGTGTAAACTGGCATCCGTAGTTCCTTCCAGCCCCATGTAATGTCCACGGACTATTTGTAAAGGTGAATGACAAATTGCAGCCTCAACTTTGCAGAACGTAGAGAGGGACGGGGTTGTTCCAAAGAAGACGAGAAAAAGGAAAGCAAAGAGAAAAAACAAGGAGAAAATTAAAAGAAACAAACATTTGTCACAAGTCGGCCGCACATGGTTAATAAAGTTTCTGCTGGCATTTAATTATTTTTTTTAATGAATCTCCCTCTCACTGTAAAGCCAGTAGAATCAATTAGTTCAGGACACATACATATGGGTAGGTGGGACTAGTGTAGTTGGGACGTGTTGGCAAGTTGGGCCGAAGGGCCAGTCTCAACACTATCACTATGACTCTAAGACATACCTGCGGCCAAAAGAATAAGCAGACTCCAACGGTAATGTGTATGGTAGCATTGCGTAGGATGCCATTCTAACCAGCAAGAGGTTGCTAAGCTGTGCATAGAGTCCACTTTTCTCTTTACAGGCTTCATACAATGCTGTGCAGATAAAGAAAGCAGAGTTTATCTGTTATTCAACAGCGTCAATGCAGATCTGATCACAAGGTTGTAAGGAATAGGAGTAGAATTAGGTCATTCGGCCCATCAAGTCTACTTCAATCATGGCTGATCGATCTATCCCTCCTAACCCCATTCTCCTGCCTTCTCCCCTTCTCTTGACTTCAACTACACTTTGCCACCTCTTCCTCATGAATTGTAAATCCACCTTTTCCCCAAGTAACTGTTCCGTCTCAACCTTGTCCGCATTGAAAAACTCAGCATCTACAGGTCTCCGAAGTAGACCTGCCAACCTGGAAATTATCCATTTAGCCCAATTCTCGTCTGTCTTAGTCAGCTAATCCTTTATCCATGCTAACATATTACACGCAACACCACAAGAACTTGCATTGCGCTGTAACCTTGTGTTTCTTTTGGAAATCTATGGATTTTTTTGTTTCATTTAAACTATTATTGTTACACCCTCAAAGAAACACATGTTCCTTTCAAAAATCATAGCAGAGAGCATGCTGACCGGTTGCATCGTGGCTTGGTTCGGCAACTTGAGCGCCCAGGAGCGAAAAAGACTATAAAAAGTAGTAAACACTGCCCAGTCCATCATCGGCTCTGACCTCCCTACCATCGAGGGGATCTATCGCAGTTGCTGCCTCAAAAAGGCTGGCAGTATCATCAAGGACCCATATCATCCTGGCCACACACTCATCTCCCCACTACCTTCAGGTAGAAGGTAGCGGGGAGATGAAGACTGCAACGTCCAGGTTCAGGAATAGCTACTTCCCCACCGTCAACAGTCAATTGAACTCAACTCAAACAAAACTCTGAACATTAATAGCCCATTATCTGTTTATTTGCACTTTATCCGTTTTATTTATTGATGTGTGTATATATTTATACAATGGTATATGGACACACTGATCTGTTCTGTATTTATGCCTTCTACATTCTGTTGTGCTGAAGCAAAGCAAGAATTTAATTGTCCTATCTGGGACACATGGCAATAAACTCTCTTGAATCTTGACTCGAGATAGTCACAAAGTGCTGGAGTAACTCAGCGGGTCTGAAGAAGGGTCCCATCCCAAAACGTCACCCATCCTTTGTCCTCCAGAGATGCTGTGTGACCTGCCGAGTTACTCCAGCACTTTGTGTCTATCTTTGGCATAAACCAGCATTTGTAGTTAGAGTCATAAGGTAATACTGTGTGGAAACTTGCCCACACCAGCCAACATGTCCCAGCTTCACTAATCCCACCTGCATGCATATTTAGTCCATATTTGTTTTGACTTGGATTGTATAATCATTTTCTAAATGTTCCAATGTTACTTAGTAATAGATTCCAATATATTCCTAAAGTCACATTAGAACATCAATCTGAAGAAGAGTCTCGACCTGAAATGTCACCTATTCAAAATACAAGATACATTTATTTGTCACATGTGCCAGTTGACACAGTGAAATGTGATCACCATACATCCATACAATAAAAATACAGAACACAACACACTTCTCTCCATATATGGTGCCTCACCCACTAAGTTTCTCCAGCATTTTCTGTCTACTTTAGAGGATTTGGCTTCCAGCTTTCAGTTGCCCTCCTTTATAATTTGAACCGGCATTCAACTGCATTAGTCTATATTCTCCAAATTCTTTAGTGGCATTTGAATTTCTCTCCAAATTGATTTCTTAAGATTCGTTGACTGTAGACACGAAATGCTGGAGTAACTCAGTGAGACAGGCAGCATCTCAGGAGAGAAGAAATGGGTGACATTTCGGGTTGAGACCCTTCTTCCTTGTCGAGTACCCCATACTCTGTACCTCTATACTTAATTAGTTGCTTCAATTATCAATTTTGTACCCGACATTTGTCTGTACGCAATACCGTTACAAATTCTTGGAGGGAGCTTTTCCAGGATTCTCTCATCCAATGCTGAAGACCAATGCTTTCTTCGCAGAGTTCGGCTGCAAAGTGTGGAGTCGACGTCTGTAGATTGGTCCACAACCATCACCACCTTCTCCAGTGACAATGGGATCCCACTTTTACACGAGTCCAATTTCTCAGAGATCAATGCGTCCACCACTCTCGATGAAGTGACAGGGGTCAAGCTATCCAGAAGGATTGGCACGTTATGTAAATCTAAGAAGCAACCAAGACACAGTTGACGATCACACAAGAGATCGGAGAAGATTACCGTATCACCTCCAACTACATTGTGGAGCCCAATAAACAAATTAATAATTACTCGGATAGACAAGAAAAACGCGTTCATTGCCAGATTTTGTATTGTAATGCTTTAGATTTTAGAGAAACAGTGCGGCAACAGGCCCATCGGCCCACCAGGTCCGCGCAGACCAGCGATCACTAACACTATCCTCTACACTAGGGTTAATTTACAAATTTACCAAAGCCCATTAACCTACAAACCTGTACATCGTTGGAGTGTGGAAAGAAACTGGAGCACCCGAAGAAAACCCACGCGGCCAAAGGGAGAACGTACAAACTCCGTGCAGACAGCGCCCGTAGTCGGAATCGAACCCGCGCCTCCGCCGCTGTAAGGCAGCAACTCTACCGCTGCACCACCATACCACTCCCCTAGCTTTTATGAAATGCTTTGGAATATGTTGATGTATGAAATCTCTTTGTGGTGATTTAGAGTATTGCGTTCGGTATTTAGAGTATTGTGGTCAGTTCGAGGAAAGATGTTATCAAGATGGAAAGGGTTCAGAGAAGATTTTGCCAGGACTAGAGGGTCTGAGCTATAGGGCGAGGTTGAGCAGGCTGGGACTCTATTCCCTGGAACGCAGGAGGATGAGGGGTGAGGATAGAGTTTAGAAGGATGAGAGGAAGTCTTATAGAAACAAAAAATTCTTAGAGGATTGGACAGGCAAGATGCAGGAAAAATGTTTCTGATGTTGGGGGAGTTCAGAACTAGGGGTCACAGTTTAAGAATAAGGGGTGGGCCATTTAGGGCTGAGATGAGGAAAAACATTTTCACCCAAACTGTTGTGAATCTGTGAAACTTTCTGCCACAGAAGGCATTGGAGACCAATTCACTGAGTTAGATTTAGCTCTTAGGGCTAACGGAATCACGGGATATGGGGAGAAAGCAGGGACGGGGTACTGATTTAGGATGATCAGCCATGATCATATTGAATGGCGGTGCTGGCTTGAAGGGCAGAATGACCTACTCCTGCACCTATTTTCTATGTTTCTATGATAGAGGTATACAAAATCATGAGAGGAATAGATGAGAGGAATAGAGTCTCTTGCCCAGAGTAGGGGAATCGAGGACCAGAGGACATCAGTTTAAGGTGAAGGGGAAAATATTTAACAGGAATCTGAGGGGTAACTTTTTCACAGAAAGGGTGGTGGGTGTATGGAACAAGCTGCCAGATGCAAGTTGGGCCGTGGGGCCCAGTTTCTACACTGTATCACTCTAAAACTATTTCAAGTTGCAGGCAAGCATTTAACAAACAAAAAAAAATGGTGGAACTTATGACCTTACCGATGCCACTTTGCCAACTAGCCTGGACTTCTGCAGCTCACTCCAAGTTAGATTGCAAAGACAGCCCAGAAATGGACAAGACCAACCTTCAGCACCACTTGCAACCTCTGCTGCTCAAGGGCTGCAGATAGTGAAGAGACGAACCGGAGACAGATCGCCCCCCCCCCCCCCCCCGGGCGGCACGGCGGTAGAGTTGCTGCCTAGCAGCGCCAGAGGTCCCAGGTTCGATCCCGACCACAGGCGCTTGTCTGTGCAGAGTTTGAACGTTCTCCCTGCCGCCACGTGGGTTCTCTCCGGGTGCTCCAGTTTCCTCCAACATCCCAAAGACATGCAGGTTTGTGGGTTAATTGGCTTCACTAGGTTAAGCGGACCCAGGATAGCGTTAGTATACATGGGGATCGATGGTCAGTGCAGACTGTGGGCCAAATGGCCTATCTCTAAAGTCTGAAGTAAAGTAAAATCATTGGGAAAGAGTATTTAAATTCAGGGGTCACTTGAGGTGCACATTTTAGCACAGAGTTAAGGGCGACCTGGGGGAGGCAGGGCTACCAAGAGCAAAGGGGGTGGGGGGGAGAAGGGGGAGCATTTGTAGCCACAGGCCTGGTTCTCCACTGCAAGAAGATAAGACTGTACCAAGAACTTTCAAAACTTTGTCGGCACCAGAAACGTAGAGACTCTTTGGGTACTGCCTCGGTGAAGCCTGCTGCATGATTTTACCGGATTGAATGTAAAAACAAAGACTTTCACTGTACCTAGGTACATGTGACAATAAAGTATCATTGTGGCAATATAGTATCAATGACACTTTGGCATTGCTGGTGAGCAGAACTAATACAAATGCATTAAAAACTACATCTTCAATTGGTTATACCGAATGATTATATCTTGAAACTTAGGATTCATGGGGAATGTAGAAGAGTCAAGAGCGGCTGACAATGCTTCCCAAATCCCCGTTTAGCACAATCCTGAATGCGGATACGATGACAAGATGCTTAACGAGAGAAATGACATCTAATCTAAGCCGAGAACTTCAAGACTTACTATTTCTCCTGAGGAATCGCAGCGCGTCTCGATAACCTCCGTGACACATTTCTCCAAGCACCTGAAAATGAGTTACACCAAGATTATTTTTTTCATAAAATGAGATACAATGTCCAGGAAAAGCACGAAGTTTGCAATTCAGCTGCATTTCGAATAAGCAGACATACACAATGCAATCGACCATAACGGTAGTATAATCAATAACAACCAACAAGATTCAGTTACAGCGGCTGATGGTTTATTCACTACGCATCTTAATAGATGTTCTGTGCGTTAGAGTGCGTTATGCCCCTGTCCCACTTAGGAAACCTGAACGGAAACCTCTGGAGACTTTGCGCCCCACCCAAGGTTTCCGTGCGGTTCCCGGAGGTTGCAGGTGGTTGCAGGTGGTTGCAGGTAGTGGAAGCAGGTAGGGAGACTGACAAAAACCTCCGGGAACTGCATGGAAACCTCGGGTGGTGCACAAAGTCTCCAGAGGTTTCCGTTCAGGTTTCCTAAGTGGGACAGGGGCATTAGAGTGCAGGGCTCGTTGGTCGGGGCAGACTCGGTGGCCAAAAGGTATGTTTCCGCGCTGTATCTCTGAAACCAAAAACCAAATCCATTCATTCATCCATCCATCCATACCTTGGGTTCAGGGGGGAAAAGAGCTCGACTCAGACGGTACAGGTTGGCCGAGCTGAACTGGATGCTGGTGTTGGTGACCCGCAGTTCGTAGAAGTTGCTGGTGTTATCTCGAGGACAGATATCACTCTCTCCAGAGAATGGAGACACCGTTATCGTATTCTTCAACTCGTATTGAGGCAGGTTGTTGCTGATCCCTCCATCTACATAGCGCTAATTTAAAATGTAGAAACAACACATACATTATTACATTCAGAGCAGAGTTTCAGTAGCTTCCAGTTTCAACCATATAGATTCCCAAGTGTTGCCCTTGAAGCAAATTCATAAGATCATGTGATAGGAATAGAATTAGGGCATTCGGCCCATCAAGTCTACTCCGCCACTCAATCATATTGATCTATCTCTCCCTCCTAACCCCATTCTCCTGCCTTCTCCCCATAACCCCCGACACCCGTACTAATCAAGAATCTATCTATCTCTGCCTTAAATATATTCACCGACTTTGCTTCTACAGCCTTCTGTGGCAAAGAATTCCACAGATTCACCACCAATTCCAAAGAGATTTAACTCGGGCAATCTCGCCTTGTTTTAAAAAAAACAAAAACATCTGCAATTCTTGATACATCACCACAACAGCTGACAGATAATCTTTGAGACAATTTTGCCTCCACTTGCGATATCATTTAAAAAGAAAATTGTAGTTATATAATCATCAGGTTCAGAAGGCCATTAGTGGGTTGTTCGACAAAAAACACTTTTCAATACTAATTCTTTGCACAGTGGTGGCACGGTGGCGCAGCGGAAGAGTTGCTGCCTTCCAGCGCCAGAGACCCGGGTTCGACCCCGACTACGGGCGCTGTCTGTACATAGTTTGTACGTTCTCCCCGTGATGGGGGTATGGAGAGAAGGCAGGTACAGGATACTGAGTTGGATGATCAGCCATGATCATATTGAATGGCGATGCAGGCTCGAAGGCCGAATGGCCTACTCCTGCATCTATTTTCTATGTTTCTATGTGACCTGCGTGGGTTTTCTCCGGGTACTTCGGTTTCTTCCCACACCCCAAACACATGCAGGTTTGCAGGTTAATTGGCTTGGTATAAATGCAATTCGTCCCCAGTGTGTGTAGGACAGTGTTTGTGTGCGGGGATCGCTGGTCGGTGCGGACTCGGTGGGCTGAAGGGCATCAGTTTCCGCGCTGTATCTCTAAACTAAAACAGATAATCTTGGAGATAATTTTGTCTCCACTTAACTACAATTTTTTTTTTTTGAAAAGTTATGTAATCATAGAAGATCGAGTTAGCGAGTTATTTATCTTTTTTTTTTTAACTTTTCAATATGAATCCACTGCAAGGTGTACCCAAAGGCTCCAGCTGAAGTGGGAACAGTTTTTCCTTAGCCACATCCAACCTTGTATCTTTCTTCCTCAGCTTTGACCATCATTTTTTTGGACGCCAATGAAAAGACAGTTTATCTTACGATTGAAAACCATATAACCATAGAACAATTACAGCACGGAAACAGGCCATCTCGACCCTTCTAGTCCGTGCCGAATACGTATTCTCCCCTAGTCCCATTTACCTGCGCTCAGACCATAACCCTCCATTCCTTTCCCATCCATATAACTATCCAATTTATTTTTAAATGATAAAAACGAACCTGCTTCCACCACCTTCACTGGAAGCTCATTCCACACAGCCACCACTCTCTGAGTAAAGAAGTTCCCCCTCATGTTACCCCTAAACTTCTGTCCCTTAATTCTCAAGTCATGTCCCCTTGTTTGAATCTTCCCTATTCTCAATGGGAAAAGCTTATCCACGTCAACTCTGTCTATCCCTCTCATCATTTTAAAGACCTCTATCAAGTCCCCCCTTAACCTTCTGCGCTCCAAAGAATAAAGCCCTAACTTGTTCAACCTTTCTCTGTAACTTAGTTGCTGAAATCCAGGCAACATTTTAGTAAATCTCCTCTGTACTCTCTCTATTTTGTTGACATCCTTCCTATAATTAGGCGACCAAAATTGTACACCATACTCCAGAAAAGGCACAAAACCTCGTCTTGAAGACTTACCACTCCTCGAAAAGATGGTGGGATGAGTCCACAATAAAGCGGAACAAATGCACTGCAGATCAGAGCCTGCAGGGAATAAATAGATCAAAGCATTAGAGGGGACCAGATGCACTGGAATAAAACTCATGCGTTTAAACAGATCATGAAATGGTCCTCAACTGTGGGGCATGAAGCCAAGTTGGTTGCAAAAATAGATGGGCTTCAGAGAGAGAGAAAATGACAAGGTAATCCATTCACATTAGGTCACATGCATCGAGTTGATTATCTGGACAGCACAGTGGTGCAGCGGTTGCAGCACCAGTGACCCTGGTTCGATCCTGACTACAGGTGCTGCCTGTACAGAGTTTGTACATTTTCCCTGTGACCGCGTGGGTTTTGCTCCTGCTTCCTCCCACACTCCAAAGACATAGAATCATAGAAAAATAGGTGCAAGAGTAGGCCATTCAGCCCTTCGAGCTAGCCCGTTCCTGCTTCCCCCCCCCCCATATCCCTTGATTCCTTTAGTCCTAAGAGCTAAATCTAACTCTCTTGAAAGACACAGTTTTGTAGGTTAATTGACTTTGGTAAGAATTGTAAATTGTCCCGAGGGTGTAGGATAGTGCTGGTGTACGGGGATTGCTGGCTTGCCCAGATTCGATGGGCCGAAGGGCCCATTTCTGCACTGTATCTCCAAACTGAAACTAAACACCAAATCCTCAGGATACATTTGGCCTGATATTTCCAAAAAATGCTGTTGGGTTGGGGTCGGAGTTTGAGGGTGGTCACGTGGTTCATGGTTCATGATTCACGGCTATCAGACCCAAAGGCTCAGGCTTCAATCAAACAAACAACTTTGTGGAAGGGGGATACAGCGAATAACCATGCCTGCTCCGACCAACAACCCCCGCACATTAACACTATCCCATACACGAGGGACAATTTACAATGTTACAGAAGCCAATTAACCTACAAACCTGTACGTCTTTGGAGTGTGGGAAGAAACCGGAGCACCCGGAGAAAACCCACGCAGGTCACAGGGAGAACATGCAAACTCTGTACAGACAGCACCCGAGGTCAACCCTGTCACAAGCCAATTCAAGAGATTTAGATAGACCTCTTAAAGACAGCAGAGTCAGGGGATATGGGGAGACGGCAGGAACGGGGTACTGATTGTGGATGATCAGCCATGATCACAGTGAATGGTGGTGCTGGCTCGAAGGGCCGAATGGCCTACTACTGCATCTGTGGCCGTACCTGGATGAGCTCTTCCTTGGAGTTGAAGTCTGACACGAGCACATTCTCACCGTCAGATACCCGCGTCAGAGAAATACAGAGCCTGCCCGAGACTAAATGATGCGCATTTTCCGGAAGGTTCCTGAAGAGTCCATTCCTTATTATTTTCACTAGGTTGAAGGATGGGTGCAGAGGTCCCAGGTTTCTTTTCCTGGCTTCTTTAGCTACTTCCAGAACAGCAGCACAACATTTATCTTGGAAGAAATTTAAACAGAAAACATTCATAAATAACAGGTCATCAAGACACAGTGGATGTTTATCACGTCCACACCCATTCTTGATTCATAAGTGATAGGAGCAGAATTAGGCCATTCGGCCCATCAAGTCTACTCCGCCATTCAATCATGGCTGATCTATCTCTCCCTCCTAACCCCGTTCTCCTGCCTTCTCCCCATATATAACCTCTGGTCCTAGACTCTCCCACTAGTGGAAACATCCTCTCCACATCCACTATCCAAACCCTTCAGCACTCACAATGAGGTCCCCTCCTCATCCTTCTAAACTCCAGCGAGTACAGGCCCAGTGCTGTTAAAAGCTCATCATATGTTAACCCACTCATTCCTGGGATCATTCTTGTAAACCTCCTCTGGAACCTCTCCAGAGCCAGCACATCCATCCTCAGATATGGAGCCCAAAATTGCTCACAATACTCCAAATGCTGTCTGACCAGCGCCTTATAGAGCCTCAGCATTACACCCCTGTATTTATATACAAACCCTCTCAAAATAAATGCTAGCAGAAAGTTCTTCTCTTGTTCAATAAATTGCCACTATTTTCCAAAGTTTGCCGTAGAACTATACATGACTGAATTTTGGAGCCTTCCCTCACAGTGGGCAACTATGATTCCGCTGTGTGGGGATGTCTGTTAAAGTCTATCGTGTTCTGTGCTCTTTATTATAAGTATGGTGACCACACATTTCATGGTACCAATTGGTACATGTGACAAATAAAAGTATCTTGATCTTGATCATAATCAAGCCCTCCATGCTACACAGATACATGATAAAGAGAATAATGTTTATTGCAATATAATGTCCAGGAAAGTCCGATTAAAAATATTCCAAGGATCTTCAATGAGGCAGATGGCAGCTCAGGGCCGATCTCTAGTTGTTGATAGGATGGCCCAGATGCTGGATAACAGCTGGGAAGAAACTGTCCCTGAATCTGGAGGTGTGCAGGGGTTGGCTAACCAGAGGAGATTGGTAAAATAACCAACTGTTATAGGTTTAAAATGAAAAGGGAAAGATTTAATAGGAATCCAAAGAGCAACAAGCTGCCAAAAGGCTGTTGAGCCAGGTACAATAAAAACATTTAGTTTGGAGATACAGCTCGGAAACAGGCCCTTCGACCCACCGAATCCACACCGACCAGCAATCCCCGCACATTAACGCTATCCTACACTCAATTTACATTTATACCAAGCCATTTAAGCTACAAACCTTAACGTCTTTGGAGTGTGAGAGGAAAACAAAGAGCTCGGAGAAAACCCACGCAGGTCACGGGGAGAACGCACAAACTCCGTACAGACAGCACCCGTAGTCGGGATCGAACCCGGGTCTCTGGCGCCGTAAGGCAACAACTCTACCGCTGCGCCACCGTGCTGCCCTTTTGAAAAAATATTTGGCCAGTTACGTGGATAGGAAAAGTTGAGTGATATGGGCCAAACGCAGGTAGGCGAGATTAGTATGGATGAAAGAGCTCCAACCGCGGGGCCTGTGGACTTTAACACCGTGAAGCCGCGGTCTCCGGTAAGAAGTGGCCGACTCGGGAACTCCACGTCGTTTCCGTTCCGACGCCGGAGTCTCCATCATCCCGACGAGAGGGCTTTAACATCGGGCCGTCGGCCGAGGCAGTGCTGAGTGTTCAAGGCCCCGTCCACCACAGGTGATCAAAGGAGGAAGATGACTGAACCGTATGGTCTTGCATCACAGTGAGGAATGTTGATTCCACTGTGGTGGATGTTTATGTTAAAATTATTGTGTATTGCGTTCTTCTTTTACTTGCATGGCAACTCAAATATCGCTGTACCTTAATTGGTGCACATGACAATAAATGGGGCATCTTGGTTGGCATGGGCAAGATGGGGCGAAGGGCCTGTTTCCGCTGCAAGGCTCTGTGACTCGGTAACTCGGGCACTGTCACTTTAGACACAGCAACTTGTCACTGTCAACGTACGAGGACGTAATTGGATTCCAACATAGCCACTGCCTTTTTGCCAAAATTGTTCACATTTCTAATCAGCTTCTGATACCAGAACTGCAACTATAGGCAGCCGGAGTCAGCTACATTATTATCGAGCATGTGTGATTTCTGCAAGCTCAGCACCATGTATAACAGGGACGTGACCTTGAGGAGCAGATCATGCTGATGACTTCTAAACACAAGTTATGAACCAAAATATGAACACAGGAATCAAAATCCTTCATGAGTGGCCTGTGCAACATGTCCTTTCTCCAGCACCCCTCATCATGTGACTGTAATTTTATTTTTTGGCCAGTTTGGTTCCAAACCTTTCCTTAGATTCCAAAATAATTTGGAAAAACTATTGGAGAAGCGGAATGGTGGCGCAGCAGTGGAGTTGCTGCCTTACAGCATCAGAGACCTGGGTTCGATCCCGAATGTAGGTGCTGTCTGTACGGAGTTTGCACGTTCTCCCCGTGACCGCATGGGTTTTCTCCAATATTTCGGTTTCCTCCCACATACCAAAGACGTAGGTTAATTAACTTGGTGTAAATGTAAATTGTCCTCAATGTGTGCAGGATAGTATTAGTGTGCGGGGTTCGCTGGTCGGTGAGGACTTGGTGGGCCGAAAGGCCTGCTTCCGCGCTGCATCTCCAAAAAGTAAAGCACAATTAAATAAACTGGAAGATTCTGAGTGGGAGCTCGTTAGCTGGCAATTAATCACTAGACAAAATGCTGACTTGTCTGAAAAGGACATTGATGATAAGTATCTTGGCAGAAGTTTCGAGGTCAGGCATAGAAAGCAGAAAAGCAGCAAGAAAACTGTTGTATTTGCAACCCAATAAACCTGGAGTTGGAACAGTGATGGGCTGATAATTTTAATGTTTCTCTCAAACTCAAGTTAACATATTAATTTGAGTCTTGTAGCATTTTGCCAGGACAAAAGGGGAAAGCAATTTCCGATAAACTCTTGTTTAAGAAGGAACTGAAGATGCTGGAAAATCGAAGGTAGACAATAATTCTGGAGAAACTCAGCGGGTGAGGCAGCATCTATCGAGCGAAGGAAATAGGCGACGTTTCGGGCCGAGACCCTTCTTTCCTCCGATAAACTTAAAAGTTGCAGAGGAGATTTACCAGAAATGTTTCCTGGATTAGTGGCCATTAGTTTATAAGGAGGGGTTGTACAAACTTGGATTGTTTTCTCTGTAACATTGGAGGCTGATGGGGATAGAAGTATATAGTGTGAATGGGGGGGGGGGGGGGGGTGAAAATCAATGGTCAGTGTGGACTCAGTGGGCTGAAGGGCTGTATTTCTAATCTCAACTGTATCAAATGCAAACCAATCAGAACTTAAAATATTTTTGATAGACACAAAATGCTCGAGTAACTCAGCGGGATGGACAGCATCTCTGGAGACACATTTCAGGTCAAGACTTCTCTGCACTGAAAATGGGTCTTGACCCAAAACATCACCAATTCCTTTTCTCCAGAGATGCTGTCTGACACGTTGGGTTATTCCAGCATTTTGCATCTATCTTCGGTTTAAACCAGCATCTGCAGTTCCTTCCTACATTCCTGGCTTTAGCTTGAGTGGCAATAGAATACTATCTTTTAAGAATGTGTTTAGATTGTGATGAAACATCTACCTTCGTACGACGATAAGATTGACTGACCTCTTGGATTGTATCGGATTCTGCCACGTTACAAAGGGCACCACATTAACATTTAAGAAGGAACTGCAGATGCTGGAAAAATCGAAAGTAGACAAAAAATGCTGGAGAAACTCAGCGGATGAGGCAGCACCTTTGGAGAAAAGGAGTAGACTAAGAAGGGTCTCAACCCGAAAAGTCACCTACTCCTTTTCTCCATAGATGCTGCCTCACCCGCTGAGTTTCACCAGCATTTTTTGTTTACATTAACATTTCAAATTCTTAAGTGATCATAGTTTGCCATCCAATAAAGCTAGCGACTTACGCACACATATAACAGAGTAAACTATATTATGCAGCAGCACAACAGAATATGTAAACACTAAGTAATATAATACAGCTTTTCACTGTACCTAATAGTGCAAAATGACAAAACTATTGCCCCCAAGTCAATGTGTAGGAAGGGACTGCAGATGCTGGTTTAAACCAAAAGTAGACACAAAAAGCTGGAGTAACTCGGCGGGACAGGCAGCATCTCTGGAGAGAAGGAATGGTTGCTGAAGAAGGGTGTTGACCTGAAACAGCATCATTTCCTTCGCTCCAGAGATTCCCCCCCCCCAAATCTCCTGCAGAGGAAGTCTTACAAAGAGAATGTGTCGATTCAGGTTTAAAACCCCACCCCCCAAAATGACAGCGGTTTTGTTGCGTGTGAACTGCACGTCGCTATTTGAAAATTATCATCAAAAGTTTCGAACAAAACCCAACTCTTTATTTGTTTCCATTTGAGAGGCTGGCTGGCAAAATAGATGAAGTCACTTTAAAAGGCGATATATGTGTTGATATAAGTGTTGAGGCTTTGGCTTTAAGCAGCGGCGTTGGCGGGGTGCTGGCTCAGGCAGCCCAGGGCGCTGGAGTGCAGTGACCGCCAGTAACCCCGCTCCCCACGCTGGAGCACAGCCGCCCCGCCGACTCACACCACCAGCCGCTGCCAATAAGACCCGGCGCTGCAACTCAGCCGCCGACCGCCCGAGTCACGGAGGAGTTATCACACATCCAGAGTCATAATCACAAACCAAATAACGCCACTTCCCTGCAGCTAATCGTCACATATATATTATATACAAACACAAATATACATATATGCACACGTGTGCGTATATTATAAATAGTATGTGTACACATACACACATATATACACACACACACATATATATATATATGTATAAGGTACACAAAATTGCTGGAGGAACTCAGCGGGTGCAGCAGCATCTATGGAGCGAAGGAAATAGGCGACGTTTCGGGCCGAAACCCTTCTTCAGACATGTGTGTATATACATATATATACACACACACACACATATACACACACATACACATGTGTACACATACTATATATATGTGCGTGTATAAATGTGTGTATTTTTATATACATGCTTATACACACAATACACATATATAAACACGTGTATGTATGTGTACATATGGGTGTGTATGTATATATACACACACGTACATGTGTGCGCATGTTTATTTAAAAATAAAGTAGGTGACCTAAAATCTGCAGATTTTCATTTCCAAAAACTTTGATTAGAAAGATAGAATCTTGATCAGTACGGGTGTCAGAAGTTACGTGGAGAAGGCAGGAGGGAGAGATAGATCAGCTATGATTGAATGGCGGAGAAGACTTAATGGGCCGAATGGCCTAATTCTACTCCCATCACTTACGAACTTAACTATAGGACGTAAGAGCAGAATTGGGCCATTCGACCCATCGAGTCTAGTGCATCATTCGAATGTGGCTGATTGAATAATTCCCCTCTCAATGAGTCAATCCCATTCTCCTCGTAACCTTTAAACAAGATTCCTAATTAACCGCTTATACAAAACATGTGGTGCATTAAGGACTTCAGATAGTCTCGGTGTGTTCATTTTATTGTCATATTCAGTTGGTGACTATCCTGAAACCAAACACCCTTGTGGCCTCTTGGCCTGATACCCCTTGAACCCGCAGATGGGGAAGCAGCAAGCACTCTAGTAGCAACCGGAGCCGCTTATTTGAGAGACACACACAAAGTGTTGGAGTCGCCCACTGAGTTACTCCAGCACTTGTTTAAGAAAGAACTGCAGTTGCTGGGAAAATCGAAGGTTTACAAAAATGTCAAGAAGGGTCTCGACCCGAAACGTCACCTATTCCTTCGCTGCCTCACTCGCTGAGTTACTCCAGCACTTTGTCTTTTTTTTGTTTGTAAACCAGCACCTGCAGTTCCTCGTTTCTACGAGATAATGGTATTAGCCCAACTGGTAAACAACACGATTGGGGGCCCTTGTTAACAGCTGTTGCAAAATACAAGAGAGACGGGAGGAGGAACTGCAACTTAGTAACCAGACGCATCCAGTTCCCATCTCGTAACCTGAACATTGGTCCAAAATTCAGTCAGTGTGGATAAAGTTTAGCTAACTTCTCAAGTACCCTTGCAATTAGAATCCATGTAACGTCTCAACATCAACCCAGCGGGTGGGGATTACAAGTGTTTTGTAAATCTGCACCATGCTGAATTTAAAAAAAAAAAAAAAAAATTAGTTAAATAAGCGAATTGTACCTAGTTTAGAATTCTCTCGGCATTGCAACAGAGCGCGATTTCCAAGAGTGTTTTATCGTAATGTGTCCCGAAACGGAACAATGACATTCTTACTTGTAGCAGCAACAACATATGTGAACACACTACTCTGTAAAACCCAAAATAAACAGCACGAAGTTCAGTATATACACACAAAAGACAAATATATAGACAGACGCAAGTCAATAATAGTGCAAAGATTCATTCTTTCCAAATGCAATTAAGGAGAAAGTATCCAATAGCTACTCAAACTTAAATTAAGTCAATATTACCCTACTGTTTATTCAGAGTCAAACAGCACGAAATATTCTATCACTTCGTATTTCATTGGAGTTTGGACACATTGTGAAGATTAGACACATTGTGGAGTAACTCAGTGGGTCAGGCAGCATCTCTGGAGAACATAGATAGAGTACAAAATGCTGGAGTAACTCAGTGACAGGCACATGGTGCTGGAGTAACTCAGTGGGTCAGGCAGCATCTCTGGAGAAAATAATAATAATAATGGACATTTTGGGTCGGGACGCTTCTTCAGACCTTGTATTAGATGCCCCAAAGCTCCTACCAGCCCCAATTCCATTCACCCATTTCAGCCTCTCACCTAGCGGCGCCCCGCAAGCGACCACGGCGGCGGTGAGCGCTCCGGCCGATGCGCCGTAGATCCTGCCGGCGTTGCGGATCAGGTGAGGAGCCCGCTCCTGGATACAGCTCGCCACGCCGACGTGGTACACGCCGAGGAAGCCGCAGCCGGCGAAAGAGATGTTCCAGCCGTCCTCCGGGTCAAACATCTCGCACGGTTAACACAGCGTGCTTGGTCCAGAGACAGAGAGCTGGGGAAAACGCCAGCGAGGAGTTTGCAGCCTCCTTGGCTGCTGCAATGTGAGCAGAGCTCAGGTCAATTCAGACTCTTGTAGGTCTCTCTAACAGCGTGGTTAAAGGCACACACACACACACACACACCCTTGTAACACGACACCGCCACCACCAATCAGCTGGAAAACCACTCAAGGGGGGCGTTGAGGTTTTTTTAATTTTCACTTTGCCCCATTCACCAGGAGATCAACACCAATCCACCTCGCGTGGAAACAAAGAACTGCAGATACTGGTTAATACAGAAGAGGGCACAGAGTGCTGGAGTAACTCAACAGGTCTCTGGAGAACATAGACTACTGTCGCTGAGTTACTCCAGCATTTTGTGTCTATCTTTTGCTTGAATTTCATGTTGAATTGCTAGTAAGTATTTTATTGGGGGGTTTTGGGACATATGACAATAAAACACTCCTGACTCTTGAGAACAGTCATGCAAAGAGATAACCTGAACAGCGAAGTATAGAGGGGAACATCCTGCAGGTCAGGCAGCATCTCAGGAGAACATGGATAAGTGACGTTTCAGATGGGGACACATCTTCGAAGTAATAACATGTACATTGATAACTTCCATGGAGCTGAATTTCAGTAAAACTGCTCAAAGCCCACACACTGCCGGCAACAGAATTGGAATTTCTCTCCCACCATCCGGGTGCAGGTGCTTTTTCCCAGTTAACAGGCAACATACTTGGGAATAGCTCAAGCCAAGGCTTCGATTAATGTTCCTCGACGCAAGGGGACAGCTTCTTAGCTTTCTCATGATGCAACGTTTAAGGAACATTTAGACGGGTACAATTTGTGTAGGAAGGGACTGCAGATGCTGGTTTACACCAAAGATAGACACCAAATGCCCGAGTAACTCAGTGGGTGAGGCGGCATCTCTGGAGAAAAAGGAGAACAGGTGACGTTTCCGGGCGGGACCCTTCTTCAGTCTGAAGAAGGGTCCCGACCCGAAAAGACACCCATCCGTTTTCTCCAGAGATGATGCCTGACCCACTGTGTTACTCCAGCACTTTATTTCTATCTTCTGTTATTGTTACATGTTGGTCTGTCGATCTCTTTGTATAAAAATGCTAGATCAATCTCAACTAACTTTGTGCCATGCTATTGACCTACTAGCTAGAATTTAGAAGATTGAGGGGGGATCTTATAGAAACTTACAAAATTCTTAAGGGGTTGGACAGGCTAGATGCAGGAAGATTGTTCCCGATGTTGGGGAAGTCCAGGACAACGGACCACAGTTTAAGGATAAAGGGTAAATCCTTTAGGACCGAGATGAGAAAAACATTTTTCACACAGAAAGTGGTGAATCTCTGGAACTCTCTGCCACAGAAGGTAGTTGAGGCCAGTTCATTGGCTATATTTAAGAGGGAGTTAGATGTGGCCCTTGTGGCCAGAGGGATCAGGGGGTATGGAGAGAAGGCAGGTACAGGATACTGAGTTGGATGATCATTCAATGTGATCATGGCAGATCATCCCCAATCAGTACCCCGTTCCTGCCTTCTTCCCATATCCCCTGACTCCGCTATATTTTAAGAGCCCTATCTAGCTCTCTCTTGAAAGCATCCAGAGAACCTGCCTTCACCGCCTTCTGAGGCAGATAATTCCACAGACTCACCACTCTCTGTGAGAAAAACTGTTTCCTCGTCTCCATTCTAAATGGCTTACCCCTTGTTCTTAAACTGTGGCCCCTGGTTCTGGACTCCCCCAACATCGAGAACATGTTTCCTGCCTCTAGCGTGTCCAAGTCCTTAACAATCTTTATATGTTTCAATGAGATTTTCCTCTCATCCTTCTAAACTCCAGAGCGTACAAGCCCAGCTGCTCCATTCTCTCAGCATATGACAGTCCCGCCATCCCGGGAATTAACCTTGTAAACCTACGCTGCACTCCCTCAATAGCGAGAATGTCCTTCCTCAAATTAGGGGACCAAAACTGCACACAATACTCCAGGTGTGGTCTCACTAGGGCTCTGTACAACTGCAGAAGGACCTCTTTGCTCCTATATTGGATTCCTCTTGTTATAAAGGCCAACATGCCATTCGCTATACCTCACTGCCTGCTGAATTAGGCCATTCGGTCCATCGAGACTACTCTGCCATTCAATCATGGCTGATCTATCTTCCCCTCTCACCCCCATTCGCCTGCCTTCTCCCTGTAACATTTGTTCCTTGTATATGAATGAATGAATTAATAAATTTATTGGCCAAGTATTCACATACAAGGAATTAGCCTTGGTGCTCCGACCGCAAGTGACAACATGACATTCGGCTTGTACTCGCTAGAATTTAGAAGATTGAGGGGGGATCTTATAGAAAACTTACAAAATTCTTAAGGGGTTGGACAGGCTCGATGCAGGAAGATTGTTCCCGATGTTGGGGAAGTCCAGAACAAGGGGTCACAGTTTAAGGATAAGAGGGAAGTCTTATAGGACCGAGATGAGAAAAACATTTTCACACAGAGAGTGGTGAATCTGTGGAATTCTCTGCCACAGAAGGTAGTTGAGGCCAGTTCATTGGCTATATTTAAGAGGGAGTTAGATGTGGCCCTTGTGGCTAAAGAGATCAGGGGGTATGGAGAGAAGGCAGGTACAGGATACTGAGTTGGATGATCAGCCATGATCATATCGAATGGCGGTGCAGGCTCGAAGGGCCGAATGGCCTACACGTGCATCTATGTTTTCTATGTTTCTATGCTGAGACAGTTAGGAATGACACATAAAACATTAAACATTAATAATAAAACATTATCGATTAAACTTGTGAATTACATAAAATACCAGAGGAAAATTACATATTCCTTGGACGTAAAATGCTGGAGTAACTCAGCGGGTGAGGCAGCATCTCCGGAGATGCTGCCTCACCCGCTGAGTTACTCCAGCAATTTGTGTCCACCTTTGATTTAAACCAGCATCTGCATTTCTTTCTTTCACTTCTTTCATACACATTCCTTGTACGTAATCCTTGTACATGTGATCGCCCTTGGTTTACGTGGCAGATCGGCCAAAATTCAAAGTATGAAACAGCAACATATCGATGTTTTTATTCTGACAACGCAGATTCAGGAGATTAGCAGTGCAATAGGTCATGACTGTCAGCTACCGTGGCAGTTTAATGCTTTTATAACGTGTGAATATTCAACAGTGCGTGACAGTTTCGACAAGATTGTACTGCCTTCTTAATCTAGTACTGTCATATGTTGTTGATACATATAAATCCACAGGGTCTGGGCCCGCTTCAGCCAAACCTTCTGTATTTATTCACCTTGCGAATAGTGTCAGTCTTTTTCTGCATGTGTGCATTTTATGGCTTTGAACTCTGGGTTTGGTTGATGTGAATGGTTTATTAAACCTCCAATCCTTCCCACTGGGGTTTTTTTTAATCAAGTCTACTAATTCCTATTAAAAAAAAAGCAGGTTTAATTTAAATTGAAATTTAAAATGAGCACCTTAAATTGTGCTCATTTAAGTTCATAAGTGACAGCAGCAGAATTAGGCCATTTGGCCCATCAAGTCTACTCCAACATTTATAAGATCATATGATCATATGTGATAGGAGTGGAATTAGGCCATTCAGCCCATCAAGTCGACTCCACCTTTCAATCATGGCTGATCTATCTCTCTCTGTCCGAACCCCATTCTCCTGCCTTCTCCCCATAACCTCTGACACCCGTACTATCTATCCATCTCTGCCTTAAAAATATCCGCTGACTTGGCCCCCACAGCTTTCTGTGGCAACGAATTCCATAGATTCCCCATCCTCTGACTAAAGAAATTCCTCCTCATCTCCTTCATAAAAGAACGTCCTTTAATTCTGAGGCTATCCTAGACTCTCCCACTCGTGAATACATCCTCTCCACATCCACTCTATCCAGGCCTTTCATTATTCTGTATGCTTCAATGAGGTCCCCCCTCATTCAATCATGGCTGATCTATCTCTCTCCTAACCCCATTCTCCTGCCTTTTCCCCATAACCCCTGACACCCGTACTAATCAATATAATATATATGTGGCAATCCTTCCAGAACCCCAGTCAGATTCCCTGAATCGATAGATGAATTCACCCCTGAGTTGACACAATGCACGTTTTTTTCTTTTCACCACCTGTTCTATTCGTGTGTGCCTAGATTGTACTCATATATAGTATGATTTGATTTAATTGCATAGCACGCAAACAAAAGCTTTTCAGTGTATTTTGTTACGTTTTATGATAATAAACCAATTCCAATCCAATCCCTTACTTAGACTTAGTTCCTCCCACACCGTTGAGTGCATTGGGCAGCTAGCTTTAGCCATTCTGTTCAGTTATGTGCGACGTCTTCCACCCTCGACAGGTTTGTGTCCCGGGCTTCCAAATCCTTCAGGAATGTTCGCCTCCATGTGTGTTTTGGCCGGCGTCTTTTCCTTCTTCCATCAGGTTGTCATGTCATTGCTATCTTAGGTGCACGTTCTGGTGACATTCTGAGTACAGAATCCAATTCCAATAATCCAATGGAAGTGACAGTTTTGGCTGTCATAGAAAAAATCTGCTTGGTTTAGAGATACAACGTGGAAGCAGGCCCTTTGACCAAGTGAGTCAGTGCCGACCAGCAATCACCCTGCATGTTAGGGACAATTTACAAAAGCCAATTAATCAACAAACCTTCACGTCTTTGGAATGTGGGAGGAAATCGGAGCCTGGAGAAAACCCACACGGTCACAGGGAGAAGTATATGGTCCTGTAAGCTTTGGTTTATTTTAAATAAGGTACTTGTTTTGTGAAAAAGATAGACACACAACATCAGAGTAACTCGAAGGGTGAGGCAGAACATGGACAAGTGATGTTTCGGGTGGGGATAACTTCTTCAGACTCACCTATCTATGTTCTCCAGAGATGTTACCAGGTTCAGGAGCAGCTTCTTCCCCGTAGTCATCAGGCTATTAAACACTGCAACCTGCAAATAAGCTCTGACCTACGGAGACTTGGGGGCATTGGCTTTATCTTTTTGCACTATTATTGTTTGTTTGTTTGTTTTGTGTGTGTGTGTGTGTGTGTGTGTGTGTGTGTGTGTGTGTGTGTGTGTGTGTGTGTGTGTGTCTCTGTGTGCCTGTATCTGTCTGTGTGTGTGCCTGTATCATACAGTTTGTGTGTATAATGTGTGTGTGTGTATGTGTGTATATGTAAGTATGTGTATATATACACACTAAACTTTCATTTCTTGTTTATTATATTGTTTAAAATGTACTATGTTCACATATTCTGTTGTGCTACTGCAAGTAAGAATTTCATTGTACTATCTGGGATATTTGACAATAAAACACTCTTGACGACCAACCAACATTGCGTAAGCCACAAATGTTACAAAAAAGGATTGTTTCGTCACAATAAGAAAGGAAGGCTTTATCACAAACCAATGATCTGCAATCTCCAGAGATATTGCAGTTTCAGAGTTCTGCCTTGCCGAGTTTTGTTGCCCTCACGTTTGTTGACCATTTACCAGAGGCTATCTGCCCTACTCCCGCCCTCTGTATAGTTTAGTTTAGTTTAGTTCATTTTAGAGTTACAGCGTGGAAGCAGGCCCTTCTGTCTACCGAGCCCGTGCCGACCAGCGATCCCCGCATGCTAGCACTACCCTGCCCACCAGGGACAATTTACAATTTTTATCAAAGCCAGTCTGAAGAAGGGGCTCGACCCGAAACGTCACCCATTCCTTCTCTCCAGAGATGCCGTCTGTCCCGCTGAGTTACTCCAGCGTTTTGTGTCTACCTGCAAACCTGTACGTCTTTGGAATGTGGGAGGAAACCGGAGCACCCGGGGAAAACCCACATGATCACGGTACAAACTCTGTACAGACAGCGCCCGTAGTCAGGATCAAAGCTGGGTCTCTGGCGCTGTAATGCAGCAACTCTACCGCTGTGCCATTGTGCTGCCCTATAACGTATGGTGTAGCGGTGCATTTGCCCTCTCTCTTCCTTCCAGTGTCCGGAGTATCAATAGGACAATGACTAAAACTGTCTCAGGACTCTTCCTGCTAGTTCTGTTGGTACTATGGACAAATGTAGAACTCCCAACTTACTCAACCCACAAATAAAAATAAAACTGAAAAACTGCAGATGCTGAAAATCCGAAATAAATCAGAACAGTGCAGGCATATCATTGAACTTTGAATTATACCATTTAAAAAATAGCACCATCCATCGTATTGAATCTCACATATATTGACAGAAGGCATTGGAACAAAGTCCGTAAACTTGAGAATGTTGCTAATTAAGGCTGAGATATTCTAATCAGCCATCGTTATCTTTGAGAATGTGCTGAATCGTTTTATGACTCAGAAAGTAGTAGGCTGGGATTTTTTAAATCGTTATGTACATGTCGATGAGACAGTGCCAGAAGCTCAGACATTTCAACATGCTCACTGCAATGTAGAAAATTACAACTAACCCCGTTCAATTTATAATGTTGGCTTCGGATGAAGGCAACGTTGGCAGGATATAGATACGATCGTGGCGTTTGAGAGGCTTTTGGATAGGCACATGAAGAGCAGAGTACGGAGGGATATGGATCATGTACAGGATCAGTTTAACTTGGCATCATGTTCAGCACAAATATTGTGGACCGAAGGGCCTGTTCCCGTGCTGTACTGTTCTATGCAGGAAGGAACTGAGATGCTGGTTTAAACCGAAGATAGACACAAAATGCTGCAGTATGGCTTAGTTTAGTTTATTGTCACATTAACCGAGGTACAGTGAAAAGCTTTTTTGTTGCGTGCTATCCATTCAGCGGAAAGACAATACATGATCACAATCAGGCCATCCACAGTGTACGGATACTGAGGAAGGGTCTCGTCCCGAAGCACCACCTATTCCTTTTCTCCAGAGATGCTGCCTGACCCGCTGTGTAAAGCCCCTGTCCCACTTAGGAAACCCGAAAGGAAACCTCGGGAGACTTTGCACCCCCCCCAAGGTTTCCGTGCGGTTCCCGGAGGTTGCAGGTGGTTGCCGGAGGTTGCAGGTAGTGGAAGCAGGTAGGGAGACTGACAAAAACCTCCGGGAACCTCCTGGAACCGCACGGAAACCTTGGGCGGGGCACAAAGTCTCCAGAGGTTTCCATTCAGGTTTCCTGAGTGGCACAGGGGCATTAGTTTCAGTTTCAGTTTAGTTTATTGTCACGTGTACCGAGGTACAGTGGAAAGCTTTTGTTGCGTGCTAACCAGTCAGCGAAAGACAATACATGATTGCAATCCATCTGATCAAGGATAGTCACCAGAGAGGTAGATAGTAGATCAGCACTGCTCTCTCCAGTATTTTGTGTCTATCTTGCCTGATACATTGAAGGTAGACACGAAATGCTGGAGTAACTCAGCGGGTGAGACAGCCTCTCTGGAGGGAAGGAATGGGTGAGGTTTCGGGTCGAGACCCTTCATCAGGCTGATGTCAGGGAGGGGGCGGGACAAAGATGGAATGTAGGCAGAGACAGTAATACTAGTGGGAGAACTGGGATGGGGAAGGGGATGGAGAGAGAGGGAAAGCAAGGGGTATCTGAAGTTAGAGGTCAATGTTCATACCGCAGGGGTGTAAACTACCCAAGCGAATTATGAGGTGCTGTTCCTCCAATTTGCGCTGGCCCTCACTCTGACAATGGAGGAGGCCCAGGACAAAAAGGTTAGATTGGGAATGAGAGGGGGAGTTGAAGTGCTGAGTCACCGGGAGATCAGGTTGGTTAAGACAGACTGAGCGGAGGTGTTCAGCAAAACGATCGGCGAGCCTGCGATTGGTCTCGCCGATGTAGAGAAGTTGACATCTGGAACAGCGGATACAGTAGATGAGGTTGGAGGAGGTGCAAGTGAACCTCTGCCTCACCTGGAAAGACTGTTTAGGTCCTTGGATGGAGTCGAGGGGGGTAGTTAAAGGGACAGGTGTTGCATCTCCTGCGGTTGCAGCGGAAAGTACCTGGGGAGGGGGTGGTCTGGGTGGGAAGGGTCGAGTTGACCAGGGAGACTTGCCTGATACATTGTTGTACATTTACAAGAACATAGCTCTGCGATTGTATATGGTTCAAACTCCACCAGATTCGAGGATAGTTTCTTCCCAGCAGTTATCAGACAGCTGAACCATCCTACCACAACCAGAGAGCAGTGTTGAACTACTATCTATCTCTTTGGTGACCCTCGGACTATCCTTTGATCGGTCTTTGCTGGCTTTGCCTTGCGCTGAACATGATTCCCATTATCATGTACCTATACACTGCGGATGGCACGAGTGTAATCGTGTATTGCCTCTCCTCCGACTGGCTAGCACGCAACAAAAACTGTACAACACTGCACCTCGGTACACGTGACAATAAACTAAACTGAACTAAAGATAGACTCAAAATGCTGGAGCAACTCAGCGGGACAGGCAGCATCTCTGGAGAAAAGGAATGGGTGACGTTTCGGGTCGAGACCCTTCGTCAGACTTCAGGGTCTTCATCAGATCCAATCTTCGGTTTAAACCAGCATCTGCCGTTCCTGCTGATACATTCTGAAACTAAGATAACTCGGGTACAACAGATGGAGGGGAAAAAAAGGGGGGGGGGGGGGGGGGGGGGGGGGGGGGAGATTGCTGAGCGATGGAGGATGAGAAGGGCAGTGATGGAGATGGGGATGAGGGTTGTGTTGGGGGATGAGTGGGCAGTGATGGTGACGGAGGCGGTGCTTGTCTGAAGAAGGGTCTCGACCCGAAATGTCACCCATTCCTTCTCTCCAGTGATGCTGCCTGACCCGCTGAGTTACTCCAGCATTTCGTGTCTATCTTTAGCGCAAACCAGCATCTGCAGTTCCTTCCCACACATTCCTAGACTAAACTAACCTTAATAGACACACAGAGAGTGGTGAATCTGTGGAATTCTCTGCCACAGAAGGTAGTTGAGGCCAGTTCATTGGCTATATTTAAGAGGGAGTTAGATGTGGCCCTTGCGGCTAAAGGGATCAGGGGGTATGGAGAGAAGGCAGGGATGGGATACTGAGTTGGATGATCAGCCATGATCATATCGAATGGCGGTGCAGGCTCGAAGGGCCGAATGGCCTACTCCTGCACCTATTTTCTATGTTTCTATAGATGGAGGAAAAAATGATGGGGGGGGGGGGGTGGAGATTGTAAAGCGCTGGAGGATGAGAGGGTAGTGATGGGGATGGAGGAAGGTGCTTGTCTGAAGCAAGGGTCTCGTTTTCACACCTTGACCTTGCCCCTCCTTATCTTTGTCCTCCTCCCCCTCTCCCCTGACTCTCAGCCTGGAGAAGGGTCGCCCATCCCTTCTCTCCGGAGCCGCTGCCTGTCCCGCTGAGTTGCTCCAGCGTTGCTGTGTCTATTGCCGGCGTGAGGGCAGCACCTGCAGTTCCTCCCTGCGCCTTTAAGCTGCTGCTGCTGCTGCTGATGCTGCGGATGAGCAGCGGCTATAGGGGCGGGCGGAGCCGGCACTAGGTGCACCGTGAGCCCGCTGCAGCCTCCACCCTCGCCCCCTCCAGCCCCAGCCCCAGCCCCAGGGATGGCCGAGAGCCCGGCAGGCACACCCTGCACACCCTGCACACCCGGCGAGTTCGACAGCAAGTACTTCGAGTACAATGGCGTGCGGCTGCCACCCTTCTGCAGGGGCAAGATGGAAGATATCGCTGCCTTCCCGGTCAGGAAAAGCGACATCTGGATCGTCACCTACCCCAAGTCCGGTAGGAACTCTGCCCCCTCCCTATCCCCACCCTCTCTCCTTCTCTTCCCCTCTCTCCCTCCCCTTCTCTCCCCCTCTCCCCCTCTCCCACTCTCTCCCCCTCTCTCCCCACCTATCCCTCTCCCCCTCCCCTCCACCTCTCTCCTTCTCTTCCCCTCTCTCCCTCCCCTTCTCCCCTTCCCTCCCCCTCTTCCTCTCTCCCACTCTCTCCCCACCTATCCCTCTCCCTCTCCCCCTCTACCCTCCCCTTCTCTTCCCCTCTCTCCCTCCCCTTCTCTCCCCCTCTTCCTCTCTCCCTACCTCTCCCTCTCCCTCTCCCCCCTCCCCTTCTCTTCCCCTCTCTTCCACTCTTCCTCTCTCCCCCTCTCCCAATCTCCCTCCCCTACCTCCCCCTCTCATTCCACATCCCTCAGACCCCCCATTACAGCACTGAATCCCTCCTCTGTATCCCCATCCATCTCCTACCATCCCTCCCTCCTCTCCACCCTCACCCTTCCACTCCTCCCCTCCCCGCATTCTCCACCCTTCCCCTCCCCTAATCTCCACCCCTCCTCATCCACCACTCCCCTCCCCTCCCTCCTCTCCACCCCACCCCCACCCATCTCCAACCTTGCCCTCCCTTCCTCTACCCTTCTCCACCCCATCCTCTCCCTTCTCCACACTCCAGCCCTCCCCCCCCCCCCCATTCTACCCTTCCCCTTTCCTCACCCATCACCCATCCCCTCCCTTCACCACCCCCTGCCACCCTCTGCATCTGTGACCCTTTCTTCTCCCCCCTTCTGAGATCTTTCACCACCCTCTCACCCCCTCCCCCTGCCCCCCCCCCCTCCCCCCTGCCTCCCTCTCCATCCTCCTCATCCCTAGTTCTCGATTCTAACAGGCAATATTCTAGTAGGCTTCATTCCCTCAGTATATAAAATGCTGGTGGGATCATTCCACTTACCTGGCTGAGCCAGACCAATCTGCGCTCTCCAAGGCAGCAAAGCTGCAAGTAGGACACAAAATGCCAGAGTAACTCAGCGGGACAGGCAGCATCTCTGGAGAGAATGGGTGACGTTTACCGGTCGAGACCCTTCTCCCGAAACGTCACCCGTTCCTTCTCTCCGGAGATGCTGCCTGTCCCGCTGAGTTACTCCGGCATTCTGTGTCTGCCTTTAGTGTAAACCAGCATCTGCAGTTCCTTCCGACACAAGGCTCCAATGGATACTTATTCTGATGAAGACCAAGGTGTAACTTGCCCACCACCAATCCCAGTCTGTACATTTGGAACCTCCTCTGGACCCCGTCCACATGTACGGAGAATGATACCAGTGTGATAGAGCGGACAACGCATCATGAAGCTTATTTACATGGAGTTTATGCAGCTGCACCATAGTAGGTGCGTGAGCAGAGGCCAAATTAAAAATATGTCACAATCATTTTAGATCTGATGGGTTTGCATTTGATACAGTGTACTTTAGATTAGAGATACAGCATGGAAACAGGCCCTTTGGCAGACCGAGTCCACACACGGTCGTGCCCCAAACTTGAGCAAGACCAGAATGATTGTGTAGTTCCCCTGGTGGCAGAATGATTGAGACCCTCGTAGATCTTTGCTGCTGGATCATACCCAGCTCTGCTGCTGCAGTAGCTGCTGCTGGTCAAATCAATGTGAATATTGAACAGCATCTTCAGATACCTATTCCAGGTCAAGGCATGGTTTACCGGTATAGCTATGAATGTAAAGATCCATCACAGTCAGAATAATATACTCCTGAGGATGGCACGGTGGCGCAGCGGTAGAGTTGCTGCCTTACAGCACCAGTGACCCGGGTTCGATCCTGACTACGGGAGCTGTCCTTTGTACGTTTGTGGCTGCATGGGCTTTCTCCGGATGCTCCAGTTTCCTCCCACACTCCAAAGACGTACAGGTGTGCAGATTAATTGGCTTTGGTAAAAATTGTAAATTGTCCCTAGTCTGTCGGATAGTGTACGGCGGGCACTCGCTGGTCGGCACGGACTCGTTGGGCCGAAGGGCCTGTTGCCACACTGTATATCTAAAGTCTAAAGGTTGAAAAATAGAAACAAGGACTGCAGATGCTGGTTTACCAAGGAAAGGCACAACATGCTGGAGTAACTCAGCAGTTCAGGCAGCATCCCTGAAGACTGTGGATAGATGCATTTTTGGATTGGGAAATGGGTCTGAAGAAGGGTCCCGAGCCGAAACTTCACCTATCCCTGTTCGACAGGGATGCTGCCTGACCTGCCGAGTTACTCCAACATTTTGTGTCTTTCCTCAGTTGGAAAGACTGATTGGTGCTGATGTGATGTGATTTTTGCTGACTGCCATCTCTCACATTAGTTTCAACATTAGTTCAATTTAAAAAAAATTCTAATACAGTGACTTTGACGATAAATTTCAGCTTGAGTGGAGAATTCGATAATTCACCTCAGTGGCCATAACTCTTCTCCTATGCTTCACTGCTTGGCTGCATAATCCTTTTGGCTTTCAGTAACGTCTCCAGTATAAGATTTCCTGTAATGGATTCGGCACAAGTTATAAATAACAACAACACATTCGATAAAGTAGGAAAAATGTGGAACAAACAGAGAAAGAAAAATGATGAGGTTATTGATGATTGTATGAAATTAAAAAAAAATATATATTGATAGTGTCACAGTGAAATAATCTCTTGAGTTCTTAGGCATCACTGAAACAGGCCCTTCAGCCCTTCTTGCCCATGCTGACCAGGGCCCCATCTAAGTGAGTCCCATTTGCTCCTGTTTGGCCTATATCATTCTGAACCTTTTCTATACTTATGTTATATTAGAGATATTGGGGATAATGTCAGTACACAATATCTGCACCATTTTACCTGTAACTTTGGCATTTTAAATATTACTCTTGGTGACCTTTGGCTTTGTTAAAACTGTCTGGATTCTATTTCTAACTTTAAGTTCCTCTCCAAAAACTTAAACACGTAACTCTCAACATTACTTTTCAGTACAATACCGAGGGGGTGCTGTGCAATCAGTAGTATCATATTTTATGAATGAAGTTTTCAACTAAGGCCTAGCCTGTGGATTGTAGGGGATCCGTGGCATTATTTTGAAGAAGGGTTTAGAACAGATTTCCTGTGTTCTGGCCTTGAACCACTGTCACAACCTGCCCGATACATCCAAAGACGGGCACAAAAAGCCGGGGTAACTCAGCGGGTCAGACAGCATCTCTGGAGAAAAGGGATAGGTGACATTTCGGGTCGAGACCCTTCTTCAGACTGAGAGTCAGGGGAGAGGGAAACGAGATATAGATGGTGATATAGAGAGATATGGAACAAATGAATGAAAGATATGCTACAAGGTAACGATGATAAATTTCCTTCCCACACGACTGAGTGAGTTCTGCAGCTGCCTTATTCTTTGTGTTGTCCTTGCTTGCCGTGACCCCTTCTTGCAGTTCGCATCTTTCCACGCTGCTATTTCTTCCGTCCTCGGGTGGTTGTGTTTTTTTACGATGCCTTGTGAGGCTCCGAGTCTCATTTCTCGCCGTCATTTGCTGAGGCCCTCGGCCTGCACTGAAAGATGCAGCAGCCTAGCAACTAGCCGCCGGGCTCAGTGTGTACGAAACAAGCAGTTTATCGGGGTATTGGCGCTGATAAAATGACAGAATGAAAATTTTTGATATAATAACCTTCAGCCAGCGGTAGTTTCCAGCTTACAACATTGAAAACGTCATAGAATCATAGAATCTTACAGGGTGGAAACAGGCCCTTAAGCCTAACTCTCTCACACCAGCCAACATGTCCCAGCTACACTAGTCCCACCTGCCTGCTTGTGCCCATATCCCTCCAAACCTGTCCTATCCAAGTACCTGTCTAACTGTTTCTTAAACATCGCGATAGTCCCAGCCTCAACTACCTCCACCGGCAGCTCGTTCCATACACCCACCACCCTTTGCGTGAAAAAGTTACCCCTCGGGTTCCTATTAAATCTTTCCCCCCTCAGCTTAAACCTATGTCCTCTGGTTCTCGATTCCCTTGCTCTTGGCAACAGACTCTACTTTGATCTACTCCTCTCGTTAGTTTGTACACATCTATAATGTGGTGCTTTTTACAGTTCATTAAGCAAATGTCTCAGCCACGAAATGAAAAGAAGCATACCAGTGTCTGCATACCAGCAGCACACAATGATGCTGGTGATTTAACACAGTGCTGAATATAAACCATTCTTTGAGCCACTGTTTGTTAATTTAAAATTAAGGTCTATCTAAGATTCTTTCTCCGGGAGGAGAAAGCATGTGCATGATTTTCTCCACATATCATCCTGTTTCCTCTTTTCAAACCAGTATTAATCTAGTTTGCTTAAGAAGGAACTGCAGATGCTGGAAAATCGAAGGTAGACAAAAGTGCTGGACAAACTCAGCGGGTGCAGCAGCATCTATGGAGCGAAGGAAATAGGCAACGTTTCGGCCCGAATCCCTTCTTCAGACTTAATCTAGTTTGCTCCCTTTCCAATCAGATTCGTTTGTTGTCACCTTTGTGAAAAGCTTTTGTCGCCTGTTATCCAGTCAGCGCAAAGACAATACATGATTACAATCGAGCCATTACAGTGTATAGACACATGATAAGGGAATAACATTTAGTGCAAGGTTAAACCAGCAACGTCTGAGCAAGGATAATCCGAGGGTCATCAATAAGGTAGATAGTAGTTTGCTTTCCGTTTAATTATTTCCGGTTCATCTACTTGCCACTGGTTCGTGGAAAATTGTTGTATACAACACCAGCTGTGTTTGTTCACCACCTGCCATATCCTTCAGCTCCCTCAGGGCACGCTTCAAGATTGTCCTCCAAATCTTTACTTCTGAAATTGGTGATTCCTGGTCTTTATTATTTTTCTTTTAATAGCTCGAAATACTCCAGGAAAAAAAAAATCCATTTAATTAGCTCTAATTATGAATGTGTGCCGGCTATTTCAAGCCTCAGTTTGCAAATTTAGTTTGATTTATTGTCACGTGTACCGAGGGGCAGTGAAAAGCTTTTTTTGCGCGCTAACCAGTCGGCGGAAAGACAACACATGATTACAATCGAGCCAGATACGTGTTAAGGGAATAACGTTTAGTGCAAGGTAAAGCCAGCAAAGTCCATTCAAGGATAATCCGAGGGTCACTAATGAGGTAGATAGTAGTTCAGGACTGCTCTCTGGTTGTGGTGGGATGGTTCAACTGCCTGATAATAACCCTGACTGTTAAGATCAGATGTCCCAGACTGTTGAGATTAATAAACCCAGAGACACGCCAAAAATAAATGCATCGCATTTTTGTAGAAGGTTGTAATTGGCAAAATAGTCACTGATCCCATTAAATTTGGAAAGCAATATCTCGTTCAGTTTCTAGACAGAACTACCTGATTTATAACAACTAACATGTCTCCTTGAGCAGGAATTATAGTGATAAAAAAGGTTTTGTCATGACTCATGATTAGACTTAAGATTACATTGAATTCAGAGACTTTCACCATATTTTATTATGTTATATATTGCATTTCATACTAATTGCAGAAATGAACAATAATAATTGTAAAAACTTTTTTCAGCATGTTGCCATATCCCAATTTCAGCTGCATTTTTCTGCAGATCTAACCACCATTAGTTTAGCTTTAGAGATACACCGCGGAAACAGGCCCTTCGGCCCAGCGAGTCCGTGCCGACCAGCGATCCCCACACAGTGGTACTATCCCACACACACTAGGGACAATTTACAATTTCGTACAAACCTGTACGTCTTTGTAGTGTGGGAGGAAACCAGAGCTCCTGGAGAAAACCCACGTGGTCACGGGGAGAAGGTACAAACTCCGTACAGACACGGTCAGGTTCGAAAGCAGGTCTCTGGCACCGTAAGGCAGCAACTCTACCGCTAACCGTAATCTTTCCATCAATTCCTTCAATCTCCTCAATCTTCTTGTGCTGCCAGGAGTGGTGGTAAAGGCAGATATGGTAAAGGCTTTTGGAACAGCCCGTGGATATGCATGAAATTGTGGGATATGGATCGTGTACAAGCAGAGGTGATTAGTTTAACCTGGCATCATGTTCAACATGTACCTTGTCGGCCATATGGCCTGTTCCTGCGCTGTACTGTTCTATGTTCTGAACCATGGGCCGCATGGTGTCACAGTGGTAGAGTTCCTGCCTTAGGGCACCCGAGACCCGGGCTCGATCCTGACTACGGGTGCTTGTCTGTGTGGGTTTGTACGTTCTCCCCTGTGACCTGTGTGGGTTTTCCCCGGGTGCTCCGGTTTCCTCCCAAACTCCAATTTGTCGGTTAATTGCCTTCGTAAAATAATTATAAATTGCCCGTAGTGTGTGTAGGATAGTGTTAATGTGCGGGGATTGCTGGACGGCCCAGACTCAGTGGCCTGAATGGCCTGTTTCCACGCTGTATCTCTACACTAAACTAGACTAAACTAAAAACACTCCCTTGAGCTGGACCAGGCCATGTTTAAAAACTCAATCTCAGGGTGAACCCCTTATTTCATTTCCTCTTCATTAAATCTCTCTCTCTCTTTCTCTCTCTGCACTGTTACCCTTCTGTGCCATCTGCCAATGCAAAAAAATATCAAAACCTATATCACCACCAGTCTCCTACAGTCCATTCACAAGGACTAGGAGCAGAATTGGGCCATTCGGCCCATCAAGTCTACTTCTCCATTCAATCATGGCTAATCTATCTCTCCCTCTTAACCCCATTCTCCTGCCTTCTCCCCATAACCCCTGACACCCTTACTAATCAAGAATCCATCTATCTCCGCCTGGAAAATATCCACTGACTTGGCCTCCACAGCCTCCTGTAGCAAAGAATTCCACAGATTCACCACCCTCTGACTAAAGAGATCCCTCCTCATCTCCTTCCTAAAAGAGCATCCTTTAAGTCAGAGGCAATGTCCTAGACTCTCCCACTAGTGGAAACATCCTCTCCACATCCACTCTATCCAGGCCTTTCACTATTCGCTAAGTCAGTCACTATTTCCTCACCAAATATTCAGAATCTTCTGCCTAAATACTGACACAACTCACCCCCCTGACCATCAACCTTAAATTCAATTATTTCATGATAGGGTTTAAATCTTTGAGTCCAGTCTCTGGAATCTACACTACTACAACATGTCTTCATTCTTTTGATTTAAATTTTCTCCTCTGTCCATGGTCGTGAACTCTGAGTTGCGTCAGCCTTTTCTGGAATGTTCAAGTTCAAGTTCAAGTGAGTTTATTGTCATGTGTCCCTGTATAGGACAATGAAATTCTTGCTTTGCTTCAGCACACAGAACATAGTAGGCATTTACTACAAAACAAATAAATGTGTCCATATACCATAATATAAATATATACACACATGAATAAATAAACTGATAAAGTGCAAATAACAGATAATGGGTTATTAATAATCAGAGTTTTGTGCGAGCCAGGTTTAATAGCCTGATGGCTGTGGGGAAGTAGCTATTCCTGAACCTGGTCGTTGCAGTCTTCAGGCTCCTGTACCTTCTACCTGAAGGTAGCGGGGAGATGAGTGTGTGGCCAGGATGGTGTGGGTCTTTGATGATACTGCCAGCCTTTTTGAGGCAGCGACTGTGATAGATCCCCTCGATGGATGGGAGGTCAGAGCCGATGATGGACAGGGCAGTGTTTACCACTTTTTGTAGTCTTTTCCGCTCCAGGGCGTTCAAGTTGCCGAACCAAGCCACGATGCAACCGATCAGCATGCTCTCTACTGTGCACCTGTAGAAGTTAGAGAGAGTCCTCCTTGACAAACCGACTCTCCGTAATCTTCTCAGGAAGTAGAGGCGCTGATGTGCTGCTAGAGTATTGCGTGCAATTTTGGTCTCCTAATTTGAGGATGGAAATTCTTGCGTATGCTATCTTTAGCATACTCATTAATCCTTTCATATTCCACTGCTATGTACAGTTTTTGCAGGGTCATCAACCCATTTATTTTATAGATCTATTTATAACAGCATTAAAGAACGCAGTGTTGAGGGATCCTAATCCTTTAAAGTAAAATGAACCGAGCTGAATCCAGTTCCATAGAAAAGCACTATAGTTTGTCTACATTTAGAGGCTAATTTAACACATACGTTTGCAAACTGTATAAAACTTAAACATTTCTGGACTGATATTTTTGAAATAACTTCAGAAGTTATTAATACAAAACTGGACCCAGACACAAAATTAATAATACTTGGAATATCAGAACAAAGCTTAACACTCACAACAAACCAAAGAAATTTCCTCAACTACAGTATAATAACCGGAAAAAAATTAATATTAAAATTTTGGAAAGGCCCTACAACTCCCACAATTAAAATGTGGATTACGGAAATGTCGGAGACCCTATACTTAGAAAGAATTAGACTTGTCTTAATGGACAAACAAGATCTTTTCCATAAAATTTGGGCTCCATTCATTAACTATCTGAAGGGATAGATTGGCACAGCACAAGGACCCAACTGAAACTTGAACTCAGGAATAGATGAAAAGCTATACTTTATAACCTATGAACCTATCTCCATTGATGTATTACAGGTAACCCATTCCACCTCCCTTGTTTTTCTGTTCTGTTGTGTTTTTTTTTTTTTTTTTTCTTTTTTATTTGTAACTTTCTACCCTCTCTTTTTCCCTCTTTCTATAAAAAATAAAAACACTAGAAGCAGAAGTAATTGATAATGGAAAATTTTAATAATGTATGACTGATGTATATGAAAAGTTTTTTTACTATAATATGTAACTACATTTTATAATATGTCTACTTCTAATAAATAAATAAATAAGAAAAAAAGAAAAGCACTATAGTTAAAGCTTGTTTATACTTCTGACACCCTGAATTAAAACCCAAATGAGGGCCTGTCCCACTTAGGCAATTTCTTAGGCGACTACAGGCGACTAGGCTGTCGCCACACGGTTGCCGGGTTGTCGCCTGTACGGTCGTGAGTCGTCTCCTCAGTTGTCCAAAGAATCGTTGCGTTTTTCTGGTCGCCGCTGGATTTTGTGATGTTCAAAACTTTTCGGCAACAGTCACCGACCGTGGGCTTGTCGTAGCTTGTCTTCTCCTGACGCAGGTGCTGTCGTAAGTTGTCGCTGGGATGACGTAGGTTGTCGCCGGTGCTGACTTTGGTGAATTCCATTGCCGTAGTCACCGGCAGTCACCTAAAAAATCGCCTAAGTGGGACAGCCCCATTAGTCCAGTCGCCGTTTTTTCAGCAACCTGCTAAGACCATGACAGTCGCCGGCAGTTGCCTAAAAAATCGCCTTTAAGCTCTGTGCAGGAAGGAACGGCAGGTGCTGGTTTAAATGGAAGATAGACACAAAATGCTGGAGTAACTCAGCGGGACAGGCAGCATCTCTGGGGAGAAGGAATGGGCGATGTTTCGGGTCGAGACCCTTCTTCACCCACTCCTTCTCTCCAGAGATGCTGCCTGTCCCGCTGAGTTACTCCAGCATTTTGTGTCTATCTTGAGTTCAGCTCTACCTGAAAGCACTAACAAAGGACAATCAAATCAAGGACCAGGATCGAACCTGTGTCTCTGGCGCTGTGAGGCAGCACTGTGCCATCGTGCCGCCCCTACGCTTTCACTTCATATATGTTTATGAGGGTAATGTGTCAAGGAAAAGGGTTAATTCATTTTTAGAATTAGTTCTGCTTCAGGAATAATCTGGGTTCTGGCAAAAGAACCACACGGCTGAAGGTGCAGAATTTATTATCCACTAGATCACTGGTGGCAAACATGCCTCTGGAAGAAATCCATCTCTGTCCTATTTACAGAACGGTGAGAAGAATACTTTGCACATTATACTACATTTTGATTTCATTTCAAATTAATTTTAGAAAATGAGCCCCGTTCCACATCTTGCTTGTGAATGATAATATTTTCTGCAGCATCTCTTCTCTCTATCCCCTTTAAATAACCAGTGTTGGTTGGTTCCACGAGGTGATGTAATGCTTTTGGCTAATGGACCTCCTGCGGTAAAGCAATCTCCCTGATCTTGTTATTTATATCTTTGATCTAACAACAGCCCTGTTCTAAATTCCATCTTTCTGCTGCAAATGCAGTTTGGGGAAAATGCCTGAAGCTAGCAATATCTCCTCGGAGCTGGGGTACAATTAATAATCACATAAGCACAGGGGTAATAGATTATGCCAAATGCATTACCTGTGTAAATAAGATGGGTAGCATTTTATTACTAGGTCTAACACAGGGGACAGACACAGACATGAGAATTTCCTGGATCAGATATATCAAGATTTATACAATAGACAATAGGTGCAGGAGTAGGCCATTCGGCCATTCGAGCCAGCACCGCCATTCAATATGATCATGGCTGATCATCCCCAAACAGTACCCTGTTCCTGCCTTCTCCCCATATCCCCTGACTCTGCTATTTTTAAGAGCCCTATCTAGCTCTCTCTTGAAAGCATCCAGAGAACCGGCCTCCACCGCCCTCTGAGGCAGAGAATTCCACAGACTCGCCACTCTCTGTGAGAAAAAGTGTTTCCTTGTCTCCGTTCTAATTTCTCTGTGTAATTCTTCCTACCTTTTACCTCCCAGACCGAATGTTATTCTATTCCCAGTACAAACACTTCAGCTGATTGGAATATTGTTCCTCAAAGCACTTCAACCCTCGTCTAAGGTAGACAAAAATGCTGGAGAAACTCAGTGGGTGAAGCAGCATCTATGGAGAGAAGGAATAGGTGACGTTTCGGGCCTATTCCTTCTCTCCATAGATGCTGCCTCACCTGCTGAGCTTCTCCAGCATTTTTGTCCACCTTCGATTTTTCCAGCATCTGCAGTTATTTTTAATTCTAATACTCGTCTAATTTATTTTCAAAATCCACAGTAAAATCAGCTTCCAGGCAACATGTCCGCGATCTTGGCTGCGTGTGTGGATTATTTTATCCTCGTGTGACTGACAGTTTAGTTTAGAGATACAGCGCCGAAATGTCCGCACACTAACACTATCCCACACACACGAGGGACAATTTTACATTCATACCAAACCAAATTAACCTACATATCTGTACGTCTTTGGAGTGTGGAAGGAAACTGAAGATCTCGGAGAAAACCCATGCAGGTCACGGGGAGAACGTGCAAACTCCGTACAGACAGCACACTTAATTTGAGAGTTAAGGGACAAAAGTTTAGGGGTAACATGAGGGGGAACTTCTTTACTCAGTGGTAGCTGTGTGGAATGAGCTTCCAGTGGAAGTGGTGGAGGCAGGTTCGATTTTATCATTTAAAAATAAATTGGATAGGTATATGGACGGGAAAGTAATGGAGGGTTATGGTCTGAGTGCAGGTAGATGGGACTAGGGGAGAATAAGTGTTCGGCACGGACTAGAAGGGATGAGATGGCCTGTTTCCGTGCTGTAATTGTTATATGGTTATAGTCGGGATCAAATCCAGGTCCCTGACACTGTAAAGCAGCAACTCTACCTCTAAGCCAACGTGCCACCCCTTATGTAATGATACTCTTATTAAACTATGTAACCAAGCCTTTAGTATTTTCAGATTGCAGTAACAAAAGTATATATTTTTTCTGTTAAAAATAACTTTGCATTTGAAAACGACATTGTTTCTTGGATTGGAGCGAATCCCTTACTCTGTTCAGCAATATCGGACACTACTTCACCCCCATGGCCCATTATATGAGGGTTGTCAGTAATGGCAGCTATTTGCTTTGATAGAATTATCTAGTTATTTGTGTCACATGCCTGTCCCCTGTAATAATGGCATGCCGACTGAGAAATGATTCACAACTCAGATACCAGCAGGGACTAAACTGGCTTGTGTCAAACATCAGCAGGTGGTCGTCTTTGTAACGTCTGCTTCGTGTGCTTCCTTCTCTGTGTGGCGCATGTGTTAATTTCAATTTGTACAAAATGTTCTCTCGGGGTAATTAAGAATGTTCTCAAACGAACTTCAGCTCTTTAGAGTGCTATCAAAGAGCCAAATCTGGCGTAATTTGGTTTAGTTTTAGAGATACAGCGTGGAAACAGGCCCTGCGGCCCACCGAGCCTGCGCCAACCAGCGATCGCCCCGTACACTAGTTCCTACACACTCGGGACAATTCACAATCACTACCGAAGCCAATTAGTCAACAAACCTGTACGTCTTTGGAGTGTGGGAGGAAAACCTGAGCTCCCGGTGAAAACCCACGTGGTCACAGAGAAATACTGAAGCAAAGTACACCAGCTCCAACTTATCAAGCGGAATTGTGAATGATAGAGATTCCCATTCATAACTTTTCGTTTTTTTTAAGTTAGAGATGCAGCACAGAAACATGCCCTTTGGCCCACTGTGTCCGCACCGACCAGCGATCACCCGTACACTAGTTCTATCTAACGCACAGGGGACAATTTCCAGAAGTCTGAAGTCTGAAGAAGGGTTTTGGCCCGAAACGTTGCCTATTTCCTTCGCTCCATAGATGCTGCCGCACCCGCTGAGTTTCTCCAGCATTTTTGTCTACCTACAATTTCCAGAAGCCAATTAACCTACAAATCTGCATGTCTTTTGGATGTGGGAGAAAACCGGAGCACCCGGAGAAAACCCACGTGGTCACGGGGAGAACGTACAAACTCTGTACAGACAGTACACGTAGTCAGGATTGAACCCGGCTCTCTGGTGCTGTGAGGCAGCAACTCTGCCGCCGTGCCCCCCAAATTAGGTCATTAATTAGGATGCATGAAGAAGGCTTATCTCAGAATAGCCAGGAACAAAAGCAGCCTACACATCTGAACATCAGTGAGCACAAATGTCACTGTACCAATTGGTGCATGTGACAATAAATGTCTCTTGTCTCTTGATGTTAATGTGCTATGTTTTGGTGGCAGGGACCAGTCTCCTCCAGGAGCTGGTGTATTTGGTGAACCAGGACGCTGATCCAGATGAGATTGGGATAATGAACATCGATGAGCAGTTACCAGTCCTGGAATATCCTCAACCTGGCATGGATATCATTAAGGTAAGAGTCATTCATTTAAACTCCTCATTGTTCTTCTTGACATGTTTGAAACGCGGGATTAGCAAACTCAATATCTCCAGTTCCAATTACCTTGGAAGACTTATTTGCTTCATAGGTTCACGAGTGATAGGAGCAGAATTAGGCCATTCGGGCCATCAAGTCTACTCCGCCATTCAATCATGGCTGATCTATCTCTCCAACCTAACCACATTCTCCAAGGAGCCTTCTCCCCATAACCTCTGACACTCGTACTAATCAGAATCGATCTATCTGTGCCTTAAATATATCCACTGACTTTTCCTCCACAGCCTTCTGTGGCAAAGATTTCCACAGATTCACCACCCTGGGCCTGGCCTGTCGGCAGAGGTTGGGCAGGCTGGGACTTTATACCTTGGAGCGCAGGGGGATGAGGGGTGATCTCATCATGGTGTACAAGATCATGAGGGTTATGGATAGGGTGAAAGCACAGACTCTTTTACCCAGAATAGCAAAAACATGAACCAGAGGACATTGTTTTAAGGCGAGAGGGGAAATATGTTTAGGAACCTGAGGGGCAACTTTTTTTTCACACAGGGTGGTGGGTATATGCAACAAGCTGCCAGAGGAGGTAGTTGAGGCAGGTACTATAACAACGTATATAAAAAAAACATTATGATAGGTACATGGATGGGACAGGATTAGAGGGGTATGGACCAAATGCAGGCAGGTGGGACTAGTGCAGATGGGGCTTGTTGGTCGGCGTGGGCAAGTTGAGTCGAAGGGCCTGATTCTGTGCTGTGTGACTCTATGATTCTGTGGCTAACCATCTGAAACAGATTGTTCCTGAACAGTCCTTGTTTGCATTTGTTGCCATGTTTCTCCACCGAGAACGAAGGGGAACCCAGGGGGAAGGGGGGAGGAGGAGACCGAGGGAGGAGGGCAGAGGAGTGGTGGAGGGAAAGGGGAATGAAGGAGGGATCCTGTAGTTGGGGGGAGGGGGGGGGATGTTGACATCTGTGTACTGCCTCGGTGATGGACACCAAATGCTGGAGTAACTCAGTGGGACAGGCAGCATCTCTGGATAGAAAGAATGGGTGATGTTTTGGGTCGGACCCTTCTTCATACCCTTATGCATTTCAACCCGAAACGTCACCCATTCCTTCTATCCACTGATGCTGTCTGTCCCTCTGAGTTAATCCAGCATTTTGTGTCTACCTTCAGTTTATAACCAACATCGGCAGTTCCTTCCTACTACATGCGTCCTGGCTGAAGTCTACTGTGTGATTTTATCGGTTTGCATGCAAAACAAAGCATTTCACTCTACATCGATACGTGTGACAATGAAGTATCATCGAATTGAATCATTGATACACTTTGGATCAAGAAGCAGAATCCGACAAAAAGTTATTTGAGAAGTGAAGGGCCTGTCCCACTTACGCGATATTTTCGGCGACTTGCCGGCACCAGTGATAGTCACAGCTGGTCGGCGAAAATTTTCAAGATGGTGAAAATCCAGCGGCGATCGGAAAAAGGTACGACTCTTTGAGCAACTACTCACAACCAAACAGGCGTCACCCCGCGACATGGTTGGTTGTGAGTAGTTGCTCAAAGAGTCGCCCGATTTTCAAAATTTTTGAGAATTTTCGGCGACCTGCTGCGACTATGACGGGTGCCGGCAAGTGTAGGTGGGACAGGCCCTTGGGTTTACCGCTGCCTAATAATGTCTTTATCTTTAGGAGTTGACATCCCCTCGCCTTGTAAAGAGTCACCTGCCATATCGTTTCCTACCAAGAGATTTGCACAATGGACAGTCAAAGGTAACATTCTGTCATGTTCTAAATAAATATTTAATTATTTTTAATATTGAAGGCTTTTAAAAAAAAGAAAAGTTTATGTGGATCAAATTCTTCAACGTTCCTCAATTTCCAGTTAGAATTATTATTTAGAAATTATTTTTACATTTCTGCGGGTATTCCTTTCCTCTGCAGACCTCGATAGATTATTGTGGACATTGGTCCTCCTGTTAGGATAAAGTTACTGGAATTAAGATGGTACTTCCAGCCTTCTTGCCCAGCAGAATTGAACGACTGTAGAGACAAGGAACTGCAGATGCTGGTTGTACACAAAAGGACACAAAGTGCTGGAATAAGATAGGGGGTCAGGCAGCGTCGCTGGAGAACATGGACAGGTGACGTTTTGGGTCTGAGGAAGGGTCCCAACCCAAAATGTCACCCATCCATGTTCTCCAGAGATGCTACTGGCCCGCAGCGTTACTCCAGCACTTTGTGTCCAAAAGTGAACCACTCGCTCGCGTTGTAAGTTTCAGTTTAATTTCGGTGAACTTAGTTTACTGTCACGTGTACCGAGTTACAGTTTTTCACAAGTTACAGGAGTAGAATTAGAACATTCGGCCCATCGAGTCTACTCCGCCATTCAATCGTGGCTGATCTCGGCCTCCTAATCCCATTTTCCTGCCTTCTCCCCATAACCCTTGACACCCGTTCTAATCAAGAATTTGTATATCTCCGCCTTAAAAATATCCACTGACTTGGCCTCTACAGCCCTCTGTGACAATGAGTTCCACAGATTCACCACCCTCTGACTAAAGAAGTTCTTTCTCGTCTCCTCTCTAAAAGAGTGCCCTTTAATTCTGCGGCTATGACCTCTGGTCCTAGACTCTCCCACCAGTGGAAACATCCTCTCCACATCCACTCTATCTGTGCCTTTCATTATTCTGTACGTTTCAATGAGGTCCCCCGCTCAACCTTTTAAACTCCAGCGAGTACAGGCCCAGTGTTGTCAAACGCGTTTATGGTGTGCTAACCAGTTAGCGGAAAGAGAATACATGCTTACAATCGAGCTGCCCACAGTGTGCAGATACATAATAAGGGAATAAGGTTTAGTGCAAGGTTAAGCCAGTAAAGTCCGTGCCAGGGGGATTCAGCCCCACATTCTCATTGCAGGTATCTGACCCACTTGATCCGTTTCCTTCCTTCGTATGGTCCCAAACGTTGAGTTCCATTTGCCATAAAAATGGTCCTTTCTAGAATTGATCCCTATGTTAAAAAAATCCACATTCCCCCTTTGCCTGTGTGGGTTTTCCCGTGGGTGTTCCCGTTTCCTCCAAACATCCCAATGACGTGTGTGTTTGTAGGTGTAATTGACCTCTGTAAATTGCCCCCTAGTGCGTAGAGAGTGGAAGTGAAAGTGGGATAACAGAGAACTAATGTGAGCGGGTGATCGATGGTCAACGTGGAACTGGTGGGCTGAAGGGCCTGTTTCCACGCTGAATCTCTAATTAAAGTAAAACTAAAAATAGGAGAATGCTGGTGTGGTGGAAGGTTGTAAGTTATTTTAAGCCTATTTTAAGTGGCACAACGGTAGAGTCGCTGCCCTGCCACGCCGGAGACCTGGGTTCGATCCCGACTACGGGTACTTTCTGTACGGAGTTTGTACGTTCTCCCCGTGACCAAGTGGGTTTTCTCCGGGATCTCCGGTTTCCTCCCACGTTTGAAAGACGTACAGGTTTGTAGGTCAATTGGCTTGGTGTAATTGTAAATTGTCCCTAGTGTGTGTAGGGTAGCCGTTAGTGTGCGGGGATCGCTGGTCGGTGCGGACTCAGTGGGCCGAAGGGCCTGTTTCCGCCCTGAATCTCTAAACTACACTAAACTTTCCTTCCTTGTTCCAAATCTTTCTTCCTGTAGGTCATATGCATGGCCAGAAACCCCAAAGACTTGGTGGTGGCATACTATCAGTTTCACCGTTCTTTACGAACCATGAGCTACAGAGGCACGTTTCAGGAATTCTGCAGGCGGTTTATGAATGATAAGTGTAAGTGGCACTTCCTTTGACAAATCGTTTTGTTTGTTCTGAATATAGAAGTTGGGAGGTCATGTTGCAGTTGTATTAGACGTTGGTGAGACCGCATTTAGAGTATTGTGCTCAGTTCTGGGCTCCGTGCTATAGGAAAGATGTGGTCAAGCTGGAAAGGGTACAGAGAAGATTTATGAGGATGTTGCCAAGACTTGAGGGTCTGAGCCATTGGGAGAGGTTGAGCAGGCTGGAACTCTATTCCCTGGAGCACAGGAGGATGAGGGGTGATCTTGTAAAGGTGTATAAAATCATGAGAGGAATAGGTCAGGTAGAAGCACTGAGTCTCTTGCCCAGAGTTGGTGAATCGAGGACCAGAGGACATAGGTTTAAGATGAAGGGGAAAAGATTTAACAGGAATCTGAAGGATAACTTTTTCACACAAAGGGAGGTGGGTGTATGGAAAAAGCAGCCAGAGGAGGTAGTTGAGGCAGGGTCTATCCCAACGTTTAAGAAGCAGTTAGACAGGTACATGGATAACAGGTTTGGAGGGATATGGACCACGCACAGGCAGGAGGGACTAGTGTAGCTGGGACATGTTGGCAGGTGTGGGCATGTTGGGCCGAAGGGACTGTTTCCACACTAGATCACTCTATGACTCTGACTCTATATTTGATTTTCCTTTATCCTGTACAAGAAAGAGAAGATAGTTGAAAGAATCTTGAATTCGCCAGCTGCACATTGTTTTAATAAAAGAACTGTTCGTAATCCATAGAAATAATAGATTTTCTGATCAGTTCAATCTGATTCTGGAGGAAAGAGTAGCCGGTGTAATGAGGAAATAAGTTGAGTTTCAGCGTTTGGACTCTTATTTATTTCTGCACGAAATTCGGGTCTGAAGAAGGGTTCCGACCCAAAACCTCACTTGTTCCTTTTCTCCAGAGATGCTGCCTGACTCGTTGAGTTACTACCTATCTATTTCTGACGCTCACCTTGAAAATATAATATGTCAATGAAGGGTTGCATGTTTGACCCTAACTTAAAGTCCCACTTCTAAATCATCCTAGTAACTATCTGACTCTTCAAGGCTATAAGTTTGTGTATTGGAGAGGTGTTTAAGAATCTGTGTGAGGGTTATGTACTTTAAACTATTTTAAACTTTTAAACATGGGGGAACCAGTGTGAGGGGAGAGAGGGGAGAGAATACTGAACCAATTTACTGTTGTGTCTTTTTAAATTGCTGTTTTTTTCTTTTTTTTCCTCCCACAAATATGTAATATGTGATTCTGTTCCATTCTATTTTGTAGTTTGTGTTTTGCACAAGCATTGCCACTTTTCATTTCACTGCACATCTCGTGTGTGTATGTGACGAATAAACCTGACTTGACTTGATAAAGGAGGCCCTATTATCTCATCCTGGGAACAGATGCGGCGTAGGCGGAGGAATTGGGAGTAGGGTACTAGACTTGTACTAGGCTCCATCCCCTACTCCCAATTCCTCCGCCTACGCCGCATCTGTTCCCAGGATGAGACGTTCCACACCAGGGCATTGGAAATGTTCTCGTTCTTCAGGGAACGGGGATTCCCCTCCGCCACCATAGATGAGGCTCGCACCTGGGTCTCATCCATACCCCGCAACACTGCTCTCTCTCCCCATCCCCGCACTCGCAACAAGGGCAGAGTCCCCCTAGTCCTCACCTTTCACCCCACCAGCCGGCAAATACAACACATAATCCTCCGCCATTTCCGCTACCTCCAACGTGACCCCACCACTCGCCACATCTTCCCATCTCCCCCTATGTCTGCCTTCCGCAAAGACCGCTCCCTCCGCAACTCCCTTGTCAATTCTTCCCTTCCCTCCCGTACCACCCCCTCCCCGGGCACTTTCCGTTGCAACCGCAAGAAATGCAACACCTGTCCTTTCACCTCCCCCCTCGACTCCATTCAAGGACCCAAGCAGTCGTTCCAGGTGCGACAAAGGTTCACCTGTATCTCCTCCAACCTCATCTACTGCATCCGCTGCTCTAGATGTCAGCTGATTTACATCGGGGAGACTAAGCGGAGGTTGGGCGATCGTTTCGCCGAACACCTCCGCTCAGTCCGCAATAACCTACCTGAACTCCCGGTGGCTCAGCACTTCAACTCCCCCTCCCATTCCCAATCCGACCTCTCTGTCCTGGGTCTCCTCCATTGCCAGAGTGAGCAACACCGGAAATTGGAGGAACGCACCTCATATTCCGCCTGGGTTGCTTGCGTCCGGATGGCATGAACGTTGAATTCTCCCAATTTTGCTAGCCCTTGCTGTCTCCTCCCCTTCCTTAACCCTCGAGCTGTCTCCTCCCATCCCCCCGCCCTCGGGCTCCTCCTCCTCCCTTTTTCCTTCCTTCTCCCCCCCACCCCCCATCAGTCTGAAGAAGGGTTTCGACCCGAAACGTCGCCTATTTCCTTCGCTCCATAGATGCTGCTGCACCCGCTGAGTTTCTCCAGCATTTTTGTGTACCTTCAAATTAATTTAATTGATTGATTGATGCATTCATTCATTCAACAAGTGGAAGTTTGAACATGAAGATGGGCTTGACATTGAATTACTCAAAGTTCGAACGTGCTTCAATATGACAATACAGCAGCTGTCTAAAGTATAAACGTGGCTGTGATTTTTTTTTTCAGTGGGTTATGGTTCGTGGTTTGAACACGTTCAGGAATTCTGGGAGCATCGCCTGGACTCTAACGTCCTCTTCCTGCTTTACGAAGATTTACATAAGGTGGGTCTCGTGTGGGGCACTATGTTGGTTGGGCTGAAAACAAAACTGAACTACTCCCGTACACTCGGGTGGCACGGCGGTACAGCGGTAGAGGTGCTGCCTTTCAGCGCTTGCAACGCCAGAGACCCGGGATCGATCCTGACTACGGGTGCTGTCTGTACAGTTTGTATGTTCTCTACGTGGGCTTTCTCCCAGATCTTTGGTTTCCTCCCTCACTTCAAAGGCTGTAGGTTAATTGGCTTGGTATAAATGTAAAATTGTCCCTAGTGTGTGTCGGATAGTGTTGATGTGCGGGAATCGCTGGTCGGTGCGGACTCGGTGGGCCGACGGGCCTCTTACTGCGCTGTAGCTCCGAACTAAACTAAACTAAAGTATTTAAAATCACAGAAGTGTTCCAAGGACAGAGTCCATATTGCCCATTCACCACATGCTGGTGTTTACCAAGAACAATCTGACAACTTCTCTTCCTGGCCCTTTCTATATAGTGTTGCAAATATTGTTCCTCAAAGTACTTAAACACTCGTCTAATTCCTTTTCAAAATCCACAGTTAGATTGGCTTCCAGGCAATGTGTCTGTGATCTTGGCCACTTGTGTGGATAGTTTTATCCACATCTGACAAAGCTTGGTTTAGTTTAGAGATTCAGTGCGGTTACAGGCCCTTCGGCCCACCGAGTCCCTGCCGACCAATGATCCCCGCACACTAATAATAATAATAATGGATGGGATTTATATAGCGCCTTTCTAATACTCAAGGCGCTTTACATCGCATTATTCATTCACTCCTCAATCACACTCGGTGGTGGTAAGCTACTTCTGGGTGAAGTGTCTTGCCCAAGGACACAACGACAGTATGCACTCCAAGCGGGATTCGAACCGGCCACCTTCCGGTCGCCAGCCGAACACTTAGCCCATTGTGCCATCTGTCGTCCCACACTAACACTATCCTGCACCCACTGGGGCCAATTTTACATTTATACATTTTTACCGAGACTATTAACCTACAAACCTGAACGTCTTTGGAGCGTGGGAGGAAACCGAAGATCTCAGAGAAAACCCACGCAGGTCATGCACCCGTAGTCGGGATCGAACCCGGGTCTCTGGCGCTGTAAGGCAGCAACCCTACCTCTGTGCCACCGTGCCGCCCACAGTCTTGGCATTCACTGGTGCCACCATCAGGTGGGTTGGGGGTGCAGGCAGGTGTTCGCTGTTGGTCAGAAACCTACCTGGGCCATCCAGGTAAATACTGTTGGTTCATCAGTGACTGAGGTATTTCAATGTCAGTGACTCACCTGATGCCACAAGACATTACAAGGCACGAGTCCGGATTGTTTAGTGCAGTTTAAAGAGAGAGATACAGCATGGAGTCAGGCCCTTCAGCCCACCAAGTCTATGCTGGCCATCGATCTCCCATTCCCACCAGTTGTGTTATCCCACTTTTCCATCCACCCTGGAGGTCAATTAACCTGCAAACTCGCACGTCTTTGGGACGTGGGAGGTAACTGGAGTACCCGGAGGACACCCTGACAGACAGCACCTGAGGTCAGGATCAAGTCAAGAGAGTTTATTGTCTTGTGTCCCAGATAGGACAATGAAATTGTCGAACCCGCGTCACTGGCGCTGTGAAGTAGCGGCTCCACTAGCTCTGCCGTTGTGATGCAATAAACTCTCCACTTGCACGATGAGTACAGCCCCAACTACTCTCCTGATGCACGACACAAACCAAGAAATGTACTGCAATGATACACTGGTCGGCACTGGAAACAGCACTTCCTCTGCCATCGATCACTGCCATTCAAACAAGGGCATCTAGCACAGGGGAACACTGCCACCTGCTGGGCCCCCTACCTTATTACACACCATTCTCACTTGGAACACAGAATATGGAACAGCACAGGCCAGGCTCTTCAGCCCACAAAGTCTGTGCTCAACATGATGCCAAGGCCGTCACTTATCTCTCTGCACATGACCCATATCTCTCCATTCTCGGCATATCCACATGCCTATACATCCATATGCCTATCCAAGTCTTTTAAATACGACTGGTGTATTTGCTTCAACCACCACCTCTGGCCACATGTTCCAGGCACCCACCACTCTCTGTCTCTGTCTCTGTCTCTGTCTCTGTCTCTCTGTCTCTGTGTCTTTCTGTGTCTCTCTCTCTGTGTCTCTGTGTCTCTGTCTCTCTGTGTCTCTCTGTGTCTCTCTGTGTCTCTCTGTGTCTCTCTGTGTCTCTGTGTCTCTGTGTCTCTGTGTCTCTCTGTGTCTCTGTGTCTCTGTGTCTCTGTGTCTCTGTGTCTCTGTGTCTCCCTGCCTCCCTGCCTCCCTGCCTCCCTGCCTCCCTGCCTCCCTGCCTCCCTGCCTCCCTGCCTCCCTGCCTCCCTGCCTCCCTGTCTCCCTGTCCCTGTCCTAAAATTGAGAGCCTGAAAATTTTCGAACACTCTCAGATATTCCAGTGAAGTTTGTCCTTTCTCTCTGGTGGAAGAATCTTGCAGGTACTGTGGAACAACTGGTGCGGTTTCTTGGGGTGACCTATGATAAAACACAAATGGAGGCTATCGCTGAACATTGCCACCAGCTCGTGGACCAATGCTGCAATGCAGATGCCCTTCCCATTGGCAGAGGTAAGTGCTTAACAAAAATATCTTTCTTAAATTGTCAGAGGAATCTTACTGGTCAACATGTTGCTTTAGTACTAATGTATTGACGTTTTGTTTAGGAGAAGGAAGAACATGGATTTCTGGATTTCTCCTTGGTTCTTGTCTACATTATGCATGGTATTGTGAATCTGTGGAATCCATTGCCACAGAAGGCTGTGGAGACCAAGTCAATGGATATTATTAAGGCTGGGGCAGTTGAGGCAGGGACTATCCCAACATTTAAGAAGCAGTTAGACAGGTACATGGATAGGACAGGCTTGGAGGGATATGGGCAAAACACTGGCACTGGTGTAGCTGGGACATGTTGGCCGGTGTGGGCAAGTTGGGCCGAAGGGCCTGTTTCCATGCTGTATCACTCTATCACTCTATGGATAGATTCTTGATTAGTACGGGTGTCGGGGGTTATGGGGAGAAGGCAGGAGAATGGGGTTAGGTGGGAGAGATAGATCAGCCATGATTGAATGGTGGAGTAGGCTGGATGGGCCGAATGGACTAATTCTGCTTCTACCACTTATGAACATGATATCACACGACTTGCAGCGAACATCTACCTCTCAGATAGCCTTGCGCCATGGATATGAGGCCCATGAGTGGCAAGGAACCGCAGATAGACACAAAATGCTGGAGTAAATGCTGGTCAGACAGCATCACTGGAGAGAAGGAATGGGTGACATTTTGGGTCGAGTCCCTTCTTCAGATTGAGAATCAGGGGAAAGGGAATCAAGAGATATAGACGGTGATATAGAGAGACATAGAACAAATGAATGTGGAGGGAGAAACTGCAGATGCTGGTTTAAATCGAAGATTGACACAATAAGCTGGAGTAACTCAATAGACAATAGGTGCAGGAGTAGGCCGTTCAGCCCCTCGAGCCAGCACCGCCATTCACTGTGATCATGGCAGATCATCCACAATCAGTATCCCGTTCCTGCCCCCTGACTCTGCTATCTTTAAGAGTTCTATCTAATTCTCTCTTGAAAGAGAATTGGCCTCCATTACCTTCTGAGGCGGATTCACAACCCTCTGTGTGAAGAAGTGTTTCCTCATCTCCGTTCTAAATGGCTTACCCCTTATTCTTAAATTGTAGCCCCTGGTACTGGACTCCCCCAACATCGGGAACATGTTTCATGCAGTCCATGTTGATGCAAAACTCAGCGGGACAGGCAGCATCTCTGGAGAGAAGGAATGGGTGGCGTTTCAGGTCCAGACCCTTCTTCAGACTGAGAGTCGTGGGGGAAGGGAAACAGAGGGGAGCAGAGAGAGAGAGGGATGAGTTTGGGCAGTGAGAGTCTGGTGGGACAGGAAGGAATGATTTGGAGGAGTGAGTGTGAGCACAACTGAGGGGGAAAGTGTTTGGACTGAATGTGGTTTGGAACAGAAGAGAATAGACACTAGTTGCAGGAGCAGGCCATTTGGCCCTTCGAGCCAGCACCAGCATTCAATGTGATCATGGCTGATCATCCCCAATCAGTACCCGGTTCCTGCCTTCTCCCCATATCCCCTGACTCCGCTATCTTTAAGAGCCCTATCTAGCTCTCTCTTGAAAGTATCCAGAGAATCAGCCTCCACCGCCCTCTGAGAATTCCACAGCCTCACAACTATCTGTGTGAAAAAGTGTTTCCTCGTCTCCGTTCTAAATGGCTTACCCCTTATTCTTAAAATATTCTTAAGAATGATAGGGAGAGGGTGATCTAGAACAGTGCGATATGTAACTGTAGAAATAATGTCTGGGGAGTGACTGATCTACAATTGAATGGAGTGATATCAGGCATTTTTTACTTTAAGTGGGATTGAGGCATTGGATACTGTCTCTAATTCTGAATGGAAGACATTTGCTGATAGTGGTTTATGACTATTACTTCTGTTGATTTGAAGTTGGGGTGACAATCCCTGCCTTTCCCTTGGTTTGCATTGGAGTTGAAAATCTGACTTCACTAAAATGAGCTTTAAAAATGTACTTTTGTGATTTTAAGGAAACTGTACACGAGAACTGTCGACTGGGTCATTTGTTTTTTGTTGCATCTTCTGCAAATATTATTATTTTTTAATTAGCCTTGATTAATCTTGATAAGCTTCGTTAAACCCCTGTCCCACGGTACGCGTTCATTCCAAGAGTTCTCCCGAGTTTCGAACTCGGAGATTTAAGGTAATGGCCACTCGTCGGTACTCGGGGCTCTCGTGGACATTTTTCAACATGTTGAAAAATCTTCGCGAGTCATCCCGTGCTTACCTGCCGTTAGCGAGTCTTCCCGAGTACCTGCCGTTAGCGGTACGAGCCGCTAAGAGACGTCCCCGAGCTCCGACGTACCCGCTACGTACATTCTTACCACGAGTTTGATTTTTTAAAAAGTCGGGAGAGCTCTTGGAATGAACTCATACCGTGGGACAGGGCTTTTAAACTAATCCAACAAGGGATCAAGTGTTAAATCAGCTTTTAAAATTATGATTTGTTCAATTGTCTGATTTTCTTTCTTTTTTTTTGTTTCATTCATTGATTTCGTTTTTGTTTTTCAGTTTTGCATTGTTTAAGCGATCGGAAATGAAGAAATTTATTTGAGTTAAATGCTGCACGTTCATTTTCACATTTTAATTTTGTTTTTAATTTTTTGTTTGAAGCATTTTGGTTTCTTCCTTTATGTTTTTAGTGTTTCACCTCATTGAGCTGAAGACATAGTGTAATTGGTGAGATGTAGGCTAGGCCTGGTTCAATACCATTCTCTTTCATGGCTTTTCACCCAAACCCCAGGCAGGGATATTCCAACAAGGTGGGTATGGAAGTTCTTGATTAATCAAGTATTCCTTATGTTTTTTTTTCTTCCTTTGATGTGTTCTTTTTAAAGGGAAAAATAAATTCCAAAGGGTAACTAGTTCTGGTATCAAAAGATAGACATAAAAATGCTGGAGTAACTCAGCGGGTCAGGCAGCATCTTTGGAGAGAAGGAATGGGTGACGTTTCCGGTCGAGACCCTTCTTCAGACTGGTCGACCCGAAATGCCACCCATTCCTTTACTCTGGAGATGCTGCCTGTCCCGCTGAGTTACTCCAGCATTTTGTGTCTATCTTCGGTCTAAACCAGCATCTACAGTTCCTTTCTACATAAATCTTGTATCATTTGAGCCACACGTTTTTGACTTAAACATGGTCATCATTTTTATTTGTTATTGTTTTGTTATTAGACCATTCCATGTTGGTCTGTGAGGGTCATCTTTGTTGTATTTTTTTCTCACCCACACACAGAATTAAGTTTAAGTGAGACAAATTTGAAAGATCTATGAAGGGTTTTTTACTGATTGTGTAGGAAGCAACTGCAGATGCTGGTTTACACCGAAGATAGACATAGAAAGCGGGACAGACAACATCTCTGGAGAGAAGGAATAGGTGATGTTTTGGGTCCAGACCCTTCTTCAGACACCCCTTACCTACTCTAACCTCACCCACAAAAAATGAAAAAAGCAATCTGAAGAAGGGTCTCGACCCGAAATGTCACCTGTTCCTTTTCTCCAGAGATGCTGTCTGACCTGCTGAGTTACTTCAGCATTTTGTGTCTATCAAGGGTTCACTGATTATAGTTTTCACTCTTAGACGTGATATAGAAACAAACCTTCCATCTGATGGTCTAACATGGAGGGATGAAAGTTGAGCATAATCGTTCTGAATTGCTTTTATTGAATTTTATCACGTTAATATTTCTCAAACATTTTCCGCCTTCATTCCTACTAAACTCTAAGCACAGAAGCATGTATGCTTGTCTTTTCCCTTACGTGTGTGGTAATTGAATTCGATTCCCAGCTCCTTTTCCAATGCATTCTTTGCAGGACTTTAAACCTCCTTCACCCAGCTTTCTCCCGCAGGTTTTGTAGAATTTAAAATCCGGTTTTGCCACCGCTGAACGGCAATTTCCTTACTCAATCCCGTCATGTCCCCATCTTTAGATTGCGTCTGGTTTATGAGCTGGGTCCCATATTTAAATATCCGCGTCGACCGACGATTACCCCCACACACTAGCGCTATCCCACACACTAGGAACAATTTACAATTCTTACTGAAGCCAATTAACCTACAAACTTTTAAGTCTTTGGAGTGTGGGAGGAAACCGAAGCACCCGGAGAAAACCCACGCAGGTCACGGGGAGAAGGTACAAACTGCATACCGGCAGCACCCGCAGTCAGGATCGAACCTGGGTCTCTGGCATTGTAAGGCAGCAACTCTACCGCTGCACCACCATGCCACCCCTCGTAATACTAATTACTAAATATAATAGTCATCTTGCAACGTAACTGAATAGTACGGGGTTTAATTTTACTGAATAGTATGGGTTTTACTGATTAATTTAGATGTGAAATATAATTCACAAATATTCATAAGTCTAACACTGCAACTTATGAAGTGGATCTTTCACTATGCCGAGAGTGCTGCCATGGGTCATTTATTTCTAAACTGTGTGAAATTGTTAAATGCACATTTGTCTGAAGCAGAACATGAAGGGGTAGACATAGAATAACCAAAGTGGCACTCTTTGATATTCTTGAACTTAATTGTCTACAATTTGGAATGATATCCTTGCAGCTAATCTTACAGATGGGGGTGGTCATGATCACAGAATGATCAGGTTGCCTGACACACCTTGATTCCAATGGAATTGTCCCTAACCTCAAATGTCACAAAATGCGTTTTCATCAGACTCAGAAGTTAATAAGTTCCACTTACTATTTTTTTTAAATATTTCAGGTCGAGTTGGCCTATGGAAGGAAATCTTCACTGTGTCAATGAATGAGAAATTCGATGCTGTTTTCAAACAGAAGATGGGAAAATCCGATCTGACCTTCGACTTCAGCCTCTAAGGAAGCAACATGCATGCGCTTCAGTATCCTCAATACTATCAATGCATCTCTGCATTTGTTTATCATTCACTGGCTAATCTTTGCTGTTATGTGTATTATGACAGCTTTTAGTGAGAGATATTGGGTATTCCATATCTATAGCAACGGTCTCCTCACTTGCTGCTGCTTTGACGTGTATATGCCTTTAAGCAGAATTGGAAGACGCATAGTCTAAGAAAGCAACTTCATTATAAACTGTAGTAGTTGTGATAGTAAGGACAATTATTCTGTACTCCAAATTAATTACTTAAAAGTAAGCAAATACGTACTGGCATTCCCACAAACTCATTTGTACACTCATGCACACACACAAAGTAAACCAAAATGAAGGGAAATTAGTGCTGAGAAATAGATTTTATTTATTTTCTGTAATCATGACATTGCATATTCTAGTTAGCATCAATGCAGTGTCCACGCCTGCATTAAAGTAATTAAAATCGTTTGGGTATTGTTGATTCTAATTCCTTTAGATATGGGTGATATGAGACATATTTCATAAGTTACAATAGTTTCGGTGATGTTAAAACCTCGATCCCCTGAATTAATGTAGCTAACATTATTTGGGTATCGTTGATTCCAATTCCTTTAGATATTCAAAGATGATGGGTGATGTGAGAAAGGTGTTACACAAGTTTCAATAGTTTCAGTAATGCCCCTGTCCCACTTAGGAAACCTGAACGGAAACCTCTGGAGACTTTGCGCCCCACTCAAGGTTTCCGTGCGGTTCCCGGAGGTTCCCGGAAGTTTTTGTCAGTCTCCCTACCAGCTTCCACTACCTGCAACCTGCGGCAACCACCTGCAACCTCCGGGAACCGCACGGAAACCTTGGGTGGGGCGCAAAGTCTCCAGAGGTTTCCGTTCAGGTTTCCTAAGTGGGACAGGGGCATAAGGCTAAAACATTGATCCCATTTAATTTATTAAAGCTATATTTTGAAACAACGGTTAATGGAACCAAGTTAACTCACAGTATCCTTGGGACCAATACATTTTGAGGTTCTGTAGTTTGTTAACTGGGTCCAGTGATGCTGCCTGACATTCTGTGGCATGTTGATGTGACAGTGTGTTGTAAATAGGCAAATATAAAGTTGAAATACGTAGCAGGCAATACAGACACAACCGTATTCCTTGAATTGGCCCCCAATAACATTGGGGGACAAAAATGGAGGAGGAATCTGTTACCCCATCACCCACTTCTTATAAATCTTTAATCCTGTTAATGTTTGTAAAAGTTTGTGCTAACTTTGTGTTTCCCCAGTTTTTGCCAGCATTCATAGAAAAATGTTTTGTGGTTGACATCTTGTCTTTTTCAAAATGAAAGTTGAATATGTTAGCAAATCATTAATTGAATGTTACTCCTACATCCTGTTGCCTTCAAATCTGCATGAAATCCTATTCCTTTAAAATAAATTACCAGACTATATATTTTTGATTCTACTAATTTTGAACAATCAAATCATTAATTTTTAAGCATCCCTTTAATCTTGAGGCTGCCAAGTATGTCATAAGGTCAAAATTGATAGGAGCAGAATTCGGTCATTCGGCCCATCAAGTCTACTCCACCATTCAATCATGGCTGATCTATCTCTTCCTCCTAACCCCATTCTCCTGCCTTCTCCCCATAACCTCTGACACCCGTACTAATCAAGAATCTATCATTCTCTGCCTAAAAAATATCCATTGGCCTCCACAGCCCTCTGTGGCAAAGAATTCCACAGATTCACCACCCTCTATGATTAAAGAATTTCCCCCTCACACCTTCCTAAAGAAACATCCTTTAATCCTGAGGGTATGACCTCTAGTCCTAGACTCTTCCATTGGTGGAACGACTGTGGAGGCCGTCAATGGATATTTTAAAGGCAGATAGATAAGATTCTTGATTAGTACAGGTGTTAGAGGTTATGGGGAGAAAACAGCAGAATGGGGTTAGGAAGAAGAGATAGATCAGCTATGATTGAATGGTGGAGTAGATTTGCTGGACTGAATGGCCTAATTCTGCTCCTATCACTTATGAATTTACCCTAATCCTAATTCTCAACCTTTGCAAATCCATTGAATGGTTACTTCAATTGTGTGCATGAAGAACAGAAACACTTTGGCTGAAACATTAACTTCATTATTCTTTCATCAAAACTGGTGAACTGTGATTTCTTCCTATTTTTTATTCTGATGGTGAATCATAATCATACTAATCATAATCATACTTTATTAGCCAAGTATGTTTTGCAACATACGAGTAATTTCATTTGCCATACAGTCATACCATTAAAAAGCAACAAAACACACAAAATACATTTTAACATTAACATCCACCACAGTGACTCCTCCACATTCCTCACTGTGATGGAAGGCGAAAAAAGTTCAATCTCTTCACTTCTTTGTTCTCGGGGGCTTCGAGCCTTCAGTTGACGGGACGATCTTGGCTCCCGTAGCCGGCGATCGGGCCCTCCACGTCGGGTCGATCAAGCTCCTGCATCGGGGGGATGTTAGCTCCCCGCACCGGGCGATCAGACCCCGGGTCGGGGCTGGTCGAACCTTCTGCAACTTTGGAGCTTCCTGACATCGGTCTGTACCCGAGACTGCGAGCTCCTTGATGGTGAAATCCGCAGGCCGCGGTTGGAGCGTCGATCCCAGGCAAGGGATCGCAGGCTCCGATAGTAAGTCCACGGCCCCACGGTGGGGCTCAAAGTCAGTTCCGAGCAAGGCCGCCAGCTCCATGATGTTAGGCCGCAGAGCGACTGGAGATACGATCCAGATCTCCGGCAAGGTAAGAGATTGAAAAAAAGTTTCACCAGAACCCCCTCCCCAACCTCCCACATAAAACAAACCAGAGAATATTAACTATTGACAAGGTGAATAAATAAAATCATGCATGAATACAAGCTGTTTGCCCCAGTAATCCCTTGATTACGTTAACCCTAAGAGCTAAATCTAACTCTCTCTTGAAAACATCCATTGAATTGGCCTCCGCTGCCTTCTGTGGCAGGGAATTCCACAGCTCTCTGGGTGAAAAAGTTTTTCCTCATCTCAGTCTGAAATGGCCTGTTCCATATTATTAATGACCCCTGGTTCTGGACTCCCCCAACATGGGGAACATTTTTCCTGCATCTAGCCTGTCCAATCCTCTAAAAATGTTATGTTTATATAAGATAATCTGATAATAAGATAATATGATAAGCCGATGACTGCCCAGTCCATCATCGGCTCTGACCTTCCTTCCATCGAGGAGATTTATCGCAGTCGCTGCCTCAAAAAGGCTGGCAGTATCATCAAAGACCCACACCATCCTGGCCACACACTCATCTCCCTGCTACCTTCAGGTAGAAGGCACAGGAGCCTGAAGACTGCAACAACCAGGTTCAGGAATAGCTACTTCCCCACAGCCATCAGGCTATTAAACCTGGCTCGGACAAAACTCTGATTATTATTAACCCATTTTCTGTTATTTGCAATTTATCAGTTTATTTATCATGTGTGTATATATTTATATTATGGTATATGGACACACTGATCTGTTTTGTAGTAAATGCCTACTATGTTCTGTGTGCTGAAGCAAAGCAAGAATTTCATTGTCCTATACAGGGACACATGACAATAAACCCACTTGAACTTGAGATAATCTCTCATCCTTCTAAATTCCAGCGAACACAAGGCATTTAATTATAGATATATATATATATGAGCGAGAGAGTGAGAGATAGAAACTAGAGAATGTAGACAAGGCGTATAAAGAAATTAATAGACATGCAGAGTCCTTGCTACTCACAGCAACAGACCCAACATGAGTAAACATTGGTCAGCAACTCCTCCCCCCCTCAGGCCCCGCCTCCTCCAGGCCCCGCCCCTCCAGGCACCGCCCCTTAAGGCCCCGCCCCTCAAGGCCCCGCCCCTCAAGGCCCCGCCCCTCCAGGCCCCGACCCCATCCACCACAGGCCCCGCCTCCTCCCGGCCCGCCCCACAGTCCCCGCCTCTCCATGACCCGCCTCCTCCAGGCCCCGCCCCCAGGGACCCGCCTCCTCCTGGCCCCGCCCCCGCCCTCATCCACCACAGGCCCCGCCTCCTCCCGGCCCCGCCCCACAGCCCCCGCCTCTCCATGACCCGCCTCCTCCAGGCCCCGCCCCCAGGGACCCGCCTCCTCCTGGTCCCGCCCCCAGACCCCATCCACCACAGGCCCCGCCTCCTCCAGGCCCCTGCCTCCAACAGCCCCGCCCCCTCCAGCCCCGGCCAATGGGGGGAGTTCTTGCTGCGGGGCCAGCCCGGGCCGTGGCGGCCTATGAGCAGCGCGCTGGCGAGCGCGGCTAGCAACGGGGTCGCCGGGCAACGGGAGGCATCCGCGCACCGACAGCGACAGGGGAGAGAGAGAGAGGTACAGGGGAGAGAGAGAGAGGTACAGGGGAGAGAGAGAGAGAGAGGTACAGGGGAGAGAGGTACAGAGGAGAGAGAGAGAGGGGTACAGGGGAGAGAGAGGTACCAGGGGAAGTGGAACGGGGTCACCCCCGGAGGGAGTGCGGGACAGGTACCCGGGAGAGGGTCAACCCTGTGGGGGAGAGAATGAGGGGGATGTAAGGAGATGGAGAGGAGATGGAGAGGGGATGGGGAGAGAGAGAGAGGGCATGGGGAGAGGGAGAGGGCATGGGGTGAGGGAAAGGGCATGGGGATTTGTAGGGGAGGGGGAGAGGGCATGGGGAGGGAGGAGGGGGGAGAGGGAGAGGGAGAGGGGAAAGGTGTTGGACATGTTAATGGATCAATGTCTTCTGGCTCCTTGCCCTGGAGGTAGAGTGGGGACTCAGCCTCAGAAACAAGCAGATGCCTTATTGTTTAGTTTAGAACATGTCTATGCCCAGTTAAACTAATCTTCGCTGCCTGCACATGTTCCATATCTATCCTCGGTCCTCAATAGAAGATGTAATGTCTTCATGAAGACATCGTAGGACGTTTATTGAAAAGTTGGCAGATGAGCTGTTTAAGGACAGTTGAACTTGCTGCTAATTGAAGTTGAACCTAATTGAGAAGCAGATATCTCTTCGACTCTGCTGTTCAATGGAATCACAGTGCAAACACGTGGGCCGATAGAGAGAGAACGTTCCACCCTTAAAGATACAGTTCACATAAAGTGAGGTTGCACTGAGTGAGGAGTCAGTCAAGTTTCAAATGCCACAAGTTAATACTACAAGCTTGGGCAGCTTACAACCCAACAGTATGAATATTGATTCAATATTCAAGTAACACTTGCTTTCCCTCTCCCTCCACCCCCCCAGTCTGACTAGTTTCACTGTCCTTCTGATTAATATTACTGATTGTATGCCTCGTTGTCACCTTCCCCACAGCCATCTATGAACCATTCTCCATTTCCTTGTTCATCAACTGCTTTGATCTGTGGTTTTCACATCGTACCCTTCCGTATCTCTAGCCTCCCTCTCCCCTGACTCTCAGCCTGTCCCGCTGAGTTACTCCAGCTTTTTGTGTCTAACCACAAGTTACTATTTTGTTTAAGATAGACACTAAAAGTTGGAGTAACTCAGCGGGTCAGACAGCATCTCTGGAGAGAATTAATAGGTGACTTTTCGGGTCGAATCCTTTCTCCAGAGATGCTGTCTGACCCGCTGAGTTACTCCAGCTTTTTGTGTCGTATCTTTGGTTTAAACCAGCATCTGCAGATCCTTCCTCCACATTACTATTTGGCTTTGCAGCTCAGTAACATGGATGATTCGTACATCTGCTGGTTGACATTCTACCGAGTTGAGCTCTAAATATGTGTTTCTCTTTGATTCCTAGACGAGTTCTTTAAGAAGATGGTCGGCTCCACCCCAGATCTCGGCTCTCTCTGTTTGGAGTCCCGTGGTATCCCACTGACTCCGAGACCCCAGTCGACACCGGGGAAGCTTTTATGGCGTAGTTCCAGTAGTCGAGGTTCTCTGCAATCAGCTCCAGGTAAAACTTCTCAATGCATCCAGAATTACCATAATATCTTTATTGATCAGAATATCAAGGGTAATGGGGAGAAGGCAGGAGAATAGGGTTAGGAGGGAGAGATAGATCAGCCATTTTTGAATGGCGGAGCAGACGATGGGCCTAATTCTGCACCTATCACTAATTCTGCACCAATATGAACCAGGAACAAACATTCCAGCGACGAGCATCAAAATCGCTTTTTGTAAAATTAGTTTTCTTCCCCCCATTTCCAACACCAACTCCTCTGCGACTTTGTCCCTGAATGCAATTGTTAATTAGCATTTAGTTACAGGCTGTCTTGTGTTTTGGGCACACGTCTTTTAGGAGCCAGACATAAAAATCTACTTCATGTGGGTCTTTGCAGCCTACAGTTCAGTTCAGTTGAGTTTATTGTCACGTGTACTGAGGTACAGAGAAAAGCTTTTGTTGTGTGCTAACCAGTCAGCAGGGCTTTGATCCCCTTAGAATGGAATGGGTCTTACATGAAAGACCATCACTTTTTTCATTTGGCTTTCTATTGTTGGATTTGACTGCTTCGTTCTCATGTTGGAACCAAATGAGCAATATTTATGTCTCTGTGTAAATAAGGCCACTGTACTGGTTTTACAGTCAGGTTGTCATTATAAGCATTATAACATTCACAGTCTGTACAACTCATTATCACCTACCCCACAGCCAACAATGGACCATTGTGGGCTCCACCTTTCCATGACCTTCATTGTTTTTTTGCATCTCTTTCATTCGTTTGTTCTGTGTACTCTCGTTTCCCCTTCCCGACTCTCAGTCTGAAAAAAGGATCTCGACCCGAAACATCACGTATTCCTTGACTCCAGAGATGCTGCCTGACCCGCTGAGTTGCTCCAGCATTTTGTGTCTATCCCTGGCAAGTGATAGTTGGATCCAAATAAGGAGAGAATTGATCGGCAGATGAGAAGGATATCGATTCTAGCCAGGATGGAGGTGTTAAGTGGAGAATACAACGGGGCGGGATCTGATTAAAAGTAAGCTGGCGAGTGAAATGACAACTAAATGGATCAGTGTAGATCAAGTGTAGAGTAGGCAACCATTTCACCCAGCACGAGCTCCATCTGCCACGGACTACTGGAGCGGCCCTTTAATTCCCCATTTTAACTCCTCTTTCCATTCCCGCACCATCCTTTCTGTTCTTGGCCTCTTCTGTTGCCTGAGTGAGGCCGCACGCTAATCACATACCCCAATTCAATCTCTTTTGGCCTCCATCCTCTCACAAACACATCCATTATTTTCTTCACCCTTCTTCCTTTGCAACTTATAAAATTTGGAATTTTTACTTATTTCTGGTGAAAGGTCATTGACCTTTTAAGTAGACTCTATTTTCTTTCCACGAGTGCCTGACTTGCCTGACTTACTGTGTGCTTCTGGCATTTTCTGTTTTTTCCCCCCATACTTATCATTTATTAAACTTTGATGTTTTTTTCTATTTAAATTAAATTTTAATTTTTATTTCTTAGCTTCGTTGAACTCTGACTCGGATGTCAACAGTTCTATCTCAAAAATCGCGCACATTCTTTCTCAGCGAGCCAGGGAAAAGCAAAATGACTTGAGAAGAGCTTTTGAAGCTAATGACATCGATCGGAACCTGACCGTCACCAAAGGCGAATTCCGCAAAGTGATCGAGAGGTTTTTGCTGCCTCTTAACTCGAAACAATTTCAGGATCTACTTGCAAAGGTAATTGAATTAAAAGCCTGAAGTCTCAATATCTCAACAGCAGTTGAATTTTACCACTGTGTTGTCATTATTCTTCTCAATCATTCCCGGGTAACTGGAAATTGTTGTCCACCATATTGAATGAGGTTGAGATGTCAAAAAACTACATGTCTAAAATGTATCCTGCTTCCATGGAAATTATTGAATTAAAAATATTGGCACTTCCAATATTTTTGCAAAATCGTGTGGGCAGTTTTATCCAACTTTTGTTCTTAATGATAAAGTATATTACTTGTATTTTTCAAGGTTACGATCAACAGTGAAGATGGGACTATAATTTTTTGATGTTTACTGAAATCCAGATTTCAATTTCACAAAGGGAAGATTATTTAGGGGGACTACTCAGGGAAACTCTATCAATGTAGTGTTTGTGATGACTAAGATGCTCTGAATGTAGTTAGTAACCGCGAAGGTTATCAGTCCTCTTTTTGGAAATAGTTCTGACATGCACGGTGGTGCATCGGTAGAGTTGCTGCCTTACAGCGCCAGAGAGTTTGTATGTTCTCCCCATGACCTGCGTGGGTTTTCTCCAGATACTCCGGTTTCCTCCCACACTCCAAAGACATGCACATTTGTAGGTTCATTGGCTTCGGTAAAATTGTAAATTGTCCCTAGTGTATAGGATAGTGCTAATGTACGGGGTGATTGCTGGTCAGCATGGACTCAGTGGCCTGAAGAGCCTGTTTCCGTACTATATATCTAAAATCTTGTTCATCTGGACACCATGAATGGACTATCAGGCTTCTTCATGTCTTCAATTTTCTGGTCTCATTCTTTTTGTCTTTCGCTATTTTACTTAGAGATGCTGCTGCACATTTAGTTTATTTCCCTTATCTCCCAGGATTTCCAAAAATGTATTCCCTTGCACTTCTTCACGCATACAAGTTGCATTCTAAGGCACCTCTACTCTACCCATTTATGATATGCCATTAACATGACTAATTGCTCTAAAGATAAAACAATAGTCTACACCGACTTGTCAAAGCTTCTTCAAGAGAACCTCCACCATCCATCACCTCAACTGCCAAGGTTAGCAAACACCAACCAAACTACATAATCTCCCAAATTGATATGCCAAGATCCTGTAACTACCAATCCAAATCATATTGTGAGAATAGCTTGGACTGCAGAGGTTCAAGAAAAAAGTTACCATCCTTTCTTAAAATGATTCGGAATGAGCGTTAGATTTCCTTGCCACTAAGTCGCGTAAACAGCAGAGAATAACTATAATGTGTGCCTATTGGTGCGCATTAGTCTAATCACCTGGAGGTTGAAATGGGAGGAGTGGGGAATGAGGGAAGTTTGTTTTTGGGGGGATGATGTACCCAAGGTCCAGAATGCATAGTGCTGTTTCTGAAAGGGTTTATGGTTACAATCCAGATTGCACACAATGTATTATGCTTGTTTTTGTGGAGGTCAGAGAGTGATACAGTGTGGAAACAGGCCCTTCGGCCCAACTTACCCACGCTACAACATGTCCCAGCTACATTAGTCCCACCTGCCTGCATTTGATCCATATCCCTCCAAACCTGACCTATCCATATACCTGTCCAACTGTTTCTTAAATGTCGGGATAGTCCCTGCCTCAACTACCTCCTCTGGCAGCTTGTTCCGTACATCCACCATCCTTTGTGTGAAAAGGCATCCCCTCAGATTCTTATTAATGTTTTCCTCCTTCACCTTAAACCTATGTCCTCTGGTCTTCCGGAGGTTTTATTATAAATAAAATATGTTCATACAGTTTCTAGTGGTGTTGCTTAAAATGACATTTGGACTGCACTCTGGAGAATGCAATGATTGAATTAGTGAACAGCCAAATTAGTCAGCAACCAATTACAAGAAAATATGTAACCAGCAAGAGGGAAGAAAGTGGATGATGATAACTATCACATTGCAAATCGACATCAGTGTAATACTTTAGATAAGATATTCCATTATCTGCTGGTTTGAGAAAATTTATTAATATGGAAATGTATCTGTCTGATAAAAAATGAAAAGTATCTGTTGGTTTTGCAGATAAAGAAGCACATTTTGAAAGATTGTAGAAATGTAGCTGATTCTCAATATTACTTGGATGGTATAAAATGTAGAATAATGTACTTCATTATTACAGCATCAGACACTTTAAAATACTTGATCCAATCCACCAAAGTGAATCATTCATTCTCCAGTAACTCCATTTGTTTTAGGAACAGTTGAAATATCAGTCATTCTGGCGTTCTTTATGACAAAGTATATCATTTGCTTTTTTTTTAAGATTCCAATCAACAGTGATGGGACAGTGCCTTACACGGTATTTCTGGAGAGATTTTGTTCACCTGATGAATCCCAAATAAGAAGGGCAAACAGCAGGTTTGTACTGGAATTTAAAAATAAAGATATAAACTGAAAAGTTCCACTAGCAACAGAGAAACACTGAAAAGAAATGGCAAGTTTCCAGATCTCTGTAAAAGGAAAACACTGTTTTCCAACATTCAGACTTTATACCCTTCATCAATGTGATGAACAGCACACACTCCAAACCTTTCTATACGCAGATGCTGATTCATGGCGCATGGAGTTTACTAGTACTCTCTGATTTAGTTCAGTGTGTGATTATACAATGGGCAAGGAAATATGAGAATATTATTTCCAGTCACCTTCTGAAAATGATGCTAGTTTTTATTTATTGCTTTTTGCTCTGGGCTGTTGATGAAGAAGATCTGAAGTGAAAGGATGAGTTTGAAGAAGGGTCTCGACTCGAAACGCCACCTATTCATTTTGTCCAGGGATGCTGCCGGACTAGCTGAGTTACTCCAGCTTTTTGTGTCTGAAGAGGTTGATACTGCAGGCTTTAAGCAAAAGATTGCTGCCTTACAGTGCCAGAGGCCCAGGCTTGATCCTGACTGTGGGTGCTGCCTGTACAGAGTTTGTACATTCTCCCCGTGACCTACGTGGGTTTTCTCCGGGAGCTCCGGCTTCCTCCCACACTCCAAAGACGTACAGGTTTGTAGGCTAATTGGCTTGGTGGAATTGTAAATTGTCCCTAGTGTGCGGGATAGTGTTAGTGTACGGGTTGATCGCTGGTCGGCGTGGACTCTGTTTCCACGCTATCTCGAAACTAAACTAAACTGCTCACCCCAATACAGAATATATTTAATTAGACCAAATTGGACAAGTATACCCTTTTATAAAGTATCTGTATTAATTTCACAATAATGTCTGTTTATCAATTTTCCTTTTTTTTCTGCAGGACCAGTTCTATCATCTCCAATTCCAATTTGACACCAAAGCAAATTGAGAATTACCTGAGGGACAAGGTAAGAAATACATCAGATTCTGCAAATAGCAAAGATTAATTCACATATATTTATAGTTATGGTGTGGAGAAATGCTACTTCATGACAAAAAAAATTTACATGGCACCTTTGAAAGCGTCACAATTTAAAGCACGTTACCTGTCAAGGAAAGATGAACACAATCCTATTTAAAGAGATAGGCTTTGAAATGCATCGTAGAGGGACGAGAATGAAGATTCAGAGAAGGAATTCCAGAGGTACAAGATGCTGCAGATGCTAGAATCTTGAACAGCACACAAAGTGCTGGAGGAACTCAGCGGGTCAGGCAGCCTCTGTGGAGGGAAATGAACAGACGATGTTTTGGGTCCAGACCATTCGCCAGACTGAGCTTGGGGCACCGGCTAACTGTAGTCTTTAGATTTGGTGTACTCAGGACAGCATTTAGGGCAGTGGTATGTTTCTTCCGCAGGATATGGGTGATCAGGGAGACTTCCAGTGTCCTCGGTGACTGCTCCTTTGGGGGGTGTGCCCAACTGCAGCTCCTGACTGACCACGTGTAAAATGCTACTTTAGGACAAAGCACCTTGGACAACGTCATGCCCTAAGGCATGTCACACGTTTTATCTCTGGATCATCTGGGATGCTGACAGCATCATTGACAGGAGGTTTAGTGAGGTGGTTGCACCCAAGGTGCAGGTGGCAGATAGTTGGGTGACCACCAGGAATGGTTAAGGGATACAGCAGGCAGTGCAAGGATCTCGCTGGTCATTCCCCTAAGTAACCCTCCCATTTGAAGGCTGTGGAGGCCGTCAATGGATACTTTTAAGGCAGAGATAAACAGATTCTTGATTAGTACGAGTGTCAGGGGTTATGGGGAGAAGGCAGGAGAAAGGGGTTTGGAGGGAGAGATAAGCCATGATTGAGTGGAGGAGTAGACTTGATGGGCTGAATGGCCTAATTCTGCTCCTATTACATGACCATATGACCTTATTCCCCTCAATTGGTGGCATGGTGGCACAGCGGTAGAGTTGCTGCAATACAGCGCCAGAGACCCGGGTTCGATCCTAACTACGGGTGCTGTCAGTACAGAGTTTGTACATTCTCCCCAACACCGCGTGGGTTTTCTTCAGATATTCCGTTTTTCTTCTACATTCCAAAGATGTGCAGGTTTGTAGGTTAATTGGCTTCAGTAAAATTTTAAAATTGTCCCTCGTGTATATAGGATACCGTTAGTCTGCGGAGATCGCTGGTCGGCACCGACTCGGTGGAATGAAGGGCCTGTTTCCGCTCTGTATCTTTAAACTAAACTAAGCCAAGCTGGATATCAAACAGATGCCAGGAGGAGCGGTGGAATGGGTGGCTAGGGAAGATAGAGAAATCTATGGAACTATGTCTATGGATATCAATCTTCCCCATTAAATCTGTATTGAAGCAGGGAGTTGCAGGCATCAGCTTCTTGCCGTTTACTTTCAGCAAGTGGTATTTCACTAAACTAAGGAAGTTTTGCAATTTGTTTATGTTCTGGTGTGATTATATTGTAAACATAAGTAACTATCATTTTTTCCTAGATCCTAAACAATTTGAAAAACCTCATAAGAGCCTTTAAGTTGTTTGATTATAACAAGGATGAACACATTCAGTGCTATGAACTTCGAAGAGTTCTTGAGAGTTACTGTCTTAGAATGACGGATTCTCAGTTTGAAAGGTCAGTATATATGGATGCCCGCCTCTGGTGTTTCTGAATAACTTTGGTATTTATGATATAAAATATTCCAATGGCCAATTTTGCTTGTTACAGTGAATGATTGCTACATTACGAGTAAATTTTTCTCAAGTGTTATGGTATTATTGGCAGCAATAAAATAGGTCTTTAAATATTGGTTTGACAATGTGATGAATTTTGAATGTGAGAACATTAATCAGAAGTGATTACAACGCTGCAATTTTAACTTTATCCATTGGCGAATATTTAAGGATAATTACAATATTAAGATTGAATCTCTGATTTGAACAGGTCCTAAATTGCAGTACGGACAATTTTATGCAGTTTAACAATTTATATGGCTCAGTGGTTGTAAGGTGAGCAGACAAAATGTGTAGGTAGGAACTGTAGATGCAGGTTTATACTGAAAATAGACACAAAATGCTGGAGCAACTCAACGGGCCAAGTAGCATCTCTGGAGAAAAGGAACAGGTGACATTTCCTCAGACTGAAGAAGGGTCTTCTGTTGTCCTCTGTTCCTTTTCTCCAGAGACGCTGCCCGACCCGCTGGGTTACTCCAGCACTTTGTGTCTATCTTCGGTTTTAAGGTGGGGACAGAGATGCCTATCCCGTACAGTTTTCCATTTATCAGATCGCCGAAGACCCAATCCATCATACTCAAAATGCTGGAGTAACTCAGCGGGACAGGCAGCATCTCTGGAGAGAAGGAATAGGTGACGTTTCGGGTCAAGACCTTTCTTTAGACTGACCCAATTCCTCCGACCCACAAGTTACCCTTGGGGTCTAACATCCCAAATGAGACCAATCGCTGAGCCCTTGGTATAAGTGCTTTGGTAGGGATCAGTTCTGATTTAGAAGTTAGGGGTATGTGGGGTTCTCAGGGAGGACATGGGAGAGGGGTGCAGGTAAGTGTGACAAAAACAGGTATCCAGCTGGAGGTGTTTCTACCTGCTATAGAGTTCTCCTGCTTCCCACTCCCTTCAGCAAGACTTCCAGCCTTTGCAAACCTTGGATCTTGCTTTTGTCCTATTGTCTCTCCTTCCTTATTTCCTGGGACATCACCCTAATCGAACGACTGCCAGTACCTGCTGTAGTCATGGTGGGCCCTCCATAATGAGAGATGCAGGTTAGTTTGAGTAGGGCATTTAAAATACGGCAGATTCTTTTCATTGCCAACATAGGCTTTCAGCTAATGCAGACGGTGCATTAACACTAGTAGTTTCTGAAAGATATAGGCAGCAGCCAAAGTTTTTTTCAGCAGTCTTGTTGGTGGAGCTTGTCCTGACCCCCCAGATTATTTCCTTTTATGCTTGAAATGCCCTGGCTGCCACTGTAAAGGTCCTTGTCCTGGAAAATTGGCGCAACATTGGGGTAGGAGATTGCAACCTTCAAGTGGTCCACCCTGTTTCGACGAATGCAATCAACCTGGCGTGCACAAACAGAAGATCAAACAGAACAAGTTGTCTTACAACTTTAGGCTGTGCACGCCATACGCAAGAAGAAGAGGGCCCAACATTTTGCAGGAGGTTAGCATTTGGGTGTCTGCCAAAATCGGGTGCAGACTTAACTGTGTTGGTGATTGTAAGCTGTACTTTTGAGCCGACTCAGATGAGGTTATTTTTTTTACACAACTGTATATTTCCATCAGGCTTTGTTCTCGATACCACCTGTCTAGGACGGGAGCAGTGAATTACATGCAGTTTCTAGCGAAGCTGGGCATCCCTGTTGAACCCTCGAACAAACGCAGCACAGAATGTGTGGCACAAGGTTGGTCTCGAGTTATCCCTCTTCTATTGAAGCTGGTGTCCACCCATGTTTATAATGGACCTAAAAATATTGTTTTCAATGAATGGCTGGTCTTCAGTTATTCCTCTGCTAATGAAGCTGGTATCAATCCATGTTTAGTTTCGTTTAGAGATACAGTGTGGAAACAAGCCCTTTGGCCCACCGAGTCCGCACCGACCCGCGATCCCCGCTCATTAACATTACCCTACACACTCTAGGGATGATTTTACATTTATACCAAGCCAATTAACCTACAAACCTGCACGTCTTTGGAGTGTGGGAGGAAACGGAAGATCTCTGAGAAACCCCCGCAAGTCACGGGGGAGAACGTGCAAACTCTGTACAGACAAACACCCACAGTCAATATCGAACCCGGGTCTCTGGCACTGTGAGGCAGCAACTCTACCGCTGCGCAACCGTGCCGCCCACGGTTGGTCTTGAGTTATGCCTCTTCGAATGAAGCTGGCGTCCACCTTTGTTTATGATGGTCCTATAAATATTGTTTTGAATGCATAACTTGGAAATCGCGACGATTGTAGATTATCAGAAATGCATAATATATTTGAGTGTAAGGTAAATGTAATGTATTTACAAAGTTGCATTATAACTCTGCACGTAAGTGTAAGCAAGGGGTAATTCCTCTCCAACTTAGGTTTTGGGATCTCTGCTCTTCAGTGATTTCAATTGAGTAATCCATCCTGAGGAGAACCTGGCTCACATTTGTTCTCAAGCCTCCTGCTGGGAAAAAAAACACTGGCAGAGAAGGCTGTGCAAATTAATGAGCCTGATAGATTTGGGGTTGGGGAATCCAAGAGTTGTGCAGGTGTATTTTTGAATGAACTAGTTAAAGGGAGGTGGAAGATAGGAATCTCCATCAAAAAGGAAGCATCCTCTCTATTGATTTGAATTAGATGAAAAAAAAAGTTGCACAGGAATTTACTTTTTGAAGTAAGAGATAACATAAGTTGTTTATGAAATACACTTTTCTCGTCAAGTCAAGTCAAGTCAAGTTTATTTGTCACATACACATACGAGATGTGCAGTGAAATGAAAGTGGCAATGCTCGCGGACTTTTGTGCAAAAGACAAACAACCAAACAAACTATAAACACAATCATAACACACATATTCTTTTACATAATAAATAATGGAAAGAAAAACGTTCAGTAGAGTTAGTCCCTGGTGAGATAGGCGTTTACAGTCCGAATGGCCTCTGGGAAGAAACTCCTTCTCAACCTCTCCGTTCTCACCGCATGGCAACGGAGGCGTTTGCCTGACCGTAGCAGCTGGAACAGTCCGTTGCAGGGGTGGAAGGGGTCTCTCATGATATTGTTGGTTCTGGAGTTGCACCTCCTGATATATAGTTCCTGCAGGGGGGCAAGTGAAGTTCCCATAGTGCGTTCGGCGTTCGGCCATTCTGGAGTATTGCATGCAGTTCCGGCTGCATTCTTACAGGAAAGAGGTGGGGGGGCTTTGGGAAGGGTGCATGGGAGGTTGATGCCTGGATTAGGGGCTATTAGCAACAGGGAGAGGTTGGACAGTCTTAGATTATTTACTCTGGAATGCCAGAGGTTGTGGGGGGACCCGATAGAAGTATATATCCACGCCAATTTCCCCTCCTGAGATTAATAAAGTTCTATTGTATCGTATCGTATATAAAATTATGAGAGGCATAGATAGGGTAGACCATCAGAACCTTTCTCCCAGAATGGAAAAATTAAAATCTAGAGGGCCCATCTTTGAGGTGAGAGGGGCAACGTTTAAAGGAGATGTGTGGGGCAACTTTTTTACACAGAGGGTGGTGAGTACCTGGAATGCACTGCTGGGATTGGTGGTTGAGGCTGATATGATAGTGAAATTTGAGAGACTGGATAAGCACATGGATATGCAGGGAGTGGAGAAATATGGATTATGTGCAAGTAGGTAAGAGATGGTCTTAGCTACATGTTCGGCACAAGCATTGTGGGTCGAAGAGCCTGTACTTGTGCTGTGCTGTTTAGATTAGTTTAGTTCAGAGATACAGCGCGGAAACAGGCACTTCGGCCCACCGTGTCTGCTTCGACAAGCGATACCCGCCACTAACACTATCCTACACACACTAGGGACAATATTGCATTTATACCAAACCAATTAGTCTAAAAATCTGTACGTCATTGGAGTGTGGGAGGAAACCGGAGCTTCCTGGAGAAAACCCACGCAGGTCACGGGGAGAACCTATGAAATCCCTCCAGAATGCACTCATAGTCAGGATTGAACCCAGGTCTCTGGCACTGTAAGGCAGCAACACTACCTCTGGCCACCGTGCCGCCCACACTGTTTTATGTTCTAAATCAGATTGGAATTGCATTGAATGAGGGAACAAGACTGGATGATGAGTGGAACATTAGCAGAGAATAACAATGTACAGGGTGAAAGGAGGTGAGGTTATGGAGAACCTTGCATGAATAGAAAATTCCTCTCAAAGTTTTATTTTAAGAAACATATTTGTTTAATTGTAATTTCACAAAGCAATGAACTGGGAAGATGGTGTTCAGGAACAAGAAAAACAACCCAAGTTGCAACGACCAATGACTGAGGAGTCCCTCGGAAATTTAGCAAGTTTATCAAGGGATGAAATTGAATGGGCTTTTCATAAAAAGGTACACGTGTTCATTTATTCTGATATATCTTAGTATACATGATTAGTTTTGAATCCCTAAATCAAATATTATTCCAGTATAAGTAATGACATTTGATACTATCTAACTCATTGGAGGCCCTCGGATGATCTTTAATCACACTTTACTGGACTTTATCTTGCACTGAACATTATTCTCTCTATCCTGTATCAGTACACTGTAGACTGCTTGATTGTAATTATGTATAGGAAGTAACTGCAGATGCTGGTTTAAACCGAAGATAGGCACAAAATGCTGGAGTAACTCAGGCAGCATCTCTGGAGAGAAGAGTCTGAAGAAAGGTCTCGACCCTAAACACCACCCATTCCTTCTCTCTATAGAGATGCTGCCTGTCCCACTGAGTTACTCCAGCATTTTGTGTCTGTCTTCTTGTAATCATGTACAGTCTTACAGCTGACTGGATAGCACAAAACAAAAAAGCTTTTCGCTGTACCTCAGTACACATGACAATAAACTAAACTAAACTATAAACTAATTTGAATTTGGGAAAGCAATCCAATTGAAATGGAAAATGGTGATGTTGGGTTAGTTTTTCATCCAGAAGCAATGATGATAGTGTGCTGTGACTGATGTGGATGTCTTTTTTTTTAAACTATTAGTGAGTGCTCACATCTATAATTGCCTTTTAAAAGATAAAACATAAGAAACAATCAGCATATGCTATTAGGAGAAAATTACTTGACTTTCTGATTTTAACTGTGATCTTTTGAATTACTTTCAATTATCTTGACAATTTTAATTACTTTTTATAAGGTTAATTAGCAGATACTTGAACTTGGTCATTGGTAATGCTGTGTTTATTATATATTCTCTTCAATTCACAATGTTGTGTGTTTCTCCTCTGGACCCAGGAGAATGCAAATCATAAGACTGAATACAAGCTAAATATAATTATAATTAAAATGGATGTAATTGCACAACATATTTATAATTCAAAGCAAGCACCAGCTTTAGATTTGATGTTGCAATGTACTTTCAGCAAGGAGAATTTAATTCTTGTTCTTTTAATTTCTGTGTTTGTAAATGTAAAAATGCATGAGTTATCATGCATGATCATGAAACATTCACAATAAATAGTTGATAACTTACTAATATTCTCCAAATGGACACGTGCGTGAAAACTAAAGAAGAACAAAAGCCGCACAAATGAAAAATATTCCTGAACGTTGAGACAATTGGAGGAAAAAATATCAGATTATCTGTTTAATGCACTAGTGAAGCTTTCTTATTCTCTTGCAAGGGGATTTAACGTTGTATTTTTTAATTAAAAAAATGGCCAGCATCAGAAGTTGTTGATGTTACAGAATGATTACTCTGCCTCTTAACATTTGTAACTGGAAGCATTTACCTCTTCACAGCTCAAGATCCTGAATTTTTGTATTTAAGTTATTATTATCAATCAACGAATAGCAAATTTCCAACCTGGTTTTTGTTACTAAATAAAAGATGTTATCATCAACCATTGTTACAAGCTCACTATTCATTATAACCAACTATGGTCTCACATATTCATTTATGAAAGTAAATATTCATTAAAGTTACCAAAGTTCGGTATAACTCAGCTTCCAGCTTAATTGTAATCATGTGTAATCATGGATAACATGCAAGAAAAAAAGCTTTCCACTGTACCTAGGTACACGTGACAATAATAATGTCTGAAGAAGGGTCTCGACCCGAAATGTCGCCCATTCCTTCTCTCCAGAGATGCTGCCTGTCCTGCTGAGTTACTCCAGCTTTTTGTGTCTATTGTCGGTTTAAACCAGCATCTGCAGTTCCTTCTTACACAATAATAAACTAAACTAATTGTATGTGGAATTTTACATCATACAGATATTTGTAAAATAGAATCAAATAGATTGATCAGCATGTTCCTGTTTTTCATTTCATCAGTTGCAAGCCAACTATCACAATTTATTGCAAGCTTTTTCAAATTACGATGTGTCCAAAAGTGGCTTCATCTTAATGCATGAGCTCCAGACAGTTCTCAACAAGTTTATATGTCCTACGAGCAATGAAGTCTTTGATCAAATAATGGGAAGGTAAGAAATAAGAAATACACCATGAATGCTATTTAATTTAATTTAAAATAGGTTGTGTGAATATATTAAACTTTTGTAAATTATTGCCAAAAAAACAATGATTGGCTGGAATGGTTAAATTTTCCATACTTAATATAGCTGAGAAAAACACTACTGATTACTACATTTGTTCTGATTCTGCCTTCTTTTTCCTTGTATTCCCCTGAGCAACATCCGATTTAGATTTAGATTTTGATGCAATTCAAATATTATTCTCCCTCTATTAATAGTAATGTATATTTTGCAAAAATATGGGAAGAATCTCCCACTAGTGGAAACATCCTTTCCACATCCACTGTATTCAGTGGGGGAATAGGTTTGAATCGGTAGGCTGGTCCAGAAGGATAAGGCGTAGGAGATCCAAGGTGTGCTGCATAATTAGATCCAAAATTGGCTTGTTGATAGGAGGCAGATTTTGGTAGAAAGATGCTTTTCTAATTGGAAGTCTGTAACACGAGGCCTTCTGCAGAAATCAGTGCTAGGATCCTTGTTGTTGTGACAAACTTTGTACGTGCCCTTTATGGGCGACTATTCGCATACCAAGGCAAGGTCTGCAAGCAAAGAATTACACAGTGACTTGTCACATGTGACAATAAAGTATTCTATTCTATTCTATTCTGTATATTAATGACTTGGATGTGCTTGTAGGAGATATGATTGGTAAGCTTGCGGAAGATATGAAGATTGGTGATCGACACAAAATGCTGGATTAACTCAGTGGGTAAGGCAGCATCTCTGGAGAAAAGGAATAGGTGACGTTTCAGGTCGAACCCCTCCTGAAGAAGCTGTCGGACCCACTGAGTTGCTTCAATATTTTGTGTTTATCTTCGGTGTAAACCAGCATCTGCTGTTCCTTCTTGCACATGAAGACTGGTGGTGTGGTGGATAGTGCAGAAGGTTGTCCAAGGCTGCAGCAGGATGTAGAACAGATAGGAGAGAACGTTGGATGGAACATGGCAGATGGAATTTAACCCTGACAAGTGCGAGGTGATGCGTTTTGGGAAGCCAGATCGGTGTAGGACATATGGTAGAGCACATGGGAATGTTCATGAACAGAAGGACCTTTGGTTCAAGTCTATAATTCCATGGAAGTGCAACACAGGTAGGTAGGGTGGCGAAGAAAGCATAACGCAGGCTTGCCTTCATAGGTCAGGGTATAAAAATGGGAAAGTTATAGAGTCACAGAGTATATATGTTGCAACTTTACAAAACACTGCTTAGATCGTACTGGAGTATCGTGTGGTAGACACAAAATGCTGGAGTAACTCAGCGGACAGGCAACTTCTCTGGAGAGAAGGAATGGGTGACGTTTCGGGTTGAGAGCCTTCTACCTTTGATTTAAACCAGCATCTGCAGTTCTTTCCTATATTGGAGTATTGTGTACTGTTCTGGTCAAAGTATTAGAAGGATATGCTTGCAATGGAAATTGTGCAGAGGAGATTCACCAGGTTGTTGTCTAGATTGGAGGACTTTAATTATGGAAACAGTTTAGATTGTCTGGGTGTGTTATACCTGGAGTAAAGAAGGCGGAAGGGTGATCTGATTGAGGTATCAAAAATTATAAAAGGCAAAGATAAGGCAGGCGGTCAAAATCTTTTACCCAGGATATTCTTTTTCCCATGTTATTCTTCAGAGGGCGTTAGTTTTAAGAGTTTTAACAGCTTAAATGTTCGACTTATGGTTTGTTAATTCTTTCAGGGAATTATGCCAGTGAGATAAACTCCTCAACAGGCCGCATTTATTCGCTCTGCAGAATCGACAGGTTTAATAAACCTTTATTCCACATTTCCTTTGTTTAGTTTAGTTTAAAGAAACAACATGGAAATATGGTCTTCGGCCCACTGAGTCTGCGCCAACCTGCGACCACCTGTACATTACTTCTATCCTACACACCAGGGACAATTTGCAGAAGCCAATTAACCTACAAACCTGTACGTCTTTGGGATGTGGGAGGAAACCGGGGCACTCCGAGAAATCCCACTCGGGCACAGAGAGAACGTGCAAACTCCGTACAGGCAGCCCTCTTAGTCAGGATCGAACTTGGGTCTCTGGCGCTGTAAGGCAGCAACTCTACAGCTGTGCCACTTGTATGATAATTCATTTTGTCTTGTGGTTTAGGTATAAAATTGAAGCCAATGGCAAAGTAGCATGGAAACAATTTCTACTGAGCAGTCCTGATGCAATGCCAACTAAATGGGCCTTGCCCAAGCAACAGCTAAACAATAGGTAGGTTTATAGGTTTAACTATATTTGTTGTGTGCTGTTTCCTGCTTTGGTTGCTTCCATTTCAAACAATTTCCTTGCAGATGATAGGAAATGGGGCAACAAAGTTGCATCTATCTTAAACCATTTCACCTTTTTCATAGCCATATCTGATTGATCAAAGACTTGCCCACCCTGGTGATTCCTTTTTCTCCCTCCTCCCGTCCAGCACAAGGTACAGAAGCTTGAAAGTACGTACCACCAGACTCAGGAAAAGCTTCTTCCCCTCTGTTATTAGGCTTCAGAATGGTCCTTCCGAAACTAGGGTCCTGATTGATTCCCCTCCACCCCACTGAGGACATTGGACTTTGTCTATGGAACTGATGCGCAATAATGCGGAAGAGTTTATAGAATGTATTAGAGACGGGTTCCTAGAACAGTATGTCACCGAACCGACAAGGGGGGAGGCAATCTTGGATCTGGTCCTGTGTAATGAAGCAGGATTAATTAAAAATGTCATAGTTAGGGACTCGTTGGGAACAAGTGACCACAATATGGTCGAATTCCATATTCAAATAGAAGGGGAGCAGGTTGAAACTCAGGCTAGGGTGCTTAGTCTAAATAAGGGGGATTATGAAGGTATGAGGACTGAGCTGATCAAAGTTGACTGGGATAGCAGACTCAAGAATAAGACGGTACATGAGCAGTGGTGTACGTTTAAGGGTATACTGTATAACCTTCAAGAAAAATTTATTCCTATGAAGAAAAAAAGGGGTAAGGGTAAGAACAGTCAGCCATGGCTCAGTAAAACTATAAAGGATAGTATTCGGCTGAAGGCAAGGGCATATAAGGTAGCCAGAGATAGTGGGAGGGTAGAGGATTGGGAAGCATTTAAAGGTCAGCAAAAAATAACTAAGAGATTAATTAAGACGGGGAAAATAGACTATGAAAGGAATTTAGCGAACAACATAAAAACTAATAGTAAGAGTTTTTATAGCTATATAAAAAGAAAAAGGGTGGCTAAGGTGAACGTTGGTCCATTGGAGGGTGAGACTGGAGAGTTGTTGGTGGGGAACATGGAAATGGCAAAGGCATTAAACGAGTATTTTGTATCAGTCTTCACCATAGAAGACACAAAAAATATTCCAACGCTGGATAAACAGGGGGCGGTAGGAATGGAGGAGCTAAATACTATTAAGATCACCAAGGAGGTGGTATTAGGGAAATTAATGAGACTGAAGGAGGATAAATCCCCTGGGCCTGATGGATTACATCCAAGGGTCTTGAGGGAGATAGCGGTGGGGATTGTGGATGCATTGGTGATAATTTTCCAAAACTCCCTGGAGGCAGGAACGGTCCCAGTGGATTGGAAAATGGCCAATGTAACACCTATATTTAAAAAAGGAAGTAAACAGAAGGCGGGTAACTATAGACCGGTTAGTCTAACATCGGTGGTGGGTAAAATGTTAGAGACAATTATTAAAGAAACACTAACGGGGCACTTGGATAAACATGACTTCATCGGACAGAACCAGCATGGTTTTGTGAAGGGGAAGTCCTGTTTAACGAATCTGCTCGAATTCTTTGAGGAAGTAACAACCCGGGTGGATAAAGGGGAACCGGTGGATGTGGTATACTTGGACTTCCAAAAGGCTTTTGACAAGGTGCCACATAAGAGACTATTGCTAAAAATAAAAAATTATGGGATTGGGGGTAATATATTAGCATGGGTAGAGGATTGGCTAACAAATAGGAAGCAGAGAGTGGGGATAAATGGTTCATACTCGGGATGGCAACCGGTAACTAGCGGGGTTCCGCAAGGGTCGGTGCTGGGACCCCAGTTGTTCACAATTTATATAAATGATTTGGAGGAGGGAACCAAGTGTAATATATCAAAATTTGCGGACGATACAAAAATGGGAGGAAAAGTAGGGGATGAGGAGGATAGGAAGAGTCTGCAAAAGGATATAGATAAGCTAGGTGAGTGGGCAACAACTTGGCAGATGAAATTTAATACTAATAAATGTGAAGTCATTCACTTTGGGAAAAAAAATGATAGGGCAAGTTATTTTCTAAATGAGGAGGAGCTGCGTTGTAATGCAACGCAAAGGGATCTAGGGGTAGTAGTACATGAATCACTAAAAGTTAGTATGCAGGTGCAGCAAGCAATCAGGAAGGCCAATGGAGTTTTGGCCTTTATTGCTAGGGGGATTGAGTATAAAAACACGGAGGTCTTGCTGCAGCTGTACACAGTATTAGTGAGACCACATTTGGAATACTGTGTACAGTTCTGGGGTCCATACTTAAGAAAGGATGTACTAGCCCTGGAGGCAGTGCAGCGAAGGTTTACAAGATTAATTCCTGCAATGAGGGGATTGACATATGAGGAAAGGTTAAGTAGGCTGGAACTCTACTCTTTGGAGTTTAGAAGAATGAGAGGCGATCTCATTGAAACATATAAGATCGTGAGGGGCCTTGATCGGGTGGATGCACCGAGGATGTTCCCAATGATCGGGGAAACTAGAACTAGGGGACATAGTTGCAGAATAAGGGGGGGCTCTTTTAAAACTGAGATGAGGAAGAACTTCTTCACCCAGAGGGTGGTTAATTTATGGAATTCACTGCCCCAGGGAGCAGTGGAAGCAGAAACTTTAAATATATTTAAGACTAAAATAGATGGTTTTTTAGCTGCCAAGGGGATAAGGGGCTACGGGGAGAGGGCAGGGATATGGACCTAGGTATGGTTAGTATAGTAAGACCTGAGTGATCTCCTGGACAAGTGTCGATCGCCTGGATTGGGGTCGGAGAGGAATTTCCCGGATTTTTTTCCCGAATTGGACCTGGGTTTTTATCCGGTTTTTTGCCTCCCCCAGGAGATCACGAGGTTCTTGGGGTGGAGAGGGGTGATAGCGGTATAAAGGGGAGGGTAGTGTCTTGTGTTCTGTGTCTTGTGTCTACTGTTTGTGGGTAAGTGTGTCTGTTTAGTGTTCAGCCATGAGCGAATGGCGGTGCGGGCTCGACGGACCTGGTGGTCTACTCTCGCACCTACTTTCTATGTTTCTATGTTTCTATGTTAATGCTGAGAACTATATTCTGCACTTTGTATCTTCCCCTTCGCTTCATCTATTGTAATTCAGTTTGAACTAATTGCTTCTATGCGTGGTATATCTGATCTATTTGGATAGCATGCAAAACAAAGATTTCCTTGTACCTCGGTACATGTGACAATAATAATCCTAAACTTAATTTATTTTGAACAGTAATACCTTTTTCAAACATATCTGCATTATAATTTTTCTGAACAAGATTTCAAACCGTTATTCAAGGATCTGGTGCTGATTTCTCAGTTGTAGTACCATTTGGTTCTTTCAAATAATGTCCAAGCTTTCTTGATTTCTGTCACGTGTACCAAGGTACAGTGAAAAGCTTTTCTTACGTGCTAACCAGTCAGCGGAAAGACAAATCATGATTGCAATCGAGCCATCCACAGTGAACGGATACACTTCAGCCTTCATCATCTTATATATTTTTCAAACCCAGCCTTTCATCTTGTCATTGTTTGAATCCTGGAGGACCGTGTGAGAACAAAAAGAACACGGACCTTCTCCAGAAGCTCCATAAATATTTCCGGGAGAGAAACACTGCAGGAGAGGAGGTACTCTTCATATCTGATGATATAATAACTGACGATTGCTTAAGGGCCTGTCCCACTTGGGCGAGCTAATCCGCGAGTTCTGGCGAGTTTGCCCTCGACTCATACTCACAGCATGGTCGACACGAGGTCGTAGGAGGTCTTCGTAACTCTCCTTCATGCTCGAGAGTGGTCTCTGCTTACTTGAGGCCTCAGCTAGGTCGTGGCGTTTTTTTCAATATGTTAAAAAATGCCCGCGAGTAAAAAAAAGGTTGCCATGGAAAATATTGATACTTTTTTTACTCGTAGTTTTAGTCGTAGTAGGTCGTAGTAGGTCGGCACGTTAGTCGTGGGTAATCGATGGTAGTCGAAAGTAGTCGTAGTTAGTCTCCATCATAGTCGAAGGGAGATCGAAGGAGGTCGTCTTCACTCTCCACTATTCGGTGTCCAATTTTCCCGAAGTTAGTCGTAGCTAGTTGAAATTGGTCTTCAACATAGTCAAAGGAGGTCGAAGGAGGTCTTCAACATGTCATTTTTTCAAACTCTTCTAAACTCGCCAATTAGGTCGCCCAAGTGGGACAGCCCCTTTACACCAAATAAGTCTGGCTTTCTGGTACGAGCAGAAATTTAAACTTTACAGAATTATAAATGTACTAAAGTCATTTTAAGTGTGTAATTTTCTGTATTAATGTAAGTAATTTATATTTTAGATACTGCCAATGGTTTTTTTTCCAAAATATTGCCATCGCCACAGTAGTGCAGTGGTAGAGTTGCTGCTTTACAGCGCCAGAGACCCAGGTTCCATCCTGACCATGGGTGCTGTCTGCACGGAGTTTGTATGTTCTCCCTTCGACTGCTTGGCTTTTCTCAGGGTGCTCCGGCTTGCTCCCACACTCCAGAGACTTACGGGTTGGTCGTTTAATTGGCTTCGGTAAAAAAAAATCGTAAATTGTCCCGAGTGTGCAGGATTGTGCTTGTGTACGGGGATCGCTGGCCCGGTGCTGACCCGGTGGGCCTGAGGGCCCGTTTCCGTGCTGCATCTCTAAAGTCCAAAGTCTAAAGTCAAGACTGTTTTACATGTTATGCTTTTGTCGTAAAACAATCTGCTTTTTCTCACAGAATCACAACGGCATCATAACTCGACAAGAACTGCGTCGCATTCTGCAGTGTTTCCCTTTTCGACTAATTGATGAGGAGATTAAAATTCTTATGTTATTGCTGGATCCAGAGCACAGTGGCTATTTTCACTGGAACCAGCTCATGGAATTGACTGAAGAAAAAGTATGTTAAACGCGTTTTTTTCTTCTTCTTCTGAAGTCAAATGGATTATAACACATTTGCACATTAAAAATAAGAAGGTAGCTATGGAGAAGATAGAACCACTCAAAGATAAAGATGGGAATTTATACTTGTGGTCAGAGGATGTAGGCGAGGTACTAAACGAGTACTTTACATTGGTATTTGCCAAGGAGAAAGGAGATAGTGTGATCAGTGTGATATATACTAATATGCGAAGGGATTTAAAGATCTAGAAGGTGGTGTTGGGTCACTTGAAGAGTACTAATGTACTTGATGGGATCTATCTCAGGTTTTTGAGAGTGGCAAGAGTGGAGATTGCTGTGGCCTTGACGAAGATCTTTCTATCCTCTAGCCACAGGTAAGGTCTTGCGGGACTGGAGAGTAGCCAACTCTGTTTAAGAAGGGAAATGGGGATAATCCAGGAAATCACAGGCCGGTGAGCTTCACTTCAGTGGTAGGGAAACCCTTTGGAAGGGAATGGCCTAATTAAGGGTAACCAGCGAGACTTTGTTCATGTCGCACAAACTTGATTGAGTTTTTTGAGGAGGCGACGACAATGATTGATGAAGGCAGGGCAGTGCATGCTGACTACATAGGAGTTCAGTAAAAGCAGTTGGCAAGTTCCCCCATGGTAAACTGATCCAGAAGATTAAGATGCCTGGGAACTACATGTGGCTTGGTAATTTGTCCTCAGAACTGACTTATCCATAGAAGACCAACGGGAGTGGTGGATAGATGTTATTCTGGCTGGAGGTCAGTCAACAGTGGTGTTCCTCAGAGATCAGTCCCGGGATCTCAGTTGTTTGTGATATATAGCAATGACTTGAACGAAAATGTGGATGGTTTGCTTAGTAAGTTTATAGACGACACACCAAAATTAGTGGAGTTACAGACATTGAAATTAAGTGATTGTGTACTTGGTTCGGAGATCACTTGTCTTCTTTGCAGTTCGTAGTACCTTATAATATAGAAAATATAGAAAATGATATAGAAAATGTGCTGGTGGGAGCTTCCGTGTGATCTAACTGGTATCATTAATTGTTCCTGCTATTTGGAGTCTGTAATCTCGGATAATATAATTTCCTGTCCTAATTGGGGGTGGCAGGTGGCGTAGCAGTAGAGTTGCTGCCTTACAGGGCTAGAGACCTGGGTTCGATCCTGACTACGGGTGCCGCCTGTACAGAGTTTGTATGTTCTCCCCGTGACTGCTTGGTTTTTCTCCGGATGCTCCAGTTTCCTCCCACACTCCAAAGACATATAGGTTTGTAGGTTGCGTGGGAAGGAACTGCAGAAGCTGGTTTAAACCGAAGATAGACACAAAAAATCTGCAGTAACTCAGCGGGACAGGCTGCATCTCTGGAGAGAAGGAATGGGTGACGTTTCGGGTCGAGACATCTCTCCAGAGATGCTGCCTGTCCCGCTGAGTTACTCCAGCTTTTTGTGTCTATCTTAGGTTTGTAGGTTAATTGGTTTTAGTAAAAAATGTAAATTGTCCCTAGGGTGCAGGATAGTGTCAGTGTATGGGGTGATCGCTGGTCGGCGTGGACTCAGTGGGTCATTGGTCCTGTTTCTGTGCTGTTTCTCTAATGTAATGTCCACGTTAATATAATTGAGATGCCAGAACATCACAGTGGAATGCTACCACCAATATAAGTGTATGTCCCCCTTTATCACTATCATCTTTCCTCTTTCATAACACATCTCAAATACTGATGTTTTTAAAGATATTATTTTAAATCTACAACATGCAGTTTGATGCAGTTTATTTTCCTAACCAGAAGAACCAAAATCTTTTGAACGGAACTAAAAATGTCAAGAAGGATACCCCTGTGGCAGCAGTGTGGAAAACTGTAAGTGTGCCTGCTTAGTAAAATAGTTTACACAACTTTGTGTTCACTTGTTGCACACTTGCACTATATTAATTGTGGTCCTTATTGAACGAGATGGATTTCAGCAATTTTGAAAGTAGAAGTGTCCGTTACAACAATTTGTAGTAACCCTGATATGAGAAAGTATCATTTCCTGTAAGTTTTAAAACTATAACCTAGGTGCAGATGGGCCGAGTAAATGACATATGGGGAAAGAACTGGGGAATTATTGCCAGGGTGCATTTGAAACAAGAAGTGCTCAACGAAACCAGTGGGGAAATGTGAGGAATCAAAAAGCAAAGTTGCTAAGGGCCAGGACATGTTCTGCCAGTTGGGGAAGAGTGTTCGTTGAGGGAAGGCGATTAGGTTTCGATTCAAGGAAGAACCGAGGGCCCTGATGGGGAATGGAGGGAATGGCTGAGCAGATGGGAACCAAGGATCCGAAGGCGATTGAAATGGTGAAGAGCGCGTGAGGATGTAGGTTGGTGGGTTGGTAGGGACTGGGCAAAGCAGGACAAGATAGAATTGGGATATTTGGAGATGAGTTTGGTGGGGCAGGAGCATGCAGAAACAATGGGCCTGCCAGGGCAGTCTTGCTTGTGTGTTTTGATGTGGAGATAGAAAATGGGGAGTGAGGAACTGGAAGTTTGGAGGCTGAGAAGGTAGATGGCTGGAGGCGATCACATTTATGATGGTGTGTGAAATGGTGGCCTGGTACTTTTCCATTAACTCCTGCTTGACTATTCCAACTAGGTGGAGGATATTCTGCGCGACAAAATTAGAAACAATTGGGATGAAATACAAAAGTGTTTTTTGAAGAGCGATCCCGAGAGAACTGGGAAAGTTAGCCTTGCTGATTTGCGGAAGGTCATTGAAACTCACTGTCTTCCTATTTCCGATCAGCACTTTGATAAGTAAGTGGTTTTTAGTCATTTTACTGACCTTTTTAATTTTTACACTCATTTTTGACAAGTTGTAGCACAACTGTAGGCTGCAGGTTTTAAGTAATTAATATCAGATTTTGAGATATTTTATAAAGAAGAGAAAATGGAAGATTGTGGTGAAATATACATACGTATAAGAGATATTTTGTGGATAATGGAACAGAATTATATATCTCAGAATTTAGTTTAGTTTAAATATACATTGCGGAAACAGGCCCTTCGGCCCATTGAAACCGCACCAACCAGCAATCCCCACACATTAACACTGTCCTACACGCACTAGGGACAATTTTTACATTTAAATCAAGCCAATTAACCTACGTACGTCTTTGGAGTGTGGGAGGAAACCAAAGATCTCGGAGAAAACCTGCGGTCATGGGGAGAACGTAAAACTCCGTACAAACAAGCGCCCGTAGTCGGGATCGAACCCGTCTCTGGCGCTGCAAGGCAGCAACACTACCGCTGCGCCACTGTGCCGCCCAGACTCCAATAAAACCTCTTTAATCTGATATCAAAATGTACTTTTTATTTATTACCGTAGCTATGTCACATTACTTTAGGCACCACTGGTGTGATATCATTAGTTTGATTGACCATATTCTTTCTAAGATTGATTCAATGGTATCTTTATAACCATCAAAATAAAAGGTTTTAATCTTTCAGACTGTGCAAGCAAAGGACCAACAACGTAAACATTTCCTATCAGCAGTTTCTGGATAATCTTGGGTTGACCGACATGCCAAAAATCACCACCACTGAGGTACCTGCACTCAATCAACAGCAAAAGAGGCAAGGTCACTTCTCCACTGACTCCAAAAGCATATTTGAACAATTTGTTTATTATTTAAGGTGTCAAAATCTTTGGTGCGAAATGAATAGAGTCATAGAGTGATACACCGTGGAAACAGGCCCTTCAGCCCAACTCTGATTCCTATTTAATCTTTTCTCCTTCACCTTGTCCTCTGGTCCTCGATTTCCCTACTCTGGGTAAGAGATTCTGTGCATCTACCCGATTTATTCCTCACATGGGATATTGGGATGTGAAATGTCTGTTCGAGGGGGGGTAGAAAAAAAGCTTTTCTGATGTTATAATTAGAACCTTTAAGGTCCAGTGGGATATCCGGTTGAAGTGGTCTGGAGTAGAAACTTATACACGCCATGGTGAAAGTTTGTTGGGATGTCTGTTGTTACTATCTGATGTTTAAAATTGAAATCCGCCACACACGATAAAGTTACAATTGTGTAAATTGAGTGGAAAGCATTAAATCATTTTTGACATAAATGTGTTTATGGGCGGCACAGTGGTGCAGCGGCAGAGTTGCTGCCTTACTGCACCAGAAACCTGGGCTCAATCCTAACTACGGGTGCTGGCTGTACAAGGTTTCTACATTCTCCCTGTGACCAGGTGGGTTTTCTTTGGGTGCTCTGGTTTCCTCCCACACACCAAAGATGTACAGGTTTGTAGGTTAATTGGATTTGGTAAAACAAAAAGTAAATTGTCCCTAGTTAGACTGAAGAAGGGTCCCGATTCAAAACGTCACCCATTCAGTAGATATTTTTAAGGCAGAGATAGATTCTTGATTAGTACAGGTGTCCGCGGGTTACGGGGAGAAGGCAGGAGAATGTGGTTAGGAGGGGAAGATGGATCAGCCATGATTGAATGTGTCGAATGGAGAGAATTGATGGGCCGAATGGCCTAATTCTACCATCACATGACCTTTTTTCTCTAGCGATGCTGCCTGTCCCACTGAGTTACTTGAGCATTTTATGTCCAACTTCACTATGTACTTTAACGTGGTTCTATAACTAAGTTATTGTCATGAATAGCTCTGACAATTGATGTTTACATTTCAGGCTTATAAAGAAAGAGAATGAAGATGGCGTATTTGGCAAGTTAATGCCTTTGAATGATGTGAAATCAGAGCTCTGGTTACGCATTATCTACTGTGACAGCAACATTCGGAAAAGTTTCCTCGCCCATAAGAACCAGTGCAGTGGCAAAATCAACAAGGAAGGATTCAAAAAGGTGAGATTGGTTTTTGCTTGCTTATCAAGTATAATGAATCAGAATTCATTTTTTTTACTTTAGAGTTTACACCATGGAAATGGGCCCTTTGGCTCATCGAGTCCATGCCGGCCTTCGATCACCGCTTCACACATGCTCTGTGTTATCCCACTCTTGCATCAACTCGCTACGCACAAGGGGCAATTTTACAGAAGCCAATTAGCCTGCAAACCTGACGTGGGAGGAAACTGGAGCACCCCAGAGGAAACCCACATGGTCCCCGGGGGAAAGTGTAATCTTCAGATCGAACCTGGGCCTCTGGCGCTGTGAGGCAGCAGCTCTATCACCTGCACCAATGGGCCAAATAGGGCAATACTGAATGAGGCAAAATGATGAAATTAAATGGAGCAGCTCAAGTTTAAATTGCATGTTGGTCACAATGATAATTGTGGATGGAAGTTTCCAGATCATCATTGTTTTTTCTACCAGCCTTTTCATTTCTGTGTTTGTACTTTTATTCACACATAACAGGACATTAATAGACTAAAACCTAGAATGGGAAGGTTGGCATGATGAGGAAAATTTGGACAGGCTGGGTTTGTAAGCACTGAGACTTACTAGATTGAAAAGGGGCCACGATTGAATCATAAAAGATGAGAGAACATGAATGGGTGGCGTTTCAGGTCGCGACCCTTCTTCAGACTGATCCTAAAGGGTCCCGAGCTGAAACGTCAACCATCCATGTTCTTCAGTGAGGCTGCCCGACCCGCTGAGTTACTCCAGCACTTTGTGTCCTTCTTTGGTAGACCAGCATCCTTGTTACCCCAAGCATCACTACTGCTTTGGAGAGCTATTCCTGCCATTGTGGGTGAAATGGCAGCCTTTGGAAAATATTTTTTTTATGCAGGGTCAGGCTGCAGACCAAGGATTCAAGCTCCTTTATTCACAAGACTCATTGCACATGATGCACAGAAGGAAGTTTGTCTCCTGAGCCACTTAAAAAATTCCCTCGGATCCAATGTGCAGCTCAGTGTAAAGCGCCTTGAGTATTCTAGAAAGGCGCTATATAAATCCCATCCATTATTATTATTAGTGTTAGCTTGCTTCTCCATATGTATTGGAATTTCTATTCAAATATCTTATTATTTGAGATAATATTATCTAATTTACAACATATCGTTGACTCCCTTGTATCTTTCTTAGGTGCTGCTAGATTGCGGCATAACCATGGATGAACTCCAGTTTAACGTTCTAGCCAATGTACTGGGATTCAAGAATCAAGACTTAAACTTCTATGACTTCTCTGAACGTTTCAAAGGTAACCAAAATATTACTAATTTGTTGGGAGATTATTGCTGTTAAAAGTATGTTTGTTGAAGTGAAAACTTGGATGACATGAACGCACAAGGATCTACACAGTCGGGAAATTAGTACGGGTGCTTGATTAGTCTGGGTGTCGGTGGTTATGGGGGGAAGGCAGGAGAATGGGGTTGAGAGGGAGAGATAGATCAGCCATGATTGAATGGCAGAGTAGACTTGATGGGCCAAATGGCCTAATTTGGCACCTACCACTTATGAACTTATGAAATTTAAATCATCTGGTCATGTTATTGTTATCACTATTATCTTCTTAGAACTTTTCTTTGTATTTTCTTGAGGTGCACACTACATTCCTTCCATTTCACTTTATTGTCTGTTATCTCTGGCAATTAAATCAAAGTTAGTACTACAAATATAGTATTGAATGATTATTCTTGATGACCCTTAGTGATAGTCTTTTTTCCTGGTTTACTGATGCTGTTACTTCTCTGCAGTGCCCCTCTTTTTAAGTGCAGTAGGGTTGATGAAAGGTGACTTTCTTTTAATGGTAGCAAGTGCAGATGGCCGTGATGGACAACTTAGGGCAGGTCTGCGGTCGGTGGATTCAGCGGGCAGCCGCATAATCATATGTTACCAGTGAGCATTTTGAGGAAGCTGGAGGCACCTCTCGTGATCCGGTGGTAGAAGGAAAAATTCTGATCTCTGGCGGAGTCGGCACTTCCCAGCCACACAGTCCCACTGGTCCATCGGTTGTGACCCTGATTGCCTAGTGCCTGCCTCTGGCTCCAGACTCAAATCCATCCAGGCGATCTGTGCCTGAGTTGCAGTAATATGCTTCTGGATGTTGATTCCATGCTTTTGCAGTGCAGCTGCCTCCTCCTTAAGTGGCAGCATCTTTGGTTGGAGTGGCCGAGAGTCATTACGCCCTTGAAGATTGCCAATGGTCTTTGCGTGTTCCTCCAAAGAAGTTGAAACGTCTGAAGATCTGAAGGATCTGAGGAAAAGACCTGACCCGAAACGTCACCCATCCTTTTTCTCCAGAGATGCTGCCTGAGCCGCTGAGTTACTCCAGCACTTTGAGTCTATCTTAGCCTTAGTGACTGAGGCTCCTTGGGCACCTATTTTATTTACGCCTTTAATAGCTAGCCAAAGACGGTGGTTTGAGATATGCCCAAGAGCAGCTTATCTGTTTATTTTTCAGTGCTGGCTCTCAGAAAAAGGAAGAGGAAAATCTTGAACTAGAAGAAGGGAGAAATAGGGATTACCAGGTAGAGAAGATGTTTCCTTTTGATAGAGTAGGTTCCAAATGTGGGGGCATTGTAAGGGGTAGGGCGTTCAGGACTTAAATGAAGAGATAAATATAAGACACAACATACTGAAGTAACTCAGCGGGTCAGGCAACATCTCTGGAGATCATGGACCCTTCTTCAAACCGATTGTGGTGGTGGGGGGGGGGGGGGGGGGGGGTGGAATAAAGCTGGAAGAGAGATGGGGGCAAGACAAAGCTTGGCATGATAGGTGGAGATAAAAACACACAAAGTGCTGGAGTAACTAAGCTGATTAGGTAGCATTCCTGGCGAACATGCATAGGTGACGTATCAGGTCAGGACCATTCTCCTGAGGAAAACAACGATGGATTAATTGGTGGCCATCGAAGGAATCAAAAATTTAGAGATTCTTTTGTAAAATGGTGCAGAGCTGGAATTGCAACCATAATCTTGACAAATGGTGAACAGCCTCAATGGCTGGATTACATATTCCTGCACCTATTTCTCACAAGAAGCACAACATTTAAATTTTACATTTATTCATCTGGATTACAGATTACAGATCTGCAAATTCAACTATTCCAATAAAACACTGTACCGGTGAAGGCCTTGACTGGAAATTGAAACGCACGATTGCTGATGATTGTTTCCATCTCATCTTGGAAAAAGTGAAACATTCATCTTTGGTAAGGCGATCTCTAGCAACTCTGGGGAAATGTTGGTGCTGAGAGAATATGTCGCAGAGTCATATACAGTAGTATTGAAATTGGTCCTTTGGACCAACTCGTGCATGCCAGCCAAGCTGCCCCATCCGACCCAGTCCCATTTGATGATACTGATCATGATGATGATAGGTAGACATAAATGCTGGAGGAACTCAGCGGGTGAGGCAGCATCTATGGAGAGAAGGAATAGGTGACGTTTCGGGTCAAGGCTTTTCTTCAGACTGATGTCTGGCGAGGGGGGGGGAAGGAGGAGGGAACCCTTTCTTTTTCCCACCCATTCGGCCCATCAAGTCTACTCCACCATTTGGCCCATCAAGTCTACTCCGCCATTCAATCATGGCTAATCTATCTTTCCCTCTCAAAACCATTCTCCTGCATCTACCCGATCTATTCCTCTCATGATTTTGTACACCTCTGAGATCACCGCCCATCCTCCTGCGCTCCAAGGAATAGAGGCCCAACCTGCTCAACCTCTCCCTATAGCTCAGACCTTCTAGCCCTGGCAACATCCTCGTAAAGGTCCTGGCAACAATGGTGTCATCCGCAGACACACTGGAAGTTTGCCTGACTTCCCTCACCCTGCGGAACTGATGTGCTTTCTGTGAACAGTTCAGTTTGTATTTCTTTTACTGAGTGGACAATATTTTATAATCAAACTCCAGATTATCGATTATTAATTTAATTATCGTCTGAATCCATCTTCTTTGCAAGGACCTACGTTCTTTGTTTGATCAACTGGACCGTAACCGTGATGGATTAATTACAATGTACGACTTTCGTACGCTGCTTGACAACTGCCCACTTACAATCATGGCGACGGAGTATCATCGGTTTTTGGAGATGTTGGGACTTCAACCTGATTCAAGACTAACCTATTTGGAATTCCTTAGGATAATTAGGGTCATTGAGACCAAGCTGGGCCTCTTCTGGAATAAAGCGGCTTACAGGTCAGTGCATTCCTTTGCTTTTTAAAACTTTGTTTTTTTTATTTACATCCATTACATTATATTGATTCATTACTGTTCTGTGTACCAGCTCGTTTCAAAGTGAAAATGTCATCTTTCATGGCTGATCTTTCCCTCTCAAAACCATTCTCCTGGCTTCTCCCAAAACCCCTGACACCCCGGTACTAATCAAGAATCTATCAATCTATGGTAGTAAGATTAGTGTGGATTACTTTCAAAATGGGGAGAAAATCCCGAAATTGGATGCGCAAAGGGACTTGGGAGTGTTGGTGCAGTATTCCCAAAATATTCATTTGCAAGTCGAATTGGTAGTAAAGAACGCAAACTCAATGCTAACATTTATTTCAAGAGGGATGTAATGTTGAGGCTCTATAAGGCACTGGTACGGCTGCATTTGGAATAATCTGAGCAATTTTAGGCACCATATCTGAGGAAGGATGTGTTGGCTCTGGAGAGGGTCCAGAGGAGGTTTTCAAAAATGATCCCAGGAATGAGTAGGTTAATCTATGATGAGCGTTTGTCGGCACTGGGCCTGTACTAGCTGGAGTTTAGAAGAATGAAGGGGGACCTCATTGAAACATACAGAATAGTGAAAGGCTTGAATAGAGTGGATGTGGAGAGGATGTTTCCACTTGTGGAGAGTCTAGGACTAGAGGTCATAGCCTCAGAATTAAAGGACGTTCTTTTAGGAAGGAGATGAGAAATTGTGAATCTGTGGAATTCTTTGCCACAGAAGGCTGTGGAGGCCGTCAGTGGATATTTTTAAGGCAGAGATAGATAGATTCTTGAATAGTACGGGTGTCAGAGGTTATGGAGAGAAGGCAGGGGAATGGGGTTAGGAAGGAGAGATAGATCACCCATGATTGAATGGCAGAGGCGACTTGATGGGCCGAGTGTCCTAATTCTACTATCACTTATGACATTATGAACTCTGCCATAAAAATATCCATTGACGGCCCTTCTGTGGCAATGAATTCCCCAGGTTCCCCACCCTCTGACAAAAGAAATTCCTCCTCATCTCCTTTCTAAAGGTACTTCTTTTTATTCTGAGGCTATGACTTCTGGTCCTAGACTCTCCCACTAGTGGAAACATCCACTCTATCCAGGCCTTTCATCAGGGCTGAGCTAATAAACTGAACAATTTAAAAAGAAATGCTAGAGACTGAAAGTATAAAACATCATCTTAAGGAGACAATAGGAAAAGAATTTAAAGATAAAACCAGCAAGAAGAAAGTGGGAGGTTCATCGGGCTGAGGGACGAGTAGGTAAACAACCAAGATATGCTTTCTTTGTCGTTTTTCCAATTCTTCCCATGCTCTCTCTGCCTTAGATACTTCCTCATTTTTTTAATTTCTTTATCCCTATCAAAGTGATCATTGACAAAATGATCTCACCATTTAAGAGTGGTTTTGCAGTTTTCTTCTTCAGTTTCCTTCAGGTCTAATCTATGCCCACTACAAATTTATGAATGAAGAATGGAACTGTTTTCCATTTGACTATTGTTCCTGAATAGTTTTCTTCATTATTTTTCTTTGAAGCATCGTTATACATAATATACACCATATAAATCCAAGTTATTGAGTTTTGTTTAGCGATACAGCATGGAAACAGGCCCTTCAGTCCACCGAGTCGATGCACATAGGACCAGGATCTGGGACCAGTGGGCACAGCCTCAGAATAAAAGGATGTGCCTTTAGAAAGGAGATGAGGAGGAATTTCTTTAGTCAGAGGGTGGTGAATCTGTGGAATTCATTGCCACAGATGGCTGTGGATGCCAAACCAATGTATATTTTTAAGACGGAATTTGACAGCTTCTTGATTAGTACGGATGTTGGGTTGCGGGGGAGAAGGCAGGAGAATGGGGTTGAGAATGAAAGATTGATCAGCCATGATTGAATGGCGGAGTAGACTTGATGTGCCGAATGACGTAATTCTGCTCTTATAACTTATGAACATACTAGTTCTATCTTACACATTGGGGACTACAAACCTGCACGCCTTTGGAATGTGGGAGGAAGCCAGAGAAAACCCGCGCAGGTCACGGGGAGAACGTACAAATTCCGTACAGACAGCACCGTAGTCAGGATTGAACTCGGGACTGGACAGACAGGATTGAACTGCAAGGCAGCAACTCTTCTGCTGTGCCACTGTGTTGCCGTGACAGAGTAATTCTGGTGTGGGAGGTTGTTGCTGATCTCCATGCGTGAGCTTTTGTCTTCCATCCTCCTCTCCTTCCTCACTCGCGATAATCATGAGGAAGCCACCCTTTTGCTCCTCCTGTCCTGACAACACTTTTTTCTTTAACTAATTTATTATTCAGTATGTCGGTTCGAACTTGGGGGGGTGGGGGATGGGAGTTTTTCTTGCGCATGTGATCGAGAAAGCAAGTGTGTTTTTCGAAGTGTCACTTTCATTTATTCACAGCTCGAGAGATGATCCAGATAACACTTTCCAGCTGTGCGAACAGGCCCATGACTACCTAGCTCACAAAGCCAAGACAAAGTGGCACGAGATGATCAAGGTGAGAATAAAATTCAGAAGCAAAAAGATGCTCCAATGATTTATTTTGGCTCGTTGTTTTCTATCTGTAATTGGTTAGGAGATTATAACTTCCTAGTCTCACATTTTATTACATTCTTCACTGTTAGCTCTGTTTCACAAAGTTATGATCTTGAAACTTTCTCAATGATAAATTATATTGATTTTAATAACGTGGCCAAAATCCTCTGTTTTGAGCCCAAACAACAAATTCCATTATTTAAACAATAGTTTTGATTGTTCAATCTCCTGCTCAAACTTTTTGCATAACGCTGAATATTAATTCATGAGGCCGGGCAGTGTGTTAAATGTAATTAGAATATAATGTTTTCAAAACTTTGCAATAATAAAATATTCTTCGGTGCACTTGATGCAGTTCCGGTAATGGAGCTGGATATGGATTTAACCGCGTGTTATTTTATCCAGGGTTTTCATCGGATTGATTCTGAAGGTAACCTCATTGTGCACAAGAAGGACGTAAGGGATCTCTTATGCCGGCCCTGTTGGCCAATTTCACCCAAGCAATTTGAAACATTTTGGTCCTGGTAATAACATTTCATTCGTCTTCATTGTCACCTCTTGTCTTCTGAAATGGAACCTTGGTAACTGGAGTTGTATCTTGAAGAAATGGTCTTTCATTGTGTCTAAGCTGGAGGGAGTGTATGCTCAAAAGTTATTTAACTGTAAGAGAATTGCAAAGTAGCCCAGATTGTCCCTCACGTGACATCCATGTCCATTTGCTTAGCTGTGTATGATGTTATAAGGAGAAAGGACGTTGATCATTTTCCTGTTCCCACTACCAATCCCTCTCCTCTCTCCTTACTAGGTTATGATATCAATTTAAATGCTGGACAAAGATTAGCCTGGAGCCCAGAGGTGCTCCAGACTTTCCTGAGCTTGCTAATATTATTTTCCTTGCAACTAATTAATCTTAAACCATATTTGGGTCATGGAATTCAGATTTTTGGCCCCATGTATGTTTGTACCTACAACTGTCTTGTCTTTGTGCACTGGAATCCCCATTTTATAACTTATTTTCTCATCTGTTCTCCATCTCACGCTATCATGTTTGGGGAAGGTTATTGTGTGTTATGCCCGTCCCACTTAGGAAACCTGAACGGAAACCTCTGGAGACTTTGAGCCCCACCCAAGGTTTCCGTGCGGTTCCCGGAGGTTGCAGGTGGTTGCCGGAGGTTGCAGGTAGTGGAAGCAGGTAGGGAGACTGACAAAAACCTCCGGGAACCTCCGGGAACCGCACGGAAATCTTGGGTGGGACGCAAAGTTTCCAGAAGTTTCCGTTCAGGTTTCCTAAGTGGGACAGGGGCATAACTGTGTGTCGTACATTGAAGCGGTGACCAAACATCAAAGCATACTACATTGAACGAGAGAACAGTTGGCATATCTGGGGAGGGGGGTGAGAAACACTCTTTCTGTTTCTTTTTCTCCCATAGACTTATTTTAATTTCCTTTTGCATGTTTTTTTTGTTCCCTGCAGGTATGACCCAGATAATAAAGGGTATATGACTTACTTTGAGTTCCTCCAGAAGCTGAGGAGTAGGTTTGGATCACACTTTCAGATAGACAAAAAACAAGTTGCTCCAGAGACCAAAATCAACTCGATGGACGAGTCCAATGAACAACATCCGGTCCACACAGACAGCCCGCAAAAACAGAAAGTTCAGACAGGCAGATTTGATATTCATGAGTTAAAAAAACAGCTCAAGTAAGTGGAATTTTTCAAATTAAAGAAGTTACAATGAGTTGCAAAGGAAACTCACTTGCATGTGGTATGTCAGTCTACTTGGGTTGAATAACACCTATCATTGCCACTATGGACAAAACAACCTCCAAGATTGTGCAGATAAGTGAACAGGCTTTAAAGCAAAAAGGAACGAAAATGTTGCTGGAGTTGGAAATCTAAAATTAAATCAGGAAATGCTGGAAACAGCAAGTTAAGTGATAGACCAAAAAATTGTAGCAGTCTACAGATAAGGAGACCGCCCATTTAGGGTAGAGATGGGAAAGAAATATTTTCTCATAAAATTGAAAATCTTTTACATCCTACATCTCAGAAAGCTGTAGATAAACAATTGTTGAGGTAATTATTATATTTTAGATCACTATCAAATGATATATAGTTCAAAAGGAAAATTGGATGAGAAGCACGAGGATATGGTTGTGAACTTAGCTCCCAGGCTCAAGACTAGGTGGATACTTTGGTTTCTGCTTCAAAGGTTGTTAACCTCATGGGGTGCAAATGTGCTTGTTCAATTTCCTTCTTTATCATTAATGGATCATAACATATTGGTACTTTTATTTCTGTACTATTTAACTAACAATGACAACATGTTATTAACTGTGTATTACTACTAACAAAATTAATAATGACGGAGCCTGATTGTGATATATTAACCCAATTTTTATTTTCTGTTTTATCTCCTAGAGCTAAGTTCAGGGATCACCACAAAGGCTTCATTGAGATCTTTTCTAAACTTGACAAATGTAATGATGGCTGCATTACGATAAGTGATTTTCAGAGTGTGCTGAAGGACCACAACTACCAACTGGGACAAGATCAGCTTAGGCACCTCCTAGTCAGGTATGGGGCATAAAGCAGCTGATAAGAATCTAATGCAACTCTTGCATATGGTAGATAGAGTCATAGAGCATGGAAACAAGCTCTTCGACCCAACTTGCCCAACTACATTGGTCCCACCTCCTGCCGTTTGCCCCATATCCCTCCAAATCTGTCCTATCCATGTACCTGTCTAACTGTTTCTTAAACATTGGGATAGTCCCTGCCTTCACTACCTCCTCTGGCAGCTTGTTCCATACACCCACCACCCTTTGTGTGAAAAAGTTACCCCTCAGATTCCTATTAAATCTTTTCCCCTTCATCTTAAACCTATGTCCTCTGGTCCTCGATTGACCTACTCTGGGCAAGATCAAGTGCATCTACCCAGATGCAACTTGCATCAACCCAGATTCATCTGTGTATTCCTCTCATGATTCATACACCTCTATGAGATCACCCTTTTAGATCTTTATCATATTGCTGTTTGTGAATTAGGTGAACCTATCTGGAGAGCCAGTCTTCACAGAAGAGGTTTCATTGTAGGAAGCCACAATGGTGCAGCTGGTAGTGCTGCCTCACAGCGCCAGAGACCCAGGTTTGATCCTGTGCTCTCGGGTGCTGTCAGTGTGGAGTGTGATTCTCACACATGGAGAATGTGTGTCCGTAGGTTTGCTCATTCTCCCCGTCACCCTGTGGGTTTTCCCCTGATGCTCCGTTTTCTGCCCATGTCCCAAGGACGTGCAGGCATGGAGGTTAACTGACCCACTGTAGATTGCCCCTAGGTAGTGAATGAGAAAGTGGGATAACATGGAACTAGTGTGAACGGTTAATTGATGGCCAGAGTGGACTCGGTGGGCCGAGGAGCTTGTTTCTATGCTTCTAAAAAAGGTTAGTGTGAAGTTGAAACCAGTTGCCTGGCGGTCACTTTATAATCAACTAATAGCTTTTGATATTGGAACCCACAGTGTGGAATGGTGATGTGAAATAAAGAATATTATCAACAAAATTGAATTGAATTGAATACTTTATTGTCACATGTGAGATTCTTTGCTTGCATCTCAAGGTATGCAAATAGTCAGCAATAAAGGGCGGTGACAAAGTTACAAATCCCCCCCCCCCTCCCGCCTACGCCAGACGGCTTTGGAGCGGGGAAACCAACGCAGTCACGAGGAGACTATACAAACTCCATACAGCCAACACCCGTAGTCAGGATCGATCCCAGGTCTCTGGTGCTGTAAGGCAGCAACTCTACCGCAGCACCACCATTCTGCCTCTGATATATTGAAGTTGAAGTAAATACTTATCAAAAGTTATAAACATTTTTTGAAATCTATATTTATTAACTCTTGTGCTGAATTACCACTGAACTTGTTTAAAATTGCCCCTTCTCCTCCCTGCCATCCCATCCTCCATATTTCCATCACCCTGACTCAGGTTGGAAATCCCCTTGCACAACAGCAAGTTTTCATATCCTCATTTCTTGCGAGCCATTGAGGGTGTTGAAGACAAGACAAAGCACGTAAATCCACGTGAAAACTCTGATGTCACTTCTCCAGAGAAAGCGATCGCCAAACTAAAGGGAATGGTGGTCAAATCCTATGGAGCATTGTTTAAGGTGAGTGTCTTTGTTAAATATTAGCATCGTTGGTCGACGTTACAGCTGTATTGTAAATAAGGTATAGTTCAGGTGGTCCTAACCATGTACATGAACACCAATTGCTGACCAAAACACATTGCTGACCCAAATTGTTACTTCCTACAGTAGCTATCCTCATGAATTTAGTTGCGTAAATAATTAACAATGTTAGTGTAGATAGGAATTGCAGATGCTGGTTTATACTGAAGATGAACACGTAAAATGTTTCAAGAGAGAGCTAGATCGGGCTCTTAAAGATAGCGGAGTCAGGGGATATGGGGTGAAGGCAGGAACAGGGTACTGATTGGTTATGATCAACCGTGATCACATTGAATGGCGGTGCTGACTCGAAGGGCCGAATGGCCTACTACCTCACCTGTTGCCTAAAGTGCTGGAGTAACTCAGCGGATCAGGCAGCATCTTTGGGGAAAATGGATGTGTGATGTTTCGGATCGGGCACCTTCTTCAGACTGAACCATTTCTAAATGATTAACAGTTAACATGTTAATTAAAATGCACAAAAAAAATTACTATCACTATTCAGTGTGGGTTGATGACTCCCTACAAATGGTATGCATCTAACCTCCAGTGTGTACTCAACTTACATGCAGAATTATTATTTCTTGATCATTTCCCTTTGTTTTTTCTTCTGTAGAGAAACAGCAAACTCCACACCTCTCACCTCCCTAGTTTTCTAGATGACTAGAAGCTTGAACAAGTTGTCAAGCTGGAAAGGTCACAGAGAAGATTTACGAGGATGTTGGCAGGACTAGAGGGTCTGAGCTATAGGCAGAGGCTTAATAGGCTGGGACTCTATTCCTTGGAGCGCTGGAGGATGAGGGGTGATCTTATAGAGGTGTGTAAAATCATGAGAGGAATAGATTGGGTAGATGCACAGAGTCTCTTGCCCAGAGTATGGGAATCGAGGACCAGAGGACATAGGTTTAAGGTAAAGGGGAAAGATTTAATAGGAATCTGAGGTGTAATTTTTTCACACAAAGGGTGGTGGGTGTATGGAACAAGCTGCCAAATGAGGTAGTTGAGGCAGGTATTATCCAAACATTTAAGAAACAGCTAGCCAGGCACATTGATAGGACAGGTTTGAAGGGATATGGAAAAAAAGCAGGCAGGTGGGGCTCGTGTAGCTGGGACATGTTGGCCGGTGTGGGCAAGTTGGGCCGAAGGGCCTGTTTCCACGCTGTATCAGTCTATGACTCTATGGGAGGTGAGAGGCAGCCACACATACTTGATTCTTCCGGTCTCTACAAAATTGCACACGCACGCACTCTAAACTAAATCGTTGGTATTGTAAGAATCTACTAATCTCCATAATATAATCAACAGAACTATGAAAGCACATGCTGCTGAGACAGGTTATTCTAATCATAGTTCTTCCTGTACCTTGCTAAAAACTAAATTACCTGCTCCAAATCCTGTATTTTAATAAATGGCAATTTCAATATGGACACCTTCACTTTTCATAAGGGTTAGGAGCAGAATTAGGCCATTCAACCCATCAGGTCTATACCGCCATTCAATCATGGCTGATCTATCTCTCGCTCCTAACCCCATTCTCCTGCCATCTCCCCATAACCCCTGACACACGTATTTGACCATATGCAAGAAATCCCATTGACGAAGAAGCCTTCAAAATGGTGTAGCCAAGATTTGAAGACAGTTTTGTGGTTTATTAATATTTTGGGTGCGGCGTTAATCTTTGATCTTTTTGGTGTTTTGTTTCTTCAGGGCTTCAAATCGTTTGATAAACATGGAAGTGGAAAGATCAACACCTTGGCCTTCCGCCAGGTGCTCAATAACGTATGCTTCAGAATGACAGACCGGGAGTTCAACTACCTCCTCAGCAAATTGAAATCAAACACTGACCACATGGTGGACTGGCTTGACTTCCTGCAGACCTGCACCGTATACAACTACAAGGTCAGCATTATTAGCCTCAGACAGACACAAAAGGATGGAGTAACTCAGCGGGTCAAGCAGCATCTCTGGAGAAAAGGAATAGGTGACGTTTCAGGTCGAGCCCTTCTTCAGACTGAGAGCCAGGGGAGAGATATAAATGGCATTTAGGAGAAATAAATGGAAGATAGTGAAGAGGAGGTATCCTTGCCCCTGTTACCTGATGCTATCATTCGTTATGGGGATTGGAGTCACCATTGAGGACTCCTTGAGCTACTTGGGTGGCATGGTGGTGTAGCGGTAGAGTTGCTGCCTTACAGCGCTAGCAGTGCCAGAGACCCGGGTCGATCCCGACTACGGGTGATGCCTGTACGGAGTTTGCACGTTCTCCCCGTGACTGCGGGGGTTTTCTCCGAGATCTATGTTTCTATGTTTCTATCATCGGTTTCTTCCCACATTCCAAAGACGTACAGGTTTGTAGGTTATTTGGCTTGGTATGAATGTAAATTGTCCCTGGACTGTGTAAGATAATGTTAATGTGCGGGGATCACTGGTCGATGCGGACTCGATGGGCCGAATGGCCTGTTCCCGTGCTGTATCTCTAAATTAAACTAAAGTGCTTAACCAAGAATACCAAGCCCAAAGCCAAAGTAGTATCTAAACTGATTATACAAACTTATGCTAAGGGCAACAACAAACTTTATATGCAATAATCATGTAGCTGCAAGTATATCATTGGGATTATCAAGTGGGCACCTCCCTTCACTGATGTTTCATTGAGTTAGGCCCATGACACCTGGGGAAGACTCGTTAATTCTGGTGTCCCAGAAGAATCCCGCCCTCAATACCTGCTCTCACCACCTATGCTACTAGTATCTACCAGGCCTAACACGCCGAGTTCCTCCAGCACTTTTTTGTAAGCCAGCACCTGCAGTTCTTCACTTCTGCCGAGTGCGCATTTGAGATAAACAATGGTAGAATGTTTTAAATCCTGACCAGATTCCAGCACATCACATTCCAGAATGCACATTCTAACTGATTTCTTTATTCATCCAATTTAATTGCCATAGAGCTGTTATAGAGCATTAAATATGAGAAAAATAACAGCTTTACTTTTGTGTATTTGCGTGGATGAGTGAAGTCTTCTCTCTACTTTTATAAAATACATCAATATCCTCTTCCACAAGATATCACAATGGTGAGTATGTGTTTTTATTCTAAAGTGATTATTTGCAACAGGGCATACAGGCAACTGAACCATCAACCAGAGAGCAGTGCTGAACTACCTCTCTGGTGACCCTCGGACTATCCTTGATCGGACTTTGCTGGCTCTACCTTCCACTAAATGTTATTCCCTTATGTATCTGTACACTGTAAATGGCTCGATTGGAATCATGTATTGTCTGTCCGCTGACTGGATAGCATGCAACAAAAGCCTTTCACTGTACCTCGGTACACTTGACAATAAACTAAACTGAAACTGAATTGAATTGAAAAACATACAAAAACATTACAGCCACTATTGGCAAACTGGTCTCTCACATCTTGCCCTGGATTCCAGTTGCATCTTGGTTTTAGGGGTTGTGCTGTTATGTTGTCCTTAATGTTGCCTTTACAATACTGACAATACTATTGAGGAGCACCACTGCTACAGCATCTATTTTTACATTTTTCTGGTGTGGCCTGGAATGTTTTCAATTTAGAAGTATCAATCAGAATCAGAATCAGATTTTATTCGCCAAGTATGTTTTGCAACATAGGAGGAATTTCACTGGCCAGGTCAGTATATTGAAGGTTTTTAATTTTTTTTAAAGCTGAGATGTGCAGCATGGAAACGGGCTCTTTGGTCCAACTTGTCCATGTCAACCAAGTTGTCTACCTAAACTAGTTCCACTGAGCTGCGTTTGGCCCAAAGCCTTCTGAAACGTTTCCATCCATGTACCTATCCTAATGTCAGGAACATGCAGAAGTTTAGTTTAGTTTTTAATTTGGAGATACAGCGCGGAAACAGGCCCCTTGGCCGCACCAACCAGCAATCCACCCGCACACACACACTAGGGACAATTTACAATTATACCAAGCCAATTAGACTATAAATCTGTACATCTTTGGAATGTGGGAGTAAACCTGAGCACCCGGAGAAAACCCACGCAGGTCACGGGAGAACGTAAAAGGTCCATACCGATAGCACCCATAGTCAGGATCGAACCTGGGTCTCTGGTGCTGTCAGGCAGCAACTCTACTGCTATGCTATCGTGCCACCCCTTAAGTGTTCTTGTCCTTCACTAAATGAACAACTAGCTGGGCCAAACTTAGCCCAGCTGTTGTTTTTTTTCTCGTTTATTATAGATGAGGTCTGGCGTTCTTTCCATTTTTCTAGTGGCTCCAACGTCTAAATCAACTGTAAAATTGCAATCAGGTTGAAACCAAGCTCGCACATGTGCAGCATTTGTTATCCACTCTTGATGATTGTGGATGTGGTAGTAAACCACCTCCTTGCACTGCTGTAGTCCACTTGTGTTGTCTGTGGTATAGTTATTAACAAAATGTAATTTTGTATTTCAGGCTGCAGAAGCACCAGATAGAGAAAATCATACGTCTAGACCAAAATTATCGGCGCAGTTATCAATGGCCGATATTATGTCCCATATTCGGGAGGTTGTCAACAAATGTCTCTATGTTGTTACTCAAGAGTTTGAAGACACTGACTATGCAAATATAAAAGTTATTTCCAAAAAGAACTTCAAAGAAATATTTTCCAAGCACTTTATGAGTCTCTCAGATGAGCAGGTACGTTCTGTGGAAATTAAAATTATAATTCCTTGCTATGGATTTTTGAATTGAACAATTTAAATAAAATAATATCAATAGTTGCTATATTTGAATAACGATTTGCATTAATCATAAGTTCATAAGTGACAGGAGCAGAATAAGGCCATTCAGCCCATCAGGTCGACGCCGCCATTCTATCATGGCTGATCTATCTTTCCCTCTCAACCACATTCTCCAGCCTTCTCCCCATAACCCCTGACACCTGCACTAATCAAAAATCTGGAAATCTCTGCCTTAAAATATCCATTGATTTGGCCTCCACAGCCGTCTGTGGCAATGAATTCCACAGATTTGCCACCCTCTGATTAAATACATTTCTCCTTATCTCCTTTTTAAAGGTACGTCCTTGTATTCTGAGGCTCTGGTCACCCTCTCACTAAAGAACTTAAAATGAAGAGGATCAAAAGGTTTCTTCCCCTTCTTGGCTTTTGATTGCTATACTGTTAATTTAATTAGTGAAATATGAGATGGCTTTTTAACTCCGATGGTTGATCATTTCTTCCCAGGCAAAGAGTAATCAACCGTTGCATTGTACTGCAGACTGAGATCCCTGAATTGAATAGGGGGGCACTTAGATAACAATGAGACAGACCCAGAAAGAGTAGATTGGACTTACTTGAGAGCTCAGTCTCCACAACTCAGGTGACTGAGCTTTTCTTTGTATGTCCAGCCCCATTAGTTAAAAAAAGAACTGTACAGTGATCTCTAAGTGAAACAACACAGAAACTCACAATCCTGAGTGATGAATGGGCAATTGGAAAAATATTAACACAGACCTATTTCCTCAAAAATTGTATCGCAGTGTCAACCATCATTTGGCAATTATAGTTTGGGGAAATGTTGTTTTTCAGAATTATGGGAATTAATACTTTATAGCTAAATTGAAGGTTGAATACAAGTTTCTTTAGCCATTAATAAGAAAAGACAAAAGGTATGGAAATGGTATTGTTTGCACTTATTTGCACATTTAACATCAAGTCAGCATGTGAACGGAGTTAAACGTTGATTAATATCAAACTTCCACATCTCCAAATACACATTGGATTTAATGAGGTGGGGAAAAACAAAGTTGAATATAATTTGAGTGTCTTGTTGTTCGATTGTCACCCTTCCTGCAGTTTGAAAACCTGTGGAACCATTTGCCAGTCAACGATTATGGGAATCTCGAATACCACAAGTTTCTGAAGCAATTCAGTGGACAGGAGGCCCTGGAGGTAAAGACTAGCCGAGCAGCTTCTCCAACAAAGCCGCCAAGTGCGAGCAGGTCTTCCAGCGCACAGAGCTGCAAAACACCAGTATCTGCCGAGAGTAATGAAAAGGTACGGACAATTCTGTTGAATACCTTCTTCCAAAAAATTTACAAGAATGATCCCAGGAAGGAGTAGGTTAACCTATGATGAGTGTTTGTCGGCACTGGGCCTGTACTCGCTGGAGTTTGGAAGAATGAAGGGGGGGGGGGGACCTTTCATTCAAACGTACAGAACAGTGAAAGGGCTTGGATAGAGTGGATGTGGAGAGGATGTTTCCACTTGTGGCAGAGTCTAGGACTAGAGGTCATAGCCTCAAAATTAAAGGACGTTATTTTAAGAAGGACCTAAAATGTGTGCCCTAAAATGCTTTGGCATAGCTTTTATTTGCTGTGACTGAGTTGTTTTTAAATAGGCTTCATAACACGGCGGCACAGTGGCACAGCGGTAGAGCTACTGCCTTACAGCCAGACACTACACGTGCTGTCTGTATGGAGTTTGTACCTTCTCCCGTGACCTGAATTGGTTTCTCCGAGATCTTCATGTTCTTCCCACACTCCAAAGACTTACAGATTTGTTGGGTAACTGGCTTGGTATAAATTAAAACATTGTCCCTAGTGTGTATAGGGTAGTGTTAATGTGCGGGAATCGCTGGTCGATGCGGTCTCGGCCTAAACACATTGAGAGAGCCTCCCCATTACCGAGCATTGATCTTGTTCTTTGTGTTTTTGCAGTCGATCGAGTTGTCACAGCGATTGGCCTCTGTAACGTCTTCCGTGAACTGTGAGGCAATTGAGCAGAAGCTGAAGAAGGATATCAAGAAATTCTGGAAGGAGATACAAAAAGAATGCAGAGAAAAAGACACCGAGAAACAAGGTGAAATTGATGCTGCTGATTTTCATGGTAGGTCAATCTCTTTTTCAAAAAAAAATTCCTTCAATAATCGGAATAATAAAACTTCATTTGTATGTTCCACTTCAAATGAAAGACACAGTTAATGTAGAAACAATGATCTGCTGATGCTGCTTAATATTTAAAAGGACACACAATTTTGGAATAATTCTTAGTCCTTGCTGTCTCCTCCCCTTCCTATCTCTCCCTCAGCCCTCGAGCTCCTCCTCCTTCTTTTTCCTTTCTTCTCCCCGCCCCCCCCCTCCAGCCCCCATCAGTCTGAAGGTTTCGGCCCAAAACGTTGCCTATTTCCTTCGCTCCATAGATGCTGCTGCACCCGCTGAGTTTCTCCAGCATTTTTGTCTACCTCTGGAATAATTCAGCAGGTCGCTCAGCATCTCTGGATAACATGGATAGGTGATGTTTCGGGTCGAGACCCTTCTTCAGACTGTGTTCAAAACAATGAATGTTTTGGATCTGAGACCCTTTGTCAAGATGCTGACTGTTTCTCTTACCACAGATTTTGCCTCACCTGCTGAGTACTTCCAGCATTTTCTGTTCTTATTTCACATTTCCAGTTTCAGCAGTTTAAAAAACAATGTTGATCTTCTCTTGACAGCTTCCCCAGTTCAGGATCAGTTTGGGATAGAGTGTCATTAATGTCAGCTCTGTCCACAGCCCATGAGCAGATCAATAAGAAATGAAAATACGTTCAAGTTATACAGTTAGGCAGCTAGCCTGACAAAATATGTTTAAAGTGTTTGAAATATATCAGAAAAATATGTTTGCATAAAATGGGTGGTAAGTGAGAAACTAGTATACTAGACTAAGTGGGACATGGGAGGCCTGATTTCCCCCCCCCCTCCCCCAACGCAACACATCCCCCAACACAATATTCCACCACTCACCTGTTCCCCTAATACAACCTGTTGTGCGGAAGGGGGGGGGGTGTGGAGAGGGGGGGGGGGGGATATAGGGGAGGGGGGTGTGGGGGAGGGGTTGGTGTGCGGGAAGGGTGGTGTGGGGAGGGGGTGGGGGAGGGGTGTGGTGTGGGTGTGGGGGTGTGGGAGGGGGAGATGTGCGGGAGGGGGATGTGGGGAGGGGGGTGGGGATGGGGGTGTAGGCGGGGTGGGATGGAGGGTGTGAAAACCTTCATTTTAACTTGTACTATTTCACCAATCGGAACAAAACTTAATTGACTTGCATCTGAGTAAGGTGGCGAAAAATCGTAGCGCTATCGGGGATCGTATTTGCACAAATCTAACTACAAAGCAGACAGGAAGTGGTCAAGATGAGTTTTAGTAATGTATATATATGTGTGTGTATGAAAATGAAAGAAAAATCAGAGAATTTTGTGTTTTAATGAAGTTAACAGCAGTTGAAATTTGTTGTTATTTAACTTGATGTTGATTAATTTTATATACTGTGTATGTGTGTGTGTATATATGTGTGTGTGTGTGTATATATATGTGTATACATATATGTCTTCAAATTTCTATCTTCCAGCTATATTGAAGAAATACTGCATGTCTGTTAAACCAGAGGAGTTCCAGCAGCTGGTGAAGAAGTATGAAAATAAGAACACTGGATACTTCACATACAATGAATTTCTTCAGCAACTTGTTTTGTCAATGGGGCAACTGGAAACGAACCCACTGCAGAGAATGAGGATCCCATATCCAAAGGTGCCGGTATGTACAATGAGGGGTGCTGCTGTATAAGATTCGAGTTAGCAAGAAATTGCAGCGAATTGTGGACGCAGCCCAGACCATCACGCAAATCATTGATTCCATCTATACCTCACGCTGCCTCGGCGAGGCCAGCAGCATAATCAAGGACGAGTCGCACCCTGGCCACTCCCTCTTCTCCCCTCTCCCATCGGGCAAAAGATACAGAAGTATGAAAACGCACACCTCCAGATTCAGGGACAGTTTATTCCCAGCTGTTATCAGGCAACTGAATCATCCCACCAAAGAACCAAAGAACAGTCCTGAACTACTATCTACCGCTTTAGTGACCCTCAGACTATCCTTGATCAGACTTTGGATAGGAAGCATTTAGAGGGAAATGAGAGCAGAGTAAATGGGCATATTGGCCAGCGTGTTGGAGCAAAGGGACTGTTTCTGTGCTCCGAACTTTTTTTTAAACGCTGCAATTCTAAAGAAAACATAATAGTGATTGAACACATTTTCGTACACGATGCACTTTCCGCCACCTACAAATGCAAAAGTTATTTTTTCCTCATCAAAGCTCACTGACATCAGCCAAAGACTAGGTCTGGTGCCTCCGACTGGCTTGTGGTGTATGGCTTCATGAAGGGAACTTTGAGAGCCCAATATTTTTGCCCAATTAATTGTTAGATGCAAATGCAAACCGAGGAACATAATTCCATACTAGAGAGACCTTCCATAATGTGATAATTAGAAGCTTGTATCCTTACCAGAGAACCATTGGCACTTGTCTTTCTGGTTTGAATTAAAATAAAATAATGTTTTTCTAAAAACAAACTAATGAATTTTGACCAAGTAGTCATGTTATATTGGCTCGGCTCACTTGGCAAAAATAATTTCACTACATCTAGGTGTATGTGACCCTTTTTTAAAAATCAATTTACAAGGCCTTTCTACATTTCTTTCCCTTGGAGCCATCTGCAACCAAAACAATGTTTTAAATGCAGGGTTTATTGTTGGTAAAAAACTGTTGCTTGTCAAGGCAAGGAATGAAGCAAACAACACAAAGCTAGAAATATTTGTGTTTTATAGAATGTGTCAAGTTTCAGGCCCTTTGCTCTAACCCGCCGACCAAAATGCTCTTCTACTGTGTTGCTATAATGGCTTAGCGACAGTGTTATTGTTCACTTTTTTTAACAGTATGTCAAGCAAAATCTTTTGAGGCCACAAAAGCTACACTGCCCATATTGCAACCACACAGTGTAAAAGACTTGTACTGCAGAGCTCTTGGAGAAATAATAATCCTTTATGTTCTTCTAAACCCTTATCATGCTGCAAAATTCAAACCATTTAATTTGTTTGTTTCCCTCACACCACTTGCTCGCCAAGTAGAGGAAGCAGAGGGACTGAAGTGATCAGCCGCCTGACCTTGCGTTCAGTGTTGCAGAAGAGTATTTAGCCAGCAGAGTTAATTAAATTGGCTACTTACAAAGTGAGTGGGGTCTCGCCACAGGAGTGTTGTTTCTCTTCAGATGTACCAGAGCGCTACATCATCCCACCACCTTGTGCCGGCTTTCTTGCAGTCTTTTTTTCACTCTCGAGCTCGTATTGAATTCTATCGTGGTTTGTAGTGTACTTCTCTCTTACAGATGAGCCCCGGAACAGAACATGATACACTTACTCAATTAATGATGCGGGTTCAACCATGCATAACAAAATGTTGGAAGCTGATGCGTCGAACGTTTAAAGCCTATGACGAGACAGGGAGTGGCTACCTCTCACTCTTTGTATTTCGACAGGTTTGTACCCCATTCTTTTGTCACTGGTTCATTTTGCTCATCCCAATGTTTTGCACAAAGACTGAGCAATATCTTGGGTTAGTTTAGAGATGCAACGCAGAAACAGGCCAACCAATCACTGTACACTCGCACTATCCTACATACACTACGGACAATTTACAATTTTACCAAGCCAATTAGCCTACAAACCTGTACGTCTTCGGAGTGTGGGAGGAAACTGGAGCGCCCGGAGAAAACCCAAATGGGTCACAGGGAGAACGTACAAGCTCCGTACTGACAGTACCCGTAGTCAGGATCGAACCTGCCTCTCTGGTGCTGTAAGGCAGCGATTCTACCGCTGCGCTGCTGTGCCGCCCCCATTAGCAACTTACTGTGCTGCCTCTGTGGCCTTTGCATCGTTTGTGATGTTGGTTGCTGGCAGGTGCCGGCTTTAGGGGAGTTCTGGCATTCAGCACCGGTTAAACGGCCAGTCCTACTGAAAATTTCACCCACTCGTCAAATCAGGCAGTATTGTAAACAATTTTTTGAGAGACTAAAATCATTTAGATGTGCTTATCAGATGATGGAAGAAATTGGTTAAAGTTTCTTTAGGGGCTGGAGAGGTCGCTAAGAAGTAATCTACTTTAGTACACAATAACCACAAAAAAAAGTCTAGGCAGTAGAAACAAGGAACTGCAGATGTTGGTTTATACCAAAGATAGTCACAAAGTGCTGGAGTTACTCAACGGGTCAGGCAGCATCTCCGGAGACAAAGGCGGGCCGGGTCCGAAGACGAGTCACCATTCGAAACGTCACTCATCCCGTGTCTCCAGAAATGATCCCTGTTGTTTGTCTTGGAATAACGCAGTGAGACTTAATGACCTAATCACACCCGGAAGAAGGTACCAGCACTTGTCCAAACAAAATGTGTGGGAAAGAACTGGTTGCAGATGCTGGTTTAAACCGAAGATCGACACACATTGCTGGAGTAACTCAGCGGGACAGGCGGCATCTCCGGAGAGAAGGAATGGGTGGCGTTTTGGGTCGAGACCCTATTTCAGGTCTCGACCCGAAACGCTACCCGTTCCTTCTCTCCAGAGATGTTGCCTGTCCCGCTGAGCTACTCCAGCAATATGTGTCTTTCTTGTTCAAACAAAGAACTACTTTGAAATCAGTTAACATCTTGAGATAAACCATAAAAAAACTTAACCAAGATGTTCTCAACTTACTTTGCATGCAGTTGTCACAAATGTCCATTTCGAGTACTGAACTGTATTTTGTGTTGATTAGGTGCTGCGACAGTATGGAATCAACCTGTCCGAGGAGGAATTTTACTACCTGTCTTCCTATTATGACAAGCATCTGCAAGGAACCATCTCGTACAATGAATTCCTGCGTGTATTCCTCTGATTACACTAGGCTCTACCTGTATTTTTAAAATGCAGCTTTTGTAGTGATATGGCACTGTTTTTGGATGGTAAAGCTATCTTCTAGATTGTTGACAGCAGAGTTAATTTTGACCAGACTATTTTTAAAACTTTTCAGAGTTTAGGCACTATTAGAGAAGTATCCTTTTTTTTTTTGCAGAATCCTGCGATATTAAGTAAAAAGACAAAGAAATATTACATAAGCAAAGCTGAATTAGCCAGTCACATAAATCTGTATTTAATAAAAATGAAAGAAGAATGTATCATCATGTATTACTCAGGTAAATTTATGAAAATGTTCCGGTGACTGAATGCCACTGGCAGGAATATTAGCAAAATAATTCTACGGTATGCAACCAGAAAAATAAATCATCTTGACAATGGCATGTCGTGATGGAGGATTCTTTCACTGTCCTGAGATTGGTGGCATTGAGCCCAGGGACCTCCCTGTTCATGGAGCAGTGATCCGTCTGGCACTGACTGAGAGAGGAAAGCAAAAGTCAGAGTCTGAAGAAGGATTCCGACTGGAAACGTCACCCATCTTTTTTCTCCAGGGATGCTGCCTGACCTGCTGAGTTACTCCAGCACTTTGTGTCTACCTTCGGTATAAACCAGCATCTAAACACATTGCAGTTGCCAGCTTGGGTCGAGCTTCAATAACACTAAGACAGTCAGGTTTGTAGGTTAATTGGCTTGGTATAATTGTAAATTGTCCCTCGTGTGTGTAGGATGGTGTTAATGGACGGGGATAGCTGGTCGGCGTGGACTCGGTGGGCCGAAGAGCTTGTTTCCGCGCTGTATCTCTAAAACTAAAAACCTCAAGAGTCCCCCATAATTCTAACTCAAACATAAGCAGATGTATCTTATTTGGCAGCGGGTCAGATCTAGGGGGCTTCCTATCCTGACAGTACCCTCACCACATGGACTGCCCTCGTTCAAGCAGCAGGATCACAACATAGTCTCAACTACAAGAAAGAATGGGAGAACAGTTGTGACTTGCCAACGATGCCCACTTCGATCAAAACATGCAAACTCATTAGGAGCTTGCTGGTAAGTGTTAGATCTATGTATAAGGTTTGCCAGCATTTGTGGAGAGAACTAGTGTTTAGAAGACTGGCAATTCCTTGTCAGCCATATGAATGAATTTAGGTTTCTGGAATCCACTTGGCTTTTCTCTTTACTATGGAAAGGGAATTGCTGTTGGAAATGTAACAACAAAACCTTGTATTTTCACACAACATCTTAAGAACACAACACTCTCCTTAATTATTCTTCATATACAAGTCACCACTCCTTTCCTTTTGTAAGTAAACTTCTTGAGACACTTAGATAGGGAATATTCTGTTCATCATATTTATCCATCATATTCACAAAGTGAAATATCCCAGAGATTATTGAGAACTCTGACTATACATATGATTACAAACAAGTTTAAAAAGGAAATTGAATAGGAAAGTAACAAAATGGTTCACGCTTTCAAGATAGCGTCAATTTATCGAACGCCGTACATGTCCCAGCTACGCTAGTCCCACCTGCCTCTGGCAATTCGTTCCATACACCAACCACCCTTTAAGTGAAAAAGTTACCCCTAATTCCTATTAAATCTTTATCCCCCCAACTTAAACATATGTCCTCTGGTTCTCGATTCTCCTATTCTGGGCAAGAGACTGTGCGTCTACCCGATGTATTCCTCACATGTACAATTTAGTTTATTTACAATTGGATTATTAACGTAGTCTTGCTAAATTAATATCATGTAGAATGTTAAAAATCACTAACTTCCAACTGAGCAAACCCAAAAACTGGACCCTGGCTTATCACATGGTGCACTTGTGAGAACCAGCCCTTGTGTGTTCACTGTGAACAAGATCGCCACTAAGAGTAAATGGTAAGACAATGACTATGCTTCCTGTGAGGCAGTAGAATGACTGGCGACTTGTTTTTTTTGGAGGAAAGGTTTAGTTTAGTTTAGAGATACGGCACGGAAACAGGCCCTTCGGCCCATCGAGTCCACGCTGACCAGCGATCCCCGTACACTAACACTATCCTACACGCACTAGGGACAATTTACATTTATACCAAACCAATTAACCTGCAAACCTGTACGTCATTGGAGTGTGGGAGGAAAACGAAGATCTCGGTGAAAACCCATGCGGTCACGGGGAGGACAAACAAACTCCGTAGTCGGGATCGAACCCGGTACTCTGGAGCTGCAAACGCTGTAAGGCAGCAACTCTGCGCCACCGTGCCGCCCCTTGGTTGGTTGGTTCTTATAAACTAGAAAAACTGAGTTAGGAGTTACTGACATGTTCTTCGCGTCTGGAATAAGTGAATATCGGGAAGACAGGATTGCAGGTCAGTAAGCAATATGAATAATATTTCCCAGCTTTGTGTTGAGAGCATGTTATATGATTATAAAGCACGTGGACTTGATATGAGCAGTTTCCGAACTAAATCATTAATTTGTGTCTCTGCCTGGAAACCTCAAGTGACGTCAACCAGTTTGCTTATTTCAACCAAAAAATTGTACTTGTAAACATTTGCAATTAATTGTTGTACACTTGGGGCATCTCTACGTGTTCTAATGCTGTTGTTGAGTAACGGACACAGTTCTGCTCACCTGTCAGGAAACACAAAGCTATATTACACAAAAAGACTCAAAGTGCTGGAGTATTTCATCGGGTCAGGCAGCATCTCTGGAAAACATGGATAGGTGACGTTTTGGGTCGGGACCCTACTTCAGATCTCTCCAGAGATGCTGCCTGACCCCTTGATTTACTCCAGTTTTGTTGTGGTTTTTTCTTGTAAACCCGCATCTGTAGTTCCTTAAAATAAAATGGAACTGCAGATGCTGGTTTATGCCAAAGATAGACACAAAACTTTGGAGCAACTCAGCAGGTCAGGCAGCATCTCTGGCCACTTCTCAGGATACTTTCAAGAGAGCGCTTGATAGGGCTCTTAAAGATAGCGGAGTAAGGGGATATGGGGAGAAGGCAGAAACGGGGTACTGATTGGGGATGATCACATTGAATGGCGGTGCTGGCCGGAAGGGCCTAATGGTCTACTCCTGCACCTATTGTCTATTGTCTATTGTCTAAAAAGGATTGGTGACTTTTGGGTTGGGACCTTTCTTCAGACAGTCCCAACCTGAAATGTCACCTGTCCTTTTTCTCCAGAGATGCTGCCTGACCCTCTGTATTATTCCAGCATTTTGTGTCTATCTGTAGCTCCTTGTCATATGATAACAAGGATATATTATAAATTGTGTCCGAGCTGTATCACAAATAATAATAATAATGTTATAATATTATAAATGGTGTCTGTATACTGCCCATCGGTACTCCAACCAATACTCCATTTCTTTAGTTTTTTTAAGTAATCTTTGAAGTTTATTATGAAATTGAGTAAACAGACAAAATCCTTTATGTGCCTGCTTCAGAGTTCTAACATGGAAAATAAAACTAAATACAGAGAGAAAACAAGGTAAACAAAGAAAAATGTGTCGGGTTATAGGTTACATTTACAACACTTTACAGTGATAAAACTTGCAGTATTAAAACTGCGTGGATCCTTTACTGTAAGTCTATGACCATTGCCATTTATATAAAGTAACAAAATCTTATTGCAGTTTATACATATTGTATTTTTACTTTTTTTCCCCTCTATCTACCATGGTAAATATTAACTTAATTTCATATGGAAAAAAAAAAATGCCAACATTTGTACATCATTTACACATTGGTAATAAAGCTTATCAAGCAGCATCTACAGGTATTTATTTTTAAGCTTAGGTAAAGAATCGATCGGACCAGTAACCTAAGAATAGGAGAATTAACGCGGGAATCTGTAAAACACTTCCAGTTCTGTACAGATAATGACATTTCAGACCAACAGGAAGACCTGCCTATTCCAGTTAGAAACTCAGATGGTAGCTTAGCTACCATGACGCCAAACTATATCAGTAGCATAAATATAAAGAGAATGCAATGGATTTTCAAAGACAAAAAAAAAAACAGATTTTCCCAATTAACATCACCTATGCAGATAAAACAACCAATATGGCTGTACCACAAAGAGCTGAGAATCGCCTATTCTGATTTTCTTTATCGAGGGATGGGTTACCAATCATTAAAACACGACATTTTGCCGCAAGCAACACTTGATATTGGACGTACTGGGAATTATATTTTTTCCTCTAACTCCCCTCAGCCCTCAAATAAAAATGACAGAAAATAAATGGTGACATTCTGTGTTAAGCTTGCAAAATGTCCTTAACATTTTTTTTTGTAAAACAAAACCTTCCCAGGGGCCAAAGAATAAAGCTTTGTGTACCTCTGTCGAAGGTCAACAAAATAAAATTACCTTTGCTCATCAAGAACTGGAGGAGGACAGCCCAATTCTGCCTCTTCTCGGAAGGTTAGTTAAGAGTTTATACAATAGGCAAATTAGGTATTCCAACTGCGCATGCCCAGGTCATAGGTCACTCGCGATAAACATTCTCGGCAACTGTGCTGCTGCATGTATACAGACCTGCGTTTCATCCGTAGTCAGGATCGAACCCGTGTCTCCGGCACTGCAAGCGCTGTTGAATTGCTACTGGACAGTCCCCATCCCCTCCCGAGTGTCCGATCGCTGTCCGGGGGCGGCCGGAGATATCCGGGGTGACCCTGGATTGACGGGACACCGGCCCGGAGCAGTAGCCAGGCCTACAGCCAGCGTGGAGAAGATGCGCCAACAGTTAGTGAGAATGTTTATCGCGAGTGACCTTTGCCAAATCCCATGATTCCTTGCGTTTTTCGGAATACCGAACTCGCTTATCCAAATAGTACTTTTTGACCTAAGGAGAATGCAATTTAGATGTTTTGTTTCTAAACTGATTCAAATACAACATTCAAGTGCAATTAAAGTTCCAAATATTAGTTACATCGTTTTCTTTTATTTCTGCTGTGTATCATTTTGATACTTTTTTCGCAGGTAGTTGCCAATTCTTTTCCTTGCTACTTTCCAACATGTTGTCAGAATTTTTTTTTGTCCTATTGGATCTATTTTTTTTTCATTCCTGTCGAGGAGATTAAAAATGAAACCATGTCAACAGTCGCCGTGTGTTAAAATCAAATGTTCTTCGAACATGTGAACCACCTGCAGTGCACACATTTACAGCCAAAGATACATGCGCAGAAAAAAGTTATTTCTACTTTCCAAACGAATACCGAACAAAAGTAGGTGCACGGTTTAGTAGAAGGAAGAATGGAAACGACATTCAAAATTAAAACTGAGGACCGTTAAACAGAGGCTTGAGCTGTAAGGAGAAAGTGGGACAACAGTGGTGCAGGAAGAGATGCCTCTCTTTCTCCAGATTGCAATAGAAACAACACGTGAGACATCTTTGGCAGCAAACCTACTTGTAAGGCCTCAAAAACCTGGAAACCTTGGACCGCAGCAACTTTATAAATGATCTGGGGAACATTTCCTTTGATTCTTGCGCCGTGTATTTGAAGTAGTTTTGTGGGTGAGCCAACACGTCAAAGAGCGCTTTGATTAACTTCTTGTCCTGTCATTTTTTTAAATAAAAAGAGAATAGAGTTCACGGCTTGGAAACTTACCCTCCACCCAACCACAAGGGCACATCCCAATTTTCCTCCCTATAGTACACTTACTTTAAGGATTTCTTGGTGATTCTCCGAAGCGTACAACCGTCCGTCCCTGACTATGTCTTCTATTAGCTGCTGGTAGTCCTCTGGTCACGAAAGAAGAATTAAGCAGCAATTTACCACTTCGACTTGGACGAATGCTCTTCAGTAAATCATTTGCAAGGTTACGAAATCAACGGTTGCAATTATTACAGTGAATCGCCATGCAGTATTAAAATCACCGGGTTTTTTTGCATTGGCTTTTTAGAGTCTTAGACTCATACAGCACCAACTCCGGCCAAACCTGTCCAAGCCCATCAATGTGCCATCTCCAAGCCAGTCCCAATTGTCTGCATTTGGCCCACGTGCCTCAAATCCTCCCTATCCATGCATCTGCCCAACTTAGAGTCTTTTAAATACTTAGTTCATAAGTGATAGGAGCAGAATTAGGCCATTCGGCCCATCATGTGTACTCCGTCAGTCAATCATGGCTGATCTATCTCCCCCTCCTAACCCCATTCTCCTGCCTTCTCCCTATAACCCCTGACACCCGCACTAATCCAGAATGTATCTATCTCTGCCTTAAAAATATCCATTGACGGCCTCCACAGCCTTCTCTGGCAGTGAACTCCACTGATTCACCACCCTCTGACTAAAGAAATTCCTCTTCATCGCCTTCCTAAAGGAACGTCCTTTAATTCTACGACCTCTGGTCCTAGACTCCCCCGCTAGTGGAAATATCCTTTCCACATCCACTCTATCCAGGCCTTTCACTATTCGGTAAGTTTTGTTGAGGTCCCTCCTCATCCTTCTAAACTCCAGCGAGTACAGGCCCTTCTAGTAGAGGTGAGTAGGTGGTACCTTCTCTGGCAGCTTGTTCCATGTACCCAACACCCTCTGAAAATGTTGCCCCTCAGGTTCATATTAAATCATTCCCCCTCTCACTGTCATCCTGGGTAAAACTGTGATAGATGTTCCCCTCATCTAAATCACTGATAACAATTATGAACATATGTATAAATATACAAATTAAAATCAATAATTTAAATCAATAAATAAACAATTGATTTTTTTAACAAATATAAATAAATTGATTTATTCATAAATAATGAATTATTTTTTAAATATAGTTTAGAGATACAGCTTGGAAATAGGCCCTGTGGCCAAGGTCACACTAATTCTGTGTTATCCCACTTACCCACTCTTCCACAAAGAAATAAATGTCTTATTTGTTAATTAATCACGGCAATGAATTAATTAATATGGGCGGCGCAGCGATAGAGTTGCTGCCTTACAGTGATTGTGACCCCAGGTACTGGCTGTGCGGAGTTTGCACGTTATCCCAGTGACCGCTTGGGTTTCCTCGGGTTCCCTCCTAACCTCATTCTCCCGCCTTCTCCCCATGACACCCGACGCCCGCACTAATCAATTTCCTTACCATCGTACGTGACGTATGGAACTTGAAATCCTTTGGCACTGTTCCCTTCGTTGGCTTTGAACTGAATCCATAGTTTACGAGACCTTGAGGTGAATGCAATCGGCCGTTCGTAGGTCTGGCACGTTTCATAGGTGGTGACGGATGTTGGTGAGGCTGCAAACACACAACAGGATAGAATCTGAGAATCTTCTCAAATATGAAGCATCAACTCGAGGGAAGTTCCCATCCAATTTTAAAGCTTTCGAGGGGCGTGAGCCAAACGCGGACAAATGGGACTAGCTTAGAGAGGGCACCTTGGTGGGCCTGGATGAGTTGAGCCCAAGGGCTTGTTTCCGTGCTGCATATTCTTGCGTTGAGATTGAAAGTGAAAAAAACTGATTAAAATTTGGATCAGAATGTGTGTAAGTAACATAACAGAAGTTCTGAAGAAGGGCCTCCACCCGAAACGTCACCTATTCCTTCTCTCCAGAGATGCTGCCTGTCCCGCTGAGTTACTCCAGCTTTTTGTGTCTATCTTCGGAGTCTGAAGAAGAGTCTATCAGTCTGAAGAAGGGTTTCGGCCCAAAACGTTGCCTATCTCCTTCGCTCCATAGATGCTGCTGCACCCGCTGAGTTTCTCCAGCATTTTTGTGTGCCTACCTACACTAATATCAGTTCAGTGTATTTTATTGTCAAGTGTATCGAGGGACAGTGAGAGTGTTTTGTTGCGTAAAAGCTGAACAAAATGTTTGAAACAAATAATAAACACTGAGTGTAAATACTCACAACTCTTTCTCATCACTAACACGTCTCCGCACTCGTCTTCCATCGGTAAGAATATCTCTGGCACCACAATCAGGATCCTTCTCTTTGGTGGAGGGTTTATGTTCCAAACGCACTCCACGTTCGAGGGATAATCTCCAGGATAGTTTGGTGATTCAATGAAGCCCATGTAGTCGCCGAGATCTCCGCCGCACTGCTGGTCTTTTGGAAAGGACACACAACATTCAACTGGGAAATGTGCAGGCGATCAAGAAAGCTAAAGCTAATGTAATGGGCCTGTCCCAATTAGGCGATTTTTCTTGCGACTACCGCAACATTTTCAACCTGTTAAAACATTTTTGGCGACAGTGGCGACAATTTTTGCTGCCGGAGCTTGACGTAGGTGTTGCCGTAGATTTATATAGGTGCTGTCGTAGTTTTAATTCCATTAAACTAGTCCCTGGCAGTCGCCTAAAGAGTCCCCTAAGTGGGACAGGCCCACTACTGTTGTTACTGGAACAATGTATTGCAAAAGTAAGGAGGTTATGCTTCCATTGTGAGACCTCATCTGGAGTATTGGGTACAGTATTGGTTTTATTTGAAGTACATCAACGTATTAGCAATGCTGAGAAAGTTTAGTTTAGAGATACAGCATTGAAACAGGCCCTTCGGCCCACTGAGTCCATGCTAACCACCGATCACACCAGCTTTATGTTATCCTATTTTTGCATCCACTCCCTGCACACTAGGGGCGATTTACAGAGGTTAATTCACCTACCAACCCGCACGTGGGAGGAAACCGGGGCCACACAGTCACAGGGAGAGCGTGCAAACTCCACATGAACATCATGGCCTTAAAGATCATTGCCTTGCTAAAGGCACATCCTTCTATTCTGCGGCTATGACCTCTGGTCCTAGACTCTCCCACTAGTGGAAACAACCTCTCCAAGTCCACTCTATCTGGGTCTTTCACTATTTGATAAGCCCTCCCATAAGCTAGGGTACAGGCCTAAAGAAATTCCTCTGCATCTCCTTTCTGAAGGTAATTCTTTGCAAACTATCTGGCCCAAACAAGAAACTAAATCTACGCATCACAATTTCGTGACCAGAACCTTGTTAAATAGGTTTTTCTTAAAATAACTTTTCAAAGTGTTTGATATCCCGGCTTTTACTTGAATCATACACGCACGCTTTGATCTTTAATTAGCGCTGTCCACAATGATTAAAAAGTTGACTAAAAAATTGCTTCCTGATTACTGGGCTGTGGCTATTGTTTAACGTGGTTGAATAATGAGCTAGTTTGGTGATGTCACTGTCGCCAGGAATCCTGCGGCACTGAGGCCTAATCAGAGACCCACACCACCCTGGCCACACACTCATTTCACCCCTGACAAGGGGAAGAAAGTACAGGAGCCTGAAAACTGTAACATCCAGGTTCAGGAGCAGCTTCTTCCCTACATCCATCAGGCTATTAAACACTGCAACCTCCCATAAACTCCAAACTACACAGACTATTATTATTATTATTGCACTATTATATTTTTAAGTGTACGTATGTGTGTATGAGTGTGCATACATGTGTGTATATGTGCGTATATGTGTATATACACACACTCAACTTTTTTCTCCACTATATTGTTTACAGTGTACTATGCTTACATATTCTGTTGTGTTGCTGCAAGTAAGAATGTCATTGTTCTGTCTGGGGCATGTGACATAAAACACAAAATGCTGGAGTAACTCAGCGGGACAGGCAGCATCTCTGGAGCGAAGGAATGGGTGACGTTTCGGGTTGAGATCCTTCTTCAGACTGAAACGTCACCCATTCCTTCGCTCCAGAGATGCACTCCCTCAATAGCAAGAATGTCCATCCTCAAATTCGACCAAAATTGCACACAATACTCCAGGTGTGGCCTCACTAGGGCCCTGTACAACTGCAGAAGGACCTCTTTGCTCCTATACTCAATGCCTCTTGTTATCAAGGCTAACATGCCATTAGCTTTCTTCACTGCCTGTGTCTATCTTCGGTGTAAACCAGCATCTGCAGTTCCTTCCTACACATATGACTAAAACACTCTTGGCTCTTCACTAATGACAGCGGGGTCCTGAGAGGGGAATGTTTTGACACAGATCACTGGAGGTTTCAGGCTGATGAGGAGTAGCACCCTAAGTTCAGTTTAGAGATACAGCATTGAAACAGGCCCTGTGGCCCACTGAGTCCGGGCAGACCATCGATCGATCACCTGAATACTAGTTCTATGTTATCCCAGTTTCACAATCTACACACGAGGGACAATTTACAGAAGAGAATTAACCTGCAAACCCGCACGTCTTTGGAATGTCGAGGAAACTGGAACACCCAGGGGAAACCCACACAGTCACAGGGAGAACGTTCAAACTCCGCACAGACAGTAGCAGAGGTCAAGATTGAACCCGGGTCCCTGGCGCTGTGAGGCAGCAGCACTACCAGCTACGTCATAGTGCTGCCTCTTATTATGCGCAGCTCTGTGAGAATGTAACCCCTGCATAGAACACCAGGTGCCTGCATTACAAAACACTTTCACATGACTGCAGTGAACAATTAGCCCAAACAGGTCCTCGAGACGACCATTTCCCCAACATGTTAACAATGACTTACTTTTACACTGGGTAACGTTGGTGGAGCCGTCAACATCCGTGGTGGTGTTTCCAGGACAGGTAATGCAGTAATTCTGGCCAAACTCTGGCTGATAAGTTGCAACTAGGCATCTTATGCATCTGTGTGTGGTGGAGTTGTAATAGTGACCAGGGGAGCAATGAACTGTGGAGAGGTTTATCAACGGTAAAAATATTTCACTGAGCGATCGATTAGGCTCGTAAGAAGTCACAGAACTGTTCAGAAATATTAATTCAACACCAAATTTCATGTCAAAGTTCACAGTAAACGTGTTAGGAAATACTGAGTTTAACATCAAATGACGATGTTATACACCAGACAAGACTTTAAGCTAATTAAACTTGAATGTAAAGTACTAAGGCACCTGTCCCACTTAGGAGACCTAAACAGCAACCTCTGGTGACCTTGCCTGCCACCCAAAAAAAAATCAAGGTCGAGGTGACCTGCAACCTCCTACCACCTCCCACGCATATGTTGAAAACCTTCCTCGACTATGAAGAAAACCGGCTTCGACTAGACCTGCGACTAAAAAATGATCGATTTTAAAAACGGCAACCTATTTTTAGTCGAGGCCGGTTTAAGTCATGATGAAAAAATAGCAGCAACCTAGATGAAGCCTCGACCACGCGGAAACCACTTACGACCATTAGGGAGAGTGACCAAAACCTCCGGTGACCTCATGGAAACCTTATGGGTGGCGGGCAAGGTCACCAGAGGTTGCTGTTTAGCTCTCCTAAGTGGGACAGGAGCTTAATGAGTTTTTAAAAAAAAATAATAATAAAATTTGAATTAAAAATCTGTGATAAAGAAACGTGAATGTAGAGTAAATGGTTACAAATATCATTTAGATTCCTTGACCAAAAGGTGCAAGTGACTTTGTTTCATCACAGCAATAAATTGAATTTGCGCATCTTCTTCTGTTGTGGAAAAAAAATTCCTTCAACAAACGGGAAGAAAACCTGAACGCACAACTGAAAGTGTAAATGTTAGGAAGGGAGACCAGAAACGTGGCCAACGAGGTGAGCTTTTAAGCAGAGTCTTAAAGGAGGGGAAACAGGTGAGGCTGGGGGGAAGTTCAGTTGAGTTCATATAGACACAAAAAGCTGGAGTAACTCAGCGGGTCAGACAGCATCTATGGAGAAAAGGGTAGATGGCAGTCTGAAGAAGGGTCTCGACCCAAAACGTCACCTGTTCCTTTTCTCCTGAGACGCCCTCCGACCCGCTGAGTTACTCCAGCTTTTTGTGTCTATCTTCGGTTTAAACCAGCATCTGCAGTTCTTTCCTTCGCATTTAGTTTAATTCAGTTTAGTTCAGAGATACAGCGCGGAAATAGGCCCGAGTCCGCGTCGACCAGCGGTCACCCCGCACATTAATACTTTCCTACACACACACACACACTAGGGACAAGTTTACATTTATACCAAGCCAATTAACCTACACACCTACACGTCTTTGGAGCGTGGGAGGAAACCGGAGATCGTACAGAAAACCCACACAGGTCACGGGGAGAACGTACAAACTCCGTACAGACAGCACCCCTAGTCAGGATCAAGATGGGCCTCTGGCGTTGTAGGCAGCAACTCTACCACTTTGCCACTGCACCCCCAGGTGTGTGGCTTTGGAGCAAGTCACTGGCTTCACCGGCAGAAAATGGCAGATAAAGGAATGATCGAGAGATCAGGATGAGAGGAACAAGTGTCGTGGGGTACAGAGTGCTGGAGTAACTCAGCGGGTCGAGCTGCATCCCTGAAGGACATGGACAGGTGATGTTTTGGATTGGGACCCTTTGACCTGAGACATCACCTATCCATGTTCTCCACAGATGCTGCCTGACCTGCTGAGTTACTCCAGCACTTTGTGTCCTTTGTGTAAACCAGCATCTGCAGTTCCTTGTTCCGACAAGTGTTGAGTGGCGATGGGGAGGTGACAATAGACAAGCTAAGAGGAGTTAAGGGATAAACGAGCTAATATTTGCACTTATAGTGAAAGACCTGGATAGAGTGGATGTGGAGAGGATGTTTCCACTAGTGGGAGAGTCGAGGACCAGAGGTCATAGCCTCAGACTGAAAGGACGTTCCTTTAGGAAGGAGATGAGGAGGAATTTCTTTAGTTAGAGGGTGGTGAATCTGTGGAATTCATTGCCACAGAAGGCTGTGGAGGCCAAGCCAACGGATATTTTTAAGGCAGAGATCGATTGATTCTTGAATAGTGTGGGTGTCAGGGGTTATGAGGAGAAGGCAGAATGGGGTTAAGAGGGAGAGATAGATCAGCCATGATTGAATGGCGGAGTAGACTTGATGGGCCGATTGGTCGAATCCTGCTCCAATCTCTGATGAAGTTATAAACCAAACAGAGACACAAAAAGCTGGAGTAACCCATTCGTAACCCATTCCTTCTCTCCAGAGATGCTGCTTGTCCCGCTGAGTTACTCCAGCTTGTTGCGTCAATCTTCGGTTTAAACCAGCATCTGCAGTTCCTTCCCGCACAGGTCATCCACCGGGACGGACTTACCTCTCGTTTCGCAATCTTGGAAGGAGACGGCGCCCTCGTACTTGGTCAGCAACCCGCCGCCGCAGTAGAAGCACTGGGTGCGTCCGGCCTCGGGCTGGAAGGTGCCGATCGGGCACGAACGACACGGGCGAAACCCGTCCAAGGAGAAATGTCCCGCCGAGCACTGGCCTGGAGAAAGAGTGGCAACAATCACACCTCCATGTCCACCGCCGCTAATTAAACACTCGTGTCATAGAGTGAAGGTGTCCATGCTGACATTGAAGTTGAGTGAAATAGAAGCATAGAAACATAGACAATAGGTGCAGGGATAGGCCAATCGGCACTTCGGCCCTTCGAGCCAGCACCGCCATTCAATGTGATCATAGCTGATCATCCCCAATCAGTACCCTGTTCCTGCCTTCTCCCCATATCCCCTGACTCCACTATCTTTAAGAGCCCTATCTAGCTCTCTCTTGAAAGCATCCAGAGAACCTGCCTCCACCGCCCTCTGAGGCAGAGAATTCCACAGACTCACCACTCTCTGTGAGAAAAAGTGTTTCCTCGTCTCCGTTCTAAACGGCTTACTCCTTATTCTTAAACTGTGGCCCCTGGTTCTGGACTCCCCCCCAACATCGGGAACATGTTTCCTGCCTCTAGCGTGTCCAAGCCCTTAACAATTTGGATGATCATGGCTGATCATCCAAAATCAGTATCCCGTTCCTGCTTTCTCCTCATATCTCTTGACTCCTTTAGCCCTAAGAGCTAAATCTAACTCTCTCTTGAAAACATCCAGTGAATTGGCCTCCACTGCTTTCCGTGGCTGAGAATTCCACAGATTCACAACTCTCTGGGTGAAAAAGGTTTGCCACATCTCAGTCCTAAATGAGGACATCAGAATTTCCCCTGAATAAGGGGATTAATAAAGTATTTATCTATCTATCTATCTATCTATCTATCTAAATGGCCTGCCCCTTAGAATAAAGGGGAGGTCATTTAAGACTGAGGTGAGAATTTATTTTTTCACCCAGAGAGTTGTGAATTTATGGAATTCCCTGCCACAGAGGGCAGTGGAGGCCAAATCACTGGATGGATTTAAGAGAGAGTTAGTTAGAGCTCTAGGGGCTAGTGGAGTCAAGGGATATGGGGAGAAGGCAGGCACGGGTCATTGATAGGGCACGATCAGCCATGATCGCAATGAATGGCGGTGCTGGCTCGAAGGGCCGAATAGCCTCCTCCTGCACCTATTTTCTATGTTTTTATTATTAAACTGTGAGCCCTGGTTCTGAAATACAGATTCCGGGAGGATTTGGAACACCGCACTAACCAGCGATCTCCAAACACCAGTTCTATCCTACACACTAGGAACAATTTATAATCTTATTAAAGCCAATTAACCTACTAATCTGTACGTCTTTGGAGTGCGGTAGGAAACCGGAGAAAATCCACACAGTCACAGGAAGTATGAGCATACTGCGCCCGTGGTCAGGATCGAACCCGGGTCTCATAAGTGATAGGAGCAGAATTAGGCCAACAATCCTACTCCGCCATTCAATCACGGCCGATCAGTCTTAGCCGCCAAACCCCGTTGTCCTGGGTCCCTGGCACTGTAAGGCAACAACTCTGCCGCTGCGCCACCGAAGATTGGAAGAGGGGAGTAGCAGGGAGGTACTCACCTCCGCACTCTGACATGTTGTGAGCTCCGGCCATGCCTTGCCCGTCGTTGCTGGGACAAGGTTCGCAGGACAGCTGCCCCTTCATGTCCTGGTAGGTGCCCGGTGCACACGGCAGGCACTGGTTCACCTCTCCACTGTAGTAACGTCCGGCTTCACAGCTGACTGCAAAAACAAGACAGGTTGGTGACTGACCCAGTCCCTGATTCTGCCCCTCCGTCATCCGTCACCCTGTAAGATCCTCACGCTGTCTTAATACTGTGGGACTAGATAAATAGTAAGATTAAACGAGAACTTACCAGTACGAAGTTTGATCATTATTTTATGAGGAGTACGTTGAGGGAATACGTGAAGAACCCCGCCAGGACGCATGCGTGTCATTCTTCAAAGCAGTGGTGTGAAATCACAGATAATTGTAATGACTTAAACATAGTAAGATTAGAGAAAGTTGAGTATATGATCATGGGTGGGAGCGGAGGGCACGTATTCCCTCAACGTACTCCTCATAAAATAATGATCAAACTTCGAACTGGTAAGTTCTCGTTTAATCTTACTATTTTACTTCGGAGTCACGTGAATTACTACGTGAAGATTTCAAAGCTCTGTGATTTCATGCCGTGGAAACGAGTCCATGCATCACGTCTGCCTTAATGACTGTAGGAGGAATTGTGTCAACATAATTTAGACATGAATCCGACATTAAAATCCATGAAATTTATTAACACAAATTATGACCCCTATTTATGGGGTAAATTAAATTACAGAACTTAAAATTGTTTCTGCAAACGTTCCAGGTTTCATGACTGGTTTATTATAAAATAGTTGGAATATTTTTTCCCCTGACCATCCTGCTGCCTTGAGGATTTGGTCCATTGGTACATCCAACTGCATAGCTGCCGATGTAGCTGCAGCCCTGGTGGAATGAGATTTTAAAATATTAGTATCCACCCCAACCTGTGTTAGAACCTGTTTCAGCCATCTTGAGATGGTCTGGACCGTCACTTTTTTGTGTGGTTGCTTATGGCTGACTAAAAGTGCCTTCTCATTGCCTCTGATGATTTTCTTTTTCTCCATGTATAACGACAAATGTCTTACTATACAGAGACGATCATCTGTTGGGTATGACCTAAATTCTATATTGAGGCCCGCTGATCCCTGTCTGTTCTGCTTCAGTAATTCATAAATATGAAACGTAATATTTTTAGATGAAGAAGTCATGTTGTCCAGTCTTAATTTATGTAATGACTGTACCCTTTGTGCCGTGACCAATGCCATTAGCATGACTGTTTTTAATGTCAGTCTATGTAGGGACAGAGCTGTTGCTGGAGACCAATTCCTGAGCATCTTCAGGACAATACTCACATCCCATATTTGGGAGTACCTGGTTCTTGGGGGATTGGTATTAAAAATTCCCCTCATAAGTTTTGTTACCAGTGGGTGAGTTCCAACAGAGTGACGCTCTGTTCCTTGCCATAGATAAGTTGATAAGGCAGTTCTGGCGCAGTTGATGGCACTATAACTGAGCCTCTCATCATAATGGAGGCCTGCCAGGTATTCCAGAACAGACGGGATGTTCATATCTCTGTAGGTGATGCTGTTTTTGTGACAATACATCTCCCACTTCCTGATATAGACCAGATACTGTTTTTTGGTGGACTGTCTTTGGGCCGCTGAAATCATGTTCACTGTTCGGTCCGTCAGTCCCAGCTGTAGTAGAGGTATTTTTAAACTCTACAAATTAATAAATTCAAATAGTTATGGCATGGGTGGCTATCCCTTGTTACGGGATGAACCAACAAGTCTGGTCTATTCGGGATGGTGATACATGGTTCTAATACCATGTTCAGTATCACTGGGAACCATGGTTGAGTAGGCCAATCGGGTACTACCAAAATACCAGACGCAGAGTCTTGTTGTATTTTCCTTAATACCCGACTGATGAGGCAGAAAGGATGGAATGCATAAATAAACAATTTCCCCCAATGCAGCGAAAATGCATATGTCGCCGCTGCCCCAGGGTCTGGTTCCCATGAAACATAATTTGATAACTGGTGATTAAGCCTGGATGCGAATAGATCGATATCTGGTGTTCCATATCGTGCTGTAATATCAGCAAATACTTTTTTATTCAACATCCATTCGGTATTTTCATTAAATTTGCGTGACCTGGTGTCTGCCACTAAATTTAGTTTACCTGGTAGGTAAGTAGCTGATATCCAAATATCTCTCTGGATACACCACTGCCAAATTGTATTAGCCAGATTGTCACATGATGTCGATTTGTTTCCACCCATGTGGTTCATATATGCTACCACGGTGGTATTGTCAATCTGTAGTCTAACATGCTGGTGATATGACCCAGTACAATATGACTTTAGGCCATAGAATGCACCCAACATTTCCAGGTAGTTTATGCCCAGTGTGAGTAATAATGATGCCTCCTGAGCAGTCCATCTACCTCCACAGCTGGAGATGGAATTGGTGGCACCCCAACCAAGTGCACTGGCATCAGTTTGTAGCACCATTGAAGGGTTGCTGATAATGATTGGATTGAAACAAAGCCAAATGTTATCTATCCACCATTTTAGTTCCATTATAGCTTTGATTGGTAGCTTCATTGGTCTGTCAAAATGACCAGCATTGATTTTGAGTGCTTGTATTTTTGCTCTCTGTAAATTTTGGTAATGTAAAGGTCCAAATTGTGTGGCTGGAAAGGCAGCCACCATTTTGCCAATTACTTTTGCTACCAATCTGATGGATGGTTTGCTGATGTCAATGAGGTTATTGCAAGCCTCTATTAAGTCTATAGCCTTTCCCTTTGGCAAAGTCACCGACATGTGAACTGAGTTAATGGTGAACCCCAAATAGTCCATTGTAGTGGAAGGCGTTAATTTAGATTTAACTGGATGGATAATAAACCCCAGTTTTTCAAATAACTGTTTTGTGGCTGTTACAGTTTGTTTGGCCAATTCCAAAGTTTTGCCCACAATAAGTATGTCATCTAGATATGCCATGACCATGTGTTTTCGTTTCCGTAGAAACGCTAGGGCTGGTTTCAAAATTTTTGTGAACAGTCTGGGGACTGATGTTAACCCATTTGGCAGCGCTCTATACTGCCAGTGCTGTCCCATCCAGTTGAATTTTAAGAAACATCTGTGGTCACCTCGTATAGGCACTGAATAGTAAGCATCTTTTAAATCGATGCTAGCCATGAAGTACCCTTTGGAAATCAATTGTTTAACAGTAACAAAGGTTTCCATTTTAAAATGAATATATTGTACAAATGTATTCAATTTGGTCAGATCTATGATGATGCGACAACCACCATCTTTTTTGTTTTTGGTAAATATATTGGACACGAATTCTAACGGTTCGTGTTGGGATTTTTCAATTACACCTTTTGCGTAAGGCCGCTCCAGTTCAGCATGCGCTTCTGATTTCTCTTTACCAGAAAGTACGAACATTCGGTTCGGTATACGTTGAACTGGAGGGCTGTACTTGTGTATAAATTCTATTGTATATCCCTGGATACTGCTTAAAATATAAGTATCGGTAGTTAACATGCTCCATGCATCCAGAAAGGAGTGTAATCTCCCCCCAACCTCCATGCTCCCTGTATTTTGTAGGGAACCAGACCCACCTACCTCCATAGTTACCAGTGGCAGGTTTACTTCTTTTTGTAAATCCTCCGTTGATGTTGAGGCGGTGGTGTCTGGGTTTGTGGTTTGGTTGATGTTGGAGGTTCGCGTATCTTCCAAGAAGGCCGGCCTGGGCCATGGCCTAAAAAAGACTCATGTTTGGTGTACCGGACCTTCGAGCTTTCAGCAGTCGGTCTTGTTCTACTGGTGGGTGCGTAGGGATACTGTCTGTGGCTGTAGTGGGTTTTTGATGAAGTCCCTTTTATGAGTCCCAGGGTTTTTGCTTCCTCATCGAGCTCCTTGACTTGCTTCGATAGGTTACCTCCAAATAGTAGTATTGGTGGTTTTATGTTCCCAGGTTTGCACAGACCCGCGAATTTCGGATTTAAAGTGGGTCGGATGGCATTCTTCCTGATGCTATTTATCTCGTATTGAGTGTTGCAAAGCAATGTCAGTGCATCCTGTTGGTCCTGGGACATGTCCTTCTCTTCCACTGTGCGGGCGAATGCTGTTATCCCTGCTGTTAGGAGTTTTAATACCTTTTGGAGTTTGACATCCATGCCTCTAACTCCTATTCCAATATGTTTCCATATACAAGTATTGACTACTGGAACATTCAGGGATATACAGTTGCCAGGTGTCTTGACGTGGTGTCCAATACAGCCTGTTCTTGTAGCTGGTTAAAAGACATATAGTCTATACTGGCAGCTAGCTTTTGCTCCAGGTTTTGGCCAGTCTGGTCTGGCTGTATGAAGTTGGACACCATGTCCAGCAGATTTTCTCGTTCCTGCATCCCCTGCACACTTGATTTCTCTTCTGCAAACCCCTCTTCATGATCAGCCCTGTACTGACCCCCAGTGCTCCCCTCTGATGAGGTAGAAGCACTGTGCAGCCCTACAAGAGGTGCTGCTGTGGGTTTTCCATAGAGCCCACAGTGACTCGACTCCATCTCCCGGAGCCTGTCACGTTGGAGCAAATGCTCCACACACCGCTCCATCCGGCTCCAGCGCTCACGGTCGCTGGCCGCACGCGGTTGCTCAAAGTCGGACTCCTCTGAGTCCACGACTTTGTTAGTTTTTTGTCTTGCCTTACCGCCCGGCCGCGGAGTGGATCTGGCCGGTGCGGAGGCGACATCGGGCACAGCTGATCCCATTATCGGTGATTCAAGTGCCGCTGGCCACTGCTGGCTGCCCGCTGCTCCGTGGCCCTCCCCCACCAGCTTTGTCGCAGCCCTTGTTGCTTTCTTAGACTTGTCCATGCTTCTCACCTGTAAGTTGGTATAGGAAACACACAAAAAGACCGCAGAGTAATTCTTACCTGCTGGTTCCGGCTTTTTAAAACTGCCGCTGCGGGGGAACGTCGTTCCACCGCGTCTGACGTTTCGCAATGCGTGTAGCGATATGACACGCATGCGTCCTGGCGGGGTTCTTCACGTAGTCACTCACGTGACTCCGAAGTAAAATCATGTATTTTACAATATAACATGCAAGGTCATAAGCACTAGGAGTAGGAATTAGGCCATTCGGCCCATCAAGCCTACTCCGCCATTCAATCATGGCTGATCTATCTCTTCCTCCTAACCCCATTCTCCTGCTTTCTCCCCATAACCCCTGACACCCATACTAATCAATAATAATAATAATAATAATAAATTTTATTTATGGGCGCCTTTCAAGAGTCTCAAGGACACCTTACAAAAATTTAGCAAGTAGAGGAAAAACATGTAAGCGGAATGAAATAAATAGTAGAGACATGACTAGTACACAAATTAAAGACAGAATTCAATTCAAAACACAATATGAGGCAATTCAAGCACAGATGAAAAGGGAGGGGGACGTGGGGCTAAGGATAGGCAGAGGTGAAGAGATGGGTCTTGAGGTGGGACTGGAAGATGGTGAGGGACACGGAATTGCGGATCAGTTGGGGGAGGGAGTTCCAGAGCCTGGGAGCTGCCCTGGAGAAGACTCTGTCCCCAAAACTGCGGAGGTTGGATTTGTGGATGGAGAGGAGACCGGCTGATGTGGATCTGAGGGACCGTGAGGGTTGGTAGGGGGAGAGGAGGTCAGTGAGATATGGGGGGGCCAGATGGTGGAGGGCTTTGTAGGTGAGGACCAGGATTTGTAGGTGATCCGGTGGGAGATGGGAAGCCAGTGAAGTTGTTTGAGGACTGGAGTGATGTGATGCCAGGATTTGGTGTGGGTGATGAGTCGGGCGGCTGCGTTCTGGACCAGTTGGAGTCGGTTGATGTAGGTGGAGCTGATGCCAAGGAGAAGAATAATGCACATACCCACGAGGTCTCTTCCCGGCTGTTATCAGGCAACTAACTGAACCTGCCGACCACAACTAGAGAGCAGTGCTGAACTACTATCTATTCATTGGTGACCCTCTGACTATCTTTGATCGGACTTTGCTGGCTTTACCTTGCACTAAACGTTATTCCCTTATCATGTGTCTGTACACCGTGGACAGCCCGATTGTAATCATGTGTTGTCTTTCCGCTGACTATGTTAGCACGCAACAAAAGCTTTTCAATGTACCTCGGTACAGGAGACAATAAACTAAACTGAAACAGCTATAATCCCGGATTCTACCCCTCCATTATCAATCATCCCATGAGGTCTTCACATTGTCTATATACTGAGGGAATAAATAAATCATGTATTTTACAATAAAGGATATGATAACGTACATACGTTAGTGCGGGTGTCGGGGGTTATGAGGAGAAGGCAGGAAAATGGGGTTGAGAGGGAAAGATAGATCAGCCATGATTGAATGACAGAGCAGACTTGATGGGCCGAATGGCCTCATTCTGCTCCCATCACTTAGGGTGTGAGATAGTTTGTTGCTCCTGATCCCACCATGTGCTGGGAACTGTTTCCATGCCCGAACAACACGATCTACACGGACAACAGTCCAGTCTGAAGAAGGGTCTCGACCCGAAACATCACCCGTTCCTTCTCCCCAGAGATGCTGCCTGTCCCGCCGAGTGACTCCAGCACTGTGTGTGTGTGTGTGTGTCGTGGACTAACACTCACTGCATTTGCCATCCTGCAGCACCTGCCCCGTGCTGCACACCGCTTGGTTCTCGTGCATCTTCGCCGGTTTCTGAGCGACTTCGTATTCTGTCCCGGAGAACTGAATGTAAAATTGCTGCTTGTTGATTGACTTCCTTAGTGTTTTGATTGCAGTCTGCAGCTTTTGCTCCATCCTCTTGCGCACGCATTCCATGTTGCAGGAGTCTGCGGGGGAGATGGTTGCAGAGAACGTTATTAACGGGTGCATTGTATTGAGGACGTATTTGTTTACCACTGTTGCATTTCTCCATTGAGGACCACAAATTCTAAAAAGCACGGCCCTATTACTGAAGCAACATGCTGGTACCTGAAGTACTGAGGGTGAGAGAATGCATCAGGCTATTAAACGCGACAACTTCAAATAAGCTCTGCATTACATAGACTATTATTGACATTAATTTAACAAGATGGATACGAAAAGAAGAAGATTGATATTAATGTATTATTAGTGTCTGTTTGTTTTCTATGTGTAGGTATGTATGTGTGTGTGTGTGTGTGTGGGTGTGTGTGTGTGTGGGTGTGTGTGTGTGTGTGAGTGTGTATGTGTGTGTGTGTGTGTGGGTGTGTGTGTATGTGTATGGGGGTGTGTGTGCGTGTGTGTGTGTATATGTGTGTGTGTGCGTGTGCGTGTGTGTGGGTGTGCTTGTGCGTGTGAGTGTGTGTGTGCGTGTGCGTGGGTGTGTGTATGTATATGTGTGCGTGTACGTGTGTGTGTGCGTGTGTGTGTATATGTGTGTGTGTGTATATGTGTGCGTGTGTGTGTGCGTGTGTGTGTGTATATATGTGTGCGTGTGCGTGTGTGTATATGTGTGTGTGTGTATATATGTGTGCGTGTGCGTGTGTGTATGTGTGTGTGTGTATATATGTGTGCGTGTGCGTGTGTGTATATATGTGTGCGTGTGCGTGTGTGTGTGTGTATATGTGTGCGTGTGCGTGTGTGTATATGTGTGTGTGTGCGTGTGCGTATATCTATGTATAGTTTGTAGAGGAAGGAACTGCAGATGCTGCTTTAAACCAAAGGTACTGTAGACACAAAAAGATGGAGTAACTCTAAGGGACAGGCAGCATCTATGGAGACAAGGAATGGGTGACGTTTCGGGTCGAGACCCTTCTTCAGACTAGTCAGGGAAACGAGAGATATAGACGATGAAAGCAGGAACGGGGTACTGATTGTGGATGATCAACCATGATCACATAGTATGGCGGTGCTGGCTCGAAGGGCCGAATGGCCTACTCCAGCACCGATTTTCTATGCATCTATGATAGAACTAGCGGACTCAGTGGGCCGAAGGGCCTGTTTCCATGCTGTGTCTCTGTACTAAACTAAACTTATGCAATTTCTAGACTGTTCAACAGGGGGAGCTGTTTAGTGAAGTTTTGTGAGCCCATCCGATCATGTGGCTGAAACACATATGATGTTTATGGGACGATGTGGACACTGCAGATGCTTCAGTGCTCTCTGTAAGTGAAGCAAGATTAAAGGGGAGTCTAAAGAAGGATCCCGACCAGAAACTTCGCCTATCTACGTTCCCCAGAGATGCCGCCTGAGTTACTCTACCACTATGTGTCTATATTTTCAATCAATTTGAGCTTCCTTAGATATCAGAACCAATGCTACACTTATAAGCTATAAACATTGCCAAACCATTACCCTGACAAAAGTCATTTCTTAATGGGATTTAGTGTGTCGCTGGGTTAGCCACTTGTCTTTTTTCACAAAGTGCATTTTGAGCCAGAACTAATTCATAGAGGGTCAGGCAGCATCTGTGGAGAAAATGGATAGGTGACATTTTGAGTTGGGACCCTTCTTCAGACACGACCCGAAGCGTCACCTGTCCATTTTCTCCAGAGATGCTGCCTGACCTGTTGTTCTTGGATTAATATGGATAGGAGATGTTTCGAGTCTGGTCGGGTCGGGTCTAAAGAAGGGTCCTGACTGGATACTTTCAAGAGAGAGCTAGATAGGGCTCTGAAAAATAGCAGAGTCAGGGGATATGGGGAGAAGTTAGGAACGGGGTACTGATTGGGGATGATCAGCCATGATCACATTGAATGGCGGTGCTGGCTCGAAGGGCTGAATGGCCTACTCCTGCACCTATTGTCTAATGTCTATTGAAATGTCACCAATCCATGTTCTCCGGAGATGCTGGATTATCAGCAAGACCAAGCACAGGCTCGGCGATCGTTTCGCTGAACACCTCCGCTCAGTCCGCCTAAACCTACCTGATCTCCTGGTTACTGGACACTTTAACTCCCCCTCCCATTCCCACACTGACCTTTCTGTCCTGGGCCTCCTCCATTGTCAGAGTGAGGCCCAGCTCAAATTAGAGGAACAGCACCTCATATTTCGCTTGGGCAGCTCACACCCCAGCAGTATGAACATTGACTTCAGTAACATCAAGTAACCCTTGCTTTCTCTCTCTCTCCATCCCTCCCCCTTCTCAGTTCTCCGACTGTCTCTGACTCCATTTTATCTGTTTGCTTTGTTGTTCCCTTCTCCCTGCTAACAATGATCTATTCTATATTTTCCTTGATCTCCATTCCCTTTGCCCTGTTTTCACACCTTACACTTCCTTATCTATGTATCTTCCTTCCCCCCCTGACGTCAGTCTGAAGAAGGGTCTCGACCCGCAACGTCGCCCATTCCTTCTCTCCAGAGATGCTGCCTGTCCCGCTGAGTTACTCCAGCAGTTTTGTGCCTATTTTCGGTTTAAACCAGCATCTGCAGTTCCTTCCTACGCATTTCTCCGGAGATTCTGCCTGAACGGTTGAGTTACTCCGGCACTTGTGCGTCTATCTCTGGTATGAGCCAGTGTCTGCAGTTCCTTTTGACTTTGAGCGTTCCCTTCTGCAAGTCCCTGCCGCGGGAAAAAATGCAAAGTGTGCAAGCTCTAGACAGGACCGTGAGGACGTGAGCAGCAGGTCAACCAGGAGTGTCTGGGGAGACGAACGTCCCCACGAGCAAGAAAAACGAAAAGTCTGATCAATGATTTGGTGTGACAGAAATGAGTGAGGGGAAAAGGCCAGGCAACGAGCAAAAATGCACCGGAACATGCCCTTCAAGGTCTAGTCATCCTTTCAGCCGAGAAAAGGTATCATTACGCTGCCTGCTGCAGGCAGAAATCTCCGAGCTATCTCCACATCTCAAGGCTTTGACATTTCAAAAGGGTGTTCTGTTTAAGGAAAAAAAAAACCTGCAGATTGCTTTTTCAAGTCGCTAATTAAAAAGCTTGAGAATGACTATTTTCCGGTGAGCGGTGGACCATCTGGTGATCACACTGTTCAATTCTCCTGTGATGGATCTTATAGTTACACAAAGTGAAGTTAAAACCTAAACATTACCGATACAGATGGCGCACAAATCCTTCTTTACACTCTTTCCTTGCTTTTCATTTTCCTTCCATATTAACTATATATGTCTATACATATATATATATGTATGTATATATACATACATATATATATATATATGTGTGTATATATATATGTATATATATTGTTAATATGGTAGGAAACAGAAAAACACGAGTGCAAAGGAGGATTTGTGCACCATCTGTATGCAGCCTGTATATACACATATAGATATGTATAATTCATAAGTTACAGCAGCAGCATTAAGCCATTCGGCCCATCAACTCTATTCCGCCATTCGACCATGGCTGATCTGTCTTTCCCTCCTAACCCCATTCTCCTGCCTTCTCCCCATAATCTCTGACACCCGTACTAATCAAGGATCTGCATGTGGTATGAGTGTGTATGTGCATAAATGTATCTATATGTTCTCCAGAGATGCTGCCTGACCTGCTGAGTTACTCTACCATTTTGTGTCCATCTTTGGTATCAGCCAACTTCTGCAGTTCCGTTTTATTACATATATTACATATATTATATTATATTATATTATATTTCATTGAGTCACAGAGTGACAGCGCAGAAACAGACCCATCAGCCCACACCGACCAACATGTTCCAGCTACACTAGTCCCACCTGCCTGCGTTTGGTCCATATCCCTCCAAACCTGTTCTATCCATGTACCTGTCTAACTGTTTCTTAAACGTTGGGATAGTCCCAGCCTCAACTACCTCCTCTGGCAGCTTGTTCCATACACCCACCACCATTTGTGTGAAAAAGTTACCCCTCAGATTGTATTAAATCTTTTCCCCTTCACCTTAAACCTATGTCCTCTGGTCCTCGATTCATCCACTCTGGGCAAGAGACTGTGCATCTATGATCTATTCCACTCATGATTTTATACACCTCTATAAGATCACCCCTCATCCTCCTGCACTCCAAGGAATAGAGACCCAGCCTAAACCTCCCCTAGAGCTCAGACCCTCTAGTCCTGGCAACATCCTGGTAAAGTCTATTATAGTCTATTATATTATATTATACTCCATTATGTTATATTAGATATAATATATTATATATTATATTATATTATGTTATGTTATATTATATTATATTACACTCCCTTATGTTATTATATAATATTATGTTATATTATGTAATGTTATATTATATTATATTAATTATATATTATTTAATTTTATCATTTCCATGTATAACAAAAAGGGGGATACTTTGAATAAAATCAATTTGCTTGAGAGTGCCTGTCCCATGACATCTAATGGAGCCATCATGGATCTGCAATGTTCTGGGCGGTGTCATCCACTGTCCATGCCACTGACCACTCACCTGTCACCTGCTCGGACTTCATCTCCACCTCGAATTCGGCCGTGATGTGCGACACCTCCTTGGACGGTGACTTGCGTCCCCGCCGTCTCTTCTTGGAAGAATCGCACTTCAGGTTGACAAAAGTCACGTGGCAGTTGTCCGTGCACGGGAAATGTCCTCCTTGGTGCCAAAGAAAAATGGAAGTCCAGTTTAGTTTATCAGTGCATCTCAGTCTATTGCCACGTGTACCAAGGTACAGTGAGAAACCTTTGCTGCGTGCTAACCAGTCAGCGGAAAGACAATACATGATTACAATCGAGCCGTCCACAGTGTACAGATGGGGTCAAGGAAAGAGCGTTCACGTCGCGGCCCTGGGTTTCGGCCCGAAACGTCGCCTATTTCCTTCGCTCCATAGATGCTGCTGCACCCGCTGAGTTCCTCCAGCAATTTTGTGTACCTCCTGTTTCCAACAATCTTTCCACCACCACGCGCAAGCAGCGACAAGACAGACACCATTGTGTGCAGATGCCGAGAAGTGCGTTCAGCTCTGGCTGAACAACTTCTAATCTTGTATGTGGACTCGATAAGAAGAAGAGGTGTGCAGATACATGATAAGGGAATAATTTTTAGTGCAAGGTAATGCCAGCAAAGTCAGATCAAAGATAGTCCGAGGGTCACCAACGAGGTAGATAGTAGTTCAGCACTCGCTCTCTGGTTGTGGTGGGATGATTCAGTTGCTTGATAACAGCTGGGAAGAAACTGTCCCTGAATCGGGAGGTATGCGTTTTCACACTTCTGTACCTTTTGCCCGATGGGAGAGGGGAGAAGAGGGAGTGGCAAGGTTGGGAAAGTGATGGGGGGGGGGGGGGGGCAGTGTAGGAAACAGCAGCACATCCATGACAAAATGTAACAGCGAGGCACTTGGAAAATGGAGAAGGCAAGAACGGGGTACTGATTGGGCATGATCGGCCATGATCACATTGAATGGTGGTGCTGGCTCGAAGGGCCGAATGGCCACCTATTTTCTATTGCCTATTATCTATTGACATGTTGTGAAGTACTTTAAATATTCTGTAAAGTTTCCATTGGATATCTGAAACACAAGACTTTCCCCTTTGATATTTCTCAGTTCAAAAGTTCTTGTTAAATGAGCAGAATTAGGCCATTTGGCCCATCAAGTCTACCCCGCCATTCAATCATGGCTGATCTATCCCTCCTAACACCATTCTCCCTCCTTCTCCCCATAACCCCTGACACCCGTACTAATCAAGAATCAGGTCAGGATTGGACACGGATCTCTGGTGCTCTAAGGCAGCAGCTCTAGCATTACGGCAATATGCTGCCCTTCCTAATCAAAAAACCTATCTATCTCCGCATTAAAAATATCCAATGACTTGGCCTCTGCTGCCATCTGTGGCAATGAATTCCACAGATTCCCCACACTCTGACTAAAGAAATTCCTCCCCATCTCCTTTCTAAAGGTACGCCCATTTATTCTGAGGCTGTGACCTCTGGTGTTAGACTCTCCCACGAGTGGAAACATCCACTCCACATCCACTGTATCCAGGCCTTTCACTATTTGGTAAGTTTCAATGAGGTCTCCCCCTCATCCTTCTAAACTCCAGCGAGTACAGGCCCAAGAGTGAAGCCTAAATGTTGATCATATTCGTCAGTGTTGTTATTGACTGCCAGATCCTAGCGTGTAAGTATTATCTGTAGTGCTCTGAATAGCTACTGCTATAATAAATAAAATCTACAAAGAGCAATCTGGAGACTTCCATATTTTAAGAGAAATTATAAAATTATAATTATGAAAACACAATTTCATCAGACTCAAGCTAAATTTGGGATATCCTCCATCATAATTTCAGGCACCAAAAAAATCATCTTTATATTGGAATCAACCATATAAAAAATGTGGCTTCTGCCATACAAAAACACTCTCTCCAAAGGACACACACAAACGAAAATAATTTCCCTGTACGGGTGGCACGGTGGCGCAGCGGTAGAATTGCTGCCTTACAGCGCCCGAGGCCTGGGTTCGATCCTGACCATGGGTGCTGTCTGTACGGATTTTGTACGTTCTCCCCGCGACCTGCGTTGGTTTTCTCCAGGTACTCCGGTTTCCTCCCGCACTCCAAAGACACACTGGTTTGTTGGTAAATTGACTTGGTATAAATATAAAATTGCCCCTAGTGTGTGCAGGATAGTGCTAGCAAGCGGGGATCGCTGGTCGGCGCGGACTCCGCGTGCCGAAGGGCCTGTTTCCGCGCTGTATCTCTAAACTAAACTAAACTAAACTTGCTACACATGAAAATAAAGAACCATTGACGTTTTTCATTTCCCACAGCGGATTTTTTCGCAGATTTTCTAAGGAATGTCATAACTCTTTGGGGATGTTTTTCAAGTCAAAGTCACCAAAAAATCAACACCCACAACACCGATCTCGGGTGGGTGATTTATGCATGGAGGCATCATATCAGTCACGTTGGGCTCGATCCAATTCTTGTGATTTGTATCTGATTTTAGTATCACAGCGCGGAAACAGGCCCTTCGGCCCGATCGAGTCCGCGTCGACCAGCGATCCCTGTACACTAACACTATCCTGCACACACTGGGGACAATTTACAATTGTTACTGAAGCCAAATTAACCTACACACCTGTTTAAGAAGGAACTGCAGATGCTGGAAAATCGAAGGTACACAAAAATGGCGGAGAAACTCAGCGGGACGAAACGTTGCCTATTTCCTTCGCTCCATAGATGCTGCTGCACCCGCTGAGTTTCTCCGCCATTTTTGTGTAACCTCCACACCTGTACGTCTTCGGAGTGTGGGAGGAAACCAGAGCAGCCGGAGAAAACCCACGCAGGTCACGGGGAGATCGTGCAAACTCCGTACGGACAGCACCCGTAGCCGGGATCGAACCGGGGCGTCTGGCGCTGTGAGGCGGCAACTCTCCCGCTGCGCCACCACACCACCACCCCGATGAAATTGCGCTTTGTCTGAAAAAATGTTCTCTCCTCAAATAATTTGTTGTCTGGTCACCAACACCAACACATTTATAACTTTTTGGCAGCTCCCACGGCAGCTTTATTGGCTTTGACATTCAAGGCGAACATGACATTGTCTGGCAACTTGCTGTGAATAACATAACAGATTGATCTAAAGTGCAATCTATAATGATGGGGACCTGCTGGGCAAGTGGAATGGAAGTGCCACCACTGCTGGTGCAGATGAATGGCACCATCTGGAGAGCGCTTGACAACAGCAAAACCCCTCTGTTCTCGCAACTTTTCACAACTTCTCAGGCCGCGTTAAAAGTCCCCGAATATTTAGTTTAGTTTAGTTTGGAGATACAGCGCGGAAACAGGCACTTTGACCCCGGAGTCCGCGCCGACCAGCTATCGTTAACACTAGCATGATCCTACACGTACATGGTAAATGGTAGGGAATTGAAGAATGCAGGTGAACAGAGGGATCTGGGAATAACTGTGCACAGTTCCCTGAAAGTGGAATCTCATGTAGATAGGGTGGTAAAGAAAGCTTTTGGTGTGCTGGCCTTTATAAATCAGAGCATTGAGTATAGAAGTTGGGATGTAATGTTAAAATTGTACAAGGCATTGTTGGAGGCCAATTCTGGAGTATGGGGTACAATTTTGGTTGCCTAATTATAGGAAGGATGTCAACAAAATAGAGAGAGTACAGAGGAGATTTACTAGAATGTTGCCTGGGTTTCAGCAACTAAGTTACAGAGAAAGGTTGAACAAGTTAGGGCTTTATTCTTTGGAGCACAGAAGGTTAAGGGGGGACTTGATAGAGGTCTTTAAAATGATGAGAGGGATAGACAGAGTTGACGTGGATAAGCTTTTCCCACTGAGAGTAGGGAAGATTCAAACAAGGGGACATGACTTGAGAATTAAGGGACAGAAGTTTAGGGGTAACATGAGGGGGAACTTCTTTACTCAGAGAGTGGTGGCTGTGTGGAATGAGCTTCCAGTGAAGGTGGTGGAGGCAGGTTCGTTTTTATCATTTAAAAATAAATTGGATAGTTATATGGACGGGAAAGGAATGGAGGGTTATGGTCTGAGCGCAGGTATATGGGACTAGGGGAGAATACGTGTTCGGCATGAATTAGAAGGGTCGAGATGGCCTGTTTCCGTGCTGTAATTGTTATATGGTTATATGGTTACACACTTATGCCCCTGTCCCACTTAGGAAACCTGAACGGAAACCACTGGAGACTTTGTGCCCCACCCAAGGTTTCCGTGCGGTTCCCGGAGGTTGCAGGTGGTTGCCGGAGGTTGCAGGTAGTGGAAGCAGGTAGGGAGACTGACAAAATCCTCCGGAAACCGCACGAAAACCTTGGGTGGGGCGCAAAGTCTCCAGAGGTTTCCGTTCAGGTTTCCCAAGTGGGACAGGGGCATAAGGATAATTTTTACAATCTTTACCCAATTAACCCACAAACCTGCACGTCTTTAGAGCGCGGGAGGAAACCGGAGCGCCCGGGGGGAAAACCCACGCAGGTCACGGGGAGGACGTACAAACTCCATATGGACGGCACCCGTAGTCAGGATCGAACCAGGGGTCTCCGGCGCTGTAAGGCAGCAACTCTACTGCTGCGCCACCACTTAGTGGAGTTGGTTTATCGGGGAGGCTTTTGTGAAAGTGAAATAGAGTTACCATGTTCTCAGATTTGTCTGCAGCACAAGTTCTTTAAGAATGTCTGAAGAAGGGTCTCGACCCGATAAAAATGCCACCTATTCCTTTCCTCCAGAGATGCTGCCTGACCCGCTGAGTTACTCCGACATTTTGTGCCTGTCTTCTTTAAGAACTCATGTGGCAAATTAAAAGCGTCTGAATGTGGGATGTTATTATTGTGTAAGTTGCGGTGAGGAAAGCATTCAAAGTGGCTGGATAATTGCTTCCACTCAAGCATTACAATCTCACAAAGTCACTCTTCTCTTTCATCTCCTTGATGTGGTCGCAGAAAAGCCACCACAGAGATTCAAAGGCAATAATTAATAAGCAGGATGTTGTCCACCTTGGCCAGAGGTCCACACCACAGAACCGCTAGTTATATATGTATACACACATATACAGTATTCTCTGCTGCATTTCAACATCGCTGGTCTTCCACATAGAAACATAGAAAATAGTTGCAGGAGTAGGCCATTCGGCCTTTCAAGCCAGCACCGCCATTCAATGTGATCGTGGCTGATAATCCAAAATATTTTCAAGAGAGAGTTAGATTTAGCTCTTAGGGGTAAGGGAATCAAGGGATATGGGGAAAAGGCAGGAACGGGGTACTGATTTTGGACGATCAGCCATGATCATATTGAATGGCGGTGCTGGCTCGAAGGGCCGAATGGCCTACTCCTGCAGCTATTTTCTATGTTTCTATGTTTCTATCCACATCCAGCTGTCTGAAGAAGGGTCTCGAACCGAAACGTCACCCATTGCTTCTCTCCAGAGATGCTGCCTGTCCCGCTGAGTTACTCCAGCTTGTTGCGTGTATCCACATTACACTTAATGGTGAAACCACTATTCCCATTTGAAATAAAATCGTGACAAACCTGATATGCTTTGCTTCAAACTATCCTTAATCCGTTCCTTAATTCGTGGACGAAGATGGCATTTGGCATCTTTGATCTTGAATCGAGCTTTTTGCTTTATTGGAGGTGCCAAAGGATCTGAAATTTAAAAAAACAAAAAGTGCACTTTCAGTATCGTAGCATGGAGGTTGAATTATTTCCCTTCAACTTACGAGGATGTTGCCCGGACTTGAGGGTGTGAGCTACAGGGAGAGGTTAAGTAGGCTGGGTCTCTATTCCTTGGAGCGCAGAAGGATGAGGGGTGATCTTTTTAAGGTGTATAAAATCATGAGAGGAATAGATCGGGTAGATGCACCGAGTCTCTTGCCCAGAGTAGGGGAATCGAGGACCAGAGGACATATGTTCAAAGTGAAGGGGAAAAGATTTAAAAGGAATCTGAGGGGTAACTTTTTCACACAAAGAGTGGTGGGTGTATGGAACAAGCTGCCAGAGGGGGTAGTTGAGGCAGGGACTATCCCATCGTTTAAGAAACAGTTAGAGAGATAATAGCAAGGACAGGTTTGGAGGGATACGGACCAAGCGCAGGCTGGTGGGACTAGTGTAGCTGGGACATGTTGGCCTGTGTGTGCAAGTCGGGCAGAAGGACCTGTTTCCACACTGTATCACTCTGTGACTAACTCATGAACAAGACGTGGCTGTTACGGAGTACGCCATCATGAATGTCCCTTGAGAAAATGGGTGTGGACATTAATAATCTCGCTGGTTAAGGTATTCTCACAAAGGTGTCCAGTGGATTTTAAGTCAAGACAGTATTTTATTGTCATATGTCTGAAACAGAACAATCAGATGCTTAGGTACACAAAAATGCTGGAGAAACTCAGCGGGTGCAGCAGCATCTATGGAGCGAAGGAAATAGGCAACGTTTCGGGACGAAACCAAGGGTTTCGGCCCGAAACGTTGCCTATTTCCTTCGCTCCATAGATGCTGCTGCACCCGCTGAGTTTCTCCAGCATTTTTGTGTACCTTCGATTTTCCAACATCTGCAGTTCCTTCTTAATCAAATTCTTATTTGCAGTAGCACAACAAAATACGTAAACATAGTACTCTGTAAATAATATAATAAATGAAAAAATTATATTTAAAATATATATATATTATATATGTATATATATAAAAATAAATATATATATATATATATATATTTGGAGACAGTTTTTATCCCAGCTGTTATCAGGCAAGTGAATTATCCTACCACAACTGGAGAGCAGTCCTGAACTACACTCGGACTATCTTTGATCGGCCCGAAACGTCGCCTATTTCCTTCGCTCCATAGATGCTGCTGCACCCGCTGAGTTCCTCCAGCAATTTTGTGTACCTTTGATCGGACTTTGCTAGCTTTACCTTTCACTAAGCGTTATTCCCTTAAGGGGCTGTCCCACTGTACAAGGTAATTCAAGAGCTCTCCCGAATTGAATTTAAAAAATCAAACTCGTGGTAAGCACGTAGAATGAACGTAGCGGGTAAGTTGGAGCTCAGGACGTCACTTAGCGGCTCGTAACGCTAACGGCAGGTACTCGGGAAACGCGGTAAGCTCGTGAAGATTTTTCAACATGTTGAAAAATGTCCACGAGAGCCCCGAGTACCTACGAGCGGCTATTACCGTAATTCTCCGAGTTCGAATCAGGGGAAACACGGGAGAACTCTTGAATTAGCTCGTACAGTGGGACAGGCCCTTTATCATATATCTGTACATGGTAAATGGCTCGATTGTAATCATGCATTGTCTTTCTGCTGACTAGTTAGCACCGCAACAAAAGCTTATCATTAATATTTATGTGTCATTCCTAACTGTCACTGTATGTCATGTTGTCACTTGCGGGCGGAGCACCAAGGCAAATTCCTTGTATGTGAATACTTGGCCAATAAACTTATTCAATCATTCATTCATTCATTCATTTTCACTGTATCTCGGGACACGTGACAATAAACTAAACTGAACTAAATATTCAGGGAGGTGGACAGAGCATCCAGCCATGGTCTGCTTTGGATAAAGTGAAAGCTACATTCATCCAGGTGAACTGATATTACTCCAGCACACTCTCTCTTTGTAGGGACGGCCACTGCCTGGAACCTGTGGCGGAAAAGTAAATTAGGAATGAATACAAGGACACAAAAATGTAAGCAGAGAATCAGACAGTGGCAGAACGTGTGGAAATAACCCATGCTCTCACAAGAAGATAGACACAAAATGCTGGAGTGACTCAGCGGAGCAGGCAGCATCACTGGAGAGAAGGATTCATAAAAGCCTCCCAATTAACAAACTCAACTAAGGGGCGTGGGCGATACTCTGGCACAGCGGTAGATTTGCTGCCTTACAGTGCCGGAGACCCTCGTTCTTTCCTTGACTACGGATGCCATTCCTTTTTCCCCAGAGATGCTGCCTGCCCCCGCTGAGTTAATCCAGCATTTTGTGTCTATCGTCGGTGTAAACCAGCATCTGCAGTTCTTTCCTACACATCTGCAGTTCCTTCCGACACATCTGCAGTTCCTTCCGACACATCTGCAGTTCATTCCTACACATCTGCAGTTCCTTCCTACACATCTGCAGTTCCTTCCGACACATCTGCAGTTCCTTCCGACACATCTGCAGTTCCTTCCGACACATCTGCAGTTCCTTCCGACACATCTGCAGTTCCTTCCGACACATCTGCAGTTCCTTCCGACACATCTGCAGTTCCTTCCTACACATCTGCAGTTCCTTCCTACACATCTGCAGTTCCTTCCTACACATCTGCAGTTCCTTCCGACACATCTGCAGTTCATTCCTACACATCTGCAGTTCCTTCCTACACATCTGCAGTTCATTCCTACACATCTGCAGTTCATTCCTACACATCTGCAGTTCATTCCTACACATCTGCAGTTCATTCCTACACATCTGCAGTTCCTTCCTATACACCTGCAGTTCCTTCCGACACCGTGCTCTCACAAGCTCCAAATTTGGAAGCTGAAATCGCTCCATTTTCCCGTTCTTCCCCCCCAATGCCTTCAATATTTTTCGCTTCAATTATATACTCAATGCACCCTCTCTAATAATCCTTCACCACCATGGGTTGGACAGAATGCAGATCTCTGGCCTGGATTTCCTGGAGCAAGGCTCGAATTCCGCACTGTTCTGCCAGCGTTTGCTCATGCCTCAGGCATCTTGCATCTCCTGGGGCCAGCGTTTTAGTCAGGGTCTAACAATCCTTGCTGATTAGACACAAAATGAAAAGTCTCCTCTTGAATTCCTTCGTTGGGTCTACACTCTCAGCCCCTCCCTTTAACACCATCGACAGATTCTTCATTGGTACGGGTGTCAGGGGTTATGGGGAGAAGGCAGGAGAATGGGGTTAGGAGGGAGAGATAGATCAGCCATGATTGAATAGCGGGGATGAATCGATGGGCCGAATGGCCTAATTCTGCTCCATTGACTTATGGTTCATAAATGGGTAAGCTCTAGAATTAGACCCTTCAGCCCATCAAGTCTACTGTGCCATCCAAACATGGCTGATTTATCATTCCTTCTTAATCCCATTCTCCCCGCAACCCCTGACACTAATGAAGAATCTGTCTATCTCCGCCTCAAAAATATCCTTTGACTTGGACTCCACAGCCGTCTGTGGTCTTAGGCAGGGCACTGTTGAGCTCGTCACGTGTGGGACGTTACCTGCACAGCTGGGCAGAGTTGCATTTCGCTTCTGTGCAGATTTGGTCGGCTGCAACGGAACACCGCAGCTGAAAGAGTAGCTGTTTTCAGAATCTAAAGAAAGAACAACGGTTGCACATCAGAGCAAGACACTGCACCCCTGTAAATGCAACTCATGCTTCATCGGCCCTTCCAGGTCATTAAGCTCAAGTGTCAAACCCATCATTGTATCCTATATTGTCATTCAAACTTTTGGTTTGAACGAAATGACGTGCCTTGCAGCCATGACAGAGAATAAAATAACAGAACACACAATGAACACAGTTTAACATCCACCACAGTGAGTCTACCAGGTACCTCCCCACTGTGATGGAAGGCAAATGTCTTAAAGTCCTTGTCTCTTCCTTCCAGGACTTCCCCACCAATATTTGAGAAGTTACCGAGCGTCAGGGGTTATGGGGAGAAGGCAGGATAGAGTGGATGTGGAGAGGATGCTCCCACTAATGGGAGAGTCTAGGACCAGAGGTTAGATCCTCAGAACTAAAGGACGTTCCTTTAGGAAGGGGATGAGGAGGAATTTCTTTAGTAAGAGGTTAATGTATCTGTGGAATTAATTGCCACAGAAGGCTGTGGGGGACAAGTCAATGGGGCAGAGATAGATAGATTCTCGATTAGACCGGGTGTCAGGGGTTATGGGGAGAAGGCAGGAGAATGGGGTTAGCAGGGAGAGATAGATCAGCCATGATTGAATGGTGGAGTAGACTGGATGGGCCGACTGGCCTAATTCTGCTCCTTTCACTTTTGAACGTAATATTTTCATCATGCTTTTTCTGCAGTCGTATATGCAAGATGTAATGCATAGTAACTGTATCTAGCACGGCATAAATATACTTCTGACACCTAAGAGCCAATTTCAACATCCAGTGCAAACCAATTATAACTGAAGATATAACAGCGGACAATAATGTCTTTCTACAGGGAGAGTTTGGATAGACTTAGGACAGGGCGTGGAATCTTCAATCTTTGGTGGAAATTATATACTGCAAGTTGGAATTGGAGGGAAATTGAACTAACAAGCGATGGAGAGATTGGGATGAGGATTACACCATGGCGACATGTGGCGGCACGGTGGCGCAGCGGTAGAGTTGCTGCTTTACAGCGCCAGAGATCCGGGTTCAATCCTCACTGCTGATGCTGTCTGTTCGGAGTTTGTACGCTCTCCCTCTGACCATGCGGGTTTTCTCAAGATGCTCCGGTTTCCTCCCACACTCCAAAAACGCTCAGGTTTGTAGGTTAATTGGCTTCAGTTAAATTTGTAAATGGTCCCTAGCGTGTGTGATAGTGTTAGTGTTAGTGTACGGGATGGTCGGCATGGACTCGGTGGGCTGAGGGGCCTGTTTCCACGCTGTGTCTCCAAAGTCTAAAAATAAAGTCTAAAGTCTAAAGTGGTGTCACTTAGGTGTCAGAAGCATATTTATGCAGTTTAGAGATACAGCGTGGAAACAGGCCCTTCAGCCCATTGAAACCGCGCCGACCAGTGATCACCCACATACTAACCCCAAACCACACACTAACGGACAATTTACAGAAGTCAATCAACTTACAAACCTGCACGTCTTTGGATTGTGGGCACCCGGGGAAAAGGAAGCCAGTATCACCTTCCGTACTATTTTGATGTATATTCCATATTTACGAGGCGGCACAGTGGTGCAGCGGTAGAGTTGCTGCCTTACAGCGCTCGCAGCGCCAGAGACGCGGGTTCGATCCCGACTATGGGTGCTGTATGTTCGGAGTTTGTACGCTCTCCCCGTGACCTGCGTGGGTTTTCTCCGACATCTTCGGTTTCCTCCCAAACTCTAAAGTCGTACAGCTTTGTAGGCTAATTGGTTTGGGTTTGTATACTGGGTATAGGTGTAAATTGTCCCCAGTGTGTGTAGCATAGCAGGATATAAGATTCTTGATGAGTACGGGTGAGAGGGGTTATGGGGAGAAGGCGGGAGAATGGATGATTGTGGATGATCAGCCATGATCACATTGAATGGCGGTGCTGGCTCGAAGGGCCGAATAGCCTACTCCTGCACCTATTGTCTATTAATGGGGTTTGGATGGAGAGATAGATCAGCCATGATTAAATGGCGGAGTAGACTTGATGGGCCGAATGGCCAAATTCTGCTCCTATAATGTATGAACTTATGAACTTAGATTTTGCCCTGACAAAGTAAACTGCCTTTTGTATGAAGAATATAAAGCGTTTTTTTTCCAATCCCACATTCAAAACTCGGCCCCTTGTTGTGAATGTTCACAAAGGGAATGCTGACCTGCCACAAAGAGTGCTTTCGACGGGCAAGACAGGGAGCAGCTCTCGACTCCTCCGCTCTTACTGCAGATCAGCTGGACTTTCCGCGCCGCCTTTGCGTTCCGGAAACATTTCACCGTCTCTGAGGGAGAGAGAATCATCGATTACAGACAGCGAGTTAAAAAGGTTGACACAGGTGAAGTTGGTGCAACTTAGTCGATGCCACCGAACCCGTTCAAAAACAATGCACACCATCAACACAGTTGGTGATCAAGTCACATCCAATGGACAGGTTGGACTCAGTAATCACAAAGTGGCACAGCGGTGGAGTTGCAGCCTCACAGACCCGGGTTCGATCCTGACTTCGGGTCTGTATGGAGTCTGCACGTTCTCCCCATGACCTGAGTGGGTTTTCTCCGGGTGCTCCAGTTTCCACCCACACTCCAAAGACATATATGTTTGGAGGTTAAATCGGCTTGGTAACATTGTAAATTGTTCTTTGCGTGTAGGATAGTGTTAAACCCCCTGTCCCACGCTAAGAGTTCTCCCGTGTTTGCCCTGATTCGAACTCGGAGATTTATGGTAATGGCCGCTCGTCGGTACTCGGGGCTCTCGTCGGCATTTTTCATCATGATTGAAAAATCTTCACGAGTCTTCCCGTGCTTACCTGCCGTTAGTGAGTCTTCCCGAGTACCTGCCGTTAGCGCTAAGAGACGTCCCCGAGCTCCGACGCACCCGCTACGTTCAATCTCCGTGCTTACCACGAGTTTGATTTTTTTTAACTCGGGAGAGCTCTTGGAATGAACTCGTACCGTGGGACGGGGCTATTAGTGTGTGGGGATCACTGGTCGGCAAGGACTTGGTGTCACTGAATCGAAGAGACGGATTTGAAACAGGAATCAAAGTGCTGGAGGGCCAGGCAGCTTCTGCAGGGAGAACGGACAGATGATGTTTCAGGTCGGGACCCTTCTTCAGATTGATGTGAAAAAATTGCTGAGAGTAGATTTTCATTAAGCTCCACATTCGGCGGAGAAAAACGTTCAAAATTGGTGAGTGATGGGCCTGTACCCCAGGCGATTGGATTCTATTTCACGATGTGCTTTGCAGTAATTTACAGTGAGATGAGTTACTGCGGCTGAGAAAACTGCTGGTAGTGAGGCGAGTTCTTAACCTATCTCCCTTCATGCCTTTTGTCTGCTTCCTTCAAATTTCCCACTTTAAATTAAAAAAAATATATTGTAAATTATCTTAGAGCGTTGTTGTCGAGTTACAGTGATGGCGATGGCCTGAGCCGAGATCAAGGGGCCTGATTTTCGGCACGCATGCTGTCAAATGTCTGACAATTATGTAAAAAACACACACAGGCAAATTAATTAGGGAACTTCATGTGCCACAAAATACAATTTTCTTGAAAGGTGATCAATCGATAAATGAAACTATTAGAAGAAGAATCATAAACTTTTACTTGTTGAAATTGTTGAACATTTCATAATCTAATCAATTTGTTAGGATTGATTGTCCACTGTTCATTTTAATCTATGCACAGGGGTCTTGTATGTAGAGTAGAATACAGAATATTATGTTCTAACAGGGGAATTCCGATGTATCTAAGGGACGTTCTAATCTAAGGTATGTTCTAATGATGGCGCAGCGGTAGAGTTGCTGCCTTACAGCGCCAGAGACCCGGGTTCGATCCTGACTACAGGTGCTGTCTGTACAGAGTTTGTATGTTCTCCCCGTGACCTTGGTGGGTTTTCGCCCAGATCTTCGGTTTCCTCCCACACTCCACTCTTTGTAGGTTAATTGGCTTGGTATAAATGTATAATTGTCCCTAGTGCGAGTGGGATAGTGTTAGTGTGCGGGGATCGCTGGTCAGTGCGGACTCGGCGGGTCAATGGGCTTGTTTCTGCGCCGTCTCTAAACTTAGTAGAACATATGACAATGCAGCACAGGAACAGAAGTTGGCGTTGAACCTGATGCCAAGATGAACTGATCTCCTCCGCCTGCACCTGATCCATATCCCTCCATTTCTTCCATATCCATGTTACTGTCTAAAAATCTCTTAAATGCCATAATCGTATCTGCCTCCACCTCCACCTCCACGACCCTGGAAGCACATTCCAGGCACCCACCACACTTTGTGTAAAAAAAAACTTGCCCTGTTCATCTTTAAACTTTGTCCCTCTCACCTTAAAGCTATGCCCTCGAGTCTTTAACATTTCTACCCTCTTTATAAAGATCCCCTCCACCACCCTATCTATACATAGAACAGTCCAACACTGGAAAGGGCCCTTCGGCCCACAATGTTTGTTCCAGACATGCTGCCAGGTTAAACTGATCCAATCTGCATGTACATGGTCCATATACCTCTATTCCCTGCACTGCCGTGTGCTGATCTAAAAGCCTCTAAAAGCCACGATTGCATCTGCCTCCAACAACAACCCTGGCAGTGCGCTCCACCCACCGCCCTTTGTGTAAAAAAAACCTGCCCCGCACATCTCCTTTAGGCTTTACCCCTTTCACCTTAAAGCTGTGCCCTGTAGTCTTTGACACCTTGCAGATATAAAGGTTTCTCCCCATTGGTGCCTCCCATAAATCCATGTACTTCTATCCGGTCTCCTCTCAACCTCTTACATTCAAGAGAAATCCATCCAAGTTTGTCCAACCTCTCCTCGTAGCGTCTACTTCCCCAATTCCCAAAATACTTGGGATTTCCCGATTCATCAGTATTTTGTACGTCCAGTTCATTTCACTGCTTTTCATTAATATGCAGTATTAATATATTAATGCTGTGCAAGGTATGGGATGGCAGCTAAAGGAGACATAACACGTTTTTCCTTAAAGCTTTCAGTGTTAGCATCAGGCATGCAGAAAGTGCAAATGTAAATAGCACTGGTGGGCATCATCCAAGAGCTATCAACCAGAGCTGGTTTCTTCCCTCCAGTTTCCCCGACTTGGTGTTGACACGACACCAGCGTGATATTTTCCGTATCCCAACTGGCTACTGCCCAAGCAGTGCTAATTGTTGCATTAGTTACACGCTCTGCAGAGTGACTAATGGAAAATAAAGATAGACCAACCATTCGGGCAGTGCCAGTCTTCCTCAGACTCGCCAGGCGACACCTCGAGACCGACCACGGTGGCGCAGCGGTAGAGTTGCCGCCTCACGGCACTGGAGGCCCGGGCTCGATCCTGACCACGGGTGCTGCCTGTACGGAATGTGTGCCTGCGTGGCTTTTCTCTGAGATCTTCCGTTTCCTCCCACACTCCCCATATATCATAGACCAAATATCTATCCTCGCCCATACTTTGACAGCTAGGCACCTGTCAAAGTAAAGCCACTGTTCGGCCTGAATGTCTGTTTTCATTTCAATTTTTAGGCCTATTTTTAGATATGGTCATTTTTAATTTTTTTAAACTATATGTATTTATTCTGTTTTTATTAACCGCGCTGATGGTAACTGATCGAGAAACTTTTTTTTCGTTTCATCTGTGTATGTAAGTGCTCAGTTAAAATGACATTGAAGTAAATACTGAATACTGACTCCAAAGACGAGCAGGTTTTGGAGGTTAATTGGCTTGGTGTAAAGTGTAAAGTTGTCCCTAGTGTGTGTGTAGGGTGGTGTTAATAATAATAATAATAATAATGGATGGGATTTATATAGCGCCTTTCTAATACTCAAGGCGCTTTACATCGCATTATTCATTCACTCCTCAGTCACACTCGGTGGTGGTAAGCTACTTCTGTAGCCACAGCTGCCCTGGGGCAGACTGACGGAAGCGTGGCTGCCAATCTGCGCCTATGGCCCCTCCGACCACCACCAATCACTCACACACATTCACACACAGGCAAAGGTGGGTGAAGTGTCTTGCCCAAGGACACAACGACAGTATGCACTCCAAGCCACCGGCCACCTTCCGGTCGCCAGCCGAACACTTAGCCCATTGTGCCATCTGTCGTCCCGTAATGTGCGGGGATCGCTGGTCGGCGGGGACTCGGGGGGCCGAGGGGCCTGTTTCCGCGCTGAGTCTCTAAGCTAAACTAAACTAAGTTGTAACTGAACCGAACCAAGAGGAATGGAAGACTATCCAAATCAGGATCATGCATACGGGAATTAACTGGGAGCATTTTAGCGGGATGCACGGTGGCATGGTTTGGGAACAGCTCCATCCATTATCACCTTTCTATCTTGCTTTCTATTTAAGTGGGTGAGGGACACACACACACACACTTTTAAGAAATTACATTTTCTTCTTACAGACACTGTCGGAAAAACCTCTTGGGAGGTGAGGGAACAAATGTTTCAGGTTTTAAGGAATTCCAAATTTATATATTGCTCTTTAAACTGAGTTAGGCGAGACAATGGTTGGAATGTTAACATTGATTTTCTTTGTTGCAGGGGGGGAGAGAAAAAACGTGCCGCATTCCCATTAACCCAGACTTTCAGTACCTTGGACGTAGCCCAGACCATCACACAAACCAACCTCTCTTTCATTGAGTAAGAAAGAACTGCAGATGCTGGATAAAATCGAAGGTAGACACAGAATGCTGGAGTAACTCAGAGGGTGAGGCGGCATCTATGGAGAGAAGGAATGGGTGACGTTTCGGGTCTCGACCCGAAACGTCACCCATTCCTTCTCTCCATAGATGCCGCCTCACCCTCTGAGTTACTCCAGCATTTTGTGTCTACCCCCTATTTCATTGACTCCATCTACACTTAACGCTGCCTCGGCAGGGCCAGCAGCTTAATCAAGGACGAGTCGCACACCGGTCACTCCCCCTTCTCCCCCATCTCGCATGAGGTACGGAAGTGTGAAAATGCACACCTCCAGATTCAGGGACAGTATCATCGCAGCTGTTATCAGGCAGCTGAACCGTCCTATTAACAACCAAAGAGTGGTCCATCTACCTTTGTGAAGACCCTCGGGCTATCTTTAATCGGACTTTATCTTGCACAAAACTGTATTCCCTTTGTCCTGTATCTGTACACTGTGGACGGCTTGATAGTAATCATGTATAGTCTTTCCGCTGACTGGATAGCACGCGAAAAAAAAGCTTTTCACTGTACTCCAGTGCATGTGACAATAAACTAAACTACGTAAGGGTCTTGACCTGAAACGTCACCTATTCCTTCTCTCCAGAGATGCCGCCTGTCCCGCTAGAGTTACTCCAGCATTTCGTGTCTGTCTTTAATGACAGTGCAAACCCATATTGGGATGGACTGATTTCTCCCCGTCGGTGGTGCTTCTGTGAGTGAGCGATCTGTCAGCTTCCTGACGGATGGCGGGACTGTCATATGCTGAGAGAATGGAGCATCTGGGCTTGTACATTCTGGAGTTTAGAAGGATGAGAGGGCATCTCATTGAAACCTATAAGATTGTTAAGGGCTTGGATACGCTAGAGGCAGGGAACATGTTCCCGATGTTGGGGGAGTCCAGAACCAGGGGCCACAGTTTAAGAATAAGGAGCAAGCCATTTAGAACGGAGACGAGGAAACACTTTTTCTCACAGAGAGTTGTGAGTCTGTGGAATTCTCTGCCTCAGAGGGCGGTGGAGGCAGGTTCTCTGGATGCTTTCAAGAGAGAGCACTACATAGGGCTCTTAAAAATATCGGAGTCAGGGGATATGGGGAGAAGGCAGGAACGGGGTACTGATTGGGGATGATCAGCCATGATCACATTGAATGGCGGTGCTGGCTCGAAGGGCCGAATGGCCTACTCCTGCACCTATTGTCTATTGTCTTCCTGAGGTCACAGTCAGACTATAAAGGGCCTGTCCCACTTGGCGATTTTTTCGGCGACTGCCGGCGTCATTGACTGACGTATCAGGGTCGACGAAAGATTTTGAACATTTCAAAATCCAGCAGCGACAAAAAAAATGTTGCGACACTTGAGGAAACACCGCGACTTTATCGGTGACCTGATACGTCAGTCAATGATGCCGACAGTCGCTAAGTGAGACAGACCCTTAAGGTCGACAATAGATAGGCACAAATAGCTGGAGTAACTCAGCGGGTCAGGCAGAATCTCTGGTGAGAAGGAATAGGTGACGTTTCGGGTCAGGACCCTCCTTCAGACTGAGAGTCAGGGGAGAGGGAAACGGGAGATATAGAAAGTGGCACAGAGAGAGAGATATAGAACAAATGAAGGAAAGATATGCAACAAAATATCCAGGATAAAGGAAGCCAGCCATTGTGGCCTGTGGGCTCGGTGAGAACGAGTTACAGACAGTGTCAGACCTGAGTACATGCCTGCTGGAAGAGGGGTGTAAGATGAGAGAATATTAACCTGCCATGGGTGGAATTTCACAGTCACCGCTTCCTGCTCCCATTAATACTGACTGGGGGCGATCGCCAACAAGTAAATCACTTCGCAGGTGTCGGTGCTCCAGACAGTTTGTATTCACCTCAGATACGTCTTGGGGCACTGGTGGTTGTATTTCATTCCTCCATATTCCTTGAACGTTTGACAGCTGAGTCCGACACAAAAAGCTGAAGTAACTCAGCCCGGTCAGGCAGCATCTCCGGAGCTAAGGAATGGGCGACGTTTCGGGTCGTGACCCTTCTTCAGGCTGAGAGTCAGGGGAGAGGGAAACGAGAGGTATGGAGGTTGATGGAGGAAGATAGAGAACAAGTGAATGAAAGAGAGGCAAAGAAGGTAATGGTGATAAAGGAAACAGGCCATTGTTGGCGGAGGGCCAGGTGAAAACGAGTTACTGACAATGAGACTCAACAAGATGACTGAGGTCCTTTTATAGTGAAAAGGACAAAATATGGAGCAGTGTTAAAAAGTGAAATCAATTTAAACATATGCCTTCCCAAATTGATTGCAGAAATAAATCTTTATTTCCCCCCCTTACCTTTTCCCTGCACCCACCTTAGCCACAGACTCGATTTTTAAACATCTGTTGAACGATTACTGAATAAAATAAGAGTTTAGACGATTATTATGCTGCTGTGGGAACAAAGAGTATAACTGCCCCAATGTTGATTTTGCATACTGTTCATGCTTCATACGTTCATAAGTGACAGGAGCAGAATTAGGCCGTTCGGCCCATCAAGTCTACTCCGCCATTCAATCGGGGCTGATCTATCTTTCCCTCCTAACCCCATTCTCCTGCCTTCTCCCCATAACCCCTGACACCCGTACTGATCAAGAACCTATCTAACCCTGCCTTAAAAATATTCATTGACTTGGCCTCCACAGCCTTCTGTGGCAATGAATCCCACAGATTCACCACCCTCTGACTAGAGAAATTCCTCCTCATCTCCTTCCTAAAGGAACGTCCTTAAATTCTGAGGCTATGGCCTCTGGTCCTAGACTCTCCCACTAGTGGAAACATCCTCTCCACATCTACTCTATCCAGGCACTCCACTATTCGGTAAGTTTCAATGAGGTCCCCCCTCATTCATCTAAACTCCAGCGAGTAGAGGCCCAGTGCCGTCAAACGCTCATCATCTGTTAATTATAAGCCGGGCTATTTGAGGGGATGAAGTATATTCTGCTGCAGCTACAAAGTTCAGTGAACATATATTCCAGTGTTAAATTAAAAATGAAAAGTTCAGGCACGTTAAATACATTGCTCCTTTATAGTGTGGAGTCTTGATCAAATTAACTTGAAGAGATTGCCAACTTACCTTGATAGTTTAGTTCATTTAGTTTAGTTTAGTTTAGAGATACAGCGCGGAAACAGGCCCTTCAGCCCATCAAGTCCACGCCGACCAGCGATCCCTACACATTAACACTATCCTACACACACTAGGGACAATTTTACATTTATACACTTCCACCAATTAACCTACAAACCTGTACGTATTTGGAATGTGGGAGGAAACAGAAGATCATGGGGAGAACGTGCAAACTCCGCACAGACAAGCACCTGTAGTCGAGATCAAATCCGGGGTGTCTGGCGCGGTGAGTCAGCAGCTCTACGGCTACGGCACTGTGCCGTTCTGAAACAAAGATTACTCACCAGCACAATCTTTCTTGTTCCAATGCAGCTTCTTCCCAGGAGGGCAAACACACTCATAACTTCCCATTGTGTTCAGACAACCAAAATCACAGCTGCCATTATTGATGCTGCATTCATCGATATCTGAGCAAGCAAAATAAAAATATCACTGTGACTAAAATTATTACTTGTGGAGTGGAAGAAAAAGTCCAGTGTTATTACTTATAGGTTCCATGTGAATGTTTTACTTAGGAAAACAAGCTATATTCTTTGAACAAAAAAAAGGGTACACAGTCTTGATTTTATAGAGGTGTATAAAATCATGAGAGGAATAGATCGGGTGGATGCACAGAGTCTCAGACCAGAGGAGGTGAATCGAGGATACGTTTAGGGTGAAGGGGAAAAGATTGAATCGGAATCTGAGGGGTAACTTTTCCACACAAAGGGTGGAGGGTGTATGGAACGAGCTGCCAGAGGAGGTAGTTGAGGCAGGGACTATCGCAAAGTTTAAGAAACAGTTAGATAGGTACTTGGATAGGGCAGGTTTAGAGGGATATGGACCAAGCGCAGGCAGGTGGGACTAGTGTAGCTGGGACATGTTGGCCGGTGTGGGCAAGTTGGTTAAGGGCCTGTTTCCACACTGTATCTCTCTATGTCTCTCAATGCTGGAGTAACTCAGCTGTCCGAACAGCATCTCTGGAGAACATGGATAGGTGATGCTTCAGGTCGGGACCCCTTTCAAACCCAATCTCCCTTTTTCAGGCAGTCTGAAGCATCCCGACCCGAAACGTCACCTATCCATGTTCTTCAGAGATGCTGTTTGGATAGCTGAGTTACTCCAGCATTGAGAGACATGGAGTGATACAGTGTGGAAACAGGCTGAGTTACTCCAGCACTTTGTGTCCTTTTCTGTAAACCAGTATCAGCAGTTCTTTACTTCCATACACTTTGGCCATTTTAAGGTCATAAGTGATAGGAGCAGAATTAGGCCATTCAGCCCATCAAGTCTACTCTGCCATTCATTCGCCACAATATGAAGCACTGTTAAAAAGTGAAACTAATTTAAACATATGCTTTCCAAAAGTAAGTCATAACAAACTAAATAATACAAATAGTTGTTACAAACTAAATAATTACCGTGTTGGTGAAACGGTGAAATTATCTTGCTGTCCCATTTAGGAGAGGATAAATTTAGGTCAGAAGTGATAGGAGCAGGATTAGGCCATTCGGCCCATCAAACATTAAATGTTCAAGAGTTTCCAACATTTGACTGATATTCGTTTTCATAAGTGATTGGAGCAGAATTAGGCCATTCGGCCTATCACGCCTACTCCGCCATTCAATCATGACTGATCTATCTCTCCTTCTCAACCCCATTCTCCTGCTTTCTCCCCATAACCCCTGACACCCGTACTAAGAATTCAGTGTGTAAAAACTAAAAATGGTAAAAATACCCTTCAGTATAGCCTCTACAAATTTCAGCTTGCTCAGAATATAGTTACATGTATTGTAAGTCATGCTTGCACCTTTCCCTATTTGCCTTGATCTGATGCAGCCTCTAATTCCCAGTGCAACCAGAGATGTTACAATCCCTGCCTTGGGTCCTATCATCAGGCCAAGCGTAAATCTTCTTTATGCCTCTCTCCACACTCTGCTTAGTCCATTCGAGCACAATTCCCAGCCATGTTTGAAGCACTAACCCCAGCTTCTCAGTCATTCCCTGCGACAGGTTGTCTCTGACTATATTTCTGTATCAACCCGCACTCCCATCTCCCAACCCACCCACACCCTTTCCTTCTTCAGTGACATTTAGTTTGGTCTGGTTTAAAGATACAGCGTGGAAACAGGCCCTTCGTCCCACCGAGTCCCGCGCCGACCAGCGATCACCCGTAAAGTAGTTCTTTCCCACACACCAGGGACAATTTACAGAAGCCAATTAACCTACAGGTCTTCACCACGAGTAAACCGATGCAGTAACAGGGAGAACGTGCAAAACTCCACACAGGCAGCACCCGAGGTCAGGATCGAACCTGGATCTCTGGCGCTGTGAGGATGCAGCTCTACTGCTGCACCACCGTGCCTCCCTGGAAGAAAGTCCATTTTTAGATTGCCTATAATCACAATATGCTAGTTACTCTTAGCTCCTATGTGTGTGTGTGTGCGTGTGCGTGTGCGTGTGCGTGTGTGTGCGTGTGTGCACATGTACACACACACACATATATATCTTATGCTACTACAGTACTATTGCAGCTTCAGAACAAATTAATCATAATACAACCCATCAGTTTGAACAAACCTCCACAATGGGTTAGTCCGTACAAAGTATAGCCTTTTTGACACAGGCATTCGTAGCTTCCTGGGTAGTTGATGCATATGTGGTCACAGGTTCTTTCGAAGGAACACTCATCGATATCTAAAATTGAGAAGAAGAAATGTCAAAGTTTGGAATATAAAATCCCCGTCACATATCTTGGTGATACAAGTAGCGGTTCCACCCTCTAAAGCAGAGGTCAGCATCCTGCGGTCCCCGGGCCGAATGCGGCCCGAAACCAGAAATCATCCGACCCGCCGAGCGCCGAGCTCTGGCTCTCCCGCATCCTGCGCAAAGCCGCCGGCAAGGCCGCGCACCTTCTGTGAACACGTTTAAGAAAGAACTGCAGATGCTGGAAAAATCGAAGGCTTCTCCAGCAAAAATGCTGGAGAAACTCAGCGGGTGAGACATGCAAGGACCTTCTTACAAATATCTTTAGTTCAGTTTAGAGATATAACATGGAAACAAGCCCTTCGGCCCACCAAGTCCGTGCCGATCAATGATCCCCGCACATTACACTATCCTACGCACTCTAGGGACAATTCACAATCATAGCAAGCCAGTTAAACTACAAATCTGCACGTCTTTGGAGTGTGGGAGCACCCGGAGAAAACCCACGCGCGTCACGGGGAGAACGTACAAAGTCCGTACAGACAGCACCCGTAGTCAGGATCGGCTCAGGGTCTCTGGTGCTGTAAGGCAGCAACTCTACCGCTGCGCCACCGTGCCGCCCTGCGTGGGGACATATCTGGCCTTTTACTTCCGCTACTTTTCCAAGGAGAAAATTTGGGGGGGATTCTCTCACTGTTCAACTGGTGTTGACATGAATCGTTGCCTTGGCAGTGTGTACATGCTGGAAAGTTTAGAAATTGGGAGGTCATGTTGCAGTTGTATAAGACGTTGATGAGACCACATTTAGAGTATTGTGTTCAGTTCTGGGCACCGTGTTATAGGAAAGATGTTGTCGAGCTGGAAAGGGTACAGTGGACATCAATGAGGATGTTGCCAGGACTTGAGGTCCTGATCTATAGGGAGAGGATGAGCCAGCTGGGTCTCTATTCCTTGGAGCGCAGGAGGATGAGGGGTGATCTTATAGAGGTGTACAAGATCATTAGAGGAACAGATCGGGTAGACGCACAGAGTCTCTTGCCCAGAGTAGGGGAATCGAGAACCAGAGGACATAGGTTTAAGGTGAGGGGTGAAAGATTGAATATGAATCTGAGGGCTAACTTCTTCACACAAAGGGTGGTGGGTGTATGGAACGAGCTGCCGGAGGAGGTAGGTAAGGGAGGTACTATCGCACGTTTCAGAAAGAATTAGAAAGGTACATGAATAGGACAGGTTTAGAGGGATATGGGCCAAACGCAGGAAGGTGGGAGTAGTGTAGATGGGGCATGTTGGTCGGTGTGGGCAAGTTGGGCCGAAGGGGCTGTTTCCACGCTGTATCACTCTACGTCCACGACACATGAATCTGAGTCGATCCTTCTATGAATATTTAGAATGAATGGCAGGCAGCCCATTTGAGAGTAGTTGAGTCTCTCTGCTTGAGTTAGTGCAGATTCCCCATCCCACCATCGTTCACTGGAGTGCCAACACAGCACACTGACATTTCTGTTTGCTCAAGAGACCAACAGATTTACAGCTGCTCAGCCCCCAAGTTGGGTGTGACGATGAGAAGGAATGCATTGACATTTAGTTTAGTTTAATTCAGACCTGCAGCGAGGAAGCAGGCCCTTCGGCCCACCTAGCCCACGCCGACCATCGATCGATCACCCGTTCACACTAGTTCAATGTTATCCCACTTTCTCATCCACTCCCTGCGCATTGGGGGCAATTTACAAAGGCCAGTTTGTCTAGAAACCCACAAGTCTTAGATTACAGTTACAACGTGGAGACAGGCCCTTCGGCCCATCAAGTCCTAACGATAACCCCGCACACTAGCACTACCCTCCGCACTGGAGACAATTTACAATTATTTCCAAGCCAATCTGGCTTTGGAGTGTGGGAGGAAACTGGAGCATTCAGGGGAAAACCCACGTGGGTCATGTGGAGAAGGTACAAACTCCGCACATAATCAAATTGGAGCTTTAATTCGTGTGTCAACAAAGACTGGGACGTGAACTGTGTTAGCACGCTGCCCTTTTGAGCCTTGTGTATTGATTTGAGTCCAGTTCAGAATGAAGGGATTATTGTGTTCCTGGAGCTTTTGGGAACTCTCTCTAACTCTCTCTTGAAAGCCTCCAGAGAATTGGCCTCCACTGCTTTCAGAGGCCGAGAATTCCACAGATTCACAACTCTCTGGGTGAAAAATATTTTCCTCATCTCCGTTCTAAATGGCTTACCCCTCATTCTTAAACTGTGGCCCCTGGTTCTGGACTCTCCCAACATGTTTCTTGCCTCTAGCGTGTACAAACCCTTAATAATCTTATCTGTTTCAATAAGATACCCTCTCATCCTTCTAAATTCCAGAGTAGTTAAATTGCAGTGGTAGAGACCCGGGTTCGATCCTGACTGTGGGTTCTGTCTGTACGGAGTTTGTACGTTCTCCCCGTGACCTGTGTGGGTTTTCCCCGAGACATTCGGTTCCCTCCTACACGCCAAAGACGTACAGGCTGGTAGGTTAACTGGCTTGGTTACAAAAATGTAAAATTGTCCCTGGTGTGTGTATGATACTGTTAATATGTGGGGATGGCTGGTCAGTGCAGACACAGTGGGCCGAAGGGCCTGTTCCCACGCTGTATCTCTAAAGACTAAAACACAAGGAAAGGCATGCTGTACATTTCAAAAATCAGTGTTCAGACCATTGGGTTTTTGACTACCCAGGTGGAATATGTCACAAGATATTGTTACCAATTATAAAACAAAATGTTATCACAAAAAACCAATGTTTTCAGTGGACTGAGTTCCTGGCACTAGAACACCCTGCAATTGGCAAATCACAACCTTATTAATATAAATTGATCAATTTGCAAATCCAGAGCAGATTAAGCAGCACCTGAAATAATTTTTATTTTTCGGTGTAAATCTACAAGCTCCTCAAAGGTCACTGAAAGCTTTAGCATTCTTCCGACATACCCATTTTCATAAGTTCATAAGTTCTAGGAGCGGAATTCGGCTATTCGGCATAATACATCTACTCCGCCATTCAATCATGGCAGATATATCTTTTGCTCTCAACCCCATTCTCCTGCCTTCTTCCCATAACCCCCGACACCCGTACTAATCCAGAAAATGCCAATCTCCGCCTTAAAAATATCCATTGATTTGGCCTCCACAGCCTTCTGTGGCAATAAATTCCACAGATTCACCACCCTCTGACTAAAGAAATTCCTCCTCATCTCCTTCCTCAAGGTACGTTCTTATATTCTGAGGTTATAGCTTCTGGTCCTAGACTCTTCCACTAGTGGAGACATCCTCTCCACATTCACCCTCTCCAGGCCTTTCATTATTCGCTACGTTTCAATGAGGTCCCTTCTAAACTCCAGCAAGTACATGCTTAGTGGCATCAAATGCTTAGCCTATGTTAACCCAATCATTCCCGGGATTGTTCTCGCCATTTTCAAGAATACTCTTCGTTTCTGATCATTAATGCTTGGGCTATTTTTGTTTTTAATTGTTGACGATAGTTGCCTCCTAGCTAAAACACTAGAGACGTAACAGTTGCTTGGGGTGGGAGATTGCAACCTTCACGTGGTCTGCCCTGTTTCGACGAATGCAATCAACCCGGCGTGCACAATCAAATAAGATCAAATAGAACAAGTTGTCCTACAACTTTAGGCTGTGCACGCCATACGCAAGAAGAAAAAGACCCAGTAGCATTAATATGTATTACTGAATAAAAACTACAAGGACAAAAGGGCAACCAATTCCTTTGCAATCTGTGCAAGAAAAAACTACTGCGAATATGTTGGGTTAGTAAGTTCTCAGCTTCCCAATACTTGGTTTCTCTTTAAAGTTTAGTTTAGTTTAGAGATACAGCGTGGAAACAGGCCCTTCGGTCCATCGTGTCCGTGCCGACCAGCGACCCCCGCACACTAACACTATCCCAACACACACTAGGGACAATTTACAATTAGTAACAAGCCAATTTGGCTTTGGATTGTGGGAGGAAACCGGAGCATTCGGGAGAAAACCCACCCCGGTCACAGGGAGAACGTACAAACTCCGTACAGACAGCACCCGTAGTCAGCATCGAACCCGGATCTCTGGCGCAGTGAGGCAGCAACTCTACCGCTGCGCCACCGTGCCGTGCTGGGGCTTGCCGTTCCAGCGCGGTAATCGGATTGGAAAACAACCAGCTAAAGCTCCAATAAAATCTTCGCCCAACATTTTGTTTAATCAACTGATCATCTTTTGTGAATCAAATTGGAGTTTTCAATCGTGGGCCAACAGAGACTGGGATGTGAACTGTGTTAACAAGCTGCCCTTTTGAGCCGTGTATTTGTTTGAGTCCAGTTTAGAATGAAGGGATTAGTGTGTTCCTGGAGCATCTGGGACGGCGCAGTGGTGCAGCGGTAGAGTTGCTGCCTTGCGGCGGCAGAGACCCGGGTTCGATCCTGACTGTGGGTGCTGTCTGTACGGAGTTTGCACGTTCTCCCCTTTGACCTCGTGGGCTTTCTCCGGTTGCTCCGGTTTCCTCCCACACTCCAAGGTCGTGAAGGCTTGTAGTTTAATTGGCTTCTGTAAAAAAATTGCCCCCTAGCGTGTAGGGTAGAGTGAACTCGGTGGGCCGAAGGGCCTGGTTCCACGCTGTATCTTTAAACTAAACTAAACTGAACTTGCCCTGGCTGAGAGGAAGAGGGCAGGTGTGTGGATAACTCTTTAAAGTCTCAGTCCCCCAATCCTCCACTGATTCCCACAGTTATTACCTGAACTGAGCCAGTTTCTCCAGGTTTTCGTGTCTATCTTTGGTTTAAACCAGCATCTGCAGTTCCTTCCGACACCATTATACTTTTAACAGGCTGAGCGAGATGCTAAACTCAAATGGGTCGGTCCTCTTATATGTAAAACAAAAATCATTGGTATAATGGATAGAGTGGATGTGGAGAGGATGTTTCCACTTGAGGGTGAGTCTATGACTAGAGGTCATGGCCTCAGAATTAAAGGACGTTCTTTTAGGAAGGAGATGAGGAGGAATTTCTTTGGTCAGATGGTGGTGAATCTGTGAAATTCTTGGCCACAGAAGGGTGCGGAAACAAAGACAGTGGATAAATTGAAGGCAGAGATAGACAGGTTCTTGATTAGTACAGGTATCAGAGGTTATGGGGAGAAGGCAGGAGAATGGGGATAGGAGGGAGAGATAGATCAGCTATGATTGAATGGTGGAGTAGACTTAGTGCGGCGAATGGCCTAATTCTGCTCCTATCACTGATGATCTTATGATCTTATGATAATTTAACCCAGTTGAATCCTTTTAGTTGAGGCAGGTACATAGTGTTATTTTGCATCTGAGTGCGTTATAGATGACGTGTGAGTACTTTGTTCATACTGAGGCCTCAGTCTCAATATGCTTTCCATTTCCAGCACATCTTTCCCTCACTTAATACAAACACTTTAATAGACTTTACCTTGCACTAAACGTTATCCCCTTCATCATGTATCATTACACTGTGGATGGCTTGGTTGCCATCACGTATTGTCTTTCCATTGACTGGTTAGCCGCAACAAAAGCTTTTCACTGTACCTCGGTACACGTGACTATAAACTAGACTTAACTAAACAAGGAACTGCATATGCTGGTTTACAAAAAAAAAGATACAAAATGCTGGAGTAACTCAACGGGTCAGGCAGCCTGACAAAATAAATACTACTGGATACAAGTATAGGAAATACATGATGTTACTACCAATGTGTACGAAGGAACTGCAGATGCTGGTTTACATTGTAAACACAAAAAACTGGAGTAACTCAGCGGGACAGGCAGCATCTCTGGAGAGAAGGAAGGGGTGACGTTTCGGGTCGAGACCCTTCTTCAGACTGAGAGTCAGAAGAAGGGTCTCGTCCCGAAACGTCACGCCTTCCTTCCTTCTCTCCAGAGATGCTGCCTGTCCTGCTGAGTTACACCAGCTTTTTCAGTTGCTACCAATGGAAAACGTACAGCGTTTTTCATGCTTCTGAAGCGACGCAGGAAACACATTTTTTTAATGAGTTAAAAATCTCTAACACCAATAACTTACCTCTCCAGGCACTTTGGTCAATAAAACAAAGTACTTCGCACTTTCTGGGGTAATCATCTCCCCCCCCCCCCCCCCCCCCCCCCCCCCCCACCCCCCCCAATCCCCCCACCCCATCCCCTGCACAGCAGCCAATAAATCACCTTGAAGAGCTGGATTCGCACAAAATATCCATCAATTTACAAAGCTAACAGAACAGAATAAAATACAGTCACTGACAGTGGTGCCTGGAGTTAATTACAGAGCAAACTACCTCAGTGACTGTTGTGGGTGCAGAAGCCCATGAGCTACAGACTGCTGATACTGCCATGCTTTGTTTAGTAGCAGCTGGTCCCCATAAAACAGCCTCAGGGGAAGAGGCTAATCTTAAAACCAAGACCGTAATCCTAGATTTTCCCTGCCCTATCTAAACTAATTCTATTAATTATAGAAACACGCATTACAGGCGATCGACATCACACTTCAAAGTTAGCTGCTGGGTTTTTTTTGTGAAAGGACGGCTCAAAGTGCTGGAGCAACTCGGCGGGTCAGGCATGCGCGGGGATCTCTGGTTGGTGCGGACTGCGCAGCGGTGGAGTTGCTGCCTCACAGAGACCAGAGACCCGGGTTCGATCCTGACCATGGGGGGCACTGTCTGTACGGAGTTTGTACGTTCTCCCAGTGTAGGTGAGGGTTTTCCCCGGGTGCTCTGGTTTCGTCCCACATAGACATAGAAAATAGGTGCAGGAGGAGGCCATTCGGCCCAGCACCGCCATTCATTGTGATCATGGCTGATCGTCCCCAATCAATAACCCGTGCCTGCCTTCTCCCCATATCCCTGGATTCCACTTGCCCCTGGAAGCTGTGCAAGTTAACTCCACCAGCCCCTAGAGCTCTATCTAACTCTCTCTTAAATCCATCCAGTGATTTGGCCTCCACTGCCCTCTGTGGCAGGGAATTCTACAAATTCACAACTCTGGGTGAAAACGTTTTTTCTCACCTCAGTCTTAAATGGCCTTCTCTTTATTTTAGGACTGTGGCCCCTGGTTCTGGACTCGCCCAACATTGGGAACATTTCCTGCATCTAGCTTGACCAGTCCTTTTATAATTTTATATGTTTCTATAAGATGCCCCCTCATCCTTCTAAACTCCAGTAAATACAAGCCTAGTCTTTTCAATCTTTCCTCACATGACAGTCCCGCCATCCCACACTCCAATGATGTACAGGTTTGTGGGTTAAATGGCTTCAGTAAAATTGTGAATTGTCCCTAGTGTGTAGCAGAGTGCTCGTGTACGGGGTGATGGCCGGTGGGCCTGGACAGTTTCCGCACTGCATCTCTAAAGTCTGAAGTTAGAATTATGCTAGAAAAGTGACGATGGTAAAGGAAACAGGCCATTGTTAGCTGTTTGTTGGGTGAGAACGAGAAGCTGGTGCGACTTGGGTGGGGGAGGAATAGAGAGAGAGAGGGAATGCCGGGGCTACCTGAAGTGAGAGAAATCAATATTCATACCACTGGGCTGTAAGTTGCCCAACCGAAATATGAGATGCTGTTCCTCCAATTTGCATTTAGTCTCACTCTGACAATGGAGGAGACGGAGGATAGAAATGTCTGTGCAGGAATGGCAAGGGGAATTAAAGTGACCAGCAACCGGGGGATCAGGTAGAAACATAGAACATAGAGAAATTGGTGCAGGAGTTGGCCATTCGGCCCTTCGAGCCATTCAATATGATCATAGTTGATCATCTAAAATCGGTGTCCTGTTCAAGATTTCAAGAGATATTATTGTCATGTGTCCCAGATAAGACAATGAAATTCTTGCTTTGCTTCAGCACAACAGAATATGGTAGGCATGAATACACAACGGATCAGTGTGTCCATATACCATTATATTAAGTGTTCAAGAAGGAACTGCAGATGCTGGAAAATACACAAAAATACTGGGGAAACTCAGCGGGGGCAGCAGCATCTATGGAGCGAAGGAAATAGGTGACGTTTCGGGCCGAAACCCTTCTTCAGACTGATAGGGGGCGGGGGGGGGAAGAAGGAAGGAAAAAGGGAGGAGGAGGAGCCCGAGGGCGGGGGAATGGGAGGAGACAGCTTGAGGGTTAAGGAAGGGGAGGAGACAGCAAGGGCTAGCAAAATTGGGAGAATTCAATGTTCATGCCCGCCGGACGCAGCCTACCCAGGCGGAATATAATATACCATATAATATAATGTACCATTATATAAATATATGCACACATGTATAAATGAACAGATAAAGTGCAAATAAACAGATAATGGGCTATTAATGTTCAGAGTTGAGTTTAATAGCCCGATGGCTGTGGGGAAGTAGCTATTCCTGAATTTTTCCAGATTTTACCCATATCCCTTGATTCCGTTAGCCCAAAGAGCTAAATCTAAGCGGGCTGCGCGAAGGTGTTCCACGAAGCGATGGCCCAGCCTACGTTTGGTCTCGCACTGTGCTGGGGTTGCCGTCTGCGTACAGAACTGTCCCCATGTCTCTTTGGAAATCCGGTCTGCAGCCGCTCATCTGCAGCGAACAACAGCAGCATTATGGGAAAAAAAACGCATTTACAGAGCTGCACACTGGGACCGCACGTTCACACGACACACAAATTGAGTGTTGGTTAGATTGTCCTCCAGGGGCCAATATGACCTCTAATTATATTGGAATTGAAACCAGATTTCCTTTCGAAAACGCTGCAAAGAAAGTTGAAAGTGTCTCTGGACGTTTGAGTTACTGCTTTGAAAATCTGCATCAGTTAACAATTGAGGCAGTGCAAGCTGAAGAATGTTACTTGGATTAAAGCTCTGCTTTGTGTCAAGGTTTTAGTTGGGATGTATGTCGTTCGTGTCAAGGTCAAACATCTTCTTGCTGGGAGATGGAGCTAATCTACTTTATTGCCTCCGCCCAGTAACGTCAGCTCTCCGTGTTCCATGCAGTCAGATGTTATAAACCAGTCCTAGCGGAAAGAGTGAAACAAATGTACAAATATGTTTCACCGGAGAAGAGACAGATCCCTCTTTGCAGTTCGCCCGTGACATAGTTTGTGAATGCTTTTGTTGGTGTGGTTTATTGCCGTTCCTCCTTTGGGGCCGCACGGTGGCGCAGCGGTGGAGTTGCTGCCTTACGCTTACATCCGCCAGAGACCCGGGTTCGATCCCGGCTACGGGTGCTGTCTGTACGGAGTTTGCACGTCCTCGCCGTGACCTGCACGGGGTTTCTCCAAGATCTTCGGTTTCCTCCCACACTCCAAAGACGTGCAGGTTTGTAAAAAATTGTCCCTGGTGTGTGCAGGATAGTGTTAATGTGCAGGGATCGCTGGTCAGTGCAGACTCGGTGGGCCGAAGGGCCTGTTTCCGCGCTGTATCTCTAAACTAAACTAACCCCCCCCCCCCACATCCCTCATTTTCTCCACTCCAATAATTGACATTAGTTTAGAGATACAGCGCGGAATCAGGCCCTTCAGCCCACCGAGTCCGCGCCGACCAGCGATCCCCGCACACTAACACTATCCTACACACACGAGGGACAATTTACAAATTTAACAAGCCAATTAGCCTGCAAACCTGTACGCCTTGGGAGCGTGGAAGGAAACTGGAGATCCTGGAGAAAACCCATGCTGGTCACGGGAAGAACGTGCAAACCCCGTACAGACATCACCCGTGGTCAGGATCGAACCCGGGTGTCTGGCGCTGTGAGGCAGCAACTCTACTGCAGCGATACTGTATTGAATGACAAATATTTGTTTTTAGAATTGTGCCTCCATTCTAACCTTACCACCGGCGTGAGACAGGCTTGCCCTCATCAGCTAGTGAGAAACACTGGACACTCAATGTCAAACAAACTAGCTGAACTCTGATTTGGCAAACAATGCTTGTTATTTTTATGCATTTTCTTCTATCCATTTCATATGTTTTAACAGAAAACATTGAGAAAATAAACATTGAGATTGATGCACATTCAACAAGCTTACTAAATCATTCATTTCCTAGAATTTGTACAAATAACCAATCTGTCACTTGGCCTAGAATGCCTACCACTGCTTTGGGACTTGTTACAACACTTCACTACGTGTGGTCATCATGTTAAGAGCTTGCATCAAAGGTTTGAAGACTTTCATTTTAGTTTTAGAGACACAGCACGGAAACAGGCCCTTTGGCCCACCGAGTCCGCACCAGCCAGTGATCCCCGCATCAAGATTATCCTACACACACTAGGGACAATTTACACTTATACCAAGCCAATTAACCAACAAACCTGTGGGAGTGTGGGAGGAAACCCAAGATCGCGGAGAAAACCCACCCCGGCCACAGGGAGAACGTTCAAACTCCGTACAGACAGCACCCGTGATCGGGATCGAACGCGGGTCACTGGCGCTGCACGCGCTGTGAGGCAGCAACTCTACCGCTGCGCCACCGTGCCGCCGATTGCTATTGTTTGAAAACGCTCACCTCCAGATTCACGGACAGTTTCTTCACAGCTTTTATCAGGTGACTGAATCATCCATTCCACGACCAGAGAGCAGTCCTGAGCTACTATCTACCTCAGTGGAGACCCTCAGCCTTACCTTGCACTAAACATTTATTCCCTTGTACTGCACTGTAAAAGTATTGTAATACACTGTACACACGCTGTACACTGTAAATGTACTGTAATACACGGTACACACGCTGTACACTGTAAATGTACTGTAATACACGGTACACACGCTGTACACTGTAAATGTATTGTAATACACGGTACACACGCTGTACACTGTAAATGTATTGTAATACACTGTACACACAAATGTACTGTAATACACTGTACACACGCTGTACACTGTAAATGTATTGTAATACACGGTACACACGCTGTACACACAAATGTACTGTAATACACTGTACACACGCTGTACACTGTAAATGTACTGTAATACACTGTACACATGCTGTACACTGTAAATGGCTCGATAGTAATCATGTGTTGTCTTTCCGCTGACTAGATTGCAGGCAACAAAAGCTTTTCACAGTACCTCGGTACACATGACAATAAACTAAACCGAAACTGAAAGATATCCATATCCAGTGGTGGTCTATTTATCAGCCAGTGTGCGGAGTAGCATCGGCCTGCTCCTACTTCTCCCTGCTCCCGTCCAGAAGCATGGGAGCGCGCACCACCAGACCCACAAGAAGCCCAGACCATCAGACACACCAACCTCCCATCCATTGACTCCGTCTACACCCCACACTGCCTCGGCAAGGCCAGCAGCACAATCACGCACCAGTCTCACCCTGGCCACTCCCTCTTCGCCCCTCTCCCATCAGGTAAGAGGTACAGACAGAAGCGTGAAAACGCACACCTCCAGATTCAGGGACAGTTTCTTCCCAGCAAGTGAGCCGTCCTCTCACCAACTAGAGAGTGATCCTGACCCACCATCTACCTCACTGGAGATCTTCGAACTATCTTTAATCGACATTTATTGGACTTGACCTTGCGCTAAACATTGTGTCCTTTATCCTGTCTCTGTACACTGTGGGCAGCTTGATCGTCATCATGGATAGTGTTTTTGCTGACAGGATAGCACGCAACAAAGAGCTTTTCACTGTACCTTGACTCATGCATCACAGGAAACCCAGCCTATTTTTGTCGAGGTAGGAGAGCAATTTGGAGGGGAACATGCAGGCGGTGGTGTTTGGTGGTGTATGTACATTGGTGTCCTCACCCTTGGTGGGTGTGGGTTGTGGGTGGGGGTGGGGTCGTTGAAGTTACCTAACTATGACTGACTCTGTGCAGTTTGTCGAGGGCGTACTCGCACCAACCGTGGTGAGCTAGTGGTGGTGGGGAATGAACGGTTAAAGTGGTCGAATGGGTGTCGGTCAAGCAGGCTGCTTTGTCCTGGGTGGCCTCGAGCTCAAAGACAGACACAAAATGCAGGAGCAACTCAGCGGGACAGGCAGCATCTCTGGAGAGAAAGAATGGGTGACGTTTCGGGTCGAGACCCTTCCTCAGACCCAAGCTTCATGCTTTGTAACTGCACCTATCCAGGTTTAGTCTAGTTTAGCTTGGAGATGCAGAGACAGGCCCTTCGGCCCACCGAATCAACACTGACCAGCGATCCCCGCACACGAGGGACAATTTACAATTTTACCGAAGCCTATTAGCAAACCTTTATGTCTTTGGAGTGTGGGAGGAAACCGGAGCTCCCAGAGAAATCCCACACAGGACATGGAGAGGACGTGCAAACTCCGTACAGACAGCACCCGTGGTCAGGATCAAACCCGGGTCTCTGGCGCCGTAAGGCAGCAACTCTACCGCTGCGCCACCATGCCACCCTTTTGATTGCAAGTAATACTAAATCTCCTCACTTGGGCTCCAGCATTCATTTTGTTCGACAAGCTGCTACGTTACTGGAGTATGTGGGAAGGAATTGCAGATGCTGGTTCAAACCGAAGAAAGACACAAAATGCTGGAGTAGCTGAGCGGGGACAGGCAGCATCTCTGGAGAGTAGGAACGCAGACCCTGCTTCAGACTGGAGTCTGTGGGGTGACTTTGTGGTCGACATGCAGGCGATGCGGAAAATAGATCAGATCAGTTTAACAAAAGCCCCATAGCAGAAGCGTCCACGTGGAGGGGACTGGAAACTGGAAGTATCCCGAGCTAATTCTGCTACCAGCGTCATCATCTATTGCAACAAGTGACGGCTCCCACTGATTGTCGCCGGAAGCTTGCGTCCTTTTCAGGACGGACGATGACAGCGATGTCAACATTTGTAACATGGAAGACGGACACGAAAGGAGAAGAAGTTTCACAAAAAAGATGCCACTGTTTCAGTGAAAGGGCTGCCAGTCGGGAGAGCTCCAGGTTGGCGCCAGGGTAAACCAGACCGGCCTTGGGCTGGTGCCCCGCTGATAAATGCCAGCACAAACAACCACCAAACCCATATTCCCCACGCCCTTCCAAGGTCCCACCTTTTCTCCCACCTTTTTTTTCCAGCTTACTGTCACCAACCTCTCTTCCCCAGCGAAACTCCGGGAAAGGTGCTTTCACAACTTAAATTTAGAAGGAAATAGGCAAACACGGAGTCTCGCAAACCCTCCCTTGTTTATTTGATTACTGATCTAATATTATGGCATGCGTCATAGCATAAAGTGTCGCTTCAGTATTTTACTCAGTCTGAATTTTTTTTTAGGAGGTGCAACTCGGAAACAGGCCCTTCGGCCCACCGAGTCGGCGCCGACCAACAATCGCCCGCACGCTAGTTCTGTCCTACACAATTTACAGAAGCCAATTCACCTGCAAACCTGAACGTGGGAGGAAGCCGGAGCACCCGGAGAAAACCCACCTGGTCACAGGGAGAATGTGCAAACTCCGCACAGACAGCACCCGTGGTCAGGATCGAACCCGGGTCTCTGTCAATTTATGACATTGTCAGAGAGGCTAACGAGAAACTTCTTCCTTCCCCTTCATTGAGAATTATATATAGCCTTCTGAAAATTGTGTGCTTTATGTTCGAAAATAAACCAATGTACCAAATTTGCTGAACATAATTCTAGTTTGACAAAAAGAGTTGACTGCTTAACGTAAAGACTCCGAATGGTTAACACTTGAATATTTTAAACCATGGGTTGATATCAGTGCTGTTCACTGTCACTGTTTTAATAAAGTTATAATCAAAGACTTAGTAGGCCCCTCTCGGTCATGACTGACCATGGGCGATGTCATATGGAGGACAAGCCTGGGCAGTGTCATATGGAGGACAGGCTGTCGCCCATGCAGCACGTCCCCCCCCCTCTCCACGTTGCTGATCGATCCAAAGGAACAGCAGGACCGTTACAGTTTGGCACCAGCGCCGTCGCAGGAGCTGCCAGAGCGAGGTTGTAGGCAACGACGAACTGCCTTAGGGGCCCCGACTCCGGATTTTCTTGAGGTTTACTCCTGGAGCCTTTTCCATGACTGGATATGGCCACAAGGCAGTGGAGGTTTTAAATCAGAGTTCTCCCTCCCCTAGGTACACAAAAACGCTGGAGAAACTCAGCGGGTGCAGCAGCATCTATGGAGCGAAGGAAATAGGCAACGTTTCGGGCTGAAACCCTTCTTCAGACTGATGGGGGGTGGGGGGAGGTGGGGAGAAGAAAGGGAAAAAGGAGGAGCAGTTATAGAGGAGGTTGTGAAACTGTCTCCAGAGGGAGGAGGAGAACTTCTTCAAAGTAGGCATATCTTGAGGAGATTCCACAGTGGAGTAGACAAACTATTTAAGAAGGAACTATTTTCCCTCTCCTAGATGAACTGCCTTCCCAGGCTGACGAGCCCCATCTGCCCAAGACTCGTGGGGGCGGAAGCATCTACCTTCCCGTGCAGGTCCATAGCACCTGCCCACTGCCACAAATCAAAGACTATTCACAATGAATATGGCACATTTTAAGCAACTGTAAATTTGAGACCGAAATAATTTATTATTGTCAGTGGGGCTATTATGAGATTTCCACTTTCCCTTCATCCCTTCATTACTGAGAGCTTTCCAAAAATCGTGCACTTTGCTTTCTAAAAATGTCAACTCTCGGTTGTAATAGGTCTTCTCCCATTAAACGAAAAAGCTATATTTCCACTTTAATAGACAGTGGTTCAAAGGACATCCGCAAGACATTGAAACTGTATCCATTCCCGACATCCTCCAATCCATCATTGCGACAGGAAGATTATTACATGTCGATTTTGAGGGAGCACATTTTTTGACGGACGGGGAAGTTCTTGAAAGCCGTTGAAATGACGTGGAAGTATGTCGAAGGAAAGAGAACTTTCACTAAAGTGTGCTTGAGTTTTAATCAGTGGCGGCTGAGCTGATGTTCAGGATACAATGACGTTTTAACACGGAACCTAATAGCCCTGTCCCACTGTACGAGTTCATCCAAGAGCTCTCCCGAGTTTAAAAAAAATCAAACTCGTAGTAAGCACGTAGAATGAACGTAACGGGTACGTCGGAGCTCGGGGACGTCTCTTAGCGGCTCGTAACGCTAACGGCAGGTACTCGGGAGACACGGTTAGTTCGGGAAGACTCCATGTTGAAAAAAGTCCACGAGAGCCCCGAGTACCCGCGAGTGGCCATTACCGTAAATCTCCGAGTTCGAATCAGGGAGAACTCTTGAATTAGTTTCTACAGTGGGACAGACCCTTAAGTATCAGAGAAGATAATTTCCAAGGCCAATTTCCAAAGTTTGGAAAATGATCAAACAAGCACAAACATTTGGATGAATCTAATGCATCTAACATGTGGGTAGCACGGTGGCGCAACGGGAGAGCTGCTGCTTTACAGCGCTAGACTTCCATGCTCAACCCTGACCACGGGCGCTGTCTGGACGGAGTTTGCACGTTCTTCCCGTGACCGCGTGGGTGCTCAGGTTTCCTCCCTCATTCCAAAGACGTGCAGGTTTGCAGGTTAATTGGCTTCTGTAAATTGTCCCTAATGACAATAGACAATAGACAATAAGCGCAGGAGTAGGCCATTCGGCCCTTTGAGCCGGCACTGCCATTCAATGTGATCATGGCTGATCATCCCCAATCAGTACCCCATTCCTGCCTTCTCCCCATATCCCTGACTCCGCTATTTTTACGAGCCCTATCTAGCTCTCTCTTGAAAGCATCCAGAGAATCTGCCTCCACCGCCCTCTGAGGCAGAGAATTCCACAGACTCACCACTCTCTGTGAGAGTTGGATTGAGTTGGATAGCACCAGTGATTGTGTATATGCGTGTATATGTGTATATATACACAGGCTGAACTTTTAAAATATTGTTTACAGTGTACTATGTGTACATATTCTGTTGCGCTGCAGTGTTCTATCTGGGACATCGGACTATAAAACACTCCTGACTATTGACTAATAGTAAAATGTAACGGCACTCTGTTTAGAAGTTTCAAATCAATAGTCCAAATATATACAGCAGGATGCGAACAGGAGCGTGAAGAAGTTCAACAGCACATGGATTTATGCTTCGGCCACTTGGAAATGTGAAATTTAAGAAGAACTTGAGTGAGTGCCAGTAACAGGTTGGCAGAGGTAACACAGTTTCTTCATCATTGACAGACTCCTGCACATCTGTTCAACTCAAACTGCTTTGGACATTTCGTTACGCGACTTTAATCTTGTACAGTTGTGATACCTGCTCTTGCAGGCAAAGAAAATGATGAACCTTAAAACATGTATCCGTGAACTTGGTTCTGCACTGCAGACATTAGATGGTAAATATCTTCCAACATTTGACTGATATTCGTTTTCATTAGTGATGGGAGCAGAATAAGGCCATTCGGCCCATCAAGTCTACTCCGCCATTCAATCATGGCTGATCTACCTCTCCCTCTCTAACCTCATTCTCCTGCCTTCTCCCCATAACCCCCGACACCCGTACTAATCAAGAATCTTTCTGACTCTGCCTTAAAAATATCCATTGACTTGCCCTCCACAGCTTCCAGGGGCAAGTGGAATCCAGGGATATGGAGAGAAGGCAGGCACGGGTTATTGATTGGGGACGATCAGCCATGATCACAATGAATGGCGGTGCTGGCTCGAAGGGCCGAATGGCCTCCTCCTGCACCTATTTTCTATGTTTCTATGTTTCTCACCGAAGTTGCACCAGCTTCTCGTTTTCACACTACAAACAGCTAACAATGGCCAGTTTCCTTTATCATCATTACCTTTTTGCATATCTTTTATTCATTGTTCTTTATCTCTCCACATCATCGTCTATATCTCTTGTTTCCCTTTATCCCTAACCAGTCTGAAGAAGGGTCTCCACCCGAAACGTCACTCATCCCTTCTCTCCAGAGATGCTGCCTGTCCCGCTGAGTTACTGCAGCCTTTGGTGTCTATTTCCGATTAAAGATAGGTTACAGGTCTCCACTCAGGTGGGTGGGAGGTCAGGACCGCTCTCTGGCTGGTGGTGGCATTAAGCAGCAGCGTTGGAGTTGAATGCTTCGGATTTCCTGAGCCAAAAACATCGCTGTTGTTTTTACAAGACAGTTGGAGTCTATTCTTTGACTTGTAAGGATTGCTTCGAGTGAAATAATTAAATTGGAAGAGCCGCGAGCCAAAGGTTTAACGCACGGGCCAAATCCAACAAAACTTTACAGAAGAGGTTTATACAAAGAGCCATCTTTATACAGCCACGTGCCCAAAGCCAAGTCATTTTAAAGCAATTTACAGCTCATCGAGGACCTTTGAAATGTAGTCACTTGGGATTGTCGGAAATGGGGCAATTAATTTAAGCGCAGCGAGGTACCTCAAAAAAACAATGAGGTAAAGATGGATTTCTTTTTATGATGTTGTTTGAAGGATAAGAGGTGGGAAATTCCCCCGCTCCTCTTTAAATTCCAGGCTGGGAATCTCTTCCACGGCTGACAGGAGAGATCGGGCCGTAACGTGGTGTCTCCGCTGGAGAGTGAAACTGTGCGACATTCATCAAGTCGACTCGTTAATGTTCTGCGTCAACTCAACTTTATGCCCAGGCGTTTGGAGAGTGAACTTTGACCCACCACCTTCAGAGGGAAAGGTCGCATGGTTTTGGTCACGGCCATTAGTGGGGAGTCTGTGCCAAAGCAACGAGGAAAGCAAACCGGAGAGAGAAAGAGTGATAAAGGCAGTAAGGAGAAAAGCAAAGAGGGGCCTCCTGGCCGTGAATACTCAGGTGGTCGGGCAGCGCGTGTGGAGGGAGGAACAGTGCTCTCAATTCAGGCCACTGCCCTTTCATCAGGTAAAGTTAGAAATAGAAACATAGCAAATAGGTGCAGGAGTGGGCCATTCGGCTGCTCATCCAAAATCCGTACGCCACCATTTACGCCCCAATCTATCACACCTTTTGTCATTTAATCTGAAGTCTGAAGCATAAGGTCATAAGTGATGAGAGCAGAATTAGGCCATTCGGCCCATCAAGTCTACTCCGCCATTCAATCATGGCTGATCTATCAGATCTTTGGGTCAAGCAGGGTCTTGTTACTGTATGGTTAAATTGAAACGTCACCTATCCACGTTCTCCAGAGATGCTGCCTGACCCGCTGAGTTGCTCCAGCACTCTGTGAAACATCACCTATCCACATTCTCCAGAGATACTGACTGACCCGCTGAGTTGCTCCAGCACTCTGTGAAACGTCACCTATCCACGTTCTCCAGAGATACTGACTGACCTGCTGAGTTGCTCCAGCACTCTGTGAAACGTCACCTATCCATGTTCTCCAGAGATACTGACTGACCCGCTGAGTTGCTTCAGCTCTTTGTGTCTTCATTAGTACGTCAACATCTACATCTCTGACATGTAGTAATCAAGAATCTATCTATTTCTGCCTTAAATGGCTTGGCCTCCACTGCCTTCTGACTGAAGAAATTCCTCCTTATCTCCTTCCTGAAAGAACATCCTTTAATTCTGAGGCTATGACCTCTAGTCCTAGACTCTCCCACTAGTGGGAACATCCTCTCCACATTACCTCCATCCAAGCCTTTCATTATTCTCTACGTTTCAATGAGGACCCCCTCATCCTTCTAAACTCCAGTGAATATGGGCCCAGTGCCTTCAAACGCTGGTGATGAAAAACAACAGCCATCAATTTAACCATACAGTAACAAGTTACCGTGACAACTAAGTTTGGTTTAGTTTAGTTTTGAGTTCAGAGTTTAAAGATCCAGCACAGAAACAGGCCCTTCTGCCCACTGAGCCCGCACCGACCAGCGATCCCTGCACACTAGGGACAATTTATCATTTTACCAAAACCAATTAACCTATAAACCTGCACGTCTTTGGAGTGTGAGTGGAAACCGGAGCACCCGTAGAAAACCCACGCGGCCGTATGGACAGCGCCCGCGATCAGGATCCAACCCGGGATTCTCTAGCGCTGTAAGGCGGCAACTCTACCGCTGCGCCAACATGCGGCCCTTACTGACAACTAAATATCCCACTTGAATGGTAAATACTCTGCTCAGACCAGAGGCTGAAAGGTATGTTCGGAAATATCGTGAACGAATTTACTGCTGGGTTAACTTGTAACTCATAACTATTTATAAAAATTGTGCTGGGTTTATTGCAATTAATAACCTAAAAAAAGTAGAGTCATGGAAAATGTCTGCTTTGAATAATGTTGTAATTCATGGGTTATTACTGACATTCATGGGGTATAACATATCGGAATTTAGGACCTTGAAAATCATTTTTATTACCCCTATCACTTGAATGATGGAATCCCCGTAGAATTACCCGCAGAGAAGTCAATTTTGAAATAATCGGGAATAAAAGACAATGCGATGTAGTCTATAAAACCGCAGGGAGCTGATTCAGATGTTGGAATGGTTTTCGAGTTGTATTTTTATAATGTAAAGGACAGAATTACGACCTTACAACACAGACCTTAGTCAGGTATATCTGAAGGTGAGGACGACATAGTTAATTTATTTTGGCAAAGCACTTAATCCATATTTCAAACAGGAACGTGCCAAGCTCAATAAACATAATAAAGCATTTAAGAGGGGAATAGCTGAGACATTAATATCTCATAGTAAAGGGCCTGTCCCACTTTGTTTTCAGCGACTTGCCGGCACCCGTCATAGTCTCAGCAGGTTGCCGAACATTTTCGAACATGTTGAAAATCCAGGGGCAACCAGAAAAAGGCACGACTCTTTGGGCCACTGCAAACGACCAAACAGGCGTCACCCCGCGACATGAATTGAACATTTTCGGCAACCTGCTGCGACTATGACGGTGCCGGCAAGTCGCCGAAGAAATCGCGTAAGTGGGACAGGCCCTTCACCATCGTACACGAAGACTCAAGCAATTAAAAACTGCTGATTGCCCAAAACTAAGGGCTTTCAAAACTTTTTTTTTAAATGTTTAAACGTCTTCATTGCAAGTTTCCAAAACTGGAGGATCAGAGTGGAAACCAGTTACTTTTCACTGTTTGGTTCAGTCTGATGGCAGCACAAATCTTTCGCTACTAGAAAGTTTTCATTACCTCAGTATTGTTCAACGTGATTTACCGTCAGTGAAATACTGCTTGGAAAGTGCGTGCGCAAACACAAATGCCATTTTGTTAATGCCCAAAATAGTCTCACAAACAGCAAATAATGAAAAGTAAATCTGTATTTTTTTTCATTTTCTGATGATGGTGTTTGAATAATATTGGCCAAAGTATATTTTCTTCACGTAATTTTGGAGGATATTTATCTGCATCAGAGATAAAGACTGGGCATTCATTCATCAACTGTCACCTCCAGTTCAATTCAGGCTCATTGTCCTATGACGTATGATCTGAGATTACGTGCGTATTATAAAAGCAATAGCCAAGAAAGCACATCAGCGCCTCCATGTCCTTCGAAGGCTTAGGAGGCTTGGCATGTCCCCAACAACTCTCAGCAACGTCCACAGATGCGCCGTTTTAAAGAAAGCATTTTATCGGGATGCATCACAGCATGGTTTGGGAACAGCTCCAGCCAAGCCCGCAAGAAATTGTAGAGTTGTGGACGCACTATCACGCGAACCAACCTCCCTTCCACCGACTCCATCTACATGTCACGCAGCCTCGGCAAGGCCGCCCGCATTAGCAAGAACCAGTCTCACCCCGGTCACTCCTTCTTCTCCCCTCTCCCACCAGGCAAGAGGTACAGAAGTGTGAGAACGCACGCCTCCAGATTCAGCCTTCAGATTCAGCTTCTTCCCAGCTATCAGGCAACTGAGCCATCCTACCATCAACTACAGAGCGGTTCCAACCTCCCATCTGCCTCATTGGGGACTCTCAGACTTTCTTTAATTGGACTCTACGGCACTTTACATTGCAATTTATACCCTTTCTCCTGTATCTGTACACTGTGGACGGCTTGATTGTAATCATGTACCGTCTTTCTGCTGAATGGACAGCACGCAACAAAAATCTTTTCACTGTACCTTGGTACACTGGACAATAATAAAGTAAACTAAATAATGTACGGTGGGACTTGAATTCCCGACCTAAATCTTGATTCTGGTCACGAGTGCTCCCATTGAGGCAACACCAAAATCAAATTGCTTCCAGAGGTGAATATATATTTAGCATGCTTCGAATATAACATTAATACTTAATCTTTGAAATGCATTCCTAGTACACAACTGTAGGCAACAGATATAACTAGTTGCTTAAACACTTTAACTACATAACCGGTTGCTAAACACTTTAACTCCGCCTCCCGTTCCCAGACTGACCTTTCTTTCCTGGGCCTCCTCCATTGTCAGAATGAGGCCCAGCACAAATTGGAGGAACAGCACATCATATTTCCGTGTGGGCAGTTTACACCCCAGCAGTATGAACATGGACTTCTCTAACTTCAAGTAACCCTTCCTTTCCCTCTCTCTCCATCCCCTCCCCCTTCCCAGTTCTCCGACCAGTCTTACTGTCTCCGACTACATTTTATCTGTTTGCTTTGTTGTCACCTTCTCCCAACAAACAATGATCTATTCTACATTTTCCCTGATCTCCATTCCCTTTGTCCTATTTTCACACCTTACACTTCCTTAGCTATACACTTCCCACTCCCCTGACATCAGCCTGAAGATGGGCCTCGACCCAAAACGTTTCCCATTCCCTTCTCTCCAAAGATGCTGCCTGTCCCGCCGAGTTACTCCAGCATTTTGTGTCTGCTTCGATTTAAACCAGCATCTGCAGTTCCTTCCTACAAATATAACTGAGATGCAGCCAAGCTAATGGAGTCCTTAGCTTGGAATCAATCTTTAGACTTGGCTCCAAACAATGTCAGGATGACTGTTACTTCATCAAAAAATATGAGGCCAAGAATTTAACATATGAGTTTTGTCAATTTGCTTGTCTCAGAGCTGAGCTCAGCAAAAAAATTCACTAAGTAAGTTTGATACTAAGCAGGGACTGCATTTTATTGATTGGGTCAGTTCTGCAATATTTGGTTTCTGCAGCCAACAAAAAGATTCAATGCAATTCCAACATCAATCGTATGCGTCAGTCTCTCAGTTCGACCGGTGAAATGAATTCTGAAACGACTTTCTTCGCTGCGAAATGTCTCGGTGAAAGAAACTCCACTCCATGCTTTCCAAACGCGTATCCGATGGGAAGAAAATTATCGGCATTCACAAGAGAAATCCTTCACACACTCACCTTCGAAGACATTTCTTGTTGAATGGTACTATGTTCATGATATATGTATTTTTATTTCTATTTATTTTTTACTGCACACTGAATGGACACTGGTTGAGCAACGTTTTTTTGTTTCCTCTGGGTATGTGAGTACTCAGGAAAATGACAATAAAGATATACTATACTATACTATACTATTGTTGACATGGTTCATTACATTACAGAACAAAGTTAAATGAAGAATTTTCTCTCACGTTATAATGGATTAACTCATTCCTTCTTTTAACAAAATGTGCTGTTTATCATTACTGATGTCAAGGGAGCCATACAACACGGAAACAAGCCACTCGGCCCAACTTGTCCATGGTGACCAAGATACGGTCATAAGTTCTAGGAGTAGATTTAGGCCATTTGGCCCATCAAGTGTACTCCACCATTCAAACACGGCTGATCTATCATTCCCTCTTAACCCCATTCTCCTCCCTTCTCCCCTGACCCCTGACTCCATATTCACCAGTCCTACTAACAGGGCCCATATTTGGCCCATATCCCTCTAAACATTTCCTATCCATGTATCCATGTCCAAATGCCATTTAAATGTTGATTTTAGTCTCAACTACCTCCTCTGGCAGTTTGTTCCACATACCAACCATCCATGTGAAAAATGTGCCCCTCAGGTTCCTATTAAACCTTTCCCCTCTAACCGGAAGCCTATGTCACCTGCTTCCTGTTTCCGCTATTCTGGGTAAAAGGCTGAGTGCATTGACGCTACCTATCCCACTCATGACCTTATACACCTCTATAAGATCATTCCTCAGTTTCCTGCGCTCCAAGGCATAAAGTCCCAATCATGTCCGATGTCAACTCGATCCTGGAGAGGGGATCAAGAATGCTGGATTTTGCCATTGCTGGATTATGCCATTTGCCAAATGCCATCTTTCACCCACATCCAAACATGCTGACACACAACCCTGAAATAACCTTAGCACAAGATTCTCAGGTGATGGATCTTTTAATATGGAAATTGGAATCTGGCAACGGAAAAGGAAAACGGGTGGGCTGGACAATGGGCATTTGAAATCGTCTCACAACTTGTCTGCCCTATCACGAAAGATAAAACCAAATTCCTTGAAGATAGACACAAAATGCTGGAGTAACTCAGCGGGAGAGGCAGCATCTCTGGAGAGAAGGAATAGGTGACGGTTCGGGGCGGAACCCTTCTTCAGACTGAAAGATAGTGAAGGTCAGAACAAAACAGCTCTCTATCTTTCAGTCTGAAGAAGGGTCTCGACCCGAAACGTCGCCTGTTCCTATTCTCCAGAGATGCTGCCTGGCCCGCTGGGTTACTCCAGCGTCATGTGTCTATCTTTGGTATAAGCCAGCATCTGCTGTTCCTTCCTACCCAAGTTCCTTTGAAGCCATCCTGTAATGTAAATAATGTTCATTCGTTTTCACACTGAACCAAACTTCAGTGATCAGAATTAATATTTGGTAGACAAAAAATGCTGAAGAAACTCAGCGGGTGAGGCAGCATCTATTTTTCAAGCATCTGCAGTTCTTTCTTAAACAGAAGCAATATTTGTGTCAGACATCACATTGTGTTGCGCATCAAGATGCAACTTGTTCACGAATGAAAAATAAATGGTGTTATGTTCTTTATAATCGTAATCGCATTTGTAATTTTATGAGCCAAGTATGTTTTGCAACATCCAGAGCATTTGATTTGCCATACAGTCATACCAACAATAGCGCCAAGACACACAACTCCATTAAATGTAACATAAACATCCACCACAATGGATCCACCACGTTCCCCACCGTGATGGAAGGCAATAAATTCTTATCTTCTTTAGTTTAGCTTAAGCAAACTAGAAACACTTGAAAAGACACAAAATGCTGGAGAAACTCAGAGGGTTCTTGGTTCTTGGTTTCTTGGTCCTCCAAAATATTCCAAATGGAATTTAAACTGGAGGTGGTGAAGGGAGGGCTTAAGCCAGAAAGGGTTATTGGGAAGAAAGAGCTACTTTAAATTTAGTTGCATCTGGTTGGGTAACTATAGTTGGGTGGAGATTATTCCATGCTTTAATTGTGCGGGGGAAGAACAAATTGCTGTATATATCTGTCTTTGTAGCTGGGATCACAAATTGGATCGAATGCCCTCGTCTGCTCCTAATTGATTTGGGTTTGGTGTAGGTCTTGTAGTCTATGTCGAGCTGACCATTTAACATTTTGTAAAAACAGGTCAAACGGTGAGCTTCACGTGTGTGTGTCTAGGAGAGGGTTCCACCCCAGAGAATTCAGACGTTTGGTGACACTCGCTTCTCTCTCATAGGGTCCGACAGCGGAGAACATGGATAGCGTGATGTTTTGAGTCAGACTGAAGAAAGGTCCCAACCCACCTATCCATGTTCTTCAGGGATGCTGCCTGACCCGCTGAGGTACTCCAGCATTTTTCGTCTTTCCTTTTTCAAACCAGCATCTGCAGTTCCTTGTTTCTGCATGGAGAAACTTCAACATTGATATTGAAATATAAAATCACCATTTTGCCTCATTGTTCGATCAACTTTTTTTTTTGTCTGCAAACAGGTCAAGAAATGGAGTGGACGGAGACTTACCTTGGCAAGATCGTTCATCTGTCAGGAGCTTGTGGCCTTTCCGACAGCTGCACTCAAAGCTGCCAACTGTGTTTCTGCAGAATTGGTCACAACCCCCGTTGTTTATTAAACACTCATCAATATCTGCAAGGAAAGGATAAAAACTCATTGCAAAAATTATTATAATCTGAATGAAGGTGCATCCAAGGGGCCAATACTCACTGGTGTTTATATGGATGAGGGGGGGACCTCATTAAAGCGTACAGAATAGTGAAAGGCTTGGATAGAGTGGATGTGGAGAGGATGTTTCCACTAGTTGGAGAGCCTAGGACTAGAGGTCATAGCCTCAGAATTAAAGGATGTTCTTTCAGGAAAGAGATGAGGAGGAATTTCAGATGGTGGTGAATCTCTGGAATTCTTTGCCACAGAAGGCTGTGGAGGCCAAGTCAGTGGATATATTTAAGTCAGAGATAGATTCTTAATTAGTACGGGTGTTAGAGGTTATGGGGAGAAGACAGGAGAATGGGGTTAGGAGGGAGAGATAGATCAGCCATGATTGAATGGCGGAGTAGAGTTGATGGGCCGAATGGCCTAACTCATGATCTTACGACCTACCAGAAGAATTTCAGAGTCATTCTGCCCACTCAGGACATTAACGCTGCTCAATTATCAAAGATACTTATTAATTGATCAGCTGGGCATGGATAGAAACACAATTTGTTCCTATATTTGATTTAGAGGTCATTGCCTTGAGTCAGAGGTTGAGGTTATTTGTATTTGGTCCCTTGGACTGAATGGTAAGGAGTTCCTCTTCAGATCGGTATCAACATCTCTCGGGGACGAAAACACTCAGGGGCATAATTGTCAAACTGAACAGACAAGCGAGCCCTGATGTTTTATGGTCAGTAGAAACATGGAAAAACAGGTGGAGGAGTAGGCCATTTGGCCCTTCGAGCCAGCACCACCATTCAATATGATCATGGCTGATCATCTAAAATCAGTAGCCCGTACTTGCTTTCCTCCCCATATCCCTTGATTCCATTAGCCCTAAGAGCTAAATCTAACTCTCTCTTGAAAACATCCAGTGAAGTGGCCTCCATTGCCTTCTGTAGCAAAGAATTCCACAGATTCACAGCTCTCTGGGCGAAAGTTTTTTTCCTCATCTCAGTCCTAAATGGCCCACCCCTTATTGTTGAACTGTGACCCCTAGTTCTGGTATTGTGTTCAGCAGTGAACTTGCGTGACCAAAGGCTTTTCATTGTACCTCGGCACACGTGACAATATTGTCTCTGTCGGCAGTGGAAAAGATAGGAAAATAACAAGAGGAGTTGAGTATAGGAGCAAAGTGGTCCTTCTGCAGTTGTATAGGGCCCTAGTGAGACCACACCTGGAGTATTGTGTGCAGTTTTGGTCCCCTAATTTGAGGAAGCACATTCTTGCTATTGGGGGAGTGCAGCGTAGGTTTACAAGGTTAATTCCCAGGATGGCGGGACTGTCATATGCTGAGACAATGGAGTGACTGGGCTTGTATACTCTGGAGTTTAGAAGGATGAGAGGCTATCTTATTGAAACATATAAGATTATTAAGGGTTTGGACAAGTTAGAGGCAGGAAACATGTTCCCGATGTTGGGGGAGTCCAGAACCAGGGGCCACAGTTTAAGAATAAGGGGTAAGCCATTTAGAGCGGAGACGAGGAAACACTTTTTCACCCAGAGAGTTGTGAGTCTGTGGAATTCTCTGCCTCAGAGGGCGGTGGAGGCCGGTTCTCTGGATACTTTCAAGAGAGAGCTAGATAGGGCTCTTAAAGATAGCGGAGTCAGTGGATATGGAAAGAAGTCAGGAACAGGGTACTGGTTGGGGATGATCAGCCATGATCACATTGAATGGTGGTGCTGGTTTGAAGGGCCGAATGGCCTACTCCTGCACCTATTGTCTATTGAACTCTAGACAAAAAATAAGGTGATCAGCTTTCAGTTGTAATATTCTCTCCAAGGACACCCTTGCTTGGCCTTCATTTGTTTTAAAAGTCCTTTTCTTACTGGAAGTAGAGTTCAGACAACACTCTCCAGGAATGATAAATGGATTGGACTTCTGCAACGTGGAACAGCGCGGCATTCAGAAAACAAAGCACTGGGACCACTGTTCAGCGTGTAAGCGTGTAGTGTACAGGTCGTCAGAGGGGGGAGGCTGAATGTACACTTGAAACTTGGCACGCACACACATCCCTTGGCCCTCATGCAAACAGCTTCGAAAGATGAAGTTAATCTTTCATGTCAGAGCTGTTGGCGGACAGCTCAGTTAAGTTTTTGGCAACACGTTGTTGTGGGAAAGAACTCGGCAATATTACCGCAAACCACATTTCCAAGCCCTGTTGCTTAATCCCCAACAGTGAATCTGTTTACAAGGGCATTAAACTGTGTCCCAGTAGTTTATTTAAAGGTCCCTACAGGAAAGGCAACGTGTGTGGACTTTTGTTGGGAGAGCCTGGGAAGAAGGGGTTAGGAGGGAGAGATAGATCAGCCATGATTGAATGGCGGAGTGGACTATATGGGCTGAATGGGCCTACTTCCACGCTGTATAACTCCATGACGCTCTATATTAAACTTAATCACTCCCTTCATATGAGCAAATCTGCAAATCTCTTCTAAAGTTTCAATGGTGCTACCCTCACTACGCTCATTTTTACTTCATGCGCGGCAATATTTATACCTCAAACAAGTTTGTTGCCCTGATTATCACAGTACAATAGGCCAGCATCGTCAGAGATCCACACCACGCTGGCCACACGCTCATTTCACCCCTGCCATCGGGAAGAAGGTACAGGAGCCTGAAAACTGTAACGTCCAGGTTCAGGAACAGCTTCTTCCCTACAGCCATCAGGCTATTAAACACTGCAACCTCCAATAAAGTCTGAACTACATTGACTATTATTATTATTGCACTATTATTGTTGTCTGTTTTTTATTTGTATTTATGTGTGTGAGTATGTTTATATACACACAAAGACCGAAAAAAGTGAATTTATTATGGGGAACAAGGAAATGGCAGATGTCAAACAAGTACTTTGGATCCGTCTTCACTAAGGTGGACACAAACAAACTTCCTGATATAGTAGTGGCCAGAGAATCTGGGATGATAGAGAAACTGAAGGATATCCACATTAGGCAGGAAATGGTGTTGGGTAGACTGATGGGACTGAAGGCTGATAAATCCCCAGGGCCTGATGTTCTGCATCCCAGGGTACTTAAGGAAGTGGCTCTAGAAATCGTGGATGCGTTGGTGATACTTTTCCAATGTTCTATAGACTCAGGAACAATTCCTGTGGATTGGAGGGTAGCTAATGTTATCCCACTTTTTAAGAAAGGCGGAAGAGAGAAAACAGGGAATTATAGACCAGTTAGCCTGACATCGGTGGTGGGGAAGATGCTGGAGTCAATTATAAAAGATGAAATAGCCACACATTTGGATAGCAGTAACAGGATCGGTTCGAGTCAGCATGGATTTACGAAGAGGAAATCATGCTTGACTAATCTTCTGGAATTTTCTGAAGATGTAACTAGGAAAATGGACAAGGGAGAGCCAGTGGATGTAGTGTACCTGGACTTTCAGGAAGCATTTGATAAGGCCCCACATGGGAGATTAGTGGGAAAAATTAGGGCACATGGTATTGGGGGTAGAGTGCTGACATGGATAGACAATTGGTTGGCAGACAGGAAACAAAGAGGCGGGATTAACGGGTCCCTTTCAGAATGGCAGGCAGCGACTAGTGGGATACAGCAAGGCTCGGTGCTGGGACCGCCGCTATTTACAATATACATCAATGATTTGGATGAAGGGATTCAAAGTAACATTAGCAAGTTTGCAGATGACACAAAGCTGGGTGGCAGTGTGAACTGTGAGGAGGTTGCTATGAGAATGCAGGGTGACTTGGGACAGGTTGGGGGAGTGGGCAGATGCATAGCAGATGAAGTTTAATGTGGATAAATGTGAGGTTATCCACTTTGGTATCAAAAACAGGAAAGCAAATTACTATCAAAATGGCGTCAAGTTGGGAAAAGGGGAAGTACAACGGGATCTGGGGGTCCTTGTACATCAGTCTAAGAAAGTAAGCATGCAGGTACAGCAGGCAGTGAAGAAAGCAAATGGCATGTTGGCCTTTATAACAAGAGGAGTCGAGCATAGGAGCAAAGAGGTCCTTCTGAGTTGTACAAAGCCCTAGTTAGACCACATCTGGAGTATTGTGTGCAGTTTTTGTCCCCTAGTTTGAGGAAGGACATTCTTGCTATTGAGGTTTACAAGGTTAATTCCCGGGATGGCGGGACTGTCATATGCTGAGAGGATGGAGCGGCTGGGCTTGTATACTCTGGAGTTTAGAAGGATGAGAGGATATCTTATTGAAACATATAAGATTGTTAAGGGTTTGGACACGCTAGAGGCAGTAAAAATGTTCCCAATGTCGGGGGAGTCCAGAACCAGGGGCCACAGTTTAAGAATAAGGGGTAAGCTATTTAGAACGGAGACGAGGAAACACTTTTTCTCACAGAGAGTGGTGAGTCTGTGGAATTCTCTGCCTCAGAGGGCGGTGAAGGCAGGTTCTCTGGATGCTTTCAAAAGAGAGCTAGATAGGGCTCTTAAAGATAGCGGAGTCGGGGGATATGGGGAGAAGCCAGGAACGGGGTACTGATTGGGGATGATCAGCCATGATCACATTGAATGGAGGTGCTGGCTCGAAGGGCCGAATGGCCTACTCCTAACTTTTTTTTCTCGTTTATTATATTGTTTACAGTGTACTCAGTTTACATATTCTGTCGTGCTGCTGCTAGTAAGAATGTCATTGTTCTATCTGGGACAGATGGCCATGAAACTCTCTTGAATTTAGACACTTGGCAATTTCAAACGTACCGCAATGTCCATGAAGTGTTGTGCTCAACACTTCATGGGTTGCCAACAGTCCCGTATTAGCCGGGACATTTGGTATTTTTGGGTTAAATTGGTTCGCCCTTGTCCCGTATTTGACTGCTACTACTCGGGTCGAGGGGACTGTTGGGTCGGAGCATCATGTCTGGCCCTGCCTCACCTGTCCCGACGTAGTACAGCAGCAGCGCCTCGCCCGTGGCCCTGTCGGTCGGCAGCACGCCCAGCTGTCCGACCTTTGGATGTTCGCTTACCGCCCATCCTTCTCATGGCCGATCATCGGTTCATGAGTTGGATGTGGTGTCGGACTTTGCGCGCGACGTTGCGCCCGGGCCAAAACTCCTCAGCTGGCCCGCCGGCCAGGGTCTGTGTGTAGTCCAGCACCCGAGCCAACTCTTCATTCACCCAGCCACGGCCGAGTCGGTCAAGGAATTGCCGTTGGGAATTTGTCCCATGTTTTGACCTTTTGTCCCTTATTTGGGAGCGAGAAAGTTGGCGACCCTAGGCCAGACATTTACGATGCTTAGCACCGTTTTCTGCGTGGAAAGGTTCACGGTACACTAAGAGCAGGGACCCACCTTTGCACGTTTTCCCATCGGGTTGCAGGGTGAATCCAACCGGACAGCTACACCGGACCCCCGTGGCGGTATCTTTGCACGTACGGTCGCAGCCTCCATTGTTCACAGCGCACGTTTCTGCCGATGACAAATTCACCTTTCAGCTTCAGACATGTATCACACTGGCATCCAGCTAATGGGCCTGTCCTGCACAGGCGATTTTGGGCCTGCCGAAAAAATTTCAACATGCGACAATTTGGGCTGTCGTACGTTGTCGTAGGTCCTGTCGTAGGTTGCCGCCAGGTGACGTAGGTTGTCACCAGTACTGACCTCGGTGAATTCCATTGTCCTAGTCGCTGGCAGTCGCCTAATAAAATCGCCTGTGCAGGACAGGCCCATAATGCCGCAAAAGATAAAGAAGGCCCCAGCCCGCACAAGTATCCTAGCAACGTGATTTGTTTTGTTTTGTAGATGATAAATAAGCGGCAGCATCTTCTGGCTGGTGGACATTCTTCTTGCTTCATAACGTTACCTTTTACAGGAACCTGCAGGAGTAAAGCCAGCAAGGGTCTGCTCACGGATAGACCAAGGGTCACCAGTGAGGTAGATAGTAGTTCGAGCCACCCACAGGAGTGTCGTCACAGAACAGGTAGGAGCCTGACTTACGATGATGCTGCTCATCTCTAACTTTAGATTTAGATCTCTTACCAGACAGCAGTGCTGAACTGCTATCTACCTCTTTGGTGGTCCTTGGACTATCCTTGACCGGACTTTGCTGGCTTTACCTTGCACTGAACGTTATTCCCTTATCACGTATCTATACACTGTAAATAGGTCGATTGTAATCATGTGTTGTCTTTCCGCTGACTGGTTAGCGAGCAACAAAAGCTTTTCACTGTACCTCAGTACACATGACAATAAACTAAACTGAACTGATTACGGGTCAATCTAATCCCAAACCATTTTTGGGGACGATCCTAGCAGAATACTGGTTAATCTTGTCCTTCAAGGCCCAGGGGCACCAAACGTCATTCTCTATTGCCTTCCTGGTGGAACTCATCGTGTTCTGGCTTCAAACGAAGGATCGACCCCCTGTAGCTTCTTGTTCTGAATTAATTTTCTGAATTTGTAAATGGAACTGCCAAATGAAGGTTGTGTTTTCTACATTTGGGATGGTCACGAAACTGGACTTTACTGGTCGGTGCCCAGTAGAAAGGTTCTTTATTTCATTCATAGCAAGGTTGGCCACTGCCTGTAGCGAGGAGGATTGTTGAGGGATATACTGGGGAAAACAGAAGGTGGTGCTGAAGGGAGGGATTTCAACAAACACTGATTTCTCGCCTCATAGCAGAACCTGTTTAACCATGGCGTGTGGGCGGAAACCGGAGCACTTGGAGAAAACCCATCGTGCAGGAGTAAACCAAGTGTACCAGCGGTAGAGTTGCTGCCTTACAGCGCCACAGACCCAGGTTCGATCCTTACTACGGGTGCTGTCTGTATGGAGTTTGGCGCTCCCCCTTGTGACCGCGTGCTCCGGTTTCCTCCCACACTCCAAAGAAGTGCAGGTTTGTAGGTTAATTGGCTTCTGTTAAATTGTCCCTAGCGTGTAGGATAGTGCTAGTGCACGGGGTGATCGCTGGGCGAAGGGCCTGTTTCCGCGCTGTATCTCTAAAGTCTAAATTTGAAAGCCTGGAACATCAAGAACATCAACATCAAAAAAGAACTTTACAAAGTTACATGTCCTTTGACAAGGACCTGTGGACACACACAATGAGACTGCCGGGTGGCTTGGCTTTGCAGCCGGATAATATTGCATGCACCCGTTTTGATGGATTCAATACAAATGACATTTAAATGACATGGGGGAGACCAGAACCAGGGGCCACAGTTTAAGAATAAGGAGTAAACCATTTAGAACGGAGACGAGGAAACACTTTTTCTCACGGAGAGTGGTGAGTCTGTGGAATTCTCTGCCTCAGAGGGCGGTGGAGGCAGGTTCTCTGGATGCTTTCAAGAGAGAGCTAGATAGGGCTCTTAAAAATAGCGGAGTCAGCGGATATGGGGGAGAAGGCAGGAACGGGGTACTGATTGGGGATGATCAGCCATGATCACATTGAATGGTGGTGCTGGCTCGAAGGGCCGAATGGCCTACTCCTGCACCTATTGTCTATTGTCTATTGTCTATTGTCTATTAAAGAGATGATCAGTTGCACCTAAGTAATTGGATTTCCAGTTGTGGACGAGGCTGAGACCATCACTCACAACCAAACTCCCTTCCACTGACTCCATCTACACTTCACGCTGCCTCGGCAAGGCCAGCAGCATAATCAAGGATCAATCTCACTCCGGACACTCTCTTTATTTCCTTCTCCCATCAGGCAAGAGGTACAGAAGTGTGAAAGCTCTTACCTCCACATTCGCGGACGATTCTTACCAGCAATGGAACCGTCCTCTCACCAACCAGAGAGTAATCCTGATTGGAGACCTTCGAGCTATCGTTAATTGGACTTAATCTTTGCACGAAACGTCATCCCCTTTATCCTGTCTCTGTGCCCAGCGGACGGCTCGATTGTAATCATGTACAGTCTTTTTGCTGACTGGATAGCACGCAACAAAAAGCTCTTCTCTGTGCCTCAGTACACGTGGCAACAGTAAACGAAACTCAGCTGATAGAAACACCAGTTTGTGGAGCGGCTTCACTCCACACTCGATGTGGACTGGACCCTCATCACAGCCTTACCGACAGCACCCATAGTCAGGATGGAACCCGGATCTCTGGCGCTGTAAGGCAGCAACTCTATCGCTGGGCCACTCTCAATAACCACACACACAACCGGCCATTCATGTCAATTATCGATCTCATCCCAAACTATTGTGACCACAGTTTAGTGAAACTCTTTTTTTTCATTTGAGTGATGAGAAGTCTTAATGAAGAGTTGCCCAATCATTGCATGGGCCTGGATGCATGATGGGACCACAAGTGAAAACAGCCTTTGACTTCGTAACCACGGAAACTACACCATTGTGGAAGTAGCCTTAAAATGGATGGAGTTGTGGGACTGGGCCCCATCAGCTGAGTTTGCTTCCTGGCTAGATGCAGGAAAAAATTTCCACATGTTGGGGGAGTCTAGAACCATGGGTCACAGTTTAAGAATAAGGGATCGGCCATTTAGGACTGAGATGAGGAAAAACTTCTTCACCCAGAGAGTTACTGGCTGGGGCCCACATTGGTTCAAAAGCACAAGAATGGAGATGATAGAATTCTGAAAAAATAAATAAAACAGGAATCGCTGGAAAAGCTCAGTGGGTCAGGCAGCATCTGCGGAAGAGTTAACATTTCAGGTTGGCCACTTTTCGTTGACAGGGCGGCACGGCGGTAGAGTTGCTGCCTTACAGCGCGAGAGACCTGGGTTCGATCCTGACCACGAGTGCTTGCCTGTACGGAGTTTGTACGTTCTCCCGTGATTTGCGTGGGTTTTCTCCGAGATCTCCGGTTTCCTCCCATCCTTATAAACCTTTCCTACCCATGTGACTGTCCAAGTATCTTTTAAATGCTGTTAGGGTACCAGCCTCAACTACCTCCTCTGGCAACTCATTCCATATACCTATCAACCCTCGAGTTGCCCTACAGATTCCTATTAAATCTTTCCCCTCTTACCTTAAACCCGTGTCCCCTGGTTCTTGATTTCCCTACTCTGGGTAAAAGACTGTGCATTCACCCTATTTCCCTCCAGATACACCTTCATATGAAATCTTGCCTTCTCACCTTAAACCTAATCCCTCAAGAGCCCTGCCTGACTCAATGCTGGCCTGGCATTCCAGAGAGTTAGATGTAGCTCTTAGGGCTAACCGAATCCAGGGATATGGGGAGAAAGCAGGAACTGGTGCTGATTTTGGAAGATCAGCTGGCTTCTTTTGGATGATTTTGGATGGTCAACTGGCTTGAAGGGCCGAATGGCCTACTCCTGCACCTATTTTCCATGTTTCTATGTTACCAGGGTCTCGACCCAAAACATCACCTATTTCTTTTCTGCCTGACCCGCTGAGTTACTCCAGCATTTTGTGTCTATCTTGCACTAAATGTCGTGCCCCTTAACTGCACACTGTGGACCACTTGAACAAATTAGTTCATCAGCATTCAGTAATTCCGAAGGGTAAATTAGTCATTTACGGCTTTCTGTTTTTCATTTACCTGTAACGTGGAAGCAGTGTTTTGGCAAGGTTCGTTACTAGTAGTTACTAAAAGGCTAACACAATGTTAGCCTTGGTGAGTCTGAAGAAGCGACTCGACCCGAAATGTCACCCATTCCTTCCCTTCAGAGATGCTGCCTGTCCCGCTGATTTACTCCAGCTTTTTGTGTCTATCTTCGGTTTAAACCTGTCCTTCCTACAATAACTCAATGCTTTATTACATGAGAATTATTACTTGTCATTAGCTGAGAATAGTGATTCAAATTTCTTTTTCAAATCATGTGACCCTCATGAGCACCATGGATAGTCTCGACAGCTCGCAAACTAAAGGACGTGTCCCACTTACACGACCTAATTCACGACCTTTTTTACTCGTCGACATTTTTCATCATGTTGAAAAAACGCCGCGACCTACTTGAAGCCACGAGTACCTACGACACGGCATCACAACCTGCTACGACCCACCTACGACCTCCTACGACCTCGTGATGACCATGCTGCGAGTATGAGTCAAGGGCAAACTTGACAGAGGTCATGAATTACGTCGTGAAAGTGGGACAGGCCCTTAAAGCTTTTCACTGTACCTCGGTAGTCGTGACAATAATAAACTAAACAACACTAAACTAAGAACCAGCGAGACGCTGCCCCTTAAAACTTCGACACCCAATTGAACCCCTACAAGATAAACACGGCTGTGGTGTTCGGTGCCAATAACGGCGGCACGGTGGCGCAGCGGTAGAGTTGCGGCCTCACAGCGCCCGAGATCCGGGTTCGATCCTGACTATGGGTGCTGTTTTGTGCGGCGTTTGTACGTTCTCCCTGTGACTGCATGGGTTTTCTCCGGTTTCCTCCCACACTCCAAAGACGTGCAGGTTTGTAGGTTAATTGGCTTCTGTGAATTGTAGACTGTCCATAGTGTGTGTAGGATAGTGCTAAGCGCATGAGGCGATCGCTAATCGGCGTGGACCCGGCGGGCCGAAGGGCCTGTTTCCGCGCCGTATAGTACAGGAACTGTATAGTATAGGTTAAGTACAGGAAAGGACGGTTCATAAGTGAGAGGAGCAGAATAAAGGGCCTGTCCCACTGTACGAGCTAATTCAAGAGCTCTCCCGAGTTAAAAAAACAATCAAACTCGTGGTAAGCACGCAGAATGTACGTAGCGGTACGTCGGTGCTCGGGATGTCTCTTAGCGGCTCATAATGCTAACGGCAGGTACTCAAGAAACGCGGCAAGCTCGGGAAGACTCGTGAAGATTTTTCAACATGTTGAAAAATGTCCACCAGAGCCCCGAGTACCTACGAACGGCTATTACCGTAAATCTCCGAGTTCGAATCAGGGGAAACTCGGGAGAACTCTTGAATTAGTTCGTACAGTGGGACAGCTCCATTAGGCCATTCGGCCCATCTAGTCTACTCCGCCACTCAATCATGGTTGATATATATCTCCCTCCTAACTCCATTCTCCTGCCTTGTCCCCATAGCCCCCCGACACCCGCACTAATCAAGAATTTATCTATCTCAGCCTTAAAAGTATCCACTGACTTGACCTCCACAGCCGCCTGTGGCAATGGTTGTGGTGACGGGCCAGTCGATAGATGGGCTCGGGGCAACTCAGCCAAGTCTGGTGCTCTAACACACCGTCAATTTGACGGGCCGTGGCCTGCTGAGTGTCGTAGATTGCCGTGAAATGATCCAGGGAACGTCGCGGCTGTTATTTCCCCCTCTGCAAATCATCTGGCAGCTGACTAAAGCAATCATTGTTGAAATATGTAACCTTCGTGGAAAGAAACAGTCCACTGTCTTGGATTTCAAAGCCCAGATATAAATGATCTGGTCTCGAGCAGGCAGACTTCATGTATAACTCCAGGTGGAATTGTTCAACCAGTCTCTTCGACTCAATTTCATTTTTTTTTTAATCGAATAAATCTGTCAAGTTTAAATTTCAATTTCCATATTTAAGAAAACAACTTTTTTGAAATTATGCATTAGACGTTAACTCAACAAAGGAACAGCGTTTGCAACGACCACAAGATAACGTTTTGTTTAGAGTCACAGGCCGGAAACAGGACCTTCGGCCCACCGGGTCCGTACTGACCAGCGATCCCCGCACACTAACACTATCCCATACACACTCGGGACAATTTTATTTACGTTTACACCAAGCCAATTAACCTACAAACCTGTACGTCTTTGGAGTGTGGGAGGATACCGAAGATCTCGGAGAAAGCCCACGCGGTCACGGGGAGAATATACAAACTCCGTACAGACAGCACCCGTAGTCGGCATCGAACTCAGATCTCTGGCGTGTAAGGGGGTGTAAAAGCCCTGTCCCACGGTACGAGTTCATTCCAAGAACTCTCCCGAGTTTTAAATCAAACTCGTGGTAAGCATGGAGAATGAACATAGCGGGTACGTCGGAGCTCGGGGACGTCTCTTAGCGGCTCGTAGCGCTAACGGCAGGTACTTGGGAAGACTTGCTAATGGCAGGTAAGCACGGGAAGACTTGTGAGATTTTTCAACATGTTGAAAAATGCCCACGAGAGCCCCGAGTACCGACGAGTGGCCATTACCGTAAATCTCCGAGTTCGAATCAGGGCAAACTCGGGAGAGCTCTTGGAATGAACTCGTACTGTGGGACAGGGCTTTTAGGCAGCAACTCTACCGCTGCGCCACTGTGCCGCCCGACTAAATTTCATTAAAAAAAAAATAACACAGATCTGTCAAACATAAATTTCAATGTCAATCTTTATGAAAACAACTTTTTTGTAATTATGCATTCGACGTTAAATTAAAAAGGAACAGTATTTGCAACGACCGCAAGATAGAGGTCAAAGGATTTTTAATTCCTCCTGTCAGCACCGTGTTTCTCATGAGGGTGAGAAATGAATTGTAATTACTGTTCTCGAGCACTGACTGTGAAAAGAATGAGTTAACCTGAGCTAACTACCACTGACGTCCTTGGCTAAAACACTGCTTCAGTGTCGTAGGGAAATGGAAAGCAGAGAGCTGTGAATGAGAAATGCACCCGTCAGAAATAGTTAATGCCACTGAATTAATGTGTTCAATGGAGACGGGGGAACACATAACAATTTGACAAGACTGTACAGGCTGCCCTGACTGAGTTGCAAGCAGGCAGCATCTGGGTTTTCTCCACTTCATGTGTTCCTTCGAGCAAAGAGGCTTCGGAAGGAGCAGGAGGGTACGTCTGAGGTCACTGAACGCACTCGAAAGGTGCGTCACTGAAACTTCCTGGTGCTAACATATAACGTTCGTAAGGGATTGGACAGGCTAGAGGCAGGAAACATGTCCCCCGTGTTGGGGGGGGGGGGGGGGTCCAGAACCAGGGGGCCACACTTTAAGAATAAGGGATACGCAATTTAGGACTGGGATGAGGAAAAACGTTATTCACCCAGAGAGTTGTGAACCTGTGGGATTATCTGTCACAGGAGGCAAAGAGTGGAGGCCAATTCATTGGATGTTTTCGAGAGAGTTGGGGCTAACGGAATCAAGGGATTATGGGGAGAAGGCAGGAATTGATTCTGGATGGTCAGCCACGATCATATTGACTGGCGGTGCTGGCTCGAAGGGCCGAATGGCCTACTCCTGCACCTACGTTCTATGTTTCAATGTTTCCAGCTGGATAACCCAGTTATTCTACACAAAACATGTGCTTCGCTCTGCAGTGGCGGGGAAAGTAAGCCTGACCAATTCACGGACTCGCAAAACAGATATACCACTCGGTCAACGATGTTACGTCTTAAACGTTTAAAAGAACGATGTGAATAGTTTAGGAAACGTGGGACGTGCGTGCAAACAATCTTCCTTGTCGCTCCTGTGTGGGGAGGAACTGGAGATGCCCGCTTGCACCGAAGATAGGCTCCAAGAGCTGGAGTAACTCAGCGGGTCAGGCAGCATCTCTGGAGAGAAGGAGTGGGTGACGTTGCGGGTCGAGACTGAAGAAGGGACTCGACCCGACACAACACCTATTCCTTTTCTCCAGAGATGCTGTCTGACCCGCTGAGTTACTCCAGAACTTTGTGCCTATCTATTGGGTCAATCTACCTGCATCGGCATTTTGAAAGTGTTTCATTTGTCTGACATACCTAATATGTTCAAACGACTGCAGCAGCTAAAAATCACCAGTGACTTGCCTCCAATCGCTCCATGTGAAACTATATCATGCATTTCCAAAGCCGACATCAATATTTCTCTACGCGAGGAACTCCAGTAATTCTTTTTGTGGACCAACAATGGGGCAACAAAGTTGGTGCTTTTGGGGAGGAAATACCAGCTTAAGCCATGAAAGATGATGGTGGCGCTGCGGTAGAGTTGCTGCCTCACAGCGCCAGAGACCCGGGTTCGATCCTGACCTCGGGTACTGTCTGTGTGGAGTTTGTACGTTCTCCCTGTGACCGCGTGGGTTTTCTCCAGGGTGCTCCGGTTTCCCTCCCACACTCCGAAGACGTGCAGGTTTGTAGGTTAATTGGCATCTGTAAATTGCCCCAGTGTGCAATGTATGGGTGAGCAATGGTCTGCATGGACTGAATGGGCCGAAGGGTCTTTTTTCCACGCTATATTTCTAAACTAATGCTAAAGCAATTTTTTTGTTGTGCATCAAGAAATAGAATCATAAGTGTGATATGTAAACATGCCCTTCTGCATACTTGCTCATGACGCCCAACTTGTCCCGTCTACACTGGCACAACTGCCTCCATTTGGATCATATCCCTCTGAGCCTGTCCTGTCCATATACCTGCCTCAATGTACCTGCCTCAACTACCTCTTCCGGCAGCTCGTTCAATGCACCCATCACCCTTTGTGTGAAAAAGTTACCCCCTCAGGTTCCTATTAAATCCTTCCTCCCACACCTTAAACTTAAGTCCTCTGGTTTTTGGTTCCACTCGGGGCAAAAGACTCCGTGCGTCTACCCGATCCATTCCTCTAATGATTTTGTACACCTCTGTGTGATTAGCCCTCATCTTCCTGCTTGCCACGGTTCAGTTTCAACAGGATGAGCTCATTGAAAAGTGAAGGGTGCTCTCGAGGAAGGGGTTTGAGGGACAATGTCTGCTGTCATTTGGGATTCGTCTGACTTTGTTTCTGCCATATTCTGGGCTTTTTTAATAAATACTTTTACTCCATTGGGAACAATAAAAGGCAATGGCAAAACTTGATACTGTGCTGTCTGGTATTGATCTACAGCAGTTAGGAATGCAGCAAACAAGACATTGGCCACAATCTACAGGTTAGTTTAGGTTTAGTTTAGTGCAGAGATACAGCATGGAAACAGGCCCTTCGGCACACCTAGTGTGCGCTGACCAGCGATCCCTGTACACTTGGACAGTCGCGGTCGTACAGCGGTAGAGTTGCTGCCTTACAGCGAATGCAGCGCCAGAGACCCGGGTTCGATCCTGACTACGGGTGCTGTCTGTACGGAGTTTGTACGTTCTCCCTGCGTGGGTTTTCTGCGTGGGTTTTCTCCGAGATCTTCGGTTTCCTCCCACACGCCAAAGACGTCCAGGTTTGTAGGTTAATTGGCTTGGTGAATGTAAAAATTGTCCCTGGTGGGTGTAGGATTGTGCTATGTGCGGGGATCGCTGGTCGGCGTGGACCCGGTGGGCCGAAGGGCCTGTTTCCACGCTGCATCTCTAAACTAAACTAAACTAGCACTATCCTGCACACTTTATGTGCAATTTTCACAGAAGCCACTTTTTACCCAAAGCCAATTAACCTACAAACCTGTACATCTTTGGAGTGTGGGAGGAAGCCGGAGAAGCTGGAGAAAACCCACGCGGGTCACAGGGAGAAGGAACAAATTCCATGTTTTCTCCAGGAGCTCCGGTTTCCACCCACCCTCCAAAGACATACTGGTTTGTAGGTTAATTGGCTTCCATAAAATGTCCTTAGTGTGTGTATGACAGTGTTGGTGTGCGGGGATCCCTGGTCGGTGCAGACTCGGTGGGCCGAAGGGCCTACTTCCTCGCTGTTTCTCTAAACTAAATTAAACTCTTCCAATCTATGCTCATGGCTAAAATATTCCAGTCACTAAAACCCCTCTGCCTTCCTCCAGAGCAGTTGCATCTTTCATGTACAATAATATAGTGATCAGAACTTGTGTGCAGAACTCAAGCTGTGGTGTGCCCAACATTGCACACAGTTTTAGCATCATCTATATTCAGTGCCTCAGCTAATAAAGAAAAGTGTCCCGCATGGCTTCATCACCATCTCATTGAACTAAATGTAATACAAGGAACTGCAGATACTGGTGCATACCAAAGAAAGACACAAAGTGCTGGAGTAACTCAGTAGATCAGGCAACATGGATAGTGATCGTGGACAGATTCTTCAGTCTGAAGAAGGGTCCCGACCCGAAACATCGCCCACTCCTTCTCTCCAGAGATGCTGCCTGTCTATCTTCAGTTTAAACCAGCATCTGCAGTTCCTTCCTACACATTTTGTCTGCATCTTCCTGCAGTCTATGGCTTCTGTTCTCACTGAAGACAACATGGTCAACGTTTGATGATGATGATGATGATGATGATGATATTGTCACATGTTCCGAGGTACAGCAAAATGCTTCCTTTGTATACAACCTGATAGAATCATACAGCAGACCTAACCTGGACAGTACACAAGTTACCATGTTTTTGGTGCTGACAAAGTTACAAATATAGGGGTGAGGCAGCGGTAGAGTAGCTGCCTCACAGCACCGCGCCAGAGGCCCCGGTTCGATCCTGACTACGGGTGCTTGTCTGTACATTCTGCCCCGTGACCTACGTGGGTATCCTCCGGGTGCTCCGGTTTCTTCCCACCCTCAAAGACGTACAGCTATGTCTGAGACGCTACATCTTGAAGATATGAGACTCGTCCTAGCAGGAAAATCAGAGCAATTTTCAAAGATATGGTCTCCTTTCATTGATTCATTACAAGGATAGTATGGTGCAACACAACTTTGGAATTAAACCGATTTACGGACAGGGTGATGGGTGTGGTGAGAAATGAAGCAGGTATATCAACACATTTTGGTCTTTTTTTAAAACTATTTTTCGTTTTTGTCTTTTTATTTTTTTAAAGTTTTTACTCACTTTGTGACTTCACTCTTTGGTAGTTTAGGGGTTCTATTTTTACACATTCACTATCTATCACTTTCTCTCTTTCTTGCTCTTATCTCTCTTTTTCTATTTCATTTTTGTCAAAATTAAAATGGAAGAGGTACAATAAATGTATTTTGTCATATGCCGCGGTTTATACTACTGTAAACTGCTTCTAATAAAAATATTAATTTTAAAAAAGTTTAAAAATAAATTTTTTAAAAAGTAAAAAGTACAGCTTAGTAGGTTCAATGGCTTTGGTAAAATTGTAAATTGTCCCTAGTGTGTGTGTGTATGGCGGTGCTGGTGTGCGGGGATCGCTGGTCAGCACGGACTCGTTGGGCCGAAGGGCCTGGTTCCGTGCTGTAACTGTGTCTCTTTAAAACTATTGAGATTCAATCCTCAATTTTGTCGTTTTTTTTTTTAGAGAATCTCATAACCCCTGCGGAACAGAGTGATTATTATCAATGCCAGGATGGTGATAGTCCAAATAATTGTTATCCAGATCTGTGACCAGAACAAATAAGATTTAAAATAGTCCATGATTTAAAATTCACCAACACTCTGGATTTCAATTGTCCACCAGGCTACTGAAGCAAGGTTGTTGGTGGAACAAAGAAACCCAACAAATATTCAAATCTGCAGGAAGGAACTGCAGGTGCTGGTTTACACAGAAGGTAGACGCAAAATGCTGGAGTAACTCGGCGGGTCAGGCATCGTCCCTGGAGAGAAGGGACAGGTGACGTTACAGGTCGAGACCCTTCTTCAGTCTGAAACGTCACCTACTCCTTTTCTCCTGAGATGCTGCCCGACCCGCCGAGTTACTCCGGCACTTTGTGTCTATACTCCGATCTATAGTTTCACTTCAAGGCACGAACTGAAGCACAACTCCAGTGCCTGAGAGAGATATCTCAATTGCGTTTTCAGTTGCGGGTCAGTGGAAAACGCCTCGTCGATTCATCGAATTCCGCACCTTGAACGTGACGAAAGCATCTGCGCTGGGAAGAGAGCCGAGGAAGAACAAAGCGACATGCAAAGACTTGGTTTGTTGTGGCTTGTGAATATTTGATCGCAGAGAAAAAAAAAGAATATTAAGACTCAGGTTACGGAAACTGGCATTTCTGGAAAGTGTATCTTTTCAAATGCAAAAATTAAAAATAACCGCTCGACTGACTGGTTAAGGACATGATCAAATTTGCAATGAGGGGGTGTCAGGCCCATTTGACTTTATGATAAGGGGCTGCATATCAATGTTATTGTTTGATAGGCTGAATTTGGGGTCAAGGACTTCATTGTCTAAAGTGACATCAATGGCCACATTATGTCCACATCTACCTGGGTTTCACCTTGACTCTGTCCTTTACCTGGTCAGTAAAGCACAAGCTCCTCTGAGCCTTGAGGCTCAAATTCAAAGCAAGCAAGTAAGTTTCAGCTATAACAGAAATGTGAGATTGTGATTTTCGGAAAGGAAGCCACAAACTACACCAATTTATCATCCCACGAAAGAAATACTGGAAATAAAGTTGAACGGCGTATAAAAGTACAGATTCCATGTTTCCAACTCGTCACTGCCCTCTGACCCAACTTTCTGTTTTGTATTCGGGATGGGAAGTAACAAATTGGATGGCACCGTAGCTCAGCGGTAGAGCTGCTGCCTCACAGCGCCAGAGACCTCGGGTCTGTGTGGTGTTTGTACGTTCTCCCTGTGACCGCGTGGGATTTCTCCGGGTGCTCCGGTTTCCTCCCACATTCCAAAGAACCGTACAGGTTTGTGGGTTAATTGGCTTCGGAAAATTGCCCCTGGTGTGTCGGGAGTGGATGTGAAAGTGGGATACCATGGAACTGGTGTACGGGTGATCGATTGACGGTACGGCGTGGACTCGACGGGCTGAAGGGCCTGTTTCTACACTGTATCTCTAAACTCGAAAAGAAAATTTAAGGCAGAATTTGTTCCAATGATTAGCATCTTTATTTGTTTTAGTTTAGTTTTGAGATACTGCGTGGAAACAGGTCCTGGGGCCCGCCGAATCCACACCGACCAGCGATCACCTGTACACTAGTCCCATCCTACACACGAGGGGCAATTATTAAGGCAAGTCACAATGGCTAAGTACTTCACTTTAGAGATACGTACAGCATGAAAACTGGCCATTCGGCCCACCGAGTCTGTGCCAACAAGCACCATCTTACACACAGGGGACAATTTACAATTTGCAAACACCAATCAGCCTACAGACCAGCGCATCTTTGGAGCGTGGGAGGAAACATAGGAGCGCCCGGAAAAGCCTCGGTGGTCATGGGGAGAGCGTGCAAACTCCGCACAGACTAGCGACCATGGTCGGGACCGAACCTGGGTCTCCGACGCTGTGAGGCGGTGACTGTACCGCCGCGCCACCGTGCCGCCCTGAGCCGTACCTGGGGCAACGGGGACATTATTTGAGCCGCTTTAGTCGAGTGCGGGCGGAGATGAGAAACCTTTTTAATTTGTGACCTTGGCACGAAGGAAAAAAATATATTTATATATATGTTTCAATATATATATATATATAAACAGACACAAGCGGCAGCACAACAAAGGAAGTGGAAGTAAAGGTTTACCCATATGTAGTCGCCGTTTCACCCGCTTGTCCACATCAGTTACTGACATGGTATTGAACTCTGAGCTCTCAATTGCAGCCTCATCCTCCTCTAAAACACAAGTAAAAAGGGGACAAACATGGAGCAGTTGATTAACCAGGAGCCCAATCTCTCTGTGCCGCCCACCACGGCTCCGTGGTGTCGACCCACCAAACCAACGAAGAAAGCACAAGCTCAAGAAGCCAGCCAGGTAATCGCCCATCTTTTGTTAGAGAGTGTTAATCCTGGGGGGGAAGCGAGAGAAAACACATAGATGGAGACGATGGATTCTTGAGGCTACCGCACCCGACCAAAGGCACATGACCTCCAGCCAGAAGGTCGGAGAGAAGAGAGAAGGATTTGTTTTCCACCAGGACGCTAAGTGGAGAAGAAGTGGAAATGGAAGGGAAGGTAAAAAATGAGCGATTCCTCGACCGGACTCATCGTGAGCTAATGGGTAACAATGAAAAAAAAGAGAGTTCATGATTTATAATGGTGAACAAGAAGAGCACCTTGGAAGGACAGAGGTCCAGAGGCCCAGAGAACAGAAGTGAAGAAGCCGGTGATGGGTGGATAAGGGAAGACCATAATCTTCCGCAGAAACACAGAATGGTGAGAGGGAGGTGGTGGGAGGTGGTGGGAGGTGGAGGGGCCAGTCCGCATGCATACAGGTAAGGTGGGTTGGGCAGTGCTGGTTGCCTGCTTGTCTGTGGAACACGGCACCACTGGCCAAACGGTCAGGACGAGAAACAATGTTCCAAACAGTATGGCCATGCACGGTCAGTAGGAGTCAGTACATGAACACGTAGCGATACAGCCATTAGTGTTAGTCTCTTGTTCATGTGCAAGGGTCAGAGAGAGAGAGAGAGAGAGTGGAGGAGAGAGGGGGGGTGAAAGAAAGAGAGGGGGTTAAAGAAAGAGAGGGGGAGAGAGAGTGGGAGAGAGAGAGTGTGGCAGAGAGAATTGGGGGAGAGAACGAGCGGGGGAGAGAGAGTGGGAGAGAGTGGGGGAAAGAGAGACAGGGAGAGTGGGGGAAAGAGAGACAGAGGGAGAATGAGACAGAGGTGTGGGAGAAGGGGAGAAAAGGGAGAGAGGAAAGAGAGGAGGAGAGGCGGAAAGAGGAGATAGAAAGGAGAGAGCGGAGAGAGACTGAGCTAGACTGAGACAGAGAGATTGAGAGAGACAGAGAGCGAGACTGAGAGAGAAAGAGAGAGAGAGAGAGAGAGAGAGAGAGGAAGGGAGAGAGGGAATATGTGGGAGGGAAAGCGAACAACACTCACACATCATTGGAGTATAAATTGGAATTGGATTAGATTTATTAATTGCATTAAGAGTAGTTGAAAGTCAGACACGGGGAGATGAGGTGGTTTAAACAAGTTCCCTCCCAGCAGTTTGGGGGGAGGAACAGTCAGCTTGAGTGGGGTGGGGAGGATGGAGGTGGGATGAAGAGAGAGGCAGTGGTGACAATGATGTTGCTCTAGTACTGACACATGCAGCAAATGCAACGAGAACAGGAGAGAGGCAAACCATGAATAGGCAAGGCTTTATGACAAAACAATCCAGACAGCTACAGTTAAGCTATAGTTATAGATATTTGCAATCCTTCACTGATGTCAAGTTCACATCACGTCAGACGGCAAATAAGGAGTTGGAAATGTTGGGGGAACGTGTTTCTGTGGCACCACGGTATGGTTTAACAAGATTTTTTATTGTTTACCATACATATATATATATTTTTTTTAAATATATATTTGTATATATATATTTAAACACACACACACACACACACACACAGTTTCTCTGTGGGATCAGGCTGCAATAGAGGCTTTTTTGTCGTTTTTATTTTGTTTTAATAAAAGTTTTTTTTTGTTTTGTTAAAAAAATAATCACTTATATCAAAATCAACAATACTCAGACAAGACAGGCACTCAGGAAACCATCACCAGAGAGCAGAGGAGATAGAGGTTTTTTTTTCCTAAAGGAGGGCTAAATATAGAGAGGTTGACACAGGCAGTTAAAGTAACATGGATCGGAGGACCAAGGAGCAGTAACCAGTGAGTTTGTCAGCGTTTGCTGACTGGTGTTATCTCAGAACATGTAGAGAAAGATTCAAGCTTCTGTGGAAACCAAGGAGGATTGGGGAAGGCAAGCCCATGGGGAATGTGTATTTTATCAAAATACCACATTCTATTCTTTCTCCGGCAACTTTGCTCAGAGGAGCCGCATCTTGAACGTTAAGATTATTGCAAGCAGACGCAAAAATATCAGAGGAGGTTATAAACAAGGGATGAAGTAGCATGCCGAATATTCTTCTGTTAAAAGACTGTCAGTAGAGCACCCACATGAGAGCTATCTTTAAAGCTTGTGCGACACAAACCAGCCGAGTTGGATAGATGACGTACGCACATACTCGATGACAGATATAAAATCAAGCACAAAAAAAACAAAAAAACTTACCTTCGGCAAATTTCGCGCCGTTTTTCGGTTTGACACCACTAAGATTTGCCTTTGAAAGTGTGCCATTGGATCAAGTTTAAAGCATGGAAGCGCGCAGGAAAGCGCTTCACCGTCTCGAACAAAAATGATTTCTTTGGATTTGAGACTGTTGCCTGTTAGGCCGTGCATGCAACGGTGGTTAAATGTTCCAGAAATAAAAGCACGTGAGAAGATTTAATGTTAATTTCAGGAAAACAGGCGAGCAGCAGGAGGAAGGGTTTCGAAACAATTACAGGGTTGAACAGCGAAATCTAGTTAAACCTCAACATACCTTGACATCAGGCACTTATTATTATTAAAGCACACGCCAAACCTCTTGCAGTGAGCGGTAAGTGGGTTTTCTGGTGTTAACGTGTTAAGACATCGTATGGCAAAATCATAACTTCAAACAAATAAATTGCTGATATAAATATGCAATTCATTCCCAATGGCACTGCCCTTGACTCACGTAACAGCATATCTCTCATCCTCACACCTAGTCTCCTGTTTGTCAGTAATCAGGACATTTTAGTTCACCTCCGACCCTTGCTGGCACGTACTGTTTGGCTTTTCCGACCATTTACATTTTGTTCTGGCATCTGCAAAACTATCCATTCGGTCCATCGAGTCTATTCCGCCATTCAATCATGGCTCGTCTATCTTTCCCTCTCAGCCCAATTCTCCTGCCATCTCCCCTTATCACCTGACACCCGTACTAATCAATAATCTGTCAATTAAAGATACCTAATGACTTGGCCTCCACAGCCGTCTGCAACAATGAATTCCACAGATTCAACAGCCTCTGACTGAAGAAATCCCTCCTTGTCTCCTTTCTAAAGGTCCATTGGCCTGCCTGCTCTTCTGAAGGCCACACCCAGTTGGACAAAGTTCACAAACTCACCCTCCCACCCCCAACTTCGTGCCTCAGTGCGGTTTGGAGCAGTGCTTCCAAGTGTCCTAACACCGGCTCTGTGAGTGAACTCAAACCAAAATGTACACCTGGACATTCAACCTGCAACTCTTCACTCGAAGCAGGTTGGATGTGACTCCTAAATGCACGTACACGCCAATCACCCCTTGTGAGGAAGACTTGGTTTAGATAAACCCCAGTGAGCCTTGTGTCGCATTGGCTTTATACAGAGAGCTCACACATGTACATTACGTGAATGAGACTTCTTCAGGAAAAATGTGTTGCAACATGGAAGATTTCTACCTGCTTTGGTTGCACAAGATGAAGCACTTCCAGCATTCGAGCAACCTTTCTGTTGACGAGGAGCAGGACTGGTGGGCACATCCTTTTGCAGGTTTATGAAGAGAACACAACAGTACAGCACAGGAACGGGCCCTTCGGCCCACAATGTTTGTGCTGAACGTGATGCCTAGTTAAACTGATCTCATCGGCCCACACATGATCCATGTCCGCCCATTCCCTGCACTTCCAAGTGCCCATCTGAAAGCCTCTTAAACGCCACTATCGTATCTGCCTCCACCACCACCCCAGGCAATGTGTTCCAGGCCCCAACCACCCTCTGTGTTTGAAAATAATTGTCCCCACATAAGAGTGAAACAGCGTGGAAACAGGCCCTTGGGGCCCAACTTGCCCACACACCGACCAACACGTCCCATCTACACTTGTCCCATCTACACATGTCCGCCCATTCCCTGCACTTCCACGTGCCCATCTGAAAGCCTCTTTTGGTCCCACCTGCCTGCATTTGGTCCATATCCCTCTAAACCTGTCCTTATCCATGTACCTCTCCAAATGTTTCTGAAACTTTGCCTCAACTACCTTCATCGGCAGCTCGTTCCATGCACCCAGTTACCCCTCAGGATCTTATTAAATCTTGTTCCCCCCCCCCCGCACCCTAAACCCAAGGTCAACTTTCCCCATTAAACTTTCCTCCCCTTGCCTGACAGCTATGAGATGCGTTAACTTTGCCACAATCCATTATTTAGAGTTTGGAGTTTAGCGGGGAAAATGTGGATTAGCCGGAGTGGATTGTTAGTCGGATTCAAATGGAAATGCAGCAGAATGATGATAATTTTTGCATTCGGCCAGGGGAGCAGGTAATGTAAACTAAGCGGCGTTTAATCTGGAGGGCAGATCGCCTTTGGTCAGATCACGTTGTTCGAGCAGCGGTATCTTCGTTGCATGCAATGCCGTCACTTACCGATGCACGTCTTCCCATCAGAGTGAAGGGCGTACTTCTGGTGGCAGCCGCACACGGGTCCGCTGTCCAGGTCATCGCACGTATGTTGGCAGCCCCCGTTTCCGTAGTTACAGGTTACTGTTTCGCAGAAAGTACAAGCCAAAATGGGTGAAAACACTCAAACGCCACATTTCCACTGTTCATTTCACATCTTCAGTTCTTTCGGTTCATTATCGCGCCGCAGAGTCATACAGCGTGGAAACGGGGCCCATCCGTCCAGAGGTGATTTCCTTCATCGGCCACTTGACGAATGACAATGTGCCGAAAGCCTTCTTGACCACCCCGTCTATCTGTGACGGCACTTTCAAGGAACTATGTGGTTCATGAGTTCATAAGTGATAGGAGCAGAATTACATTCGGCCCATCAAGTCTACACCGCCATTCAATCATGGCTGATCTATCTCTCCCTCCTAACTCCATTCTCCTGCCTTCTCCCCATGACCCCACACGCCCGTTCTAATCGAGAACCTATCGACCTCTGCCTTAAAAATATCCATTGACTTGGCCTCCACAGCCTTCTGCACCTGTACTCCAAGAACCCTCCACCCGACAACACTCCCCAGAGCCCTGCCATTCGCTGTTTAGGTCCTGCCCATGTTAGACGTTCCAAAATGCAACACCTCACATTTCTCTGTGTTAAATTCCATCAGCCATTCCTCGGCCAATCGATCAAGATCCTGCTGCAATTTATGACAACAACCATCTCCACTATCTTCGATACCAACCCCTTTTGTGTCATCTGAAACCTTGCTAATCATGCCATGTACGTTCTCATCCAAATCATTGGTGTGGATGCATTTTGTGTCTATCACACAGATGAAATGTTCTTCATCGCCATTTACTAAATAGCTAGTCACCTTTTGTCTAGCAAATATTAACAGGTTACATTTCGCTCCAGAATAATATGTATATCAACCCTCAAGATAACTAATTTCATGTATAGACATATCATTCTGAACCAATGGATTCACAGAAACGTGACTCTAGACATTGTACAGGTGATGTTAGACTATAATGATTCAAACATGCGTGGTTAATAGGGAGCAGTGAATACCAGAATATAAAGGCATAACAGGCTGGGATAGAGTGGATGTGGAGAGGATGTTCCCACTAGTGGGAGAGTCTAGGACCAAAGGTTAGAGCCTCAGAACTAAAGGACGTTCCTTTTGGAAGGAGATGAGGAGGAATTTCTTTAGTTCGAGGTTGATGCATCTGTGGAATTAATTGCCACAGAGGGCTGTGGAGGCCAAGTCAGTGGATATTTTTAAGGCAGAGATAGATAGATTCTCGATTAGAACGGGTGTCAGGGGTTATGGGGAGAAGGCAGGAGAATGGGGTTAGGAGGGAGAGACAAGACTTTGCCTTCCATCACAGTGAGGAGGAGATTCACTGTGATGGATGTTTGTGTAAATTGTGTTGGTGTGTGTCTTGGTTCTTTTCTTGTATCACTGTAGAAACCAAATTTCGTTTGAACCTCATGTGAGGTTCAAATGACAAATAAATGGTATAGTATTGTATTGTAGATCAGCCATGATTGAATGGCGGAGTAGACTTGATGGACCGAATGGCCTAATTCTGCTCCTATCACTTATGAACTTATAACACAGTTCAAACTTTAAGCATACAAGTTTAATCATACATTCTTAAGTCCACATTCTTAAGTCCACAGTAATAATGGAAATGTTGTAAGTTTACCCATTTGCGCCTTTCCACTAGAATGGTGTTAAAAGCTGGATTATGTACTCAAACACTACATTGAGACTTTAATACATAATTTTCTGACTCAGACTGTTACTGCTTAGCCAAGATGACATATTCCCATTCTTACAAACTGCGCTGAAATGCTATTGGAACCATTAAAGAATTCAATTGGCTTGGTTACATTTGTAAATTGTTCCTGGTGTGTGTAAGATAGTGTTAGCGTGTTGGGATCGCTGGTCGGCACGGACTCGGTGGGCCGAAGGGCCTGTTCCGCGCTATATCTCTAAACTAAACTAAAAATAAATAACTAAAAATAGACGCAAACTACTGGAGTAACTGGGTGGGACAGGCAGCATCTTTTCAATAGAGAGTTAGATTTAGCTCTTGGGGCTAAAGGAATCAAGAGATATGGGGAAAAAGCTGGAACTGGGTACTGATTTTAGATGATCAGCCACGATCATATTGAATGGCGGTGCTGGCTCCAAGGGCCGAATGGCCTAATCCTGCACCTATTTTTCTATGTTTCTACGATTCTCATTTCATGACTGAATGAACTGCCAGTAATTCTTGCCGAACTGAAGCTAACAGTTGACAGAGCTCCAGTGACTTTATTGCCAGACTGTATATTCTCAACTCAGGAGCATCGTTGCAATAAGTGAATATTATCCTTATTTCTAGTGTCATTAATGATCTTTTTTTTTAACCATCTCCACACCGAATTAAGACACAAAAAGCTGGAGTAAAGGGGCTGTCTCACTGTACGAGCTAATTCAAGTGCTCTCCCGAGTTTAAAAAAAAATCAGACTCGTGGTAAGCACGTAGAATATGCGTAGCGGATACGTCGGAGCTTGGGACGTCTCTTAGCGGCTCGTAACGCTAACAGCAGGTACTCGGGAAACGCGGTAAGCTCGTGAAGACTCGTGAAGATTTTTCAACATGTTGATTTTTCAACATGTTGAAAAATGTCCACGAGAGCCCCGAGTACCTACGAGCGGCTATTACTGTAATTCTCCGAGTTCGAATCAGGGGAAACTCGGGAGAACTCTTGAATTAGCTCGTACAGTGGGACAGCCCCTTTACTCAGCGTGTCAGACAGCATTTCTGGAGAGAAGGAATAGGCGATGTTTCACGTGGGGACTGAGAGTCAGGGGAAAAGGGGAAACGAGAGATATAGACGGCGATAGAAGGAGATGTGGAACAACTGAATGAAAGACATGCAAAGAAAGTGACGATGATAAAGGAAACAGGCCACCGTTAGCCGTGGGCCAGGTGAGAACCAGTTACAGACTCACCTCCACACCGAGTTAGTTGGGCCGCAAAGATCTGCTCATACTCAGCTGCAAATCCTCGAGGGAGCCCGCTATGATTTCATCGACAAGTCGAATTTATGAAAAGTGTCTGGACCTTACGTCAGAAGCTCTATTTGCACAAGGAAAGGAGAGACTGTGCCGGCTGTAGACTCCGCTTTAGTAGCATTTAATGGGAACCTCCTGCTGCTCCTAATGAAGCCTGGTGCTCTTGTGGTGTCGTTCTCTGTGCCCCCATTGAACATAAATGTCTGAGTGCTGTTGAACTAAAGGTGGTCTTCAGCCCCGAATCCTTTACAGTCAAAGAAAGTGATTTGGGATTTGCAGTCACGGTGGCACAGCGGCAGAGTTACTGCCTCGCAGCGCCAGGGACCAGGGTTCCATACTTTATCCTTAAAACATTATTTTTTACACCAAAGGTGGTCGGTGTATAGAACGAGCTGCCGGAGCAGGTAGTTGAGGCAGGTACTATTGCAACCTTTCAGAAAAATTTGGACAGGTACATGGAGAGGACGGGTTTCGAGGGATATGGGCCAAACGCAGGCGGGTGGGACTAGCGTAGATGGGACATGTTGGTCGGCGTGGGCAAGTTGGGCCGAAGGGCCTGTTCCCATGCTGTTTGACTCGATGACTCTAAAATGCACATTTAAGCAGCGATTCCTGCCCAACCATCCAATTGTTGCCCCTGGGAATGTTCTGGCCAGTCCGTCTAAAAGGTAGTCACAAAACTGATGAGACTTTGTTCAGTTAGTTAGGTTTTCCACAAGTAAAATCAAACTAACTCACGGCTGGAAATAAACTATTGAGAGTTAAGTTTGTGAAAACTTTCACCCATTAGTTTACGCTATAAGCATGTGCTTAAATGTAGATCCAAAGGAACCGACAACATCCTGTTGATCCATTCTGACCATGCACTCTGCTGAAGTTGCAAAGAAATGGTTTTACTTCATTGCGTACACATGCCGTGCATAAACTCACCACTTTGTTGTCCAGACTCTACCATTCAATCTATCTTTCCCTCTCAACCCCATTCTCCTGCCTTCTCCCCATCACCCTGACACTCATACTAATCAAGAATCTATCTATCTCCGCCTTTAAAATATCAATTCACGGCTTCCACAGCCATCTGTGGCAATGAATTCCACCCTCTGACTAAAGAAATTCCTCCCCATCTCCTTTATCAAGGTGTGTTATTCTGAGGCTATGGGTCTGGTCCTAGACTCTCCCACTTGTAGAGACATCCTCTCCACATCCACTCTATCCAAGCCTTTCGCTATTTGGTAAGTTTCAATTGGGCCCCCTCTCATCCTTCCAAACTCCAGCGAGTGCAGGCCCAGTGCCGTCAAACCCGCATCATATGTTAACCCAATCATTGCTGGGATCATTCTCATGAAAAGTTTCGTCGAGGATTTTGAAGTTCTGAAAATTATTTAACAATCATCTTCCACCTCCTTCTCAGATGGAGCATTTTGAAATGTTGACAAACCTCCGGCAGACAAATAAACATTCCCCCACCATTCAACACTGACGACACACTTGACATTGGAAATGAGTACTTCTCTACAAAACCCGTCGAAATGTACTGTCAAACATGTGCAGTAAGTGTTATATACAACGGTGTGTTTTATAAATTAGATACCTGCAAATTAGTTGAGAGAGAAAAGAGGCTACGAAACATATCAGCATGAAAAGTTAAAAAAACGCATGTCAAGGGGAGGATGTACAAACTCTGTACAGAGAAAAAGGAGATAGCAATGCTTTTTGTAAGTATGTGAATTAATATAGTATCAGTAAAACTGGTTGGGGTATGAGAAAATCGCATTGCTCAAGGAAATGGCTGAGGCATTAAACAAATGTTTTTCATGGTGGGGAGTGATTGTGAATGAAGGGTGGCACGGCACTAGACCCAGGTTCGATTCTGACTACGGGTGCCGTCTGCACGGAGTTTGCACGTCTTTGGGAAACTGGAGCACCCGGAGAAAACCCATGCTGTCACAGGGTGAAGGTACAAACTCCGTACAGACAAGCACCCGTGGCCAGGATCGAACCCGGTTCCATGGCGCTGTGAGGCAGCAACGCTACCCGCATCCTCTCCACATCCAGGCCTTTCGCTTTCCTGTAAGTTTCAATTGCAAAAGCAATTTATTTGTTTTGCAACCATTCACTCTGTAGACTTTTGTGTGAAGAAGAGGCATGGAGGAGAAAGATTCGGGAGTGCAGTTGGTTGCAAGGGCTGCAGTAACACAATATCGCGTCAGCGCGTGGAGGATAAAAACGGTGAACATCTGAAAACAGATCATAAGAGTCATACAACGTGGACACAGGCCATTCGACCCAACTTGCCCACACCGGCCAACATATCCCACGGCCAACATGTCCCAGCTACACTAGTCCCACCTGCCTGTGTTTAGCCCATATCCCTCCAAACCTGTCCTATCCATGTATCTGTCTAACTGTTTCTTAAACTTTGTGATAGACCCTGCCTCAACTACCTCCTTGGGCAGCTTGTCTCCACCACCCTTTGTGTGAAAAGGTTAGCCCTCACGATTCCTATTAAATCTTTTCCCCTTCACCTTAAATCTGTGTCCTCTGGACCTTGATTCCCCTTCTCTGTACAAGGGACTCTACCCGATCTATTCCTTTCATGATATTATACACCTCAATAAGATCAGCCCTCATCCTCCTGCGCTCTAGGGAATAGACTCCCAGCCTGCTCAACCTCTAACTGCAGCTCAGACCCGCGAGTCCTGGCAACATCCTTGCGATGTACGAGCCTCAAGCACAACAGCTACCTACATGTGCAGTCCCTCTGGTTTTTGGCGAGTTCAAAGCCAGGCCTGCATTCACAGGCCACACCACCCTTGGGAGTCTCTCGGCAGATGTGCGCGCACCCGTGATCCTTGTTCATGCAGTTCATCCCCTCTGTAAAACAAAGCACAGTGTGGGGACAGAAAAAACAACACATTAGGTTACAGGCTCACCATCTGCGAAGACTACACCAACCCTTATCTCCCACGGCCACCTCTTGGACAAGTCCATGTCGTCCATGGGCGATACGGTGGCACAGCGGTAGAGACCAGGGTTCGATTCTGACCTCGGTTCAACTGAGGCCAATTGCAACCTTCACGTGGTCCGCCCTGTTTCGACGAATGCAATCGACCCGGCGTGCACGATCATATAAGATCAAATAGAACAAGTTGTCCGGCAATTTTAGGCTGTGCACGCCATATGCAAGAAGAAGAAGAAGAAGCAGATCAGGCAACTGAATCATCCTACCAACAACTAGAGAGCAGTCCTGAGCTACCACCTACACCATTTGAGACCCTCAGACTATGTTTGATCGGACTTTATCGTGCACTAAACGCTATTCCCGTTATCATGTATCTGTACACTGTGGATGGGTCGCTTGCAACTACTGAGTGGTTAGCATGCAACATAAGCTTTTCACTGCACCTTGCTACAAGTGGCAGTAAACTGAACTAACTAAGTCGGGTGCTGTCTTTGTGGAGTTTTTTACATTCTCCCTGTGACTGCGTGGGTTTTCTCCGGGTGCTCAGGGTTCCTCCCGCACTCCAAAGATGCGCAGGTTTGGAGGCAAAATTGTAAATTGTCCCTAGTGTGTATAATAGGGTGATTGCTCGGACCGGGTGGGCTGAAGGGCCTGTTTCCACCGAAGATAGACACAAAATGCTCAGTGGGACAGGCAGCATCTCTGGAGAGAAGGAATGGGTGACGTTTCGGGTCGAGATCACACTGTATCTCTAAGGTTCTGCAGTGCAGCAGATTTTCTCTGGAGTGGTGATTCAACACTGGCCTACAGGCTCTGAAAAATGCAATGCAAAATCGGTTCGCAGCTGGAAAGGATTTGGCAGTATTTGTGCTTCAGAGGAACAAGAAACTCAAGTGGCTGTATTCTGAATAACTCAGAACAATCAACAACATAAAAACTCTGCTTCCTGGGCCAATGCAATGGATGTGTTAGACGCCCAGTGGACCACAACTCCCTGGTTAACTGAGGCCTTACAGCTGCTCCTCAACCCACGATGGGGTTATGTTACGATAAACCCATCGTAAATTGAAAATATCGTCCGTCGAAAACGTATTTAATACGATTTGATCACGTGACCGGACGGCTTGCTGCCGCTGCCAGCGTTTGCACCTTCGTAAAGTCGAAATATCGTAAGTCGAAGCATCGTAAATCGGGGACCATCTGTGTTTTTAAAATTCCAGAGGCTGAAAAAAATCTGAGCAAGAGGGTGACTCAAACCATTCCAGTCCAAGTACCACTTTAAGAGCGCAGTAAATACGAAATATTTCTAAACAAATCCTAATGATGGCTAAACTATCTCTTTAATGCAGGAAATTAACTTTGGCTAACGTCGACTCTCATTTCGTGCAGGTAGGAACTGCAGATGCTGGTTTAAACCAAAGATAGACACAAATTGCCGGAGAAACTCAGTGGGACAGGCAGCATCTCAGGAGAGAAGGAAGTCTCAAGAAGGGTCTCAACCCGAAACATCACCCGTTCCTTCTCTCCAGAGATGCTGCCTGTCCCGCTGAGTTATTCCAGAATTTTGTGTCTATCTCAGATTCTCGTTTCTTCAGGTTTCAATAGTCAAAGTCTTACAGCGTGGAAACAGGCCAACTCGCCCACACCAGCCAACTTGTTCCAATTAGCCCATATCCCTCTAAACCTGCCCTATCCATGTACCTGTCTAAATGTTTCTTAAACATTGTGATAGTCCCAGCCCCAACTACCTCCTACGGCAGCTCGTTCCATACACCCACCACCCTTTGTGTGTAAAAATGATTCAGAGATTGTTTTTAAATAAACCTAAAATGCAATTGTTCTTACTTTTTCTGGTCTTTCCTCTCTCCTAAACGTTTAGATGGGTTTGTTTATTATATTCACATGTACCGAGGTACAGTGAAAAGCTTATTTGTTGACTGCTATCCAGTCAACGGCAAGAGTATACATGATTACAATCAAGCCGTCCACAGTGTACAGATACAGGGTAAAAGGGAATAACGTTTAGTGCAAGATAGAGTCCAGTAAAGCCCGATTAAGGATAGTTTGAAGATCTCCAAAGGGGTAGATGGGTAGATTTGTTGATAGCATGGTTCAGTTGCCTGATAACAGCTGGGAAGAAACTGTCCCAGAATCAGGAGGTGTGTGTTTTCACACTTCTGTACCTCTTGCTTGATGAGAAAGGGGATAAGAGGGAGTGACCGGGGTGAGACTGGTCCATGATTTTGCTGGTGGCCTTGCCGAGGCAGCGTGAGGTGTAGATAGATAGATAGATAGATAGATAGATCCTTTAATAATCCTTTACAGGAAATTACAGTGCCACAACAGCTTCAAGACAGACATAACACCACACATTTCCTCAGATAACTTCCATACTTAATAAGTTAAAATACAATGAATGAATACTAAAAAATTGCAAAGTTATTTTTGTGCATTGTAAAACCTTATAGCAGCTGGTATACAAGGCTTCCTATATCTCTCAGTTTTGCACATTGGTGCAATCAGTCTCTGACTGAAGGTGCTGCTCTTGATCACCTTCAGGGCGTGGAGTGGGTGAGTGGGGTTGGTCATTATTAAACCCAGTTTGTTCAGAGTTCTGGCCTCTGCCACCTGCTGGACCGTTAGTTGCTCAGCCCCGACCACTGAGCCGGCCTTCCTGATCAGCTTGTCCAGTCTGTTTTTGTCCGCTATGCGGGCGCCTTCTCCCCAACAGGCCACAGCAAAAAACAGAGCACTGGCCACCACTGAATGGTAGACACTGCACAGCAGGGGTTGGCAGATGTTGAATGACCTCAGCCTCCTTAAGAAATACAGTCGACTTTGTCCCTTCCTGTACACCGCCTCCATATGACTCTTCCAGTCCAGCTCACTGTCAAGCTGCATACCAAGGTACCTGTGGTTGGCGACCACCTCCACCTCAGTGCCCCTGATGGTGATTGGTGTTGGTTGAGTCCTCCTCCTCCCCCTCCTGAAATCCACAACTATCTCCTTGGTTTTTGTGGTGTTGAGATGGAGGTTATTGTGTGCACTCCACTCCACAAAGTTGTTTATTGTATCTCTATACTCCTCCTCATTGCCCCCTTTGATGAGGCCGGCAACAGCTGTGTCATCTGAAAATTTCTGCAAAAAGCAGCTGTTGGTGTTGTATTGGAAATCCGCTGTGTAGATGGTGAACAGGAATGGAGCCAGCACAGTTCCTTGTGGAGCCCCTGTGCTGCTCAGGATTGTGCTTGAGACATTGTTCTGTAGATGGAGTCAATGGAAGGGAGGTTGGTCTGTGTGATGGTCTGGGCTACATACACAACTCTCTGCAATTTCTTGTCATGCTAGTCTCAAAGTCGGCTTGTTGAATCTCATTGTCTGTAACTTATTTTCACCCAATGGCCTGTTTCCTTTATCACTGTTACTTTTTGCACATCTTTCATTTATTTGTTCTATATTTCATTTGTTCTATGTTTGCGTATTTTTCATTTATTTGTTCCATCATCAGCTCTGAACTCCCCACCATCGAAGGGATCTATCGCAGTCGCTGCCTCAAAAAGGCAGCCAACATCATCAAGGACCATCACCATCCTGGCCACACACTCATCTCTCCGCTGCCATCAGGTAGAAGGTACAGGAGCCTGAAATCTGGTACATCCAGGTTCAGGAACAGCTACTTCCCCACAGTCATCAGTCTATTAAACTCGCCATCAAACAAACTCTGAACTATAACAGCCTATTGCACTTTATCTGTTTATTTATGTGTGTGTGTGTATATATATGGTCTATGGTATATAGACACACTGAACTGTTCTGTATTTATGCTAACTATATTCTGTTGTGCTGTAGCAAGCAAGAATTTCATTGTCCTATCTGGGACACATGACAATAAACTCTCTTGACTTGACTTGACTATATCTCTCAATAGACAATAAACAATAGACAATAGACAATAGGCGCAGGAGTAGGCCATTCGGCCCTTCGAGCCAGCACCGTCATTCAATGTGATCATGGGTGATCATCCCCAATCAGTACCCCGTTCCTGCCTTTTCCCCATATCCCCTGACTCCGCTATCTTTAAGAGCCCTATCTAGCTCTCTCTTGAAAGCATCCAGAGAACCTGCCTCCACCGCCCTCTGAGGCACTCTATGTCACTGTTTATATATCTCTTGTTTCTCTTCCCCTGATTCTCAGTCTGCAGAAGGGTCTCGACCTGAAAAGTCACCTATTCCTTTTCTCCAGAGACACTGCCTGACCCGCTGAGTTACTCCAGCTTTTTGTGTCCATCTTCAGTGTAAAACCAGCATCTGCAGTTCCTTCCTACACAGGTCACATTACTTGGTCAGCTGGGGAATTACTTACATTCTCTTTGAAACGATTTATACTGGTCAGAAAATAGATCTATCACATATATGAGCTCAGCTCAATGCATAAAATGTCCAGTTAAATTAACTTTTCCCTCTCTCTGTGAAGTGGGATTGAACACAGTAGAGACATCTCCATGAATCTAACTTTAATTACAATTCAATTGAAAGAATATGGGACCTGGCTCTGAAGAAGTAATTTTGCACATTAAAGGCCAATCAGCTTGCCCATGCCATATTATATTAGACAAAGATTTTAATGAGGTCTCATTAAGTTTCATTCATCCTTTGAAAAAGTGTGAATATGAACAAGTCAAAGAAAAAGATGGTGAGTGTTATTCATCTCGATTACTGGCATTAAAGTTCTCACTTTTTAGTAGAGTTGAAACACATAGCGCGGAAACAGGCCCTTCGGCCCATCGAGTCCGCGCCGACCAGCGATCCCCACACTTTAACACTCTCCTACACACTCTAGGCACAATATATTTGAGAAGGGACTGCAGATGCTGGAAAATCAAAGGTAGACAGAAATGCTGGAGAAACTCAGCCGGTGAGGCAGCATCTATGGAGCGAAGGAAATAGGCAACGTTTCAGGTCGAAACCCTATTTCAGACAACATACATTTGTACCAAGCCAATCAACCTGCAAACCTGTACATCTTTGGAGTGTGGGAGGAAACCACGGTCGTGGGGAAGGAGTCAAAATTCCGTACAGACAGCACCCGTAGTCAGGATCGAACCCGGGTCTCCGGTGTTGTAAACGTTGTATGGCAGCGACTCTACCTCTAAGCCACCGTGCCGCCCAGTTCCCGCCTGATTCTTTGGCATTTTGACCCGCTAGGTTGCGTTCAGGTTGGTAAATGTCTCCGCTCTGTTGCAGGTACGAAGGCTCCAAATGTTCCAACACAAACATGGTGGAGCAAAGAGCTGCGGGTTAGACTTAACTTTCGACTTCAGAGACACAGCACGGAAACAGACCACTCGGCCCACCGAGTCCACGCCGACCAGCTGGCACGGTGGCGCAGCGGTATAGTTGCTGCCTGACAGTGAATGCAGCGCCGGAGACCCAGGTTCCATCCTGACAGCCGATCTGCACGGAATTTGTACGTTCTGCGTGGGTTTTCTCCGAGATCTTCGGTTTCCTCCCACACTCCAAAGACGTACAGGGTTGTAGGTTAATTGGCTTGGTAAATGTAAAGAATTGGCCCTAGTGGGTGTAGGATAGTGTTAGTGTGCGGGGATCGCTGGTTGGCGCAGACTCAGAGGGCTGAAGAGCCTGTTTCCACTGTATCTCTAAACTAAACTAAACTATACACCCCGTACGCCTAAAGGTCCCACCCAGCTGCAAGGTGGATGTGGAGAGGATGTTTCCAGTAGTAGAAGTGTCTAGCAACAGAGGTCGCTGTAAAAGGACATACTTTTAGAATGGAGATGAGGAGGAATTTCTTTAGCCTGAGGGCGATGAATCTGTGGAATTCATTGCCACAGACGGCTGTGGAGGCCAGGTAATTGGGTATTTTTAAGGCAGAGGTTGACAGGTTCTTGATTAGCAAGGGTGTCAAAGGTTATGGGGAGAAGGTAGGAGAATGGCGCTGAGAGGGAAAAATTGGATCAGCCATGAATGAATGGCGGAGCAGACTCGATGGGCCGAATGGCCTATTTTTACACCTATGTCTTATTGCCTAATGGGTGCGGTTAGTCCAGGTGGCTTACATAGAAACATAGAAAATAGGTGCAGGAGTAGGCCATTCGGCCCTTCAAGCCTGCACCGCCATTCAATATGATCATGGCTGATCATCCAACTCAGTATCCTGTACCTGCCTTCTCTCCATACCCCCTGATCCCTTTAGCCACAAGGGCCACATCTAACTCCCTCTTAAATATAGCTCCATTGCTGTGGGTGTAATGTAGGCTACCATAGAGGCTTTCACTTTAGTTTTAGTTCAGACATACAGCACGGGAACAGGCACTTCGGCCCACTGAGTCCGTGGCATCCAGCGATCACAGCCACTGTTTCACGCATTAGGGACAATTTACAATCTTTACCTAAGCCAATTGACCTACAAACCTGCACGTCTTTGGGGTGTGGGAGGAAACCGGAGCACCCGGGGAAAACCCTTTCAGTCCTGGGCCTTCTCCACTGTCGAGGTGAGGCCCAACGCAAATTGGAGGAACAGCACCCCATATTTCGCTTGGGCGGCTTACACCCCAGCGGTCACAGTGAGGACATACAAACTCTGTACAGACAGCACCTGTGGTCAGGATCGAACCAGGGTCTCTGGAGCGAGGAGGCAGCAACTCATGCCGCCCCAAAGCACCAGAATGCAGACAGCTGTCCCCTTTGGCGTGAGCTGAAGGTTTTGACAGGTTACAGACTGTTTCTCTCGGTGATGTGCTGGTCTAATTACTACTATTAGATCTGCTTTGCTGCTGATTACTAGACGGAGCAGAGTCAATCCCAGTTTTCGTGGTATGGCAGGAATTTGTTCACGTCTGAGGATATTAATGGGCTGTTTTCTGTTCTGTCATTACCTCGGGCGCTGACAGATGAAGTAGAAAAGAGACAGAGATGGGCCATTGCTCTTCCTGGATGTGGTTGCAGGGGAATGTACCTGGGATGAGAGGGGTGCGGTGTGGGGGGAAGGGATGATGCAAAGGCAGGAGATGCCACCCCTGTCCCTACACCTCCTCTCTCCACTCTGTCCAGGGACCCCGACAGTCCTTTCAGGTGAGATCATAAGATCATGTGAATTAGGCCATTCGCCCCATTAGGTCTCTTCCACCATTCAATCATCGTTGATCTATCTCTCGCTTCTAACCCCATTCTCCTGCCTTCTCCCCGTGACCACTCACACTCGTACTAATCAAGAATCTATCTATCTCTGCCTTAAATATATCCACTGCAAAGGCCTCCACAGCCTTCTGTGGCAAAGAGTCACACAGATTCACCACCCTCTGACTAAAGAAATACCTAGTCTCCTTCCTAAAAGAACGCCCTTTAAATTCTGAAGCAGAGGTTCACTTGCACCTCCCCCAACCTTATCTACTGCATCTCGGTGTGAACATCTATATATCGGCGAGACCAAGCGCAGACTGGGCGATCATCTCGCTGAATCCTTTCGCCTTGGCCTACGCGTTCTGCCAGTTGCCAAACACTTTAAGTCCCCCTCCCATTCCCACACTGACGTTTCTGTCCTGGGCCTCCTCCATTGTCAGAGTGAGGCCCAGCGCAAATTGGAGGAACAGCACCTCATATTTCGCTTGGGCAGCTTACACCCCAGCGGCATGAATGTTAATTCTCCAATTTTAAGTCACCCTTGCTAGCCCTCTCTCTCTGCCCCTCCCCCATCCCAGTTCGTCCCACCAGTTCCACTTCCTTTCGTTATCCCTTCGTTATCAATTCCTCCACAGCCAACAATGGACCATTGTGGGCTCCATCTTTCCTTGGTCATCGGTGCCGGCTCTGATTTGTTCTGAACCATTTCATACCTCTAGTTTCCCTCTCCCCTGACTCTCAGTCTGAAGACGGGTCTCGACCCGAGACGTCACCCGTTCCTTCTCTCCAGAGATGCTGCCTGTCCCGCTGAGTAACTCCAGCATTTTGTGTCTCTCTTCGGTGTAAACCAGCCTCTGCAGTTCCTTCCTACACACTCCTTCTCATAGAAGCCCCTGATACAATCTAAGTTGGGTCACTGTCATGATCGTTTACAGTTAACCATATATTCTGTCAGCAGCATATTATTTTTGACAGATGAATACCAACAAGGCAGCCCAACAAAGGAAGCAAAAAGTAGTTTGCCTAAACCTCTTAACAAAGGTTGGTTGTGTGAAGAAAGGTCCCAACTTGAAACATCACTAGATAGGGCTCTTAAAAATAGCGGAGTCAGGGGATATGGGGAGAAGGCAGGAACGGGGTACTGATTGGGGATGATCAGCCATGATCTCATTGAATGGCGGTGCTGGCTCGAAGGGCCAAATGGCCTACGCCTGCACCTAATGTCTATCACCGTCCCCAGACAGTCCTATCCCACCCCCTTCAGTCTGAAGAAGGGTTCTGATGCAAAACACCACCCATCTATTCCTCCAGAGATGCTGCCTGACCCATTGAGTTACTCCGGCACTTTGTGCCCATCTTCGGTGTAAACCAGCATCTGCAGTTCCTTCCTACACTGGCGGAGGAGACGCGATGGGCCGAATGGCCTAATTCTGCTCCGATCACTTATGATCCAATGGTCACTTTGTGTCTTTTTGTGGTTAACAGTAGATGGCAGTATCACAGCAGAGCAGCAGAGACAACTTTGGGGAGTAAGTAGCGAGTGGCTCTGTGCTATTTGCCCGTGACCTAAGATAGTGTGGCAGTGCACATTCTCCACTGCCTGCAAAACGCAAAGCTCTCATTAGCACCCGCACAGCAATACTTCAGGACAAACAGAGTCCCCTTTATTCACAGGAAGAGGTACCAATATAAGCTTGGACCTGCTGAATTCACTCAGCAAGTTATTGATTAGTGCGGGTAGCAGAGGTTATCGGGCAAAGGCAGGAGAATGGGGTTAGGAGGGAGAGATAGATCAGCCATGATTGAATGGCGGAGTAGACATGATGGGCCGAATGGCCTAATTCTACTCTTATTCCTCATGACTTTATGTGCAAATGGCTAACAGAGAATTGAGAAGGTTTCAGACTATGAGTTGATTTATTTATCCCCTCTTCTTCTGGTTTTATCATCAAAATGGTTTAGTTTCAGTAACGCAAGGCCCAACCATCACCACCCCCTCCCCCCAGCAGTGCTGGCTTGAAGGGCCGAATGGCCTCCTCCTGCAACTAGTTTCTAAACACAGTCAGTCAATGAGAAAAAATATGTACAAATCCAGCATCAACAAACCTACCCCCTGGGTAGGTAAAATTTACCCCCTGGGGGTAGATATACCCCAGGTTGGGTAAGGAATGGGTGACGTTTTGGGTCGAGACCCTTCTTCCAACCCTTCTCCACCCGAAACATCACCCATTCGTTCTCTCCAGAGATGCTGCCTGCCTCGCTGAGTTACTCCAGCTTTTTGTGCCAATCTTCAGTTTAAACCAGCATCTGCAGTTCCTTCCTACACTAATCAGAGTTTGGACCAAGGATGTGATGAGATTAATAAGGCTGAGGATTTTATTTGTGATCCAGCGTGTTCTGAAGTGATTGAAATCAAATCTTATTAGTTTCAGGTGGCAGATGTGTTTTATGATCAAGCCGTGTGCTGTTCACTGGAGTTGACAGCCATTCACATCTATTTGCCGTCACTTCATATATTCTAGGAGCAGAATCAACCCATTCGGACCATCAAGTCAACTCCACCATTCAATCATGGCTGATCTATCTCTCCCTCCTAACCCCATTCTCCTGCCTTCTCCCCATAACCCCTGACACCCGTACTAATCAAGAATCTATCTATCTCTGCCTTAAAAAATATCCACTGACTCGGCCTCCACAGCCGTCTGTGGCAAAGAATTCCACAGATTCACCACCCTCTGACTAAAGGAAATTTCTCCTCATCTCCTTCCTAAAGGAACGTCCTTTAATTCTGATGCTGTGAGCTCTGGTCCTAGACTCTCCCACGAGTGGAAACATCCTCCCCACATCCACTCTCTCCACGCTCCTGGGGAAGGCTTCATGTTTTAGTTTTCAAATCTGGGTCGAAATTCCGTGCTTACTGATCTGCCTCTAGAGCGCGCTTTCATTTTCCGCCTGTCTCTTCCTCTCTTTGTTTAAAGCCTGCCAGGACCAATGTGCTAAGTGGACTTTTTTTGTTGTTCCGTGACCCGAGTGCATCGGATGAAAGGCGGATGATTACATCCTGACACCAAGATAGACGAGCGAGGTTTAAGATATCCGTGTGGAAAATGGCACCTGTTTAGGCTTGATACACTGTCAGCGTGGAACGAATGATGATTTCCATGTACTGCAGCTACAATATTAAGTGGGGCAGAGACTGCAGTGTATATGCGCGACTGAACGAGCCTTGTGCATGGAGGAGCATACCAATAAAAAAAAAACTCAACCACGTTCAAGGCTAGAAATAATGTCTAGGGAACTATACAGCACTTTGTAGAGAAGCAGCCTACAGGTGTATAGTGGAGAGCGTACTGACTGGTTGCATCACGGCCTGGTTCGGCAACTCGAATGCCCAGGAGTGAAGAAGACTGCAGAAAGTGGTGACCACTGCCCAGTCCATCACCGGCTCTGACCTCCCCACCATCGAAGGGATCTACAGGAGTCGCTGCCTCAAACAGGCAGCCAGTATCATCAGAGACCCACACCACCCTGGCCGCACACTCGTTTCACCCCTGCCATTGGGAAGAAGGTACAGGAGCCTGAAAACTGTAACGTCCAGGTTCAGGAATAGCTTCTTCCTTACAGCCATACAACGCAAATTGGAGGAACAGCACCTCATATTTTGCTTGGGCAGCTTACACCCTAGCAGTATAAACATTGATTTCTCTAACTTCAAAAACATAGCAAGATTAAGAGGACTCATGTCAGCTCAAGACTTAGAAAAACTTGTACATGCCTTTATTAATAGTAGGCTAGATTATTGTAACGGTCTCCTTGCAGGTCTTCCAAAAAAAACTGTCAGGCAGCTACAGCTTGTTCAGAACACTGTTGCTAGAGTTCTAACAAAGACCAAAAATTTTGAACACATTACACCAATTCTTAAATCCTTACATTGGCTCCCTGTATGTCAGAGAATTGATTTTAAAATCCTGCTGCTCACCTATAAATCACTACATGGTTTAGGGCCAAAGTATATCACTGACATGCTTCCACTATATAAGCCTTCTAGACCGCTAAGATCTTCTGAAACCAATCTGCTAGTGATTCCCAGAGTAAATACAAAACATGGGAAAGCAGGATTTAGTTACTATGCAACAAATAGCTGGAATAAACTTCCTGAAGATTTAAGACTTGCCTCAACTTTGACCACTTTTAAAACAAGACTGAAAACTTTTATGTTTACTTTAGCTTTCAGCTTAATCTTAACTACATTGCACTTTTAACTTTTGCACTTTTTATAATGCATTTTTAATTTTGCTTTTCTTTTCTTTTAGTTCTTCTATTTTATTTCATTTTATTATTTCATTTATTGTATGACATGTTTTTATGTGAAGCACTTTGAGTCTGCCTCGTGTATGAAATGTGCTATATAAATAAAGTTGCCTTGCCTTGCCTAACTTCAAGTAACCCTTGCTTCCCCCCTCTCTCTATGTACCTCCCCCCCCCCTCCCTCGCCCCCAGTCGTCGTACTAGGTCTGCATAACTCGTTATCACCCAGCCCAGTGCCAACAATGAACCATTGTGGGCTCCACTTTTACTTGATCATTGTTACTTTTTTTTGTATATCTTTCATTCATTTGTTCTATATCTTTCTATATTACTGTCTCTATCTCTCATTTCCCTTTCCCCCTGACTCTCAGTCTGAAGAAGGGTCTCGACCCAAAACTCCACCCATTCCTGGTCTCCAGAGATGCTGCCTGCCCCGCTGAGTTACTCCAGCATTTTGTGTCTATCTTAAACTAAAGATAAGTAGGAGTATCTACTAAATGTAAACATTGAGAAGAGTATAGATATCAGAAATGTCTAGGGATTTAAATATATTATATTAAAAATACAAAATGTAGCTAATGAGGCAATAATGACCAATAGCAACGAGAACAGACCCGATGGCTACATAACTTCTGACTGGACTGTTGTCTGAAATTCTTTAGTTATCATAAAAAATAATAAATATTCTGACATTAGTGTGTTTGTACTTGCTTCAAATTAGTTGGTTGTCGGTTATGTGGAATTCAAAGTCGTCTTATCTTCAGCTAAAATATTCCATAAATCTATTTGATAATTCCTGTGTCAAATTATCAGCGCAGCAAGTCAAGAGTTCCTCATGAAACATTCATAATTATGACAAATTTTGTTGTGGAAAGAAAATGAAAGCCGTCCTTGCTAATAGTTTGAGCCTGCAAGCAGGAGACAAAGTGTGCTCTTTCATGCAGTGGGAAGTAAAATGGACTCGGAGTGGAAATGCTGACCGATTTAACGTATCGCTGTCAATAACACAGGTGTCAGGGGTTACGGGGAGAAGGCAGGAGAGTGGGGTTAGGAGGGAGAGATAGGTCAGCCATGATCGAATGGCAGAGTAGACTTGATGGGCAGAATAGCCGAATTCTCGCCCCTATCACTTATTAACCTTATAATCTATAATCAGGGACCAAAATATGGGATCTTTGGGATTCAGCTGCACCCCTGTTTATTGAGCAATTCTTGAGAATTGAAATTCTGGATAGGTGACGTTTCGTGACGAGGCCCTTCTTCAGACTGATAGGTGACGTTTTGGTTGATCAGTCTGAAGAATAGTCCCGACCCGATACGTCACCTATCCATGTTCTCCAGAGATGCTGCCTGACTGGCTGGGTTACTCCAGCACTTTGTGTCCTTTTTGTATATTAACCAGCAACTGCAGTTCCTTGTTTCTAACCAATAGAAATTATAAGTACTGTTAAAAAAAAAATTGGGATGACTCAATGGCGCAGCGGTAGAGTTGTTGCCTTACAGCGCCAGAGACCCGGGTTCGATCTTTACTATGGGAGCTGTCTGTACAGAGTTTGTACGTTCTCCCCGTGACCGCGTGGGTTTTCTCCTGGTGCTCCGGTTTCTTCGTCACATCCCAAAGACGTACAGGTTCGTAGGTGAATTGTCTAAGGTAAAAATTCTAAACTATCCCTAGTGTGTAGGATAGAACGAGTGTACAGCTGACTGCTGGTCAGTGACGACTCAGTGGGCCGAAGGGCCTTTTTCCGCGCTGTACCTCTAAAGTCCGAAGACTCGTTTGTAGTTATCTCTCCTGGCCGTTTGTAAAAAAAATTGACAGAATTATTTACTGTTGTATCTTGTCGAAAGCCAAAGCATCTACAGTAAAGGAAATCCTGCTTTTGGGTTTATTCATTCAAAGTAATAAAGAAGGGGTCATGCTATTTAAGTCCAGCATCTGCATGTTTTGACGTTTGAGCTTCAATGTATTTTGATAGTCTGTCACATCTCTTTAAATGAAAACCCTTCTTGCTTTTCGTTCCTCAAGGGCTTTTTTCCAGATGGAGGAAGAGATGAGTCGTAATGAGCCTTGTGTAGAAAACAAGACCAAACAAGCTGAATGCCAAGCAGCCTTCATTTCGGCCTCAGCGAGTGACCTTTGTGAAGGATTTCTTTGTTTAAATCAGCTTGACAAAGCACCTGGGGAAGAGTTCCACAGCGACGGTAGGGGAAGGGGAACAAGTTGGTTCTTACACCGTGAGGATTAACAAACTCGTCAGGAAGGCTGGCTCCGTCCTGGGGGGGTGCGGAGATGGATTGGGCGGGGATGGATTCACAGGAGGGTGGCCTTGGAGGGGAGGATGCTCCTCAAACTGCGGAGCATCCTGGACAATACTGCTCACTCCCCTCCGTGACACACTGGTCAACCTGAGGAGCACTTTCAGCAACGGACTGGTTCCACCAAGATGCAGCACAGAACCGCCACAGGAGTCAAGTCAAGTCAAGTCAAGTCACTTTTATTGCTATAGCACATTTAAAAAACAACTCACGTTGGCCAAAGTGTTTTACATTGGTGGAGGTACTAACGTTATACAACATTTGCCACATCCTTCTTCCCTGTGGCTATCAACTCTTCCCTCTTCTATCGTGGGGTAGACTGACTGCCCCCCCGCCCCTCCCCAATCTTTGCACATCCCCAATACTTTCCACTCGTCACTTTAATTCCATGTTTCATTTATTTCGTGTTTTTCTGACTGTCGGCAGATCAATCTCCCTCCTGCGATAAATAAAGTTGTATCATATCGTATGCTAACAAAACACCGTAGATAGTGGATGTAAAGAGGATGTTTCCAGTACTGGGAGAGTCTAGGACCGGTGGCCACAGCCTCAGAATTAAAGGACGTTCCTTTAGGAAGGAGATGAGGGGGGAATTACTTTACTCAGAGGGTGGTGAATCTTGTGGAATTCATTGTCAATGAAGGCTGTGGAGGCCAAGTCAATGGATATTTTTACGGCAGAGATAGACAGGTACTTGATCAGTACGGGTGCCACGGGTTATGGGGAGAAGGCAGGAGAATGGGGTTGAGAGGGGAAGATAGATCAGTCATGATTGAATGGCGGAGTAGACTATATGGGACGCATGACCAAATTCTGCACCTATCACTTATGAACCCTAACATTAGTTTTATATCAGAATAAATCGCTCCAGTAGATCAAATTCTTCTCAGTTTTATTTACACAGCACATCAAATGAATTTGCCCAAATTAATATCAGAGGAATTATCAATATGAAAATCTTCCTGTAATTTTCAGCTATGCAGGGCAGCACAGTGGCACAGTGATAGAGCTGCTGCATTACAGCACCAGAGACCCGTTCCAACCTGACTACGGGTGCTGTCCGTAAGGAGTTTGCACGTTCTCCCTGTGACCACGCGGGTTTTCTCCGCGTGCTCCAGTTGCCTCCGACGCTCCAGAGACCTGCGGATTTGGAGGCTAATTGGCTTCTGTTAATTGTGAATAGTCCCCGGTGTGTGTAGGATAGTGCTCTTGCGATCGTGATCGGAACAAACTCGGTGGGCTGAGGGATCAATTTACTGAAGCCAATTAACCTCGACAGCTGCACGTCTTTGGAGTGTGGGCGGAAACAGGAGCAACCGGGGAAAACCCACAAAGTCACGGGGAGAACGTACAAACTCCGTAGATAGTAGTCTGGATCAAACCCTTGTCTCTGGAACTAAGGCAGCAACTCTACCGCTGTGCCCCCTCTGACCTGCTGAGTTACCCCAGAGAAGCTGCCTGACCCACTGAGTTACTCCTTTTTTTAAATATGAATCTACATCTGCAGTTCCTTATATCGCTTGCACAGTTAAAGATGGAATGAAACGTAAGTGAATGGACAGCAGGAAAATAAAGTTCCAGTAGAAGTCACAACCCAGCAGAACGAAGTAAGAGGAGGAATATAGGAATAATCAAAGACCCAGTCTCGCAGAATTAAAATGTTTTCCAAAAACTCTGATAGTGTGCACATTGTTTTTAGAGATACGCCATCTCTAGCCTAATGAATTCACAGCAACAATCGTGCACTCAGTCACATAGATTGTAGGCTATTCTGCTGCCTTATACACACACTACACCATGGGTTCCCAACCTGGGGTAAATTTACCTCCAAGGGGTAAATTTCACCTACCCAGGGGATAGATTTGTTGATTCTGGATTTGTACATATTTTTTCTCATTGACTGACTGTGTTTGGTTCTGGTATACAAGTGAAATAACATTGTTATGTGCTGTTAAAGTTAAACAGGACGAAAAAGGTTGGGTAATAATAATAATAATAATAATGGATGGGATTTATATAGCGCCTTTCTAATACTCAAGGCGCTTTACATCGCATTATTCATTCACTCCTCAGTCACACTCGGTGGTGGTAAGCTACTTCTGTAGCCACAGTTGCCCTGGGGCAGACTGACGGAAGCGTGGCTGCCAATCTGCGCCTACGGCCCCTCCGACCACCACCAATCACTCACACACATTCACACACAGGCAAAGGTGGGTGAAAGTGTCTTGCCCAAGGACACAACGACAGTATGCACTCCAAGCGGGATTCGAACCGGCTACCTTCCGGTCGCCAGCCGAACACTTAGCCCATTGTGCCATCTGGTCTACACAGTAAGGGCAGTTTTAAAGGCCAATTGATCTACAAACCTAGGTTAGTTCAAGATACGGTGCAGAAACAGGCCCACCGAGTCCGCACTGACCAGCGATCCCCGCACACTATCACTATCCTACACACATTAGGGAAAATGTTACATTTATACCAAGCCAATTAACCTACAAACCTGTACGTCTTTGGAATGTGGGAGGAAACCGAAGCTCTCGGAGAAAACCCACGCGGTCACGGGGAGAGCGAACAAACTCCGTACAGGCAACACCCGGGATGGAACCTGGGTCTCTGGCTCTGTAAGCGCTGTGCGGCAGCAACTCTACCGCTGCGCCACCGTGCCGCCCGAAGGGGTCTTTGGGATGTGGGTGGAAACCGCAGCACCCGGAGAAAAGCTACGCGCGGTCACAGGGAGTAACGTACAAACTCCACGCACAGACAGCGCCCGAGGCCAGGATGGAAGCCGGGTCCCTGGCGCTGCGAGGCCGCTGCTCGACCAGCTGAGCCACTGTCACGAGCGGACATTTTTTATCTGCTCAATTTCAGGTACAAAAGTAAGCCCGCTTACTTGCACTTGATTTCATTTCTCGGGAGAATAAAGTTGCCCCTGGTTCAGGTTCAGATTCAGATTCAGATTCAGATTCAAACTTTATTGTCATTGTGCAGTGTACAGTACAGAGACAACGAAATGCAGTTAGCATCTCCCTAGCAGAGCGAACATAGAATATGAGCAATAAATATATATGTGTACATACAGTCGTCGTAGTGCGATTGTTTTTTTCTGGGGGTAGGAGTGTCCGGGGGGTGGGGGGTGGGGGGGGTGGGGGGGTGATTGGCAATCACCGAGGTACAGAGTTAAGTAATGTAACAGCCGCAGGGAAGAAGCTGTTCCTCGACCTGCTGGTCCGGCAACGGAGAGACCTGTAGCGCCTCCCGGATGGTAGGAGAGTAAACAGTCCATGGTTGGGGTGAGAGCAGTCCTTGGCGATGCTGCGCGCTCTCCGCAGACAACGCTTGCTTTGGACAGACTCAATGGAGGGGAGCGAGGAACCGGTGATGCGTTGGGCAATTTTCATCACCCTCTGCAGTGCTTTCCGGTCGGAGACAGAGCAGTTGCCATACCATACTGTGATACAGTTGGTAAGGATGCTCTCGATGGTGCAGCGGTAGAAGTTCACCAGGATCTGAGGAGACAGATGGACCTTCTTCAGTCTCCTCAGGAAGAAGAGACGCTGGTGAGCCTTCTTGATCAGAGTTGAGGTATTGTGGGTCCAAGAGAGGTCATCGGAGATGTTGACCCCCAGGAACCTAAAGCTGGAAACACGTTCCACCTCCGTCCTGTTAATGTGGATGGGGGTGTGCGTGCCGCCCCTAGACCTTCTGAAGTCTACAATGAGTTCTTTGAGTTAAGGGCCAGGTTGTTGTCAGCGCACCATGCTGCTAGGAGCTGGACCTCCTCCCTATAGGCCGACTCATCGTTGTTGCTGTTGAGGCCAATCACCGTTGTATCATCTGCATACTTGATGATGGTGTTAGTACCATGTACAGGTGTGCAGTCGTAGGTGAAGAGGGAGATCTGTAGCAACACTTTAGTTAAGATCCCATGGGCTCTGTATTTCTTCAATGACATAGTCACCCTCTGACGCATATATTGGTAGATTTCCACTCTGGCAGTCAGCAAAGCTGAACATATAATAGCATATCTGTAAACTTTGGCTCAGGTTTCATGTCAGGGCTACAACTTGAGACACAAAATTTGTCTGCTTAAAGTATTTCTCACAGAGATCCGACATGGTTGCCAAGCTAGGAACTTGAAAGTGAAAAATAGTTGGCGTGCAGCGAACGGCTTCAGATCTGGACATTCCAGGCAGAAATTCCTGTTTTTATTTTCAAAGCATTCTGTCGGGCAATTTTTACATCTCCTGCTTGTTGGACAATGTTCGTCCCAGACTAGAAACCTTTGCTTGTTCACACAGATCTATAAGCGTAGACTGTAATACTGCGCTGGCAAACATCTCAAGGTGGCAGGGTGGAATGAGCATTCAATATTGACTGTAGACAAAAAAGCTGGAGAAACTCAGCGGGTGCAGCAGCATCTATGGAGGGAAAGAGATAGGCAACGTTGCGGGCCGAACCCCTTCTTCAGACTGATAGGGGGTGGGGGGGGGAGTCTCCTTCCACCCCCTATGGTTATACTTCATGGCTGATCATCCACAATCAGGTTGATTGTCTTCTGTAAATTGTCCCTGGTGTGTAGGATAGAAGGTACTAGTGTACGGGGGTGATCGCTGGTCGGTGTGGACGCGGTGGGTCGAGGGGCCTGCTTCCACTCTGTATCTCTAAAGTGTAAAGTTGAAAGATCAATCCCGCTAGGGATATGGGGCGGCCAAGGGGCCTAATATTTACTTGCAAATCGAACTTGTGAATAGAAGTAAGTGGACGGCTTATTGTGTGAAGAAGACTCAAAACATCAGTGTCCTCAGCTCCTCCCATCACCCTAGTTGAGCAGGTAGTCAATATGACAATGGGCCCAGCAACAACGGGTCTGAAGATGGGTTTCGGCCCGAAACGTTGCCTATTTCCTTCGCTCCACAGATGCTGCTGCACCCGCTGAGTTTCTCCAGCACTTCTGTCGGCCCAGCAACATCATGGCCAAAGTGAGCAAATTACTGTCGATTGTAATGAAATTCTTGGCTTAGTCCCAGCGCAATGAAGATGGCCACAGAGTGAAAGGTGGCAGAAAGGGAGAGGAGGAAACGACAGGAGGACAGAGCAGTGGAGATTCCAATTAAAATGGTATTTGGACGTCTGTGTGCAAAGCCTGTCACAGCATGTTGAACAAATTTGAGGATTAAGTTCACCGGCCAGCATGTTGTACCGCTTGTATTTGCGGTAGTCCTTGGTTGGAATGGTTATACTTTATGGTCAGTTCCCTCTGAACCAGTTCAACTTATTTCCAATAAGTTGCGACAGAAATCGCAGTGCAACAATAAAACTTTGAAGATGAAGGTATTCTTCACGCTACGAGACATCCACGGATCCGCTACAGACATTCCCCGAGTTCGAATCAGGGGAAAACTCGGGAGAACTCTTGAATGACCTCATGCAGTGGGACAGGGGCTTAAAACAGTTGATTAATCTGCAGAAACCTGAAAGGCATGGCATCCACCTCCTGATAGATGATATCATAGCCAGTGGCAGTCTAGGTCGTCACTGCCTGAACGGCTGAACCGCAACTCACTCCAAATTATCACAGAACGAAGACGTCAAAAATGTGGCACGCTGCTGAGTAATGTGGAGATCAGTTGAGCTACATGGAATTAATTAAAATTAATTTTAAAGCAAACTTGTTTCAATCCTTTACTTCCAGCGAACAGTCCAATTACTTGAATTCACTTTAGAGATGGAGGTATTTAAAGTCCTTGGTTTGGGCAATATAATCACGCAAGGGCACACTGGGTCATATTCAAAGTACAGTGGATAGAATACCCTTTAGACTTTAGAGAGGACAGCATGGAGTGTGGGAGGAACCCGAAGCACCTGGAGAAAACCTACGTGGTCACAGGGAGAACGTGCAAACTCCGTTACAGACAGCGCCTGTGGTCAGGATCGGACCCGGGTTCTCTGGCGCGGTGAGGCAGCACCTCTACCGCTGCGCCACCGTGCCGCCATTTCTGATACAATGACCAGGAGAAAGATATCTTTGCTCCCCAGTTTAACGGTATCGGTCTATTGTTGACACGCGTACCGAGACACGGCAAAAAGCTTTTGTTACCGGTCCCAGAGTAGCATGCTCTCTAGTCTAGATGATGATCATGTGCACACAATATGTGTGTTTGGTTCATTTAAAGAGGATGTCTTCACCAGAAACACACTGTAAGGCCACGATGCTCCAACTATCTGCCTGTGGTGATCAGAATGGATTTTGGTGAATATCGACATTTCAGGTAGTGCAGGCAAATGGACCTCAAACACCACACCATGTACGCGAACAATCCCACCATCCCACCCATGAGACGATCGTGGAAGATAATGGCCCCATACTCCAGTTCACTAGATGCTTGCACCAGTTAGTTTACCCTTACTTTAGTAACCCTAAACTAAACCGTACAAAGCTAGGAATTATGGACACGAATTTCTGGAGTAACTCGGCGGGACAGGCAGTATCTGTGGAGAGAAGGAATGGCTGACGTTTCAACAGCCTGAAGAAGGGTCTCGACCTGAAAGTGTTGCCGTGACTCACGTCACAGCGGGGATCTCAGGCGTCACAACGGGAAGCCGTCAGCCACGCCTGCGCAGTTGGGGGCTATGGGTGAGTGGTGGAATAGTGCGTTCGGGGACCAGACCACCCGTACGACAGGGCCCTAACGGGTCCCACTTGGTCTAGTATATATATATATGTGCATCTCAGCGGGACCGGCAGCATCTCTGGATAGAAGGAAGGGGTGACGTTTCCTAACCCAAGGGTCTTAGCCCGAAACGTCACCCCATTCCTTCTCTCCAGAGATGCTGCCCGTCCCACTGAGTTACTCCAGCATTTTTTATTTAAACCAGCATCTGCAGTTCCTTCCTACACGAGCTAGGAATTATGATTGGGCTTCTCAATACAGGTTTGCCACCGATTCTCCGGCAACTGGTGATCCGGCATCTCCTTTGATCCTCCTTGGACAAAATTACGAGCGCGGATTTTAAATCTCCCTCCCCCGGAAGTCCTTGTCTGGTCAGGATTAGATGCCAGCGTGAGTTCTCATATTTTACTGAACCCTAAAAAGCGATGGCAGTGGGTTGGAAATCATCCAGTCTCTTCATCAAGAGCGTGAATGTGGACATCATTCTGAGGATTGCACACACCAAACATATAGTGACGTTTAGTTCAACAGGGAACTGCAGATGCTGGAAAATCGAAGGTAGAGAAAAATGCAGGAGAACAAGACAGAAAGAAAATAACCCTCCGACATTTTCGCCACCTCCAACGGGATCTATCCAGTCAGCAGAAAGACAATACATGTTTACAATTGAGCCATTTACAGTGTATAGATACATGATAACGGAATAGCGTTTAGTGCAAGGTAAAACCAGTAAAGTCCGATCAAGGATAGTCCAAGGGAAACCAAAAAGGTAGATAGTAGTTCAGCACTGCTTTCTGGTTGTGGTAGGATGGTTCAGTTGCCTGATAACAGCTGGGAAGAAACTGTCCCTGAATCGGGAGGTGTGCGTTTCCACACTTCTATACCTTTTGCCCGATGGGAGAGGGGAGAAGAGGGAGTGGCCAGGGTGCGGACACGTCCTTGATGATGATGCTGCTGGCCTCGCCGAGGCAGCGTGAGGTGTAAATGGAGTCGATGGAAGGGAGGTCGGTTTGTGTGATGGTCTGTACTGGGATCGCTGGTCGGCACGGACTCGGCGGGCCGAAGGGCCTGTTTCCGCACCGCCTCTCTATACTAATCTAAAGTGTGAGATAAAGCGTGACAATGTCGGGACGACAGATGGCACAATGGGCTAAGTGTTCGGCTGGCAACCGGAAGGTAGCCGGTTCGAATCCCGCTTGGAGTGCATACTGTCGTTGTGTCCTTGGGCAAGACACTTCACCCACCTTTGCCTGTGTGTGAATGTGTGTGAATGTGTGTGAGTGATTGGTGGTGGTCGGAGGGGCCGTAGGCGCAGATTGGCAGCCACGCTTCCGTCAGTCTGCCCCAGGGCAGCTGTGGCTACAGAAGTAGCTTACCACCACCGAGTGTGACTGAGGAGTGAATGAATAATGCGATGTAAAGCGCCTTGAGTATTAGAAAGGCGCTATATAAATCCCATCCATTATTATTATTAATGTGGAATGCGATAAACTGAAAAAGATAAGACATGATGAGGTACCGGCCAATAATAACATCTCAAGATGGGAATTCCATAAGAAAGCAGAATTTTTCCCTATGAAATAAATGATTCCCCCCTCCCCCCACCTCCCACCTAAAAGGGAAATCTTGTGCATAAAGTAAATCAAACTCACCCATCCCCCCCCCCCCCCCCCCACCCCACCCCACGCCAGACCAAAGGTTACAAATTAGACTCAGTGGAATGCTTAGTCCAGGATAGAAATCTCAGTGAAAGAAAACAAGGCAACGATAAAATATAATGCGAAAATGTCAACGTTTAAGGGATAATGGTGGGAAAGGGACTGAGGGAGAGGTAACAAATCTGGGAAGAGAAGGGAACCCGATGTTCATAAGAGTAATAAACAATGATGTAACCAAGAGGGAACTAAAGATAGTTTTAATCTCATGTAGAATTTAATAGAGGATCGTCTATCTTAATTTTCATTTTTTAAGTTGTTCAACTTTCATTTCGTTTTAGCTTTTAGAGATACAGCGCGGAAACAGGCCCTTCGGCCCAGCGGGTCCGCGCCGACCAGCGATCCCCCGCACACCAACACTATGCTACACACACTAGGGACAATTTTTATATTTACACCAAGCCAATTAACCTACAAACCTGCACAGCTTTGGAGTGTGGGAGGAAACCGAAGTTCTTGGAGAAAACCCACGCAGGTCACGGGGAGAAGGTACAAACTCCGTGCAGACAGCACCCGTGGCCAGGATCGAACCCGGGTCTCCGGCGCTGCAAGCGCTGTAAGGCAGCAACTCCACCGCCGTGTCGCCCAACATGTACAAATCTCTCAAATGAAGGTTTTCGAGAATAGTGACCTTCATCGGTCAAGCACTCTACATAATCGTGAGAACATCAGTTCATGCTGCCTGTCCCAGCTGAGCTACTCCAGCAGCTTACTAACAGGTGCAAGGATCTAGTGAAGAGGATGGATACAAAATGCTGGAGTATCTCAACGGGACAGGCAGCATCTCTGGAGGGAAGGAATGGGTGATCATCACCATCTATGTATTTCTAACGTGAACAATATCATGTTATTACTATTTAACACGTCGGTGCCAATATTTAGAAATGTTTCCATTATTAGGTGCCAGTGTGAGTTCTCCAATGATCGTTTTACTGAAGATTTCAGCGTTTTTAAAAAAAAAATTCTGGCAAAAACCAGGGAGCAAGGTGACGGCTCTGGGGGCTTGTTATTGAGTTGGTGGCCTCTGTTGCCTGGAGACAGGCAGACAGCAAGGAATCCTTCTGGTGCCAGGCTGCTTTGCAACCTGCAGAGGAAGGCTTAAAGCTGCCAACACAGAGTCCCTTCTGGACTCCGCGAACTGGAAACAATAAAGGTTAAACGTAGGTACACAGAATTGCTGGGGAAACTCAGTGGGTGCAGCAGCATCTATGGAGCGAAGGAAATAGGCGACGTTTCGGGCCGAAACCCTTCTTCAGACTGATGGGGGGTGGGGGGGGGAGAAAGAAGGAAAAGGGAAGGAGGAGGAGGAGCCCGAGGGCGGGCGGATGGGAGGGTGGGAGGAGACAGCTAGAGGGTTAAGGAAGGGGAGGAGACAGCAAGGGCTAGCAAAATTGGGAGAATTCAATGTTAATGCCACACGTAGCTGCGTGTAATCTGGATTCATAGATGTAGTGGCTCCTGCTTTCTTTCCAATCCCGCCTACTCATTGTAAACGCTGGATCCAGCGCATGTATCCCTGCCTAGTCGTGATGTGCCCATTACTTGTCGCATCCTTCCTTGAGATGTTCACTCCCTCCACCACCAGCGTGTCCCTGCCCTATACTGGAAAATGCCAGTGGCGCAGCAGTAGAGTTGCTGCCTCACAGCGCCAGGAACCCGGGTTCGATCCAGACTACGGCTGCTTGTGTGTACGGAGTTTGTACGTTCTCCCCGCCGTGACCCGCGTGGGTTTTCTCCAGGCGCTCCGGTTTCCTCCAACACTCCAAAGACGTGCAGGTTTGTCGGATAATTATCCTCGGTAAAATTGTAAATAGTCCCCAGTGTGTGTAGGACAGTGTTAGCGCATGGGGATCGCTGGTCGACGCGGACTCGGTGGGCCGAAGGGCCTGTTTCCGTGTTGTATCTCTAAAATCTAAAGTCTAAAGGCTGTTTGCTGACACTTCCCAGTTATGGGGTTTTAGTACCAGCTAAACAATAGGACAAAGTAGTGCTATCATCTGTAAAGTCCCTTCAATTGGCGCGTCAACATTTGTAAAGACATCAGCTTTTTCTCATTGCCGCTTGGTCTGATGTCAGGGGAGTGGGCGGTACATAGATAAGGATGTGTAAGGTGTGAAAACAGGACAAAGGGTATGGAGATCAAGGAAAATGTAGAATAGATCATTGTAAGTTGGGAGAAGGTAACAACAAAGCAAACAGAGATAAAATGTGGTCGGAGAACTGGGAAGGTGGAGGGGATGGAGAGAGAGGGAAAGCAAGGGTTACTTGAAGTTAGAGAAGTCAATGTTCATACCGCTGGGGTGTAAGCTGCCCAAGCAAAATATGAGGTGCTGTTCCTCCAATTTGCTCTGGGCCTCACTCTGACTATGGAGGAGACCCAGGACAGAAAGGTCAGTGTGGGAATGGGAGGGGTAGTTCAAGTGTTGCCCAAGACCAACCCGTATGTTGACCATTGCCACAATGCAATTTGTCAGGAAGTTTGGAACTCCCATGATCTGCTGGCTGATATCAATTAGACCTCGTTTTCTAATAAACATCGGCCTCCAGCTGCTCACAGACCAAAATAAACAGAGCAATAAAAGATGCCATAACATACTACAAGGACAATGCCATTAATGGTTTTTGGCTGACACCAGAACAGTCCATTTTAATAAGCAATTTAAGTAGCAGGAACCCCACAAAGAGCATGGACAACAATGCTAAATGGTGAATTTAGAGGTTATTTTGGGATTCGGCACATGTATGCTATTATCAGCTAAATTTAGACAAGGTGCTGTGAATGATTCTTGCAAAAACATTTTGGTAACATGCAGATATTATCCACCTTTATACTTTAGAGATACAGCGCAGAAACAGGCCCTTCGGCCCGCCGAGTGCGCGCCAACCAGCGATGCCCGCACACTAACACTATCCTACACACACTAGGGACAATTTACATTTATACCAAAGCCAGTTAACCTGTATGTCTTTGGAGTGTGGGAGGAAACCGGAGGACCCAGACAAAACCCACGCGGGTCACAGGGAGAACGTACAAACTCCGTGCAGACAGCTCCCGAGGTCGGGATCGAACCTAGGTCTCTGGCGCTGTGAGGCAGCAACTCCACCGCTGCGCCACCGTGCTGCCCGCCTGCCCCGACCAATGTCACTTCGAGGGGGATGGATGAGCCATAGAGTGATACAGCGTGGAAACAGGCTCTTCGGACCAACTTGCCCACACCGGCCAACATGTCCCAGCTACACTAGTCCCACCTGCCTGCATTTGGACCATATCCCTCCAAACCTGTCCTATCCATGTACCTGTCTAACTGTTTCTTAAACATTGGGCCAGTCCATTCCTCAACTACCTCCTCTGGCAGCATACCCCCACCATCTTTTGTGTGAAAAAAGTCACCCCTCAGATTCCTATTAAATCTTTTCCCCATAAACCTGTGTCTTCTGGTCCTCGATTCACTTACTCTGGGCAAGTGTGCATCTACCTGGTCTATTCCTCTCAAGATCACCCCTCATCCTCCTGCGCTCCAGGGAATAGAGTCCCAGCCTATTCAATTGGACGGTCACGGTGGCGCAGCGATAGAGTTGCTGCCTTACAGCGAATGCAGCGCCGGAGACCCAGGTTCGATCCCGACGACGGGTGCTGTCTGTACGGAGTTTGTACGTTCTCCCCGTGACCTGCGTAGGTTTTCTCCAAGATCTTCGGTTTCCTCCCACTCTCCAAAGACATACAGGTTTGTAGGTAGATTGGCTTGGTGTATATGTAAATTGTCCCTAGTGTGGGTGGCATAGTGTTAGTGTGCGGGGATCGTTGGTCGGCGCGGACTCGGTGGGCCGAAGGGCCTGTTACTGTGTCTGTGAACTAAACTAAAATAAACAATTACGCCAGTTTAAAGTCTTAAAAGTAGGAGAGAAGTCATGAAATCACAAAAATCCATCTTATGAATTTTCGCAATCATTTTAGGGAAATGGAGATCAAATCCAGTAGCAAGGGGAATATTGCAAATTTGTTGGACTGAAAATAATCTAAAGATGCCATTCCATAACAGCCTGCCCACGGCTCAGCGTTAGCCAAGTGGCAATTTTCAAAGCTTCAAAATTGTTTGTTAGTCATATCCTTTGTGTTAAAAAGGGCACAAGAACTATTTGTACCCCCACTAGTTCTGTGGCCTTAAATATGCTCAATGTTCTGAAGAATAGCCTGGCTGAATTAACAGTTAGGTGATGCCCAGTCAGGAAAAAAAAAGCCTCCTTTCTCAGCCTGTGTCGTAAATATTCTGTTCATTTAAATGGAATGCAATTTGGCAGCAAAAGCAAAGCAAAATTGAACTTTGTGAAATAAATGGCCCCTTTGACAGCCGGCAGTTTCAAATGTTAGCATGTGAGGTAATTAGTTATTGAAATACTAGTAATTTCATACCAAATCCCTTCTAACAAGCAGTTCAAATCATGTAAAGCACTGACTTTGTGCAGACTGGGTTTGATGAATGTGTGCAGTCAAGGGGTGGAATCATTTGACAAAATCCATTTATAAGATCACTGCCTGACTCACGTACTGTAAATTGGACCAGCTCGTCAAAAGGTGCTCGAGTGAGCGAAAGCGCGATGCTCTCTTTTCGGCATCATTTTTAATTTCTCCTCCCAAAGCTATTACGGACACAAAATGCTGGAGCCACTCAGCGGGACAGGCCGCGTCTCTGGAGAGAAGGAATGGGTGACGTTTTGGGTCGAGACCCTTCTTCAGACAGGCACACGACAATTACGTTCAACGCCACGTTTGAAAATTAGCCGTGTGCCGCAAAGGGCAACACTGTGTGGACACTTGAGATCTATTCATCACACTTGCGTCACATTGCCAGACACTTGAAAGGTTTTAGTTTAGTTAGTTCAGTTTAGAGATACAGCGCAGAAACAGGCCCTTCGGCCCATCGAGTCAGCGCCGACCAAGCAATTCCAGCACATTAACGCTATCCTACACACACTAGGGACAATTTTAATTTTTATACCAAACCAATTCATCTACAAACCTGAACGTCTTTGGAGTGTGGGAGGAAACCGAAGATCTCGGAGAAAACCCACGCAGGTCACCGGGAGAACTTACAAACTCTGTACAGACAGCACCCGTAGTCGGGATCAAGAACGGAACTCACTATCAAAACATGGAGGGGACGGGGGACACCATTTTTTGGCGGCCACGCGCGCATGCGCATGCGCACACTCACGCGTGAGGCTTTGGAGGCTCAATCCAGCGCTAAAAACGGCGATTTTAAAATCGCGATCACAAAAACATGGGGGGGATGTCCCCACCTCTCAAAACATGGGGGGGACGTGTCCCCTCTGGCCCCCCCCCCCCCGGGTTTTCCGCCCCTGGTCGGGATCGAACCCGGGTCTCTGGCGCTGTAAGGCAGCAACTCTGTTGTTCACACATCAAGGTGTCAAGTGCTCCAAAAACACCTGACTGGTTATCAGTCTGAAGAAGGGTCTCGACCCGAAACGTCACCTATTCCTTCACTCCATAGATGCTGCCTCACCAGCCGAGTTTCTCCAGCATTTTTGTCTACCTTCGATTTTTCCTGCATCCGCAGTTCTTTCTTAAACAAACGACTGGGTAAAATAAATCATTCATACGGAGACAAACTCAAAAAGCTGGAGTAACTCAACGGGACAGGCGGCATCTCTGGAGAGAAGGAATGGGTGACGTTTCGGGTCGAGACCCTTCTTCAGACTGGTTAGGGATAAGGGAAACGAGAGATATAGCCGGTGATGTGGGGAGACAAAGAACAATGAGTAAAATAAATCATTGGTGCAGTGGTCACCGAATAAGTCACGCATTCCTTCAACAGTCTGAATCAACGAGAAGAGATGCCATTTGTAACACACTGACTTCACCCACTATTTCAGGAGCACTTCCAAGAAATCTCTTCACTGGCTGCACTGCTGGAAGAACTGTACAAATATGGAAACTAGGAACAGCAGAACAGGACACAAAGTGCTGGAGTAACTCACTGGTCGGGCAGTATCTCTGGAGAGCAAGACGTTTCAAAACATCACCTATTGGTGTTCTCCGCAGATGCTGCCGGACCCGCTGGGTTACTCCAGCATTTTGTGTCTGTTTCAGTAAACTGGCGCTTGCAGTTCCTTGTTTTTACAAAGCAATATTAATGATGCACTTGACAATTACAGAGATCTAGTTGAAGGGGCGGAAGGCTAGAGGACGATGAGATTGAAGCCTAACGCTACGGAAGGATTAGGAAGCAAAGGTATGATTTGTTTTAATTGAGGTATTGCCAGACATCGATCAACTTCTACAAACACCTCCCTCTCCGTCCCCCTCCCCCCCCCCCCCTCTAAAAGTCCATTACCTGGCTCCACCATCTGAACTATGTATCGCTCTTGGGCTCACACCTGTCTCTGGCCAACAATCAGCTTATCAGGGAACCTCCTTGCCTCAGGTCACCTGATGCTGGCCCCGCTTTGTGCTGCTTTTTCTTTAGTTTAGTTTAGAGATACAGCGCGGAAACAGGCCCTTCGGCCCACCGGGTCCGCGCCGACCAGCGATCCCCGCACATTCACACTATCCTACACCCACCAGGGACATTTTTTACATTTACCAAGCCAATTAACCTACAAACCTGTACGTCTTTGGAGTGTGGGAGGAAACCGAAGATCTCGGAGAAAACCCACGCAGGTCACGGGGAGAACATGCAAACTCCGTACAGACAGCACCCGTAGTCAGGATCGAACCCGGGTGTCCGGCGCTGCATTCGCCGTAAGGCAGCAACTCTACCGCTGCGCCACCGTGCGCCAGTTTTTATTATCTCCCAGTCTCCCTGCTGCAACCAGCCTGAAGAAGGGCCCTGACCCGAAACGTCACTTGTCCATGTTCTCCATAGACGCTGTGTGTTACCCTGAGGTACTCCAGCACTTCGTGTCCATCTTTTTAAATTTAGAGATACAGCGCGAGAACAGGCCCTTCGGATCACCAAGTCCGCGCCGACCAGCGATCCCCGCACACTAGCACTATCCTACACACACTAGGGACAATTTACATTTATACCGCCCTCAAACCTGTACATCTTTGGATTGTGGGAGGAAACCGGAGCACCCGGGGGAAGCCCACGTGGTCACGGGGAGAACGTGCAAACTCCGTACAGACAGCACCCGTCGTTCAGATCGAACCCGGGTCTCTGGCGCTGTGAGGCAGCAACTCTACCGCTGCGCCACCAAATAATAGCAAACAATCTGTTCAACGTTCAACCAGGCGTCCAATGCAGTCTGTCCGATTTTAGAATACTCTGGACTGCTGCTGCAGACTCCACTCCTCTCCAAGCTCCTCCCCACCCAAACACAGGGTTGTAAGCCCCATGACATGGTTCAGATAGAAAGCCATCTACTATGTTGTCACAAGGAGATACAATTAAACCTGTTGAAAACACAGATGAAGGCTCCAACACAAGATTGGATCAAAATTCTTCTATCCTGTTTTCTGGAAATTTAAATACTCTTTGGCAGAGTTGATGTCCTTTTCCAATGAGGGTAAAGTAGATGCAACACATTTTGCCCTCTCCCAAATTACACTGGGAATTTCCTGGAGAGTCGCCACTTTGGGACGCCAGCCAATTCCCATGGCTTTTTTAATGCTACTATTATTTAACTTGCAGAAAGCTGGATAGAATACAGGCTTAGCCTTGTCAGGGGACATCTGGTATCCGTGCAAGTTCAACAGAACATCCTTGACTTGTTCCTATCCAGCAACTCGTAGTTCAGTTTTCCTTATTACTGTCACCTGTACTAAGGCACAGTGAAAAGCTTTTTCGTTGCGTGCTGACCAGCTTGTGAAAAGATTATATTTGATAAGACTGTGGAATTCTCTGCCTCAGTGGGCGGTGGAGGCAGGTTCTCTGGATGCTTTCAAGAGAGAGCTAGATAGGGCTCTTAAAAATAGCGGAGTCAGGGGATATGGGGAGAAGGCAGGAACGGGGTACTAATTGGGGATGATCAGCTATGATCACATTGAATGGCGGTGCTGGCTCGAAGGGCCAAATGGTCTACTCCTGCACCTATTGTCTACTGTCTATAGATTTCCCTCTCCCCTGACCCTCAGTGTGAAGAAGGGTCTCGACCTGAAACGGGCAGCATCTCTGGAGAACAAGGTGACGGTTCAGATTGAAACCCTGCTTCAGTCTGTAGAAGGGTCTCGACTCGAAACGTCATTCCATCCATGTTCTCCAGAGATGCTGCCCGACCTGCTGCTGAGTAACTCCAGCACTTTGTGTCCCAACTTGCAAAGCATAGTTTTGATATCCCTTACAGAAAGGATATCGAAGGCTCCGTTTGCTCAGTGAGGGGACGGTGATGAGAAATTAGGGTCATTTCAATTCCTTTTGAAAAATTCATGTCCAGGCCATTAGCTACACTAATCATCTGTGTAACCTCATCAGCCGACATCATCAATCTATAAGCTCCCGAACAAATCCAAGATAGCGTTCATTAATTAACTCGTACTTTTTCCAATTAAGTTCCACCGAGATTATTGCCTCCCTCTCGATCAATCTTGGTAGTTTGGAAAATCCAAACAAGTAGAACAGGGCGGCATAGTGGAGCAAAGGGCGGCACAGAGGTGCATCGGTCGAGTTGCTGCTTTAAGGGCCTGTCCAACTTTCACAACCTAATTCACGACCTCTGCCGAGTTTGCCCTTGACTCATACTCGCAGCAAAGTCGTCACAAGGTCATAGGTAGGTTGTAGGTAGATTGTAGGTAGGTCGTAGGTAAGTCGTAGCAGGCCGTGATGCTCGTCGTTGGTACTCCTGGCATCAAGTAGGCCGGGGCGTTTTTTCTAGTCTGATATAAAATGTCCACGAGTAAAAAAGGTCGTGAATTAGTTTGTGAAAGTGGGACAGGCCCTTAACAGCGCCAACGACCTGGGTTCGATCCTGACTACAGGTCCTATCTGTATGGTGTTTGTACGTTCTGTGACCACGTGGGTTTTCTCCGGGTGCTCCGGTTTCCTCCCACACTCCAAATCTACGGGTTTGTAGATTAATTGGCTTCAGTAAGTTGTAAAATTGTCCAGAATGTGTGTAGGTTAGTGTACGGGGGGATCGCTGGTTGGCGCGGACCCGGTGGGCCGAAGGGCCTGTTTCCGCGCTGTATCTCTGAAGCCTAAAGTCCAGAAGGAAGATCATTGCTTTCACATGCCAAAAACTATCTGGCTGACAGTCTGATGGATGGAAACACATCCCAAAAAAATAAAAAAGGGTTAAAGTAGCATTTTTCTCCCCCCCCCCCCCCCTCCTTATTACCAGGGGTCTTAACAAACTTGAAAAAGCACAGAATAAACAAACAAAATTTGGCAAAACCAGAGATATTCAGTGTTACACTGTTGACAACCACTTATCTTCGGCTTACACAACTTCATGTAAAATGATTTTAATCTTGAGAAGATTTTATGGATCATTACTTTTATTTCAAATTGTTCTCATCTATATTAGCAGCTTGGATAACTTGTGTTGTGTTGTATTATCTTAATATCATTTGAATCCACACTTTTTAGTTTTAGAGATACAGCACAGAAACAGGCCCTTCGGCCCACTGGGTCCGCGCCGACCAGCGATCCCCGCACACTAGCGCTATCCTACACACACTGGAGACAGTTTACAATTATACCAAGCCAATTAACCTCCAAACCTGTACGTCTTTTGAGTGCGGGAGGAGACCCAATTAGGTCACGGGGAGAGCATACAAACTCTGTACAGACAGCGCCGTAGTCAGTATCGAACCCGGGTCTCTGGCGCTGTGAGGCGGCACCTCTACCTCCGCGCAACCGTGCCGCCGCATTTTATCTGCCCATTGACAGGTTTATTTGTTTTTCTGAAGCATGTCTTTAGCCTGTGCAATATTTCCTAAAATGATTCACTACAGAATGTGTCCATATCTGGGAGATGGTAGCCAGTTAACAAAATGATTGCACATTGGACTAAATGGGTCAACATTGCACTTGCCCCTTGGTTCATCCCATTCAACCATGGCTGATCCATCCTTCCCTGTAACCTGTTAGACCATTACTGAGTAAAATAAGAGCTTAGACCAGTGTTAGGGTGCTGTGGGACCAAAGAGTGGAGCTGTCCCAATGTTCATAAGTGATAGGAGCAGAAGTGGGCCATTCGGCCCATCGAGTCTACTCCACCATTCAATCATGGCCGATCTATCTCTCCCTCTGCTGAAATGCTGAAAAGCAGGACCTCCAGGGTTGTTATCTCTGGTTTGCTTCCAGTTCCTCGTGCTGGCGAGAGCAGGAACAGGAAGATACGGGACCTGAACGTATGGCTGAGGAACTGGTGCACGGGGCAGGGATTTAGATTCTTAGATCACTGGGATCTGTTTTGGGGTAAGGGGGAACTGTATAAAAGGGACGGATTGCATCTTAACAGGTGTGGGACCAGCATTCTGGCAGGCAGGTTTGCCACTGCTACACGGGTGGTTTTAAACTGAATAAGGGGGGTGGGGTGTCGAATGGGATAGTGGAGGATGGAGTTAAAGGGAAAGGGTTTCTTAAATGTGTGAGCGTAGAGACAGAGGGGTGTAAAATGAGGGTAGAAGCAATAGGTAGCAAGGTGAAAAGTAAAAGTGGCAGGCAGACAAAACCAGGGCAAAAATCAAAAAGGGCCAATTTTCAGCATAATAGTATAAGGGGTAAGAGTGTTGTAAAAACAAGCCTGAAGGCTTTGTGTCTCAATGCAAGGAGCATTCGTAATAAGGTGGATGAGTTGAATGTGCAGATAGCTATTAATGACTATGATATAGTTGGGAACACGGAGACATGGCTCCAGGGTGACCAAGGCTGGGAGCTGAACATCCAGGGATATTCAATATTCAGGAGGGATAGACAGAAAGGGAAAGGAGGTGGGGTAGCGTTGCTGGTTAGAGAGCAGATTAACGCAATAGAAAGGAAGGACATTAGCTTTGAGGATGTGGAATCGATATGGGTAGAGCTGCGAAACACTAAGGGGCAGAAAACGCTAGTGGGAGTTGTGTACAGGCCACCTAACAGTAGTAGTGGAGTTGGGGATGGCATCAAACAGGAAATTAGAAATGCGTGCCACAAAGGTAAAAGTTATAATGGGTGACTTCAATCTACATATAGATTGGGTGAATCGGGTGCTGAGGAAGAGGATTTCTTGGAATGTATGCGGGATAGTTTTCTAAACCAACATGTAGAGGAACCAACGAGAGAGCAGGCTATTCTAGACTGGGTATTGAGTAATGAGGAAGGGTTAGTTAGCAGTCTTGTTGTGCGTGGCCCCTTGGGCAAGAGTGACCATAATATGGTTGAGTTCTTCATTAGGATGGAGAGTGACATCGTTAATTCAGAAACAAGGGTCCTGAACTTAAAGAAAGGTAATTTTGAGGGTATGAGACGTGAATTGGCCAAGATAGACTGGCAATTGGGTTGACGGTGGATATGCAATGGAAGGCATTTAAAGACTGCATGGATGAACTACAACAATTGTTCATCCCAGTTTGGCAAAAAAATAAATCAGGGAAGGTAGTGCATCCGTGGATAACAAGGGAAATCAGGGATAGTATCAAAACAAAAGATGAAGCGTACAAATTAGCCAGAAAAAGCAGCCTACCAGAGGACTGGGAGAAATTCAGAGACCAGCAGAGGAGGACAAAGGGCTTAATTAGGAAAGGGAAAATAGATTATGAAAGAAAACTGGCAGGGAACATAAAAACTGACTGCAAAAGCTTTTATAGATATGTGAAGAGAAAAAGATTAGTTAAAACTAATGTAGGTCCCTTGCAGTCAGAAACGGGTGAATTGATCATGGGGAACAAGGACATGGCAGACCAATTGAATAACTACTTTGGTTCTGTCTTCACTAAGGAAGACATAAATAATCTGCCGGAAATAGCAGGGGACCGGGGGTCAAATGAGATGGAGGAACTGAGTGAAATCCAGGTTAGCCGGGAAGTGGTGTTAGGTAAATTGAATGGATTAAAGGCCGATAAATCCCCAGGGCCAGATAGGCTGCATCCCAGAGTACTTAAGGAAGTAGCCTCAGAAATAGTGAATGCATTAGTGATAATTTTTCAAAACTCTTTAGATTCTGAAGTAGTTCCTGAGGATTGGAGGGTAGCTAATGTAACCCCACTTTTTAAAAAGGGAGGGAGAGAGAAAACGGGGAATTACAGACCAGTTAGTCTAACGTCGGTAGTGGGGAAACTGCTAGAATCAGTTATTAAAGATGGGATAGCAGCACATTTGGAAAGTGGTGAAATTATTGGACAAAGTCAGCATGGATTTATGAAGGGTGAATCATGTCTGACGAATCTTATAGAATTTTTCGAGGATGTAACTAGTAGAGTGGATAAGGGAGAACCAGTGGATGTGTTATATCTGGACTTTCAGAAGGCTTTCGACAAGGTCCCACATAAGAGATTAGTATATAAACTTAAAGCACACGGTATTGGGGGTTCAGTATTGATGTGGATAGAGAACCGGCTGGCAGACAGGAAGCAAAGAGTAGGAGTAAACGGGTCCTTTTCACAATGGCAGGCAGTGACTAGTGGGGTACCGCAAGGCTCAGTTCTGGGACCCCAGCTATTTACGATATATATTAATGATTTGGACGAGGGAATTGAATGCAACATCTCCAAGTTTGCGGATGACACGAAGCTGGGGGGCAGTGTTAGCTGTGAGGAGGATGCTAGGAGGCTGCAAGGTGACTTGGATAGGCTGGGTGAGTGGGCAAATGCATGGCAGATGCAGTATAATGTGGATAAATGTGAGGTTATCCACTTTGGTGGCAAAAACAGGAAAGTAGATTATTATCTGAATGGTGGCCGATTAGGAAAGGGGGAGATGCAGCGAGACCTGGGTGTCATGGTACACCAGTCATTGAAAGTAGGCATGCAGGGGCAGCAGGCAGTGAAGAAAGCGAATGGTATGTTCGCATTCATAGCAAAAGGATTTGAGTATAGGAGCAGGGAGGTTCTACTGCAGTTTTACAGGGTCTTGGTGAGACCACATCTGGAGTATTGCGTACAGTTTTGGTCTCCTAATCTGAGGAAAGACATTCTTGCCATAGAGGGAGTACAGAGAAGGTTCACCAGACTGATTCCTGGGATGTCAGGACTTTCATATGAAGAAAGACTGGATAGACTCAGTTTGTACTCGTTAGAATTTAGAAGATTGAGGGGGGATCTTATAGAAACTTACAAAATTCTTAAGGGGTTGGACAGGCTAGATGCAGGAAGATTGTTCCCGATGTTGGGAAGTCCAGAACAAGGGGTCACAGTTTAAGGATAAGGGGGAAATCTTTTAGGACCGAGATGAGGAAAACTTTTTTCACACAGAGAGTGGTGAATCTCTGGAATTCTCTCCCGCAGAAGATAGTTGAGGCCAGTTCATTGGCTATATTTAAGAGGGAGTTAGATGTGGCCCTTGTGGCTAAAGGGATCAGGGGGTATGGAGAGAAGGCAGGTACAGGATACTGAGTTGGATGATCAGCCATGATCATATTGAATGGCGGTGCAGGCTCGAAGGGCCGAATGGCCTACTCCTGCACCTATTTTCTATGTTTCAATGTTTCTATGTTTCCCTCCTAACCCCATTCTCCTGCCTTCCCCCCGTAGCCCCTGACACCCGTCCTAATCAAGAATCAGTCAATCTGCGCCTGAAAACTCCCCAAATGGACATTTCCAGGCAGCACTGGAACATTTTGTTATTACAGATAATTTGTTTGGACGTTTAAGGATCAGATTTGTCAGTTTGTAAATCATCTGTCGGTGAACCAGTGTACAAAGTTGACAGCCGTTGAAGGAAAGAGTCGATGCAATCAAAACTGGAACCACAGCCGAACGAGGTTAACAAACAGATTTAACAAAGAACTTGGCAGATTTGGAGTGAAAAGCATTTACTATTCTTAGTAGAAGTTTTCCTCTTGTTGCAAAATGTAGAAAATCCAGTTAGTTTCTGCCTGTAAGCAGCTGAAAATAAAGTAATATTCTCCCTGACCTCTATGTATTGTTTTGTTTTGTTCAGAGCTACAGCATGGACCTAGGCCCTTCGGCCCACTGACTCCATGCCGTTCACCCTTATTCTATGTTATCGTACTTTCTCATCCTCTCCCTACACACTGGGGAGATTTTTTTAAAAATAGAAGCCAATTAACCCACCAACCCGCATGTCTTTGGGACGTAATTGCACTGTGGCGCAGCGGTAGAGTTGCTGCCTTACAGCACCAGAGACCCAGGTTCAATCCCCACTGCAAGTACTATCTGCATAGGGTTTTTACGCTCTCCCGGTGACCACGTGGGTTTTCTCTGGGCGCTCTGGTTTCCTCCCATGCTCCAAAGATGTACAGGTTTGTAGGTTAATTGTAGTAAAATTGTAAATTGTCCCTAGAGTGTGGGATAGTGCTAGTGTATGGGGTGATCACTGGCCGATAAATATCATAAATATACTATTTCTACATGTAAATACATACAAATACACACACACACATCCATATATATATATGTGTGTGTGTGTGTATACACATATATATATATATACCTATCACTTATGATACTGTATATATATGGGTGTGTGTGAGCACATATGCTGTATATATACACACACTTTCCTATCATTTTATGGAGTATTAATCTCAATCTCTCTCACACGCTGTGAATGGACCTTCAATTTTCTTTTGCACGGGACCACAATCTTCAGCACATCTAATTGTTTGTCAGAAGTAATTGTGTGTTCAGGCAGAATGAAAAATGTGCATTGCTGGAAGGGACATGGCAAACTAGTTGCAGCAATTTCTCCTGTCCACACTGATCAGTTCAAAGACGAAAGGAAAACATAGATACGGGATGACAGAGGAGCTAAAAATGCAAGCCTGCAGGACCATTAGACGGCAAAACTAATATTTGATTAAAAGAAAACTATTGTGCACTGGTAAAACCGGCGAATCTGTGAAATTCCTTGCCACAGAGGGCTGTCGAGGCCAAGTCAATGGATATGTTTAAGGCAGAAATAGATAGATTCTTGATTAGTACGGGTGTCAAGGGTTATGGGGTGAAGGCAGGAGAATGGGGTTAGATAGCTCAGCCATGATTGATTGGCAGAGTAGACTTGATGGGGTGAATGGCCTAATTCAGTTCCTATCATTTATGGACTAAAAGAAAATCTTATATGCATACAAACTATGTTTGAAAACTCTTGTATCTATCACATTAGCACACATTGGAAGGTATATGTTTCCTAGAAAAGTGTGAACAAACAGATTTCTGTATAAATGGGAGATGCCTGGTGGAAGAATGTTCATTGCTTTATCAATAACCGCATATAGCGCAGGTCAGAAAGGCAATAAAATATTTCACCAGCATGTGAATTATGTAAATTATGTAACATAAATTGTAAATTATGCCTAGTGTGTGCAGATACTCAAGATTCCTCAGAGTTTCATCTTTAAGATACTTTTAAAAGTTCAGATTTTTTAAATTCTCCATAACTCTGATTACAGAGTTTCTCAGTTTAGACATTAAACAATGCAAATATTGAATATCAAATGATTATTAAACAATTCAGTTCAATTCCCAGCTTACTTTTACCTCAATTTTGGAGATATAATCAATATTTGAATTTAGGATTTCAAAAACAAGGTTTTAGCCACATTTATGACATCAAGAGGAAAAATCTATAGACAAAGTAACACCCAGGATCAGTACTTTCAGAAAACAAAATATAATTCTTTGATTCAGCAAAGCAATATAATGTCGGCCCGCATTTGGAATATTATCACCCGTTTTGGGCCACATATCTGAGGAAGGATGTGCTGGCGTTGGAGAGGGTCCAGAGGAGGTTGACATCAATGATCCCGGGGATGATTGGGTTATCGTATGAGGAGCATTTGATGGCTCTGGGCTATGTACTCGCTGGGGTTCTTCAGACTGATGGGGAGGTGGGGGGTTGGGCGGGAAGAGGAAAGGAAGAGGCGGAGACAGTGGGCTGTGGGAGAGCTGGGAAGGGGAGGGGAATGAGGGAGGAAGCAAGGACTACCTGAAATTGGAGAAGTCAATGTTCGTACCGCTGGGCTGTAAACTACCCAAGCGAAATATGAGGTACATGGTCTCCCCACACAATATAATCAGTTAATCGATCCCGATGATAGCTATGGTTTCACATTCCCCCTTCCCTCCCCAGAATGCAGTTTAGTCCCATCAATGTGAATGTACACTCACCATTTGAACGATGTATGCAGGTGTGTTGGTTATCACTCAGGAAGAATCCCACTTTACACTGACACTCATAGCTGCCCATGGTGTTAACACAGATATGTTGGCAGCCCCCGTTATTGTCATCACATTCGTTCACGTCTGCAGATTGGAAACAAAAAAAATCATTCACCTTAACAAAAGAGTTTGCACATTGAAAAAAAGCATAAAACATTCATAGAAACATAGAAAATAGGTGCAGGAGTAGGCCATTCGGCCCTTCGAGCCTGCACCGCCATTCAATATGATCATGGCTGATCATCCAACTCAGTATCCTGTACCTGCCTTCTCTCCATACCCCCTGATCCCTTTAGCCACAAGAGCCACATCTAACTCCCTCTTAAATATAGACAATGAACTGGCCTCAACTACCTTCTGTGGCAGAGAATTCCAGAGATTCACCACTCTCTGTGTGAAAAATGTTTTTCTCATCTCGGTCCGAAAAGATTTCCCCCTTATCCTTAAACTGTGACCCCTTGTTCTGGACTTCCCCAACATGGGGAACAATCTTCCTGCATCTAGCCTGTCCAACCCCTTAAGAATTTTGTAAGTTTCTATAAGATCCACCCTCAATCTTCTAAATTCTAGCGAGTACAAGCCGATTCTAAATTATTTTAGAATTTAGTCTGAAGAAGGGTCTCGACCCGAAACGTCACCTATTCCTTCGCTCCGTAGATGCTGCCTCACCCGCTGAATTTCCCCAGCATTTTTGTCTACCAAATTCTAAAATGACGGTGATTATACAGCATTTACCGTGGCGCGGGATGTGTACGCCAAATTTGTAGCGGATCACGGAGAGTCCTCTGCAAACTTTCGTTTCACCGTAGACACAAAATGCTGGAGTAACTCAACGGGACAGGCAGCATCTCTGGAGAGAAGAAAATGGGTGACATTTCCCATTCCTTCTCTCCAGAGACGCTGCCTGACCCGCTGAGTTGCTCCAGCATTTCGTGTCTGTCTTCGATTTAAGCCAGCATCTGCAGTTCCTTCTTACACACTCAATTTCACCGTTATTTAGTTTTAGTTTCGTTTAGAGATATAGCATGGAAACAAATTCTTCGACCAACCAAGTCCACGTCGATCATCGATCATCGATCATCTGTACACACTGGTTCCATGTCATTCCGATTTCTCGTCCACTCCCTACACATTCCCGGCATTTTGATAAAGGCCAATTAACCTGCTTTTTGGGATGTGGGAGGAAACAGCACGCGGGGGCAGGGAGAACGCGCAAACTCCACGCAGCCAGCACCCGAGGTCAGGAATAAACCCGGGTCTCTGGCGCTGTGAAAGGGCAGCTCTACTCCTGCACCCTTGTCAAACCAAAACTAAGATAACAAACAAAACAATGGTAGTTTGGTTTGCAGATATATTAGTATTTTATGGGAGATACATAATGCAAATTATAAGCCACAGCTGATTGTTTCGGATGCCTCCTCGTTGCAACAGGGGCGGCACGGTGGCGCAGCGGTAGAGTTGCTGCCTGACTGCGCCCGAGACCCGGGTTCGATCCTGACTACGGGTGCTGTCTGTCTGGAGTTTGTACGTTCTCCCCGTGACCTGCGTGGGTTTTCTCCAGCTGCTCCGGTTTCCTCCCACACTCCAAAGACGTAGAGATTTATCGTTTAATTGGCTAAATAAAATTGTAAATTCTCCCTAGTGTGTGCAGGATAGTGTTAGTTTGCGGGGATCGCCGGTCGGCGCGGACTGGGCGGGCCGAAGGGCCCGTTCCCGCGCTGTGTCTCTTAACTAATCTAAATATTAATTTCCCACAGGAATAATTTGGACTTATTTGGAATTAATTTCGGAAATTCCAGCTTTCACAAAACAGATAATGGGATCACTGCCCCTGAATATATACAAGCCATTGATCCAGCCTTCCATATTCTCTGACATGGCCATAATAAGAAGAACACACAAGTATGTAGAACAGAAGCCAACTGCTGTACACCCTGACTGTTCCAAGGTCACGCTAACTAGCCATGGACACTGGATGATATTCAGCAATAGGAGCTGTTCTCCACTTTATTTATCAGCCTTTAGAGCAATGTGTATTTTATACTTCTGCAATTCAAGCATGATCACCTCACTGAATATATATATATATATGTCCCACAGACTAAGTATGGCCCTCTCATAAAGGAATCAACCAAAGCTATTCCATTCTTCCACAAAATTCCCTCACGAAAACCTCTCTATGTAATAAAACACAACTGGAAGATAGATAGATAGTCAGCCTCCAATCTTCATTACTAGCTGCTCTCCTCCACTGGAGCTGCTGGAGCTCCTGGACAGAATGTCACTCGAAGCTTAGTTTAGTTTAGAGATGCAGCGCGATAACAGGCCCACCCAGGCCGCGCCGACCAGCGATCTCCACACATTGGGCACCGTCCTACACACGAGGGGCATTTTACAATTCTTACAGAAAGCCAATTACATTACAAACTTGTACGTCTTTGGAGTGTGGAAGGGAACTGGAGCACCCGGAGAAAATCTATGGAGAGAACGTACTAGGGCTAGGCAGGTATTGAGTCTGGGAGAGACGTGGACAAGTTTTGAGTCTTCGATTAAAGGTGAAGGCGAGTGAGAATGATTCAACGACACTGCATTGTCCCGTGTATCAAGGTACAGTGAAATGCTTTGTTTTGCATCCAGCCTGGTAAAATCGTACAGCGGACCAAACCTTGGCGGTACACAGGTATGGCCACGTTTTGGCACCGACAAAGTGACAAAAGTTCACCGTTGCGTTCTTATCTACTGCCTGGCTGCAAGCCCCCCCACCCCCCATCCCCCACCCCCCCATCGCTGGGTCTTCCTCCCATACCCCATCGCCAGGTCCTACCTACCCCCATCCCCTGAGCCCCTCTTCCTTCACTGTACCCCTCCCACCCACCGCCAGGCCCTCCCCTTCCTTCCCTGCGTCCCTCCTTGCCAAGTCCTGCCTTTGTTCTTGCCCCCCCCCCACATGGTCTGAGCTCCGACAAGAGATAACTGTGTAATCCTGATCCCGGCAATGAGTGGGTTCACCTATGATGAGCATTTGCCGGCACTGGGCCTGTACTCGCTGGAGTTTAGAAGATTGAAGGGGGGGGGACCTCATTGAAACTTTCCGAACAGTGAAAAACTTGGATGGAGTGGATGTGGAGAGGATGTTTCCACTAGTCAGAGAGTCTAGGATCAGAGGTCACAGCCAAAGAATTAAAGGACATTCTTTTAGGAAGGAGATGAGGAGGAATTTCTTGAGGGTGGTGAATCTGTGGGATTCTTTGACACAGAATGCTGTGGAGGCCAAGTCAGTGGATATTTTTAAGGCAAAGATAGATTCTGTCTGTGGTTATGGGGAGAAGGCAGGAGAATGGGTTTAGGAGGGAGAGATAGATCAACCATGATTGAATGATGGAGTAGACTTGATGGGCCGAATGGCCTGATTCTACTCCTATCACTTATGACCTTATAACCTAATCAGGGACTGTATACGCTGGCATATTGAGCAAAACTAAAACCCAAAGTGCTTGAAAAACTCAGTGGACAAGCTTCCACGCCCCTGCCCCTTAGTCTGAAGAAGGGTCTCGAGCCGAACAGCGGCATCTGTACCTTCTCTCCAGAGATGCTGCCTGCCCCGCTGAGTTACTCCAGCATCTTGTGTCTACCTTCGGTGTAAACCAGCATCTGCACAGTTCCTTCCTACACATCCCTGGAGAACATGGAATAGGCGGCGTTTTAAATCCCGACCTGCGGGCAGAGAGATGTGGAACCTGTGCAGGGAAACGGCTCCACGATAAAGGATCAGCATTATCTTATTCAACGGCAGCAGAGGCTTGAAGGGCTGTGTAGGAAAGAACTGCAGATGCTGGTTTAGATCGAAGTTGGACACAAAATGCTGGAGTAGTAACTCGGCGGGGCAGGCAGCATCTCTGGAGAGAAGGAACGGGTGACGTTTCTGGGTGGAGATCCTTCTTCGGGCTTGAAGGGCTGATTGGCCTGCTGCTCGTGGTATTTCTCGGACTAAGTGCTGGCAGCTTGCTCGCGATGGAGCAGCGAGCTTAGCGAGTAACAGATGTTGACAGATGTGCAGTGTCAACACCGCCATCAATTGTACATCATTTGGAACAGTGATTTCCCATCAATAAACATTTTGTTATGCACAGCCTGCCGCGGAGGGGATTCAACACAATGTTTATTTTAAGATTGGAGTGCAATTAATAGAGAGCATCTGTCGGCAATGTCACAAAATGTTCTCCCACATCAACAAGGAAGGATTGCAGAGCAGCTTCATCATCAAATAAATCTCAATGCTTCTAAAAATTCTTGAGCATAGGCAATAAAGATGACCCCATGGTGTGCATGCTGATCTAATTAATCAATCATAAGATAAGTGATAGGAGTCGAATTAGGCCATTCGGCCCATCAAGTCTACTCCGCTATTCAATCATGGCAGATCTATCTCTCCCTCCCAACACCATTCTCCTGCCTTCTTCCCATAACCTCTGACGCCCGTACATCCACAAGTAATATGCAAGTAAATGTACAAGTAATCGCAAATGGGCGGCATGGTGGCATAGCGCCAGAGTCCCGGGTTCAATCCTGACCACGGGTGCTGTCTGTACGGAGTTTGTACATTCTCCAGGGTCTGTAAGCGAATTGGCTCCGGTAAAATTGTAAATTGGATAGTGTTAGTGTGCGGGGGTCGCTGGTCAGTGGGCTGTAGGGCCTGTTTCCGTGCCTCTAAACTAGACTAATCACGGAAGGATTATATGGGAGCTTAAGCAAAAAAATTCTCAATGCTTCTCAAAATCTTGCGCATGGCCAATAAATTGTTCCTGGTGCATGTTATTCTAATTAATAAATATACAAGTAACCACATTCACAAACAAGAACATATTTTTTTCGTTTGAGTCTCACTGGGGCTCAAATGACAATAAATTTGTATTGTAAAAAAAAATAAAAAAAAATCCCTGAGCTGTGTTGTCAAAATGACATTGGATTGATCAATCTTGCTGTTATTATGTTGAAGGACACTCATTCAAGACACAGGGCAAACTATTATCACCTGGCCTAGTCCAAAGTTGGATTCACACAGCAAGCTTTCAAAGTTGGCTGCAAAAGGCTGTAATAGATGCACTCGTATGTTCTCAGCTTCTTAGTCTGATATCTCCACTGTGTGGCACTGCAAGAGAACATGCAGAATGGGTCGACCGCTTGCATGGGCAGCACGGTGGCACAGCGATATCGTTGCTGCCTTGTAGCGCCAGAGACCCGGGTTCGATCCTAACTTATCGATCCCGATTTATACAAAAAAGGCACAAAGTGCTGGAGTAAATCAGCGGATCAGGCAGCATCTCTGGAGAAAAAGGATTGGGTGACATTTCGGGTCGGGACCCTTCTTCAGACGTAGGTGATGTTTGGGGTCGGGACCCCTCTTCAGCTGCAACCAATTATAATTTTACTTCAGCACTAAACATCATACCTTGTTAAAAATGAATGGCCAGAGACATTCCTGTAGAGTTGCCATCCACGATGAGTGGTGGGTGTATGGATCAACCTGCCAGATGAGGTCGTTGAGGCAGGGACAATCCCAACGTTTAAGAAACAGTTAGACAGGTACATGGATAGCGCAGGTTTAGAGGGATATGGACCAAACGCAGGCAGGTGGGACTAGTGTGGCTGGGACATGTTGGCTAGTGTGGGCGAGTTGGGCTGAAGGCCCTGTTTCCACACTGAATCGCTCTATGACACTATGACACATAGTGTAAACCTCTACATCACTATTTACTGTTGCTGCAAGTGACTAACACACGCTATTTCTGTCGGTTTTTTCCTGGAATGGTTAACGTGAGTGTTGAAAAATAGAAGATCACTCACTTCCGTTCGGCAAGATATTAACATGAAGGTCATTCATTCATTTCAGGAGAGGTAGTGCACAATGAATCATCCTGGTCCGTTCAATAACACCCCTCACACACATCCTCTGGCTACTCCCAATTATCCATTTTCACGCCAGTTATCTTGTGATCTTTTTAACTAGGTTTCCCATTAGTATCGAAACCGCATTATCAGTGGGTGAAAGCAAACCTGGATTAAAAACGGATGCTGGTTTATTTTGTAATAAGCCAGAGATTGTAAGTGTTGGTGAGACCGCATTTAGAATGTTGTGGTCAGTTCTGGGCAACATGTTATTGGAAAGATATTGTCAAGCTTGAAAGGGTTCAGAAAAGATTTACGAGGATGTTGCCAGGACTAGAGGGTTGTTGCCAGGCCTCTCCCCTGACTCTCAGTCTGAAGACGGGCCTCGAGCCCAAACATCGCCCATTCCTTCCCTCTAGAGATGCCGCCCGTCCCGCTGAGCTACTCTGGCATTTTGTGTCTGTGTCAATGGAGGCTGATGCGGCTGGGACGGAGGGGAGGTTTGACAGCCGTGTTTGGGAAGAGTGAGGAATGTGGTGGGAAAATATCCTTGGGAAGAGCAAGACTGCTTAAAGCCCTGTCCCACGGTACGAGTTCATTCCAGGAGCTCTCCCGAGTTTAAAAAAAAATCAAACTCGTGGTAAGCACGGAGAATGAACGTAGCGGGTACGTCGGAGCTCGGGAACGTCTGTTAGCGGCTCGTAACGCTAACGGCAGGTACTCAGGAAGACTCGCTAACGGCAGGTAAGCACGGAAAGATTTTTCAACATGTTGCAAAATGTCCACGAGAGCCCCGAGTACCGACGAGCGGCCATTACCGTAAATCTCCGAGTTCGAATCAGGGCAAACTCGGGAGAACTCTTGGAATGAACTCGTACCGTGGGACAGGGCTATTAGGGCCACAGCTGGGAGTGTAACCGAGGGTTTCGGCCCGAAACGTTGCCTATTTCCTTCGCTCCATAGATGCTGCTGCACCCGCTGAGTTTCTCCAGCATTTTTGTCTACCTTCGATTTTCCAGCATCTGCAGTTCCTTCTTAAACAGTGTAACTGATGATCTCTCCATCGCTGGGCAAAATGATGAGCACAAACCAAACCTTCTCGTTAGACAGTGAGAGGGGAGCAATAGATGGTGATCTATGAAGTAGGTGATCATGGCATCATTAACTAAAGAAGCCCAGGTTGGTTAGGGGGATCCACGCCTTTATTAAACAAGCATATATAACATTGTGGCCTGAAAACATTTGGAATTTGCAATGAAAACATCCAATAGAAATTCCCAGCCTGTTATTTCAAAATAATCATTCTGAAATATGTAATCTGATTTTAATGGTCAATTCATATTCAATGAAATCCACCATTCATGGCAGCAGAAAAAGCAAAGTGTTGGAGGAACTTGAGGAGGTGATGTGAGGAGGGACTTCTTTAGTCAGAGGGTAGTGAATCTGTGGAACTCATTGCCACGGAGAGCTGCGGAAGCCAAGTCAGTGGATATTTTTAAGGCAGAGCCAGACAAATTCTTGATTCGAACGGGTGTCAAGGGTTATGGGGAGAAGGCAGGAAAATAGGATTAGGAGGCAGCGATCCCCCATGGTGGTGGTGGTGAATGGTGGAGTATGGACTCAATGGGCCGAATGGCCCAATTCTACTCCGATAACTTGTGAACTTGTGAGCTCAGCGAGTACGGCAACCTGGTGTGGAGAGAATGGCCAGAAACCCCGCCTGTCCATTTCCCTCCACAGATGCTGACTGACCTGCTGAGTTCCTCCAACACCGTATTTCTGCTCAGGATTCCAGCATCTGCATCTCTTGCGTCTCAATTCGTAGCACCAAGAAAACAATCTGTACTTAGGACAATGTAGTACGTATTTTTCTCATGTGACTGAACGATTGATTAAACGACGCCAATATTTATGCCACGCTTTCCAACAAGATCGGCCTAAAATAAAGGCCTGAAGCAACATCATGACGAAATACAGAAAAGTCCGTGCGCCTGAAGAAGGGTCTCGACCCGAAACGTGGGGCTCATGTTGTCGACCTCCCCGTGGTGAGCCCTGTCAACTGACCTCAGCCAGGTGAACACGACAAACAGAGACAGCAGCAGCGCCGCAGCTTGGCGCCAACCCGGAGCATGCGCCCTTTTTAGGGCGGGCACCTACGGACGTCAAACCGGATGGCACCGCCTTCTGCCGACTTCTGCTGACTCAAACGCAAGAAGAAGAAGACCCGAAACGTCACCTGTCCCTTTTCTCCAGAGGTGCTGCCTGACCCGCCGTGAGTTACTCCAGCTTTTTGTGTCCAAAGTTAAGAATAAGGAGTAAGCCATTTAGAACGGAGACGAGGAAACACTTTTTCTCGCAGAGAGTGGTGAGTCTGTGGAATTCTCTGCCTCGGAGGGCGGTGGAGGCAGGTTCTCTGGATGCTTTCAAGAGAGAGCTAGATAGGGCTCTTAAAGATAGCGGAGTCAGGGGATATGGGGAGGAGGCAGGAACGGGGTACTGATTGGAGATGATCAGCCATGATCACATTGAATGGCGGTGCAGGCTCGAAGGGCCAAATGGCCTACTCCTGTACCTATTGTCTATTGTCTAAGTCTGTGCGTTATTGGACCATATTTTCGAGCAGGAAAAGAACAAACAATTCCACGGAAAGCCTTCAAGTAGCTGTGCCTGGTATTCTTTTTAAAAATTTGGGAAAATAGTGAAGAGTCAACAAACTGAAATCCCAACTTCCCTCGCTGCGGCTCTCATTCCTTCTTTATGGCCATCGGATAATGCGTTTAATGATCACGTACTGACCTCCTGAAATCTTTTGTTTGCCCAAAGGATTAACTTTGTAAACTGCTAATTGATGCGGTGTGACGTCTGCACTCTTTTCAGAGTCAGCGCCCGAGTCTAGACTCTCCTGTCCTCCCTGCCCTACTCAAAGCTCACGGCTGAATTGCCAGTTAAAGGGGACTACAAAACAAAAAATAACAAATATTAAATTGCTGCCCCCCACCACCCCACCACTTAATCCTTGCCAAACAGGCGGCAAGGGAGAAATGGACTGGAATGGTTCTACCAGCCTGCTTCTTGGGTAGGGGCGGGGGGGGGGGGGATGTGTGGAGAGGCTCAGTATCGCCACGAATTCCTTGCTGGTGAATGAGAAATTCTTGTTGACAAACAGCAGGGATCAAAGATCTCGCTGGCTCACAGAGTCAAGCCTCGGCAACAGGGAAATTCTTTCAGTCGCCGATTTGAAAGGAAACTCCCGGAATATGGATTCGGAGAATCATTTTGTGTTTGCCTTTTATATTGAAATCGGCGGATTGGGAGAATTTCAATCTCCAGAAAGGAGAAGGACAAACTCACTTCCAATGGCCTGTTTCCTTGATCTGTCACTTCTTTGCCTATCTTTCGTCTGTTTAATCTACATCTATCCACATCGCTGTCTAGATCTCTCGTTTCCCTCTCCCCCGACTCTCCCTCTCCACCCGAAACGTCACCTATTCCTTCTCTCCGGAGATGCTGTCTGACCCGCTGAGTTACTCCAGCTTTTTTGTGGGGGTTTTTTTTGTTACAAAACCTAACACCGGTGGACCAGAGGCTTCAGTCCGGGGAACTGTGCATTTCAATGTAGGAAAAAGCTTTGAAAGCAGCCAGGATATTCGAGGGTTGATGTTGGCCATCAGGAATTTCTAACTTGCCAGCACGAAATTCCAGACAAGACTGGAGTTTTAACCCCCTTGCTGCAAGTGAATACTTTGCAGCCTTGTTTAGTTTAGTTTTGGAGATACAGCGAGGAAACTGGCCCTTCGGCCCTGCCAGTCAATAGACAATAGGTGCAGGAGTAGGCCACTCGGCCCTTCAAGCCAGCACCGCCATTCAATGTGATCATGGCTGATCATCCCCAATCAGTACCCCGTTCCTGCCTCTTCCCCATATCCCCTGACTCCTCTATTTTTAAGAGCCCTATCTAGCTCTCTCTTGAAAGCATCCAGAGAACCTGCCTCCACCGCTCTCTGAGACAGAGAATTCCACAGACTCACCACTCTCTGTGAGAAAAAGTGTTTCCTCGTCTCCGTTCTAAATGGCTTACTCCTTATTCTTAAACTATGGCCCCTGGTTCTGGACTCCCCCAACATCGGGAACACGTTTCCTGCCTCCAGCGTGTCCAAACCCTTAACAATCTTGTATGTTTCAATGAGATCCCCTTTCATCCGGAGTCCACACCGACCAGCGATCCCCACGCATTGACGCTATCCTACACACACGAGGGACAAATCAATCTTATACCAAGTCAATTACCGACAGGATCATGACAGAAGCCTCCTCGTGGCGATCCCTGGCAGCGACGAGGCGATGCGCTCTGTGACGCATCGGCGACAATTCGGGCAACATGTTGGACCACGACAGAAGCCAACAGCGAGCGACATCATCTGACACACGAGCGAACGACCGAACCGACAAACCTGCACGTCTTTGGAGTGTGGGAGGAAACCGAAGATCTCGGAGAAAACCCACGCAGATCACGGGGAGGGCGTGCCAACTCCGTACAGACAGCACCCGCAGTCGGTATCGGACCCGGGACGCTGGTGCTGTAAGGCAACAACTCTACCGCTGCAGCACCGTGCCGCCGCCCGTATATACATAACCACCACCCATTTGCCTGAAGAAGGGTCTCGACCCGAAACGTCAGCCATTCCTTCTCTGCGGAGATGCTGCCTGTCCCGCTGAGTTACTCCAGCATTTTTGTGTCTATCTAAACCAGAATCTGCGCTTCTTCTTGCGTTTGGGACAGCAGAGGTTATGTAACGGCCTGTAGCACAGGTCAATGTGCCGTTGTCGAGGGGCGTGAGGTCTACCCCTCCACCAGGGGGGCGGACGACAGCCCAGTCGAAAATGCCGTGCTGCTGCTACGCTGTTTGCTGGTCTGCTCCACACACGCAGGCTGCTGATGAACGCAGGCAGCCCCCCCAGCGATGCATGTTGGGCGTTGAACCGGCCGACCCCAGTACGGAGCCGGTTCAGGGCGACCCACTCTTTGCGGGGGGGGGGGGGGGGCAGGTCCGAGCCGGGTGGGGCTGTGGTGTTCGGTGCAACAGTGGATTGCGGAGGTGGCGAAGTCTGCTCCCAGCTGGTTCTCCATGCTCCTAGTGTGTTGAAACCGGAGCCACAGGGGATGGCTGCGTGACGGGAGAAGGGACGACGAGATGACAGGCGTTGAGGCAGGCCCCAGTTGCTGTGAGTCCTGGGCGAGGTGGTGCAGAGGATGCTTGGAGTCCGATGGGGCCTTGCCCACCAGCCTGTGAGTGAAGTACTCTCTGCGAAGCTGGGGCGGGCGCGATACCTGTGATCACCGGCAGAAGATCCGGCGGAGTAGGGCGTCGGCAGCCGGTGGTGATCCGTATGGTGCTGTTGAGGATGGTGTCTACTCTGCTAGTGCGAGCGCTGTGGCACCATCTGCAGTCCCTTCCCAACCCATTCGTAGCGGAGGCACCTGGAACACGAAGGGTTAACCACGCCAATGGAACAGCAAAGATGTGAACCTCTAGCTCCAGATTTCATTTTCCTTTGGCGTCAGCAGTTTGTAACCCAATGAGTTCATTCGCCAAATGGGTTCCCTTTTACGGGCAAGGCAACGTTTGAATTCAAAAGAGATTATTGGGCACATCTGACCTCCACTCAACCCTGCAAGCCATCCTTTCGTCTGCCTTTCAAATGCTGCAACGTTTTCATCCACTCAAACATACTGGCCAATTTTGGCAAATACAGATTTTCATCTTGTGCAGTTTCACCAATCAGATCTTCACTTCCCAATCCTTTGTTCATTATTTTTACATTCTCTCGCGATCGTAACGCAACACATTTGGAAACAATATACATCTCTCGGGGGTTTCTCCCTAGACCTGTGCACCGACTGATAATTAGTTTACGATACAATACAATAGAACTTTATCTATCCCAGGAGGGAAATTGGTCTGAAAACAGCCATAAAACACAAAATACATGAAACATGAAATTAAAGTGACGAGTGGAGAGTCCAGGATTGGGGAAAGAGGGGGGGGGAGTCAGTCTACCCCACCACGGAGATGTGCAAAGAGGGGGGGGGGGGGGGGGGGGGGGGGGGGAGTCAGTCTACCCCACCACGGAAGAGGGAGGAGTTGTACAGTTTGATAGCCACAGGGAAAAAGGATCTCGTGTGTTGCATTCTGTGCAGCAGTCTGTTGCTGAAGGTGCTCCTCAGGTTGACCAGTGTGTCATGGAGGGGGTGAGCTGTGTTGCCCAAGATGCTCCGCAGTTTGAGGGCCATCCTCCTCTCCGAGACCACCTCCAGTGAATCCAACATCACCCCCAAGACGGAGCCAGCCTTCCTGAGCAGCTTGTTGGTATCCGCCCTGCCGCCCCAGCACGCGACAGCGAAGAAGGTGGAACTGGCCACCACCGATTGGTAGAACATCTGCAGTTTAGAGATACAGCTCGGAAACAGGCCCAGCGAGTCTATGCGACCAGCGATCCCCGCACATTAACACTATCCCACACACACTAGGGATAATTTGCAATTATACCAAGCTAATCAATCTACAAACCTGCACGTCTTTAGAGTGTGGGAGGAAACCGAAGATCCCGGCGAAAAGCCACGCAGGTCACGGGGAGAATGTACAAACTCCGCACAGACAGCACCCGTAGTCAGGATCGAACCCGGTTCTCTGGTGCTGTAAAGCAGCAACTCTACCGCTGCGCCACCGTGCCACTCCTGCGGCACTTAATTCTAATCAAACAGCCGGGAGTGGATGAGTACATTTTAAAATTAGTGTAGGTCCCCATGAAGATGAAGATTAAAACTGAGGAACACTTCAAAAAACATCTCAAAATTAGTGTCAAGTGTCATTGCAGGTGATAAGACACAGAGTGCTGGAGTAACTCAGCGGGTCAGGCAGCATCTCCAGACAGAGAGTGGTGAGTCTGTGGAATTCTCTGCCTCAGAGGGCGGTGGAGGCAGGTTCTCTGGATGCTTTCAAGAGAGAGCTAGATAGGGCTCTTAAAGATAGCGGAGTCAGGGGATATGGGGAGAAGGCAGGAACGGGGTACTGATTGGGGACGATCAGCCATGATCACATGATAGCTGGCTCGAAGGGCCGAATGGCCTACTCCTGCACCTATTGTTTATTGTCTATTGTCTAAAAAGGATGGGTGATGTTTGGGTCGGGGCCCTTCTTCAGACTCACTTTGTGTCTATCTTTGGTATCAACCAGCATCTAAAGTTCTTTGTTTCTACGTCAGGATACTGGTGTTCAGCTCAATAATAAAAACAAGTTTTGGAATTTCTAGCATAATTTACAGGGCGCAGCGGTAGAGTTGCTGCCTCATAGCGCCAGAGACCCGGGTTCAATCCCTACTACGGGTGCTGTCTACGTGCAGTTTGTACGTTCTCATAGAAACATAGACAATAGGTGCAGGAGGAGGCCATTCGGCCCTTCGAGCCTGCCCCGCCATTCAATATGATCATGGCTGATCATCCAACTCAGTATCCTGTACCTGCCTTCTCTCCATACCCCCTGATCCCTTTCGACACAAGGGCCACATCCAACTCCCTCTTCAATATAGCCAATGAACTGGCCTCAACCACCCACTGTGGCAGAGAATTCCACAGATTCACCACTCTTTGTGTGAAAAAAAAAAATTCTCATCTCGGTCCTAAAAGACTTCCCCCTTAAACTGTGACCCCTTGTTCTGGACTTTCCCAACATCGGGAACAATCTTCCTGCATCTAGCCTGTCCAACCCCTTAAGAATTTTGTAAGGTCCCCTGGGACCGCGTGGGTTTTCTCCAGGTGCTCCGCTCTCCTCCCACAGTCCATAGAGGTACAGGTGTGTAGGTTGATTGGCTTCGGTAGCATTGTAAATTGTCCCTAGTGTGTGTGTAGGATAGCGCTAGTGTGCTGGGATCACTGGTCGGCACGGACTGGATGGGCTGGAGGGCCTGTTTCCGCGCTGTATCTCTGAAGTCTAACGTCTAAAAGTAAAGCATCGTTGCAACTACACTGGTTACACTCACAATTCTATTAATGGCATTGCACAGATTTGTAGATCACTGAGAAACAATATCCTGTGTAATTGGGCAGTAAAATATAACCAGCTGGATAGAATTGGTGATAATTATACCAGCCCTGGGAATAATTTATTTACAGTGCAATAGACCAAACCAAAGCATCTAATAAAATCTGGCCTTCACAGATGTGAAATGGTAAAAAATGAATCCCTTATGGGCTGGGGCTGTTAATGCCATTATTAAACTCGCAAAAGCTTTTTTATGATGGCTATGATGTAATTGAAATCCTTTCATTTAGATTACAGCCCTGAATTTTTGATTTCCTGTTTCGTTATCTTTTAATTTATCGTGTAATATTTGTTAAAATATAATTTCAAGTTGGTTTGAAAGCAACTGTGTGTGAGCATTGTTCTGGCGGTCTAGACTGTGATCGGAGCCCCTCCCCTCAATGTGGTTTACACACAAACTAATTTTCTTCCATCTGCATAAGACCATGCAATGGCAAATGGCTATTTTTATTCATTCCCTGCATTGTTTATGCTTAAGATAGACACAACTTGCTGGAGTAACTCAGCGGGTCAGGCAGTATCTCTGGAGAGAAGGAATGGGTGATGGTTCGGATTGAGACCCTTCTTCAGACAGTCTGCAGAAGGGTGTCGAGTCGACCCGAAACATCACTTAAGGGCCTGTCCCAATTGGCGATTTTTTCTACGAATGCCAGCATCATATCGTAGAAACATCGAAAATAGGTGCGGGGGGAGGCCATTCAGCCCTTCGAGCCAGCACCGCCATTCATTGTGATCATAGCTGATCGTCCCCTATCAATAACCCGTGCCTGTATTCTCCCCATATCCCTTGACTCCACTAGCCCCTAGAGCTCTATCTAACTCTCTCTTAAATCCATCCAGTGACTTGGCCTCCACTGCCCTCTGTGGCAGGGAATTCCATAAATTCACAGCTCTCTGGGTGAAAAAGTTTTCTTCTCACCTCAGTCTTAAATGACCTCCCCTTTATTCTAAGTTCAGTGTGAACAATTTGAACATTTCATAATCCAGCGGTGACAAAAAAAATGTTGCGGCACTTGAAAAATACACCGCGCGCCATACGTCATCACGCCGCGAATCTTTCTGTGACCTGATACGCCAGTCATTGATGCCGGCAGTCGCCGAGAAAATCGCCAAGTGGGACAGGCCCCTTTATAGTCGCGTGTACCGAGGTATCCAAACAGGTAAGATATACCAAACATCAATACAATCATGTATTGCAAATTTTGTGACTTGTTGGCGCCAAAACGTGGCGACACTTGTGTACGGCCGAAGCGAGGTCTGCTGTACGATCTTACCGGGTTGATGCAGAACAAAGCATTTCACTGTAGCTAGCTACACGTCACAATAAAGCATGACTGAATCGGCTTGTACTCGCTAGAATTTAGAAGATTGAAGGGGGGATCTTATAGATTCCTGGGATGGCAGGACTTTCATATGAAGAAAGACTGGATAGACTCGGCTTGTACTCGCTAGAATTTAGAAGATTGAGGGGGGATCTTATAGAAACTTACAAAATTCTTAAGGGGTTGAACAGGCTAGATGCAGGAAGATTGTTCCTGATGTTGGGGAAGTCCAGGACAAGGGGTCACAGTTTAAGGATAAAGGGGAAATCCTTTAGGACTGAGATGAGACAAGCTTTTTCCACACAGAGAGTGGTGGATCTCTGGAACTCTCTGCCACAGAAGGTAGTTGAGGCCACAGTTCATTGGCTATATTTAAGAGGGAGTTAGATGTGGCCCTTGTGGCTAAAGGGATCAGGGGGTATGGAGAGAAGGCAGGTACAGGATACTGAGTTGGATGATCAGCCATGGTCATATTGAATGGCGGTGCAGGCTCAAAGGGCCGAATGGCCTACTCCTGCACCTATTTTCTATGTTTCTATGAATCAAGATAAACTCAAGGACAATAAATGGAGTGAAGGGTGAAAATACAGGATGCGGGACATAGTATGTTTAGTTTATCGGCTTATTGTCACGTGTACCCAGTGTGCAGTGAAAAGCTTTTGTTGCATGCTAGCCGGCCAGCGGAAAGACAGTACATGGTTACAATCGAGCCATTCACAGAGCACAGGTACAGGATAAGGGAATAACATTTAGTGCAAGGTAAAGCCAGAAAAGTCCAATCAAAGATAGTCCAAGGGTCACCAATGAGGAAGATAGTATAGTTCAGCACTGTCAGATGTAATCGGATGGATCAGTTGCCTGATAACAGCTGGAAATAAACTGTTCAAGAAGGAACTGCAGATGCTGGAAAATCGAAGGTAGACAAAATTGCTGGAGAGAAAATTGCTATGGAGCGAAGGAAATAGGAAATAGGCAACGTTTCGGGCCGAAACCCAAGGGTTTCGGCCCGAAACGTTGCCTATTTCCTTCGCTCCATAGATGCTGCCGCACCCGTTGAGTTTCTCCAGCAATTTTGTCTACCTTGCAAAGAAACTGTCCCTGGATCTGGAGGTGTGCGTTTTCACACTTCTAGACCTTTTGCCCGACGGGAGAGGGGAGATGAGGGAGTGGCCAAGGTGCGACTGGTCCTTGATTATGCTGCTGGCCATGCCGAGGAGGCGTGGGGTGTAGATGGAGTCAATGGAAGGGAGGTTGGGTTTGTGTGATGCTCTGGGCTGCGTCCACAATTCGCCGCCGATCTCGGCATTGTAGCGCGCCAGTTCCATCGACAAAGTGCCGATGCCCGCAATGGGGTAGATAGAGGTGAATCGGACAGGACCCTAGCTCATGGAAGGGCCATTCGGAAGGTTGACGAGATGGACCCATCTCATCTGCTGTGAATATTGCTGGAGGGTCATCAACTCGGTGAAAGACGGTCTTTGGTCTGTCCGAGCGTTGTTCACCACCCAGCGGAGCGAGATGTCCGTCGGGGTATGTTGTCGACTGGCCCTCTGCAGACTGCAGGAGTACGTGCTGAGGGACGCACTGAAGCTCGGTGCAGCCAACGCCAAGGCTCGGTCCACAGTCTAGGGTCCTCCCGCTGCTGGACATGGGGGGCACGGTATGGTGGAGACGCCCCTCAAAATAAGGGAAGGTATCCCACGCCAGGGGGCCACATGAGTGGCACGGGTGGGGGACAGATTTGTGAATGTATTGAACAATTTGTATAGCCTCCGAAAATGTTGGATGAATTTTTTGCACGGTTCACGTATTGTATGTATTTATTACCTGAATAAAGTCTATTTTGCAATTTAAAAAATATATATATATTGCAGTGAAGCGAGATCACAGATTAGTGCCGGATTTGTTGATTTTAACTGGAAATTGGAGGTTGTCTCAGGACGACTGGCTTGAGGAAGGAATAATAAATCAGTGTATTGTTCCTGGGTTCTGATCAGTAGACAGTAGCCTTCAGCTGGGTGACTATTTGACAGGAGCAGGATTAGGCTTGATCATGAGGCTCCCGACAGCTGAGAGACACTCTGTGTCCAGATTAATATTTGAAGAATTAGCCCTGTGGCAGGGTATCAGAGAATGCCCAGCAATTACGGGGAGAAGTCCCAACATGTGCAGAATTACTTAAAAGCACTCATTACGAATTTAGTGCAGGGAGGAACTGCAGGTGCTGATTTACACCGAAAATAGAGACAAAACGCTGGAGTAACTCAGCGGGACAGGCAGTTACTTGTTCCATGGACACAAAAGGCTGGAGTAACTCAGCGGGTCAGGCAGCATCTCTGGAGAGAAGGAAAGGGTGACGTTTCTGGTCGAGACCCTTCTTCAGACTGAGAGTCAGGGGAGAGGGAGACTAGAGATATGGAAGGGTGAGGTGTGAAAACGACAGATCAGAGCAGATGATGTTTAAGGAAATGTAGAATGGTTCATTGTTAGCTGAGGGGAAGGTGACAACGGGCCATTCAATCAGTAAAATCCATCAGAAGGACAGTGAAACTAGTGGATGAACGAGGGTGGGGGGGGAATATAGAGAGAGGGAAAGCAAGGGTTACTGTAAGTTAGCGAAATCAATATTCATACCGCTGGGTTGTAAGCTGCCCAAGTAAAATTAATTGTTGTGTCAAGTGCATTGGCTATTGTGTCAAGTGCAATGGTTATGCTTTTAGACTGAGGCATAGTTTTTTTTTAAATCAGGGAGCAATTTTTCCAAATATTCCCATACCTTATTTCGTTTAGTTTTGTTCAGTTTAGACATACAGCGCGGAACAAGCCTCTCGGCCCACCGAGTCTGCGCCGACCAGTGATTCCCGTACACTCGCACTATCCTACACGTCAGCGGACAATTTACAATTTTTATTGAAGCCAATTAACTTACAAACCTGTAGGTCTTTGGAAGGTGTAGGATGGGGACCCACAGTCCCGTTTATATGGTGGAAAGGGTCAAGAGCTTCAAATTCCTGGGCATGCATATTTCTGAAGATCTCTCCTGGTCCCAGCACACTGATGCAATTATAAAGAAAGCACATCAGCCCCTCTACTTCCTGAGAAGATTACGGAGAGTCGGTATGTCAAAGAGGACTCTCTCTAACTTCTACAGGTGTACAGTAGAGAGCATGCTGACCGGTTGCATCGTGGCTTGGTTCGGCAACTTGAGCGTCTAGGAGCGGAAAAGGCTGCAAAAAGTTGTAAACACTGCCCAGTCCATCATCGGCTCTGACCTCCCTACCATCGAGGGGATCTATCGCAGTCGCTGCCTCAAAAAGGCTGGTACAGGGATCAAGGATCCACACCATCCTGGCCACACACTCATCTCTCCGCTGCCTTCAGGTAGAAGGTACAGGAGCCTGAAATCTGCAACATCCAGGTTCAGGAATAGCTCCTTCCCCACAGCCATCAGACTATTAAACACAACTTCATACAAACTCTGAACTATAACAGCCTATTGCGCTTTATTTATGTGTTTATATATTTATTTACGGTATATGGACACACTGATCTGTTCTGTATTTATGCCTACAATATTCTGTTGTGCTGCAGCAAGCAAGAATTTCATTGTCATATCTGGGACACATGAGAATAAACTCTCGTGACTCTTTGAAGTGTGGGAGGAAACGAGAGCACCCGGAGAAAACCCACGCGGTCACGAGGAGAACGTGGAAAATGCATACAGTCAGCACCCGTGGTCAGGATTGAATCTGGGTCTCTGGCGCTGTAAGGCAGCAACTCTCCCGCTGCGCCACTGTGCTGCACTCATTTAGATGAATGAAATCACAGCACATAGAGCAGTGCAGCACAGGAATGGGGCCCTTTGGCCCACACTGTTCATGCCGAACATGAAGCCTAGTTAAACTGATCTCATCTGGCTGCACATGATCCAGGTCCCTCTGCACCCTACACATCCGTGGATGATAGCGGCTGGAGGCCCAGCAGCAGCCTGGGTCTCGCCTGGATCGGGCACCGCTTATAACAACGAGAGCACGGACTGGACCCTGAAAATGGCGGCAAAACACGGCGCCTCTTGCCCGCGGGTCCAGTGGACTATTTTTGTACATTTGCTAATCGGGGATGAGCTGGGGTATGGCAACACTATACTGGACTATTTGTAAGAAAATAATTTCCCTGCGTGTGTGCACTTCGCACATGTGACCGTAAAAGCACCGTTGAACCATCGTAAACTCCAATCCAACGCCAGTTAATTCTGAATGAAGTTTTCAACGTGTCAGGACCTCTTCAATATATTGCAATTTTGAAATAAACCATATATTACTGGGTGATCTCTCTAAAAACTAAAAGGAATGCACTTGAACTAACATAACGACTTCTCAGGGGCAATGTTTTCATTTTGGGTGGCACGGTGGCGTGGCAATAGAGTTTCTGCCTTATAGCACAAGGGACCCGAGTTTGATCCTGACCACGGCTGCTGTCTTTATGGAGCTTGCATGTTCTACACGTGGTTACGTGGTGCTCCGGTTTCCTCCCACACTCCAAGGACGTGCGAGGTCGTAGGTTGAAGGTTGATAGGCTTCAGCAAATTGCCCCAAGTGTGTTGGATAGAACTTGTGCACGGGGTAACCGTAGGTCGGCGCGGCCTCAGCGGGCCAAAGAGCCTGTTCCACGCTGTAGCTCTAAGCCAAAGCAAAACTAAAAATGTGATTACAATAATAAACTTTTAAAAATAGATCTGTGGGAATTAGGATGCAATCTAACTGATAGCGCACACCAAAGACTTGGATTAATTATTAATTCAACAAGTGCTTTGATGGTAGTAATAAAAATGGCCAGGCAATGTCCTGCAATAGATGCAATAATAAGGACTGCGCTGAGTGGAGTCAATCCTCTGATGCTTTTACATGGACAATGCACAACTGTTTCAACTTGATCTGCACACCCTGCCCATCTGGAGGTTATTAGACCCTTCAGCTATTAACTATCCCTACTGCTGGAGACAGCTCACCAAATGAAGTGGGGGGGGGGGGGAGCAGATTACTGCTGAATTATCTACGGAAGAGGTCTGCAGTATTACCATTCCCAAACGGGCGGAACGGTGGCGCAGCGGTAGAGTTGTCGCTTTACAGCGCCAATGACCACGGGTGCTGTCTGCACGGAGTTCGCACGCTCTCCCCGTGACCGCGTGGCCTTTCTCCGAGATCTTGGGTCTCCTCCCACACTCCAAAGACTAAACTAAACGAGCTCCGCTGCTTTTAGGTTGCTTCCTTTCCACCAAGTCAATTGCCAATCTAGTGCTGCAGCAAGTCGATGGAGCTTTTTACAGCTCAGGTGAAAAATGCCACCTCTGTCAGTTCAGGTCTTGCACAGCCTAAATGTTATTGATGTGTCTCTACACATTAAATATCAATATATTACACTCTGTTATAGCAGACAATCGGCAATAATGGACTCCCCCCCCTCCCCCTCCCCCACCTACGGTCCATTATAACGTGCGTTTACTGTGTTATCTTGGTCCTATTTTCTGTGGTCAGGACACGTAGCAATTGCAGAGAATTGTGGACGCAGCCCAGACCATCACACAAACCAACTTCCCTTCCATTGACTCCATCTACCCTATGCTGCTGCCTCGGCAAGGCCAGCAACAAAATCAAGGACGAGTCGCACCTTGGCCACTACTTCTCCTCCCCTCACCCATCGGGCAAAAGGTACAGAAGTGTGAAAACGCACACCTCCAGATTCAGGGACAGTTTTTTTCCCAGCTGTTATCAGGCAACTGAACCATCCTACCATCAACTTGAGAGCATTCCTGAACTACCATCTACCTCATTGAAGATCCTTGGACTATCTTTGATCAGACTTTACCTTGCACTAAACGTTATAGATGATATTCACATTTATCTGCCCACTGTAGATGGCTCGATTGTAATCATGTATTGTATTTCCGCTGATTGGTGAGCATGCAACAATAGCTTTTCACTGGACCTCAGTACACATGACAACAGGGTAAACTCAAACTCAAACCAGGACTATTTTGCCCTTTGTCAGCAGAATGCGAGTGTAGGAACTGCACGGAGACAGCACAGTTAGATCTGGCACACAAGATTACAGCCAAGTTGTGGCAGGCCCCATAGGCTTTACTGCATCCACATGGATTGAATTAAAGTACCTTGAAGACTGGCTTCTGTGGCGGTGGGGACCACTGGAAGAGGCTGGGATAGATCAACTTTCAGCACTCTTGGCTGAAGAAGGTTGCAAATACCTCAGCCCGGACTTCAGTGCATTAAAGCTGCGATAGGCACAAGCGGCCTCCTGTGTAGGGAGGAACTGCAGATGCCGGTTTAAACTGTGAAGATAGGCACAAAATGCTTGAATAACTCAGCAGGACAGGCAGCGTCTCTGGAGGGAAGGAATGGGTGACGTTTCGGGTCGAGACCCGAGTTACTCCAGCATTTTGTGTCTACTAGCAGCCTCCTCCTTCGCTTGCATCCGACCTCTTGGGTCTAGGGTCCATTACATGTCGAATGTTGCCATTTATCACAATTGTTGCTGCATCAGAATCACCAGTGTTTTGCCTCATGCTGCCCCAACCTGTATTTTCACATTCCTCTTGGACAATAGACAATAGACAATAGGTGCAGGAATAGGCCATTCGGCCCTTCGAGCCAGCACCACCATTCAATGTGATCATGGCTGATCATCCCCAATCAGTACCCCGTTCCTCCCTTCTCCCCATATCCCCTGACTCCGCTATTTTTAAAAGCCCTATCTAGCTCTCTCTTGAAAGTATCCAGAGAACCTGCCTCCACCGCCCTCTGAGGCAGAGAATTCCACAGACGCACCACTCTCTGTGAGAAAAGTGTTTCCTCGTCTCCGTTCTAAATGGCTTACTCCTTATTCTTAAACTGTGGCCCCTGGTTCTGGACTCCACCAACATCAGGAACATCAGTGTGCGGAGATCGCTTGTCAGCGTGGACTCGGTAGATGCTGCTGCACCCGCTGAGTTTCTCCAGCTTTTTTGTGTACCTTGGAGTAGACTCGATGGGCTGAATGGCCTAATTCTGCTCCATTGTCTCATGGACAAATCCAGGATCATGTAGCTACTCGTAAACTTCAGAGGTCAATTTGTGAACAAATGCAAATGCATATAAAAGCGGTCAATTGGTGGGTGTTTGCAGCTACATGTATCTGCGCCCATGCTCCTGAGGGTGAATGCAACTGATATTGTGCATGAATTGTGATTCAGGACGTACGCAGAGATAGATTCAGTTCTTCAGCCATGATCATATTGAATGGCGGTGCAGGCTCAAAGGGCCGAATGGCCTACTCCTGCACCTATTTTCTATGTTTCTATGTTTCTTCGTGATAAGTTCCTGTCTGGTAGGATAGGTCAGTGGTAGAGCTGCTGCCTCCCAGCACCAGAAACCCGGCTTCAGTCCTCACCTTGGATGCTGTCAGTGTTCGGTTTGCACGTTCTCCCTGGCTGTGACCACGTGGGTTTCCTCCGGGTGCCCCGGCTTCCCCCCAAATCCCAAAGACGGGCGGCTTTGGCGATTAATTGTCCTCCAAATTTCCCCAAGTTTAGTTTAGGTTAGAGATACAGCCTTGACCAGACATTACTGGTTTTACCTTGCGCAAAACGTTATTTCCTTATCATGTATCTACACACTGTGGATGGCTCGATTGTAATCATGGATTGTCTTTCCGCTGACTGGTTAGCACACAACAATAAACTAAATAAACTAAACTACCGTTTGCTAAATTAGATTTAATTCAATTTAGAACTAATTCAACAGCTGAAAATTAGACACCCTGGAGATGTTGTAGATCACCAGCAGTAGAATTATATTTCACAGTGAATGTGCTGACTCTGGAGAGGATCCAGAGGAGGTTTAGAAGAATGAGTAGGTTAACCTATGCTGAGTGTTTGTCAGCACTGGGCCTGTTCTCGCTGGAGTTTAGAAGAATGAGGGGGGGACATCATTGAAGCATACAGAATATTGAAAGACTTGGTTAGAGTGGATGTGGAGAGGATATTTCTACTAGTGGGAGAGTCTAGGACTAGAGGTCATAGAATTAAAGGAAATTCTTTTGGGAAGGAGATGAGAAGAAATGTATTTAGTCAGAGGGTGGTGAATCTGTGGAATGCTTTGCCACAGAGGGCTATGGAGGCCAAGTCAGTGGATATTTTTAAGGCAGAGATGGATAGATTCTAGATCAGTACAGGTGTCAGAGATGGGGAGAAGGCAGGGAGAATGGGGTTAGGAGGGGGAGATAGATCAGCCCTGATTGAATGGTAGAGTAGATGATGGGCCGAATGGCCTAATTCTACTCCTGTTCCTTATGGCCTCATGACCAACCATTTTGGAAAACTGTTGTAATTGGTCCACCTAGGCCTGTTGGATCTCCTGGTTGTGAACCATTCATGGACATGGAGAGGATGTTTCGAGTAGTGTGAGAGTCTTGGCTCAGAGGGCAGAGCCTCAGAATGAAAGGACGTGCCTTTGCAATGGAGATGAAGAGGAATTTTTTGAGTCAGAGGGTGGTGAATCTGTGGAATTCATTGCCACAGACGGTTGTGGGGGCCAAGTCATTGGGCATTTTTAAAGTGGAGATTGACAAGTTCTTGATCAGTAAAGGTGTCAAGGGTTACGGGGAGAAGTCAGGAGGATGGGGTTGAGGTAAATAGATCAGCCGCGATCAAATGTTGGAGTAGACTCGTGTTTAAGAAGGAACTGCAGATGCTGGAAAATCGAAGGTAGACAAAAAAGCTGGAGAAACTCAGTGGGTGCAGCAGCATCTATGGAGCGAAGGAAAAAGGCAACGTTTCGGGCAATGTCTGGTCAAGGATAGTCCATGGGTCACCAATGAGGCAGATAGTAGTTCAGCACTTGCTCTCTGGTTGTGGTAGAATGGTTCAGTTGCCTGAGAACAGCTGTGAGGAGACTGCCCCTGAATCTGGAGGTGTGCGTTTTCACACTTCAAGAACTTTTGCCCGATGGGAGAGGTGAGCCGAGGGAGTGGCCAGGGTGCGACACGTCTTTGGAGTGTGGGAGGAAACCGGAGCACCCGGGGGTAAATGGAGTCAGTGGAAGGGAGGCTGGTTTGTGTGACGGTCTGGGCTGCGTCCACAATTCGCTGCAATTGCTCGCGGTCTTGGATGGAGCTGTTCCCAAACCAAGCTGTGATGCATCCCGGTAAAATGCTTTCTGTGGCGGCTCTGTCAAGGTGATGCCTTGGCTGGATGGTAGCTCATTCATTTCCGAGACACAAACGCATGGGGTTTAAGTCTCCGTGCAGGAATTTGAACGCATGGTCCAGGTTCATACTTGGTGCTGAGCTACGCGAGCACTACAGAATCGGAGATAGAAAAATAGAAAATAGGTGCAGGAGTAGGCCATTTGGCCCTTCAAGCCTGCACCGCCATTCAATATGATCATGGCTGATCATCCAACTCAGTATCCTGTACCTGCCTTCTCTCCATACCCCCTGATCCCTTTAGCCACAAGGGCCACATCTAACTCCCTCTTAAATATAGCCAATGAACTGGCCTCAACTACCTTCTGTGGCAGGGAGTTCCACAGATTCACCACTCTCTGTGTGAAAAGCGATTTTCTCATCTCGGTCCTAAAAGACTTCCCCCTTATCCTTAAACTAGATGCCACCTTTATGATGAAACATCAAGTCTGAAGAAGGGACCCGACTGAAACGTCGCCTGGCCATTCCTTCCCTCCTGACTTGGCGGTGCTGGCTCGAAGGGCTGAACGGCCTCCACCTGCACCTATTTTCTATGTTTTCTATGACCAGATCAACACTTGGTGTTTTGCTCAAGATGTCAGCGTCTGCAGTTCCTTGTGGCTTCCAATGCCTGTCTACTTTTTCCAAGTGGTCGTGATGGATAGCTGGGTGCTGTTTCAAAGAGGAGTTGCGGAGTTTGTTCCGAGTGTTTTGACCAATGTTTATCTTTCCACCGACGTGGATGAGTCATCTGATGGGTCATCGTGAGTGCTTGACCTGCCTTAAGAGTAATTTCCAATATTAGGGGGGAAAAAAATACACTTGGCTGCAAAATGTTTCGGAATGCCCCGAGGGTCATAGAATCATAGAATCATAGAAAGTAGGTGCGAGAGTAGACCACCAGGTCCGTCGAGCCCGCACCGCCATTCACTCATGGCTGAACACCAAACAGACACACTTACCCACAAACAGTAGACACAAGACACAGAACACAAGACACTACCCTCCCCTTTATACCGCTATCACCCCTCTCCACCCCAAGAACCGCGTGATCTCCTGGGGGAGGCAAAAAACCGGATAAAAACCCAGGTCCAATTCGGGAAAAAAATCCGGGAAATTCCTCTCCGACCCCAATCCAGGCGATCGACACTTGTCCAGGAGATCACTCAGGTCTACTATACTAACCATACCTAGGTCCATATCCCTGCCCTCTCCCCGTAGCCCCTTATCCCCTTGGCAGCTAAAAAAACATCTATTTTTGACTTAAATATATTTAACGTTTCTGCTTCCACTGCTCCCTGGGGCAGTGAATTCCACAAACTAACCACTCTCTGGGTGAAGAAGTTCTTCCTCATCTCAGTTTTAAAAGAGCCCCCCCTCACTCTGCAACTATGTCCCCTAGTTCTAGCCTCCCCGATCATTGGGAACATCCTCGGTGCATCCACCCGATCAAGGCCCCTCACGATCTTATACGTTTCAATGAGATCGCCTCTCATTCTTCTAAACTCCAAAGAGTAGAGTCCCAGCTTACTTAACCTTTCCTCATATGTCAATCCCCTCATTGCAGGAATTAATCTTGTAAACCTTCGCTGCACTGCCTCCAGGGCTAGTACATCCTTTCTTAAGTATGGACCCCAGAACTGTACACAGTATTCCAAATGTGGTCTCACCAATACCGTGTACAGCTGCAGCAAGACCTCCGTGTTTTTATACTCAATCCCCCTAGCAATAAAGGCCAAAACTCCATTGGCCTTCCTGATTGCTTGCTGCACCTGCATACTAACTTTTAGTGATTCATGTACTAATACCCCTAGATCCCTTTGCGTTGCATTACAACGCAGCTCCTCCTCATTTAGAAAATAACTTGCCCTATCATTTTTTTCCCCAAAGTGAATGACTTCACATTTATTAGTATTAAATTTCATCTGCCAAGTTGTTGCCCACTCACCTAGCTTATCTATATCCTTTTGCAGACTCTTCCTATCCTCCTCATCCCCTACTTTCCCTCCCAATTTCGTATCGTCCGCAAATTTTGATATATTACACTTGGTCCCCTCCTCCAAATCATTTATATAAATTGTGAACAACTGGGGTCCCAGCACCGACCCTTGCGGAACCCCGCTAGTTACCGGTTGCCATCCCGAGTATGAACCATTTATCCCCACTCTCTGCTTCCTATTCGTTAGCCAATCCTCTACCCATGCTAATATATTACCCCCAATCCCATAATTTTTCATTTTTAGCAATAGTCTCTTATGTGGCACCTTGTCAAAAGCCTTTTGGAAGTCCAAGTATACCACATCCACCGGTTCCCCTTTATCCACCCGAGTTGTTACTTCCTCAAAGAATTCGAGCAGATTCGTTAAACACGATTTCCCCTTCACAAAACCATGCTGGTTCTGTCTGATGAAGTCATGTTTATCCAAGTGGCCCGTTAGCGTTTCTTTAATAATTGTCTCCAACATTTTACCCACCACCGATGTTAGACTAACCGGTCTATAGTTACCCGCCTTCTGTTTACTTCCTTTTTTAAATATAGGTGTTACATTGGCCATTTTCCAATCCACTGGGACCGTTCCTGCCTCCAGGGAGTTTTGGAAAATTATCACCAATGCATCCACAATCCCCACTGCTATCTCCCTCAAGACCCTTGGATGTAATCCATCAGGCCCAGGGGATTTATCCTCCTTCAGTCTCATTAATTTCCCTAATACCACCTCCTTGGTGATCTTAATAGTATTTAGCTCCTCCATTCCTACCGCCTCCTGTTCATCCAGCGTTGGAATATTTTTTGTGTCCTCTATGGTGAAGACTGATACAAAATACTCGTTTAATGCCTTTGCCATTTCCATGTTCCCCACCAACAACTCTCCAGTCTCACCCTCCAATGGACCAACGTTCACCTTAGCCACCCTTTTTCTTCTTATATAGCTATAAAAACTCTTACTATTAGTTTTTATGTTGTTCGCTAAATCCCTTTCATAGCCTATTTTCCCCGTCTTAATTAATCTCTTAGTTACTTTTTGCTGACCTTTAAATGCTTCCCAATCCTCTACCCTCCCACTATCTCTGGCTACCTTATATGCCCTTGCCTTCAGCCGAATACTATCCTTTATAGTTTTACTGAGCCATGGCTGACTGTTCTTACCCTTACCCCTTTTTTTTTTTTTTCCACGCGACCTTCCTTTGAAGTGGTCAATTTTCAGCACGTTGCTTTCATTTATGGAAAGGTTTATTTGCGGTGATGTTTATTTGACCAAGCTGATGAAGACTCTGGCTTGTGGAAATCTCAGTAACATGACAAAATCTAACATGAAGGAAGAAAGGAATGGGGTGGCTCAGCGGTGGAGTTGCTGCCACACAGCGCCAGAGGCCCGGGTTCCATCCTGACCACGGGTGCTGTCTGCGCGGAGTTTATACGTTCTCCCCGTGGGTTTTCTCCGGGCGCTCCGGTTTCCACCACACTCCAAAGGCGTGCGGGTTTGCAGGTCAATTGGCTTTGGAAAAAATGTAAAATTGTCCCTACTGTGTGGGATAGCGCGAGTGTGCGGGGATCGCTGGTCGGCGCGGACTCGGTGGACAGAATGGTCTGTATCCGTGCTGTGTCTCCAACTAAACAAATGAAAGAAATCCATTCGCATGGTCCTCAGGCTATGGCCAATTCTGCCAATGACTAACATGTACTTCCCACCTCCAGGGGGCTATGATACATCCCAGTTGCTCACTGGAGCACTTACATAGATACATAGATACATAGATACATAGAAAATAGGTGCAGGAGTAGGCCATTCAGCCCTTCGAGCCTGCACCGCCATTCAATATGATCATGGCTGATCATCCAACTCAGTATCCCGTACCTGCCTTCTCTCCATACCCCCTGATCCCTTTAGCCACAAGGGCCACATCTAACTCCCTCTTAAATATAGCCAATGAACTGGCCTCAACTACCCTCTGTGGCAGAGAGTTCCAGAGATTCACCACTCTCTGTGTGAAAAAGTTTCTTCTCATCTCGGTCCTAAAGGATTTCCCCCTTATCCTTAAGCTGTGACCCCTTGTCCTGGACTTCCCCAACATCGGGAACAATCTTCCTGCATCTAGCCTGTCCAACCCCATAAGAATTTTGTACGTTTCTATAAGATCCCCTCTCAATCTCCTAAATTCTAGCGAGTATAAGCCAAGTCTATCCAGTCTTTCTTCATATGAAAGTCCTGACATCCCAGAAATCAGTCTGGTGAACCTTCTCTGCACTCCCTCTATGGCTATAATGTCCTTCCTCAGAGGGTAGTTCTCAGAATCAACCACATTGATGTCACTGGAGTGAAGCTGACTAACTAAGGACTCCTCCTAACTTATTTAGTTTGGAGATATAGTGTGGAAACAGGCCCTTCGGCCCAGCAAGTCCACGCTGACCATCGATCACCCCGTTCACACTAGTTCTATTCCACACACTAGAAACAATGTACAAAAGCTGATTAACGTACAAACCTGCATGTCTTTGGAATGTGGGAGCAAACCCGGAACACCTGAGGAAAACCAACCCGGGGAGAACGTGCAAACTCCATACTGTCAGCAGATGTAGTCAAGATGGATCCCGGGTCTCTGGCGCTGTGAGGCAGCAACTCTACCGCTGCGCCACAGCGCTACTTTAGATGAAGAACAATCACTTACTAAGTGGATGGACACAACAAACTGGCAGCTTGGGTCTCAGTTCCATTGGCGGTGGGGCAGAGTTACATAACAGTGGCGGTGGGGCAGAGTTACTGCCTCACAGCACCGGGGACCCAGGTTCGATCCCGACTACAGGAGCTGTCTTCACGGAGTTTGTACGTTCTCCCCGTGACCTGCGTGGGTTTACTCCGAGATCTTCGGGTTCCTCCCACACTCCAAAGATGTACAGGTTTGTCGGCTTGGTATAAATGTCCCTAGTGTGTGTAGGATACTGTTAGTGTGCGGGGATCGCTGGTCAGCGCGGACTCGGTGGGCAGAAGGGACTGTTTCCGCGCTGTATCTCTAAACTGAAACAAGATATGACTGCAGACTGAAGAACTTTAAAGCTTAGTTCAATGTGCCAAGTTTAAGATTCACAAAATCGTAAATTTATATTCACAAGTCTCTATGTCCAAATAAGGTTCTAAATGAAAAAGCCAAGAGAGGAATTGAAACTAAAATCTGAGATTCTTGTTAAATTCTTGATTAGTACGGGTGTCAGGGGAGAAGGCAAGAGAATGGGGCTAGGAGGGAAAGTTACATCACCCGTGATTGAATGGTATAGACTTGATGGGCTGAATGGCCTAATTCTACTATCAATTTTGATCTCATGATCTTATGAAACATTTCCCCTCTGGCCTCTGTCCTTTCTATATTATGCACTGCAATTGACCAGAACAACCTCCAAAGGAAATAAACAAATCCATGCCCTCTGCCCGGTGTAGGAAACAATGTGGAACGGGAGGGTCTCTGTCAATAATGCTTGACAAGAGCAAAGTGTTTTTTTCCAGTTAAAAAATGATCTGTTTCATGTTCAATTTAGTATCTCCCCCAGTGCAACGAGAGATGCGCGCCAGTGCAACTAGAGATACATGGATACTCGAGCAGACAATAATTCCAACAATACAAAAAAGAAAGGTTATCCACTTTGGTGGCAAAAACAGGAAAGTAGACCATTATCTGAATGGTGGCCGATTAGGAAAAGGGGAGATGCAGCGAGACCTGGGTGTCATGGTACACCAGTCATTGAAAGTAGGCATGCAGGTGCAGCAGGCAGTGAAGAAAGCGAATGGTATGTTAGCATTCATAGCAAAAGGATTTGAGTATAGGAGCAGGGAGGTTCCACTGCAGTTGTACAGGGTCTTGGTGAGACCACACCTGGAGTATTGCGTACAGTTTTGGTCTCCTAATCTGAGGAAAGACATTCTTGCCGTAGAGGGAGTACAGAGAAGGTTCACCAGACTGATTCCTGGGATGTCAGGACTTTCATATGAAGAAAGACTGGATAGACTCGGCTTGTACTCGCTAGAATTTAGAAGATTGAGGGGGGATCTTATAGAAACTTACAAAATTCTTAAGGGGTTGGACAGGCTAGATGCAGGAAGATTGTTCCCGATGTTGGGGAAGTCCAGAACAAGGGGTCACAGTTTAAGGATAAGGGGGAAATCTTTTAGGACCGAGATGAGGAAAATATTTTTCACACAGAGAGTGGTGAATTTCTGGAATTCTCTGCCACAGAAGGTAGTTGAGGCCAGTTCATTGGCTATATTTAAGAGGGAGTTAGATGTGGCCCTTGTGGCTAAAGGGATCAGAGGGTATGGAGAGAAGGCAGGTACAGGATACTGAGTTGGATGATCAGCCATGATCATATTGAATGGCGGGGCAGGCTCGAAGGGCCGAATGGCCTACTCCCGCACCTATTTTCTTTGTCTATGTTTCTATGAAATGAGAGAGAGAGGGAAAGAGAGAGAGAGGGAAAGAGAGAGAGAGGGAAAGAGAGAGAGAGGGAAAGAGAGAGAGAGGGAAAGAGAGGGAGAGGGAAAGAGAGAGAGAGCGAAAGATAGAGAGAGGGAAATATAGAGAGAGCGAAAGAGAGAGAGGGAAACAGAGAGGGAGAGAGAGGGAAAGAGAGGGAAAGAGAGGGAAAGAGAGGGAAAGAGAGGGAAAGAGAGGGAAAGAGAGAGAGAGGGAAAGGGAAAGAGAGAGAGACACAGAGAGAGACACAGAGAGAGACACACAGAGAGATTGGACTTTATCATGCCAATAAAGTTTTTTAATTGAAATTGAATTGAATTGAGAGAGAGAGAGAGACAGAGAGAGAGACAGAGAGAGAGACAGAGAGAGAGAGAGAGAGAGAGACAGAGAGAGAGACAGAGAGAGAGAGACAGAGAGAGAGACAGAGAGCACATCATCAAAGCAGCCCAAATTATCAACATACTGTATGCAGCTGTCCGGGGCAAAAAGGAAAATAAATGTTCAAATCAAAAGAAACAGGAGTGCACAATAGGCTTCTTTAATCAAGCTCCTGACAATGCAATCTTAAACCAATTAGTGCGCCAATTTGTTGACATTAAGCATCTGGAAGTTGATGCAACGACTTCCTACACCCTGGTAACCAGGCAGGAAAATCACTTGCTTGTCTGTGCCCTGGGATTTTGACTGCTGAGCCTGTAGTTGGTTTCCTGAGGGGTGGCCAGAAGCCACTTACTTACAGAGTTGCCTTTACATTTATGAGCTGAGCCTACAATTCAAAAGCTGTGGATTTTGTTTTCATTTCTTGTCAATAAAATTAGCCCATCCATCTTTGAAATCTGCAAGCAATTATCCCTTACACTGGCCTTTGGTGGTCGATTTCACTTGGAACCATCCCTCCATTAGAAGGTCGAATTAAAGACACTGTTTAGTGGATCAATCTATTACGCACACTCAAAGTGGTTAGTGAATGAAGATATAGGCCTTTAATACAATTGTGCCATTTAGTGTTCCAAGCCCCCTTCGAGTTCTGACAAATCTACCAGTAAACTTGTGATATTGAGTGAAAAATAGATTTTTTTAAATAATGCAAATGTAAATATGTAAAATAATTGATATCTGAATGTGACTTTGCATAAAGTATTAACAAATCTCGATGGATCCAAGTTTCACGTACAATAGCCAGTGCAAATGTGTACAACAGTGCTACATACGAGAGCTGAACATCCAGGCGAAATATCAGCCTCGCCTTTGCTAACGATGCTGATAACAGCCTTAAGAGTCACTAAGGCACGGTGGCTCAGCAGTAGAGTTGCTGCCTTACAGAGCCAGAGACCCGGGTTCGATCCCGACTACGGATGCTGTCTGCGCGGAGTTTGTACGTTCTCCTCGTGACCTGCGTGGGTTTTATCCGAAATCTTCGCTTTCCTCCCACCCCCCCAAAAACGCACGGGTTTGTAGATTAATTGGCTTGGTACTAATGTAAAATTGTCCCTAGTGGGTGTAGGATAGTGTTAATGTCCGGGGATCGCTGGTCAGTGCGGACTCGGTGGGGGGGGGGGGGGGGGGGGGGGGGAGGTCTTCATTGCCGGGAAATACGGTATTTAAAAACATATGGCTCAAACAAATCTACTTACCACATTATTTGTACACTCCATTCTTCTCTCTTTGTTTCTTAAGAAATATCTTAAGATAATGGCAATCCATGTTTGAAAAACCCACCTAGAAACTTGCGCTGAGCATGCGCAGTACGCAGTACACGGTGTAAAGGCAGAATTTCAGCTGCCTTCAGCTCCCCTTGAAATTGACGGCTTGAAGCAGCGTCGACGGCACGTGGTCTGCACAGACCTTCCCGTGTTGCAAGTGCTGTGCATGAAAGGCACGGAGAATTATGCCTACCTATGAGATCGATCTCTTAGATGGGCATAATTCTCCCATGTCTTTACTATTTATATTTAATCATTATCATTTCCGTCATCATCCTCCGCCTGTTCCACCGTTGAGGTCTCGGTTGGATTACTCTTTGTCGGAGACCTCCCCCTCGACCTTACCGCCACGGGTGGCCCTACCAGGAGCATAGCTCCAGACGGCATCGCTCTCAGGATCTCAGGTCCACACAAGCTTCTCCACCACGACAAGGTGACAATCCACGGAGAATATGATAATATGATTAATAAGGAACTGCAGATGCTGGCTTACCACCGTAGACACAAAGCGCTGGAGGAACTGAGCAGGCCAGGCAGCACCTCTGGAGAACATGGATAGGCGATGCTAAGGGTTGGGACGGCCTGATTGTGGCAGGGCAGGGTTTGGAGAAAGCTGGAAAGGAGGAGATGTAGGAGACAGTAACGGAATCAAGGGATATGGGGAGAAAGCAGGAACGGGGGCAGCCATGATCATATTGAATGGCGGTGCTGGCTCGAAAGGGCCAAACTCCTGCACCTATGTTTCGCCGTTTCTTACTGTGACTAATATGTCACGTGGATAGTGCATATCTTAGTGACGGGACACCCAAGATGGAGCAGGTAAACAATATTGTATCCAACTCACCCAAATATCATTAGTTAACCAATTTGAAATTGTCCTCTATATCTTACTTTAATTATTCCCAGTTAGAGGAATAAGAATAAGGGTAAGATAAACACCGAGCAACAACATCAGGATACATTAGCACCGAGGCACATATGGAGATGTTAGAACATAAGACATGGGAGCAGAATTAGACCATTCTGCCCATTGAGACTGCTCCGCCATTCAATCATGGCTGATCTATTTCTCCCTCTCAAGCCCATTTATCCTGCCTTCTCCACGTAACCCTTTGCGCCCTTACTAATCAAGAATCTATACTCGTCTTTGAAATTACCAAATGGCTTGGCCTCCACAGCCATCTATGGCAATGAACTCCACAGATTCACACTCCTCTGGCTGAAGAAATTCCTCCTCATCTCCTTCCTAAAGCTACAACCTTTCATTCTGCGGCTGTGTCCTCTCGTCCTACACTCTCCCACGAGTGGAAACACTCTCTCCACATCCACTCTATGTGGGCCTTTCATTATTCGGTCGAGTTTCGATGAGATGCCCCCCCCCCCCCCCCACCTCTCCACCCCAAGACAGTCCGAAAGCCTTGGTTTCGAGAGGAAAGGCAGAGTACAGCTCCTGTTTGTATCATTGCAACCTTCTATTATTAATACAGTCAGCCCTCTGTTCGTTTGTGGAGCAGAATCTGGAGCTGCACCCAGATGTTGTTTTCCCAAAGCTTTGACAGCTTCTTAACTGGCACGTAAACAAAGATCTCTTCAGTCGGCGGACTGAGATAAAGACACCAGCAAATCTGTACTGGAAAACGTTAGATTTCTGCCAATATCTTTAGTCAGCAGGTGGTGAATCTGTGGAATGCGTTGTCACAGGAGGCCACGTCTGCGGATATATTTAAGGAAGAGATGGATAGATAGATTCTTGATCGGTACGGGTGTCCAGGGTCGTGGGGAGAAGGCAGGAGAATGGTGTTAGGAGGGAGAGATAGATCAGCCGTGATTGAATGGTGGAGTAGACTTGATGGACCGAATGGCCTAATTCTTCTCCCATCACTTATGACCTCATGAACTTCTGAAATATATATTTTTTACAAAGAGACAAAATGCTACTCAGCAGATCAGGCAGCATCTCCGACGATCTTATGATGACCTCTTCACTCAGGAGTGAGAAAAACCTACTGAATAATGAAAGGGTTGCATAGAGAGGATGAGGAAAAGGATTTTTCCAGCATGGGAGAGTCAAGGACCAGAGGGCACAACCCCAGAATAAAAGGACATCCCCTCAAAATGGAGATGGGGAGGAATTTCTTTAGTCAGTAGATGGTGAATCTGTGGAATCCATTGCCACAAATCGCTGTGTGGGCCGAGACAATGGGTATTTCTGCGGACATTGATAGATTCTTGATTAGTAAGGGCGTGAAAGCTTACAGGGAGAATGGGGTTGAGAGGGGGAAATAGATCAGCCATGATGGAAGAGGCAGAGTAGACTCGACGGGCCGAATGGCCTAATTCTGTTCCTATCTCTGAAGCAGTGTTCTACAAGGACAAATTGCATAAGGATATAAAGAAAAGAGTGGGGTGGCAGGTATTTTGGGCCTGAAGGGAAGCTAACATCTTTCATCAACTGAACACAGAACCTTATTTTTATTGGACTTCTTTAGGAATATTTCACTGTTGAACAAAACATCATCCCAAAACCCATTTCCTTTCATGGGCTGGGATGTGGAGAAAGGAACATTTTCCCAAGATTATTTCTCATGTTCGTAAACATGATGTAATGATGCCCTTGTATTGTGAAAGGCTGTCGCGTTGCGATGTTTAGCAAGAAGCTGAACTGTGGGACTCGAAAGGTCCTGGGTTTAACTGTCTGTGTGGAGTCCTCCAGTCTCGGACAAGAAGGGCTCAGAAAGAATAATTACTTCTTTGAGTCAGGAAAAGACAAATCAACTGCAGTTCCTGATTCACTCCTGATGTGCGAATAGACACAAAATGGTGGAGTAACTCAGCGGGACAGGCAGCACCTCTGGAGAGAAGGAATGGGCGCCGTTTCGGGTTGAGACCGCCTCTCTCAATGTGGAATTCTGTGTATTGTCAAGGTCAGACTGGCGGTCAAGGGCTTTTCATGTTGGGAATGGGAGCAAAAGAATGTGGGAAGTAAAAGCATGCCATCTTTCCCCAATATTTCCCGATTATCCTTCAAATGTTTCGAGGCAGATGCTGAGCCTCACAAAACTAAGAAAGTCAGGGTGGCGGATGAAGCCCACAGGAACTTTGGAAGAGCGGGCTGTGTCAGCATCAGGACATGGTCTGCCAGATCCAGCCAGATTTGTTGTTGTTCTTTTGTCCTGTTTTAGTTAATTTTTGGTTTATTAGGTTGTGTATGTGTGTGGGTGGGGGGGGAGAAACATGTTTTTGGTCTTTTCCTTCGGGGGGGATGCGACTTCTCTTGGCGTATCCCCCGTCTCCGTCTCCGCCGAGGCCTAATAGCGGAGCTGGCGGCCTCGGAGCTGGGGCAGCGTTCCAGCGGCAGCGGTCCGACTCCGGAGCTATGGTGTTCCGACGGCAGCGGCGACCCGGCCTCGGAGCTGGGGCAGTGTTCCGGCGGCAGCGGCCACCCGACCCGACCGCGGGCCCAGTGGACGACATCGTCGGGAGCTCGCAGGTCACAGGTTGGTGACCTGTTCTCCGTAGCTCCCGCAACAACAGCTGCGTCCGCTGGGCTGGAGGGCGGCAGCTTCGGCGGCTTCGACCACCCCGGGCCGCGGAGTTGAACCGGCCCGTTCGCGGAGCTCGGATTCAGCCGCGGGACTGACATTACTTACCATCGCCCGGCGGGGTCACAACATCTGAAGCCTGGATCGCCTCGGCGCAGAGGGAGAATAAGAAGGGATGAGACAAAGACTTAAGACTTTTGCCTTCCATCACAGTGAGGAGGTGCCTGGTGAACTCACTGTGGTGGATGTTAATTTGTGTTTATTGTGTGGTTTTGTCATTTTTACTATATGTAGGACTGCAAGGCAACAAAATTTCGTTCAGACCGCAAGTTCTGAATGACAATAAAGGCTACTTTGACTTTGACTTTGAAATGTACAGAGGTCTAGTGAAAAGTGACAGACTTCTTCAAACTGAAGGAGGATCTCCACCCGAAACGTCACCCATTCCTTTTCTCCAGAGATGCTGCCTGTCCTACCGAATTACTCCAGCATTTTGTGTCTATCTCCGGTGGGCCAAAGGGCCTGTTGCCACGCAGTACCTCGAAACTAAACATACTGCAAAGTCCAATAACATGGATCGCATACTAGATCGAATGTATTACAGTTTGGGAGGGTATTAAAAGTTTGGGAGGGTCGACTATTAAAAGGTCCTGAATATCTATTTTAAGGGAAGGAAATTAACAATTAACTTCAAATTAAAATTAAAATAAACTTGCCCAATGTCATCTAAAACACTGCTGAGACTAGATCACCGTTAAACCTGCTACTCTTTTGACAGGTACTTGGAAGGAACTGGAAATTGTATTTATATCGTTCCTTTCATGCTCTCACAGAATGTTCCCACAGCCATGAAGAACCTTTTGAACGCAAACATTGCTAAGGCGCAAGTCAACGCCAACTGAAGAAGACATTCAGAATAAATCTGCTTTCCTACATCTATTTTTAGACTTTTAGAGATATTTTGTGCCGAAACAGGCCCTTCGGCCCACCAAGTCAGTTCCGACCAGCAATCACCCCGTGCACCATAAACTAGCCTACACACCAGGGACTATTTTACCAAAGCCAATTGTACTGAAGGCAAAGTGTGAACAGGGCACCACAAATATGGAATATAACAATACTGGCTATGTATTGGTCAGGTATAAGGTCATAAGGAATAGAATTAGGCCATTCGGCCCATCAAGTCTACTCCGCCATTCAATCATGGCTAATCCATCTCTCCCTCCTAACGCCATTCTCCTGCCCTCTCCCCATAACCCCTGACACCCGTACTAATCAAGAATCTATCTGTCTCTGCCGTAAAAATATCCACCGACTTGGCCTCCACAGCCTCCTGTGGCAAAGAACTCCGCAGAGTTACCACATAAAAATCATGCAAAGACGAAAACCTGCACATTCATGACAGTAAAATGGAAGGTCGCTGATATTGGTGCAACGTCACATGCGTTGAATGTCTTCAGGTTTAAGCAATGTGCAGTTCGCAAAAATATTTCTTCCATTGGAGAATGGTAGGCAAAATAAAAAACGCGTTTCTTTTTCCACTTGGTAAACAGAATTGAACATGAATCACAGTAAACGCTGTCAATTGTAGCATTGGGCTTTCTTTTAAGGAAGTGATACGACTTACCCATGCAATTGTGACCGTCGTGCGCCAACATGAAGCCATCGTAACACGTGCACCTGTAGTTGCCGGGGATGTTGATGCATTCGTGAACGCAGCCACCGTTGTAGTCATTGTCGCATTCATCGACGTCTGGAAGGCAGTGAGCAAGGGTCAGCAAAAGCGTCGGACATTCCGCAGGACATTGCATGTGAACAGAAGGTGTACCGTGCCGACTGGGACAGGCAGCGTAAAAGAGTCTCGACCCAGAATCGTCACCGATCCATGTTCTCCCGAGATGCTGCCTGACCGGCTGAGTTACTCCAGCACATTGTGTCTATAGACTTTAGAGATACTGTATTTCGGGCAGAAACAGGCCCTTCGGCCCACCGAGTCTGCGCCGACCAGCCATCACCCCGTACCCTAACACTATCCGGAATTTATAATATTATTAAAGTCAATTAACCTACAAGCGAGTTTGAAGAAGGATCTCAACCTGAAACATAGAAACATAGAAAATAGGTGCAGGAGTAGGCCATTCGGCCCTTCGTGCCTGCACTGCCATTCAATATGATCATGGCTGATCATCCAACTCAGTATCCTGTACCTGCCTTCTCTCCATAACCCCTGATCCCTTTAGCCACAAGGGCCACCTATTCCTTTTCTCCAGAGAAATGCTGCCTGTCCCGCTGAGTTATTCCAGCGTTTTGTGCCCATCTTCAACCTACAAACCTGTACGCCTTTGGAGTGTGAGAGGAAACCGGAGCACCTGGAGGAAACCCATACAGTTTACAGGGAGAACGTACAAACTCCGTACAGACATCACCCGTAGTTGGGATCGAACCCAGGTCTCTGGCGCTGAAAGGCAGCAGCTCGTCTGCTGCCCCACTGTGCCGCCCTGTGTTCTCGTACCAAAGGGAACGTATTTGACTGCCCCCATGAATCTGGGCTTCAAGTTCCAGAGCAAAAAACAAGGAATGGCAAACATCTCACGCCGTGGCTATAACAGTGGAGATGAGGTGAGAGTTTAGGAAACAAATCACAAAAACATTGTTACTGCAGTAACAGGAAAAAAAATACTGTAGTGTTAAACACTATTAGAAGTGTAAATCGTCACTTGTGTCGGATAAAACTAGTGTACGGGGGTCGCTGGTCGGCGTGGACTTGGTGGGCCAATAGGTGTAGGAAGGAACTGCAGATGCTGGATTAAACCGAAGATGGACACAAAATGCTGGAGTAACTCAGCGGGGCAGGCAGCATCTCTGGGGAGAAGGAATGGGTGACGTTTCGGGTCGAGACCCATCTTCAGAAATCCACCTTCATCTTCTCTACCCAGAGATGCTGCCTGTCCTGCCAAGTTACTCCAGCATTTTGCGTCTATCCAATAACATGGATCGCGTACAAACTACCGGATGCATTACAGCTTAGACAATAGGCAATAGACAATAGGTGCAGGAGTAGGCCATTTGGCCATTTGGCCCTTCGAGCCAGCACCGCCATTCAATGTGACCATGGCTGATCATCCCCAATCAGTACCCCGTTCCTGCCTTCTCCCCATATCCCCTGACTCTGCTATTTTTAAGAGCCCTATCTAGCTCTCTCTTGAAAGCATCCAGAGAACCTGCCTCCATCACCCTCTGAGGCAGAGAAGGGTTGGGAGGGTAACAGCTCTGTCCAAGAACCTAAGACTACTAAAAGTTCCCGAATATCTATTTTTAAGGGGAAAAAACAACAATTTGGTTAAACTCGCCCAATGTAATCTAAAAATGGAAAACACTGCTGTTGTTACCAGCAGATAAACGGTTAACAGATTTGCACAACATTCCACGACTCAATATTTATAACGTCAAGGTTAACTCAATAATTTCAAACATTTTGAGGTCTTCATTAAAGTAACATAATATCATATAAACATTACGTTTTCCTGCCAAATGTCACTTCCAGGCCAACTTTTCAGGATTATTAAGTGTTTTTCTATAGGTCATAACTCATCTCAACTTTTACTGCCTCCGCTAACCTCAAAGTAGTTCACATAAAACGGAAAGTATACACATGAATGCTTCATTTGATGTAGATTCTACATTTCCCTGAAACCTGCAGGTTCTTGCACATGAGTATAGAAGTTGGGATGTTGAGTATAGAAGTTGGGATGTAATGTTAAAATTGTACAAGGCATTGGTGAGGCCAATTCTGGAGTATGGTGTACAATTTTGGTCGCCTAATTATAGGAAGGATGTCAACAAAATAGAGAGAGTACAGAGGAGATTTACTAGAATGTTGCCTGGGTTTCAGCAACTAAGTTACAGAGAAAGGTTGAACAAGTTAGGGCTTTATTCTTTGGAGCGCAGAAGGTTAAGGGGGGACTTGATAGAGGTTTTTAAAATGATGAGAGGGATAGACAGAGTTGACGTGGAAAAGCTTTTCCCACTGAGAGTAGGGAAGATTCAAACAAGGGGACATGACTTGAGAATTAAGGGACTGAAGTTTAGGGGTAACATGAGGGGGAACTTCTTTACTCAGAGAGTGGTGGCTGTGTGGAATGAGCTTCCAGTGAAGGTGGTGGAGGCAGGTTCGTTTTTATCATTTAAAAATAAATTGGATAGTTATATGGATGGGAAAGGAATGGAGGGTTATGGTCTGAGCGCAGGTATATGGGACTAGGGGAGATTATGTGTTCGGCACGGACTAGAGGGGTCGAGATGGCCTGTTTCCGTGCTGTAATTGTTATATGTTATATGTTATAAGGTGCGTTTTTTCCCTCGATTATACAATCCCTCAAAATTCCCAGAATCGCACATGACTTTATTTTTTTACTCGTGAAGTTTTTTCAACACCGTGAAAACTGTCCACGAGTAAAAAAACACTCGTGATGAAAAGAATCGTTACTTTTTACTCGTAGGAGCTCGTGAACATACTCGTGGAAGGTCGTAGGAGTCCGTTGAATACCACGAGTTTGATTTATTTTTAAACTCTGGAGAGCTCTTGGGTGAACTCGCATCGTGGGGCAGGCCCTTAAGTCCAGTTCTGAGGAGATGTCAACCACCTCAAAGATCAACCTCTTCTGCAGTTGTATAGGGCTCTGGTGAGACCACATCTGGAGTATTGTGTACAGTTTTGGAAGGACATCCTTGTGATTGAGGCAGTGCAGCGTAGGTTCACGAGATTGATCCCTGGGATGGCGGGACTGTCATATGAGGAAAGATTGAAAAGACTAGGCTTGTATTCACTAGAGTTTAGAAGGATGAGGGGCAATCTTATAGAAACATATAAAATTATAAAAGGACTGGTCAAGCTAAATGCAGGAAAAATGTTCCCATTGTTGGGCGAGTCCAGAACCAGGGGCCACAGTCTTAGAATAAAGGGGAGGTCATTTAAGACTGAGGTGAGAAAAAACTTTTTCACCCAGAGAGTTGTGAATTTATGGTATTCCCTGCCACAGAGGACAGTGGAGGCCAAATCACTGGATGGATTTAAGAGAGCGTTAGATAGAGCTCTAGGGGCTAGTGGAGTCAAGGGATATGGGGAGAAGGCATGCACGGGTTATTGATAGGGGATGATCAGCCATGATCATATTGAATGGCGGTGCTGGCTCGAATGGCTGAATGGCCTCCTCCTGCACCTATTTTCTATGTTTCTATGTTTCTATGTAACCCTGTACCTCTCTCCACAGTCACCGACTGACATTTCTGAGTATTTCCAGTATTTTGTTTTTATATCACTAGAAGCGGCCAATAAATCAGCAGCATTGATCACAAAAAAGTTTTCAATTTCTGGGAAGAAATTTTGAGAATGTCGTCTCAAATTCTGTCTGTGGTGCGAAACAGCCTTCCACGGCTTCATGCCCAGGCAAATTCTTTTTAAGAGGTACAGCGCAGAAACAGGCCCTTCGGCCCACCAAGTCCATGCCAACCAGTGATCACCCCGCACACTAACACTATCACAATGGACAACTATTGGAGTTGCGGGAGGAAACCGGAGCAACCGGATAAAACCCACGCCGTCACAGGGAGAATGTAGAAACTCCGTACAGACAGCACCCGGAGTCAGGATCGAACCCTGGTCTCGGGTGCTGTGAGGCAGCAACTCTACTGCTGCGCCACCGTGCCGCCCAAGTCTTCATTCTAAGTGAAAACTGACTAATAAAACCTCATGACCAGTCTGAAGAAGGGTCTCGCCCTGAAACGTCACCTATTCCTTCGTTCCATCAATGCTGCCTCATCTGCTGAGTTTCTCCAGCATTTTTGTCCACCTTCGATTTTTCCAGCATCTGCAGTTCTTTCATAAAAATAAAACCTCATGAAATCGGCTAATGGAAAATATTGCAAGTAGTTTCCCTTTTCCTATTTGTCGCCAGATGTGCCGGGAACATCTGTTTCAAACTTCGTTATCACCCTCACACTTCTGTGTTTACACCAGGGTTATTTCAAATTTCAATATCACACCTCGACCCTGATCTGCTACAATTTTTCTCTCCGTAAAGTGTGAAAATTCATAACTCTAAATACAAACAGGGGGGGTGGGGGGAACTGCTGACAACAAAAGAGCAAATGCAAATTTCCACCACAGATCAACTTCAAGAAAAGATCTCAGTAGAGAGAAGGTTCACCAGACTGATTCCTGGTATGTCAGGACTTTCATATGAAGAAAGACTGGATAGACCCGGCTTGTACTCGCTAGAATTTAGAAGATTGAGGGGGGATCTTATAGAAACTTACAAACTTCTTAAGGGGTAGGACAGGCTAGATGCAGGAAGATTGTTCCCGATGTTGGGGAAGTCCAGAACAAGGGGTCACAGTTTAAGGATAAAGGGGAAATCTTTTAGGACTGAGATGAGAAAAACATTTTTTACACAGAGAGTGGTGAATCTCTGGAATTCTCTGCCACAGAATGTAGTTGAGGCCAGTTCATTGGCTATATTTAAGAGGGAGTTAGATGTGGCCCTGGTGGCTAAAGGGATCAGGGGGTATGGAGAGAAGGCAGGTACAGGATACTGAGTTGGATGATCAGCCATGATCATATTGAATGGCGGTGCAGGCTCGAAGGGCCGAATGGCCTACTCCTGCACCTATTTTCTATGTTTCTATGTTTCTTCAACTGATCCCACACATGCAAAGATGAAAAATAATGCCTCTTGAGCTTCACAAGAAGCGTCACAAAAAATATACCAGTGTGTTGATTAAATGTTCTCATCTGTAATCCTCAAATTTGCAGAGTTGAGATTTTCTCCAGAGTTAAGAATAGAGTTAGAGTGTGGAGAAGATTTACGAGGATGTTGCCAGGGGTTGAGGGCCTGAGCTATAGGGAGAGGTTGGGCATGCTAGGACTTTAGTCCTGGGAGTGCAGGACACCGATAGAGGTGTATAATAAGATCGCGAGGGGAATTGATTGAATAGAATAGAATACTTTATTGTCAAATCCCAAGTCACAGTGAAATTCTTTGCTTGCATACCGTGCTAGGTATGCAAATAGTCGCCCATAAATGGCGCTGCTCACAACGTTACATTCCACCCCCCCCCCCCCCCCCCCCACCAGTTCCTCCTTGTTCTTCACCCCCTCCCCTACGCCAGGTCCTCCATTGTAAAAGTGAATGCTTTTAGCAATAACTAAGGGAATCGAGAACCAGAGGTCAGAGGTTTGTGGTGAGAGGGGAAAAGATTAGACAATAGGTGCAGGAGTAGGCCATTCGGCCCTTCGAGCCAGCACCGCCATTCACTGTGATCATAGCTGGTTATTTAGAGATACAGCGTGGAAACAGGCCCTTCGGCCCACGCTGACCAGCGATCACCTGTGCACTGGTTACGTGAGATCGACAAATAAGTTTGAAACAGATGTGTAGGAAGGAACTGCAGGTGCTGGTTTACAGTGAAGACGGGCGCAAAAAGCTGGAGTAACTCAGCGGGTCGGGCAGCATCTCTGGAGAAAAGGAATTGGTGACGTTTCGGGTCGAGACCCTTCTACAGACTGAGAGGCAGGGAAAGGGAAACAAGAGATGTGAAAAGGTACATAGAAACAATTAAATGTAAGGTGTGCAAAAGCGTCGCCGGAGACCCGGGTTCAATCACGACGACTGGTGCTGTCTACACGGAGTTTGTACGTTCTCCCCGACCTGCGTGGGTTTTCTCCGAGATCTTCGGTTTCCTCCCACACTCCAAAGACGTACAAGTTTGTAGGTTAATTGGCTTGGTATAAATGTCTAGAGAGTGTAGGATAAGGTTAATGTGCGGGGATCGCTGTTCGGCGCAGACCCGGTGGGCCGAAGGGCCTGTTTACGCGCTGTATCTCTCAACTAAACTAAACAAAAACTGAAGAAAATGCAATATTAAAAAGCAAGAACTTTAAAAAGATAGCAACACCTTTCACTTATATAGAACCGTATTTTTCTTTACAATACAATTTTTCTTTACAATACTCCAAAAGATGTTTCACACTTAAATACAAGGAGAGAAACTTCTCCAGCCCGTGTCGCGGGGTTGGAACGACCTGGAGCGGGGAAGTACATCACCCGGCACGGCTTCATGGCCGTGGGACTCACCAGCGCACGCTGGGGCTCCAACTTCGAGACTTCTAGACCGGGAGCGGGGCCGTAAATCGCCCCGCACGGCCTAAAATGGCCGTGGGACTTATCATCACCCGCCTGGGGCTTGGATATCGGGAGAGACATGGAGAGCAGGGGAGAGAAAAGACTTTTGCCTTCCATCACAGTGGGTTCACTGTGATGGATGTTTGTGTGAACTTAATTGTGTGTATGTCTGTAGGACATTGTCTTTGTTTGTATGGCTGTGGAAACAAAATTTTGTTTGAGTCTCACTGGGGCTCAAATGACAATAAATTCGTATTGTATTGTATTGTATTGTATTGTAAACTAAAAATTAAACAAAAGTGCGTGTAAAAGCAGCTTTACCAGGTATTCTAGTATTCAGGAATTAATTATGTCATAAGATCATAAGGAATAGTAGAATTAGGCCATTCGGCCCATCAAGTCTACTCCACCATTCAATCGTGGCTGATCTATCTTTCCCTCCGAATCCTATTCTCCTGCCTTCTCCCCATAACGTCTGACACCCGTACTAATGAAGAATCTATCTATCTCTGCCTTGTAAATATCCACTGACTTGGCCTCCACAGCCTTCTGTGGCAAAGAACTCCACTGATTCACCACCCTCTGACTAAATACATTTTCCTCATCTCCTTCCTAAAACAACGTCATTAATTTCTGAGGCTGTGACCTCTGGTCCTAGACTCTCCAACTAGTGGAAACATCCGCTCCACATCCACTCTATCCAAGCCTTTCACTATTCTGTATGTTTCAATTAGGTCCCCCCCTCATTCTTTTAAACTCCAGCGAGTACAGGCCCAGTGCTGACAAACGCTCATCATAGTTTTTAACCGACTCATTCCTGGAATTATATTTAATTTAGAATTACTCCACTGCCTACAATTTCTACTTTGGACCCCAATTTTCAATTCTGCATGGTTCTGAATTCTCAGCTTGTTTCCAGTTTGTTTGAAGGAGGGTCTCGACCCGAAACATCACCCATTCCTTCTCTCCAGAGATGCTGCCTGTCCCGCTGAGTTACTCCAGCTTTTTGTGTCTATCTTCAGTTTGTTTCTGTTTGCCAGCCAAACTGATGCCCGTGGCTAAAAGCAAACACCAAGGCAGAAGAGAGATCGCAAGAGAGAACATCTGTTAAGAGGCAGCACGGTGGTGCAGCGGTAGAGTTGCTGCCTTACAGCGCCAGAGTCTTAGGGCGACTCGATCCTGACTATGGGTGCTGTCTGTACGGAGTTTGTCCGTTCTTCCCGTGACCTGCGTGGGATTTCTCCGGGAGCTCCGGCTTCCTCCCACATTCCAAAGACGTACAGGTTTGTAGGTTAATTGGCTACAGTAAAATTGTTAATTGGCTCTAGTGTGTGTAGGATAGTGCTAGTGTGTGGGGCTCGCTGGTCAGTGCAGGCTTGGTTGGTCGAAGGGCCTGTTTCCGTGCTGTATCTCTAAACTAAACTAAAGAATTAGTGAACATACAATAAGAAAAATGGATAGGGAGATATATGGAGTTTTCCTTTGATGGAGGTTTTCACATCTTGATGTATTTCCAAATCATTTCACTGCCAATAAATTACTCTTTAAAAAAAAGCACAAGGCACTGGAGTAACTCCGCGAGTCAGGCAGCATTGCTGAAGAACATGGATAAGTTTAGTTTAGCTTATTATCGTCATGTGTATCGAGGTATAGTGAAAAGCTTTTGGTTGCGTCTGCAAAAAGACTATACTGGAGTACAACCAAGTTGACAGATACAGGTTAAAGGGAATAGCACTCAGTACAAGATAAAGTCCGATTAAAGTTAGATGATGTTTTGGGTCGGAACCCTTCTTATTCTCATAACATGGTCAAAACATGTTAGATCACAAACTAAAGCCAATGAAGTAAATAACCAGTGATAGACGCAAAAAGCTGGAGTAACTCCGCGAGACCGGCAGCATCTCTGGAGAGAAGGAATGGATGACGTTTCGGGTCGAGACCCTTCTTCAGCATCTGTTCAGATGGTGTTGATCAAAGGGAGATTTTGCCCAAGGGGTTTGACCTATCGAGGGACTATTTATTTTATGCATCCACCTGACAAAATAAACAGTCCCTACTGAACGGAACATTGTGCTCGATGGGAAACGTGTGGTAGTTTGAAATCTGGGCACGATGAAGTGCTGTGTATCATCCGGCAGCAGAAACGCACCCCAGCACAATGCGCAGCTTCTTGACCCAGCCGTATCCTTCACTCCACAGTTACTGTCACGCTAAGGTGTTAACTCTGGTTCAATGTGTAGGAAGGAACTGCAGACGCTGGTTTAAACCGAAGATACGCACAAAAAGCTGGAGTAACTCAGCGGGACAGGCAGCATCTCAAGAGAAAAGGAATAGGTGACGTTTCGGGTCGAGACCCTTCTTCAGACTGAGAGTCGGGGGAGAGGGATACTAGAGGCATGAAAAGGTTCAGAGCCGGCACCAGTTCAGAACGTCTGTTCTGAATTTCAGTTCAGTTTAGTTTATTGTCACCTTCCTTCATAGGAATCTGAGGGGTAACTTTTTCACACAAAGGGTTGAGTTGAGTATATTGTCATTCAAAACATTTTTAGACCGAAATTGGGTACCTTGCAGTCAGACAGAAAATAGAATAACAGAACACACAATGAACACAGGTCTGCCGGGCACCTCCTCACTGTGATGGAAGGCAAAAAGTCTTAAAGTCTCGTCTCTTCCGTCCTTGTTCTCCCTCTGCTTTGAGGCGATCCAGGCTTCCGATGTCGGGCCCCCCCCGCCGGGTGATGGTAAGTCCCACGGCTGAATCCGAGCTCCGCGAACGGGCCGATTCAAACTCCGCGTCCCCGCGCGGATGAAGCTGCCACCCTCCAGTCCGGCGGACGAGGCTGTTTTGCGGGAGCTCCGGAGAATCGGTCATCAACCTAGGACCAGCCAGCTCCCGATGTTGTCGTCCAAAGGGTGTTGGGTGTATGGAACAAGCTGCCAGATCAGCTAGTTGAAACTGGGTCTGTCCCAGCATTTAAGAAACAGTTAGACAGGTGCATGGATAGGGCAGGTTTTGAGGGATGTGGACCAAACGCGGGCAGGTGGGACTAGTGTAGCTGGGACATGTTGGCCAGTGTGGGCTAGTTGGGCTGAAGGGCCTGTCTCCACACTGTATCACTCTATGACTTTATGAGCAAGTTGACAAGAGAGCTGGCATTGGAACGTTGGGCCAAATGGCCTCCTTCAGTACATTCTGTGATGTTATGGAAAAGTAGGTAAAACTCATGCAGGATATTTATTTGACAAAGCAAAGGAAGCCAACCCTCTATAAAAAAAAGTGCAAGAAACATAGAAACAGGTGCAGGAGTAGGCCATTCAGCCCTTCGAGCCAGCACCACCATTCAATATGACCATTGCTGATCTTCTAAAATGAGTACCCCGTTCCTGCTTAATCTCTATATCCCTTGATTCCGTTAGCCCTAAGAGCTAAATCTAGAAAGGAGGGAATGAATAGCGGATAACAGTATGATCTTTGTGACTGGACGGCAACAATAAATTATTTTCAGTTCATGACACCGACTAACCTCTCGGTTAAACTTGATTCCAGCCCATCGTTTATTTGCCAAGCACCCTCGCAGAGAAACATTTCTCAATTTAATGGGCCAATTTAACAGCTATAAAAGGAGTTGTGCTATGCCACTTGGTTCCAATGTATTCTGAATTTCCTTAAAAGACATTGTTCCTGGAAGATTAGCCAAGCACCCTTCATTGGCCATCAGTGAACGTATTAAGAACTAGGGCAGGAGCTGTACATAACTTGGACCAAACTGGAGAGGTGGATTACATCGTGTAGGAAGGAGCTGCAGATGCTGCTTTACACCTAAGACGGACGCAAAATGCTGGCGTAACTCAGTGGGACTGGCAGCATCTCTGGAGAAAAGGAATAGGTGACTTTTCTGGTCGAGACCCTTCTTCAGACGGAGAGCCAGGGGAGAGGAAAACTAGAGGTATGGAACAGCACAGAACCAATCAGAGCCGGCACCGATGACCAAGGAGTGGTGGAGCCCACAATGGTCCATTGCTGGCTGTGGAAGAGGAGATAACGAAGGCATGAAACCCTGAAGAAAGGTTTCGGCCCAAAACGTTGCCTATTTCCTTCGCTCCATAGATGCTGCTGCACCCGCTGAGTTTCTCCAGCACTTTTGTCTACCTTCGATTTTCCAGCATCTGGTAGTTCCTTCTTGAGCATAAAACAGTGAGACTGGCAGGACCACTAGGGTGGGGGAGGGACGGAGAGAGAGAGAATGCAAGGGTTAGTTGAAAATAGAGAAATCGATATTCATACCGCTGGAGTGTAAGCTGCCCACACGAAATATGAGGTGCTGTTCCTCCAATTTGCGTTTGGCCTCACTGCCAGTTGAGGAACCCCAGGACAGAAATGTTAGTGTTGGAACGAGTAGGGGAGTTGGAGTGTATAGCAACTGGGAGATTACATTCCCTGAGGAAGATTTGGAGGTCGGTTGGATTTTCCAACAATCTGACAACTTCTATGAAACTCGGCTGTCAGCGGCAGGTTTATCGAAATGCGAGCCGCGGTTGACCATCACGTTTTATACTTTGGAGCTACAGCGTGGAAACAGGCCCTTCTGCCCACCGAGTCCACACCAACCACCACCACACTAGCACTATCCTACACACTAGGGACAATTCACAATTTTGTTCACCGAAGCCAATTAACCTACAAACCTGCCGTGAAACCGGAGCACCCAGAGAAATCCCACTCAGTCACGGGGAGAATGCAAAACACTGTGCAGACAGCACCCGTAGTCAGGTTCGAACCCGGGTCTCTGGCGCTGTGAGGCAGCAATTCTACCGCTGCGCCACCGTTTGATTATACCACAGTGCTGCTTTTCCAGTGACTCTTCTTTTTCTTGCGTACGGCGTGCACAGCCTAAAGTTGTAGGACAACTTGTTCTATTTGACCTTATTTGACAGGGCTTTTCCACCAACACCACACCTTTTCCATTTTCGGTGCATATATCGGGAATACCCAGTTTAGCCAAAAGATTGGGGCTGGGAAGAGTCGTGTGACTCAAAGCAAACTGTATCTTTGGCAGAAATCGGAGCCGATTTGCTTGGAAAACAGGTTCTATTTAAAGGAAGGAGGAACCACTAGGATGTCTCCCAATAACTCGCAGCGAGTTGAGGTCAGATACATTGTTGGCACAAAATGCATCTCCGTCATTTACAGCGGTGTGGACACAGTCTGAAGAAGGGTCTGGACCCGAAACGTCACCCATTCCTTCTCTGCAGAGACGCTGCCTGTCCCGCTGAGTTACTCCAGCATTTAGGGTCTGCCTTTAGCGAGCTCAGCTGGAGGAATTGCCGAACCAAGTTTACACTCTGGACTTCAGAGATACAGTGCGGAAACAGGCCCTTCGGCCCACCAAGGCCACACCGACCAGCGATCACCCTGTGCACCAGCACTCTCCTACACACTAGGGACAATTTCATGACTTACTAAATCCAATTAACATACACACTTGTACGTCTTTGGAGTGTGGGAGGAAACGGGAACACCCGGAGACGACACATGCTGTTGCAGGGAGAACGTACAAACTCTGTACAGACAGCACCTGTAGTCAGGATTAAACCCGGGTCTCTGGCGCTGTGAGGCAGCAACTCTACCGCTGTGCCACCGTGTGATTATACTACAGTGCTGCTTTTTCAGTGACTCTTCTTCTTCTTCTTGCATACGGTGTGCACGGCCTAAAGTTGTAGGGCAACTTGACCTTATTTGATTGTGCACGCCAGGTTGATTGCATTCGTTGAAACCGGTCGGCCCACGTGAAGGTTGCAACCTCCCACCCCTCAGCGACTCTTAAGGTGACTTCACCTCTTGATGGAAAAAACAGCGTGCAGGCAGCTGTAAATAAACTGGAGGATTTCTTGCTGAATTGGTCATGTTTTTAACATCTACTAAACCTTTTAGTAATTGTATCGATACAGTTTCAGGTTGTGTATATACTTTATCCTATTCCAGCTCACATTGGAGTCTGGATGAGCAGCCAAGATGGAGTTCTACAGGGCGGGCATCCTTTTACATCTAAGATGCTGCCTGAACCGCCGAGTTAATCCAGCACTTTGTGCCTATCTTCGATAAATACCGGCATCTGCAGTTCCTTTCCACACAATTAATAACAGCATTTTCATGGGACATTCTCAAATTCTGGAAATTAGGAAAGATAATTATAACGGGCGGCACAGTGGTGCAGAGGTAGTTGCTGCCTTACAGCGCCAGAGACCTGGGTTCGATCCTGACTACGGGCGCTGTCAGTGCGGTGTTTGTACGTTCTCCCCGTGACTTGTGTGGGTTTTCTCCGGGTGCTCCGGTTTCTCTCCCACATTCCAAAGACGTTCAGGTTTGTAGGTGAATCGGCTTGGTAAAATGGTAAATTGTCCCTAGTGCGTGTAGGATAGTGCTAGTGGGATGACAGGTGGCACAATGGGCTAAGTGTTCGGCTGGCAACCGGGAGGTAGCCGGTTCGAATCCCGCTTGGAGTGCATACTGTCGTTGTGTCCTTGGGCAAGACACTTCACCCACCTTTGCCTGTGTGTGAATGTGTGTGAGTGATTGGTGGTGGTCGGAGGGGCCGTAGGCGCAGATTGGCAGCCACGCTTCCGTCAGTCTGCCCCAGGGTAGCTGTGGCTACAGAAGTAGCTTACCACCACCGAGTGTGACTGAGGAGTGAATGAATAATGCGATGTAAAGCGCCTTGAGTATTAGAAAGGCGCTATATAAATCCCATCCATCATTATTATTATTAGTGTGCGGGGATCGCTGGTCGGCGCGGGCCTAGCTGGCCAAAGGGCCTGTTTCCACATTGTATCTCTAAACTGAACTAAGGACTAAGAAAAATGGTGAAATATGTTGAAATAATTACAGTAGGAACAATGTTTACTTTTTCTCAAAACCAAAGTATATTTTATTTCATTCCACTGAAAGGGAACTTTTACTAGCGTTGCTGTTGTTGGCAACAAGTTTGGTTTCTAGACTAACCAGGCCAGAGTTAACTGTATCAATGATTGACAATGTCAGCAAATTGATATTGTAGCAGTAGAAAGAGCATAAGAAGCAGGAAAAGGTCCATCAGCCCAGACAGCCTGCTCCACCACTCAATAACATGATGGTACGGTAACATATTGATCCAACCTTGCCCTTTTTTCCTTTGACGTCTGAAGAAAGGGTCTCGACCCAAAACGTCAACAATTCCTCCTCTCCAGAGATGATGCCTATCCCGCTGAGTTACTCCAGCATTTTACGTCCATCCATCATTTTTCCTTTCCTTGACTCGCTCGTAGTTTAAATGTGCAAGAACCTTATCACGATAGGGCTGTTGTTTCATAACTCGAACAAAATACCCAGTTTGTTTAGAGGTAGACTGAAGTTTGATTGTGCTTATGTAGGATATACATAAGAATATCCCATATATTCTGAAGAATTTAGTTTAGTTTAGAGATACAGCGCGGAAACAGGCCCTTCGGCCCACCGCGTCCGCGCCGACCAACGATCCCCGCATATTAACACTACCCTGCACACCAGTAACAATTTACGATTTTACCGAGGCCTATTAACCTACACACCCGTACATCTTTGGAGTGTGGGAGGAAACCTGAGCGCCCGGACAAAAACGCACTCAGATCGTACAAGTCAGGATCGAACCCGGGTCTCTGGCGCTGCAAGGCAGCAACTCTACCGCTGCGCCACCGTGCCGCCCTATATAAGAATATTCATATATCCAACAAGAATGTTAATGAACTGTGTGCAATAAAGGACTTTCACTGTACCTAGGTAATGTGACAAAATAAAGTAGCATTGAACCAAGGAGGTAGCTTTGGGAACCAATGTGTAATTGCCATGAGTCAAATGTAGGTTTTAATGTAAATTTAGCTGTACAAATACTTGCAAAACACTTACCAGACTGATTTATTTGTTTGTTTGTTTTGTAAAAATGAGCCAAAGCTAAAATATTTCCTTGCTTTCTTTGGCCGCGCTTCGCTTTTGATGAAATAGAGGGGTTTTCTGTTTTAGCTTCAGGTTGGAGGCTTGTGAATGTTCTCCTAATGAGTTGTCCCTGCATTTATTTTCCACCACTCCCACAGGTAAAGCGTTGAAGGCCTGCCTTGCCCGGGGGCAGAGTCAAAGACCCACTTTGCAGGGAATTGTGGCAAAGTCTCCCGTCCTAATACTTTGTAGCCGCTGCAGGGATTTAAACTTGACTTTTAATTTCACCGCATATTAGCCGAGGGACTCCAGTTTTATCCCCTTTCTAATCCATCCACCGCTCCCCACCGCACAGCGGTAGAGTTGATGCCTCACGGCGCCAGAGTCCCGGGTTCAATCCTGACTACCGGTGCTTGTCTGTATGGAGTTTGTACGTTCTCCCCATGACCCACGTGGATTTTCTCCGGGTGCTCCGGGTTCCTCCCACACTCCCAAGGACGTACAGGTTTGTAGGCCGATTGGTAAAATTGTAAATTGTCCTTAATGCGTGCAGGGTTGTGTAAGCATGCGGGGATCGCTGGGCGGCACGAACTCGGTGGGCCGAAGGGCCTGTTTCCACTCCGTATCTCTAAACTAAACCACTGCACCCCACCACTTAGACAACCCTCTGACAACCGCAGTCTGAATAAGGACCCCGACCTGAAGGTCAGGCAGCGTCTCCGGAGAAATGGGACAAGACCTTGCTTCAGACTGAGACTTTGGGGAGAGGGAAACTAGAGGTATGAAAAGGCTCAGAACAAATCAGAGCTGGCACCGATGCAGTATGAATTTTGCCTGGTTGACACGAGTTATCACAACAATTGCCCAGGAAGGAACTGCAGATGCCGGTTTACACCGAAGTTAGACACAAAATGCTGGCATAACTCAGCGGGTCAGGCAACAATTCTGGAAAAAGGTGCAGGTGACATTTCAGGTCGAGACCCTTCTTCAGAGAGGGAAACTAAAGGTCTCATTTCAAATCACTCTTGCATTCCCTCTCTCCCTCATCCCAGGCATCCTGCTAGTTCCACTGTTCGCATCCCTTCATTATCACCCCTTCCACAGCCAACAATGGGGATATGTGGATCTCTGAAACAAAAACCAAATCTTGCAATCCAGCGTTCCTGTCCGCAACTTCCCAAGACTCAAACCATTCCTCTGTTTTTAAGATGTAAGATGGGGGGGGGGGTAGATCATGGAAGAGGATGATCTGTAGCACAACATGGGTGCTGGTTCCAGCAGGATCGGTCAACACATGGGAGAATGCAATTAGGTTTTGATCTTCATTGTCACTTAGCATGAGCTCGACTCCCAAGAGGACATGTAGATACGAGAAACTGCAGACGCTGGTTTACAGACAAGGAGACAAACTGCTGGAGTAACTCCACATGTCAGGCAGCATCTCTGGAGATCCATCATAGGATCATGACAGATAGGAGCAGAATTAGGACATTCGGCCCATCAAGTCTACTCCGCCATTCAATCATGGCTGATCTATCTCTCCCTCCTAACCCCATTCACCTGCCTTCTCCCCATAACCTCTGATACCCTCTCACCCCCTTCTTTTCTAGCTTTAGCCAAAGGTATGAAAAGGCTCAGAACAAATGAGATGAGGTATGAATATTGATTTTTCTCATTTTAAATAACCCTTGCATTCCCTCTATCCCTCATCCCAGGCATCCTGCTGGTTTCACAGTTTGCATCCATCTATCCCTATGTTTTAGAGAGGAGTCTCACCCCGGCCACTCCTTCTCCCCTCTCCTATTGGGCAAAAGGTATAGACGTGTGAAAACGTACACCTCCAGATTCAGGGACAGTTTCTTCCCAGCTGTTATCAGGCACCTGAATCATCCTACTACAGCCAGAGAGAGCATTGCTGAATGACAATCTGCCTCACTAGTGACCCTCGGAAAATCTTTAAGAAAGAACTGCAGATGCTGGAAAAATCGAAGGTAGACAAAAATGCAGGAGGAACTCAGCGGGTGAGGCAGCATCTATGGAGAGAAGAAATAGGCGACGTTTCGCAGGGAGACGCTGAGTTCCGCTGAGTTCCTCCAGCATTTTTGTCCACCTCGGAATATCTTTGATCGGTCTTTACTGGCTTTGCCTTGCACTAAACGGCATTCGCTTAATCATGTATCTGTACACTGTGGACGGCTCGATTGTAATCGTGTCCTGTCTTTCCGCTGACTGGATAGCAAGCAACAAAAGCTTTTCACTGCACCTCGGTACACGTGACAATAAACTAAACTTATAGGGGAGTGATCGGGTGAACCCGAATCAGACATCGGGGGCATCACGGTGGCACAGCGGTAGAGTTGCTGCCTTACAGCACCGATCCAGACCATGGGTGATTTTCTGTACGGAGTTTGTACGTTCTCCCCGTGGGTTTTCTCCGAGATCTTCGGTTTCCTCCCACACTCCAAAGTCGTACAGGTGTGCAGGTTAATTGGCGTGGGTGTATGCGTAAATTTCCCCTCGTGTGTGTAGTATTGTTAGTGTGCGGGGATGTGGACTGGGTGGGCCGAAGGGCCTGTTTCCGCGCGGCATCTCCAAACTAAACTGATGTGCCAACTGTTTTCAATGGGAGCCTTCTCTTCTCAGTCAGGGGTCACGGGTTCAAGCCTTACTCCAGGGGCGTCAGCACATAACTCAGGCTGGCACCCCACTGCTGTGCTGTTGTTACCTCCACAGTATCGGAAGGCGTTAAACCATAGCCTCTGCTTGTGTTCTAAGGTTGGATTATCCCAGTGTCCTGGACAAGATTTACCCCTGAAACAATACCATCCATTTACTTAGTTAATTGCTGTTTTAAGCCCCAAATAGTGTATAAACTGGCCATTGCAGTATTTCAATCTGTTGTGTGTGTGTGTGTGTATCATTTTTTAGTTTAGAGATACAGCGCGGGAACAGGACCTTGGGACAACCAAGTCCACGCCGACCAGCGATCCCCGCACACTAGCACTATCCTACACACTGGGGACAATTTACAATCTTACCAAGCCAATTAGCCTGCACACCTGTACGTCTTTGGAGTGTGGGAGGAAAACGGAGCAGCCGGAGAAAACCCATGTAGGCGACGGGGAGAACGTACAAACTCCGTACTGGCAGCGCTGTTAGTCGGGATGGAACCCGGCTCCCCGGCGCTGTAAGGCAGCAACTCTACCTCTGCGCCACCGTGCCACACATGTGGGTAGTATCATTTTTGAAGTGACATCAGAAACCTGGATGTCTAAATCTCAACATTTTATACACAACTAAAGACCTGACACCACTTATGTGATGGTTATCTTCCACAGATTAACATGCCATGGTAATGGTGGCACAGCACTAGAGTTGCTGCCTTACAGAGCCAGAGACCCGGGTTCGATCCTGACTACGGGTGCTGGCTGTGTGGAGTTTGTACGATCTCCCCAACGTCCACGTGGGTTTCTCCGGGTGCCCCGGTTTCCTCCCACATTGCAAAGACGTGCGGGTTTGTGAGGTTATTTGGCCTCTGTAAATTGCCCCTGGTGTGTTGGATGCGAAAGTGGGATAGCATGGAAGGAGCCTGCGAGTGAATATTGTACAGTGCCGACTTGATACCCTGTCTGAAAGACCCGTTTCCATGCTGTATCTCTAAACTAAAATGATGAACAATTATTGCTTCCTGTTGTTGCAGGTCAAATCAAAGATACATCCTCGTTGCTGCATCTAGTCTGCGTCAGTAACACATTCTTGTGTGCTTTGATCCAAGGTAGGGGTGGGAGATTGCAACCTTCATGTGGTCCGCCCTGTTTCAACGAATGCAATCAACCTGGTGTGCACAATCAAATAGAACAAGTTCTCCTACAACTTTAGGTTGTGCAGGCAAGAAGAAGAAGATCCAAACGTAGACTACGGAGCCTCCAGTTACATCAAGGCGAGAGCAAACCCACATCTGCAGGATTTCAGACCTGCAGATTCTTTGTATCCAGTTCATGACCACCTCCATATCATAAAAACATAGAAAATAGGTGCAGGAAGAGGCCATTCGGCCCTTCGAGCCAGCACCGCCATTCATTGTGATCATGGCTGATCGTCCCCTATCAATAACCCGTGCCTGCCTTCTCCCCATTTCCCTTGACTCCACTAGTCTCTACAGCTCTATCTGACTCTCTCTTAAATCAATCCAGTGATCTGGCCTCCACTGCCCTCTGTGGCTGGGAATTCCATAAATTCACAACTCTCTGGGTGAAAAAGTTTTTTCTCACCTCAGTCTTAAATGACATCCTTAGAAGATTGAGGAGATTGGGTATAAGTGATAGGAGCAGAATTAGGCCATTCGGCCCATCAAGTCTACTCCGCCATTCAATCGTGGCGGATCTATCTTTCCCTCTCAACCCAATTCTCCTGCCTCCCCCCCTATGACCCATGTCTGTCGGTGAATACTCTCTTGGATCTCTAAAAGTGCACGGTGAAGAACGTATGGACTGGTTGCATCGTGGCCTGGTTTGACAACTCGAACGCCCAGTAACGGAGCAGATGACAACAAGTGGTGGACGGCACGAATTGGCAACAGCAGTTCCTCATCGATAACCATTATTATCACAGGGGCACCAGACGGCCATGTGCTCAGCCCCCTGCTCCACTCCCTCTACATCCAGGACCATGTACCCCGACAAAGTTCCAACTCCATCTTTAAATTTGCCCAGGACACCACCGCCATTGGATGAATTACTGATGATGATGAGTCAGCGAATAATGGGAGGTAGATCTTTCCAACAAATTATAGCAGAACGCTGAGTTTGGCCTCGGCATGAGAAGACCAAGGAGATGAGGCTTCAGTCATTGGTTATTGTTCATTCGACTTGAATACAAAGCCTTTCAAAAAAAGTAAATCGCTCAGAATCCCTCCAAGAGCCGGCATTCATCATCTGTAGTTTCCTTTAGTTGGTAGATCCTGGTAGCATAGGTGGTGTTAGGGGGGTGGTTCCTGGGACACCAGCCGGAACTAACCAGTTGAGCCTTCCCGAGGAGTTGCGGGACTAACTCAACGAAACACCAGTGAAGGGATGTGCCCACTTATGGCGGCATGGTGGCGCAACGTTAGGGCTGCTGCCCTGCAGCGCTTATCGCACGAGGGACCCTGGTTCGATCTCGACCATGTGCGCTGTCTGTATAGAGATTGTACGTTCTCCCCGTGACCACGTGGGGATTTCTCCAAGATCTTCGGTTTCCTCCCACGCTCCAAAGATGTCCAGATTTGTAGGTTAATTGGCTTGGTATAAATGTAAGTTGCCCCTACTGTGTGCAGGGTAGTGTTGATGTGCGGGGATTGCTGGTCAGTGTGGACTCAATGGGCTGAAGGGCCTGTTTCCGCGCTGTATCTATGTTCATGGACATGCAGTGTATGAAATGGATGCAAGTTGATAATTCACGATAAGCAAACGGAACAGCGAGTTCCAATGACAACTTTGCTAGTTTAAAACACCGTTTAAGATAAATGAAAGACTGAGATTAGATTTTGTTGTTAATATCAATATCATTCCTAAATGAGACCAGAGGTGAGAAACTTATTCTCAGACTAGGAGCGGCACAGTGGAGTTGCCACCTTACAGCGCCAGAGACCCGGGAAGATTTCAACTTGTGGCATTCTTGGAAGCCATCTTTGTTAATGAAGGGCTTTGGCAATGGTTTTAGTTTTAACCGACAGGCCTGGAGTGTGGGAGGGAACCGGAGCACTCGGAGAAAACCCGCACAGATCACGGGGAGAACGTACAAACTCGGTGCAGACAGCACCCGAGGTCAGGATCGAACCCGGGTCTCCGGCGCTGCAAGGCAGCAACTCCACTGCAGCACCACTTTGAGCAAGGGCAAGATTATGCCCATTCACTTGTCGGTGTGAATAATATGGTGTATAATCAGAAAGGAAAATCCCCTTTCATGCGAGCAAGTAAATCACTAGACTTTAGCCTGCAGCTTACCTTCACATTGTTTCCCGTCTCCTTTGTAGCCAGGCTTGCAGATGCATTTGTAGGACTTGGGAGTATTTTGGCAGATGGCATCGATGTGACAATCATCGGTCCCTACAGCGCACTCATCGAGATCTAGAATGAGACAAGAAAGAGTTAAGCGCCACAATTCCAATAATCGACATTGACAAATGAGTCTGAAGAAGAGTCTCGACCCGAAACGTCACCTATTCCATCGCTCCATAGATGCTGCCTCACCCGCTGAGTTTCTCCAGCATTTTTGTCTACCTTCGATTTTTCCAGCATCTGCAGTTCCTTCTTAAACTAGGCAAATTATACCCATGCGCATTATGTTCACGTGCTTGATGTGGTGGTAAGGAGGTGGCAACACAAAGGGAATTTGTCCATCTTGCCACCCGACTGTTGGCCTCACCCACTGCCAACCTTTAGCTGAGCTGCCATAGAATTAGGCCATTCGGCCCAGCAAGTCTTCCTCGCCATTTAATCATGGCTGATCTATCTTTGCAATGTAAGCACAAAGATAACCTGTTATCAGACTCATATTGTTGAGCTTCATAAGTTCATGTTCTAGGAGCAGAATTAGGCCATTCAGCCCATCAAGTCTACTCCGCCATTCAATCATGGCTGATCTATCTCCCCCCTCTCAACCTCATTGTCCTGCACAGTGGTGCAGCGGTAGAGTTGCTGCCTTACACCGCTTGCAGCGCCAGAGACCCGGGTTCCATCCTGACTACGGGTGCTGTCGGTACGGAGTTTGTACGTTCTCTCCATGACCTGCGTGGGTTTTCATCGGAGATCTTCAGTTTCCTCCCACACGCCAAAGACGTACAGGTATGTAGGTCAATTGGCTTGGTGATTGTGTAAATTGTCCCTAGTGTGTGTGGGGTAGTGTCAATGTGTGGGGATCGCTGGTCGGTGCGGACACGGTGGGCCGAAGGGCCTGTTTCCACGTTGTATCCCTAAACTAAACGTCCTTTTATTCTGAGGCTGTGGCCTCTGCTCCTAGACTCTCCCACTAGTAGAAACATCCTCACCACATCCACTCTATCCAGCACTCTGTGTGTTTGTCTACATTTAAAACATTATCGTGTCCCAGCCCACAAGTCCAATATAGATTGTCACAGTATCTCGAAAAAAGTTTAGCACAACAATTCACACAGAATCAAACTTGCATTCTCTCATGTTTGGTACCAAACTACCCACAAACAAAATGCTATAAATTTAATTTTATTAAACCGAGCCAAAACTATTCGAGACAACACTGCCCCTGTCGATCAAGAATGGAACTGGAGCCTAAACTTTAGGAACAAATAAACTTTTTTTTTGCTCTGGACCTCTCGAGAAAACAGCAATATTAATGCAACTAATACAGTGGTTATTCAGGACGGTCGCGCATACAGAAATAATGTGAACTGGGTCTTTGCATTTTCCAACCCCCCTACTCTGTAAAGTCATAAATATTATGCAAAGCCCCGTTATGTGCAGGAAGGAACTGCAGATGCTGGTTTACACCGAAGTTAGACACAACAAGCTGGAGTAACTCAGCGGGTCAGGCAGCATCTCTGAAAAGAAGGAATGGGTGATGTTTCGGGTCGAGACCCTTCTTCAGACCCGTTATGTTCTGATTTGCACAACCTCAGTTAATCGCGTGAAGCTATTGGGAGGGGGGAGAGTTTCCAGACGAGTATGTATCTTACACTTGTGTCGGGAAACTGCAGATGTTGGTTGGTTTGCACCGAAGATAGAGGCAAAACGCTGGAGTAACTCAGCGGGTCGGGCAGCATCTCTGGAGAGAAGGGATATCCAGAGATGCTGCCTGTCCCGCTGAGTTGTATTGGCCTTCCGGGGGGGGTGGTAATATTACAAGGGAATGGGCGGAAGACATGGGCAGCTTGCTCGGACTCGGAGCGGCAGACAGTGCGATGTTATTTCACGGTTCCCGAAGGCCAAACACTGCCCGGGCAAGAACAACAAACTGCAACCTAGCGTCTTTTAAATATCAACCTTCTCCCCGTCCCATAATAAGCGAGGGGGTTTTTAAAAAAAAGTAGAGGGGGGTGTGGAAGAGTTAATTAAGAGGTGCCCATTAAAACGTCGCCCATTCCATTTCTCCAGAGATGCTGCCTGTCCCGCTGAGTTACTCCAGCTTTTTGTGTCTATCTTCGCAATTAAGAGGCAGTTGTGATAACATTGGTTAAACCTGCTTTGCTTTGTATCTTCCGACCACAAGTCAAAAACAAGCAGCATTAACGTGTAGAGTTCATCAAAGATGCATATTTTTTTTTAAATCTAAACCGATACATTAGCTCAAAACTTTAATCAAACGCACATCATTTTAATTCGCGTGTAGATCGATGTACACACTCCGGGGCTGCTGGCGAACGTAAAGTGGGATTTATTTACTGATATTAACACAAGTCTGTCAAGTTCCAACATTTTAACAGCAAATTTGCTTCGGTGTTAATAAACGCCAGGCGCTTGGTTCAATGTTGCGTTAAATAGAAAACAATTCTGATTTCCCATTGATTTTGTTTTGTTAAAACAGGGAATGGGCAACTTTGCAAACATTGGCGACTCGTGCTTCCGTGAGTTAATTAAGAAAATTAAATAATTTAAAGTCCTGCAGCCCAATTTGAATTGCCAATTGGACCGAGGCATCATTATTCGAGCGCCCCTCTTCAGGTGCCCGGCGCTATTGATTAATGGATTACTGTAAATAAGGCGGCGGCAGCGGCGGCTGGAGGGGGTTTAGACTGGTAATCGATTTGTTCGCACTGTCATTATCCATCTGCGTCGGAGCCCGGACCATTGTCCGCGTTCCCTCGGCGGGGCGAGTCCTTCGAGAGTCAGACGAGAAGCGAATGCAGCCATAAACCTCTTGGCCAGTTGGTTATTATTGCATCTTGTAGCGATGCATGGGTTCAAACGAGAGCCCGTCTGAAGGGTTCATTGAGGCCGCATCTAACAGATTGCAATGGCCTTGACAATAATGACAATCTAATGAGCGTTTAAACGTTACGGGAGTCTTTTGGACGAGGAAGACCTTTTATTTATTCATAGACAGTCATTTTCGCCTCCTCCTCCCCCTCCCCCTTTAAGGAAACAGCCGGCTTTTTTTTTTGTTGTTTTGTCGTTGAATCGATTGGATCTGCCGTCCCAAACCGAGTTTCAGATAAATGAACTGGAGGCAATCCGAGACTGGTCTCCGACAGCAGCAGTCGGCTGCAGCGAAGCAGAAAATAAATAGTGCCCATGTCATATTTTGACCCATTATCAAGTACTCCTCCCGTGTGGTTTCTCGGGACTTGACAGCTGGGTTCCTTGGTACCGCCGCCGTCCGCAGAATTGAACTGCAAATGAGCCCGAAGGGGGCTTTTCATGAGGGCTGGGGGGAGGAAGAATCAGTCCGTGTTAACCAATGTAAAATATCGCTGTCTCTGCAGGGAATATCTCCCGTGGTACAAACACCCTTCGAATCTCTCAATTTAAACTATTTAACCACTGCAAATCTATTTTTTTTTTTTAAATATAAAGTATTTCCACGTTGTAAGATTCTATAAATATAGTATGCAACAAAAACAACTTGGTTATAATCGTTCCGAATACATGGCCCCATGTTTTAACAGAGGCATTTTAAAAAACATATTAGGAAAATCAGACTTGCAATCATTTCTCAGTGCAAAAGTTAAACAAATATCTTCAGTTTAAACCAGCATCAGCAGTTCCTTCCTACACACTCAACGTTACAAACTTTATTTAAGTTCAGGACGTTTAGTGTTTGCACAAAAAAACTTCGAATTAGATTAGGAGGGAGAAAGGGAGAGAGCCTCGGATGTTTTAACTAATATAAATGACGTTGGGGCTGCTAAAAAAAACTTGAAAGTAGCCCCACATTTGCATTAAAATACAAAAAGGCCACAATTAAAAGAACTGAAAGAAAATGCTTACTCCTTTGTTTCGCTTTTCCCCCAGGTACTGTATTCTGTTCCTTGACTAGTAATAAAAGTGTCGTGCTGGCGCGGTGCTAATGACAAAAGTCTATGATCTTTGCTAATAACTTCTGAAAGTTGCAAATGTTTTCTCGCAAAATTTCAAGGATAAGCTGCAGATTTCAACATTGGGAACAGAGGCGTCTGAACTGAAATCTCTTGGAAGTCCTTCAAAGCCCAGACGGGGCAAAATAAAAAGAGTCTTACCATTGACTGGTTGCAAACATTTCTCCCCCCCTTCCCGCCCCGAAATGTATACAACTGACAAACACTCACCCTCACTAAAAAAAAATAAACAGACTTGAATTCCTCCCCTCTCCTTTCACAGTTTGCAAAATAAACGTTAAAAAAAGGTTACAGAGAGAATGTTTCAAATTGCAGAAGTCTTACCTACAAGCCCACTAGTTACCAAGGAACGGCAAGTATTTAACAGGACGAAAAACAAACAGAAGTGCCATGAAAAACAAACAGTGCCCATAATGATATGTTTCGATCCTCGGTGTTTCTTTGATAAGACGCGTTTGGACTGAGAATTTGAGGAGCTGACAGCCTCATTTTCATGCGGGAACGTCAGGGGCACCGGCGCGGCCGCGGGCACGAGCCGGGCATTCCCGGCGCGCGTGCACGCCCCGCCAATGAGGCTGTTGCAAAAGCAGACGGGGACGCGCTTTGTGGCGGAGGAGGAGGAGGAGGAGGAGGAGAGAGGGAGCGCGCAGCGAGGCGAGGCTGCTGAATGATGCAGATGCTCCGGAACGCGCGAGCGCGCGCCGGGGTAGCAGGCGTCTGGGACAAGATTCGAAAATGGAACGCGGTCCCGGGGAGATGGAACGTTGTTCCCGGGGAAATGGAACGTTGTTCCCGGGGAGATGGAACGCGGTCCCGGGGAGATGGAACGCGGGCCCGGGGAAATGGAACGTTGTTCCCGGGGAGATGGAACGCGGGCCCGGGGAAATGGAACGCGCGCCCTGGATTTCCACCTCCCCTTCGCCGGCACGCGCAAGGTCCAGCCTTCGCATTGATGACAGGAGTCTCCACCCTCTCGCGTCCCCCTCTTTTTTCTCTCTCTCTCTCTGTTGCGCGTGCACGGAGGCGCAGAGGTTGCATCGCACACATCTGCAAAAAAAAGTGCGAGCTTTTGTTGTCTGCGTGGCCGGGTGAGATCGCGCCTCTTGGGGGTAAGGAAGGAAGGAAGGAAGGAAGAGGGGTGGGTGTGTGAGAAGCTTCATCAGCAAGCAGGGGCGCGTTTGCAAAGGTGCGAGTTGTATCCCGAACGGGTGGGCTTCGCGCCGCTCTCATCGCTTCAAGAGCAAAAAATTGCAAGCGAGCGTGCATTGCTTATCATGGTGAGCATTGGGCCATTGCAACGAGCCACTCTCTCTGTACCGATGCAATGTCCCAGTGCGTCCGAAGCCGGCTGCTGAGATGACACTTGTCTCTACTCTATCCACTGGCAGCCTGATTTGCGTTAGACCTGCCTTCGTTCCATTATCTTGGCGAGGAATTCCCAGAACTGTACCAATTCGAGTCCACAAAGCGTCAGTGTCCACCTCCTATCTCCTTGACAACCAAAGGGGAAGTCGTGTGATGTGTTTTTTTTGCCCCAGATGTCAGAACAAAGGAATATGGATTAACTTGACACAAATATAATATAGAGATATTTACCTTCACAGTCATGAGTTTAATGGGTATGTTTGGACGGGCTGTTTAAACGGAGGGTAGTGTGCCAATCTAATGCTAAACCATCACTAACCCAATGATGGTTTAAAGTTAAGATAGGCATAAAATGCTGGAGTAACTCAGCGGGACAGGTAGCATCCCTGGAGAGAAGGAATGGGTGACGTTTCAGGTCGAGCCCCTTCTTCAGACTGAGAGTCAGGAGGGGAGAGGGAATGAGACATATGGAAGGATAAGGTGTGAACACAAGAGTTCAAAGGGAACGAAGGTCAAGGAAAATGTAGAATAGATCATTGTTAGCTGGGAGAAGTTGTCGAGGCCCTTCTTCAGACTCGACTCAAAATGTCACCCATTCCTTCTCTCCAGAGATGCTGCCTGTCCCGCTGAGTTACTCCAGCATTTTGTGTCTATCTTTGGTTTAAACCAGCATCTGCAGTTTCTTCCTACACATGGTTGAGAGTTAAGCATCCAATAATGTGAGTCGATTAAAGCTTCTAAGAGCGGATCAATAATAAGAGATGAGGGTTTTTTTCCCCCAAAGTTACTGACTTTGCTGCATTTAATTCCCTGTGCGGAGGGGGGGGGGGGGGGGGAAATCGCACAAAGCACACTGAAGAGATGAAAGCTACTAATTTCCCCTGAGGTAACAATTAGATCAATGTGCTTGGTGTGAATTAAAGACATTAATTTTGCGTGCACAGCATGGGCATAATTAACTATTTGTTGTAGGATCACGTTCTACAATGTTTGGATATTCTGATAAATTAAGATTCCTGAATTTGTTGACAGACCAGCGTGTTTTCAATGAATATTTCAGAATACCAAATTGCCAAAATACAAATAAATCAGCAATGATGCTGGGCAACTCTCATAATTGCTTTAGAAGTGTCACTGTCTTCGAAACTAGTTAATGCTCCAAAAATACTTCCATGTGTCTATAAGTTACAAATGTCAAGCAGTAAAGGTTGCTGACTTCATTCCCATTTTACATTTAATGATTCTGTCACAATTGTTACCGAGTGATGCAGCATGTAAACAGGCCCTTTGGCCCAACTTGCCCATATGTCCCAGCTACACTAGTCCCACCTGCCTGCATTTGGTCCATATCCCTCGAAACCTGTCCTATCCATGTACATGTCTAACGTAAATGCCTCAAACACCTCCTCTGGCAGCTTGTTCCATACACCCACCACCCATTGTGTGAAAAAGTTACCCCTCAGATTCCTATTAAATCTTTTCCCCTTCACCTTAAACCTATCTCCTCTAGTCCTTGATTCACCTAGTAAGAAACTGTGCATCTATCCAATCTATTCCTCTCATGACTTATACACCTCAATAAGATCATCCCTCATCCTCCTGCGGTCCAAGGAATAGAGCCGCAGGCTACTCAACCTCTCCCTGTAGCTCTGACCCTCTAGTCCTGGCAACATCCTTGTAAATCTTTGTACCCTTTCCAGCTTGACAACATCTTTCCTCTCACACGGTGCCCAGAGCTGAACACAATATTCTAAATGCGGCCTCACAACATCTTACACAACTGCAACATGACCTCCTGACTTCTACACTCAATACTCTCTCTGGTGAAGACCAATATGCCAAAAGCCTTTTTGACCACCTGATCTACCTGCGACTCCACCTTCAAGGAACCATACACCTGCACTCTTAGATCCCTCTGCGCTACAACATCCCCCAGAGCTCTAACATTCACATTCTTAGAGTGAAATGAAATAAGGTTTGAATTGAGGCATATTCTGGATATGCCCACAAATGAGTCTGATAAAAGAATATGCCAAGACAAGGAAATACATACAAGAGAGAGAGACCAAAATTTTAGCCAAATTAGGCACAAAATGCTGGTCAAGCAGCAACTCTGGAGAACATGGATAGGTGACGTTTCAGGTCAGGACCCTTCTTCAGTCTGGAGAAGTGTCCCGACCCAAAATGTCACCTATCCCCGTTCTCCAGGCTTTTTTTTCTTTTTACACTTTTTTTTGTAAACCACTATTTGCAGTTCCTTATTTCTACAACCTAAGAGTGGAAATGTCAAAGACCAGAGGGCACAGCTTTAAGGTGAGAGGGGCAAATTTCAAGGGACATGTGCGAAGCAAATTTTTCCACACAGAGTGGTGTGTGCCAGGGATGGCGGTGAAATCACATAGGATCCATATCCATGTGCAGGCAGAGGATATTAGTTGAACCTGGCATCATGTTAGGCCAAAGGGCCTGTTCCTGTGATATGCTGTAGTGTTCTATGTTCTAATGTGTAGGAAGGAACTGCAGATGCTGGTTTACACCAAAGATGGGCACAAAATGCTGGAGTAACTCAGCGGGTCAGGAGAAAGGGAATAGGTGAAGCTTCGGGACCCGAAACGTCACCTATTCCTTTTCTCCAGAGATGCTGCCTGACCCGTTGAATTGTTCCAGCATTTTGTGTCTATCGTCATTCCATGTTCTATTGTGAGTTAACAGGAGAAGAGTAATGGAAAATTGACACAAAATGCTGGAGTAACTCAGCGGGACAGGCACCTACTCCTTTTCTTCAGTGAGGATGACTGACGGGCTGAATTACTCCAGCGTTTTGTGTCTATCTTAGGTTTGTTGGCTTCGGTAACATTGTAAATAGTCCCTAAGAGTGTAGGATAGTGCTAGTGTATGGTATGGGGTGATCGCTGGTCGGCATGGACTCAAGGGGCCAAAGGGCCTTTTTTGACAACGTATCTCTAAAGCCTAAAGTAAAATCAAAGACAAGGTGCAACTGCACTAAAAAATAAATGAAGGCACTTAATCACTAATAACTCGCACCCAATGTGCTTTTTAAGGATTCAAGGCGAAACACTAATTGACGGTATGAAAGGGAGTTCTGTGTCTACACATTTTTTTCACCAATAAAAAGTTGAAAGTGTTCCTGTTCATCTTTGTGTTGAATGCAATTGTTCCCCTGGCCAATTAAGCACTTCATTAGAAAGTGGAATCGCAAATGTAAATATTGTCCTGTTCTTTGTAATTAAGGACCCATTATCCATTTAACCGGGTGGGGTGCACAAGCAGGTGAAATCTCGGGTTTGTTTGCTCTCTTGGAATGGAAAATTGCATCAGGTCGCTTGTTTCAGTTCGAGCCCTTGCAGAGATCAGAAGGAGCCCGCCCTCCTCCGTTTATTTTAACAAGTTTCCCTGGGAGTGATGTCTTGTCCGGTCCCAATAGCTCCACTGCTGCTGTAATTACATCCATATACACAAACATCTTTCCCTTCCGCCCTACCTTTCTACATTCAACCTGATTGATTCTGGGCCTCCGTTTGCAGGCACTTAAAAAATATATAATACTTTCCATTAGTAAGGAATAACAGCAATGCCACTTGAAAGCGAAACACAAGGTGTAGGAAAGGACTGCAGATGCTGGAGGAACTCAGTAGTTCTATAGTGCTTTGTTTTTCAAAAGCTCAACAACTTAGCGGGCCAGGCAGCATCTCTGGAGAAGAGGAATAGGTGACGTTTCGGGTTGTAACCTTTCTTTTAAGCTCCAAGGAACTAATCATTCCTTGAACCGCGTCCCCTTTGATGTCCCGTTTTCAAACCCCGCCCCTCTTTATCTCTTGTGTCTCCCTCTCCCCTGACTCTCAGTCTGAAGAAGGGTCTCGACCCGAAATGTCACCCGATTCCTCTCTCCAGAGATGCTGCCTGACCAGCCGAGTTACTCCAGCACTTTGCCTGTCTTCACCGTAAACCAGCATCTGCAGTTCCTTCCTGCACAATTAATTCTTGATTTCAGAATGGGGAAGTAGATGATGACCCGTTGAGTTACTCCAGCATTTTGTGTCTAACTTTAAATAAAAGCACTGAAGATACATATGTTTATGCATTTAATTATATTTAAAATATATATGCATTTTTAAAAAAAATGTGTATTTAAATATGCATTTTTTTTTAATGCAATATATTTTATAGGACGAAAGAAGGGTCTGAAGTAGGGTCTCGCTCACGAACGTCACCTACTCCTTCTGTCCAGAGATACTGCCTGACCAGCTGAGCTACTCCTCCAGCTTTTAATGTATATTTTATTATTTTTTAAAATTTAAATATGCATTTAAAAAAAATAAATGCATGTTTTTTTTTAACGGCCTCAATGATTAAACCTGCATGTTTTCTTAACAATGCACATCATGAGCAGAAAAGATGTTTTAAAGATATTTAATTCCGGTGTATGAAACATACACGCCTATTTATTAAACGCCGGTTCAAACGTGCATAGCAACAAGCGTAAAAGTAATAACGTGTTAATTTTAATTGCACGACGTGTCCACAATAAGTGGGGGTTGTGTACAGACCGGGTGAATAATGCTCGCTCAATGAATGAACGTTGACTCAACATAGCTTTTCCCACGCTGGCGAGCGAGCTAGCGAGCACCGTCTCTTGTTAACTTGTTGAGGTCGAGCGCCTCCTGCCGATGGCCAAACGGGGGTTCAATGATGTTACAGGTGGGACCAGAGCACAAACACACAAAAACCATTGCATGCCCGATCGATCAAAGCTCCCAGAAATACAGAGACGTTTTTTTGGGGAGGAGGAAAAAAATCAGGCATTCAGCGGATGAAAGAAAGATGTTTGAATCTGTTAGTCGAAATCCAGACGCATTGTTACCGCTGTGAAACCATCATCATTTTGCAAGACAAGCAGATGTTACCTTGCTTGGACGCATTGCCGTTTTAAAATACACTTTTCTCAATGTCAGTTGTTCGGATCGGCAGCTGTCTTTTGGAATCGGGGAAGCAATAAAGTTATCTTTTTGCAAAACAGTCTACAATTTCAGCCCCTCGGTGAATTCTCAGTGCCATTGGACGTTCAGTTAGTTGTTTGGACGTAATAACAAAATCAATATATATATTTTATCCAAAAACCACAAAAATAAAAGCACGCGTGTCAAATTAGGGGGGGGGGGGGGGGGGGGGGGGTGGGTGGGGGCGTAGGTGCATGAGTTCAGATTTGTAACACTAGACAGTGTAACACTTTGCAGAAAAACATATCTTGTCCGATTATTAGGAAATTATTCAATTCCTAGCTGACATTTCTTTGAGCGTTGACTTCACAAAGGTGGGTTAATTTTTTGTCTGGTGAATATTTCATACTATTTATCATGTTTCCTTAGGTCGTGCCATTGCAATTCACATGATCAATGATAAAAAATAAATAAATGTTGTAATAACAATGTTATAATCCTTTCTGTCCCAGCCGCACGTTATATAAATAGTATGTATATAGTATATATACACTGTGTAGTATAGTATGTAGTATGATATATATATATATACAGTATATATATATACACACGCATATATATCTAAATATATAATTTATATCTACTATATGTATATGCAGTAGATATATATTGTACATTTATATATATATATATGTGTGTGTGTCTATATATATATATGTGTGTGTGTTTATATATATATGTGTGTGTCTATATATGTGTGTGCTTATGTGTGTGTGTCTATATATATGTGTATATATATGCGTATATATGTGTGTATATATATATATATATACATATATATAGACACACACACACACATATATGTATGTATATATATATATATGTATGTGTGTGTGTCTATATATATGTGTGTGTATGTTTGAATTGCAGCTTTGAGTTAGAGTTGGGGTATCGCCTCGTTAATGGTCCCATCGTGACCGGCGCATCCAGACCACATCATTACCCCCACATACAAAGGCAGAATAGCGCGATTGAAGCGTTCTCGGGGGTGGGGGGGGGGGGGGGGGGGGGGGGGGGGGGGGGGGGGGGGGTTAAGGCGTGAAAATCACAGAAACGTCTGCTCACTTTAAAAAAAAACGTGTGTGGATTTACTAAATGGGAGGCCACGGGTGGCCCCGGGACACACCGAGCTCCATTCATTAATCCCACACTGTGGAGAAAAGCCCCATACAATCCTCTTTCCAATGACAGGATAATAAAACAAGGCAGAAGAGAGAGGGAGGGAGATGGTGGGGGGGGGGGGTTACTCCACTTTGCCAGAAGATCAGTGCGACCCGCGTTCTGAATGAAGGGCAGCCAACTGTTAAAATTGTTATTTACATTTCCAGCTGTTTAACTAGCGATTTGTCCATTATAATAGCTCTTTAAGCTTTTAAACGGTGGAAACAGCCATTCTCATGATTCAGAAACGAAACCAGGGTTACTCTGTCTAACTGTGAAAATAATGGTTGGATATATCATCCAGGCACGCCATCGCTGCATCTATCGTTTCTCACAGAGTCAAGACGATTTTTATTTCTGGGGATTCATGTTATCAATGAATTGGTTTCACCTCGAGGTTTTGTCAATAAGGTTAAGATTCTTTGCAGAATCGCAAATCAAGTCATTTGAAGAATTAATTCGTCTAAATGCAGAATATTGAGGGGAAAATTGATTGGGTTTATTTTAAACAAATTGAGACCTGTACAAGATGAATGTAAGCAAACACTCGTTTTTTTTTCGTTAGCTGCAACATCAGTGAATGAGTGCAAGAACAAAGTCTGAAGAAGGGTTTCGGCCCGAAACGTTGCCTATTTCCTTCGCTCCATAGATGCTGCCTCACCCGCTGAATTTCTCCAGCATTTTTGTCTACCTAGTGCAAGAACAAAGTTTGTTCTTTGCACCTTTCCTTACCTCTCTGTTCCTTCTCCCCTGACTCTCAGTCTGAAGGAGGGTCTCGACCCAAAACATCACCTATTCCTTCTCTCCAGAGATGCTGCCTGACCCGCTGAGTTACTCCAGCATTTTGTGTCTTATCTTCAGTGTAATAAGACCATTATTTTTAATGCTTCTTATGTAACTAACGTACAATATACTGCCTATATATTTTAAACAGATTTTGTTTATATTTTAAACAAGACTAATGAAGGGTCCTGACCCGAAACGTCACTTGGCCTTTTTCTCCAGAGATGCTGCCTGACCCGTTGAGTTTTTCCAGCACTTTGTGTTTATTTATATTGCAAACATGAGTTTGACTTGATTGTACTAATGTAAAGTATTAATTCGAGTTTCACTGTACCTTAATTGGTACACGTGACAATAAACTGACCTTTGAATCTGACCTTTGATGTGATTATACAGCAAAGGAATGATTGGGTTAACATATGATGAGCGTTTGTCGGCACTGGGCCTGTACTCGCTGGGGTTTAGAAGGATGAGGGGGTACCTCATTGAAACTTATCGAATAGTGAAAGACCTGGATCGAATGGATGTGGAGAGGATGTTTCCACTAGTGGGAGAGTCTAAGACCAGAGGGCATAGCCTCAGAATGAAAGGATGAACCATTAGAAAGGAGATGGGATGGAATTCTTCAGTCAGAGGGTGGTGAATCTGTGGAATTCGTTGCCACGGATGGCTGTGGAGGCCAAGTCAATTGATATGTTTAAGGTGAAGATTGACAGATTCTTGATTAGTACGGGTGTCAGAGGTTATGGGGAGAAGGCAGGAGAATGGTGTTGAGAGGGAAAGATAGATTAGCCATGATCAGAGTTGGTCTTGCCATTATGTTCAGCACATGAATGTGGGCCGAAGGGCCTGTTTCTGTGCTGTACCATTCTATGTTCTATGTTCGACAATTGAAGTTAGGTCTGAAGAATGGTCTCGACCCAAAATGTCACATAATTCTTCTCTCCAGAGATGCTGCCTGACCCGCTGAGTTACTCCAGCATTTTGTGTCTATCTTCGATGCAAACCAGCATCTGCAGTTCCCTTCTACACATTGAAGTTAGTATTTATTTTGCAGTTGTACGTGTTGTGATGTGTGGCCGATGCGACATAAGTTTCTACTGGCTTGTAAAGGAATATTTAACAAATTGTTAAGGCATAAAAATGGATTGGAAACCATTTGTAAAATGATCTTTGATAGAACAATAAGATTCTCTCTGATTTTTTTTGAGAGCATGTGGACAACCTGGCACTTGACAGCTAAGATAGACACAAAATGCGGGTCTGGCAGCATCTCTGGAGAGACGTATTGGGTCGAGACCCTTCTTCAGACAGTCTGAAACGTCACCCACTCCTTCTCTCCAGAGACGCTGCCTGTCCCGCTGAGTTACTCCAGCATTTTGTGTCTATCTGCGGTGTAAACCAGCATCTGTAGTTCCTTCCTACACTTGACAGCTATTTCACATTATTTGTACATCTGGTGCACAAGCTGTCGCCAGGGTGACCAGACACATGTCTGGCGTTTCAGCTGAACCCTAGTAATGACCAATGCATATTCTCCCCTTAAAAAAACGCTGCACACCTTCAAAGGACTTTCGGAGAATGGAAGCTCTTTTGTTCAGGGTTCTGGCATTTATTGTGGCTCAATCAATTGGGGGTGATGTGTGCATCAAATGGTTCATATGCAAATATCTTTTTAAGCATTTAGCCCTCGTTATCGCCGAACGGTTAAATCTGTAGCGCCTATGTATAAATTTATGTCTTTTAATTAGCTTAAAGAATCATGAATCTGATACTGGGCAAAAACGCAATAAACAAATGATGCAATGGAGATCTGAGTGAATCCTTACAATGGATAGAAACAGGATGTGCAGGAACAAGTGAATGAGTAACAGCCAGTTTTGAGATTCATACAATCTTTCCCACTTTGATGTTGTCCTCAAGAGGAAACTGCGGGAGCCTCCTACTGAAATTAACCTTCACTTTGCACAATTACAAGAGAGCCGTAGAGCTGTGAGCTGATAGTTTTTGTATCACGTTAACGTTTAAAAACCTGCACAACAGAAAAACTCAGCGTAAGAATTTAGTTTAAGGTGTTGGTTTTCGCAAAGTACGACTCCAAATGTTTGCAAAACCAGGCAGGGAATAAAAACATCCATTGCATCGCTTTTGCAGTTGCAGCTCCTAGACTATGGAACTGCATCCCTTTTCCCATCAGAACTGCCCCCTCCATCGACTCTTTTAAGTCTAGACTTAAAACATATTTCTACTCTCAAGCCTTTCTTGAGGTCCTCTGAGGGAGCGCTGTATGTATGTATCTATGTATGTATTGTTGATCGATGTACCACTGTATGTAACACGTTAGTACCTGCACCAATGTAAAGTACTTTGGTCAACGAGAGGTGTTTTTAAATGTGCTATAGAAATAAAATTGACTGACTGACTGATTGAGTTTGTCTACTTAGACCGTGACAAAATGATGCAAAAGTGAAATAAATAATTTTCTTGTCGTTTTGTTTGGTTTCGAGACACAGCGCGGAAACAGGCCCTTCGGCCCACTGAGTCCGCGTCGACCAGCTATCCCCGCACGCCAACACCATCCTACACACACTAGGGACAATTTACAATTATACCAAGCCAATTAACCTACAAACCTCTACGTCTTTGGAGTGTGGGAGGAAACCAGAGGTCTCGGAGAACCGATTCCTGGCCACCCATTCCTTCACTCCAGAGAAAACACATGCAGGTCATGGGGAGAACATACAAACTCCGCACAGACAAGCACCCACAGTCAGGATCAAACCCAGGTCTCTGGCGTTGTTAGACAGCAACTCTACCACTGTGCCACCCATGGTGTAGAAGCATTAATTTTACTTAGCGCAAGAGAGCCAGGTTCAATCCTGGCTACGGATGCTGTCTGTGCAGAGTTTGCATGTTCTCCCTGTGACCAGTTTTCCCCGGGTGCTCCAGTTTCCTCCCACACTCCAAAGGCGTGCAGGTTTGCTGGTTAATTGGCTTCTGTAAATTGCCCCCAGTGTGTTTGATAGAACGAGTGTACGGGAGATCGATGGTCACCACAGACTCGGGGGGCCGAAGGGCCTGTTTCTACACTGTATCTCTAAACTAAACAGGGACTTGGAGTAACTCAACGAGTCAAGCGGCATCTCTGGAGAGCTTGGACAGGTGATGTTTCGGGTGATGTCACCTATCCATGTTCTCCAGAGATGCTGACTGACCCACTGAGTAACTCAACACACTGTGTCTATTTTAAAGGTGTAGGATTAGTTGTGATCCAAAAGGTTGACTGCAGCGCCCTCTGGTGACAGCAAGTGGACAATGTAGCTCCTATTATCTACACATGGGATTAGACTGGGTGGAGTTGAAGGCTGCAGTTCAGTTTAGTTTAACGACACACCATGGAAACATGCCCATCGGCCCATGCCGACCATCGATCACCTCCTCACACTTGTTTTATGTTATCCCACTTTCCCACCCACTCCCTACACACTTGGCACAATTTTACAATTAACCTATGTAGAGTGGAGAGCTGCTGCCTTACGGCACCAGAGATCCTGTTTCGATCCTGACTGCGGGTGCTGTCTGTACGGAGTTTGTACGTTGTGACCGTGTGGGTCTGGGGGCTCCAGTTTTCTCCCACATCCCAATGATGTGCAGGTTTGTAGGTTAATTGGCCTCTGTAAAATTGACCCTAATAAAAGCCCTGTCCCACGTTTACGAGTTCATTCCACGCGTTCTCCCGAGTTTGCCCTGATTCGAACTCGGAGATTTTACGGTAATGGCCGCTCGTCGGTACTCGGGGCTCTCGTGGACATTTTTCAACATGTTGCAAAATCTTCACGAGTCTTCCCGAGCTTCCCTGGCGTTAGCGAGTCTTCCCGAGTACCTGCCGTTAGCGTTACGAGCCGCTAAGAGACGTCCCCGAGCTCCGACGTACCCGCTACGTTCATTCTCCGTGCTTACCACGGGTTTGATTTTTTTTAAACGCGGGAGAGCTCTTGGAATGAACTCATACCGTGGGACAAGGCTATGAAGTTTGGTGGGAAGATGTGGTTAGTGCTGGGGTTCCTTAGGGGGTGACGGAAATGTCGGAGGATAATGTGTTGGATGTGGAGGCTGGCGAGGTGAAGGGTGAGGACCAGGGGAACTCTGCCCTTGTTGCATCTGGGGGGAGGGGGATCTATGGGACTCAGAGGAGACACTTGTGAGGGCTTTATCCTTGACGGAAGGGGAAAACCCACACCTCCTAAAGAATAAGGGCATTTTGAATGTTACTCCAGCACTTTGTGCCTATCTTTGGTATAAACCAGCATCTGTAGTTCTTTGTTTCCACACGAGTTCTATGTTATTCCACTTTCCCATTCACGTCTCAGCTAGTTACTCTTCTTCAGTGTGGAAGGGCTGGCAAGAAATCACCAGCTACAAGAGGAAAGCCCCCCGCTCCTTGGACAATCGTCAGCTGACTAACGACCTGAACGAGTTCTACTGCAGGTTCGATAAACAGAAACTTAACCCTGGTACCCCCTCACCCCTTCCCCAACCAACACTTCACACCTACTCACAGCCTGACTCCAGTTTGCAAAGACTGGACCCTTTCCCACCCACCCTTCTTCAATATCCACTGAACATCCACTTCCAGCCTGACTCCAGTCTGCAAAGACTGGGCCCTCGTCCACTACCCACCCCCTCCTTGCTGCCCAACATCAGTCTGGCCACATCTCCATCACTAACAATAGAAATTGAGGAGGTGGAGAGACTGTTCAGGAGACAGAAAAGCCGGAAATCTCCAGGACCGGACACCGTTTCCCCCACTACCCTCAAGCTCTGTGCCGAAAAACTGGTACCATCTACACAGACACTTTCAATCGGTCCCTCCAAACATGTACTATCCCTGCCTACTATTGTCCCTGTACCCCAAAAGGCTACTGGTCTTAATGACTACAGGCCTGTCGCACGGACCTCTGTAGTCATGAAGACCCTTGAAAGACTTGTGCTGTCCAAGCTGAAATATATCACGGCCCCTGCTGGACCCCCTGCAGTTTGCATACTGGGCCAACAGATCAGTGGATGATGCAGTCAACCTAGACCTGCACTTCATCCTCCAGCACCTAGACCTCCAGGGGACCCATGCAAGGATTTTGTTTGTGGATTTTAGCTCTGCATTCAACACCATTGTGCCAGAGCTACTACACTCCAAACTTTCCAAGTTGACTGTGCCTGAACCCCTCTGTCAGTGGATCACCAACTTCCTGACAGACAGGAAGCAGCATGTGAGGCTGGGAAAGCACATCTTGGACCCGCATACCCTCAGCATAGGAGCACCGCAAGGCTGCGTACTCTCTCCTCTCCTCTACTCTCTCTGCACCAATGACTGCACCTCCACAGACTCCTCTGTCAAGCTTCTCAAGTTTGCGGACGACACAACCCTGATTGAACTGATCCAGGATGGGGAGGAATCTGCCTACAGACAGGAAGTGACACAGCTGGCATCCTGGTGCCTTTGTAACAACCTGGAGCTCAATGCTCTTAAGACAGTGCAATTGATAGTAGACTTTAGGAGAGCTTCCCCTCCCCTCCCCCATTCACTATCAACAACACCACAGTCACATCTGTGGAGTATTTTAAGTTCCTGGGAACCATCATCTCCAAGGACCTTAAGTGGGGGGCTACCATCGACTCCACAGTCAAAAAGGCACAACAGAGGATGTAATTCCTGCGGCAGCTGAGGAAACACAACATGCCACAGGCAATGATGGTCCAATTCTACACGGCCATCGTAGAGTCTGTCCTCACCTTCTCCATCATGGTCTGGTTTTGCTGAGCCACCAATGCAACCTTCCCCCCATTGACAAACTGTACACTGCAAGGGCCAGGAAGCGAGCGGGCAAGATAATCTCTGACCCCTCTCACCCTGGCCACAATCTCTTTGAATCACTTCCCTCTGGAAGGCGACTCTGGACTGTCAAAACCGCCACAGCCAGACATAAAAACAGCTTTTTTCCCCACGAGTAGTAGCTCTACTCAGTAACCAAAAGTCTGTAGCCTCTTTTTGCTCTGGTATTTTATTTCATTCACATGTTTAAACTGTAATGTTTTATTATTAATGTTTGATGTTTTATGTGTCATTCTTAATTGTTACTGTATGTCGTGTTGTTACTTGTGAGCGGAGCACCAAGGCAAATTCCTTGTATGTGTATTGGCCAATAAACTTATTCATTCATTCATTCAGACCAGGGGCATTTTTCTTCTACAGAGGCCAATTAACCTACAAACTCACAAATCTTTGGGATGTTATGCCAGCTGTTATCAGACAAATGAACCATCCTACCACAACTAGAGAGCTGTCCTGAACTTCTATCTATCTCATTGGGGACCCTCGGACTATATTTCATCGGACCTTACTGGCTTTATCTTGCACTAAACGTTATTCCCTTTTCAAGTATCTGTATACTATGGATGGCTCGATTGTAATCGTGTATTGTCTTTCTGCTGACTGGTTGGCACACAACAAAAGCTTTTCATTGTACCTCGGAACACGTGTGTCAATAAACTAAATTAAAACTGTGGGAGGAAACCGGAACACCTGGAGGGAACGCATGTATTCACAGGGAGAACGTGCAAACTCCACACAGTTAACACCCGGGTTCAGGATCGAACCTGGGTCTCCTGGGCATTGTGAGATAACATCTTTGTCACTGTCGAAGACGCTCTGTAGAGTGAGTCTGAATAAATGTCCCGACCCGAAACGTCACCTGTCCATTTTCTCCAGAGATGCCGCCTGACCCGCTGAGTTAGAAACATAGAAACATAGAAAATAGGTGCAGGAGGAGGCCATTCGGCTCTTCGAGCCAGCACCGCCATTCATTGTGATCATGGCTGATCGTCCCCTATCAATAACCCGTGCCTGCCTTCTCCTCATATCCCTTGATTCCACTAGCCCCTAGAACTTTATCTAACTCTCTCTTAAATCCATCCAGTGACTTGGCCTCCACTGCCCTCTGTGGTAGGGAATTCCACAAATTCACAACTCTCTGGTTACTCCAGCATTCTGTGTCTATCTTTGACATCTGCATTTTCTTGTTAGTATTTTCTGTAGATTAGGTTGTATATATGTAGCGAATTTGTGCAACATGAATGACTTTACATTGGAACCGGTGGGTATCTACACAAACAGCAACGGCTGGGTATCTGAAACTGTTGAGGTAAATGTTGACGCAATGAACTGCAGATGCTGGTTTACAAAGTTCTGGAGTAACACGGCGGGTCAGGCAGCATCTCTGGAGATCATGGATAGGTGGCGTTTCGGGTCGGGACCCTTCTGCAGACTGGGAGTATGCAATGTAGCTTCAATGTGGCTAATTGTACAATTGCAATTCCTCCAATTTATTCAAGTTCATTAATTACATTTGAAAATTCCCTTCTTAGCAGAAACAGTGAAGCAATTGTTTTTCACAAAATGCTGGAGTATTTTGATAGAATCCCTGGAGAAAAGGAATAGGTGAGGTTTCAGGTTGGAACTCTTCTGAAGGTTCCTGACCCCGAAATGTCTCCTATTCCCTTTTCTCCAGAGATGCTGCCTGACCCGCTGTGTTACTCCAGCACTTTGTGTCTATCTTCGGTAACAAAGCAGCACCTGCAGTTCCTTCCTGCAGCAGTTGTTTTTCAGTGGGCTTTTGGAATGATGTGACTTCGCCTTGGATGACCATGAAAGCTATTTTCTGTCGGCCGGGATAATTCGAGTAGGGTGAAGACGTTGCCTTTAAGCGGCGGGGCGTGGACGTTGCCTTTAATCGGCGGCGCGCACGGAGCGCGGTGGCGGAGGTGAAGATGGAGCAGGGCCCGGAGCAGCAGCAGTTCCAGCTGTTTGCAGATGTGCATGGCGCGGCGCTGCGAGCCTCGGGGGTTCCCCCGCTCTACTGGGAGAGTTTGCAACAGAAGCTGGCGCAGGAGGTGGTTGCATTTCACGGTTTGCAGCGGGTGGAGGTCTGACCATGTGTTTGCAACGTTGCATTTCACGGTTTGCAGCGGCCGCACCGTGCATGTGGGTCTGGCCATGTGTTTTTGCAACGTTGCATTTCACGCTTTGCAGCGGCTATACCGTGGGTCGGGGTCTGACCATGTGTTGCAACCTCTTCCGGACCCAGAGAGGCTGCAGTGACAACTATCCGACTGGCATTTCATCTGTGTTAAAAAAAAAACCCCATCGTTTCATGTATCCATAGGCCAACAATGCAAGGGATACAGTGGGATACTGTCACTTTAAAGTTGCAGACCAGAAGCATCAAAGGGCATAAGTGGTGAACATTAAAATTACCCAGAATTGGTCACCAGTTGGAGAGTCATAGAGTCCTACAACTTGGAAACAGGCCCTATGTCCCAGCTACATTAGTCCCACCTGATAGACCTGTGTTTGATCCCTATCCCTCCCAACCTGTCTTATCCATGTACCTGTCCAAACGTCGTTTAAATGTTGGGATAGTCCCTGCCTCAACCTCCCACCTCTGACAGCTCGTTCCATACACCCACCTGTGTGAAGAAGTTGCCCCTCAGGTTCTGATTTAATCTTCCACCTCTTACCTTAAACCTATGTCCTCTGATACTTGATTTCCCTATACTGGATAAACAATGGTTCATTCATCCTATATGTTCCTCTCATGATCTTAGACACGTCCATAACAGAACTTTTTGCGATTGAATGGGAACAAAAAATTATTTACCAAGGTGTACGGGATTAGCAGCAAATATATGCAGGAACTTATGAAAAGATCTCTAATGGGATATCATTATGGGATAAAAACATTATTGTTTAGCTTTTGGGTTTTATTTAATATTTTATGTTTAAAATATTTTTTTAACTGGTAAGTCTGGAAAGTTGTCGGCTGGAGCAATGAATGTGTGAACATTTTGAGTAGAAACACAGAACTGCAGATGCTGGTTTTTACCAAAGATAGATAGACACAAGGTGTCTGAAGAAGGGTGTCGGCCCGAAACGTTGCCTATTTCCTTCGCTCCTTCGCCAGAATTGGTCACCAGTTAGAGAGTCATAGAGTCCTACAACTTGGAAACAGGCCCTTTGTCCCATAGCTCCATAGATGCTGCTGCACCCACTGAGTTTCTCCAGGAATTTTTGTCTACCTTCGATTTTCCAACATCTGCTGTTCCTTCTTAAACAAGTGTTGGGTAACTCGGGCAGCATCTCTGGAGAAAAAGGATGGGTGACATTTTGGGTTGGGACCTTTCTTCAGTCGAAATCAAAGATACTAGAGGACACTCCTCTTCTTTAAGAAGGAACTGCAGATGCTGGAAAATCGATGGTAGACAAAAATGCTGGAGAAACTCAGCGGGTGAGGCAGCATCTATGGAGCGAAGGAAATGGGCGACTTTTCGGTTCGAGACAGATACTCTGTCTGAAGAAGGGTTTCGGCCCAAAACGTCGCCTATTTCCTTCGCTCCATAGATGCTGCTGCACCCGCTGAGTTTCTCCAGCAATTTTGTGTACCTACTCCTCTAGTATCTTTGGTTGAAACGTCACCGATCCATGTTCTGCATAGATGCTGCCTGGCCTGCTGAGTCACTCCAGCACATTGTGTCTGGGAAAATGTTGAAGTGCACTTTAATTGTTTAAGTGTGGAGCAGGTGATTAACTTTGAATTTGTTGTGGACAAAAATTAAAGCCGTGGCTGCAGCAGTTCATTAAACTTAGTAAATGTTGGAAAGGATTTGGAACATGGAACAGTACAGTGCAGGAACAGGCCCTTCGGCCCACAATGCCCGTGCCGAACATGACGCTAAGATAAACCACTCCTCTTCCTGCACATGATCCATATCCCCTGCATATCCACCTGCCAATGTAAAGCTTCTTAAAACACCACTGTCTTAACTGTCTCCACCATGGCCATGTGTTCCAGGCACCCACCACCCTGTGCATGTGTGGCAACATAAAACTACTCCTGCACATTAACTTTAAACTTTGCCCCTATTAACCTCGGGTACTGACCGTGTGGAGTTTGCACGTTCCCTCTGTGACCGTGTGGGTCCCCTCCCTCCGGTTTCCTCCTGTATCCCAAGACATGTGTTTGTAGATGAATTGAAACTCTGTAAAATTGCCTCCAGTGTGCAGTGAGTGGATGCGAAAGTGGGATTAAATAGATCTTCGGCCCAACTTGTTCCAGCTACATTAGTCCCACCTGATAGACCTGAGTTTGATCCATATCCCTCCAAACCTGTCTTATCCATGTACCTGTCCAAATTTATTTAAAATGTTGGGATAATCCCTGCCTAGTGTGAACAGATGGTCAGGGTGGACTCGGTGGGCTGAAGGAAGGTCCCGACCTGAAACGTCACCCATTCCTTCTCTCCAGAGATGCTGCCTGTCCCGCTGAGTTACTCCAGCCTTTAGTGTCTATCTTGCGGGCTGAAGGGCCTTTTTGTTCCATGTTGTATCTCTAAACTAACCTGAACGAAACAAACAGATGCTCCCTGACCCACTGAGTTCTTCCAGCATTTTTTCTTGCGCAAGGTTCCAGCAACAGCAGTCTTGTGCCTCCATTTTGCTGCAATGTAAGCTGATGCGCTGTGCATTGCGTTCAGGTGTTCGATGCAGGAGATGCGTTTGGGATCATGCGAGTGGAAGATGAGGCCGATGAAGATGATTCGGAGGAGAAGGTGTCACTTAACCCTGGGACGCCCCTCATTTATCAAGTAATCGTCACCAAAGAAGATGGACTTCAGGCTACAGATGCCAATAGGTAAGGAACACCTCTAGTCCTATCTTTTGTGTTGGAGAGCATGGAAACAGGCTCTTCGGCCCAACGTTGCCCACCCCGACCGACATGTCCCATCTACACCAGTCCCACCTGCCTGCGTTTGGCCCATATCCCTCCAAACCTGTCCCATCCACGCATCTGTCTAATTGTTTCTGAAACGTTCCACTAGTCCCTGCCTCAACCATATCCTCTGGCAGCTCGTTCCATACACCCACCACCCTCTGTGTCTTCACTAAACACTGTGGCACGGTGGCGCAGCGGTAGAGTTGCTGCCTTACAGCGCCAGAGACCCGGGTTCCATCCCGACTAGTTGGCCGGCACGGACTCGATGGGCCAAAAGGCCTGTTTCCACACTGTGTGTCTCTGAACTCTAAAGCGGTTGACATTTCTCAATGTGCATCCCTGGAACAGCCTGCTAATCATAGATCTTCTGTTACACCCACCCGTGCTCACGGCTATTTTATATATTTATTGTTTTTATTGTAGTCAATGTAAAAATTATGAATAATAGTTAATATTATACAATACATGATAAAGAGAATAACATGAATTAATATTACTGTCGGAGTAGACATTTGAAAGAGTGAAGCGATTACAATGCGCGATTGCAGATCCACTTCTGTGACTAACGTACAAAGAGTCGCCTGGGTTGGGCGCCATCTCGGATCATTAGTATGTGCAGGACAGTGTTGGCGTGCGGGGATCGCTGGTCGGCGCGGACTCGGGCCGAACGGTCTGTTTCCGCGCTGTATCTCTAAACTCAACTATGTTCACATACCCTGTTGGGCTGCTGCAGGTAAAGGGCCTGTCCCACTTGCCGATTTTTTTGGCGACTGCCGGCAACCATTGACTGACGTATCATGTCACCGAAAAATAGGCGGCGGTGACGCGGCACGATGGCGTGTCGCAACAAATTTTTTTGTCGCCGCTGGATGTCTAAAATCTTTAGGCGACACTGCTATGACGCCGGCCATATCGCCAAGTGGGACAGGCCCTTAAGAATTTCATTGTTATGTGTTTCAGGGCATGCGACAATAAAACGCTCTTGATGTTTTACAGAAGAAAAACCCTCTGATTGATGTGTTCCTGCATTACAGTATTTTCTTAATAGACCACGCTTGGACCTACCGGGTGGACCAAGCCCGTCAGCAGCTATGGGATACCCCTGGCTTGCTGCACCGGATGGCCAACCTCACTGGCGTTGAATTCCACGGAGAGGTCCCAGACGATGATACCATTGACAGTGTCTTAGCCGACTTGTGGGCTTTCAGCCACACCTATAAGCTATCGCAGGGGGTAAGAGAAATGTGATTTTAAAAGACAAATTGATACCATTTTAAAAAAATATAAAAATCATACAATACTCAATTGAGGCTGCGTCATTGAATTTCCGCAGAATTAGTTCTTTATTGATAGTAGATTTAATTTAATTTTCACCTCGTCCACAGCTAACTATGGCTCGTTTCCTTTATCATCGTCACTATTGTTTTTGCATATCTTTCATTCATTTGTTTTATATCACTGCCTATATCTCGTTTCCCTTTTCCTGGACTCTCATTCTGAAGAAGGGTCTCGACCTGAAACGTCACCTATTCCTTTCCTCCAGGGATGCTGTCTGTCCAGCGGAGTTACTCCAGCTTTTTGTATCTATCAAAGATTTAATTTAGTTATTTCAGTTTATTATTGTCACGTGCACAGTGGTACAGCGTAAAGCTTTTTTGTTGTGCGCTATCCAGTCAGCGATCAGTCAGACGACAGATGGCACAATGGGCTAAGCGTTCGGCTGGCAACCGGAAGGTAGCCGGTTCGAATCCCGCTTGGAGTGCATACTGTCGTTGTGTCCTTGGGCAAGACACTTCACCCACCTTTGCCTGTGTGTGAATGTGTGTGAGTGACTGGTGGTGGTCGGAGGGGCCGTAGGCGCAGATTGGCAGCCACGCTTCCGTCAGTCTGCCCCAGGGCAGCTGTGGCTACAGAAGTAGCTTACCACCACCGAGTGTGACTGAGGAGTGAATGAATAATGCGATGTAAAGCGCCTTGAGTATTAGAAAGGCGCTATATAAATCCCATCCATTATTATTATTATTACACAATTACAATCGTGCAGTCCACAGTGTACAAAATACTGGATAAAATGTATGACGTGTGGTGCAAGATAAAATGTGTTTGGTTCCTGGGGGATTTGTATGTTAAATACCTTTTGCTGCCTTGCATCCATTGTAAGTGAGGGTGGCGTAGCGGGAGAGCTGCTGCCTCACTGCACCAGAGACCCGGGTTCGATCCTGACCTCGGGTGCGTGCTGTCTGTGTGGAGTTTGCACGTTCTCCCCGTGACTTGATGGGTTTCCTCCGGGCACTAAGGTTTCTTTCCACATCCAAAGGATATGTGGAATTGCAGGTTAATTGGCCTCTGCAAATTGTCCTGTGATGTGTAGGGAGTGGACACGAAAGTGTGACAACATAGAACTATTGTGAACAGGTGATCGATGGACTCGGTGGGCCGAAGGGCCTGTTTCCATGCTGTACTTTTCAATCAATCAGTGCTCCAAACAGTGACCAGCTTTGTGATTTTAATTAACCAATATTAATAATAAAACCATTTTGTGTAGGAAGGAATGCGGATGCTGGTTTAAACTGAAGATAGACACGAAATGCTAGACTAACTCAGCGGGACAGGCAGCATCTCTGGAGAGAAGGAATGGGTGACGTTTCCGGTCGAGACCCTTCAGTCTGAAGAAGGGTCTCGACCCGAATGTCTCTATTTTCCGATGCAAATATCAAATTTTCATACGTGAGTCAAGACAATTTCAAATAGTGTAAGAAGGAACTGCAGATGCTGGTTTAAACTGATGATAGACACAAAATGCTAGACTAACTCAGCAGGCCAGGCAGCATCTCTAGAGAGAAGGAATGGGTGACGTTTCCGGTCGAGACCCTTCTTCAGTCTGTAGTCGGGGGAGAGAGAGATACATAGATAAGGAAGTGTGAGGTGTGAAAACGGGATGAAGGTTAAGAAAAACCTAAAATAGATCATTGTCCGTCATCCGTCTGAAGTAGGGTCTCGACCCGAAACGTCACACATTCCTTCTCTCCAAAGATGCTGCTTGACCCGCAGAGCTAGTCCAGCATTTTGAGTCTATCTTCAAAACCGCTTTAGGTCACTTTGTGTGGCTGAGGGGGACTTCATCTCCTTGATCTACTCCACCTCCAAGCTGATTCAGTTTCCCAATCCATTCCACTTGACCTTAGGGGAGTGGATGAGAAAGTTTATTTTAGTTTAGTTTATAGTCACGTGTACCGAGGTGAATAGATTTTGTTGCGTGCTAACCAGTCAGCGGAAAGACCATACGTGACTACAATCGAGCCGTCCACAGTGTATAGATACACGGTAAAGGGAATAACTTTTGGTGTCTGGTAAAATCCAATTTAGTCCGAGGGTCTCCAGTGAGGTAGATAGTAGCTCAGGACAGTTCTCTAGTTGTTGATAGGATGCTTCAGTTGTGGGATACCATGGAAATAGTGTGAATGGGTGTTCAGTGGTCAGCATGGACCCAGTGGGCTGAAGGGCCTGTTTCCATGCTGCATCTCTATACTAAACTTAAACTACTAAACTAAACTTAAACTTAAACTCTATACTAAACTAAACTAAGTGTTCGGCTGGCAACCGGAAAGTAGCCGGTTCGAATCCAGCTTGGAGTGCATACTGTCGTTGTGTCCTTGGGCAAGACACTTCACCCACCTTTGCCTGTGTGTGAATGTGTGTGAGTGACTGGTGGTGGTCGGAGGGGCCGTAGGCGCAGATTGGCAGCCACGCTTCCGTCAGTCTGCCCCAGGGCAGCTGTGGCTACAGAAGTAGCTTACCACCACCGAGTGTGACTGAGGAGTGAATGAATAATGCGATGTAAAGCGCCTTGAGTATTAGAAAGGCACTATATAAATCCCATCCATTATTATTATTATTAAACTAAATCAGCAGTTCACATTGGCACAAGGTTAAAACACTAGGTTTTCAATTTCAGGCCTTTGCTGCTTTTTATACTGAAAGAAATGTTATTTTACGGTGAAGAGGCCATTTGTTATAGATTCGCACAGCAAGGAAACAGGCCCTTCGGCCCAACTTGCCCACACCGGCCAACATGTCCCAGCTACGCTAGTCCTACTTGCCCGCGTTTGGCCCATATCCCTCCAAACCTGTCCTATCCCATGTACCTGTCTAACTGTTTCTTAAACATTGCGATAGTCCCTCCCTCGACTACCTCCTCCGGCAGCTCATTCCATACACCCACCACCCTTTATGTGAGAAGATTACCCGTCAGCCACCTATTAAATCTTTTCCCCTTCACCTTAAACCTGTGGACTCTGGTCCTCGATTCACCTACTCTGGGCAAGAGACTCTGTGCATCTACCCAATTTATTGTGAAGATAGACACAAAAAGCTGGAGTGACTCAGCGGGATCGGCAGCATATCTGGAGAGCGACGTTTCGGGTCGAGACCCTTCTTCAGATCTATTCCTCTGATGATTTTATTCACCTCAGGTAGACAAAAATGCTGGAGAAACTCAGCGGGTGCGGCGGCATCTATGGAGCGAAGGAATTGGGCAACGTTTCGGGCCGAAGCCATTATTCAGATTTTATACTCCTGTACCCCTCATCCTCCTGCGCTCCGGCGAATAGAATCCCAGCCCGCTTCGACCTCTCCCATTTGGTCGGACACCCTCACCCTGGCAACATCCTCGGAAAATTGAATGGTTTTTCCCCACCGGTGGTGGCGCAAGAATCGGATGTAAACTGAGCGTCGGAGGTGAGGGGATGGCTGACATGCGGGATTGCGGGCGGACTATTGCAACACGCAGCAAACTAACTGCAGTTCTTGCGTCCTCCCACAGACAGCAGAAGAGCGGGTGCCGATTTGGTACGTGATGGACGAGTTTGGGTCTCAAATCCGGCACTCGGACGAACCCACGTTCCAAGTGGTTCCTTTCTTTTACGGGTCGGCACAGGTGGCTTTCTCTCTGCTCTGGCCCCTGCGTGACCTCGACCACGGTGGTGAGTGGAAATCCTCGCCCTTGTTTCTTAAAATTATTATACATTTTTAATATTTTGCTGTTCGTCTTTGGGCCGGATGGATCTGGTCGCAAATTGTATTAACTTAACACAATCTGTACCTTCCATTGTTGGGAGGTCTAAACAGAAGACTTAGGGCAGCACGGTGGCGCAGCGGTAGAGTCGCTGCCTTACAGCGCCGGAGACCCGGGTTCGATCACGACTACGGGTGTTTACTGTACAGAGTTTGCACGTTCTACCCACGACCTACGTGGGTTTTTCTCTATGACGTCTTCTGTTTCCTCCCACACTCCAAAGACGTACGGGCTTGTAGGTTAATTGGCTTGGTGTAAATGTAGAATTGTCCCTAGTGGGTGTAGGATGGTGTTAGTGTGCCGAGATCACTGGTCGCGCGGGCTCGGTGGGCCGAAGGGCCTGTTTCCGCGCAGTATCTCTAAACTAAAGTGGCTGTTAATTAGTAAGGGTGTCAAATGGTCATGGGGAGAAGGCAGAAGAATGGAGTTGAGGAGGAGAAATAGATCAGTCATGATTGAATGGCCGAGCAGACTCACTGGGCCGAATGGCCTAAATCTGCTTCGGTGTCTCATGATCTAAAAATGATACTTTTAAATTTACGCAGAATCTATAAATTCAGATTTATAGATCAATATTTATTGCTTTGTGCCTCTTTAGTAAACCAACAACTAAACTGTGGGTGTTCCCTACATAATGGGAGGGGGTTGCATTCTTAGAAAACAATTTATATTATAATAATAATAATAATAATAACTTTATTTATAAAGCACTTTAAACAACTGCAGTTGCCACAAAGTGCTGTACATGAGAACACATGGACAAAAAGCTATTACAAACAATTAAAAACCATTAAAAACCGTAAAACGAAGGACTATAAAAAACACACAAAAAATTAAAAGACATTAAAAGCACTAAGAACAGGAGCAATGCCTCAGCCAGTGTCGAAAGCCAAAGAATAAAAATGTGTTTTTAGGGAGGATTTGAAGATGGACAGTGAGGGGACCTGTCTGATGTGCAGCGGCAAGGTGTTCCAGAGTGCCGGAGCAGCAACAGAAAAGGCTCTATCCCCTCTGAGCTTCCGCTTAGACCTTGGTACCTCAAGGAGCAGCTGATCAGCTGACCTGAGGCACCGGGCAGGAGCATATAGGTGGAGCAGCTCAGAGAGGTAAGGCGAGGCGAGCCCATATTGGGATTTCTTGCAACATAGAACGTATGTTCATTCATTCATTCATTCATCATTTGCACAACAGGCAACATACGAGAGTTGAAAATAAAATATTGTCTTTACTTTTAGTTTAGTTTAGAGATACAGCGCGGAAACAGGCCCTTCGGCCCACCAGGTCCGCGCCGACCAGCGATCGCCGCATACTAACACTATCCCACACACACACACTAGGGACTGTTTTTACATTTTACCAAGCCAATTAACCTACAAACCTGTACGTCGTTCGAGTGTGGGAGGAAACCGAAGATCTCGGAGAAAACCCACGCAGGTCATAGGGAGAACGTACAAACTCTGTACAGACAGCACCCGTCGTCGGGATCGAACCCGCGTCTCCGGTGCTGCATTTGCTGTAAGGCAGCAACTCTACCTCTGCGCCACCGTGACATGTTTTTTTTCATGTAAATACCATGAAAATGAATTCTTTATATCAGATTGTCCTTTAAAGGATGTTCCTTTAGAAAGGAGATGGGAGGAATTTCTTTAGCGAGAGGGTGGTGAATCTGTGGTATTCTGTGGAGGCCAAGTCAGTGGATGTTTTGAAGGCAGAGATATATAGATTCATCATTAGTATGGGTGTCAGTGGTTACGGGGAGAAGGCAGGAGGCTGAGGTTGGGAGGGAGAGATAGATCAGCCATGATTGAATGGCAGAGCCGACTTGATGGGCCGAATTCTGCTCCTATCACTTACGACCTTATTTTCAAATAGTGTTTCGCGAATTCCGTAAGGGCGGGTTTCCGTTTCCCAAATATTTGAAGCCCATTTAAGATACAAATGGTGCGAAGAACCAATTTGATATGAGTTGTGGAGAGTGACGTGTTGTGGGGAGAGTGTGAAGAGGGTGACGTGTTGCTGGCGAACCATGTCTGAAAGCCTTATTGCTTGTTTTGTGCAGAGGAAGTCACGTGGGATCACGCACACGGTGAGCAGAATCCTCTCGTCAGGAAATGCAGGCTGTTGCCTTGGCAACCCGCTGATTTTAAGGGCATCGATGCCAGTGTCGGTGAACCTCCAGAAGAATACTTTAAGGTAAGGACTTGGACTGGTGTCATTTGGTTGCTGTGAAACGGAGCAAGAATTTGACTTGGGACACACAGCGCAGGAGTAACTCAGCGGGTCAGGCAGCGCTGTCGTGTGTACCTCGGCACACGTGATAATAAAATAAACTCAACTCAAAGAACGTGGATGGGTGACATTTTGGGTCAGGACCCTTCTTCCAGAGTTCAACTTAAATGTTTTGTATTGCTTTGCATTCTAACAAACTGAGCAGAATGACTATTAATTTGATACTTTACATATTATCTTATAACTATTTGTAATCCTGTGTGGAAAAATAAGACAAATTGAGCCGATAGCATTCCAGTCCAAGCTGGGAGTTTGGTGATTTAGTATAAGTGATAGGTTGGAACAGGAAATCAAATGGCACACATGCATGCTTGACTAATTCAAGTGCTCAGGAAGATTAAGTTGTACTAAACTTTGGTTTAGAGTCAAAGATAGACGCAACATGCTGCAGTAACTCAGCGGGTCAGGCAGCACCTTTGGAGAAAATGGTTAAGTAACGGCAACTGAACCGTCCTCTCACCAACTAGAGAACGGTCCTGACCTCCCATCTACCTTATCGGAGACCCTTGGACTATCTTTAATTGGACTTTACTGGACTTTATCTTGCAATAAACATTAATCCTTTTACCCTGTATCTGTGGACGGTCTGATTGTAGTCATGTTTAGTCTTTTCGCTGACTAGATAGCACGCAACAAAAAAGCTTTTCACTGTACCTCGGCACGTGACAATAATAAACTAAACTAGATGTTTCGGGACGGGATCCTTCTTCACACCTTTTGTGGTAGGAAAGGGTGATGGGTGGGTGGAAGAATGTGTGTGAGAGAGGGTCCACATCAGTTCCATGTTCCATATTTCCATCATTAATTTTCATGAGTAGGAAAGAACTGCAGGTGCTGGTTTAAATCGAAGATAGAAACATAGAAAATAGGTGCAGGAGTAAGCCATTCGGCCCTTTGAGCCTGCACTGCCATTCAATATGATCATGGCTGATCATCCAACTCAGTATCCTGTACCTGCCTTCTCTCCATACCCCCTGATCCCTTTAGCCACAAGGGCCACATCTAACTCCCTCTTAAATATAGCCAATGAACTGGCCTCAACTACCTTCTGTGGCAGAGAATTCCAGAGATTCATTGTGTGAAAAATGATTTTCTCATCTCGGTCCTAAAAGATTTCCCCCTTATCCTTAAACTGTGACCCCCTTGTTCTGGACTTCCCCAACATCGGGAATAATCTTCCTGCATCTTGCCTGTCCAACCCCTTAAGGATTTTGTAAGTTTCTATAAGATCCCCCCTCAATATTTTAAATTCTAGCGAGTACAAACTGAGTCTATCCAGTCTTTCTTCATATGAAAGTCCTGCCATCCCAGGAATCAGTCTGGTGAACCTTCTCTGTACTGCCTCTGTGGCAAGAAGATGGACACAAAATTCTCGTGCAGTGAATTTAAAGTGACAAGTGAAATCGAAGATACGACAGTACCTTCAGGAATACAAAAACAGAGAGACAGCACGATCAGAGGTGACTGTGAAGGAAAAGAGACAAAGTGCTGGAGTAACTCAGCGGGACAGGCAGCATCTCTGGAGAGAAGGAATGGGTGGATGACGTTTCGGGTCGAGACCCTTCTTCAGACTGATGTCAGGGGAGTGAGCGGGACAGAGATAAAATGTAGTCGGAGACAGTAAGACTGGCCGGTGAACTGGGAAAGAGGAGGAGGATGGGAAAGCAAGGACTACTTGAAGTTTGACAAGTCAATTTTCATGACCTGAGCCCCATTGATTTTTTTTACAGCGCCTCTGTTGATATTCTGTCGAGGTAAGAAGGTCAAGAATATAAGAATACATTTTGTTTATTGTTTTGAAATATTAATGAGATTCACTTTCTGAATTCCAGGCAGTTTTCACTGACAACACCGAGAATCTCCCTCTGCCAATAGAACCACCAGTTTACCAGAAGGATAAAATTTTCAAGTATGCTTAAATCTTTTTTTGCCATTTCATTTTTCTCTCTTATCTGAAAATAATGATGGTGTTAGAAACATAGACATAGAAACATAGAAATTAGGTGCCGGAGTAGGCCATTCGGCCCTTCGAGCCTGCACCGCCATTCAATCTGATCATGGCTGATCATCCAACTCAGTATCCTGTACCTGCCTTCTCTCCATAGACCCGATCCCTTTAGCCACAAGGGCCACATCTAACTCCCTCTTAAATATAGCCAATGAACTGGCCTCAACTACCATCTGTGGCAGAGAATTCCAGAGATTCACCACTCTCTGTGTGAAAAATGTTTTTCTCATCTCGGTCCTAAATTATTTCCCCCTTATCCTTAAACTGTGACCCCTCGTTCTGGACTTCCCCAACATTGGGAGCAATCTTCCTGCATCTAGCCTGTTCAACCCCTTAAGAATTTTGTAAGTAAGTGTTGCTTTTCTCAACCCATCAACTAATAATAGTCCTCCACTGTCAGAGTGAGGCCCAATGCAAATTGGAGGAACAGCACCTTATATTTTGCTTGGGCAGCTTACACCCCAGCGGTATGAACATTGGTTTCTCTAACTTCAAGTAACACTTGTAACTCCTCTCTCTACGTCCCTCCCCCACCCAAGTCGTTGTACTCGTCTCTAGTTTCATTGTCTATAACTCATTTTCACCTAGCCCATAGCTACCAATGGACAGCTTCCTTGATCATCGTTAATTTTTTTCACTTGTATCACTTCTTTGTTCTATATCTCTCTACATCACCGACTCTATCTCTCGTCTCCCACTCCCCTGACACTCAGTCTGAAGAAGGGTCTTGACCCAAAACATCACCCATTCCTTCTCTCCAGAGATGCTGCCTGACCCGCTGGAGTTACTCCAGCATTTTTGTGTCTAACTGATAATAGCTGTTAGATCCAACAGCCTTTTCACTGTCTGAACTTTCTCATCCATGTACCAACTGTCTGGTCTTCCCTGTGTGTCCAATTTGAACGATCTTTTAAAGCCATTAGCGACCACTAAACTTTCCCAAGAATACCATTATTCTCATTTGGACAACTAATTCCTTCTTTCAGAAGTTAAGATAGTGTGAACCCTCAAAATTATTGGAATTCGCTGTGAAATGCCTTCAGAAAATCTGCTGCTACTCAAATTGGAAAAGTCCAAGTTTGAGAATATTCTGAGGGATGGGATACACATGTATTTAGATGACAAGGGGTGACTAGGGAGAGTCAGCATGGTTTTGTACGTGGGAGGTCGTGTCCCGCATTAAAATTTTTTTATTGAAGATGTGACCAAAAAAACGGCAGCCCGTTGGCGCTGCGGTCAAGCTGCTGCCTTTCAGCTACGGAGACCCGGGTTCGATCCCGACTACGGGCGCTGTCTGTACGGAGTTTGTACGTTCTTCCTGTGACCACATGGGTTTACTCCGGGTGGTCCGGTTTCCTCCCACACTCCAAAGATGTGTAGGCTAATTGGCTTCTGTAAATTGTCCTGCGTGTGTAGGATGATGCTAGTGTATCGCTGGTTGGCACAGACTTGGTGGGCCGAAAGGCCTGTATCTCAATACGAAACTAAATCAAGGAATGCTCTCATTCGGGGTTTTCTAATGATTTAAAAGATTTGACAGGCTGCTCGAAAGTATATGTCATGTCGGATAATTCACGACTGGTGAGGGAATAACTTAAAAATAAGGTGGTTCTGATCATGTGTTGTGCACTTTATATAAAAAATGTGAAAATTTGGTACTCTGTCTACCCAAAACCTGTTTAGGTTTAGTTTAGAGACACAGCACGGAAATAGGCCCTTCGGCCACCGAGCCCCCACACATCAGCGCTACCCTACACACTAGGGACAATTTACAATTTTACCAAAGCCAATTAATCTACAAACCTGTACGTCTTTGGAATGTGGGAGGAAATCGGAACACCCGGAGAAAACCCACGCAGGTCACGGGGAGAACATACAAACTCCGTACAGACAGCGCCCGTAGACAGGATCGAACCCGGGTCTCTGGCGCTGTGAGGCAGCAACTCTACCTCTGTGTCACCGTGCTGTACCAATGTTCTTTCACAGAGCGATTGTGGGAATTAAGGTCATTTGCCTGTCTTGAAGCTGCGTTGTCCCATATATCTTTTAATTTGTAATTTATCTTGGTACTCTCTTTTTGGAAGCTCGAAAGATGTTGAGACGAACTACTTGCATCAAATAAGGTCACAAGTGATGGGAGTAGAATTAGGCCATTCGGCCCATCTAGTCTACTCCGCCCTTCAATCATAGCTGATCTATCTCTCCCTCCTGACCCCATTCTCCTGCCATCTCCCCATAACCTCTGACATCTGTACTAACCTGCAGTATTGTGTGCAGTTTTGGTCCCCTAATTTGAGGAAGAACATTCTTGCTATTGAGGGAGTGCAGCGCAGGCTTACAAGGTTAATTCCTGGGATGGCGGGACTGTCATATGCTGAGAGAATGGAGCGGCTGGGCATGTACACACTGGAGTTTAGAAGGATGAGAGGGCATCTTATTGAAACATATAAGATTGTTAATGGTTTGGACACGCTGGAGGCAGGAAACATGTTCCCGATGTTGGGGGAGTCCAGAACCAGGGGCCACAGTTTAAGAATAAGGGCTAAGCAATTTAGAACGGAGACGAGGAAACGCTTTTCTCACAGAGAGTTGTGAGTCTGTGGAATTCTCTGCTTCAGAGGGTGGTTGAGGCCGGTTCTCTGGATACTTTCAAGAGAGAGCTAGATAGGGCTCTCAAAGATAGCGGATTCAGGGGATATGGGGAGAAGGCAGGCACGGGGTACTGATTGGGGATGATCAGCCACGATCACATTGAATGGCGGTGCTGGCTCGAAGGGCCAAATGGCCTACTCCTGCGTCTATCGTCTATTGTCTATAATCAAGAATCTATTTATCTCTGCCTTAAATATATCCATTGACTTGGCCTCCGCAGCCTTCTGTGGCAAAGAATTCCACAGATTCACCATCCTCTGACTAAAGAAATTCCTACTCATCTCCTTCCCAAAAGAACGTCCTTTAATTCTGAGCCTGTGCCCTCTCGTCATCTAACATCCGTGTTTTTCATTCAGGGTTTACTCGGATATTAAGCAAGTGGTGGAGAATCTGGATGGCCCCCGCTTTGCCTTGACGGAAGATGAAGAGGAGGCCGATATTCTTTACTTGTACAATCATTTCAAAGACTACAGGTCAGTGACACGAGAATTTGCGGACGAAATGAATGACGTCAAAATTCAGCTTTCAGTGCATCAAAGGGGGGAAAGTTGAACTGATAACGGGGAGAGGATTCAGAAATCGGAGGGGCGAAGGGACTTGGGAGTGCAGTTGTAGGATTCCCAAAAAGTTCATTGGAAAGAAGATAGACACAAAACGCTGGAGTAACTCAGTGGGACAGGCAGCATCTCTGGAGAGAAGGAATATGTGATGTTTTGGATCGAGACTCTACTTCAGTCCTTCATTTAAGAGGTTTTTAGATAGGCACATGGGCTTGCATGGGATGGATGCCCATTTGGATTATGAGCAGCCAGGCCTCTTTCTTCTTTCGAGTCCATCATGTTACAAATGTTGACATCGCTGTCATCGTCCGTCCTGAAAAGGACGCAAGCTTCCGGCGACGATCAGTGGGAGCCAACACTTGTTACAATAGGTGATGGTGGTAGCAGAATTAGCTCAGGATACTTCCAGTTTCCAGTTTTCCAGCAAAATGGACGCTTCTGCTATGGGGCCAGCAGCCAGATAAGAATCGTTCTTGGCAACATGTTCGGCACAGACATTGTGGGCCGAATGGCCTGTTCTTGGGCTCTATACTATGTTATAACTTCCTGCCTGTCTCAAGTCATTTCCATGTAATAATAATAATAATAATAATACATTTTATTTATGGGCGCCTTTCAAGAGTCTCAAGGACACCTTACAAAAATTTAGCAGGTAGAGGAAAAACATGTAAGGGGAATGAAATAAATAGTAGAGACATGACTAGTACACAAAGTAAAGACAGAATTCAATACAAAACACAATATGAGGCAATTAATGCACATATGAAAAGGGAGGGGGACGTGGGGCTAAGCATAGGCAGAGGTGAAGAGATGGGTCTTGAGGCGGGACTGGAAGATGGTGAGGGACACGGAATTGCGGATCAGTTGGGGGAGGGAGTTCCAGAGCCTGGGAGCTGCCCTGGAGAAGGCTCTGCCCCCAAAACTGCGGAGGTTGGACTTGTGGATGGAGAGGAGACCGGCTGATGTGGATCTGAGGGACCATGAGGGTTGGTAGGGGGAGAGGAGGTCAGTGAGATATGGGGGGGCCAGATGGTGGAGGGCTTTGTAGGTGAGGATCAGGATTTTGTAGTTGATCCGGTGGGAGATGGGAAGCCAGTGAAGTTGTTTGAGGACTGGAGTGATGTGATGCCAGGATTTGGTGTGGGTGATGAGTCGGGCGGCTGCGTTCTGGACCAGTTGGAGTCGGTTGATGTAGGTGGAGATGATGCCAAGGAGAAGTGAGTTGCAGTAGTCCAGTCGGGAGGAGGTGAAGGCATGGATGAGTCTTTCAGCAGCGGGAGGTGTGAGAGAGGGTCTGAGTTTGGCGATGTTGCGGAGATGGAAGAAGGAGGTTTTAATGACATGGCGGATGTGAGGCTCAAGGGAGAGGGTGGAATCAAAGATCACGCCAAGGTTGCGGGCCTGGGGAGATGGGGAGACAGTGGTGCCGTCGATGATGAGAGTGGGGTTATTGATTTTGCTGAGTGTGGCTTTGGAGCCTATGAGGAGGAATTCTGTCTTATCGCTGTTGAGTTTGAGGAAATTATGTTGCATCCAGGTTTTTATAGCTGACAAACAGGAGTTGATATGGGAGGGGGGGGGGTTGTGGGGGGATTTGGTGCCGAGGTAGATCTGTAGTGTATCCGATGTACTGCGAGCTCCTGGTGGTTCTGACAAAAGACCAAATAGGCATTGATACTGGTTCCGTTTCTGACATATTAGGCCTCGCAGCACCAAACGCCCCGGTTCAATCCTGACTTCAGGGGATGCCTGTGCGGAGTTTGCACGTTCTCCCTGTGACCCCCTCACTGTGGTTTCCTCCGGGCGCTCCGGTTTCCTCCCACATCCCAAAGATTTGTAGGTTGATTGGCCACTGCAAATTGTGGATTCGACGTGCAGTGGGTACAAAAGTGGGATGACATGAAACTTGTGTGCGGAGGGCCGCTGGTCGGTGAGGTCACGGTGAGGCCTGTTTCCTGCGCTGTATCTCTAAACTAAACTAAATGTGTTTGAACCCTTTGCAGGACTCTGAGTGAGCAGAGGCCCCGTGTCCTGGTGAATCAGTTCCCATGTGAAAACCTGGTGACGGTGAAAGACTGTTTGGCTGCTGTGGCTCGGCGGGCGGGAGGTGTGGATGGTCCAAAATGGCTGCCGATGACCTATAACCTTTGCACCGAGCTGCCTCAGTTTGTCAGCTGTTACCAGCAACGTCAAGACAGGTGGGCAACGCACAAGGTTTTGAATTCTCAGCAAAATTTAGAGATACAGCGCGGAATCAGGCCCTTCTGCCCACCGAGGTTTTTTTTTTACTTAAGTTGAATAGTTCTCAGCTCTCTTACAAGTTTTTTAAATGTAAATTGAAGAGATTAATCAGATAAGAAGGGGCCAGAGGATGCCATTGGGATGACTGGCTTTTGGCATAGAGTGAAAAACAACTCCATATATGGAGATGGCTGAAGGTATATTAACCCCGGTTTTCTGGTATTTCTTTGTGTGTGCTGCTGGTGTATTCAAATGTCAAACTGTTGCCTCTGGGCAAGAACGGAACTCACTATCAAAACATGGAGGGGACAGGGGACACAATTTTTTGGCGGCCATGTGCACACTCACACATGCACGCGAGGCTTCGGAGGCTCAATCCAGCGTTAAATGCAGCTCAACTGTGCCTGTCCCGCCGGGTTAACTACTAACCACCCGCTGCATCTCCGCGCTGGCCATATTTCCCGCAAGTCCAGGCAGGTTAACCTGGCAGGGATGTCGCCCACCTCTCAAAACATGGGGGAGACGTGTCCCCTCTGGCCCCACCCCCCCCCCGAGTTTTCCGCCCCAGCCTCTGGGTCTCTAGGTCCACACCCATCAGACGTTAAATTAAAGCTTTGTATGGTCTTAAGAATTTGTACTTTGTCAATCTTTTTACAGTTGTGCCACCATGTCGCCCAATGTCTGGCTGTGTATGTCGCTGTTGCTTGAAGTTTCGATTGATTTCCTGACTGCATTTCAGCAACATCACACTTATATTGCACTTAAATTTTGCTGTTCCTTTTAAATTGGTTCTATTTCAGAGTTTTTAATTTCCAGTTGCTCACGGTTCTTCTCTGCATAGCCTCTACAACAACAACAAGGAACCAGAATCTGCCCCTCAGTCTGAAGAAGGATCTCCACCCGAAACGTCACCTATTTCTTTTCTCCAGAGATGCTGCCTGAGCCGCTGAGTTCTCAGTTTTGTGACTATCTTCAGTGTAAACCAGCATGTGCAGTTCCTTCCCACACACCAGTATCTGCACTTCCCAGTTGCTATATTTCACTGCTCCAGCGCAGAAACTTCACAGGGATGGCGACTTTGAATATATTCTCTACCTCTCTCTGACAGGTTCTGTGAGACCCTCTCTCACTGATCCCCTCTCTGTGATTCCTGCTACTCTCCAGGGTCTGAAATGTGGTCTTGACCCTGAAACATCACCAATCTACGTTCTCCAGAGATGCTGCCTGACCCGCACAGTTACTCCAGCACTTTGTCTCTTTTTTTTGCAGCCACCACTGACCCTGCTGTCTATCTGTTATTTGTATTCCTGAAAATACTGTCGTATCCTCTATTTCACTTGTCGGTTTAAATTCACTGCACCAGAATTATGAATGGTGCTCTAGCGGTGTGGAATGAACAAATTGCAAAGGGCGCTGTCTGTACTGAGTTTGTACCTTCTCCCCGTGACCTGCGTGGGTTGTCTTCGGAATCTCCGTTTTCCTCTCGCACTCCAAAGACGTACAACTTTGTATGTTAATTGGCTTGATATAATTGTAAATTGTCCCTCGTGTGTGTAGGATAGTGTTAGTGTGTTGGGATCGCTGGTCGGTGTGGACTCGGCGGAGGAAGGGCCTTTTTCTGCGCTGTATCTCTAAATTAAACTAAACTATAGGTTATCAATCGTCAATGTGGGCTGAAGGACCTGTTTCCACGCTGTATCTCTAAGGTAAACTGAACTGATGGTCCATTTCTACACGGCCATCGTAGAGTCTGTCCTCACCTTCTCCATCATGGTCTGGTTTGGCTAACCAACCAAGCACGACACCTGGAGGCTGCAGCGAATCGTCCGATCAGCAGAGAAGGTTATTGGCTGCAACCTTCCCTCCATTGATGAACTGTATACTGCAAGGGCCAAGAAGCGAGCGGGCAAGATCATCTCTGACCCCTCTCACCCTGGCCACAAACTCTTTGAATCATTTCCCTCTGGAAGGCGACTCCGGACTGTCAAAGCTGCCACAGCCAGACATAAAAACAGTTTTTATCCACGAGTAGTTGCTCTACTCAACAGCCAAAAATCTGTAGCCTCCCTTTGATCTGGTATTTTGTTGGTTCACATGCTTGATCAATGGTGTTTTATCATTAATGTTTTATTAGTATTAATGTTTAGTGTATTCTGAGTCATTTGTAACTGTCACTGTATGTCATGTTGTAACTTGTGGGCGGAGCACCAATGCAAATTCCTTGTATGTGAATACTTGGCCAATAAACGTACTTACTTACTATATTAACCTGTTCTCACACCCAAGGCAGAACATCACAGCTTTTTATGAAACTTGTGTTTAGGTGTGAACAATCTGAAAGCAGTAGATCAGTGCACCATCAGGAAGGATAATATTTTCCCCTCAACTAGCACTTCAGACATTGTTCACCTGGTGGCAGGCGAGGGTTGGAGTTAGACACAAAAAGCTGGAAGAACTCAGCGGGCCAGGCACCTGTTCCTCTACTGGTGAAGTTTCGGGCCGAAACCCTTCTTCAGACTGAGAGTCGGGGGGAGATGGGAAATGAGAGATATAGAAGGCACACAGAGCAAATGAAAGAAAGATATGCAAAGAGCAGCGATGATGGAGGAAAGGTAGAGCCCACAATGATCCATTGTTGGCTGTGGGGAAGGTGAGAACGAGGCATACAAGAAATGAAACTCAACAGAACGACAGTGAAACTGTTAAACGCCGACTAGGGTAGGGGAGAGAGGGGATGCAAAGGTCACTGGAAGTTAATCAAAATTCTGCTAGGTCATACGCTGCCCTAGTGAAATATGCGGTGCTGCTCCTCCAATTTGCATTTGGTTGGAGTTTTTTTTTTTTTTACTAAGAATTTGTTCTATATTGTTTCTCAGAGGCGAGGACAATCACTGGATCTGCAAACCCTGGAACTTGGCTCGAGGACTGGACACGCACGTTACGAACAACCTCAACTACATCATTCGCCAAAGAGAAAGTACTCCCAAGGTTGGTTAGACCTGGCCTGGTAAATAACGATCAAATGAAGTTACTTGCAGGATCCCCCAGTATAGGTCGGTGGGCAGGGACTGTTGTGGTGTTTAGAGATACAGCGCGGAAAAGGGCCCTTCGGCCCACCGAGTCTGCGCCGACCAGCGATCCCCGCACATTAACACTACCCGACCCACACACACACAGGACAATTAACCTACAAACCTGCACGTCTTTGGATTGTTGGAGGAAACCAAAGATCTCGGAGAAAACCCACACAGGTCACGGGGAGAACGTGCAAACTCTGTACAGACAGCACTCGTAGTTGGTATTGAACCCGGATCTCTGGCGCTGTAAGGCAGCAACTACCGCTACGCCCTTGGTGCCTTGGGCGCTATGATGGATTATATTTTTTATCCTGGTTTGTGTTTATTTCAAGTTTTTTTTGTTGCTGTATGTTTGACATTCAATCCTGGATCACCAGAAAGGTTTAATAATAATAATAATGGATGGGATTTATATAGCGCCTTTCTAATACTCAAGGCGCTTTACATCGCCTTGAATTTAGAAGGCAATGGGCCAAATGCAGGAAAATGGAACTAGCCCAATATGCCAACTTGGCTTGCATGGACATGGTGGGCCGAAGGGCCTGTTTCCGTGCCGTGTAGCTCCATCACCATAACAACATGAGGAAAAAAACCCAGCCTTTTCTCCTGTATAGGATTACGTACAAACTCCGTACAGACAGCACCCATAGTCAGGATCGAACCTGGGCTTCCGTGCTGTGCGGCAGCAACTTTACCACTGCGTTGCTGTATTAACTGACTACTGCACCCTTAACTCCTGAATAATATCTTAGCAACGTTTAGTTTATTGTACCGAGGTGCAGTGAAAAGCCTTTGTTGCGTGCTAGCCAGTCAGCGGAAAGGCAACACATGATTACAATCGAGCCTCCACAGTGTTCAGATACATGATAGAGGGAGATAAAAGTGGATAGATCTGATCAAATATAGTCTGAGGGCCTCCAATGATAGTGGTTCAGGACCACTGTCTAATTGTGGTAGGATAGTTCAGTTGAATGATAACAGCAGGTGATAACAAAAGGTGGTTTTATGCTGGTTTTATATTCTTTGTTATGTATCTGCAGGTGGTTTGCAAGTATATCGAAAACCCGGTGCTATTTGAGAGAGATGACATAGAAGGGCTCGTTAAATTTGACATTCGCTACATTATCCTCCTCCATTCAGTCCAACCGTTGGAGCTGTATGCGTACAATGTATTCTGGCTCCGCTTTTCCAACAGGTATAAAGGCTTTCGTTAAGTTTAGAGATACAGCGCGGGAACAGGCCCTTCGTCCCACCGAGTCCGCGCCGACCAGCGATCCCCGCACATTAACACCATACTACACACATTGGGGACAATTTACACACACACACCAAGCCAATTAACCTACATACCTGTACATCTTTGGAGTGTGGGAGGAAACCGAAGATCTCGGAGAAAACCCACGCAGGTCACGGGGAGAACGTACAAACTCCGTACAGACAAGCACCTGTAGTCGGGATCAAACCCTGGTCTCCTGCGCTGTGAGGCATCAACCCTACCGCTGCACCACCGTGAACTTGCTTTTTGCCTGCTTTATGCATAGAACTTAACACAACAGTACGGATCGACACGAAATGCTGGAGTAACTCAGCGGGACAGGCAGCAACTCTGAAGAAGTGTCTCGACCCGAAACGTCACCCATTCCCTCTCTCCAGAGAAGGAATGGGTGATGTTTCGGGTCGAGACACTTCTTCAGACTGGCTTCGATTTGTTCTTTTCGTACCTTTCATTCATTTGTTCCTTGTACCTTTTCTTACCTCTAGTTTCCCTCTCCGCTGACTCTCAGCCTGAAGAAGGTTCTCATCCCGAAACATCGCCTATTCCTTCTCTCCAGGGATGCTGCCTGACCCGCTGAGTAACTCTAGCACTTTGTGTACATCTTCGGTGTAGACCGGCATCTGCAGTTCCTTCCTACAAATAGAACTGTATAGCACAGGAACGGGCCCTTCAGCCCATAAGTCCGTGCCGAACATGATGCCGAGTTAAGCTGATCTCATCTGCCAATACATGATAGAAGGAGTAGGCCATTCAGCCCTTCGAGCCATCACCGCCATTCAATATGATCATGGCTAATCATCCAAAATCAGTGCCCTGTTCCTGCTTTCTCCCCCATATCCCTTGATTCCTTTAGCCCTATGAGCTAAATCTAACTTTCCTAAACACCACTATCGTATCTGCCTCCACTACCACCCCAGGCAGTGCATTCCCAGCTTTCCCAACTCAGTTACAACTCCATTACTGTGTCACAAATGTACCCAGTTGCTGTTGGTGAAGCCAAAAAAAAAATGTCATTGTTCTTTCTTTCAAAAAAAATAAAGAATGATAGATTTCTAAATTGATGCACAATCTGGTGAGCTGATTACATGTTGGGGACTTGGTTATTTTCTTTCAAATTGGGGATAAACTAATGGGAGGGAAAAATATGCCTTCAATTAAATTGCATGCTCATCACTTGTATTTGCATGTTTGATGATAGACTGCGTGTCAAGGTTTTTTTAGTAAAGTTTAAATTTTTTAAAATTATTTCAATTATAATCATATGACGAAAAAATAGGAAATCGTGTTTGCTCCATTTTTGTAAGTGATGGGTGCTGGAACTACTAATCGCCAACTCAGCAGCCTAATGGTTTCCTGCCAAGAGGTCTGAAATAGTCTCTCAGTAATGGTGGTAGAACACAGAAGAGTACAGAAGATAGACACAAAAAGCTGGAGTAACTCAGTGGGACAGGCAGCATAAGGTGCATGAGAGTCACGGCCTGTTTTTATTGTCATCTTTACTTTTTTTGCATATCTTTCATTCATTCTTCTCTATCTCTCTACATTGTCGTCTATATCTCTCGTTTCCCACATCCCTAACCAGCCTGAAACATAGAAAATAGGTGCAGGAGTAGGCCATTCGGCCCTTCGAGCCTGCACCGCCATTCAATATGATCATGGCTGATCATCCAACTCGGTATCCTGTACCTGCCTTCTCTCCATACTCCCTGATCCCTTTAACCACAAGGGCCACATCTAACTCCCTCTTAAATATAGCCAATGAACTGGCCTCAACTACCTTCTGTGGCAGAGAATTCCACAGATTCACCACTCTCTGTGTGAAAAATGTTTTCCTCATCTCGGTCCTAAAAGATTTCCCCCTTATCCTTAAACTGTGACCCCTTGTTCTGGACTTCCCCAACATCGGGAACAATCTTCCTGCATCTAACCTGTCCAACCCCTTAAGTGGGTTGGACTGAAGAAGTGTCTCGACCCGAAACGTCACCCATTCCTTCTCTCCAGAGATGCAGCCTGTCCCGCTGAGTTACTCCAGCTGTTTGTGTCTATCTTCGGTTTAAACCAGCATCTGCAGTTCCTTCCTACAAATAGAAGAGTACAGCACAAGAACAGGCCCTTCGGCCCACAATGTCTGTGCCGAACATGGTGCAGAGACCAACTCTTATCTGCCTGCACATAATCCAAATGCCCCCATTCCCTGCATATCCATGTGCCTGTCCAACGTTCTCTGAACTGCCACTATCGTCTCTGCTTCCACCAACCCTGGCCGTGTCTTCCAGGCATGTAAACACAAAACCTGCTCTGCACTTAAGGTCATAAGTGATAGGAGCTGAATTAGACCATTCGGCTCATCGAGTCTACTCCGCCATTCAATCATGGCTGATCTATCTCTTCCTCCTAACCCCATTCTCCTGCTTTCTCCCCATAACCTCTGACACCCGTGCTAATCCCATCTTCTTTAAACTTTACCCCTGTCACACCCTAAAGTGCTGTCCTCTGCTGTTTGAATTTTCCATTCTGTGCTCAGGGTGCATTGTGTCAGGGACAGTAATAAAATATTTTGATATTTTCCTTCTAATTTTCCAGGCCTTTCTCCTTGGATCATCTCGATGACACTCAAAAGCATTTCACAGTCATGAACTACGCCGATGGAATTCCGCTGAAGCAGGCAAGAAGTTGTTTTTGATTTTTCGCGTTCATTGTGTGGTTTGGGCTTTTTTATTTTTGGGTTTTTCTTCAAATTTCCTCCGCCTTCTTCCCTCTCCACTAAGTTCCCGCCCGCATGGTCGGTGCAGTCTGTACCTTGTCCCAGGCAGCTTATGCGTGTGATTCTTGCTTGTGCAGCTAAGTGTGTTCGGGCTCCCCGGCCTTGACATCTTATTGGGGTGACACAGCGGTAGAGCTGCCGCCTGGCAGCGTCAGAAATCCAGGTTCGATCCTGATTACCAGTGCTGTCTGTGTGGAGTTTGCACATTCTCTCTGTTACATAGAAACATAGAAAATAGGTGCAGGAGTAGGCCATTCGGCCCTTCGAGCCTGCACCGCCATTCGATATGATCATGGCTGATCATCCAACTCAGTATCCCATCCCTGCCTTCTCTCCATACCCCCTGATCCCTTTAGCCACAAGGGCCACATCTAACTCCCTCTTAAATATAGCCAACGAACTGGCCTCAACTACCTTCTGTGGCAGAGAATTCCACAGATTCACCACTCTCTGTGTAAAAAATGATTTTCTCATCTCGGTCCTAAAAGATTTCCCCCTTATCCTTAAACTGTGACCCCTTGTTCTGGACTTCCCCAACATCGGGAATAAACTTCCTGCATCTAGCCTGTCCAACCCCTTAAGAATTTTGTAAGTTTCTATAAGATCCCCCCTCAATCTACTGAATTCTAGCATGTACAAGCCAACAAGTTACAGCGTGGGTTTCCTCCAGGTACTCCAGTTTCCTTCTCATATCCCAAAGACGTGCAGGCTTATCGGATATCTGGCCTCTGTCAATTGCCAGGAATGTGTGGAAAGTGGGATAACATCGAACTGATTTGATATAATAATAATAATAATGGATGGGATTTATATAGCGCCTTTCTAATACTCAAGGCGCTTAATGGGCGATATGGGCGATTGATGGTCAGCGTGTGCTCGGGGTGGGCCAAAAGGCCTAGTTCCACAATGTATATCACTCTAAATCTTCCCCAGTGGTTTAGTGATACAGTGTGGAAACAGGCCCTTCGGTCCATCAAGCCCAGGCTGACCAGCGACCACCCCGTACACCAGCACTATCACCCTGGGGACAATTTATAATTTAATCAAAGCCAATTAACTTACAAACCTGTACGTCTTTGGCGTGTGGGAGGAAACCGGAGCACCCGGAGAAAACGCACGCCGTCACAGGGACAACGTGCAAACTCCATACAGACAGCGACCGTAGTCGGGATCAAACCCGGGTCTCTGGCGCTGTGAGGCAGCAACACTACCGCTGCGCCACCGTGCCTGTGCAGTTGCTGGTTGCGAATGAGTCGTGGTTTCTGTTGACGGCTGCTCCTCTCTCGCAGAGGATCTGACGCAGAAATCTGTCTTTATGCAAAGTTCCCCCCCGCCCCACCCACCTCCAATAATGTACAATCAATGTCGTTATGAAAGCAAAGCTACTGGTTGCAGTGATTGTCCTGCGCTGGATCTCAGCCCGGGGCGCCTGCTGCTTGCAGCTGCTTGCAGTGATTGAAGAAAGACTGTTGTACAGTCCTGAAAATATATAATGAATCAGTTACACTGAAAATGTCTAAAGGGGAGAACATCCAACTTTTTAAACTCTGGTGTGATTTAAAAAAACAAAAACATTTTGGGCTTCAGAGGTACAGCTCGGAAACGGGCCATTCAGCCCATCGAGTCCGCGGTTACCAGCGATCACCCTGTACACTAGCACCATCCTACATACTGGGGACAATTTTGCTTGGAAGCACCCTAGACTGTGGTCCTCCCCCCACAGAGCCTTGGCGTTGGCTGCACCGAGCTTCAGCGCGTCGCTCAGCACGTACTCCTGCAGCGTGCCAGTCGGCAAGATTCCCCGACGGGCATCCCGCTCTGCTGGGAGACCGACGGGTTTTGGGCCGACCAAAACGCGTCTTTCATCGAGTTGATGACCTTCCAGCAGCACTCGATGTCAGTCTCTGAATGTGTCCCTGGGAACAGTCCGTAAATCACAGAGTCCACACTCTGCAAAGAGTTGGGCAACCATCTCCTCTCCATAGCAGCCGTCCCGAGGGCCGCGTGCGCTGGTAGTGAGGTTCCGACGGTGCAGGAAGGATCTGACTGGGAGGGCCCCCCCCCCCCTCACCGCCAGCCAAGCCAGGTCTTGGTGCTTGTTGGTGAGTTCTGGCGATGAGGCATTTCGCCAGACAAGCTGGGCAGTCTGCTCTGGGAACCACGCCGCCGGATCCATGGAGTCAAAAGACAATAGACAATAGGTGCAGGAGTAGGCCATTTGGCCCTTCGAGCCAGCACCGCCATTCAATGGGATCATGGCTGATCATCCCCAATCAGTACCCCGTTCCTGCCTTCTCCCCATATCCCCTAACTCCGCTATTTTTAAGAGCCCTATCTAGCTCTCTCTTGAAAGCATCCAGAGAACCTGCCTCCACCGCCCTCTGAGGCAGAGAATTCCACAGACTCACCACTCTCTGTGAGAAAAGTGTTTCCTCGTCTCCGTTCCAAATGGCTTACTCCTTATTCTTAAACTGTGCCCCTGGTTCTGGACTCCCCCAACATCGGGAACATGTTTCCTGCCTCTAGTGTGTCCAAGCCCTTAACAATCTTATATGTTTCAATGAGATTTCCCTCTCATCCTTCTAAACTCCAGAGTGTACAAGCCCAGCTGCTCCATTCTCTGAGCATATGACAGTCCAGCCATCCCGGGAATTAACCTGGTAAACCTACGCTGCATTCCCTCAATAGCAAGAATGTCCTTCCTCAAATTAGGAAGGACATTCCATGCAGTGCCTGCAGGACGTTCTGTGCTGACCCCTGCCCGATGGACTTGTGGTCAAAGGTATTGGTTCGGTAGACCCTTGCCACGAACGACAGAGGGTGCGGCAATGTCCAGCTGGCCGGCACATTGCATGGCATCTGCGCCAGGCCCATCCTTCACAACACCGGGGACAGGTAGAACCTCAGCAGGTGTTGGCACTTAGTGCCCACGTGCTTGGCATGTAGCCTTCCCCCTTTTATTTTTAAATTAATAAACTTTATTCAGTGTAAGAAAAAAAAAAACGTTCCTGTGCAAAGATTTCTTCTGACATTCTCGGAGGCTGTACATACACTCAATGTGTCTACACAACTCTACCCCACTCCCTTGCCGCTCATATGGCCCCCTGGCGTGAAGTCCCTTCCCTTGTTTAACGGGCGTCTCCACCACACTCTGCCCCTCAATGTCCAACAGCGGAAGGACCCTAGACTGTGGTCCTCCCCCACAGAGCCTTGGTGTTGGCAGCACCGAGCTTCAGTGCATCCCTCAGCATGTTGGTTATGTCATAAGTGATAGGAGCTGAATTAGAACATTTGGCCCATCAAGTCTACTCCGCCATTCCATTATGGCCGATCTATCTCTCCCTCCTAATCCTATTCTCCTATCTTCTCCCCATAATCCCTGACACCCGTTCTAATCAAGAATCTATCTATCTCTGCCGTAGAAATATCCACTGACTTGGCCTCCACAGCCTCCTGTGGCAATGAATTCCACCGATTCACCTGCATACTGTGTACGCAAACTCCTGCAGTCTTCGCCCAGCTCACCGAGTTTCCCTTTCTCGTTATTCTGCGGGCATTTGCTGTGAAAGACTGGCCTTTTATACTTTACCCGCACAGCCTGTGGAACAATGTTTGACCCAGTCCCAAACATCCCCTGAGTTTAAGCTGTCCAATCCGCCTGCCTTTCCACCAGGTCAAACCTGTGACCCTTGCTGCCTCTGCCACTGTTTTTCATTGCAGGGCCTTTACCTGTTTTATTGGCATTCCGAAGATATGGAGACGCGATGCCCTTGGTCAATCGCTATACTGCCTGACTGCACAAACCTCAATCCCCCCCCTGCTGTTTATTATCTTATCAAGGAATGCTACTAATGTGCAGGAAGGAACTGCAGATGCTGGTTTAAACCTGAACACAGACACATAAAGCTGGAGTAACTCAGCGGGTCAGGCAGTCTCACTGGAGAAAAATAATAGGTGACGTTTTGAGACGAGATCCTTCTTCAGACGGAGAGTTTGAAGAGTCCGGGGTGGGGCACAGAGAAAGGAAAACGAGAGTGAGAAAAACGGAACAATGATAAGATATGCAAAACAATGGTAAGATATGCAAAACAATGATAAGATATGCAATGAAAGATATGCAAAAAAGGACCAATGATAAAGGAAACAGGCCATTGTTAGCTGTGAGCTAGGTGAAAACGTGTTACGGACAATGCAACTCAACAAGATGGCTTTGAAACCAGTACTGAGGCTGAACTACAGTCTGAAGAAGGGTCTCGACCCAAAACGTCACCCATTCCTTCTCCCCTGAGATGCTGCCTGTCCTGCTGAGTCACTCCAGCTTTTTGTGTCTATCTTTGAAACTAGTACAATGACTGTGGGGGAGGGACGGGGGGTGGGATCTACTGATGTACTTAGCCCTAGGTCTCCCAGGAGTGGGTGACAGAAATGTCTTGCTATAACTGCGAATAATTCCCTTATCATGTGTCCACACTGTAAATGGGTTGATTGTAATCATGTTTTGTCGTTCCGCTGACTGGTTAGCATGCAACTAAAAGCTTTTCATTATGCCTATGTACACGTAACATTAAACTAATCTGAACTGAATAGTGATACTTTAATTTGGTTCGGGAAGGCTTAGCATGTGTGTTGAACAAGTCTCATGTTTAATTTTACTAAAGGATTGGAGCTAAACATTCCTCGCACCTTTTCGCATCTCGGTTCCCTCTCCCCTGACTCTCAGTCTGAAGAAGGGTCCCGATCCGAAATGTCACCTATTCCTTTTCTCCAGAGATGCTGCCTGGCCCGCAGTGTGAACTGTGAGTAGGATGCTATGAGAATGGCTGACTTGGACAGGTTGGGTGAGTGGACAGATGGATTGTAGATGTAGTTTAATGTGGATAAATGTGAGGTTATCCACTTTGGTAGCAAAAACAGGAAGGCAGATTACTATCTAAATGGTGTCAAGTTCGGAAAAGGGGAAATACAACGGGATCTGGGGATCCTTGTTCGTCAGTCAATGAAAGTAAGCATGCAGGTACAGCAGGCAGTGAAGAAAGCGAATAGCATGTTGGCCTTTATAACAAGAGGAGTTGAGTACAGGAGCAAAGAGGTCCTTCTACAGTTGTACAGAGCCCTAGTGAGACCACACCTGGAATATTGTGAGCAGTTTTGGTCCCAAATTTGAGGAAGGACATTCTTGCTATTGAGGGAGTGCAGCGTAGGTTTACAAGGTTAATTCCCGGGAAGGCGGGACTGTCAAATGCTGAAAGAATGGAGCGGCTGGGCTTGTACACTCTGGAATTTAGAAGGATGAGAGGGAATCTCATTGAAACATATAAGATTATTAAGGGTTTGGACACGCTAGAGGCAGGAAACATGTTCCCGATGTTGGGAGAGTCAAGAACCAGGGGTCACAGTTTAAGAATGTAAGCCATTTAGAACGGAGACGAGGAAACACTTTTTCTCACAGAGAGTTGTGAGTCTGTGGAATTCTCTGCCTCAGAGGGCAGTGGAGGCCGGTTCTCTGGATACTTTCAAGAGAGAGCTAGATAGGGCTCTTAAAGATAGTGGAGTCAGGGGATATGGGGAGAAGGCAGGAACGGGGTACTGATTGTGGATGATCAGCCGTGATCACATTGAATGGCGGTGCTGGCTCGAAGGGCCGAATGGCCTACTCCTGCACCTATTGTCTATTGAGTTACTCCAGCTTTTAGTGTCTATCTTTGATGTTCCTTGCTGTACGGGGTTTTTAATGAAAGTGCAACTGAACCATCCTACCACAACTGGAGAGCAGTCCTGAACTACCGTCGGCCTCAGCGGTGACCCTCGGACTATCCTTGATCGGACTTGGTTTAAACTGAAGACAGACACAAAATGCTGGAGTAACTCTGCGGGACAGGCAGCATCTCTGGAGAGACGGAATGAACGACGTCTCAGGTCAGGGCCCTTCTTCAGACGCAAAGCATGAAAGTTGATCAAAGTTTACCAAATAATTTTGTTTTAAGTTAGTGAGATTGCACTTATTTCGTGAATGTAAATCCCTTATAACTAAAAATCTCTCCACAATATCAATGTGTTTCTGCTCATTGTACCTGTATACCTGGCTAATTATTCACAGATCCACTACGATGACTTCATACCAATGTTTGAGAAGCAGTACCCCAAGTATTCCTGGGCTGGTGTACAGGTAAGTTTTAGTGCTTATATACTTTCCCACGAGTCTTTTTTACAGTACCCTGTTTCTTAAATGGATTTGTGGTGTTTTGGTTGCAGTAAAAGCCATTTAAACTGCTGATTGCCAACGTATGAAATGCCATGCAGACACAAGGAATCGCAGATGCTTGTTTACAAAAAACAAAACACAAATTACTGGAGTAACTCAGCGGGTCAAGCAGCATCTCTGGAGAACATGTATAGGTGACGTTTCGGATCGAGTCAAGGATCCTGACCCGAAACATCGCCTGTCTGAGTCTGAAGCAGGGCCTCGACCCGAAAAGTCACCTATTGCCTTTCTCCAGAGATGCTGCCTGGCCCGCTAGGTTGCTCCAGCATTTTGTGTCCTTTTCAGTATTAAACCAGCATCTGCAGTTTGTCGTTTAAACATTGTAAGGGAGGTAGATAGATTATTGCAAGTTGGCTCTGATCTCATCTGGATGGTGCAATTAATTTGATAAGAACCAAACGCTCATTAAATTGGTGATTGATTAAGATTTGATTGCCGTTTACCTGCTTAATTGCAGTCGCTTGCTTTGGCTTTGAAAGGGACACGTGTCAGTTTGGCCGATTGTCGTGCAGTTTGGCAGGCGGGCACCCCACTCTAATGATCACTGCTACTGATGGTATCTGACTGAGTGCACAAGTCTGCATTATTCCTGCATCCAATTAAAACTCCACTGTATGCATTGGCCGGGGAACCATCAAAGAGCAGCTTCTTACCAGGGAAGTTGTTCTTCATCTTGATTGCTGGCTTGTTTACCCCCAGGAGGAGGAAATCGAGCCGTCGATCTAAGGACAAGCCGTGAAAGGGTTTTTTTACTCTAAAAGTCGGACCCGAGCAGTTTGTCGCAGAACAGATTGAGATCAAGCTCTCGAAGAGGGACACACAAAATGCTGGAGTAGCTCAGCGGGGCAGGCGGCATCTCTTGGAGGGAAAGGGATGGGTGACGTTTCGGGTCGAGACCCTTCTTCAGACCGGGAGTCAGGGGAGAGAGAGGCAGAGAGATATGGGAGGGCAAGGTGTGAAAGTGAGAGATCAAAGGGGACAAAGTTTAAAGGAAAATGTAGAAGAGATCATTGTTGGATGAGGGGAAGGTGACAACGAAGCAGACAATCAGGAAGATTTAATCAGGGGGACAGTGGAAACGAGACCTCACTTTGGGAGCTGCGGACGTTAGTTTAGATTTACAGTGCTTGTTTAAATTATCATGCTTTATTTTTAATTGTCTACCGTATATCGTGTTGTTACTTGCGAGCAAAGCACTAAGGCAAATTCCTTGTGTGTGTACATTCTTGGCTAATGAAATGTATTCAATTCAATTCAATCCAATTAGAACTTGTTTTTTAAAAGTATTTTAATGAAATATGGCGTTATTCATGTACGAGCAGGTCCGCAGCTTGCAAAGAGGAAGGGAGGTGCAATCAATTGCACATTACATTGCAAGATTCAAGATTCAATTTAATTGCCAAACGTACCAATTGAGGTATAGTGAAACCATCCATCAATCAATCAAGCAATCAATCAATCAATCAATCAACCTGTATTATTCTTTAAGAAGGAACTGCAGATACTGGAAAATCGAAGGTACACAAAAATGCTGGAGAAACTCAGCGGGTGCAGCAGCATCTATGGAGCAAAGGAAATAGGCAACGTTTCGCTCCCGCTGAGTTTCTCCAGCATTTTTGTGAACCTTTATTAGTCATCTTGCAAAGCAGCAGTTGTACAGTGCAAAATGAGAAGACGTTTCCCAGGGATTACCAGAGCATCACACATAAAACTTAAACATTTCACACATAAGTAAAAACAACCCGGGTCCTGATAAAAAAAACAGTAGGAATAGTGGGGGAAAAAAGTGCAGGTAAAAAACAGCAACATTAAAATACAAGTAAGAACAGTCATAAATTGTCCAGGGCAGCTGATTCAAGTGGCCAGTGCCAGATTGTCAGTGCAAAAAGCAGCCGAATCAGGTGGAGTGACTGTTTAGCAGCCTCACAGCCTGTGGTAGGAAGCTGTTTAGCAGTCTGGTTGTCCGGACTTTGATGCTTCGATATCTCTTGCCTGATGGCAGGAGATCCAGGTGTGTGTGTGGAGGGGGTGCAGTTTGTCCTTAGCTATTCTCAGAGCTTTTTTCAGACAGCGGCTCTGGAACAGTTCTTGTAGGGAAACGCCAATGATCCTCTCTGCTCCCCTCACTACCCTCTGCAGAGCCTTCCTGTCCGAGCAGTCGCAGTTGGAGTACCACGTGTTCATGCAGTACGTGAGTACAGACTCCACCGTGCCCCTGTAGAAAGTCCTGAGGATGTTGGTGGGGAGTGAGGCCTGGTTGAGTTTCCTCAGGTAGTGCAGTCGCTGATGGGCCCGTTTGACAATCCCAGTGTTGTTCCTGGACCAGGTGAGACTGTCTGTGATTTGCACTCTGAGGAACTTTATGCTCTCCACTCTCTCCACCGTGGTGCCACTGATGTTGAGGGGTGTGTGTTTGGGCTGTGTCCTCCTGAAGTCGACAATCATCTCCTTGGTTTTGTCGACGTTTAATTCTAAGTTGCCGCACCGGTCCACTAGTTGTTTCACTTCCTCCCTGTACATTGTTTCATCCTCTCCACTGATGAGTCCCACCACGGTGGTGTCATCTGCAAATTTAATAATCTTGTTGTCCCTGAATCTGGCAGCACAGTCGTGTGTTAGCAGTGTGAACAGCAGCGGGCTGAGCACACAGCCTTGAGGGGAGCCGGTGCTCAGCGTGATCGAGCCTGAAGTGTTCGTGCCAACACTGCGGACAGACTGTGGTCCAGAAAGTCCAGGATCCAGTGACACAGGGTGGTGTTGAGGCCCAGCAGGGTTAGTTTCTCCACAAGTCTCTGTGGGATGATGGTGTTAAAAGCTGAGCTGAAGTCAATGTACAGGATTCTGGCGTAGGTCTTTTTGTTTTCCAGATGAGAGTACTGTGTGCAACGTGGTAGAGATGGCAACTTCTGTAGAGCGGTTGGGGCGATAGGCGAACTGGAGGGGGTCGAACGATGAGGGGAGGCTGGCAGTAATGTGAGGTTTAACCATGCGTTCAAAGCACTTCATTACTATAGGGTTTAAGAAGGAACTGCAGATGCCCCCTCCCCCCTCGACTCCATTTAAGGACCCAAGCAGTCGTTCCAGGTGCGACAGAGGTTCACCTGCATCTCCACCAACCTCATCTATTGCATCCGCTGCTCTAGATGTCAGCTGATCTACATCGGTGAGACCAAGCGGAGTTTGGGCGATCGTTTCGCCGAACACCTCCGCTCGGTCCGCATTAACCAACCTGACCTCCCGGTGGCTCAGCACTTCAACTCCCCCTCCCACTCCGAATCCGACCTCTCTGTCCTGGGCCTCCTCCATGGCCAGAACGAGCACCACTGGAAATTGGAGGAACAGCACCTCATATTCCGCTTGGGGAGTCTGCATCCTGGGGGCATGAACATTGAATTCTCCCAATTTTGTTAGCCCTTGCTGTCTCCTCCCCTTCCTATCTCTCCCTCAGCCCTCTGGCTCCTCCTCCTTTTTCCTTTCTTATCCCTGCCCCCACCCCCCATCAGTCTGAAGAAGGGTTTTGGCCCGAAACGTTGCCTATTTCCTTCGCTCCATAGATGCTGCTGCACCCGCTGAGTTTCTCCAGCATTTTTGTGTACCTTTCATTACTCGGGGACAGGGCGGTAATCATTTAGGCAGGCCACATCTGATTTCTTTGCTATTGGGATTATTGTGGATGTATCATACAGCCATACTAAGTAAAAAGCAAAAAATACACTCAGCACATAATATAAAGTTTAACATAAACTTCCACCACAGTGGAATCGACATTCCTCACTGTGATGGAAGGCAATACAGTTCAGTCATCTTCCTCCTTTGTCCAACTGTGGTCGGGGGCTTTGGGTTGTTGAATGTGAATGAAACCTCCACCTTCTCCAGGCTGAATGATGCAAGGGCCCCCTGTCACAGTTTATATTGTGTTATGTTGTATTTTCTAATTGTGTTATTTGCTTCATTGTCACTTTGGCTGCAGGAGGAGATATACAAATCGTTTGTTGAGCTATTTCAAGTGGCCACGGCTAAACCTGCCCCCTCTGGGATCTGCAACTACCCGTCATCCCGGGCAATCTATGCCGTCGACCTCATGCTGAAATGGGACGCTGATGATGATGGTAGGTTTAGTTTGCGTTGGGAGATACAGCGCGGAATACGGGCCCTTCGGCCCACCGAGTCCGCACCAACCAGCGATCCCTGCACACCAACACTATCCTACACGAACGAGGGGACCATTTACATTTACACCGAACCAATTACATTTACACCGACCTGCACGTCTTTGATCGAGTGTGGCAGCCTCGCCAGCAACTGTCTGTCCTTTCATCCTTTTTATTATTTTTAGTTTGTCTAAACGTTTGTTTTTGGAGGTCTTTTAGTCTTTTTTTATGTGGGAGGTGGGGAGGGGATGGGGGAAACCGTTTCCCAGTCACAACCTGGTCGAGGATGTGTCTTTTCTCTGAGCCGCATATTCGCCCCCCCCCCCCCCCCCCTCGCAGCCTACCAACTGGATTGGCGCGGCCTTTCCTGCCGGAGACCGGCCAGAGCTTCAGCAGCGGCGTAGCACTGAATTACCATCGCGGAGCGGGCGATGCCTTGCCGGGGATCGCCGTGTTGGAGCTCCGGAGTGTTGGGCCTGCCGACTTTAACACCGTGGAGCTGTGGTTTGCAGAGCTTCTGGCAGTGCTGACTTTAACATCGCGGAGGCCTGGGATCTTTCGCTAGTGTTGGAGCTCCGCCCGGCTCGGCTTGTGGACTTCGGAAGCCGCGGTCTCCGGTAGGAAGCGGCCGATTCGGAAACTCCGAGCCGCTGAGAGTGTTCTTCCGTTCCGACGCCGGAGCTCCGATCGTCCGATCATCCCGGCGAGAGGGCCTGAAACATCGGGCCGCCGTTGCGGCGACTGCGGAGGCCTCTTAGGCCCCAACCACGGGGTGAACGAGGGGAAGATGACTGAACTTTTCTTCCATCGAACGTGTCCAAAGACAGGCCGCTCGATTTGTTACTAACACCTATGAGAGAGAAGCGAGTGTCACCAAACTTCTGAAATCTCTGGGGTGGAACCCTCTCCAAGACAGACGTGAAGCTCACCATTTGACCTGTTTTTACAAAATGTTAAATGGTCACCTTACATACATTACAAGACCTACACCAACCGCAAACCAATTAGGAGCAGACGAGGGCATTCGATCCAATTTGTGATCCCAGCTACAAAGACAGATGTATACAGCAATTCGTTCTTCCCCCGCACAATTAAAGCATGGAATAATCTCCACCCAACTATAGTTACCCAACCAGATGCAACTAAATTTAAAGTAGCTCCTTCTTCCCAATAACCCTTTCTGGCTTAAGTCCTCCCTCCACCACCTCCAGTTTAAATTCCATTTGGAATATTTTGGAGGACCAAGAAACTTTGTTGCCTTCCCTCACAGTGGGAAACGTTGATTCCGCTGTGGGGGGATGTTTTTATGTTTTATCTTAAATTCTGTGGTGTTGTATTTATCTCATTTGTGTGCTGCATGGTAACTCAAATTTCACTGCACCAATTGGTGTATGTGACAATAAATGTCCTTTTTCCTTGTCCTTTGTGTGGGAGGAAACCGAAAATCTCGGAGAAACCCCATGCGATCACGGGGAGAAGGTACAAACTACACAGATACTGTACGGAGACTCTAGCGCTGTAAGGCAGTAGCTCTACCGCTGGGCCACCGTGACGCCCGTGTTTACTTTTAAGATACCAAATACCAGGTGTTCTTTCTCGAGGCCTTTTGTCGTCACAGCTAAGACCAGAGGCAGCATCCCTAGAATAGATAAGCATGCAGCATTGAGAAGGCCCTCCGGTGCAGGCTCGAAGGGCCAAATATCCTCCTCCTGCACCTATTTTCTATGTTTCTTCCAGCCCAACCATCGCCAACACCCATTTTCATAAATCCTGCACCATTCCTTATTTATTCCCCCAGATTTGATTATGTACACCTCAGGGACAATTTATCCCACGAGATTGGGCAGTAAGTTGCTGCCTCACAGCGCCAGAGACCCCGGTTCGACCCTGACCACGGGTGCTGTCTGCATGGAGTTTGTACGTTCTCCCTCTGACCCGGTAGGTTTTCTCCGGGTGCTCCCAATTCCTCCTGCACTCCAAAGACGTAAAGGTTTGTAGACTAATTGGCTTCGGTAAGTTGTAAAGGCATTCCTAATGTTCGTAGGTTAGTGTGCGGGGCGATCGCTGGTCGCCGGGGGGGCTTGGTGGGCCGAAGAGCCTATTTCCGCGCTGTATCTCTAAAGTCTAAAGTGTTGTGGCCTCTCCTAAAATGTATTTGTCAATTTGATTCTTTAAGGCTGCATAACAAACAGATTTTAGACACAAAATGCTGGAGTAACTCAGCGGGACAGGCAGCATCTCCGGAGAGAAGGAATGGGTGACTTTTCGGGTCGAAACCCTTATTCAGACTGAGAGGCAGAGCAGAGGAAGACTAGAGATATGGAAGGGTTAGGTGTGAAAACAACAGATCAAAGCAGGTGATGGTCAAGGAAAAACATAGAAACATAGAAATTAGGTGCAGGAGTAGGCCATTCGGCCCTTCGAGCCTGCACCGCCATTCAATATGATCATGGCTGATCATCCAACTCAGTATCCCGTACCTGCCTTCTCTCCATACCCTCTGATCCCCTTAGCCACAAGGGCCACATCTAACTCCCTCTTAAATATAGCCAATGAACTGGCCTCGACTACCCTCTGTGGCAGGGAGTTCCAGAGATTTACCACTCTCTGTGTGAAAAAAGTTCTTCTCATCTCGGTTTTAAAGGATTTCCCCCTTATCCTTAAGCTGTGACCCCTTGTCCTGGACTTCCCCAACATCGGGAGCAATCTTCCTGCATCTAGCCTCTCCAACCCCTTAAGAATTTTGTACGTTTCTATAAGATCCCCTCTCAATCTCCTAAATTCTAGAGAGTATAAACCAAGTCTATCCAGTCTTTCTTCATAAGACAGTCCTGACATCCCAGGAATCAGTCTGGTGAACCTTCTCTGCACTCCCTCTATGGCAATAATGTCCTTCCTCAGATTTGGAGACCAAAACTGTACGCAATACTCCAGGTGTGGTCTCACCAAGACCCTGTACAACTGCAGTAGAACCTCCCTGCTCCTATACTCAAATCCTTTTGCTATGAATCAAATCCTTTTGCTATGAATCAAATCCTTTTGCTATGAATGTGTTGCAGAAAATGTTGACTGGTACATCGTTGGCTGAGAGGAAGATGACAACGATGCATACAAAGTCAAAGTTTATTCTTCACGTGCACCCGAAGGTGCAGTGAAATGAATTTGCCAGCAGCGATACACTTGGAAAAAAACACACAATACACAATCGAATTTAACACAAAGATCCACCACCGCATTCTTCACTGTGGCGGAAGACAATCAGTAAAATTAATCAGGAGGACAGTGAAACAAGTCTGAGAATTAGGGTGAGGGGAGGAATGGAGGGGGAAAGCAAGGGTTACTTGAAGTTAGAGAAAGGTTGAACAAGATAGGTCTTTATTCTTTGGAGCACAGAAGGTTAAGGGGGGACTTGAGAGAGGTCTTTGAAATGATGAGAGGAATAGACAGAGTTGACGTGGATAAACTTTTGCCATTGAGAGTAGGGAAGCTTCAAACAAGAGGACATGATTTGAGAATTAAGGGACAAAGGTTTAGGGGCAACATGAGGGGGAACTTCTTTACTCAGAGAGTGGTAGCTGTGTGGAATGAGCTTCCAGAGGAAGTGGTGAAGGCAGGCTTGTTTTTATCATTTAAAAATAAATTGGATAGGCATATGGACGGGAAAGGAATGGAGGGTTATGGTCTGAGTGCAGGTAGATGGGACTAGGTGAGAGTAAGTGTTCGGCACGGACTAGAAGGGCCGAGATGGCCTTTTTCCGTGCTGTAAATTTTTATATGGTTAGAGAAATCAATATTCATGCTTAAAATAGGCACAAAATGCTGGTGTAACTCTGCGGGTCAGGCAGCATCACTGGAGGAGAGGAATGGGTGACGTTTCAACAAGCGGGTGTGTTTGTTTTCCAGGAAGGCGGATCATGCAGCCTCAGATTCTGGAGGTGAACTACAACCCCGACTGCGTGCGAGCTTGCAAGTATCACCCTAGCTTTTTCAACGACGTGTTCAGCGTGCTGTTCCTGGAGGAGGAGGCCGGGCACAACGTCACTCTCTTGAGCTGATCCCGTTCGCAATTGTCCCCGACCGCACGGCGCACATTCTCGGGAGAACTTGCAGCTTTGAGGCGGGAAACCGGTCGGCAGGTGAAAGACGGCACCAAGTAACGGGGGCAGAATTGGGCCATTCGGCCCATCGGGACTACCCCGCCATTCATCGTGGCTGATCTTATCATTCCCTCTCAACCCCCTTCTCCTGCCTTCACCCCGGACACCCGTACAAGTAGGAAGATACAGATGTCAGGCATCTAGAAATTGAATGAACTAATAAGTTTATTGGCCAAGTATTCACATACAAGGAATTTGCCTTGCTGCTCCGCCCGCAAGTGACAACATGACATACAGTGACAGTTAGCAATGACACACAAAACATTAATAATTAACCATTAAAATCCTGCACATTAACACCTTTCACATCGTTGGAATTTGAGTTTAAGCCTATTTTCAACTTCTATCACAGTGCCTTTCGTGGGGAATAAAAGCCCTTTATGGGACGGTCATGATTTACAGGTGGTTTGACAATCTCGCATTAAATAAAGAATCTTGCATTGGTGATTTGCGTGGTTTCTTCCCAGGATTAAATGTTGAAGAACAGAAATGTTTCATGTGTAGGAAGGAACTGCAGATTCTTGTTTAAACCGATGACAGACACAAAAAGCTATAGTAAGTCAGCAGGTCTGGAGAAGGGTCTCGAACTGCAACGTCACCCATTCCTTCTCTCCAGAGATGCTGCCTGTCCCGCTGAGTTACTCCAGCATTTTGTGTCAATCTTCAGGTTCGACAGCATCTCTGGTGAGGAGGAACAGGGGACGTTTCGGGTCGAGACCCTTTTCCATGGTCAGGCTTGCAAGCTAATTCTTCAAAGATTGGTTCGTCATGAGTGGTGACTAAGGACCAGTTACTGTATCAGGGATATTGTGTTGGTCGTGTCATGAGGTTTTACAACTCAGGAACAGGCCCTTCAGCCCACCAAATCCATGCCAAACCTTTTGCCCAACTGCACTAATCCCAAATCATATGCATTGTGACCCTATCCTTCTAAGCCTTGCCTCTGTAAACGGCTGGCTAAATGCCTCTTATGTTCATAAGTTCTAGGGGGTTGGAGATTGCAACCTTCACGTGGTCCACCCTGTTTCGAGGAATGCAATCAACCTGGGGTGCACAAACAGAAGATCAAACAGAACAAGTTGTCTTACAACTTTAGGCTGTGCACGCCATACGCTGGAAGAAGAAGAAGATAAGTTCTCGGAGAAGAATTAGGCCATTCGGCCCATCAAGACTACTCCGCCATTCAATCGTAGCTGATCTATCTTTCCCTCTCAACCCCATTCTCCTGCCTTCTCCCCACAACCCCTGACATCCGCACTAATCAACAATCTATCTCTGCCTTAAATATATCCACCGACATGGCTTCCACAACCTTCTGGCAAAGAATTCCACAGATTCATCACCTTCCAACAATAGAAATTCCTCGTCATCTTCTTAAAAGAACGTCCTTTAATTCTATGACCTCTAGTCCTAGACTCTCCCACTAGTGGAAGCATCCTCTCCACATCCACTCTATCCAAGCCTTTCACAATTCTGTACTTTTCAATGAGGTTCCCCCGCCCCCCCCCTCATTCTTCTAAACTCCAGCGAGTAGAGGCCCAGTACCGTCATACGTTCCGAATTTATTCAGTAGAAGCAAGGAACTGCAGATTCTGGTTTACAGAAAAAGGTCAAAAAGTGCTGGAGAAACTGCAGGTCAGGCAGCATCTCTGGAGAACATGGATAGGTGACGTTTCAGGTCAGGACCCTTCTGACTGACGTGGGTCTGAAGCAGTGTCCTGACCCGAAACGTCACCAATTCCTGTTCTTGGGATTTATTTCTAGATGCGTTAAATAGGTACAGATTATTTTCCATCGTAGTTTAGAGACAATTAACCTGCAAACCTGCACATCTTTGGAGTGTGGGAGGAAACTAGAGCACCCAGAGAAAGCCCACGCAGTGAACACAGATGGTCGGCACGGACTCGGTGGGCTGAAGGGCCTGTTTCCATGCTGTATCTCTAAACTAAACTCAGCTCCTGAAAACACTGCAAATGCTTTACTGAGGTAAAGTGCAATTAGCATTGCTGCCCCTCAAGCAATTACTAAACCTCGCAATGCTATTGTTAAGAACATTCATCAAATATTTGGGCTTTTCGAATGTGCAGAATTTCAGTTTTATTTCTGATAGTGAATCTGATGTTTTCTCATAAAAGTCTAATTTTAGTTAGCATGAAATGTTAGTTACAATTGAAGATTAATATACTCTGCAGTTTTTTTTTCTAAATCGCAGCTGACTTGATTTAGGCTGGTCGTTGGTCAAGTGGGGCTGGAGAGAGGGTTTGGGAAGCAGGGCCCTTGGCAATAGATCACAGCGAGCTGTGTTTGTAGGCAAGAACTGCAGATGCTGGTTTAAATCGAAAGTTGACACAAAATGCTGGAGTAACTCAGTGGGACAGGCAGCATCTCTGGAGAGAAGGTGTGTGTTGACCCTTCTTTATCTGGTGTGTAGGAAGGAACTGCAGATGCTGGTTTAAACCAAAGACAGACACAAAGCGCTGGAGTAACTCAGCCAGTCAGGCATCACTCTGGAGAAAAGGAATAGGTGACCTTTCGGGTCGAGTCCCTTCTTAGACTGAGAATCGGGGGAACGGGAGACATGGTCGATATTCAGGACAAATGAATGGAAGATATGTATCTGCAGTTCATCTCCACATTTTATCTGCTCAAGGTATGCCTACTTTGAAGAAGTTCTCTCTGTTAAAGAGTTATTCATATCTTCTATTAATTTATCCTAAGTACGGTCTGTACCTCTCATTCCGCTTTCCCCTGCCTCTCAGTCTGAAGAAGGAACTCGACCCGAAACTTCACCCATTGCTTTTCTCCAGAGATGCCGCCCGTCCCACTGAGTTACTCCAGCATTTTGTGTCTATCTTCCTTGTCTGGTGTCCTTGTACACTTCTTTCAAGCAAGGCTGGAGATAGGTCAGCAATAGAGAGAATACTCCCTGCTTTCACCCAAGGAAGGTTTGAACAAGTTCCAAGCTGAGGTAAAGCAATTCAGATTCAGAGAGGAATTTACTCTGTACATTAAAAAAACATTTATTGAACTTTTTTTTTCTTGCTTCAATTTTATAACAGATCCAGGTTTCTTGTTGCGGAGCACTACAGCACATTAACAGGCTCTTCAGATCACCGAATCCTTGCTAACTATGTACACAAAGGGACTCGACCCGCAACGTCACCCATTCCTTCGCTCCAGAGATGCTGCCTGTCCCGCTGTTACTCCAGCATTATTGTGGAGTAAACCAGCATCTGCAGTTCCTTCCTCCCCATTTTAGTTGAATTTAGTTCAGGTTAGAGATACAGTGTGGAAACAGACCCCTCGGCTCACAGACTCTGTGCCGACCAGCGATCACCCATATACCACGAGATGATAAAACTATTTATCCCGGGAAGGAAACTGATCTGCCAACAGTCATATAACACAAGGTACATGATACATGAAATTAAAGTGACAAGTGGAAAGGATTGGAGACGTGAAAAGGGGTGGGGGGAGTCAGTCTCAGACTACCCCACGGCAGAAGGGGAGGCGTTTTACAGTTTGATAGCCACAGGGAAGAAGGATCTCCTGTGGCGTTCTGTGCTACATCTTGGTGGAACCAGTCTGTTGCTGAAGGTGCTCCTCAGGTTGACCAGCGTGTCATCATAGTTCTATCCTGCACACTAGGGACAATTTACAAAAGCTGATGAATGCACAAACCTGCCATCTTTGTAGTGTGGGAGGAAACCGGAGCACCCGGACAAAACCCACACAGTCATGGTGAGAGCTTACAAACTCTGTGCAGACAGCACCCGTAACCATATAACCATATAACAATTACTGCACGGAAACAGGCCATCTCGACCCTTTTAGTCCGTGCCGAACACTTATTCTCCCCTAGTCCCATATACCTGCGCTCAGACCATAACCCTCCATTCCTTTCCCATCCATATAACTATCCAATTTATTTTTAAATGATAAAAACGAACCTGCCTCCACCACCTTCACTGGAAGCTCATTCCACACAGCTACCACTCTCTGAGTAAAGAAGTTCCCCCTCATGTTACCCCTAAACTTCAGTCCCTTAATTCTCAAGTCATGTCCCCTTGTTTGAATCTTCCCTACTCTCAGTGGGAAAAGCTTTTCCACGTCAACTCTGTCTATCCCTCTCATCGTTTTAAAAACCTCTATCAAGTCCCCCCTTAACCTTCTGCGCTCCAAAGAATAAAGCCCTAACTTGTTCAACCTTTCTCTGTAACTTAGTTGCTGAAACCCAGGCAACATTCTAGTAAATCTCCTCTGTACTCTCTCTATTGTGGGAGTCAGGATCGAACCCCGGCTCTCTGGCTCCGTGAGGCAGCAGCTCTACCCGCTGCGCCACCGTGCCACCAAATTCTCCCCGTGTTCCTCTCGACGTTTCCCAGACGCCGCAACTTGCCCACACCTCAGGGCTCGACTTACAGGGGACAATTACATTTGTTCAGGTTCGGCAGCGGCAGGTGTGAGTTTGGTCATTGGCTGAAAGGTAAGCTCTTGGGAGTTTCTTTGTGTTCCCTTTCAGGAGCGATTAGTTTAAAGCCGAGAACACATTTAAGCTAAGAACACATTTTTTCAAGTTCGGGAGCGGCAGGAGTGAGTTCAGTGATTGGCTGAGGAATTCAATTCGCAAATTGGTTAATTGGCAAATTGGGCAATTTATTTGCCAATATAAGCAAGGTTTGTCGTCGAGGGAAGTGCTTTGTGAGAAAAGTGTAAGTCTTTGGCTCAGTGCCTTGCGAGAAAAGTGTAAGTCTTTGGATCACGAGTCTTCGGCATGGAGACTACGCAAAAAGCTCAGAGGACGGGAGACGGGAGGCGGTGAACACATAATAATAATAATACATTTTATTTATGGGCGCCTTTCAAGAGTCTCAAGGACACCTATGAAGGGTAAGATGAGGCTGTACGATGCTTGCAGGATGTGGGACATCCAAATCTGAGGAAGGACATTATTGCCATAGAGGGAGTGCAGAGAAGGTTCACCAGACTGATTCCTGGGATGTCAGGACTGTCTTATGAAGAAAGACTGGATAGACTTGGTTTGTACTCTCTAGAATTTAGGAGATTGAGAGGGGATCTTATAGAAACTTACAAAATTCTTAAGGGGTTGGACAGGCTAGATGCAGGAAGATTGCTCCCGATGTTGGGGAAGTCCAGGACAAGGGGTCACAGCTTAAGGATAAGGGGGAAATCCTTTAAAACCGAGATGAAAAGAACTTTTTTCACACAGAGAGTGGTGAATCTCTGGAACTCCCTGCCACAGAGGGTAGTCGAGGCCAGTTCATTGGCTATATTTAAGAGGGAGTTAGATGTGGCCCTTGTGGCTAAGGGGATCAGAGGGTATGGAGAGAAGGCAGGTACGGGATACTGAGTTGGATGATCAGCCATGATCATATTGAATGGCGGTGCAGGCTCGAAGGGCCGAATGGCCTACTCCTGCACCTAATTTCTATGTTTCTATGCCAGGGACACTGATGGAGCCTCTGGCTGTGGCAAATGTGTCCAGGTTCAGCTCCTGAAGGACTGTGTTGGGGCACTGGAGAAGCAGCGGGATGACCTCAGGGCCATCCGGGAAAACGAGAGTTTCCTGGACAGGACCTACAGCGAGATTGTCACGCCGAGGATACAGGAAGAACGAAGGTGTGTGACTGAGAGAAAGGGGAGTAACCGTGGAGTGCAGGAGACCCAGGTGGCTGTGCCTAATGAAAGCAGGTACGCCCTCTTGGGAGCTGTCGGGGGAGACGATGCTTCCAGTCCGAGCGGCGAACATGTCGGTGGCTCCAATCCTAGAGATGGGACTCGACCGGCGAGACCGACGTTGGGCAGAGCCATATTGGTGGGTGGCTCCATTGTCCGGGGAGCGGACTGGAGATTCTGTGGCAGCAGGCGAGACTCAAGGAATGGTCTGTAGCCTCCCTGGTGCCAGGGTTCAAGATGTCAGAAACCGAATTCAGAACATCTTCAAGAGGGAAGGTGAGCAGCCGGCAGTACTTGTTCACGCAGACACTAAGGACATCGGGAAGAAGAGGAAGGAGGTTCTGCAATGCCAGTTTAGAGAGTAAGGAAGAAGACTGAAAAGCAGGACTACTGTGGGTATCTCTGGATTGCTTCCAGTACCTCGTGCTAGTGAGGACAGGAACAGGGAGATAGCAGAGTCGGGACATGGGGAGAAGGCAGGAATGGGGTACTGATTGTGGATGATCAGCCATGATCACATTGAATGGTGGTGCTGGCTCGAGGGGCTGAATGGCCTACTCCTGCACCTATTGTCTATTATCTATGGAGCTGCACGTCCTTGGGATGTGGGAGTAAACGGGAGAATCCAGAGAAAGTTCGCAGCGAGAATGTACGACATCTAAACAGATAACACCGAAGGTCAGGATTAATCATAGGCTGTGTCTGGAGCTTCATTGTTTTTATAACTAACTAAAATTACATTTATGTGAAATTAGATGTATATGGTTCTTATGCTCATTAAAACTAGATTTATATGAAAACAGCCACACTCTCAGCTCAGTTTAAATGCAAGCAATCTGCAAGAGGTGGTAGAAACAAGGAACTGCAGATGCTTGTTGCCATAAAAAATACACAAAGTGCTGGAGTAACACAGCGGGCCAGGCAGCATCTCTGGAGAACATGGAGAGGTGACGTTTCGGGTCGGGACACTTCTGCAGGAGGCGGTTCATGGATTGAGATTATTACAGTTAAGTTTATTTAGTTTAGTTTACTATCATGTGTACTGAGGTACAGTGAAAAGCTTTTGGTGCCTGCTATCCAGTCGGCGGACAGACAATACATGATTACCATCGAGCCATTTACAGTGCACAGATACAACAGAACTTTGCAAGCAAAAGGCAAGGGAATACTGGAGTTAACGACTGCTGATATGAAGTTGTCTACAGGGTTGAGACTCTATAAGGCGCTGGTCAGGCCGCATTTGGAATATTGTGAGCAATTTTGGGCACCATTTCTGAGGAAGGATGTGCTGGTTCTGGAGAGGGTCCATAGAAGGTTTACAAGAATGATCCCAGCAACGAGTAGGTTAACATATGATGAACATTTGACAGCACTGGGCCTATTATCGCTGGATTTAGAAGAATGAGGGGGGACCTCATTGAAACGTACAGGGCAGTGAAAGGCTTGGATAGAGTGGATGTGGAGAGGATGTTTCCACCAGTAGGAGAGTCTAGGACTAGAGGTCACAGCCTCAGAATTAAAGGACGTTCTTTTAGGAAGGAGATGAGGTGGAATTTCTTTAACATAGAAAATAGGTGCAGGAGTAGGCCATTCGGCCCTCCGAGCCAGCACCGCCATTCAATATGATCATCTGATCATCCAAAATCAGTACCCGGTTCCTGCTTTCTCCCCATTTAGTCAGAGAGTGGTGAATCTGTGGAATTCTTTGCCACACAAGGCTGTGGAGGCCAAATCAGTGGATATATTTAAGACAGAGATAGGTTCTTGATTAGTACGGATGTCAGAGGTTATGAGGAGAAGGCAGGAGAATAGGGTTAGGAGGAAGAGATAGATCAGCCATGAATGAATGGTGGAGTAGACTTGATGGGCCGAACGGCCTAATCCTACTCCTATCACATGATCTTATGAACATCGAAACAGGTAACATCGATACAAAATGCTGGAGTAACTCAGCGGGTCAGGCAGAATCTCTGGAGAAAAAGAATAGGTGACGTTTCAGGTCGAGACCCTTCTTCAGACTGGCTTACTCCAGCATGTTGTGTCTATCTTTGGTGCAAACCAGCATCTGCAGTTCATTCCTGCACATCTATCTATACCGCTGATACAGACGTGAAAAAGTGCTGAAGAATAAGGTTAATGGAGATAAATGAAGAAGGGGTTTGTCAGTCAGCTGTCAAGGTGTACAAATGATATTTGAGACATGGAGGACAAACAAAGGATGGCTGAGTGCAGAATAAGGAAGTGAGGTGTCACCATTTGTCATTATAATTGATTGACAGAAACGGGCCCTCAAGTCCATGTTGACCATTGATCACCTGTTCATACTGCTGTTATCTGGCAACTGAACCATCCGACTGCAACTAGCGAGCAGTCCTGAACTACTACATACCTCATTGGTGATCCTATCTACCTGATTGTTTGATTGGACATTACTGGCTTTACCCTGCACTAAACGTTATTCCCATGTCATGTATCTGTACACTGCGAAAGGCTCGATAGTAATCGTGTATCGTCTTTCCGCTGACTGGTTAGCACGGAACAAAAGCTTTTCACTGTGCCTCGGCACATGTGACAATAAACTAAAACTGAAACCTGGTTCTGTTGTCCCACTTTCCCATCCATTCCCTGCATCTTTAGAGAGGCCAATGAACCCACACATCCGCCCATTTTTGGAATCTAGTAGGAAATCCCAGCAGTCACGAGGAGAACATGCAAACTCCGCACAGACAGCACTCAAGGTCAGAATCGAAACTGGGTCACTGGTGCTGTGAGGCACTGTGCTGCTCCTTACTACAGTGGTTTGATCAATTGATGAATGTGGATGCATATTTTATCTAATGTTGCTGTAACTGAAGGGTAAAATAGGAACACAGATTACTGTCCATCTTAGTTTAGAGATGCAGTGTGGAAACAGGCCCTTAGGCCCACCAAGTCTGCACTGACCAGCGACCCCTGCACATTAACACTACCCTACACACACACTAGGGACAATTGACATTCATACCAAGCCAATTAACCTACAAACCTGGACGTCTTTGGAGTGCGGGAGGAAACCCACGCAGGTCACGGGGAGAACGTACAAACTCCGCACAGACAAGCACCAGTAGTCGGGATCGAACCCGGGTCTCTGGCGCTGTAAGGCAGCAAATCTACCACCGTGCCACCCTTTTCACGAAACCCTCACAATCACATTCGTGAGACACGACCTCCCACATACAAAACCTTAGATAAGGCACAAAAAGCTGGAGTAACTCTGCGGGGCAGGTGGCATCTCTGGAGAGAAGGAATGGGTGACGTTTCGGGTCGAGGCCCTTCTTTGAAATCCAAATCCTTGCTGACTTGCCCTGTTTGAATTGTGAATCAATGGTTTAATGGTATTCTAGCAGGTGAAAACCCCTTGTCCCGCCTCCTTCTCTTACCATCCCCCCCTTCCACCTCCCCCACCTCCTCTTCCCCCTTCCCTTCCCCACTCCCTGCTATCCCCCCCCCCCCCCCCCCGCCTCACCCTTCCCCTTCTCCTGTCATCCTCCCCCATTTAGTGATTCTGAAGTTTTATTGAACCTCCCCCAAGGTCATGCGCTAAATTCCAAGATAAATCTGTTTTGCATTTTACTGACATACTAAAGCAGAGTTCACTGTGTTCTACATTTCCATATCATATCAAAAATATTACTTGTATGGGCCCGAACCTAATTATTCTCTTTTGAAATAAATAATTGAATGAATATAGAATATTTCATGCACATGTCAAAGGCTTTGCAATGAACTTAATATATTTTTAGAATTGACATTCCTGCGCAATTAGAATGGTCAAATAATGTCTTTTAACCATGTTGCTAATTGTCATTTTCTTTCGCGCCAAGCAGGCTTGTGGTTTGATTTCTCACCTGAAAGACATTTCAGACAAAGCATGTAATTATTGTGAAGATAGACACAAAGTGCAGGAGTAACTCAGTGGGTCAGGCAGCATCAGTGGAGAGCAGGAATGGGAGACGTTTTGGGTCAAGACCCTTCAAACTATCTTGTTTGCAACTGATGGCTCGCGGCTTTTTTGCACTAACACTTTTTTTTTTGTTTGTCATCCATGTGTTTACAGACTATAGCGCAGCACGGTGGCGCAGCGGTAGAGTTGCTGCCTCGCAGTACCAGAGACCCGGGTTCGATCCTGACTTCGGGTGCTGTCTGTACGGAGTTTGTACGTTCTCCCGTGGGTTTTCTCCGGGTGCTCCGGTTTCCTTCCACACTCCAAAGACTTACGGGGTTGTAGGCTAATTGGCTTTGGTATAATTGTAAAATTGTCCCCGGTGTGTAGGATAGTGTTAGTGCGCGGGGATCGCTGGTCGACGCGGACTCGGTGGGCCGAAGGGCCTGTTTCCACATGTATCTCTAAACTAAACAGCAACATTAGATAAAATATGCATCCACATTCATCAATTGATCAAACCACTGTAGTAAGGAACAGCACAGTTCCTCACAGCGCCAGTGACCCACTTTGTATTCTGACCTCAAGTGCTGTCTGTGCGGAGCTTGCACGTTCTCCCTGTGAATGCTGGAGTTTCCTACCGGATCCCAAATATGGGCGGATGTATGTTCATTTGCCTCTCTAAAGGTGCAGGGAGTGGATGGGAAAGTGGGACAACAGAACCAGGTTTCACTTTTTGTTTATTGTCACATGTGCCGAGGTACAGTGAAAAGCTTTTGTTCCGTGCTAACCAGTCAGCGGAAAGACGATACACGATTACTATCGGGCCTTTCACAGTGTACAGATACATGACATGGGAATAACGTTTAGTGCAAGGTAAAGCCAGTAATGTCCGATCAAACAATCAGGTAGATAGGATCACCAATGAGGTATGTAGTAGTTCAGGACTGCTCGCTAGTTGCAGTCGGGTGGTTCAGTTGCCAGATAACAGCAGTATGAACAGGTGATCAATGGTCAACATGGACTTGAGGGCCCGTTTCTGTCAATCAATTATAATGACAAATGCTGACACCTCACTTCCTTATTCTGCACTCAGCCATCCTTTGTTTGTCCTCCATGTTTCAAATATCATTTGTACACCTTGACAGCTGACTGACAAACCCCTTATTCATTTATCTCCATTAACCTTATTCTTCAGCACTTTTTCACGTCTGTATCAGCGGTATAGATAGATGTGCAGGAATGAACTGCAGATGCTGGTTTGTACCAAAGATAGACACAACATGCTGGAGTAAGCCAGTGAAAGGTCTCAACCTGAAGGGTCACCGATTCCTTTTCTCCAGAGATGCTGCCTGACCCGCTGAGTTACTCCAGCATTTTGTATCTATGTTACCTGTTTTGATGTTCCTAAGATCATAAGTGATAGTACAATTCGGCCCATCAAGTCTACTCCACCATTCAATCATGGTTGATCTGTCTCTCCCTCCTAACCCCATTCTCCTGCCTTCTCCCCATAACCTCTGACACCTGTACTAATCAAGAATCTCTGCCTTAAATATATCCACTGATTTGGCCTCCACAACTTTCTGTGGCAAAGAATTCCACAGATTCACCATCCTCTAACTAAATGGGGAGAAAGCAGGAACGGGGTACTGATTTTGGATGAGCAGTCATGACCATATTGAATGGCAGTGCTGGCTCGGAGGACCGAATGGCCTACTCCTGCACCTATTTTCTCCAGAACCAGCACATCCTTCCTCAGAAATGGTGCCCAAAATTGCTCATAATATTCCAAATGCGGCCTGACCATATAGAGCCTCAACCCTGTAGACAACTTCATATCAGCAATCGTTCACTCCAGTATTCCCTTGCCTTTTGCTTGCAAAGTTCTGTTGTATCTGTACACTGTAAATGGCTCGATGGTAATCATGTATTGTCTGTCCGCCGACTGGATAGCAGGCAACAAAAGCTTTTCACTGTACCTTGGTACACGTGACAGTAAACTAAATAAACTAAACTGTAATCTCAATCCATGAACCACCACCTGCAGAAGTGGCCCGACCCGTGCTCTGCAGAGATGCTGCCTGGCCCGCTGTGTTACTCCAGCACTTTGTGTCTTTTTTATGGCAACATGCATCTGCTGTTCCTTGTTTCGACCACCTCTTGCAGATTGCTTGCATTTAAACTGAGCTGAGAGTGTGGCTGTTTTCATATAAGTCTAATTTTAATGAGCATAAGAACATCTAATTTCACATAAATGTAATTTTAGTTAGTTATAAAAACATGGAAGCTCCAGACACAGCCTATGATTAATCCTGACCTTCAGTGTTATCTGTTTGGATGTTGCACATTCTCTCTGTGAACCTGTGAACATTCTCTGGATTCTCCCTTTCACTCCCACTTCTCAAGGACGTGCAGCTTGAGAGAGTTAATTGTCCCCTGTAACTCGAGCCCTGATGTGTGGGCGAGTTGTGGCGCCTGGGAAAAGTCACTAGGAACATGGGGAGAATTTGGTGGCACGGTGGCGCAGCGGGTAGAGCTGCTGCCTTACGGAGCCAGAGAGCCGGGGTTCGATCCTGACTACGGGTGCTGTCTGCACAGAGTTTGTAAGCTCTCACCATGACTGTGTGGGTTTTGTCCGGGTGCTCCGGTTTCCTCCCACACTACAAAGATGGCAGGGTTGTGCATTCATCAGCTTTTGTAAATTGTCCCTAGCATGCAGGATAGAACTATGATGACACGCTGGTCAACCTGAGGAGCACCTTCAGCAACAGACTGGTTCCACCAAGATGTAGCACAGAACGCCACAGGAGATCCTTCTTCCCTGTGGCTATCAAACTGTACAACTCCTCCCCTTCTGCCGTGGGGTAGTCTGAGACTGACTCCCCCCACCCCCCAAATCTTTTCACGTCTCCAATCCTTTCCACTTGTTACTTTAATTTCATGTATCGTGTACCTTATGTTTTATGACTGTTGGCAGATCGGTTTCCTTCCTGGGATAAATAAAGTTATATCGTGGCGTAGTGTATGGGTGATCACTGGTCGGCACAGAGTCTGTGAGCTGAGGGGCCTGTTTCCACACTGTATCTCTAAACTGAAATAAATTCAAATAATATGGGGAGGAAAGAACTGCAGATGCTGGTTTACTCCGAAGATAGATACAATAATGCTGGAGTAACAGCGGGACAGGCAGCATCTCTGGAGAGAAGGAATGGGTGACGTTGTGGGTCGAGTCCCTTTGTGTACATAGTTAGCAAGGATTCGGTGATCTGAAGAGCCTGTGTCTGTGCTGTAGTGCTCCACAACAAGAAACCTGGATCTGTTATAAAATTGAAGCAAGAAAAAAATATTGTTCAATAAATGTTTTCTTCATGTAGAGAGCAAATTCCTTTCTGAATCTGAATTGCTTTACCTCAGCTTGGAACTTGTTCAAACCATCCTTGGGTGAAAGGAGGGAGTATTGTCTCTATTGTTGACCTATCTCCAGCGGCGCCTGAAAGAAATGTACAAGGACACCAGACAAGCAAGATAGACACAAAATGCTGGAGTAACTCAGTGGGTCAGGCAGCATCTCTGGAGAAAAGGAATGGGTGACATTTCAGGTCGAGTTCCTTCTTCAGACTGAGAGGCAGGGGAAAGCGGAATGAGAGATACAGACCGTACTTAGGATAAATTAATAGAAGATATGAATAACTCTTTAACAGAGGGAATTTCTTCAAAGTAGGCATACCTTGAGCAGATAAAATGTAGAGATGAACTGCAGATACATATCTTCCATTCATTTGTCCTGAATATCGACCATGTCTCCCGTTCCCCCGATTCTCAGTCTAAGAAGGGACTCGACCCGAAAGGTCACCTATTCACTTTCTCCAGAAATGCTGCCTGACTGGCTGAGTTACTCCAGCACTTTGAGTCTGTCTTTGGTTTAAACCAGCATCTGCAGTTCCTTCCTACACACCAGATAAAGAAGGGTCAACACACACCTTCTCTCCAGAGATGCTGCCTGGCCCGCTGAGTTACTCCAGCACTTTGTGTCAACTTTCGATTTAAACCAGCATCTGCAGTTCTTGCCTACAATCGCAGCTCGCTGTGATCTATTGCCAAGGGCCCTGCTTCCCAAACCCTCTCTCCAGCCCCACTTCAGATTCAGATTCAGATTCAACTTTAATTGTCATTGTCCGTGTACGGTACAGAGACAACGAAATGCATTTAGCATCTCCCTGGAAGAGCGACATAGCATATGATTTGAATAAATATTTACATTAGCATATATACAGACATAGTGTTTTTCCTGTGGGAGGAGTGTCCGGGGGGGGGGGGGGTGATTGGCAGTCACCGAGGTACGTTGTTGAGTAGAGTGACAGCCGCCGGGAAGAAGCTGTTCCTGGACCTGCTGGTCCGGCAACGGAGAGACCTGTAGCGCCTCCCGGATGGTAGGGGGGTAAACAGTCCATGGTTGGGGTGAGAGCAGTCCTTGGCGATGCTGAGCGCCCTCCGCAGACAACGCTTGCTTTGGACAGACTCAATGGAGGGGAGCGAGGAACCGGTGATGCGTTGGGCAATTTTCACCACCCTCTGCAATGCCTTCCGGTCGGAGACAGAGCAGTTGCCACACCATACTGTGATGCAGTTGGTAAGGATGCTCTCGATGGTGCAGCGGTAGAAGTTCACCAGGATCTGAGGAGACAGATGGACCTTCTTCAGTCTCCTCAGGAAGGAGAGACGCTGGTGAGCCTTCTTGATCAGAGTTGAGGTATTGTGGGTCCAAGAGAGGTCATCGGAGATGTTAACACCCAGGAACCTGAAGCTAGAAACACGTTCCACCTACGTCCCGTTAATGTGGATGGGGGTGTGCGTGCCGCCCCTGGACTTCCTGAAGTCTACAATGAGCTCCTTGGTCTTCTTGGAGTTTAGGGCCAGGTTGTTGTCAGCGCACCATGCTGCTAAGTGCTGGACCTCCTCCCTGTAGGCCGACTCATCGTTGTTGCTGATGAGGCCAATCACCGTTGTATCATCTGCATACTTGATGATGGTGTTAGTACCATGTACAGGTGTGCAGTCATAGGTGAAGAGGGAGTAGAGGAGGGGGCTCAGCACACAGCCCTGTTCAGGGTGAGGGTGAGGGTTGAAGAGGTGTGCTTGTCTAACCTAACAGACTGTGGTCTGTTGGTTAGAAAGTCCAGTATCCAGTTGCAGAGGGAGGGATCGATGCCCAGGTTACCGAGTTTGGTGATCAGTTTAGACCAACGACCAGCCTAAATCAAGTCAGCTGCAATTTAGAAAAAAAACTGCAGAGTATATTAATCTGCAATTGTAACTAACATTTCATGCTAACTAAAATTAGACTTTTATGAGAAAACATCAGATTAACGTCGAAATAAAACTGAAATTCTGCACATTCGAAAAGCCCAAATATTTGATGAATGTTCTTAACAATAGCATTGCGAGGTTTAGTTATTGCTTGAGGGGCAGCAATGCTAATTGCACTTTACCTCAGTAAAGCATTTGCAGTGTTTTCAGGAGCTGAGTTTAGTTTAGAGATACAGCATGGAAACAGGCCCTTCGGCCCACCGAGTCTGTGCCGAACGCGTGGGTTTTCTCTGGGTGCTCTGGTTTTGGACCACACACCAAAGACGTGCAGGTTTGTAGGTTAATTGTCTTCTGTAAATTGTCCCTGGTGGGTAGTATAGTGTTAGTGCATGAGTTATCGTTGGTTGGTGCGGACGCGCTGGGCCGAAGGGCCTGTTTCCATGCTGTATCTCTACAACTAGAGAGTATAAACTAAAACTACTTTACAGTGGACCCCGTTGCAGATTGATCAAGTACATTTGACACAGTAAAGCATGAACGGAGAGATAAGTATCATGAGCAGGTAAAAGAGATTTGTTTGTCTGGGGATCTTATAGAAACGTACAAAATTCTTAAGGGGTTGGACAGGCTAGATGCAAGAAGATTGTTCCCGATGTTGGGGAAGTCCAGGACCAGGGGTCACAGCTTAAGGATAGAGGGGAAATCCTTTAGGACCGAGATGAGAAAAACATTTTTCACACAGAGAGTGGTGAATCTGTGGAATTCTCTGCCACAGAAGGTAGTTGAGGCCAGTTCATTGGCTATATTTAAGAGGGAGTTAGATGTGGCCCTTGTGGCTAAAGGGATCAGGGGGTATGGAGAGGTACGGGATACTGAGTTGGATGATCAGCCATGATCATATTGAATGGCGGTGCAGGCTCGAAGGTCCGAATGGCCTACTCCTGCACCTTTTTTCTATGTTTCTATGTTTTAATCTGGCATCATGTTCGACACGGACATTGGGGGCCTGGATAACTAATCAGAAATGTGGGTGCTTTGGGACAGAAGCATTTCTCTGTGAAAGGAGCTGCTGATGACCTCATTTTGCAAGCTGCAGGACCAGGCTCCACAATGTCTGGAGTTTTGCAGGATTTGGAGGATGTTTCTGCACCTGTAACCTTTTTGTCGACACTCTGTCCGGGGTGTGAAGTGCGTGCTTTTTTGTTATTTTGCAGAGCAAGGACGCTGAATGCACACGTATGATTGTTTTAGGTTCTTAGTTTCTACTTCATTTCAGTGTCGTATACCGACTACGGGCGCTGTCTGTGCGGAGTTTGCACGTTCTCCCCATAACTGCGTGGGTTTTCTCCGAGACCTTCGGTTTCCCCCCACACTCCAAACACGTACAGGTTTGTGGGTTAACTGGCTTGGTATAAATATAAAAATTGTCTATAGTGTGTGTGTGTGTGTGTGTGTAGGGGAGTGTTAATGTGCGGGGATCGCCGGTCGGCATGGACCGAGGGGCCTGTTTTCACGCTGGATCTCTAATCTAAACAAAATATCGGGTGCAGATATTGGCTAACAAGAAGAAACGGATTGTTTTTGAACCAGTGAGAACTGTGTCACTTTTAGTACAAAGCATTCTTTCAGTGGAATCCCGTCTGCTTCTAATCCTGTCTCTCTCGTGGACTTCATCTCACATTCCACCACAAATGCTTTATCTCCGTCGTCCATCAATTCTGTGTTCCATTGTCGTTCTACATTCTGAGATATTAATTTCATGTTTCAATAATGCAATACCTATCATAGTACTATGCTGGAGTCAAGCCTTTGGCTGAGTCTGTTTATATACTGTTATCCATTGCTCCTCCAAGCTAGAGTTGCCTGAACTCGCATTTCATTTCTGGACCCTGTCCTACTTATTGAGATGTCAGGTTTTAATACATCACTTCTGTAATGTGGTGCTTCTTCTGAAACCTCCCCCTCATTGCAACGAGTTGCGTACGCAGCCCAGACTATCACGCAAACCATCTTCCCTTCCATTAATCTCTTCTACACTGCAGGCTGCATTGGCAAGGCCACCAGCATAATCAAGGACCGGTCTCACCCAGGACACTCCTTCTCCCCTCTCCCATCAGGCAGATGTTACAGATGTTTCAAAACGCACACCTCCAGGTTCAGGGACAGTTTCCTGTCAGCCGTTATCAGGCAACTGAACCATCCTATTACCAACTGGAGAGTGGTCCTGACCCACCATCAACCTACTTGGACACATTGGAGGGGTGGCGTGGTGGTGCAATGGCAGAGTTGCTGCCTTTGAGCACCAGAGAACCGGGTTCAATCCTGACTACGGGTGCTGTCTGTACGGAGTTTGCACGCTCTCCCTGTGACGGCGTGCGAGCTCCGGTTGACTCCCACACTTCAAAGACGTACAGGTTTGTAGGTTAATTGGCTTCAGTAAAAATTATAAATTGTCCCAAGTGTGCAAGATAGTACTAGTGTGCCGGGTTTGCGCAGATTCAGTGGGTCAAAGGGCCTGTATCTCTACAACAACAAAATCATTCTACCCCGGTACATGTGACAAAGTAAACTAAACTGATTAGCCAGAGATCTCAACCATCTCAATCCATTCTCGTGTTGTCATCTCCAGAGTTAAAAATCTTTCCAGTGTTATACCACAGGACCTGTTCTCCTTATTGAATGAACTTCTCAACCTGGCATCTCCCATTCCATCCGCCCCCAAGTCTGCTCATTCAAGTATTTAGAACAGAGAACACAACAGCCCAGGAACAAGCCCTTCGGCCCACTATGTCTGTGCTGGTCATAATGCCAATGTGAACTAATCTCAGAGATAGACACAAAAAGCTGGAGTAACTCAGCGGGTCGGACAACATCTCTGGGGGAAAAGGAATGGGTGATGTTTCGGGTCGAGACCCTTCTTCAGTCTGCCAGTCAGTGGAAGGGGAAACGAGAGATATAGAACAAATGAATGATAGATATTCAAAGGTGACAATGATAAAGAAAACAGGCCATTGTTAGCTGTGACCTAGGTGAAAACTAGTTATAGACAATGAAACTCACCAGGACAACATTGAAGCTGGTACAATGACTGAGTTGGGGGATGGACAGAGGGAGAGGGGATAACTAATTTCAGTTGCCTATTCCTGATCCCTCCATTCCCAGCATATCCATGTGCCTCTGAAAGCCTCTACCTTTGTTACCTGGCCAAATATACTCAACTCTTTAAATCTGCTCAAACTCAAAGGCCTGAAGGCAGATCAGTTTATTTGCAAAGTGACATTAAACAAATATAGACAACTGTACAGAGAAAGATTTATTTAAAATTGCTAATTAGTAAAATAATTTAATCTGATAAATGGGTTATTCAAACGATGAACTCTCGTCTCACAGTCAAATTTTATTTTCTAAAGTAAACCGGCACGGTGGCGCAGCGGTACAGCTTTTACAGCTTCGGAGACTCTGGTTCGATCCTGACTACGGGTGCTGTCTGCACGGAGTTTGTACGTTCTCCCCGTGACCCGCGTGGGTTTTCCCCGTGATCTTCGGTTTCCTCCCACACTCCAAAGACGTACAGGTTTGTAGGTTAATTGGCTTGGTGTAAACGTAAATAAAATTGTCCCGAGTGTGCAGGACGGTACTAGTGTGCAGGGTCAGCGCGGACTCGGTGGGCCGAAGGGCCTGTTTCCGCGCTGTATCTCTACAATAAAGAACTATCTTCTCTGAGATAGTTTGTAGGTTAATTAGCTTGGTAAACAATAGACAATAGGTGCAGGAGTAGGCCATTCGGCCCTTCGAGCCAGCACCGCCTTTCAATGTAATCATGGCTGATCATCCCCAATCCATACCCCGTTCCTGCCTTCCTCCCATATCCCCTGACTCTGTTATTTTTAAGAGCCCTATCTAGCTCTCTCTTGAAAGCATCCAGAGAACCTTCCTCCACCGCCCTCTGAGGCAGAGAATTCCACAGACTCACCACTCTTGGTGAGAAAAAGTGTTTCCACGTCTCTGTTCTAAATGGCTTACTCCTTATTCTTAAACTGTGGCCCCTGGTTGTGGACTCCCCCAACATCGGGAACATGTTTCCTGCCTCTAGCGTGTCCAAACCCTTAACAATCTTGGTATAACTGTGAATTGTCCCTAGTGTGTGTAGGATAGTGTTAGTGTGCGGGGATTGCTGCCTGGCGCGGACTCGGTGGGCCGAAGGGCCTGTTTCCGCACTGTACCTCTAAACTAAACTGAACGAAAATCAACACATGATGTAATAGCTGCCTGACCCGCTGAGTTACTCTAGCATTTTGTGTCTATCTTCGGTGTAACCCAGCATCTGCAGTTCCTTTCTACACATTTTTGATTTTTGGTTTTCTTTCAACATATCAAAGCCAGCCCATGTTGTGTCTCAATCTCAAGGTTGCCCCATTATCGGCACCAGTATCTGTCGTGTTAGCTTCAATTTTGCATCTGTTGGAGTTGAATAATAAAATTAATTCCAATAAGATTTCACCTTCAAACATTTACAAACCTTGCATTTATATATTACGGCTTAATTTCCTTCTGAAATAAATCATTTTTCTATACGACAGGCACGCACTGACAATAGGTTAATATTTTCCCATACATTTGGGTTAGATCAAGTGTAAATTCTGAAAGAGCTTTTTATTCATTCTGAAAGAGGTAAAACAAGGAACTGTAAATGCTGGTTTACACAAGGAAGACACAGGGAAGGCACAAGAAGGCGGCATGGTGGCGCAGCGGTAGAGTTGCTGCCTCACAGCGTCAGAGACCCCAGTTCGATCCTGACCACCGGTGCTGTCTGTGCGGAGTTTGCACGTTCTCACTGTGACCGCGTGGGTTATCTCCGGGTGCTCCGTATTCCTCCCACACTCCAAAGACGTGTAGGTTTGCAGGTTTATCGGCTTCTGTAAATTGACCATAGTGCTGGTGTACGGGGTGATTGTTGGTCGGTGTGGGCTGAAGGGCTTGTTTCCACACTGTATCTCTAAACTAAACTAAACTAAACTAAAAGGAGACAAAGTGCTGGAGTAACTCACCGGGTCAGGCAGCATCTCTGGAGAACATGGATAGGTGATATTTCGGGTGGAGCTGCCTCTTCAGACTGGAAGCCTCGTGGACCCAAGATGGCGGCACTGCGAGCTGTTAAGGAAACACACATGGATGTGATTGCGAGTCCAGGTTAAAACATGGTTGTAGAGCCGGAAAGCAGCAGGAATCACAGAGGGGAGCAGTGAGAGAGGGTCTCACAGAACGCCCATCGAAGAGAGGAGGAAAACATCTTCAAAGTAGGCGTACCTTGAGGAGATTTTGTAATGGAGCAGTCAAAATGGTCTCCAAACTTGAGGGACATTCTTGCTATTGAGGGAGTGCAGCATAGGTTCACGAGGTTAATTCCCGGGATGGCAGGGCTGTCATATGTTGATAGATTGGAGCGGCTGGGCTTGTATACTCTCGAATTTAGGATTAGAGCGGATCTTATTGAAACATATAAGATTATTAAGGGTTTGGACACGCTAGAGGCAGGAAACATGTTCCCAATGTTGGGGGTGTCCAGAACCAAGGGCCATAGTTTAAGAATAAGTGGTAAGCCATTGAGAACAGAGACGAGGAAAAACATTTCACATAGAGAGTTGTGAGTCTGTGGAATTCGTTGCCTCGGAGGGCAGTGGAGGCTGGTTCTCTGGATGCTTTCAAGAGAGAGTTAGATAGAGCTCTTATGGATAGCGGAGTTAAGGGATATGGAGAGATGGCAGGAACGGTGTACTGATTGTGGATGATCAGCCATGATCACATTGAATGGCGGTGCTGGCTCAAAAGGCCGAATGGCCTATTCCTGCACCTATTGTCCATTGGCTAAAATGTAGAAAGAAAGAACTGCAGATGCTGGTTAATACACAGAAGGACACAGAGTGCTGGAGGAACTCAGCAGGTCAGGCAGCATCTCTGGAGAACATTGATGGTAGACGTTTCAGGTCGACACCCTTCTTCACCTTCACATTTCGGCTCGATGCCCGAGACGTCACCTATCCATGATCTTGGGAGATGCTACTTTAGGGACTGTCCCACTTTCACAACCTAATTCACGACCTTTTTTACTCGTGGACATTTTTCATCAGACTAGAAAAACGCCCCGACCTACTTGATGCCACGAGTACCTACGACTGACATCACGACCTACCTACGGTCTCCTGACGACCTATCTACAACCTCGTGACGACCATGCTGCGAGTACGAGTCAAGGGCAAACTCAGCAGAGGTCGTGAATTAGGTCGTGAAAGTGGGACAGGCCCTTTAACCTGTTGAGTTACTCCAGTACTTTGTGTCCTATTCTGAATGAGGTAATCATTAAATCGTCTGCTTTAAAATAAACCACCATGGTTTAAAGTTAATGAGCCATGCTTCCATTAAATAGCTGTGTAATTTCCCCAGGTAGAAGGATCTGTACCACCGTGTGTGAATATGAAACCATCCGTCACTCCCTCTACACTTCACGCTTCCTCAGAAAAGCAGCCAATACAATTAAAGACTTGTATAGGAGGGAACTGCAGATGTGGGTTTAGACACAAAATGCAGGAGTAACTCGGCGGGACAGGCAGTCGGTATGGTTGAGAACTTCTTCAAAGAAGGCTTACCTTGAGGAGATTTCGCAGTGGAGCAGATGAAATGCGTAGGAAGGAAATGAAGAGTCGAGACCCTTCTTCGGACCCAAAACGTCTATAATCAAAGACTTGTCCCACCCCGGTCATTCCTTCTTCTCCCTTCTCCTGTCCAGCAGATGGTACAGAAGCTTAAAAGCGTGCACCACCAGGCTCAGTAACAGCTTCTTCCCCTCTGTTATCGGGCTTCTGAACGGTCCTTGCATAAGCTGGGGTACTGTCTGATTCACGTCTACCCAGTGGTGGACATTGGACTTTATCTCTGGAACTGATGCGCTACAATGTTCAAGTTCAAGTGAGTCTATTGTCATGTGTCCCTGATAGGACAATGAAATTCTTGCTTTGCTTCAGCACAACAGAACATAGTAGACATTTACTACAAAACAGATCAGTGTGTCAATATACCATAATATAAATATATACACACATGAATAAATAAACTGATAAAGTGCAAATAACAGATAATGGGTTATTAATAATCAGAGTTTTGTCTGAGCCAGGTTTAATAGCCTGATGGCTGTGGGAAGGTAGTTATTCCTGAACCTGGTTGTTGCAGTCTTCAGGCTCCTGTACCTTCTACCTGAAGGTAGCAGGGAGATGAGTGTGTGGCCAGGATGGTGTGGGTCTTTGATGATACTGCTGAGAACTATATATTCTGCACTCTGTATCTTCCCTTTTGTACCATTGTATGTAGCACGTTAGTACCTGCACTGATGTAAAGCACTTTGGCCAACGAGAGTTGTTTTTAAATGTGCTATAGAAATAAAATTGACTTGACTTGACTCTATCTGTTGTATCTGAGTTTCAAAGCTGCCCGAGTGAAATATGAGCAGCTGTTCCTCCAATTTGCATTTAGCCGCACTCTGACAATGGAGGAGACCTAAGACAGAGAGGCCATTGTGGGAATGGGATGGAGAATTAAAGTGTTTAGCAACCAGGAACTCGGGACCAGTTTTACTCCGTGTGACGGTGGAGCTGACAGTACTAAGCCTGTTCCAGAATTGCTGCGTCAGAAGCGGGCACTTTTTGACATTTTCTTCAGTTGCATATGAAAATTTGATATTTGCATCGGGAGCCCACACAAAATAAACAGTTATTGCTTCAGCAGAGTGCTCTGATGGAGACCAGAATATTTCTTCACAGATGACCTTACCACTGTTTCCAAATGAGCACTTGTGAAATTTTCCCTGTTATATCCCTCACAATTTTCGGTTAGTTTAGTTTATTACTGTCACGTGTACCGAGGTACAGTGAAAAGCTTTTCTTGCGTGCTAACCAGTCAGCAGAAAGACAACATATGATTACAATCGGGCCATCCACAGTGCACAGATGCATGACAAAAGGAATGACGTTTAGTGCAACATAAAGAGCAGGAAAGTCCAATTAAAGATGGCCTGAGGGTCTCCAGTGAGGTAGATGATAGCTTAGGTCCAATCTCTAGTTGGTGAAAGGATGGTTCAGTTGCCTGATAACAGCTTGGAAGAAACTGACCCTGAATCTGGAGGGGTGCGTTTTCAAACTTTTGTACCTCTTGCCTGATGGAAGAGGGGAGGTGGGAATGACCGGGGTGAGACTGGTCCTTGATTATGCTGGTGGCCTTGCCGAGGCAGCGTGAATTGTAGATGCAGTCAACTGAAATATTTGTAAGGTTAGAGGAATTAAAGGGGAAATTATTGGTGGTGTTGCTGCCTTATAGCGCCAGAGACCCGGGTTTGATCCTGGCTACGGATGCTGTCTGTACGGAGTTTGTACCTTCTCACCATGAACCGTGTGGGTTTTTCTCCGAGAGTTCGAGTTTCCTCCCACACTCCAAAGACGTACAGGTTTGTAGGTTAATTGGCTTGCCACAATTATAAATTATCCCTACTGTGTGTAAGTGTGCGGGGATCGCTGGTCGGCACAGACTCGGCGGGCCGAAGGGTCTGTTGTTCCACGCTGTATCTCTAAACTAAACTGACCTGCAATTACAACACTTAAATTACATTTGGATCATTATAAAAACGGTATCTTCCCGATTCCCTGCCACCCGCTACTTCAATTAAACACCTCCTTGAAAGCTCATAATTTCCTTCTCTGTAGGATTAAAGGATTCTTGAGGGATTGGACAGGCTAGATGCAGGAAAAAAAATCCCAATGTTGGGGAAGCCCAGAACCAGGGGTCACAGTATATGTATAAGGAGGAGGCCATTTAGGACTGAGATGAGGAAATTTTTTTCACCCAGAGAGTTGTGAATCTGTGGAATTCTCTGCCACAGAAGGTGATGGAGGCCAATCACTGGATGATTTCAAGAGAGAGTTAGATATAGCTCTTAGGGCTGAGGGAATCAAGGGATATGGGGAAAAAGCAGAGGTACTGATTTGGGATGATCAGCCATGAGCATATTGAATGGCGGTGCTGGCTCGAAGGGCCAAATGGCCGACTCCTGCACCTATTTCTATGTTTCTTTAGAGGTCAAGGGATTGTGAGAACACAGCCAATCTGGATTGAGGATTGACACAGTTTCTGGGGCCTCGTTGATGTCGCAAGGTTTGGTTTGTCATTACACAGCATAATGTTGGTTAAATCGAAGGTAGTGTGGCGGTTCCTGGGAAGTAGGCTACTCGCTGGCTTACCCCCCTCGGCACTTAATGGACTGGTCCGGGGGCGGGTCCCAGCCACGAGTATAAGAGGAGTGGTAGTTGGTCTTCAGTCTCCCACTGAAGCAGAGAGTAGTGTGCTGTACTAATTAAAGCCTTTACCGAATTCACCTGGCTCCTCGCCTTCATTCCAGGCTTTCCATGCACCCGCTACACTGGTGACCCTCGGTTTGTGGACTGACAATTCACTCAGCCACGGCTTGTGGAATCACAGTTCACTCACTCACAGCTTGTGAACTCACAGTTCACTCACTCACGGCTTGTGGACTCACAGTTCACTCAGCCACGGCTTGAGGACTCACAGTTCGCTCAGCCACGGCTTGTGGAATCACAGTTCACTCACTCACAGCTTGTGAACTCACAGTTCACTTGCTCACGGCTTGTGGACTCACAGTTCACCCACTCATGGCTTGTGGAGCTCTGGACTCAGGCTCGACTTACGGACTCAGCACGACTTACGGACTCAGCGTGACTTCCGGACTCAGCAGGGCTTGAGGACTCAGTTCTGGACTCAACTCTCACTCACAGCATCCGGGCTGACTGACACACCCCGACATCTGGACTCACGCCCAGCCTCCGGGGCTTTATTCTCCTTGCCCCCGGAAGGGGCGTTATCTTCGTGATGATGACAGGCGAGAAGACCAATCTGCTGATCTCACGATTATTTAAACCTTCATAACTTTTCTAATATTCCACCGATCGGAACAAAACTTGGTGTGCTTGGAGCAAAGGAGAACGGTGAGTAAGGTGGCGGGAAAATCCTACCGATATAGGGTACCGTTTTTTGTGCAAATTTAAAAACAACGCAGACCGGAAGTGGTCAAGATGAGAGTTTTAGTAATAGTATAGATAGACAGACAGACAGCATGCATCAGTGTGCTGGGTCCAGGAAAGATCTTCGGAAATATGCACGCCCAGGAATATGAAGTTTTTGACTCTCTCCAACATCGTCCCGTTGATATAAACAGGATTGTGGGTCCTCATCCTTCCTCTTCCAAAGTCCACAATCAGTTCCTTGGCTCAGCCCTGCAGGACTTTATAGTATGGTGTGAAAAGTCTTGTCTTGAGCTAAATATAAGCAAAACCAAGGACATGATTGTGACCTTTCCCCCCCAACAGAGACAGATGGCTGAGGCAGCCACCACTATCATCCAGCAGGAGCCAGTGGAGATAGTGGAGGTATACAAATACCTGGGAACAGCCTTCGACAACCTGCTAAGGTTTTCCTCTAACACATGAGGAAATCCATAAAAAGTGCCATCAGAGACAGTACCTACTCAGGAAGCTGAAGTCATTTGGGATTAACAAAGACATTCTCACCACATTCTACTACGCATTCATTGAAAATGTAATAACCTTCTCTTTCACTAGCTGGTTCCACTCCATCACCCTGCAAAACAGAAACCGCCTGTTGAATGTCGTCAAGGTCTGCTTTAAAAATCATAGAGCAGCCCGTCCGAACTCTCACTGCCCTATGCGGCCAACAGTCTGTAAAGTTAACACGCAGGATTCTTCACGACCCCTCTCACATCCTGTTTCCTGAGTTTGAGTGGCTCCCCTCAGGACGCAGACTCCGCTGTCCGGGTTGCCGGACACAGAGGAGGAAGGCAACCTTCATCCCCAGGGCTGTCCAGCTTCTTAATGCTGATCACTGACTCATGAACATGTGAAATGAAATAACCTTTTATATGCACTTTTTAATTGAAGCACTAAGGAAGCACTTTAAAACTATTACTATGTGTTGAATGTTGATGTGCGGTGTGTGTTGTGTGATTGTGCAGTGTGTCTGTGACATGCGTGTGTTGTGTGATTGTGCAGTGTGTCTGTGACATGCGTGTGTTGGTTGCTTGTGCAGTATGCGTGCTGCTTATGTTTGTTGATTGTGTCCTTTTTTTTATATATATAAAAAGCTATTGTAATGCGCCTTTTTAAATTGCCCCTCAGGGACGAATAAAGTGCTTTGAATTGAATTGAATTGAATTGAATTGGTTAAGGGGAGAAGGCAAGAAAATGGGATTAGGAGGCAGAGATCAGCCATGATTGAATGGCAGAGTAGACTCGAAGGGCTGAATGGCCTAATTCTTCTCCTATAACTTGTGGACTGCAGATGCTGGTTTAAACCGAAGATAGACACAAAGTGCTGGGGTAACTCAGCGGGACAGGCAGCATCTTTGGAGAGGAGGAATGGGTGACGTTTTGGGTGGAGACCCTTCTTCAGACATGAACGTCACCCATTTCTTCTCTCCAGAGATGCTGCCTGTCCCGCTGAGTTACCCCAGCACTTTGTGTCTATCTCTACTAGGTTGTAAGCTGCCCAAGCATTCCAGCTCTGTGGCCACCTTGTTCTCCAGAATCAACATCTCGTATTACGTCTGGGCACGTGCCAGCCCTCAGTACTCACCAGTGGTGAATTCAACAATATCTGAAAACCAAACTTTCCAGCTGGAATTAGCTTAGCCATTTAGGCCGCATTCTACTAATTTTTTAAAACCCAACATCAGGTTTAACTCTGCAATTTAGACTCGACGGTGAGTTTAAATCCCTGATATTTAGACTAAAGTCTAAAGTTGTCTTTCTACTAATCGCCAAAGCTTAGACTGACCTTAGACTAGAGTCTAACTTGCGGCACAATGCACAATACAATTTATTTGTCACTTGAACCTCATAGAGGCTCAAATGAAATGTTGTTTCTGCAGTCATACACACATGAAAAAAAGACCCACGACACAACACAATTTACACAGACATCCATCACAGCGCATCTCCTCCTCGCTGTGATGGAAGGCAAAAAAACTAATCTCTCCCCTGCACTCCTCATTCCCCTCCCGATGTCAGAGTCAAAGCCCCCGGCGGGCGATGGCAATTGTCCCGTGGCCATTAATGCCGTGCCAGGTGATGCAAGGCCCTGCTCCGGGTCTTGTTGTTGGAGCCCCCGGAGGGCGCTAGCAAAGTCCCGCAGCCGTTGAAGCCGCGCCGGGCGATGATGTAAGGCCCCGCTCCAGGTACTCTTCGACCCCGCGACACGGGCGGGTGAAGTCGCCGTTGCGGAAGCCCCGAAAAGCGGTCTCCCACCAGGGACCCACGGGCTCCCGGTGTCACTATCCACTGTCCACCGGACCTGCGGTAAGCCTCCGAATCCCCGGGGTCGGGTTGCAGCAGCGCGCCACCACTGCTCCACATGTTAGTTAGACTCTAGCAGGGGACAGGTTAAAGGAAGGTTCTACGGAGAAAAAAAATGGCCGACGAGCAGAACGAAGCACCGCGGAGAGCAGAACGATTTGATGAGATCAAAAGGATTGCCCAACAAGCTGGGAGACTGGAGAATCATGTCACTGACTGCGCTAATCCTATTTTTAAGTTCGACGATGATGCATTCTTGAAAAGGTATCGTTTCACAAAAGAAAGAGCAACATTCATCATCAATGAGCTGACTCCTGTACTCTCTAGGCGAAGGTCAGAATGGATTTCTGATCTGTAAGAAATCGTGGGGGATCAGATCCCTGATAAGCATACACATGGGTGATGGGTTGGGAGACGGTGGGCCTCCACCCGTTTGCCTCACGCTCTTCTTGTGAGAAGACCACTCTACCTTCGCTTGCAACTTCATTCTCTTCCATTGCTCACGAAGGTCACGAAGAACTCTGCGGCTGCCAAACCGCGACTGGAATTGCGAATAAATCGCATCCCGTGCCTTGTTCTTTTCAATTGTTGCCTGGAAATTGCACCTTTTTTTCTCGATATTTGTAATTTTATCGGCCAGTAACGTCAGGAGAAATTCTTTCACGCTGGCGTCCCAGTTTCCTTTCCGCTGTTTCTTTTTGTCATCCATGTTGAAGTTGTCGTCTGTTCGTGCTTCTGCAATTGCATTGCACATGTGCAGTACAAGCAGACATCGTCACCATGGCGACTAAAATGCGGTCTAACTTTAGACTTAGCTAAAACCAAAGTCAAAAGTTAGACTTGCCTTAGACTTTAGTCTAATTAAACCTCGCTACCAGTATACCAAATTTTTCTTAAACCGAGCGTCGGGTTTAGTTAGACCAAAAGGCAGGTTTAAGGTGAGTTTAAGGAAAGTCTAACTTTGCAGAAACAGGCCCTTCGGCCCACAGAGTCCATGCCGAACAGCGATCACCCCATGTACTAGCACTATCCTACACGCTGGGAACAATTTACAATTAACAGAAGGCAATATCAACCTACAAACCTGTATGTCTTTGGAGTGTTGTGGGGGGGGGGGGGGGGGGGGGGGGGGGGAAACCAGAGCATCCGGAGAATACCCATGCAGGTCACAAGGAGAACGTACAGACTCCGTGCAGGCAGCACCCGTAGTCAGTATCGAGCCTTGGTCTCTGGCGCTGTACGGCAGCAACTCGACTGCTGCGCCACTGTGCCGCTCCTGAATGATGTAAGAGCAGAGAATGGTGAGGGTTTGTGACTCACCCTCCCAGTTCAGTACGACTTAAAGCATAGAGTTCAACAGTACAGAAATGCCTTTGTACAATTCATCTGTACTAACTGTGATGCCCATGTATGCAAATATTATTTGAGTTATGTATGGCTCATATCTTTCTATATCTAAGCCCCTATGCAAATGTCTTTTAAATTGTGTATTTGTACCTGCACCAACGCTTGCCCTGCTTTCTAAATTTTCCCATTCCTATTTTTTTTGTTTTTCAGATTTGCACCGTTTGTTCAGTTTTTTAACTTTTTGCCTTGAGAAAAATGAGACCAAGTAATTTCCTTCAGAACCTATAACAGAGCCTGCCTGTGTTTTGCCCACATCTGTCTAAACCTACCCTATCCATCCACATCTCAATGTTTCTAATTTGCGGAAGGATATTATTGCAGCGTAGGTTCACCAGGTTAATTCCCGGGATGGCGGGACTGACGTATAATGAAAGAATGGGTCCACTGGGCTTATATTCACTGGAATTTAGACGGATGAGAGGGAATCTTATAGAAACATATAAAATTCTTAGAGGATTGGACGGGTAGATGCAGGAAAAATGTTCCCCATGTTGGGTGAGTCCAGAACCAGGAGTCACAGTTTAAGAATAAGGGGTAGGCCATTTAGGACTGAGACGAGGAAAAACTTTTTCACCTAGAGAGTTGTGAATCTGTGGAATTTTCTGCCACAGAAGGTAGTGGAGGCCAATTTATTGGATGTTTTCGAGAGTGGGTTAGATTTCGCTCTTAGGCTAAGGGAATCAAGGGGTATGGGGGGAAAAGCCAGAACGGGGTACTGATTTTGGATGATCAGCCATGATCACATTGAATGATGGTGCTAGCTCGAAGGGCCGAATTACCTATTTTCTATGTTTCCTCTAATTCTTCCTCTGCCATGGATTTGACCGTAGGTGATGGGCTGTCGGCCATGATTGTCTCACTTCTACACTGCTGTGCTCACCTTTTCCTTCACAATGGCCGAGTAGACGATGGGCTGAATGGCCTAATTCTGCTCCTCCAACTTATGAACATGGTGAGAAGGCTGGAGAATGGGGTTGAGAGGGAAAGATAGATTAGTCATAGATAGACACTAAAAGCTGGAGTAACTCAGCGGGTCAGACAGCACCTCTGGAGAGAAGGAATGGGTGATGTTTCGGGTCGGGACCCTTCTTCAGTCTGAGAGTCAGGGGAGGGAAAGGGAAACGAGAGATATAGACAGTAATGTGGGGAGATATAGAACAAATGACTTCAGTTCAGTTTAGTTTATTGTCACGTGCACTGAAGTACAGTGAAAAGCTTTTTGTTTCATGCCAACCAGTTAGCAGAAAGACTATACATGATCACAATCGATCCATTTACAGAGTAAATCCATTTACATTGTAAATAGTTGAAAGGTATTCAAAAAAGAAACAATAATTAAGGAAACAGGTCATTGATTGCTGTGAGCGAAGTGAAAACCAGTACATACAATGAGACTCAAGAAGACGACTTTGAAGCTGGTACGACTTGGGTGGGGGAGGGATGGAGAGAGAGGGAATGTAGGGGTTACTTGGAAGTTAGAAAAACCAATATTCATACCACTGGGTTGTGATTGAATGACGGAGTAAACTTGATGGGCCAAATGGCCTAATTCTGCTCCTGTAACTTATGAACTATGTCTGCAGCTTTGACAACAGCAAAAATGATCTGAATAATTTATTTTTTGAAATATTGTTCAACGTCTCCCATATTCTGTGGCTCTGAGTGCTCTCATAGCAGGTGGGTGCACTGTCTTGAGTCATAGAGTCTTACAATGTGGAAACAGGCCCTTTGGCCCAGCTACATTAGTCCCACCCGCCCGCGTTTGCTCCATATCCCTCCAAACCTCTCCTATCTATGCACCTGTCTAAATGTTCCTTAGATGTTATGTGAGAATTAGGCCATTAGGCCCATCAAGTCTACACCGCCATTCGAACATAGTGGATCTATCTCTCCCTCTCAACTCCACTCTCCTGCCTCCTACCCATAACCTCTTATTCTTCTCGTGTATGGCATTCACAGCCTAAAGTTGTCGGACAACTTGTTCAATTTGATCTTATTTGATTGTGCAGACCAGGTTGATTGCATTCGTCGAAACAGGGCGGACCACGTGAAGGTTGCAATCTCCCATCTCCCATCCCCCCCCCCCCATAACCTCTGACATCCGCACTAATCAAGAATCCATCAATCTCTGCCTTAAGAAAATATCCACTGACTTGGCCTCTCCACAGCCTGCTGTTGGACTAGTCCCAGTCTCAACTACCTCCTCTACCAACAGCTGGTTCCATGCACCCACCACCCTTTGTGTGAGGTGCTGAGATTGTGCACTCCAGCACTTTGTGCCTTCTGTTTGTTTTCTCCCACTCTCTCTTGTGCAAGCCCAGCATCTGCAGTTGCTTGGATCTGGAGACACTGTGCGGGCGGGCGGGCGGGCGCCTGGTCGTGTCGCGGCGCGGGCGGGCACGTTCGGATTTCGGCCGCCGTGCTAAGCGCTGGCCCGGCCGCTTGTGACGTCACAATGGCCGGGGGGAGAGGGGGCGCGGCTACAATGTTACTTTGCAATGTAACAACTCGCCCACTGTTGCAACCCAGCACACATGCAGCAGCGCAGATACCCCCGGCCGTACATGTCACCGGCCCCCTGCCTGCCTGCCTGCCACCGTGTGTGCGACTCCCGACAATTGCTGATCCGTGGCGACAGAGACAACCCAGGTAACGTTCCGCGCTTCACCCTCGTCCTGTTACATGTTTTGTTTTTGTCCACCGCCACCCCCCACCCACCACAGTCAGATTCCCAAACAATTTAATCACGCTCCTATAAACTTGTGAACTAATGAACATTTTGAGCCTTTTGTTTCCTGCTTTAACAAAGCTGAAAGTGATTAGTTTACAATTAGTAGTGTGCGGTGGGGGAGGGAGGGAGATAGGGAGATAGGGAGATTTGTCCCCTTCCCAGCCCCAGTCCGCGTTTGATTTCTTTTAAACTTCTGATTGTTATATTGCTGTAGTCCCACGATAAAAGGTCGCTGCCTCAACATGTTGTAGCAATCTATGTATTCTTTGTGTATTGAAACAATACATGATTTAAATCAGCCTTAAAAAACCCCAAGTGATTGTTTCTGTGTAGACTTGAATTATTTGAAGTAACCGATGGCAGGGATTGTGTTGACTTGTAATCAGTGCATTTGGAACACTGGGACTTTAAAGTACACTTCTTTCTACCTTAGAAAGCCGTGAAAAGGGTTTGTGGGCTTGCAAATGGTGAATATGGATATTTTGTTTAAGAAAGAACTGCAGATGCTGGTAAAATCGAAGGTAGACACAAAATGCTGGAGAAACTCAGCACGTGAGGCAGCATCTATGGAGACAAGGAATTGCTGATGTTTTGGGTCGAGAGATCCTTCCTCAGACTGATGTCAGGGGAAGGGGGTAGGACAAAGAAAGAATGTAGGCGGAGACAGTGGGACTAGTGGGAGAACTGGGATGGGGGGGAGGAGGGGGATGAAGACAAAGAGCAAGGGCTACCTGAAGTCAGAGAAGTCAATGTTCATACCGCTGGGGTTTAAACTAACCAAGCAAAATATGAGGTGCTGTTCCTCCAATTTACACTGGGCCTCACTCTGACAATGGAGGAGACCCAGGACAGAAAGGTCAGAATGGGAGGGGGAGTTGAACTGTTTTGCCACCGGGAGATATGGTAGGTTAAGGTGGACTGAGCGGAGGTGATCAGCAAAATGATCGCCGAGCCTGCCCTTGGTCTCGCCGATGTAGAGCAGTTGACCCCTGGAACAGCGGATGCAGTAGATGAGGTTGGAGGAGGTGCAGGTGAATCTCTGCCTCGCCTGGAGAGACTGTTTGGGTCCTAGGATGGAGTCGAGGGGGGAGGTAAAGGGACAAGTGTTGCATCTCCTGCGGTTGCAGGGGAAAGTACCTGGGGAGGAGGTGGATTGGGTGGGAAGGGACGAGTTGACCAGGGAATTACGGAGGGAACGGTCTCTGCGAAAAGCAGAAAGGGGTGAAGATGGGCGAAAATGTTGGAGGATTATATGTTGTATACGACGGCTGATGTTGTGGAAGGTGAGGACAAGGGGGACTCTGTCCCTGTTACGAGGGGGGGGGGGGGATGAGAGCGGAGCTGTGGGATATCAAGGAGACCCTAGTGAGAGCCTCATCTCTAATGGAAGAGGGGAACCCCTGTTCCCTAAACAGTGAGGACATCTCTGATGCCCTGGTATGAAAAACCTTGTCCTGGGCGCAGATGCGGCGTAGACGGAGGAATTGGGAGAAGGGGATAGTCTTTACAAGAAGAAGTGTGGGAAGAAGTGTAGTCAAGATAGCTATGGGAGTCAGTAGGTTTGTAGTAGATGTCGGTCAATAGTCTGTTTCCTGTGATGGAGACGGTGAGATCTAGAAACGGCAGGGAGATGTCACAGATGGTCAACGTGAATTTGAGTGCATGTAAAAGTTCACTTAAAAAGATAGACAAAGTACAAATTCTTAAGACCATACAAAGCTTTAATTTAATGTCTGACGGGTGTGGACCTAGAGACCCAGAGGCAACAATTTTATATCTGAATATGCCAGCAACACGCACACAGAAATACCAGAAAACCTGGGTTAATATACCTACAGACTTAATACCAATTGCATGAGGTAATGTACCAGAAACCATCAGCCACCTCCAAATATGGAGTTGTTTTTCACTCTTTGCCAAAAGCCAGTCATCCCAATGGCATCCTCTGGCCCCTACTTATCTGATTAATCTCTTCAATTTACATTAATAAAACTTGTAAGAGAGCTGTGAACTGTTCAACTTGCGTTTAAAAAAAAACCTTGTCATGGTTTTTTTCTAAATCACATCATACAATACAATTGTTTTTTTACAACAGGAATCAATTAATAACTAACTCATTCATGCAGGATGGAAATTAGTGGTGAAGTTGATGAAGTCAGTGAGTTCTGCATGGGTGCAGGAGGAAGCACCAATGCAGTCGTCAGTGTAGCGGAGGTAGAGTTTGTGGATAGACAATAGACACTAGTTGCAGGAGTAGGCCATTCGGCCCTTCGAGCCAGCACCGCCATTCAATGTGATCATCGATGATCATCCCCAATCAGTACCCCGTTCCTGCCTTCTCCCCATATCCTCTGACTCCGCTATCTATAAGAGCCCTATCTAGCTCTCTCTTGTAAGTATCCAGATAACCGGCCTCCACCGCCCAATGAGGCAGAGAATTCCACAGACTCACAACTCTCTGTGAGAAAATGTGTTTCTTCGTCTCTGTTCTAAATGGCTTATCCCTTATTCTTAAACTGTGGCCACTGGTTCTGGACTCCCCCAACATCGGGAACATGTTTCCTGCCTCTAGCGTGTCCAAACCCTTAACAATCTTATATGTTTCAATAAGATATCCTCTCATCCTTCTAAACTCCAGAGTGTACAAGGCCAGCCGCTCGATTCTCTCAGCATATGACAGTCCCGCCATCCCGGGAATTTACCTTGTAAACCTATGCTGCACTCCCTCAATAGCAAGAATGTCCTTCCTCAAATTAGGGGACCAAAACTGCACACAATACTCCAGGTGTGGTCTCACTAGGGCTCTGTACAACTGCAGAAGGACCTCTTTGCTCCTATACTCAGTTCCTCTTGTTATGAAGGCTTTCTTCACTGCCACGGATAGGGCCAGTGTATGCCTGGAACAGGGATTGTTCGTGTACCCTACAAAGGCAGGCATAGCTCGGGCCCATGCAAGTGCCCATAGCTACGCCTTGGATCTGGAGGAAGTGAGAGGAATAGAAGGAGAAGTTGTTATGGGCAAGGACCAGAAGAAGAGGTCTACATTGTGGCGGACCCGGAACCCGTTGTGGTAGGGGCGGAGGAGAACAAAGGTGAGGCCTCTGCTGAGGACAGACCATTCCGTATCAGAAAGGGGGAGGTCAGGGGGGATGGTGAACACGCGCAAAGGATGGGGGTTGGGGTCAGAGGAAGGCAGGTGAGTGGAAGGAGGCCGAGGCGATGTCTGGTGGGGGGGGATGGTGGGTGTTCGGAGAGGAAGGAGGCATGAGGACTATTGTATGGGTGGGGAGTAGCTGGGGTCATCTGGTTGGAAGGGGAAGACCCGGTGGAACCCCCATAGTGGTTCCCTGTAAAGGGGGGGGGGGAGCAGTAGGACCCAGCGCAGTCAAACCACGTGGTGTGAGAGTCTGCATTGTGGAGACTTCGGGCCCGGTGCTGATCCTGGGACTCGGGTAAGGCGACGGCTGCAGCCGGCTGGTGGGCGGTGGAGTGGCGAGGGTCGGCATAGTCCAAGGTCTTCGGTGGTCCGGGCCTGAGATCGGCCAGGAAGGCGGTGAGTGTTGGTGATGCTCGTCGTGGCAGCAATGGCAGCAGATCGACTGTTGGAACCTATAGTCCTGTTTGCGTCTGAACTGTGATGTCTGGAACCAGAGCTGGATTCCACGAGGTAAAAGATGGAGGCGCAGGCAAGTCCCGAGAAAACAAACGTGGCTGTGGTAATGGGTCTGGGTTAAGACGTGGTCGTAGAGTCGGAGTGAAGGAGGAATCACGGAGAGGGGGGGCAGTGATAGAGGAGGTTGCTAAACTGTCTTCGGAGAGAGGAGGAGAACTTCAAAGTAGACATTCCTTGAGGAGATTTCGCAGTGGAGTGGACGAAATGTTTAAGATAGAACTGCAGATGCTGATAAAATGGAAGGTAGAATATGGGTATTTGTTTGTTTTCATATTATACTAGACCAACTGGGACCCGTTGGGTCCCTGCCACAAGGGAGGCCTGGTCCCCCAACACAACCCGTTCCCCAACACAATATTCCACCACTCACCCATAGCCCACACAGGAGGCCTGGTCCCCCATCGCAACCCGTTCCCCAAGGCAATATTCCACCACTCACCCGTTTCTCCTACACAACCCGTTCCCCCAACGCAATATTCCACCACTCACCCATAGCCCACAACGGCACAGGGGCTGCTCATTTTGCCTTATTCACCCTCCCTCATTTTTAAACTTTAAAGAAAAATGCAATTGCACTGGCTAGCAAGCAGAACTCGGTGTACTGTGACTTTAAAAAATTGCAATTGCACTTGCTAGGGCTAGCAGGACTCGGTGTACTTGGAGAGCAACAAGGTTGCGAGCAGGGCTACAATCAGGGAATAAGCGAAAGACAATTGTTTTTATTTTAAAGTTTTGTCAGATATTTGAACATTTTCATTAATAACTCGAGAAATAAAGCATGACATTTTCAGATAAGGCGATTTCTGGCTCCAGGGAAAAAATCTCTACCGGAATATGTAAAAATACTACCGTTAGCACGTAGTTTTTTCGAGAAATGATTATACACGAACAAACAAACACACACACGAACAAACACATCCACATCCAAGATCAGACTTTTAATAGGTGTATATAGGATTCCAATTGCACCTCCCCTGCCTGCTGCAGCAGTTCCAATCGCAATACCATTTGGCGCTCCCCCTCCTGTTGAATTCGCCCTCCCCCTCCTGTTGAAGGACTAAGTTCAGAGTGTTCCTGTCTTGCAACTTTGTATCGAATTGTGTTGGAAGCTGTGAGGAATAATTTTAACAGTAAAAATCTTGTGAAGGTTGGCATTTTTAAAAGCTTTAATCACGAATAACTTATGAAATATAGGATCTTAAGTGAACCTGATCACTGCTTAGAGGGGAAAAATGTTAATCAGAATATGTAAAAATCTTATCGTTACTACCTAGTGTTTTTGCGAAAATCTAAACACACACACACACATATACACACTCATATACATACATACAAGATGAGAGTTTTAGTTATTACTAGACCAAGTGAGACCTGTTGGGTCCCATCCCGTCAACACGCAGTTGCACGTGGGGGGGTGGGGGCGTCACATGCACACACTAACCACCACCCCCCCCACATACACTAACCACCCCCCCTGATATTATGTTAATATTGTTCATTCGCTCCTTTTCCCCATCCCCCGCCTTATCCACTCACGCGTAGCCCCCAAATGCGCTGGTGCGGCTAGAGAAGGAGGGGGTAGAGAGAGAGAGGGTGAGGGGGTTAGAGAGGGAGGGGGGAGAGGGGTAGAGAGGGAGGGAGGTAGATAGTGAGGAGTAGAGGGGGCGCGCGGCGTCACAGGGGAGGTTTGGTCCCGAACACAATATTCCACCACACACCCATAGGTCCTAATACTCACCACTCCCTAGAGAGGGAGGGGGGGGGAGAGAGGAAGTGGTGGTGGAGGGAGGGGGGGGCAGAGATGTATGTGCCTTTAGATATTCGCAAAAACACTACATGGTAACGATAAGATTTTTACATATTCTGATTCTGATACAGATCGGGGTTTGATCCCGACTTGCCTGTACGGGGTTTGTACGTTCTCCCCGTGACCGTGTAGGTTTTCTCCGTGATGTTCTGTTTCCTCCCACACTCCAAAGACGTTCAGGTTTGTTGGCTACTTAGCGTGGTATAAATGTAAATTGTCCCTAGTGTGCGTAGGACAGTGTTAATGTGCGGGGATCGCTGGTGGGCTGCCAACTCTACCGCTGCGCCACCCAGGTGGAGAGTGAAAGGAGGATTTTCTGAATTGGCGATGTTTAAATTTAGGCGAAACTGCAGCTGCTGAAACCTGTGTGGAACTGAGTGCTGAACTAATTCAGTGGTCAAGGCAGCATCTCTGGAAGATGTGGATAGGTGACGTTTTGGGTCAGGTATCATTTCCTCAGGGTATGGTTTCACCAGTATGTTCACTGTTGATGTACGACTGGGATTTGTTGCTCCAGTGGTCTTTCAGTTCTGATCACCACACTTTATTCTTCAGCAAACACCAACTTATGGACAATTAATCACGGGTATCCTACTCGTAATCAAGTATGTTTCGCAACATGTTTCGGAGTGGCGGCGCGGCTCTGGCTGCAGCGGCTCACCGGCAGTCCTGTTTGTTTTGTGTTTTTTGTGTTGTTTATTTCGTTTTTGGTTAGTCTAGTTGTGGTTTTTAGTTTGTGTTTGGGGGGGGGGTTGAAACGGGGCTTGCTGTCTCTCCCTGCGGGGGAATGCGACTTTTTTTGTCGTATTCCCCTTCTCTGCCTCCGTCTGCGCTGAGGCCTAATGGCGGAGCTGGCGACCTCGAGGCTCAGGAGGCAGAGCCCGCCAGGACTCGCCCTGAGCTCGCTCCCGTGAGGGCGGCCCGGCTCGGGGCTGGAACAGTAATTCCGTGGGGGGCTGTGACGCTCCCGGGAGGGCGGCCTGGCCCGAGGAAGGAACGGTGCTCCCGTCGGAGTGGCCGAGCTCGGGGAGGTATGGCGTTCCCAGCCCGAGGGAGGAGCGGCGCCCATGTCGGGGCGGCCCAGCCCGAGGGAGGAGCGGTGCCCATGTCGGGGCGGCCCAGCCCGAGGGAGGAGCGGCGCCCATGTCGGGGCGGCCCAGCCCGGGGAAGAAGCGACGCCCATGTCGGGGCGGCCCAGCCCGAGGGAGGTACGGCGCCCATGTCTGGGCGGCCTGGCGCGGGGCTGAGACGGTAACGGTACTCACGTGGGGGCGATCCGGCTCGGGGCTAGAACGGTGCTCCGGTGGCTGGGACGGTGTTCTGGCGGTGGTGGCCTGAGTCCGGGGTTCGGCCGCGGGCCAGCGGCTACGTCAGCAGGACTGGTGGGCGGCAGCTTCGACCACCCCGGGGCGCGGTGATTGAGCCGCGGGACAGTTTTTAACATCGCCCGGTGGGGTATCGCCTCAGCGCAGAGGGAGAAGAGGAGAGAAGAGACTGCAGCCCTAAGACGTTTGCCCTCCATCACAGTGAGGAGATGCTGGGTGGACTCACTGTGGTGGATGTTAATATGTGTTTATTGTTGTTTTTTATTGTATTGTATTGTATGTTTGACTGCTGCAATTTTGTTCAGACTTCGGTCTGAATGACAATAAAGGCTATCTAATCTAATCTAATCTAATCCGAGGAATTTCATTTGCTGTACAGTTATATCAATAAAACGCAACAGAGCACACAAAATGCATTTTAACATAAACATCCACCACAGTGACTCCTCCCCATTCCTCACTGATGGTTCAATCTCTTCCCTTCTTTGTTCTCCCGCGGTCGGCAGCCTCGAGCCTTCCGTTGACGGGGCCATCTTGGCTCCCGTCGCCGGAGGCGTTTGGGCCCTCGCGTCTGGGCTATCAAGCTCCCGCATCTCCGGGGGGGGGGGGGGGGGGGGAAACCGTAACTCCCCCGCGCCGAGCGATCTGACCCCGGATTGGGGTTTGTCAAAACCTTCTGTATCATTTGGAGCTTCCCAACATCGGTCTCTACCGGAGACTGTGGGAATGACTGGGTTAACATATGAGCGTTTGATGGCACTGGTCCTGTACTCGCTGGAGTTTAGGAGGATGAGCGGGTACCTCATTGAAACTTACCGAATAATGAAGGGCCTGGCTCGAGTGGATGTGGAGAGGATGTTTCTACCAGTGCGAGAGTCTAACAGCAGAGGCCATAGCCTCAGAATAAAAGGGCGTACCTTCAGAAAGGAGACGAGGAGGAATTTCTTTAGTCAGAGGGCGTTGAATCTGTGGAATTATTTGCCACGGACGGCTGTGAAGGCCGATATTGGATATTCCTAAGGTGGAGATTGACGGAATCTTGATGTGTACGGGTGTTGGGGGTTATGAGGAGAATGGGCTTGAGAGGGAAAGATGGATCAGCTATGATTGATCAGCAGAGTAGACTTGATGGGCCGGATGTCTAATTCTGCTCCTATATCTTTTGAACTGGAAAAGCAACCAAAACCTCTTTTTAAATGGGTTGGTAAGGGAGCCGTCCTGAAACATCCCCTATCGATGTTCTCCAGGGATCCTGCCTGGCCTGTTGAGTTATTTCAGCACTTTGTCTTTTTTGAGGAGAAAAAAAACTGCACCTGCAGTTCCTTGTTTCCACCTTTCAAGTGGGTAGATTGAAACATCATTCAGCTGTGTGTGGAATCTGGATTAGGCTGTGGTCCTGGGTTCTGTCTGCACTGCAGGATGATCCTGGCACTGGTGAATGTAGGTCCTGGAGTTTGCAAAAGGCCATTGCTTCTGACTGAAGAAGAGCAAGGAAGAAGAAGAAGAAGTGGAAAAAAGTGTCTGAAGGATGGTCCTCGTGATAAAGTTCGCTGCTTAAAACAGACAACAACACAAATGGTTTGAGGTAAACTAAGCCAAGCTTTAATCGATCATCAAATGGGAGTGGAGGGGACTAGTGCAAAGAGTATACAACTATACTCAGCACTCCACATGCTTCCACTCAAAGATACAGCATTTTTACAATTTCTTATCTACTGCTCAAGTCGATTATGGGCCCCCTTAGGCGATTTTTTTAAATTTTATTTTAATTTTATTTTTTTGGGGCGATTGCCACCGACTAGTCTGTCGTCACCGGAGTGCCGCCTGTATGGTCGTGAGTAGTATTTGGTTGCAGCTGGATTTTTAACACGTTGAACATTTTTCGGAGACGGTCGGCGACAGTGGGTTTGACGCCAATGAGCGTAGCTTGACTTCTCCTGAGGTAGGCGCTGTTGTAGTTGTCAACTGCTACGACTATGACAATCGCAGGCAGTCACTTAAAAATAACCTAATTCGGACAGGCCAATAATCATTTTTCCAAGAAACAACTTCAAAGAAGCACCTGCCGATATCCACCAGTTAGCCCGTTCCAGATAATGTTATGCCATGGTTTTTCCGAAGATTACAAGTTTCGGCTACGCCCACATGTGTTATCAGTATTTTTCCACTCTCAACAATCGCGAAGCTACTAGATAGATAGATAGATAGATAGATAGATAGATAGATAGATAGACAGATAGACAGACAGACAGACAGACAGACAGACAGACAGACAGACAGACAGACAGACAGACAGACAGACAGATCCTTTATTGTCATTCAGACCTTTTGGTCTGAAAGAAATTATGTTGCCTGCAGTCATACACAGAATCAATAATAACAAAACATACAATAAACCAATAAACACAAATTAAACATCCACCACAGTGAGTTCACCAAGCACATCCTCACTGTGATGGAGGCAAAGTCTTAGTTAAGCGTACAAACAAGCAGGTGTGCAGAAAATGGTCACTTATCCCATCATGCTGAGTTAATGGACATTAACTCTTTCACTCACCTGAAATGTCACCTGTCCATTTTCTCCACAGATGCTGCCTAACCCGCTGCATTACCTCAGCACTTTGTTTTTTTTTTAAAGAAAAAAAATAGCATCGGGGCGGCACGGTGGCGCAGTGACAGAGTTGCTGCCTTACAGTGCTTGCAGCGCCGGAGATCCTGACCACGGGTGTTGTCTGTACGGAGTTTGTACGTTCTCCCCGTGACCGGCGTGGGTTTTCTCCCACACTCCAAAGACATGCAGGTTTGTAGGTTAATTGGCTCTCTATAAATATAAATTGTCCCCAGTGTGTGTAGGATAGTGTTAATAATAGACTATAGATGCAGGAGTAGGCCATTTGACCTTTCGAGCCGGCACCACCATTCACTGTGATCATGGCTGATTATCCACAATCAGTACCCCGTTCCTGCCTTCTCCCCATATCCCCTGACTCCACTATCTTTAAGAGCTCTAAGTGACTGCTTCAATCTCCTAGTGGCGGCGCGGCTCTGGCTGCAGCGGCTCTCCGGCAGTCCTGTTTGTTTTGTGTTTTTTGGGTTGTTTATTTTCGTTTTGGTTAGTCTAGTTTTGGTTTTTAGTTTCTGTTTTGGGGGGGGGGGGGGTTGAAACGGGGCTTGCTGTCTCTCCCTGCGGGGGAATGCGACTTTTTTGTCGTATTCCCCTTCTCTGCCTCCGTCTGCGCTGAGGCCTAATGGCGGAGCTGGCGACCTCGAGGCTCAGGAGGCAGAGCCCGCCAGGATTCGCACTGAGCTCGCTCCCGTGAGGACGGCCCGGCTCGGGGCTGGAACAGGGCTTCCATGAGGGGCTGTGACGCTACCGTGAGGACGGCCGGCCCGAGGAAGGAACAGTGCTCCCGTCGGAGTGGCCGAGCTCGGGGAGGTACGGCGTTCCCAGCCCGAGGGAGGAGCGGTGCCCGGTCGGGGCGGCCCAGCCCGAGGGAGGAGCGGCGCCCAGTCGGAGCGGCCCAGCCCGAGGGAGGAGCGTAGCCCAGTCGGGGCGGCCTGGCGCGAGGCTGAGACGGTAACGGCACTCACGTGAGGGCGATCCGGCTCGGGGCTGGAACGGTGCTCCGGTGGCTGGGACGGTGTTCTGGCGGCGGTGGCCTGAGTCCGGGGTTCGGCCGCGGGCCAGCGGCTGCGTCAGCAGGACTGGTGGGCGGCAGCTTCGACCACCCCGGGCCGCGGTGTTTGAGCCGCGGGACAGTTGTAACATCGCCCGGGGGGTATCGCCTCAGCGCAGAGGGAGAAGAGGAGGGAAGAGACTGGAGACCTAAGACTTTTGCCTCCATCACAGTGAGGAGATGTTGGGTGGACTCACTGTGGTGGATGTTAATATGTGTTTATTGTTGTTTTTTATTGTATTGTATGTATGACTGCTTCAATTTTGTTCAGACTTCGGTCTGAATGACAATAAAGGCTATCTAATCTAATCTAATCTAATCTAAATACCTCTCTCTCGAAAGCATCCAGAGAACCGACCTCCACTGCCTTCTGTGGCAGAGAATTCCAAAGATTCACAACTCTCTGGGTGAAAAAGTTTTTCCTCATCTGCATTCTAAATGGCGTACCCCTTATTCCTAAACTGTGGCCCCCTGGTTCTGGACAGCTAACAATGTGTGTGGATCGCTGGTCGGTGCGTACCCGGTGGGCCAAAGGGCCTGTTTCCGTATCTCTAAACTAAACTAATCGTGCAGTTCATTTAAGGTAGACAAAAATGCTGGAGAAACTCAGCGGGTGAAGCAGCATCTATGGAGCGAAGGAAATGGGCAACGTTTCAGGTCGAAACCCTTCTTCAGACTCCTTGTTTCCTTCCACCTTTCTGAATGGTCAGATTGAAAAATCATTGAGCTGTGTGGAATCTGAAATTGGCTACGCTGGTGAATGTAGATGCTGGAGATATGTGAAGGGTCACTGCTTGTCTGAAAAAGTTCAGAGGAGAGAAAAAATATGGGTCTTAAGATGGGTCCCGACCCAAAGACGTCACCTGTCCATTTTCTCCAGAGATGCTGCCTGACCCGCTGAGTGGGTCACCAACTACAAAATTCTTAAGGGGTTCGACAGGCTAGATGCAGGAAGATTGTTCCCGATGTTGGGAAAGTCCAGAACAAGGGGTCACAGTTTAAGGATAAGAGGGAAGTCTTTTAGGACTGAGATGAGAAAATCTTTTTTTTTTTTAATATATATTTTTTTATTAAAGGTAATCAATTACAATGCTTCAAACAACTTTATATCAAATTAATTCAATTTGCATTAAGTAAAACACTAGTAATACTTATCTACTATTTTTTTTAGAAATAATGATAGAAAAAGAATAGAACAGTTATAAATCATTAAGAGAGTGATTAAATAATAATTTGATTATATATAAGAAAGAAAAGAGAAACGAAAAAAAAAAAAAAAATGAAAAACCACAATATGTATTGTTAATAAGTAGTTAATAACACTACTACAAGTGATAGTATCAATAAAGACATATATGTTAATTCCAATATAAAAATGAATTATTCTCACCAAATCCCGCAGGGTGCACGCCGAGCTGTTCTTGAGAAAATCTTTTTTTATACAGAGAGCGGTGAATCTGTGGATTTCTTTGCCACAGAAGGTAGTTGAGGCCAGTTCATTGACTATATTTAAGAGGGAGTTAGATGTGGCCCTTGTGGCTAAAGGGATCAGGGGGTATGGAGAGAAGGCAGGTATGGGATACTGAGTTGGATGATCAGCCATGATCATATTGAATGGCGGTGCAGGCTCAAAGGGCCGAATGGCCTACTCCTGCACCTATTTTCTATGTTTCTATGAGTGACTCCAGCACTTTGTGTCCATCATTGGTATAAGCCAGCTTCTGCAGTTCCTTTTCTATTACATTTTCACAGCTTCGGTGCCGCTTGTGAGGCACTCGAGTTAATGAGCTACAGAAGATCCTTGCAACCAATTAGTGAATCTCAAGAACTACGGCACCATAGATATCATAAAACTGTCAGCCAATAAATTAAAGGAGGATCGACAAAAAGTGCTGAAGTAACTCAGCGGGAGAGGCAGCATCTCTGCATGGGGAGGGATGGAGAGAGAAGGAATGCAAGGGGTTACTTGAAGTTAGAGAAATCAGAATTCATACCCCCGGCATTCCCCCTCTCTCCATCCCTCCCCCACCCAAGTCGTACCAGCTTCAAAGTCGTCTTGCTGAATCTCATTGTCGGTACTCATTCTCGCCTAACAAGCAGTCTGAAGAAGGGTCTCGACCCGAAATGTTGCCTATTTCCTTTGCTCCATAGATGCTGCCTCACCCGTTGAGTTTCTCCAGTAATTTTGTCTACCAACAGCTAACAATGATCTCCTTTATCAATGTTACTTTTTTGCAAATCTTTTAACTTATTTGTTCTATATCTCTCTGCATCCCCTTCTATATCTCTCGTTTCCCTTTCCCCTGATTCTCAGTCTGAAGAAGTGTCCCAACCCAAACACTTTTTCTCACAGAGAGTGGTGAGTCTGTGGAATTCTCTGCCTCAGAGGACGGTGGAGGCAGGTTCACTGGATGCTTTCAAGAGAGAGGGCTCTTAAAAATAGCGGAGTCAGGGTATATGGGGAGAAGGCAGGAACGGGGTACTAGAAACATAGATAGAAACATAGAAAACAGGTGCAGGAGGAGGCCATTCGGCCCTTCGAGCCAGCACCGCCATTCATTGTGATCATGGCTGATCGTCCCCTATCAATAACCCGTGCCTGCCTTCTCCCCATATTCCTTGACTCCTAATTGGGGATGATCAGCCATGATCACATTGAATGGCTTACTCCTGCACCTATTGTCTATTGTGTTCAAGAAGGAACTGCAGATGCTGGAAGATCGAAGGTACACAAAAATGCTGGAGAAACTCAGCGGGTGCAGCAGCATCTATGGAGCGAAGGAAATAGGCGACGTTTCGGGCCGAAACCCTTCTTCAGACTGATGGGGGGTGGGGGGGAGAAGGAAGGAAAAAGGGAGGAGGAGGAGCCCGAGGGCGGGGGGATGGGAGGAGACAGCTCGAGGGTTAAGGAAGGGGAGGAGACAGCAAGGGCTAGCAAAATTGGGAGAATTCAATGTTCATGCCATCCGGACGCAAGCAACCCAGACGGAATATGAGGTGCTGTTCCTCCAATTTCCGGTGTTGCTCACTCTGGCAATGGAGGAGACCCAGGACAGAGAGGTCGGATTGGGAATGGGAGGGGGAGTTGAAGTGCTGAGCCACCGGGAGTTCAGGTAGGTTATTGCGGACTGAGCGGAGGTGTTCGGCGAAACGATCGCCCAACCTCCGCTTAGTCTCACCGATGTAAATCAGCTGACATCTAGAGCAGCGGATGCAGTAGATGAGGTTGGAGGAGATACAGGTGAACCTTTGTTGCACCTGGAACGACTGCTTGGGTCCTTGAATGGAGTCGAGGAGGGAGGTGAAGGGACAGGTGTTGCATTTCTTGCGGTTGCAACGGAAAGTGCCCGGGGAGGGGGTGGTACGGGAGGGAAGGGAAGAATTGACAAGGGAATTGCGGAGGGAGCGGTCTTTGCGGAAGGCAGACATGGAGCTATTGTCATCTATTCCTTTTCTCCAGAGATGCTGCCTGACCCGCTGAGTTCCTCCAGCTTTTTGTGTCTATCTTCGGTTTAAATCGGCATCGGCAGGTCTTTATGTGTAGGAAAGAACTGCAGATGCTCTTTTAAATCGAAGATGGAGAGAAGGAATGGGTGATGTTTTGGGTCGAGACCCTTCTTCAGTCTGAGAGTCAGAAATTCTCTAACTTCAAGTAGCCCTTGCTTTCCCTCCCTCTCTCTCTCTCTCTCTCTCTCTCTGTACCCACTCTTACTTTCTCCCACTACATTTGATCTGCACCACCCACTCCCCAGTCTGAAGAAGAGCCTCGACCCGAAACGTCACTCATTCCTTCTCTCCAGAGATGCTGCCTGTCCCGCTGAGTTACTCCAGCATTTTGTGGACTGTAGGTCTTGACGGGCAGTCAAACTAGTTGGAGAGCAAGATGGGGGAGGGATGGAGAGAGAGAGAGAGAGAGAGAGAGAGAGAGAGGGAAAGCAAGGGTTACTTGAAGTTAGAGAAGTCAATGTTCATACCAAAGATCCTATAGCGGCCTTTTTTTCATCCATTTCCGTAACCGGACCCGACCCGACTCGCAGTGTAATCAACGTTGCGGGGGAACAGTTTGTGTTAATAAATTAAAATTCTGAAAATGAGGAGAAGATTTTTACCAAATAACTTTGATTTTTTACGAGGATCTTTCCGTAACCGGCTTCCGTCTCCGCACTAGTATCCTATGGGATCTTTGGTACGGAGACGGAAGCCGGTTACGGAAATGGGGCCGGAAATTACCCATGAATCTGCCCATGACCGTACTACTTCTTTTAAGTCGAGTGATCTATCTTGCTCGCTACAGGATCTTTGGTTCATACCCCTGGGTTGTAAGCTGCCCAAATGTTTGTTGCAGTGATTTAAGATATCTGGTGCCCGAACATGTAAGCAAATATTAACTTAATGAGAAGATGCTTTTTCCCCCCCCACACTGTTACACCATTGTCAAACTGATTTTTATGGGGGGGTAATTACAGCACTAAGTATTTATTTTTGTTCTGGGATCATTGTAGGTTAAAGCTGGGATATTTGGTTCTTTTGGTTTATTACTCCGAATTTACAAATTTCACCTCCGGCTCTTCCTATGGTTTTGAAACCAGATAATAAAATTCCTCACACCAAGTGGTAATCTCCAAATTACAAGGACGTGCAAATTACTTTATTGTCCTCTTATCTGTAAACCACAGACACAACTAAGGTTCGTTCTCGCCACCAGGTTTTGCTCTGTATTTGTAACTTTTTCTTAAAGCAGGAGATTTATCATTTAGACAGGCACAGTGTAGAAACAGGCCCCTCGGCCCAACTTGCCCACACCAGCCAACATGTCCCAGCTACCACCAGTCCCACCTGCCTTAAACATTGCGATAGTGCACTGTAGGACTTGTGAAGCTGTCTGCGTTGTTGATGAAGGCACAAGGAACTGCAGATGGTGGCATTAGTCACAGGAAAGGTTGAGAGGGATATGGGCCAAATGTGGGTAAAAGAAGGGTCTCGACCCCCCAAACGTCCTTCTATCCTGAGTTGCTGCCTGTCCTGCTGAGTTACTCCAGCATTTTGTGTCTATCTGTAGGTAAACGAGATTAGCTTAGATGGGGCAATGGGGCAATGGGGCATCTTGGCTGACATGGATGAGTTGGGCTGAAGGGCCTGTTTCCATGCTGTTCAACTCGCGCTGTACGAGAGCCACCAGGATGCTAGCATGGCATGCAGGCTTGAGTTATAGGGAGAGGTTGGATAGGCTGGGACTCTTATCGGGTCGGTTGGACGTCGATGGGTGACCTGGAGGGATGTGCAAGATTATGAGCGGCACGGACAAAATGAAAGCTGTTTTCCCCCCCTAGATTCAGAGGGTTCTAGAATGAGAGGGTATCGGCTTAAGGTGAGAGGGGAGAGCTTTAAAAGGGGAACGTTTCCACTTGGATGGGAGACAATATTTGCAATGAGTTGCCAAAGGAAACTGCAGAATTTCAGATTTCAGTCTGAAGAAGGGTCCCGACCCGAAACGTCACCCATCCTTTTCCTCCAGAGATCTGCCCGACCAGCTGCGTTGCCCCAGCACTTTGCCTATCTTCAGTATGAACCAGCATCTGCTGTTGCCTCCTGCACGTTGGTGCATGCGTGTCTCCACAGCCACCATCTTCAACACCTTGGCACGGAACTCCGAGGTAATTGGCGGCATTTGGTCTTAATAATTTCTCCCTAACCCGAGAGGAGGGCGTAAATGTCCAGTTTAACTCTAAACCTGTCCATTTTCAGAAGTAGTGGTGTGTATGTGGTGAACAGGACAGAATGTTTAGCAAGGAACTGCAGATGCTGGTGTACACCAAAGATAGACACAAAATTCTAGAGTAACTCAGTGGGTCAGGCAATATCTCTGGAGAGAAGGAATGTGTTTAGTGTGGATACGGGCCCTTCGGCCCACCGAGTCCACATGCACCAGCAATCCCTGCACATTGACACTACCCCACACACACTCGGGGACATTTTACACTCGTACCAAGCCAATCAACCTACAAACCTGTGCATCTTTGGAGTGTGGGAGGAAACCAAAGATCTCGGAGAAAAAACCCACGCGGTCACGGGGAGAAATGACAAAGTCTGCACCCGTAGTCAGGATCGAACCTGGGTTGCTGGAGCCGTGAGGCAGCAACTCCACCCCTGCGCCACCGAGCCGCTGGCGACGAGGACTATTTTGTTTAATTGTTGTGCTATCTCCTTGTTCTCCAGTAATCTCTCACTCTGGCAGTAAGAGGTTTACAGTGTCGTTTCTGTTAATCTGTTCCTTTTTGCTTATCGATTGAAGCTCTAGCGGTCTGCTTTGGTTTCTTGCAGCCTGCCCTTGTTTTCTACTTTCTCTTTCTCTTATCTATGCCTTCATCACCCTTTCTTTAGGCTGTGCACGCCATACGCAAGAAGAAGAAGAAGTCGCCCTTTGTATTCTGACCTTTTTCCATCCCTCAGGCTTGTCTCTTTGGCAAAGTTATATTGGTTCAATGGTTCATTTTGCGTATACAAAGCACAGTGAAATTGCTTTGCACATTGGTGGTAGAGTTGCTGCTTCACAGTGGCAGAGACCCAGGTTCGATCCTGACTATGTGTGCTGTCTGTACGGAGTTTGCACGTTCTCTCCCTGTGACCTGTGGGTTTGCTACAGGCTCTTCGGTTTCCTCCCACACTCCAAAGACGTACAGGTTTGTAGGCTAATTGGCTTGGTATATTTATTAAATGTCCCTTGTGCATGTAATAATAATAATAATAAATTTTATTTATGGGCGCCTTTCAAGAGTCTCAAGGACACCTTACAAAAATTTAGCAGGTAGAGGAAAAACATGTAAGGGGAATGAAATAAATAGTAGAGACATGACTAGTACACAAAGTAAAGACATAATTCAATTCAAAACACAATATGAGGCAATTAATGCACAGATGAAAAGGGAGGGGGACGTGGGGCTAAGGATAGGCAGAGGTGAAGAGATGGGTCTTGAGGCGGGACTGGAAGATGGTGAGGGACACGGAATTGCGGATCATTTGGGGGAGGGAGTTCCAGAGCCTGGGAGCTGCCCTGGAGAAGGCTCTGTCCTCAAAACTGCGGAGGTTGGACTTGTGGATGGAGAGGAGACCGGCTTATGTGGATCTGAGGGACCGTGAGGGTTGGTAGGGGGAGAGGAGGTCAGTGAGATATGGGGGGGCCAGATGATGGAGGGCTTTGTAGGTGAGGATAAGGATTTTGTAGGTGATCCGGTGGGAGATGGGAAGCCAGTGAAGTTGTTTGAGGACTGGAGTGATGTGATGCCAGGATTTGGTGTGGGTGATGAGTCGGGCGGCTGCGTTCTGGACCAGTTGGTGTGCGGGGATCGCTGGTTGGCGGGGACTCAATGGGCTGAAGGGCCTTTTTCGTGCTGTATCTCTAAACTAAACCACAAATGCAGTCACCACAATCTTGGTGCCGTTTGAGCTAAAAATGAAAAGAAAGAAAAAAATGAAAACACAAAACAGTCCAAAGTGCAAAATAAAAGCTTTTTTCCCCCCCCTTGTGATCTGATGCTGCCTCAAGACCAAAAGAACAGCAAGTACGTGTGTGAAATATTTAATCGGCCCTGCTGAAACCTAAGAGGCACTTCAGACACTAAATGGCCACTAAGAGGCGGCTGCAACATAGGGAATGGGGTTTGGAGGAAGTGGGGGGACGGAGACCTGGAGGTTTGGAAAATTCATGATCAACATCCAGACCAACCTCCTGTAACGCAGTGGTTTTCTCAGAGTACCTTAATGCATGTATGGCTTGTTCCCAAACATTTGAAAAAAAAACAAATTTTAAACGCGTCGAAAGCAGATTTAAGGGTTTGGCGATTTTATTTTATTTTTTTTTTTTTTCTTCCGCGAAAGATTTTTTTAAATAAATTTTTATTAGAGGCATCTGCATATCATTATCCAAACCAGTACAGACTTTGTTTAACGGTTACATATTCAATATCCAGGTTTCCAGGGACCCAGTTACCTAAGTAGCTGGGATCCTCCTTTACCGGTTACCTATTAACATTGCCTCTAATTATTTATATATATTTATAGATAGGAAAAATAAAGAAAGAAAGAAATTAGAAAAATAGAATAAGCTATCAATAATACAACTTGGGAGATGGGTCCGTAGGTCAGAGAACATAATTATTCATCTAGTCCTGGGTTCTTGAACATTTCAAAATCCTGCGGTGCCAAAAAAAATGTTGCAATATTTGAGGAAACGCCGCACGTCAATACGTCGTCACGCCGCACGTCAATACGTCGTCACGCCGCGACTTTTTCGGTGACCCGATATGTCGGTCAATGATGCCAGCAGTCGCCAAGTGGGACAGGCCCTTTAGAGATTCAGACTCCGAAGAAGTGTCTCGACCCGAAACGTCACTATTTCATTTCTCCGGAGATGCTGCCTGATCCGCTGAGTTTCTCCGGCTCTTTGTGTCTGTCTTTGGTTTTAATCAGCATCTGCAGTTCACAAATTGCCGGAATAGAATGATCCTAATCTCCTAATCCCATTTTCCTGCCTTCTCCCCATAACCCTTGACACCCATTCTAATCAAGAATTTGTCTATCTCTGCTTTAAAAATATCCACTGACTTCGCCTCCACAGCCCTCTGGCAATGAGTTCCGCAGATAAACTACCCTGTGACTAACTCCACCTTCTTTCTAAAAAAGCGCCCTTTAATTCTGAGGCTATGACTTCTGGTCCAGACTCCAATCAGTGGAAACATCCTTTCCACATCCACTCTATCTATGCCTTTCATTATTCCGTAAAGTGCCTGTTCCACTTGCCGATTTTTTTCGGCGACTGCCGGCGTCATTGACTGACGTATCAGGTCACCGAAAAATACGCGGCGGCGACGCGGCACGATGACGTCGTGACGCGCGGTGTTTTTTGAAGTGTCGCAACATTTTTTCTGTCGCTGCTGGATTTTGAAATGTTCAAAATATTTTGGCGACACTGATATGAGGCCGGCAGTTGCCGAAAAATTCGCCAAGTGGGACAGGCCCTTAAGTTTCAATGAGGTCACCCCAACCTTCTAAACTCCAGTGAGTACAGGCCCAAACGCTCATCATTTGCTACCCCACAGCCTACTCAAGGCAGAATGTTGGATTATGATCGTGGTGTTCAAATCCTTGTACTGAAATAGAATAGAATACGTTTATTGTCATTGCACAATACTGTGCAACGAAATTCCATTGCAAACCGTTGGCGCTCCACAACAACACAGATTGGACAAACAATATTCACCTCGCCATGAATAAGTGGCAAGTAACGTCTGTGCCAGACAATGATCATCAAAGTTGAAGGCCTAACAACCACTCCTTGACAAAATGGCCGATCCGCTGACATCAACATGTTGGGCATCATTGACTAGATGCTTAACTGGGACAGCACTTCAAGGTCATAAGTGACAGGAGCAGAATTAGGCCATTCAGTCCAAGTCTACTCTGCCATTCAATCATGGCTGATCTATCTCTCCCTGCTAACTCCATTCTCCTGCCTCCCCATAACCTCTGACACCCGTACTAATCAATAATCTATCTATCTTTGCCTTAAAAATATCCATTGACTTGGCCTCCACAGCCTTCAGTGGCAAAGAATTCCACAGATTCACCACCCTCTGACTAAAGCAATTCCTTCTCGTCTCCTTCCTAAAGGAACGTCCTTTAATTCTGAGGCGATGACCTCTGGTCCTAGACTGTGCCACTAGTGAAAACATCCGCTCCACATCCACTCTCTCCAAGCCTTTGACTATTCCAACAATAAACACTGTGGCTAAATAAAATAGCAGGGCATTGTTTTGAAACTGGAGAATCAATTGTTGGTCCCATTATTGGTTATCTTTCAAAATAGAGAAGAATCCCTCTCCCTTCTCCCCTCTCCCCTCTCCCCTCTCCCCTCTCCCCTCTCCCCTCTCCCCTCTCCCCTCTCCCCTCTCCCCTCTCCCCTCTCCCCTCTCCCCTCTCCCCTCTCCCCTCTCCCTGACATTACACTCCTCTGTGATCATGTGCTTACAAACAGGTCAGGGTAGTCTCATGCCTGAAGTATGCCTTTGTTCAGTTAAGGCCTCCATTGCCATGGTGATGCTACTACTGCAGACAAACTAATTAACCACATTCCACACAGGGGCCTCCTGTTATCTCATGTATGCTGGAGTAACTCAGCGGGACAGGCAGCATCTCTGGAGAGATGGAATGGATGACGTTTTGGGTCAAAACCCTTCATCACATTAATCCTTCAGCCAAACCTGAAATGTCACCCATTCCCTTTCTCCAGAGAAGCTATCTGTCCTGCTGAGTTGCTCCAGCATTTTGTGTCTGGAGGAACGGCATCTCGTGTATCGCTTGGGCAGCTCACAGCCCAGTGGTATTGATTGATTTCTCTTAACTTCCAGTAACCCCCAGCGTTCCCTCTCTCTCTCCATCCCTCCCCCACCCAAGTCGCACCAGCTTCTCGTTTTCACAATGGCCCGTTTCCTTTATCATCGTAACTTTTTTGCAGATCTTTCATTCATTGTTCTTTATATCACTACATTATCGTCCATATAATCTCCTTTTCTCCTGACTCGTCTGAAGAAGAGGCTTGGCCCGAAACATCACCCATTCCTTCTCTACAGAGATGCTGCCTGACCCGCTGAGTTACTCCAGTGTTATCTTCGTTTTAAACCAGCAACAGCTGTTCCTTCCTACACTACCTGTTATCTCATGTACTCCATCGACCAGATATGACGTGCAGGAGAGTGCAAACATTGTCTTGCATATTATGAAAGCTTGGTGCAACTTATTGGGGAAAGTTGATGCTGCGGTGTTCTGGTTGACTTTCCCCAATCCCTTTCCAGGAGTTACTCCAGCATTTTGTATCTATCTGCTTTGTGTAAACTGCCTACACCTCATTATTTAAGCCTGGGTTATGATGGAAAAACCTCCATGCTCCTGGACAAGTTCAGCTCCAGCAATTTTTAAGATGCTTAAAACAGGGCACGTGAAAGTGTGTCCTTGAAAGTGCTGGACTTTGAAACTGTTTTCAAGGCCTTGAAATTTCACTTTTTATGATAAAAGTATTAATTCATGTAGAGTAATGTGGCGTTTTTTTCATCGCTTATAATGCGTATTTTTATTAAATGTCGGGAAATATTGTTAAGATATGTTTGCTAACGCCGTTCCCTGTAGGAGGGAGGGGAGGAGCACTAGGATCCAGCAGAAACAGACCACATGCTGTCTGCATGGTGCAGGTTGTGGTGGGCCTGGTGCCGAACCTGGGGAACTCTGGTGAGGTGACGACTCTGGCCCGCCGGTGGAGAGGCGAGGGTCAATGGAGTGAAAGTGTGTGGGAGTGGGAATGTGTGTGTGTGTGTGGATAAGTGTGAGTGTCAGTGTCTGTGTCCGTGTGAGAAGGCCCAGGGCCGCGGGAGAGTCTGGGCGAGTTGGTGCCAGGCCGGCACCTCTGTAAAAATTGCTGCGGCTCCACCATCTTCAATCAGAAGATCAGGGCGGCACGGCGGCGCAGCGGTAGAGTTGCTACCTCACGGCGCCAGAGACCCGGGCTCGATCCTGACGACGGGCGCTGTCTGCACGGAGTTTGTACGTTCTCCCCGTGACCTGCCTGGGATTTCTCCGAGATCTTTGGTTTCCTCCCACGCTCCAAAGAAGTACAGGTTTGTAGGTTAATTGGCTTGGTGTAATTGTAAATTGTCCATAGTGTGTGTAGGATGGTGTTTGTGTGCGGGGATCGCTGGTCGGCACGGACTCGGTGAGCCGAAGGGCCTGTATCTCTAATCTAACCTAAGATGGCACAGATACTCCACGCTGTTGAAGGCATCCCATCAGGTATCTTAGGCATTCACACCCACTCTCACTAACAACACGACTACACTATGGGAGCATGCCTCAAATACATCAAAAATAACCTTTACTGTTGACAAGGTATGGAAAATGATGCTTTTTTTCACAGAGGGTAGATGCTGTTTTTTTTCTCATGCATTACATAATAACCAGTCAGCCTTTGTATTTAATACATTGACAGGTGGAATGCATGGATTAAATCATTCGTTTTTTTCAAGAAACATTTTAATATTTTCTCTAATTAGACTACACAGCAGCAGGACATGCCAAAGCTGCAGTCCGTGCAGAGTTTTAGTTTAGAGATACAGCGTGGAAGCAGGCCCTTCGGCCCTCCCGAGTCCGTACCGACCAGCGATCCCCGCACACTAACACTATCCTACACTGGAACAATTTACAATGATAGCAAGACGATTAACCTATGAACCTGCACGTCTTTGGAGTGTGGGAGGAAACCGGAGAAAACCCACGCAGGTCACGGGGAGAACATACAAACTCCGTACAGACAGCGCCCGTAATCCTGATCGAACCCGGGACTCTGGTGCTGTGAGGCAGCAACTCCACCGCTGCCCTCTTGCTGTTGCTTGAACTACAATTAAGATACCAATTAAAAGCAAGTTGTTATCCAGTCCTAACCAGTGCTTTAAATTGTTTTCTCTGTGTATTCTCTCCTGCTTCTAGAGCCTAGGTCATTGTATACGTTTTTACAACAATGACTTGTCACTGGTACAGATATATATGTGCTTTTTAAAAAAACTGTACAATTTAATATTGCCTTTTGTTGCAAAGTTGCCAAAATGCATCACTTTGCACGTGATATTGGTAATAGGTTTTGTGTGGCGTAGGCTTTAAACTGACTTTTCCCCCCCCCCCCCACTTTTATTTTGCAGATATCCTCCGTTCAGGCTGCGTTGCAACTCATCGAGTTTAATGCCGAGGGCTTTAACTAGCCATCGGCTGATAATGATTTGAAACCTGGGGGCGGGGAGGGGAAATGAACCCTTTTGCCCGCAACCACGACGGGAGAGGAATTCAAGGTGCCTTCAGAAAAGAGGACGCCCCTCAAGACCAGGGGACGGCGACTTCGATCAATTCTGGCGCCGCATCTGGCCAGGTTTTCGGTGGGGGTCGGCCAGCCTTCGCCAGCCACGCCTCGGTTCCCGCACGCGCCCACGCAAGGGCCGACACTTCTGAGCGGTCTGGATCGGCGGTCAACTCCGGCACTCGGCAACACGGACCTCGTGGTATCACCGACGGCTTCTCGCCGCAGAGATCCAACGGGCAGAAGAAAATGGCGCTTGCCCGAGTCACTCCCATGCCCCAGGACTGCCGGAATTTGCAGCAGGGTCCCAACGCGCTCCCAGCGACGGAGGTGAAGAGCGCGCAGGTCAGAGATGCCCCGACGCATCGCCCGTCAGGAAGCGGTCAAACGGCCGGACCGTTCAGCGATGCCGTCTCGACCTCAGAAAGAAATATTGAAAATAAAATCGCCCCTGACCCTGGGAAAATAATCGGCTGGAGAAACCAACACAGCAGACAAATTTTGCCCCATTTGCCCCGACAACAAAATGTCCTTAACATTCACTTCAATTATACGCCTGCAACAGCGGGCGAACATTGTATTGTGACTTCTCCACTGTCGTCCTCTGGTTTGAAAGCTCAACACAACGTCACCGGCCCAGGTATTTACCTCTTGGCCGCTGGCGCAGGTTCAAAGGATCCAGCCACCTCCCAGCTGCCTCCTTGGTCGTTGGGACGTGGCAGCCTTGGCACTTCATCAAGCGGTTTGGATTTGGTCACCCAACAGAACGGCGCAGTACCTCCAGTTGAGGTTGGGGGTTTGTGTGATCAGAATGTGCCAACACCTTCAGATTTGATGAGAATGTTGCACTCTGTGTTCAGGCTGACGGTCAACGACGATGGAAGCCAATCGCTCCAAATGGTTTCAAATCCTTCTGTGGGATTGAACGGTGAAAGTTGTCAACCCTCGTCTGCTCAGCTGCCTGCCAGGGATGAGGGGGGGAGGCAGAGCACAGCGGGTCTTCTCCTTGTAATTCCCCCGTCGATGGAGGTCCGTGATTGCCAAAGTCAGGGAGGCGGCACGGTTTACCCCCCTCCCCCCACACCAACTCGTGAAGCCAACGGCGGCTCATTGAATGGGAACGTAGGCCTGGTCGAAACGTCCAGCATAGTCAAGGAAACGCTGGCCTCCATGTCGGAACTATCTAAATATTCAGCGGCGTCGGATGCTAATTTCCGGCCCGTGGTCGGGCGGCACTGCAAGGAGATGTCGAATCGTGGTTCATCAACAGCGGGCAGTGGTGGCGGACAGCAGCAAAGTTGTGCCAATTCATTGCCGCCGTTCCAGGGGATGTCACCATCCAAAGATTTGTCTTCACTTTCTGAATTAAGAGGGAAAAAGAGAAACTTAACTGAGCGTACAGAAATGTCTCCGATTGACAGTGCCCACCGCGATCCGACGTTTTGCGATGTACGGGAACGTTTGGAGGTGATTAATAGTCCACCCGCAAAACGGTTTCTGGCTTCTGCCCTGGAAGATGCGTCGCAAGATGCACCCGGCTGTCAAAATGCAGTTCCCCCTCCCAACAAGGAGGGGGCGAACTCTCCGGAGCTGATGCACGGCAAACCCCCGGATAAAGGTGACACTGCCAACGAGGCTCGCCCTGATGTGGGAGGCAAAGAGGATATCTGCATCACCGGAGTCTTTTCGCTCGAAGACGACACTGGACAGTGGGAGCTTGTCCAGCCGCCTTCTCCTGCTCCTCTGGGGGTTGACCCCGTTAACCCCGCCACGGGTTCAGCCAGTCTCGCTGCTGACCAGGTGAACAGTTTGTCTGCTGCTAGTGGACCGTTAACTTCGGCGTCCATTTTGACTGACAAAACAAGTCCACGCCACACCTTCGTCATGGAGGAGCACTGGCAAACGATGGATAAATCTCCCACTAACTTGGAAAGCCGACCGTGCCCTTTGGTAACCGAATCTCCCGCACTAATACACACGCAGCCAGTGGTGAGAAGTTCAACCGCTGGAGAATCGTCTTGCGATTCAAGTGACGTCGCCGACATTTCAATTGATCTAACTGCAGACGAAGGGTATTCTTCCCATCCTGTGTTGCCTTCCACCCTCTCTGAACACAACCCCAAACTGGTTTCGGACGAAAGCCTTTTGCCTTTAGATGTCAACGGGCAAAATCCTGCCTTGTCTCTCGACAAGGAGACTCAGGATCTCGATGGGCTGCTGTGTTCGATCGAGGTGGCCATCGAGGCTCTGCAGGACTTCTGGAACCCCAATCTTCCTTCACGCGCTGACAGGTTGGTTTGCACGGATGAGACCTTGCAAGGAGGGAGTGTGGTGTGCAAAACGCCCAGAGTTGAAGAGAGGGCATCGAGTCGTTGCGGAGTTGCACGAGCTGAAGATCAAACGAATAGAGTTGACCTGCTTGAGGATCCTAATTGTGGCCGGTCTACTGACATAAAAGTGCTGGGACATGCTGAAATTCTGAGCCTGCTTGCTGAGATATCGAGTACAAATTCAAAGGCGAGGCTGCCTGTAGACGTGGCAACGCCTGGACCATGCACTCACTCCACAGTGAGCGTGAATGAGGGAATGCAGAATGCAAGCCGCACTGAGTCTGTTGAAAGCAGTGCCAAGTTGCCGGAGTTAAAGGAATGTAGAAGCGGGGGAGAATGGAACAGCGCTGCCTTACAGGGACTTGGCAGCAGGAACGGAGCGACCAAGAAAGGGAAACACCAGAAGAAAATATATTGCTGCATTAACGCCTGGCTGGTTTCCTCTGGGGTGCTGGGCATTTATTGCAACTGTAAGCCGTCGCAGGGAAGTAAAGCTGAGAGCCAGGCTGAGTTGGCAGCCGCCAGGCACAAGGCCCAAAGTGGCAGCGAGAGGAGCGGTCAAAACTGTGCTGCGGTTCAGAAGGCGACGTCGCTCACGTTGAACGGCGTGCAGCTCGCAACTCGCGAGAATGCCCTGGGGAAAGCCATGGCGGGGCACGCCGCTCCCAGTACTCTCCCCAAACACCGTTGGGAAGGTGCGCCGCGTAAAGCCTGGGGCGTGGAGGCGGTGCCCAGCGGCATGATGTGCCGCGACGTTGGAGCGAGGGCGGCGGCGGAAAGAAACTTCCCACGCGAGCGAGGCAACGTAAGCCCAAGTGGCTCGGGCGCAGCGGGGGGCTCCGGTGGGTTAGTCGCCATCGTCGCTCCCGAGGGAGGACTTCCACGACGGACAACGGAGCAAAGCAAAGGCACTTCTCCAGCCGCTGCAGAAACGGGAGCAGATAAAGAAGATTGCAACGTTGCTTTGGCCAAGGGGCTGAATGAAGATAAAACCCAGACTGTGACATGGAACGCACCTTCTCAGAATGTATTGAGTGAGAAGGCCAGCGATAGGACTGAGGCACTGCCGTGTCATCAACATATGGTTCAGCTGGGATTTCAGGGTATGAGCATCTGACTCGTTGATTGGGGTCTTTCTCGTGGTAAACATGCACTAAGTCTCTGGTTGTCTGCAAGTTAACTTATTTGCAGAAGACTCCTTGGTCCGACTTTTTCCCACTACACCGACTACTACTGACTTCTTCCCTCGTCTACAGGGAACAAAAATCACAACTGAAGCTACATTTTATTGAGACGTACAGAAATAACTTGGTCTTGTGTAGTGTCTGTCCAACTCTCCCTCATGCACTTTACATCCTCCTCTGCCTTGATGAAGAATCTTTTTTTTAAATGTAATTTTCTAACTTTTCAGTCTATTCATGTTTGGGCTCCTCTTCGTTAGTTTAGTTTATTGTCACGTGGACCGAGTTACAGTGTACAGCTTTTGTTGTGTGCTAACCAGTCAGTAGGGAAGGCAATCGAGCCACCCACAGTGTACAGGTACACGCTGAAGGGAATAACGTTTAGTGGAATGTAAAGTCCGATTAACAATAGTCCGTGGGTCTCCAGTGCGGTAGCTTGAGTTTGTGTTTAGTTTATTGTCACGTGTCCCGAGGTTTTGTCGCGTGCTAACCAGTCAGCATAAAGGGCCTGTCCCACGTTCACAACCTAATTCACGACCTCTGCCGAGTTTGCCCTTGACTCGTACTCACAGCATGGTCATCACGAGGTCGTAGGTACTCGTGGCATCAAGTAGGTTGGGGCGTTTTTTTTAGCATGATGAAAAATGTCCACGAGTAACAAAAGGCTGTGAATTAGGTCGTGAAAAAGTGGGACAGGCCGTTAATGACAATATAAGATTACAATCGAGCCATTTACAGTGTACAGATGCGTGATAAAGGGAATAACGTGAATATTATTTAGTGCAAGATCAAGTCCAGTGAAGTCCAAAGATAGTCACAGGATCTCCAATGAGCTCGAGTCCTCCCTCTAATTGTTGATAGCATGGTTCAGTGGCCTGATAACAGCTGGAAAGAAACTGTCCCCGAATCTGGAGGTGTGCGTTTTCACACTTCTGTACCTCTTACCTGATGGTAGAGGGGAGAAGAGGGAGTGAGCGGGGCGTGACATGTCCTTGATTATGCTGCTGGCCTTGCCGAGGCTAAATCTTCACCAGCAGCACTGTGGATGAGAGTTAAGTATTTAGCTGCTTAGGTGATGTGTACTCATCTCCACGCTGTCTTTAGATAACCCTTGCAGCCAAGGACCGCTTGCTACGGTTCTGACAGTTGAATGAGGGGGAAGGAGGTGAATGGATCTTGGAGGCCAAGTGTGGGAAACGGGTTCTTCAGCCCACCAAATCGTTACAGACCACCAATTACCGATTTACACTAATCCTACATTTCATAAGTGATAGGAGCGGAATCAGGCCACTCGGCCCCATCAAGACCACTCCGCCATTCAATCATGGCTGATCTATCTCTTCCTCCTAACCCCATTCTCCTGCCTTCCCCCCATAACCCCTGACACCCGTACTAATCAAGAATCTGTCAATACATCCATCTTAAAAGTATCCATTGACTTGGCCTCCACAGCCCACTGTGGCAACGAATTCCTCAGATTCACCACCCTCTAACTTACCACCCTCCATCTCCTTCCTAAAATGAAACATCCTTTTATTCTGAGGCTATGACCTCTGGCCCTAGACTCTCCCACTAGTGGAAACATCCTCTCCACATCCATTCTATCCGAGCCTTTTCACTATTCGGTAATTGATCCCATTTTATAATTCTCTCACAGAATCTTCCCCCAACCAGACTCTGGCACTTAGTTACGACACGATGGGCAATTTATAGTAGCTAATTAACTTATTAGCGATCTAGTGCAAACACGGGGTCAGAATTGAACCTGGGTCTCTGGCGATGTGGGGCAGTGGCTCTACCAGCTGTGCCATCCACCGTGCCTGCCCTTTGCCTCTTGCATGCAACACGTGTAGGGAAAAGGAGAATTACTCTGTTATCAGGCAACCGAATCGTCCCACAACAACTAGAAAGCCCTCCTGAGCTACTATCTACCTCATCAGGGACCCTCAGACTATCCTTTGATCGGACTTTACTCTGGCTCTGTGAGGCAATGGTTCTACCAACTGCGCTGCTGTTCCATCCATGTCCTTGCCCTTTGTTCCCTTACGTACAACAAGGACAGATAAAATTAGATCATGGATTATTTAAGGGGAAAGTGTGCCGATATATAGTAGCAATCCATAGCAAATTCCCTTGATGGAGTGGGTAGCCGGCTGATGTTTAGAACTACGGGCGGCAAGGTGGTGCAGCGGTAGAGTTACTGCCTCACAGCGCCAGAGACCCGGGTTCGATCCTGACTACGGGTGTTGTCTGTACGGAGTTTGTACGTTCTCCCCATGACCCGCGTGGGTTTTCTCTGAGATCTTCGGTTTCCTCCCAAGCTCCAAAGACGTGCAGGTTTGCAGGTTAACTGGCTCTGTATAAATGTTAAAAAATTGTCCCTAGTATGTGTCGGGATAGTGTTAATGTGCGGGGATCGCCGGTCGGCGAGGACACGGTGGGCCGAAGGGCCTATTTCCGCGCTGTATCTTTAAACTAAACACAAGGCTGGAAAGCAGGAGATGGGAAGATGCTGTGGATGGATTTGCAATTGAAAATTGCCTGAGACACTAGAAAAGGAATGGGTTTGCAGATGGCAGAAGTAGGTTTGATACAACCCCTTTGCGGACTAGGGGAAATGTCCTGGCATTCAACAGGAATGAGTGGGAGAGGGGGGGAAGATAAGAGTTTTAGACTATCCAGCTGCAAAGCAGACATGGCTTAGGAGAGAATCAGAGGTGGAAGCGGGCCAGTTTTGGGAAGATGGCTGAATCAGCTTTCTAATTTATGGATGCTCATCCAGACAATTATAGGTTGTTCCTTTAGGAAGTAGATGAGGAAGAATTTCTTTAGTCAGAGGGTGGTGAATCTGTGGAATTCATTGCCACAGAAGGCTGTGGAGGCCAAGTCAATGGATATTTTTAAGGGTGAGATAGATAGATAGATTCTTGATTAGTACGAGTGTCAGGGGTTATGGGGAGAAGGCAGGAGAATGGGGTTGAGGGGGAAAGCTGGATCAGCCATGATTGAATGGCGGAGTAGACTTGATGGGCTAATTCTGCTCCTATACTTACAGTATGAATTATCTGTCCTGGGATTGTGATATAGGTAGATAGTTTTACCACTTGAGCTTTAGGGCCTAACATGGAGTTATAGAATCACACAGCACAGAAACAGGCCCTTCAGCCCAACTTGTCCACTCCAGCCTAAGATGCCCCATCGTAAGTAGTCCATTTGCTCACATTTGGCCCATTTGTCTCTAAACTTTTCCTATCCATGGATAGCTTTTAAACAGTACCACCTTCAACCACCACCTCTGACAGCTTGTTCCATATACCCACCGCTCTCTGTATGAAAAGGTTGCTCCTCGTGTTCCTATTAAATCTTGACCCTCTCACCTTTAACTTATGCCCTCTGGTTCTTGATACCCCTATCCTACCAATTCCCCCTCATGATTTCATCCACCTCAAAAATATCACCTCCTGCCCAACGTTCCCTACGGCTCAGCCCCTCGAGTCCCCGCACCAACCTAGTAAATCTCTGCACTCTTTCCAGCTTCATGGACACCTTTCCTATAGCAAGGTGACCAAAACTGAACATAATACTCCAAATGCGGCCCCACTAATTTATCGTGCAACCGTGACAAACGTGACTGATGAAGGCCAATGTACCATATGCCTTCTTGACCACCCTATCTACCTGTGAAACCACTTTCAAGGAACTATGTACCTACACTCCTGGATCCTTCTGGTCTACAACTCTCCCTGGGCCCTGCCACTCATTGTGAAATGAGGGATGAGGGAATTGAAGGCAACATCTCCAAGTTTGCGGATGACACTAAGCTGGGGGGCAGTGTTAGCTGTGAGGAGGATGCTAGGAGACTGCAAGGTGACTTGGATAGGCTGGGTGAGTGGGCAAATGTTTGGCAGATGCAGTATAATGTGGATAAATGTGAGGTTATCCACTTTGGTGGCAAAAACAGGAAAGCAGACTATTATCTAAATGGTGGCCAATTAGGAAAAGGGGAGATGCAGCGAGACCTGGGTGTCATGGTACACCAGTCATTGAAAGTAGGCATGCAGGTGCAGCAGGCAGTGAAGAAAGCGAATGGTATGTTAGCTTTCATAGCAAAAGGATTTGAGTATAGGAGCAGGGAGGTTCTACTGCAGTTGTACAGGGTCTTGGTGAGACCACACCTGGAGTATTGCGTACAGTTTTGGTCTCCAAATCTGAGGAAGGACATTATAGCCATAGAGGGAGTGCAGAGAAGGTTCACCAGACTGATTCCTGGGATGTCAGGACTTTCATATGAAGAAAGACTGGATAGACTTGGCTTATACTCGCTAGAATTTAGGAGATTGAGAGGGGATCTTATAGAAACGTACAAAATTCTTATGGGGTTGGACAGGCTAGATGCAGGAAGATTGTTCCCGATGTTGGGGAAGTCCAGGACAAGGGGTCACAGCTTAAGGATAAGGGGGAAATCCTTTAGGACCGAGATGAGAAGAAACTTTTTCACACAGAGAGTGGTGAATCTCTGGAACTCTCTGCCACAGAGGGTAGTTGAGGCCAGTTCATTGGCTATATTTAAGAGGGAGTTAGATGTGGCCCTTGTGGCTAAAGGGATCAGGGGGTATGGAGAGAAGGCAGCTACGGGATACTGAGTTGGATGATCAGCCATGATCATATTGAATGGCGGTGCAGGCTCGAAGGGCCGAATGGCCTACTCCTGCACCTATTTTCTATGTATCTATGTATCTATGAAAGTCCTGCCCTGGTTTGACTTGCCAAAGAGCAGTGCCTTGTACTTATCTGCATTCATTCCCATTAGTCATTCCTCAGCCCACGTGTCCAGCTGATCAAGATCCTGCTGTAATTTTTTCACTACCATCCATCCTCACAGTCCATGACACCGCCTACTTTAGTGTCATCGGCGAACTAACTAATCCTGCCTTGTACGTTCTCATCCAAATCGTTGATATAAACCCCAAACGGTATTGGGCCTGACATTGACTCCCTGAGGCACATCACTAGTCACAGGCCTCTGGTCCGACAAACAACTTTCCACCATCACCCTCTGCTTCCTTCCATGAAGCCAGCATCTCCCAGAGTAAATGAATATCACTCGCTAGATGGTTAAAAGAAATATCTCTCTTGGGGAGATATGAAGGGACTCTTCAGCCCGTGAAATCTTCATGTGATTGTGTAGGCCATCTCATTAAATGTTCCATTATACGTTTTCCTTGATCTCTGTCCCCTTTGATGTCTTGTTTTCACCCCTTACCCTTCCATATCTCTGTGTCTCCCTCTCCCCGGCTCTGTCTGAATAAGGACCTCGACCCGAAATGTCGCCCATTCCTTCTCTCCAGAGATGCTCCCTGTCCCGCCGAGTTACTCCAGCATTTTGTGTCTATAAACCGGCATCTAACCATATAACCATATAACAATTACAGCACGGAAACAGGCCATCTCGACCCCTCTAGTCCGTGCCGAACACATAGTCTCCCCTAGTCCCATATACCTGCGCTCAGACCATAACCCTCCATTCCTTTCCCATCCATATAACTATCCAATTTATTTTTAAATGATAAAAACGAACCTGCCTCCACCACCTTCACTGGAAACTCATTCCACACAGCTACCACTCTCTGAGTAAAGAAGTTCCCCCTCATGTTACCCCTAAACTTCAGTCCCTTAATTCTCAAGTCATGTCCCCTTGTTTGAATCTTCCCTACTCTCAGTGGGAAAAGCTTTTCCACGTCAACTCTGTCTATCCCTCTCATCATTTTAAAAACCTCTATCAAGTCCCCCCTTAACCTTCTGCGCTCCAAAGAATAAAGCCCTAACTTGTTCAACCTTTCTCTGTAACTTAGTTGCTGAAACCCAGGCAACATTCTAGTAAATCTCCTCTGTACTCTCTCTATTTTGTTGACATCCTTCCTATAATTAGGCGACCAAAATTGTACACCATACTCCAGAATTGGCCTCACCAATGCCTTGTACAATTTTAACATTACATCCCAACTTCTATACTCAATGCTCTGATTTATAAAGGCCAGCACACCAAAAGCTTTCTTTACCACCCTATCTACATGAGATTCCACTTTCATGGAACTGTGCACAGTTATTCCCAGATCCCTCTGTTCACCTACATTCTTCAATTCCCTACCATTTACCATGTACGTCCTATTTTGATTTGTCCTGCCAAGATGTAGCACCTCACACTTATCAGCATTAAACTCCATCTGCCATCTTTCAGCCCACTCTTCCAACTGGCATAAATCTCTCTGTAGACTTTGAAACTCTTCTTCATTACCCGCAACCCCTCCTATCTTAGTATCATCTGCATACTTACTAATCCAATTTACCACACCATCGTCCAGATCATCTGCAGTTCCTTCCTACACATTAAATGTTGTACATGGCTGCAAGAATGGGAAGGGACATTTTAATTTCGTTAGCTAAGTACTATGCTGCTTTCAATAGGAGGTTTAAGCATAGAAAAGAAAAATACTAATGTTGTGTATTTGGATGCTTGGAACAGACTTTAATAAGGCTCGGACATTGGAGTAAACTAACAAGCTTCTTTATTCCAGGATACCACCTTGAGTCTCCCCCGCACATTTGTACTTGCACAAGACATCACATATACTAATTAGATATGCTAATTATCACATACCTCCCCCTTTAACTTGGAGGCAGGTAACACCATTTCTATTACATATACCGCACTCCTCCCCTTTTAAGTCAATTTCACTTGTACGGTACCTACTCTTTTCCTACATATCATTATTTAATACACTGTTGCACAATGGTATTATTACTTAAACCAAATACATTACCCCTTGCTTTATGTGTTGTCATTTTCTGGTTTATGTATTTGATTTATTTTCCTCTTTGTAGGTGGGATCTGACCCATGGCTGCAAGTTTTCGTTTTCTAGCAGCTTCCTCTGCTGTTCAATTTCCATTCTCTGCTTACTTATCTGCTCTTGTTGTTTCATGAGATTCTGCAATGCATAACCATTTGTCCATTGCTCAGTGAAGGAGGCTCCATGCTGGACTGTACTGAAGTGTCTTAATCGCAATCGGTCCTGCATACTTTTGTCATGACCGACAAGCCTCTCTTCTTTAGACTTTTCTATTAGCAGCTTCCTACTCATTGTCACACATTTATTTAACCTTTCTTTGTATCGTTTAAGCCTTTTCTGTTGTTCATCTAGTTGTCTTTTTAAGTCACCTTTCTGGTTCTTCATCAAGAAGTAAGATCTATATTGTCTTTGCAATACAACACTGGCTTTGATTTGTGCTCTGTTTAGTTTTCTTGCTTCATAAGCAAGGTAGTGAGACTGCACTACAATTGTGTATATTTCAGTTTGAGGAAGTCTTTCCTATATCGTTTAAGCCTTTTGTATCGTTTCAGCCTTTTCTGTTGTGCCTCTATTTGGCTTCTTAAGTCTTTCCGATACCAACTCCTACGGCTTAACCCACTGCCTAACCATCATACTCTTGTAGGCAGCCTGAATGGTAATAGTTGCATACCTCATTGACTGATATTGCACAAACTGGGAATGCCCTATTTTGCATGCTTTGTACCATCTCTGGATCGAAATGACTGCTTGATGCACAGCTCTGTTGCGTACCCTTAATCGGTAACCACGGTATGCAGCTTGCAGAGTGACTACAGCTGCCTTTTGCATCAAGAAATGCTTTCTTGTAATGCCTTGATTTTCTCAACCAATACTCTGGCTTTTACCCCGCGGTATAAGGCCTGAATACAAACCACTGCTTTTCTCAAACTATTATACTGTCTCACTTGGACATCTCTTATCTGGCAAGCTCTGTATTGTTGATGTACCGCAATGGCAGACCAGCGTAGTTTCTTGATATACTGGCGCTGTTTATGCATCTGATAATAAGTCTGTATGACCTTGGCAGATTTGTGCATGCACCGCAATTGCTTTCGAACATGCATTCCTCGGGAGGCTGCCTGAAGCAGTACAACGCTGCTGCGTGTCTTCATGTAAGTTTTGCGATCACTTTCCATTTGAAGGTGTGCCCTATAATGGGTTTGTACTATTATAGCTGCCAATCTCATTGCCTTGTATTGACGGTATACTCTGTGCATTCTAAATGCTGCTTGTATTACCGTTGCTGCCTTCTGTTTGTACCTTCATACCCCTGAATGCAGCTTGAATACCTCGGGTTGCCCTCTGGATGGCAATGTCCCTTTGCACTTGACCGTTGTCCCTTTGCACTTGACCTTTGTCCCTTTGCACTTGACCTTTGCCCTTTTGCACTTGACCTTTGTCCCTTTGCACTTGACGTTTGTCCTTTGAGGGACTCCCTGCCCTCTTTAGTTCAGGCTCCTTGCCTTTGGATGCCCTTGGAGGTTTTGGCGAGATATGAGCCATTAGTGCCTCCTTACACTCCTTGTACGTTTTATCCGTGAGCTTTGCTGGCCGCGGTAACGTACGTAAGGTGTGATACTCCTCTCTTCCTAAGACTAATATGAACCATGCTCTTTTCTTCTGCTCTGCAGTGATATAATTGGAAATTAACGAAGCCTCCAAGACTTCAGTCCAGTTCTCAAAATTGCACCCAGAATCTAACTGGGGCAACTTTCCAACCCATTGAATAGCCATGCTACCTGTTGCTATTCAGGTGCCCTATTCAGGTGCTCCTGTACAGCCAAAACACTGATTACCCCAAGATAAGAAAACACATATCCCCTGTACAGACAAAACACTGACTTTTCCAGGATAAGAAAACATAGTTCTGTATTAATTAGCTTTAGAAACAATCACTGTCTATTACTTAATCTTATAATAATAGAATTATACTATTAACCAACATTTTCTGTTAATAGGCAACTAGAACATTTTAACCATATTCCTTCAGAATGCATTAAATTCAACAGGGCTTTTATTGCGAAGGATTTCACCGGTCCTGCTTTTATTGTGACGGATTCCACCGCTCCAGCCTGTCGGCCTGTGGACTCTGGTGCATCCTCGACCTCTCGACCTCTCGAGCTGTCCCCCCTCCCGGTACTTTTGCTGATGGTCTCACCGGACCCCCGCTTTTGCTGCTTGTGCTGGCTCCCTCCGGGCCTCGCCATTACTTTTAAACCCTGCTCACTCCGGACGTCGGATGCTGCCGCTGGCTCAGCCGTTGCTGTTGTCTCCGCTGGGTCGCTGCCAAGTCGACTCCCGCTGCTCCGCTGACTTGCCTGCTGTCTCCCTTGGACGCCCTGCGGAAGGTAAGTCGCTTCTAGTTTCTGCTGCTGGTCCCCGCTGCTCCAAGCGTCGGGACTGTCCCTCTCAGCTTTCTCCGCTTTCGGCCGTCTCCCGCGACCGGGCTTTCTCCGTTTCTCCCCCGACCGGGCTGACTCTGCTCCCGACCGGGCTGAAATGCGTGAGTGCTGTGTCCTGATTCTCTTGCGCGGACCTACTCTTCGCTCGGGGCCGGACTTCCTTTCACATCCGGGCTTTCCCCGCTCTCGGCCGTCCCTTGCAACCGGGCATTCTCGGCTCTCGGCTTCTCTCCCGTTCTCTCGCAGGCCTGGTCCGCTTTTCCGCTCACGGTCGGGCTGACTCTGCTCCCGACCGGGCTTTCTGTGCTTTCTCCCTCCCCACCGGGCTGACTGCTCCCAGCCGGGCTGAAGACTCGGCTTTTGCCGGTGGTTTCTCCGGACCTGTCCATGGCCTACACGCTACGAGGCCCTCACCCAATGTCTGGGGCTGGCCTTGGGCTACACGGTCCTCTTTCGTCGGTGGCTTCTCCAGACCTGTCCATGGCCTACACGGTACTAGACCCTCACCCAACGTCTGTGGCTGCTGCTTGGGCTGGGCTGTGGCCTGCACCGCCCTGGAAAACGTTCCAGGTAAGTTGACACCGTGCTCGGTGACCCTTACTACCCTGCTTGTCTTCCCTACCCGTTCCGACCTTTTTTTCCTATTTAGCGCCAATCCAAAACCATTTGGCACCAAATCATTTGCTTGGTGCTGTTCCACTTTTTTTCCCCAAAAATATAACCTCTATTTTTAACTTGTTTTCGATTTTCTTGGCTGTCCTTGTTCTTATCTTCTTCGTTCTTTTATCCTCGTCGCCAATTGTTGTGTATTTGGATGCTTGGAACAGACTTTAATAAGGTTCGGACTCGGGAGTAATCTAACAGTCCTCTTTATTCCAGGACACCACCTTGAGTCTCACCCGCACATGCGTACTTGCACAAGACATCACATATACTAATTACATATGCTAATTATCACATACCTAACAACTAATATTCTTGAAATCTGATTTCGATTCATTGAATTTTGTTTTTAGTAACAACAAGAAAAGCCGACGGTTCTCATTGCTGGACTCCACCGAAGAAAAGGAAGATTGGTGTTCAGGGTGAGGCTTTTTAGTTGTCAACTTTTTTCTTAATGGTAAACTTTGAAAATGGAAAATTAAGTTTACCAAATGAAAGGAAAGAGGTTGCGTTTAAGATTATATTTCATAAGTGATAGGTGCAGAATTAGGCCATTTTTGCCCACCAGGCCTACTTCGCCATTCACTCGTGGCTGTTCTCTCTTTCCCTCTCAACCCCATTCTCCTGCCTTTTCCCCATAACCCCTGACACCCGTACCAATCAAGAATTTATCAATCTCCGCCTTAAAAATATCAATTGACTTGGCCTCCGCAGCCTTCTGTGGCAATGAATTCCACCGATTCACCACCCTCTGACTGAAGAAATTCCTCCTCATCTCCTTCCTAAAGGAATGTCCTTTAATTCTGAGGCTGTGGCCTCTGGTCCTTCATTCTCCCACTAATGGAAACATCCTCTCCACATTCAATCTATCCAAGCCTTTCACTATTTGGTAAGTTTCAATAAGGTCCCTCCCAATTTCATTGGAAGCAATCCAGTGGTTCTTCAATTGGTGGTTGTAGTTTCTCTGGCTTTTAACTTCAATTCATTTGATTTATCTTCCAATGCACTAACATTAATGCCGTTTCTATTAGGGAAAATGTCCACTTAAAGTGAATGGGTTTGATTCCACAAATGTCATGCTTGTGCACTCACTCTATGAGCACCAAACTGATTATCTTGCAATTCTTCGGCTTTTGTTGCCCATTTGTCCACCATTGAATGGTGCTGAAACAATGAGACAGAATCGGACTCTGAATTATGAAACTATATAAAAACGGTGGAGCAGCGGTAGAGTTGCTGCCTCACAGCACCAGAGACCCGGGTTCGATTCTGACCACGTGTGCTGTCTGTACAGAGTTTGTTTGTTCTCCCTGTGACCTGTGTGGGTTTTCTCCAAGATCTTCGGTTTCCTCCCGCACTCCAAAGATGTACAGGTTTGTAGGTTAATAGATAGGTTGATAAATGTAAAATTGTCCCTAGTGTGTGTAGGATAGTGTTAATGTGCGCTGATAGTTGATCGGCACGGACTTGGTGTGGCGAAGAGCCTGTGTCCATAATCGGGGCCTCTGAGAGGAATTTTACCAGTGGGTACAAAATTTCTTTCGGGCCCCCTTCCATTCTGCATTAGTCATCCTGTTTTTATCCACTATGGTTTTATGCCATGAGCTGTCGCCTGTAAGGCGTATGTAAGATGAGAGAGGGGTGGAATGGAGCGCTCTGCTGATTTTCTGCATTTGAGGCCTTATGCTCCTGTACTCCCTCCATGATAAATATAAATACATATAAATAAAATAAAAGGATCAGAGAGAAGAAAGCACATTTGTTGTAAACATCCTTGTTTGTGCTATAATTCAGATAAGGAGAAAGAATTCACATTGAAACATTCTTTTATATTTCAATGCAGATCAGATCGTCAGAGGACATAATTATTATCAAAAAATAAAAAAGGTAGAAGGGCTAATGCCCCTGTCCCACTTATGAAACCTGAACGGAAACCTCTGGAGACTATGCGCCCCCACCCAAGGTTTCCGTGCAGTTCCGGAGGTTGCAGGTGGTTGCCGGAGGTTGCAGGCAGTGGAAGCAGGTAGGGAGACTGACAAAAACCTCCGGGAACCGCATGGAAACCTTGGGTGGGGTGCAAAGTCTCCAGAGGTTTCCGTTCAAGTTTCCCAAGTGGGACAGGGGCATTAGTATTCACTTTAAATAAAGAGCTTTCCTGGCCTTTTTTGGTGAATATTTCAGAATCACAGCATGAAAATGTATTGTTCTGGCAATGTTTGATTCATTACCTAGCCTGGCCAAATCCACACGACGTTCCTGAGACATTGTAGACTTTAAATAATTCTTAATCAGCTTGAGTTTGCTAAATGACCTCTCTGCAGAAGCTACTGTTGCTGGGAATTGTTAACAGTATTCTTAAGCTAACACAAACATTTGGAAACAGGTCACCAAGACCGTACTGTACCTCTAAAACTAAACTAAAACCAAATAAGTAGTAGTGCTAGCTAGCGTTGGTAAAGAATAGTGAAGCCTACCAAGAACTTTTTGATTTATGAAACCTGGTGCTTGCAGGAAAGAAAAAATGTGGGAGGAATCATGGGCGACAGACGAACAGCCATAGTTCTCAGCGGAAAACAAAGTGTGACACTGAGGGTGAGGATTTTATAATTTTTTACATGCAACAATACGAACAAATGTATTGGGTGTAGAAATCTGGATGAGGTCATAGTTGATTGCTGCCTTAACTCTGTGTTCTGCTCGACCACCTCCCCCCCCCCCCCCCTCCCCTGCTACCTGCAGTACCAGCCCTCCTTGCTTATTATCTTATCTATCTACGTCAACCTGAAAGATATTCAAAGACTGTACCGACCTTCAAAGAAAAAAGAGACAGAGAGACGGAGAGAGAGAGACGGAGAGAGAGAGACGGAGAGAGACGGAGAGAGAGAGAGACGGAGAGAGAGAGAGAGGGAGAGAGAGAGAGAGAGACGGGGAGAGGGAGACGGAGAGACAGAGATGGAGAGACAGAGACGGAGAGAGAGAGAGACGGGGAGAGGGAGGGGGAGAGGGAGAGGGAGAGAGAGACGGAGAGACAGACGGAGAGAGAGACGGGGAGAAGGAGACGGAGAGACAGACGGAGAGAGAGAGACGGAGAGGGAGAGACAGACGGGGAGGGAGAGACAGAGACGGAGAGACAGAGACGGAGAGAGAGAGAGACGGGAAGAGGGAGACAGAGACGGAGAGACAGAGAGAGACTGAGACGGAGACTGAGAGAGAGAGAGACGGAGACGGAGAGACGGAGACTGAGAGAGAGACATCCAGCACAATTGGACTTTGAAGGGAAATTCCTGCATCTGTGGTCTCTTTCAGTCCTTTCTTTCTTTTAAGACAACTGATCAATAAGCCTTAGTGAGTGCTAATGATTGTTTTAATCTGTGACAGATGCCAAAATTCTACCTGATTATAACTGTCGTATTCTGATCCGGGATAAGACCTTCTCTTCGTCGGGGGAGCGAGTGGTTCTTGTCAACCTTCTGCCACTTTCTGGACAACCCTTTAAACCAAAGGAGAAAATCCGAATCAAATCGTAATAACTGTACAACAAAGTCTCTTTTTCTGTTCCCCTTCTTGCCTGGTTAACTTTAACTGAGTTTTTTGTTTCACAAAAGATTATTCAATATATGAGGCGCCATCGTGTCGCCATGTTAAACCGTTATTTTTCCCTTTAATTAGGAACCCGCGTTCTTAACGCTATCCTCCTCCAATATTAGAATTGAGGAGGTTTATTGTCCATTTGACCCATTATGAGGGTGACACGGTGGCGTAGCGGTAGAGTTGCTGCTTCACAGCGCCAGTGACCCGGGTTACGGGCGCTGTCTGTACGGAGTTTGTCCGTTCTCCCCGTGACCTGCGTGGAGTTTCTCCGAGATCTTCGGTTTCCTCCCACACTCCAAAGACGTACAGGTTTATGGGTTAATTGGCTTAGTATAAATGTAAATTGTCCCTAGTGCATGTAGGATGGTGTTTATGTGCGGGGATCGCTTGCCAGCGCTGAATCCCTAAACTAAACTAAATGAATGATGATTGCAGTCATAGGGTATGATGTTTACACCATGAGTATATGTTATTGCCGGGCACATCCTGTTTGGGACTGTTGCTATTATTCCAGTGTTGTTCATAAGCTAAGAAAATTTACCTCACTTTGATTTGTCTTGTTCCTCAATTAAATTGTCCGAGGTTATTGAGGTTTGAGCAAAACAAATGAAACTATTTTCTCTTGAGTATTAAGCTATATTTTCCTCTGTTATTATGAATAAAGAAAGGAGAGGTTAGATTACTTCTCGTTGTTGAACACTGTATAATCTAATTTGATAAATTGGCTTGTATATTAGTTTGAATGTTCTGAATTTTATTGTTTTGACATTAGTTTTTTTTACCAGTGTAATGATTACAGTTTTCAATATGTTTACATTCACCTGTACTTGGGTTGTAGTAATTTGCATTGTTCAAATGGCCATTTATTAACAAATATTGCCTGTTATTCAAACTTCTAATTTCCCACTGTGGGGGAAAAAATACTAAAGGTGTTTCTTATTTTTCAAGGCTCTGCTACTTATCAATGTTTTCAGGAATCCTTTTTATAATTGGTGTTTATTTCTAAGCCTTAAGCTTTCAAACCCAGCTTAACTGTGTCTTGAAATACTTTGAAGATAGTTGGGGAATGGACTCGCAGACCATTAGACAAAGGGGCAGAATTAGGCCATTCGACCCATCGAGTCTGCTCCTTCATTCTCGTTGACTCGGTGGGCCATAGGGCCAGTTTCCACGGTACACAAAATTGCTGGAGAAACTCAGCGGGTGCAGCAGCATCTATGGAGCGAAGGAAATGGGCGACGTTTCGGGCCGAAACCCTTCTTCAGACTGATGGGGGGTGGGGGGGGGGGGAGAAGGAAGGAAAAAGGGGAGGAGGAGGAGCCCGAGGGCGGGCGGATGGGAGGGTGGGAGGAGACAGGTAGAGGGTTAAGGAAGGGGAGGAGACAGCAAGGGCTAGCAAAATTGGGAGAATTCAATGTTAATGCCATGCGGACGCTGGGTGGGCTAATGGATAGGCTTATGGATATGCGGGAAATGGGAGGGGATGTGTATTATGCGCAGCCAAATAAGAGTTGGTCTTGGCTTGATGTCCAGCACAGGCAGCGTGGGCTGAAGGGCCTGTTCTTGTGCTGCCCTGTTTCACATTCTGATCACGACACTTCTCACAGTTCTATCTATTGACCAGCACGATTCCAACCCGATTTTCTAGTTGCCAAACATTTTAACTCCCATTCCCATTCCAAGTCCCAAGCTGACCTTTCTTTCCTCGGCCTCCACCATTACCCCAGGGTGAGGCCACACACACACACATTGGAGGAACAGCACCTTGTATTTCGCTTGGGCAGCTTGCAACCCAGCGGTACGAATGTCGAATTGTCCCAATTTTAGATAGCTACAACAAACACCTCCCTCTTCCCCACCCCCCTCTGTTGTTCCACTAAAAATCATTTGACCAGTTCCACAGTTTGTAAAGATGTGTCTCTGTTGGGGTCACACTGTCTATAGCCAGCAATCAGTCTGTCAGGGAATCTCTCTGCCAAAGGTCATCTGTTGCCGGCCCCGATTTGTCCTGGTTTTTTTTCCTTTCACACCCCACAATCAGTCTGAGCAAGGGTCCCCGACTAGAAACGTCACCTATCCATTTTCTCCAGAGATGCCACTTGACCTGTTGAGTTACTCCAGCATTTTGTGTCTATCCATGATTTCCTTTGTGTTTGGTTGTGGGATTAATTCCTTCAAACTTTGGCATAAAATGGCACAAAAATCTAAAGTGTGCCTAACTGCGAATTACCGTAAACCTTCTGTGGTTATTAAATTAAACATTTTCCACACAAAAGGTGGTGGGTGTATGGATCAAGCTGCCAGATGAGGTAGTCGAGGCTGGGACAATCCCAACGTTTAAGAAACAGTTAGACAGGTACATGGATAGGATGAGGTTTGGAGGGATGTGGACCAAACGCAGGCAGGTGGGATTAGTGTAGCTGGGACATGTTGGCCGGTGTGGGCAAGTTGGGCCAGAGGGCCTGTTTCCACGCTGTATCACTCTATGACTATGATTTAAAGGGAATGTTTAAGAAAGAACTGCAGATGCTGGAAAAATCGAAGGTAGACAAAAATGCTGGAGAAACTAACCGGGTGAGGCAGCATCTCACCCACTGAGTCTCTCCAGCATTTTTGTCTACTATGATTTAAAGGGAAGGTAAGTTTGCAGTAATATCCCCCTCCCCACTACGATCAGTCGGAGGAAGGGACAAAACGTCACCTATTCCTTTTTTCCAGAGATGCTGCCTGACCCACTACTTTGTGCATTAATAGTTTGGCATGACCAGAGATGGGCTGCATTTTTAATATGGGCTCTCGACTGCCCTCATGTGGAAATTAGTATATAACGGGCGATATGATGATATAATAACAAGGTACAAGTACAGGGGAAGGTGAGAGAGGCAGGAGGGGATCAGAAGGATTTGGTTGGGGCAGCTAGTGGAAATTCATAAGTGATAGGAGCAGAATTCGGCCAATCGGCCCATCAAGTCTACTCCGCCATTCAATCACGGCTGATCTATCTTTCCCTCTTAACCCAATTCTCCTGCCTTCTCCCCATAACCCCCGACACCCGTACTAATTATCTCTGTCTTTAAAATACCCATTGACCTGACCTCCACAGCCTTCGGCAGCAATGAATTCCACAGATTCACCAGAAGAAAGAGTCTTGAAGGAAAAAGAGCAGGAAGGGCCGTGTCCCGGGAAAGTGGGGCGGTGATCAAGTTTGAGGGTGTGTGAGAGAGGGTAGGGAGAGGGTAGTGCGAGGGTTAAACAGACAATCTTAGCTAACATGTAAATACGGAGTTATCAGCTGAATTAGCGGCACTGCATTCTAAACCCTTTGAAAGCAGGATTCAAACACGTTTGGTTCCCCCAGACAAGCAGGAAATGACCTTGCCCCTGTTCCCAATTCTGTGGGAAAGTGTTATCAAACACAACAGAATGGAGGAGGGGTGAGAAGGGTTGGAAGAGGTCTGCGAGAGGATCTAAAGGATCCGACATATGATGAAAGAATGGGTCGACTGGGCTTATATTCACTGAAATTTAAATGGATGAGGGGGGGATCTTAAAGAAACATCTAAGTCTTAAGGGATTGGACAGGCTAGATGCAGGAAAAATGTTCCGCATGTTGGGGGAAATCCAGAACCAGGGGGGTCACAGTTAAAGCATAAGGGGTTAAACGTTTTCACTCGGAGAGAGTTGTGAATCTGTGGAATTCTCTGCCACAAAGGCAGTGGAGGCCAATTCACTGGCCGTTTTCAAGAGAGAGCTATAGCCCTGTCCCACGGTACGTGTTCTTTCCAAGAGATCTCCCGAGTTTACCCTGATTCGAACTCGGAGATTTACGGTAATGGCCACTGGTCGGTACTCGGGGCTCTCGTGGACATTTTTCATCATGTTGAAAAATCTTCACGTCTTCCCGTGCTTACCTGCCGTTCGCAAGTCTTCCCGAGTACCTGCCGTTAGCGCTAAGAGACGTCCCGAGCTCCGACGTACCCGCTACGTTCATTCTCCGTGCTTACCACGAGTTTGATTTTTTTTTTAAACTCGGGAGAGCTCTTGGAATGAACTCGCACCGTGGGACAGGGCTTTTAGATTTAGCTCTCGGGGCTAACGGAATCAAGCAGGAATGGGGTACTGATTTTGGCTGATCATGATGAATGGCGGTGCTGCCTCAAAGGGCCGAATGGCCTACTCCTGCACCGATTTTCTGTGTTTCTAAAGGGGTGGAAATCCAGAGATGAGGATGAAGAAGGGTTATGGATATTGGGCGGGAGGGATGGCTGCACAGTAACGTCGAGAGCGCCGTACATCAAATCCGTGCCATCGCAGAGATTGGAATGGAATTGTGCTGGTCAATAGTTAGAAGCGTGAAAAAAGCGAGTCTTAATGAGAATGTAAAAGAATATAACACACAGGCCCACAATGTCTGTCCCAAAAATGATGCCAAGATCAAATCTTATACATCGATATCCTTCCATTCCCTGCATATCCATATGCCTATTCAAAAGTCTCAAATGCCACTATCATATCTGCCTCAACAAGTAGGGTTCGGAGTATCGACCATAAGTTCATAAGTGATAGGAGCAGGTTCGAATCCCGCTTGGAGTGCATACTGTCGTTGTGTCCTTGGGCAAGACACTTCACCCACCTTTGCCTGTGTGTGAATGTGTGTGAGTGATTGGTGGTGGTCGGAGGGGCCGTATGCGCAGATTGGCAGCCACGCTTCCGTCAGTCTGCCCCAGGGCAGCTGTGGCTACAGAAGTAGCTTACCACCACCGAGTGTGACTGAGGAGTGAATGAATAATGCGATGTAAAGCACCTTGAGTATTAGAAAGGCGCTATATAAATCCCATCCATTATTATTATTATTATTCTCCTGCCTTCTCCCCATAACCCCAGACACCTGGACTAATCAAGAATCTATCTGTCTCTGCCTGAAAAATATCCGCTGACTTGGCCCCCATAGCCTTCTATGGCAAAGAATTTCACAGACTCACCAGCCTCTAACGAAGGAAATTCCTTCTCATCTCCCTCCTAAAAGAACGCACTTTAATTCTGAGGCTGTGACCTCTGGTCCTAGACTCTCCCACGAGTGGAAACATCCTCTCCACATCCACTCTGTCATTATTCTGTAAGTTTAAATGAGGTCCCCACCTCATTCTAAACTCCAGCGAGTACAGGCCCAGTGCCGACAAACGCTCATCATAGGTTAACCTGCTCGATCCTGGGATCATTCTTGTAAACCTCCTCTGGACCCTCTCCAGATCCAGCACATCCTTCCTCAGATATGGTGCCCAAAATTAGAGATTAAACCTCCTCTCTGGTTCTTTTGGACGACATGGGTCGTTATCATGTAATTGTTTTCATCCCCACCAGAGGGCGCTGGTGAAGAATGCACCGCTGTTATTTACTGGAGAAGTCCCCAAATACAATATATAGGGATCGTAAAGCAGAAAATATTTAATGGCTCCTCTTGATTCCATCAATATTCTTTAAAACTTACTGCTGTACCAATATATAGGGCAGCACGGTGGCGCAGCGGTGGAGTTGCTGCCTTGCATCTTCAGAGACCCGGGTTCAATCCCCACCATGGGTGCTGTCTGTACGGAGTTTGTACGTTCTCCCCGTGACCTGCGTGGGTTTTCTCCGAGATCTTCGGTTTCCTCAAAGACGTACAGGTTTGTAGGCTAATTGGCACGGCATAAAGTGTAAATTGTCCCTACTGTGTGTAGGGTCGACTTATTGTGCGGGGATCGCTGGTCAGCGCAGACTCGGTGGGGCCTGTTTCCGCTCTGTATCTCTAAACTAGACTAAAATATAACAAGGTAGACGACCTCTATAGTGAAGTTCATGCTCATGCAATGAATTATGACCAAAAGCAGGCCCTTCAGCTTCGCTGACTGTCAAGTATCTATATCAATCATGTTTTCCACCACTTGGGGGGTGTATATCCTTCTTTGCCTTGGTGATTCTAATGCTTGTCCATATATTTACTTTAGACATTAGATTTAAGAGATACAGTGCGGAAACAGGCCCTTCGACCCACCGAGACTGTGGTGCTTGTGGCAAAAATAATAATCTAAACTACACTCACCTCTAGGACGAGAACTACTATTACTTTGAATTATTACACTGCTTTTGCAGTAACGTACACAATTTCTCCGTCAATTCTTATTCTGTTTGCAAACTGGTCACTGGATGGCCCTGTACAAGGATAAAGGCTGTGAAATCCAGCTTTTCATCCGTGACTTTGTCTCACTTTCTTTCACCTTTGCATCTGCGGCAACAGTTCCTTGACTTCTGCCTTAGTCCACAGGTGTTGTACACAGACGGCCGGCCGTCCCGCCATGCACAGAACAGCTCCCGTGGATCTGGACGGTGTCTATGATCACAGGAACCACGATACTCCATAGCCATTCCTGCCCGCATCCAATATCCACACGATAAATCTTGACGTCATGATATTACCAGAGAGCTGGAACTGTGCGGCACGGTGGCGCAGCGGTAGAGTTGCTGCCTTACAACGCCAGACATCCAGGTTCCATCCTGACTATGGGTGCTGCCTGTATGGAGTTTTTGAATTGAATTGAATTGAATGCCTTTATTTCATACATTCTCCCCGTGACCTGGGTGGGTTTTCTCCGAGATCTTCAGTTTCCTCCCACACTTCAAAGATGTACAGGTTTGTAGGTAAATTGGCATAGTATCATTGTAAATTGTCCCTAGTGTGTATAGGATAGTGCTAGTGTATAGCGATCGCTGGTCAGCATGGACTCAGTGGGCCGAAGGGCCTGTTTCAGTGCTGTATCTCTTAATTAAATCATAATAATCATAAACTTACTTTATTAGCCAAGTATGTTTTGCAACATACGAGGAATTTGATTTGCCATACAGTCATACCATTAAAAAGCAACAAAACACACAAAATAAATTTTATCATAAACATCCACCACAGTGACTCCTCCACATTCCTCACTGATGTAAGGCGAGAAAAAGTTCAATCTCTTCCCTTTGTTCTCCCACAGTCGGGGGCCTCGTGTCTTCCGTTGATGGGGTGATCTTGGCTCTCTTAGCCGGCAGTCGGTCCCTCCGCGTCGGGGCAATCAACCCCTGCATCGGACGGGATTGTCAGCTCCCCCGTGCCGGGAGATCGGACCCCGGGTCGGGACTGGTCCAACCTTCTGCGTCGTTTGAAGCTTCCCGACATCGGCCGCGGTTGGGGCGTCGATCCCAGGCAAAGGGTTGGCTCCGATGGTAAGTCCACGGCCCCGCGGTGGGGCTCAAAGCAAGGCCTCCAGCTCCGCGATGTTAGGCCGCAGAGCGACCGAAGATACGAACCGGAAAACAATCGCATCTCCGGCAAGGTAAGAGATTGAAAAAAAGTTTTAACTTCGATAAATCCCTTCGATGGTGGGGAGGTCAGAACCGGTGATGGACTGGGCAGTGGTTACATCTTTTTGCGGACTTTTCCGCTCCTGGACGTTCAAGTTGTCGAACCAAGCCACGATGCAGCCACAGAACGCCGTGGAGGCCGTCAATGGATATTTTTAAGACAGAGGTTGATAGATTCCTGATTAGCATGGGCGTCAGAGGTTATGGGGAGAAGGCAGGAGAATGGGTTAGGAGGGAGAGATAGATCAGCCATGATTGAATGGTGGAGTAGACTTGATGGGCCGAATGAGCCTAATTCTGCTCCAGTCACTTATGACCATTACGGAACAAGGAATTTCATCGTACCCAGCTGCATGTAATAATAAACTAATCTGAATCTGAATCTGAGAAGGGTGAGGAAATATTTAAAAAAGTGTGGACCTCCTCAATGGCATCTGACCTCCGGGAGAAAGAGGAGACACTGAAATCTGATAGCCCAAACCAGCAGGTATCTATCTACCTGCTGATAATCCGAGCTAAAGACTTGTGAGTTCTCCAGAATTAGAAATGAGAAAGGACGGATGAAATACCATCCCTGTAACCAAAGCACAGATGGTGAAGGCTTCACAATGCATGCGGGCGATGGCTGCATGTGAGGTTGTTTACTGCCAAGGAGGACATTTGGTTTGATCTTGTGGAAGTGATGCTGGACTGGGATAGGAGTGAGATAAGGAGGAGTTCTTGAGTTTAGTTTATTGTCACGTGTACTGAGGTACGGTGAAAGGCTTTTGTCGCATGCTAACCAGTCAGCGGAAAGACAACACATGACTACAAGTGAGCCATCCAGAGTGTGCAGACACGGGATAAAGTGAATGGCATTTAGATTCAAGATTCAAGAGAGTTTATTGTTATGTGTCCCAGATAGGGCAATGAAATTTTTGCTTTGCTTCAGCACAACAGAATATTGTAGGCATAAATACAGAACAGATCAGTGTGTCCATATACCATTATATAAATATATACACACATGGATAAATAAACAGATAAGGTGCAAATAGACAGATAATGGTCGATTAATGTTCAGAGTTTTGTTTCATTTGAGTTTAATAGCCCGATGGCTGTGGGGAAGTAGCTATTTCTGAACCTGGACATTGCAGTCTTCAGGCTCCTGTACCTTCTACCTGAAGGTAGCGGGGAGATGAGTGTGTGGCCAGGATGGTGAGGGTGTAAGGTCAAGCCAGCAAAGTCCAATCAAAATGTCTCAAATGAGGTAGATAGTAGCTCAGGGCCGCTCTCTTAGTTGTTGGTAGGATGGTTCAGTTGCCTGATTACAGCTGGGGAGAAACTGTCCCTGAATCTGGAGGTGTGCGTTTTCACACTTCTGTACCATTTGCCCGATGGGAGAGGGGAGGAGAGGGAGTGGCCGGGGTGCGACTGGTCCTTGATGATGCTGCTGGCCTTGCCGAGGCAGTGTGAAGTGGAGACGGAGTCAATGGAAGGGAGGTTGGTTTGTGTGATGGTCTGGGCTGCGTGATCATATTGGCTGCTTTTCCGAGTCAGCGTGAGGTGTGGATGGAGTGTAGTATCCAGAATATCGCTGTGAACTCAGGCAGAAGCCAATAATGACAAATTGACAGTGGAAGCTAATGAGAACATTGCACAAGAACATCTTTGGTGTAAACTAGCATATGCAATTCCTTCCTATACAGGTCTGTAGTTTAATTGGCTTTGGAAAGATTGTAAATTTCCCCTAGTGTGTAGGATAGTGCTTGCGTGGTGGGCCGAAGGGCCTGTTTTCGTGCTGTATCTCTAAACTAAACTAAATACCAACTATGCTGTGGGCTCGTTAAAACCTCTCAGAATCCTATGTTCATCTCGTGCATAATTCTACTTAGCAAACCCTGCAAAACTGCAAATAGCTGTCGGGCAGGTCCGGATCAAATCAGATTGTCGGTGTATCAAGTCGTTATTGTTAAGGGGAGTTATCGAGCTGACAAAACTCTCCAGAACGGTGGGCAGCGGCAGAGACCCGGGTCCAATCCTGACTGCAATTGATTTAGTTTCAGTTTCTGTCACTGTTTGGTTCTGGAGCAAAGACTTAAGGGCCTGTCCCACGAGCATGCGACTGCATGTGGCAAGCGCGACCAAACCGGAAGCAGGGGGCCGCGCGGAGGTCGAGTGAGTAACGTGAAGTTCGAGCGAAGTCCGCGGGAAGTTCGCGCTTGACGTACAGCGTCAAGATGTGCGTACGGTGTCAAGACGCTGCGTCTGCCCGTCGAGGCGGCTGCGGGCCGGCAGGCCGTTGCCGCGCGGAATTTTTGAACACGGTCAGTTTTTCGTAGCACAACTCCATAAGGCTCCGGCGATCGAAGTGGGACCGGCCCCGCGAGGCCATACGGCTCAAGCGACCACGTTGGGTCGCGCTTGCCGCATGGCATTGCATGCTCGTGGGACAGGCCCTTAACTCAGCAGGTGAGCAAACCTCTGAAATAAAGGAGAATCTAAAATGAGCACCAGGGTACACTGAGGCTGATACAGAAGACAAGCCATCGCAGTGCAAGAGCTCTGATGTTGCAACAGATGGCTTCTCAAATGGGCTTATTCAAATGAGGGAGTCCCGCTGAGGGGGAAAAAGGGCATTGCCTCTTGTATGTTGCAATAGTCAGGTACAAAATGGACCCTGGCTTCAGCTAATGGGCTACTCTGCTTTGCAGAAATGATTATGAGGTATTAGCTCTGCATCAGATTTGTGTGCGTGTATGCGTATAATCCACACGGACTTGACACATCGATGAAGGAAAGGGTAATGCATGTGGGCTGCAGTGTTGTTTTCTCTTAGCCACTAAATGTCACCAGATCTGAGCAGAATGCTGTATCTGTTAACTGTTTCAACCCCTGATGCTTGTGAAGTAGGTGCCTTGAAATAGGCGGATAATGAATGGGTTCTTTCCGGAGAAGATGGCCTGGGCAGAGAGGATGCAGAGAGGATGTTTTGACCAGAGGGAGAGTCCAGGACCAGAGGTCTAGGACCTAAGAACTAAAGGACGTTACTTTAGGAAGGAGATGAGGAGGAATTTCTTCAGTCAGAGGGTGGTGAATCTGTAGGAGGCTGTGGAAGCCAAGTCAATGGATATATTTAGGACAGTGATAGATAGATTCATGATTAGTATGGGTGTCGGGGGTTATGGGGTGAAGGCAAGAGAATGGGGTTGTGAGGGATAGATCAGCCATGATTAAATGGCACAGTAGACTTGATGGGCCAAATGGCCTAAGTCCTTCTAGAACTAATGAACTGATGGAGAAAGACTGGCTTGTTTCCACGCTGTATCTCTGAACATCGATGCCCATCAAGTCTACTCTGCCATTCAATCATGGCTGATCTATCTTTCCCTCTCAACCCCATTCTCCTGCCTTCTCCCCGTAACCCCTGACTCCCTTATTTCAGTAAATTTATAATTTAGTCAATCTCTAAATGTACAGAATCTAATTTTCAGGATTGCAGTGCATTGTAGTGCACTGTTAATAGACAATAGACAATAGGTGCAGGAGTAGACCATTCGACCCTTCGAGCCAGCACCGCCATTCAATGTGATCGTGGCTGATCATCCCCAATCAGTACCCCGTTCCTGCCTTCTCCCCTGACCCCGCCATCTTTAAGAGCCCTGTCTAGCTCTCTCTTGAAAGTATCCCGAGTGTTCAGTTCAATAGACACCGTCCAATGCCCACAATGGCGTGAATCGAACGGTACCTAGCTTATATAAAAATGTCAACTGGAAGCAAGAACGGAACTCACTATCAAAACATGGAGGGGACGGGGGACACAATTTTTTGGCGGCCGCGCGCGCATACGCGCACTCACACACGCGCGAGGCTTCGGAGGCTCTATCCAGCGCTAAATGCAGCTCAACTGCCTGTCTCACCGGGTTAACTACAGCCCTGTCTGGACTGACGGGACACCAGCGCTGCTTCTCCGCGCTGGCCATATTTCCCGCAAGTCCAGGCAGGTTAACCTGGCGGGGATGTCGCCCACCTCTCAAAACATGGGGGGGGGACGTGTCCCCTCTGGCCCCCCCGGGTTTTCCGCCCCTGCCTGGAAGGGAAACGATAAAAAAACGGGAACTTAGGGCTCTTTACGTTCCCTTACACCCAATATTAAGTTGCATGTGAGAATAAAAAATGTTTGTAAATAATCCCTTAAAATGACTACTATTTGTAGGAAGGAACTGCAGATGCTGGTTTGAACCAAAGAGAGACACAAAAGGCTGGAGTAACTCAGCGGGTCAGGCAGCATCTCTGGAGAAAAGAAATAGGTGACGTTTGTGTCGAGATCCTTCTTCAGACTAGTTCTTTATTAATAACTGGACTGAGTGGCGTAGTGGTAGAGTTGCTGCCTTCCAGCGCCAGAGACCCGGGTTCGATCCTGGCCACGGGCGATGTCTGTACGGAGTTTGTACGTTCTCCCCAAGACTGCATGGGATTTCTCCGAGGATTTCGGTTTCCTCCCTCACTCCAAGGACATACAGGTTTGCAGGTTAATTGTCTTGGTAAAAATTGTCCCTAGCGTGTGTGTAGGATCGTGGCATTGTGATGGGATCGCTGGTCAGCGCGGACTCGATGGGCCGAAGGACCTGATTCCACGCTTTATCTCTAAACTAAACTAAACTAAACTAAATAACTGTTATAATAATAATAATAATAATAATATATCTTTTATTGTCATTGCACGTCAGTGCAACGAGATTTAGTGTGCAGCTCCACTGATGTACAAGAAAGGTAAATAAATACAATACATAAATAAGCAAGCTGAATTGATTGACGTGACCATCTGAGGGAGACTGTCCAAAGGGAGTGGGTGGGGGGGCACTCATTAGGGCCGGTTCAGAGCCGCTCTAGCTCTTGGGATAAAACTGTTCCTGAGTCTAGAGGTTCGGGCGTAGAAGGCCTTGTAACGTCTGCCGGAGAGAAGTAGTTGAAACAGACCGTGGCAGGGGTGTGATGAGTCCTTATGGATGCTGAGGGCCTTCCTGAGGCACCGCGTGTGGTAGATGCCCTCCAAGGCTGGTAGCTCTGTCCCGATGATCCGCTGCGCTCTGTTGACGACGCGCTGAAGAGCTCTCCTCTCCGCCTCCGTGCAGCTGAGATACCACACAGAGATGCCATACGTTAGTATGCTCTCTGTGGTGCAGCGGTAGAACGTTGTCAGCAGCTGTTGGGGCAGACCAGTCTTTTTCAATGTCCTCAGGAAGAACAGTCGTTGCTGTGCCTTCTTGACCAGCGCGGCGGTGTTTGTGGACCATGTGAGGTCTTCTGAAATGTGAGTGCCCAGAAACTTAAAGCTGGACACTCTCTCCACACTTTCTCCGTAAATGGAGATTGGGGCGTATTCTCCAGAATGGGACCTCCTGAAGTCAATAATCAGCTCCTTGGTCTTGGAGGTGTTTAGTGCCAAGTTGTTATTGACGCACCAGTCCGCCAGGTTCTGCACCTCCGCTCTGTAGTTTGTTTCATCACCGTTGGTGATCAGCCCAATCACTGTTGTGTCGTCTGCAAACTTCACGATGGTGTTGGTGTCGAATGCAGGGACACAGTCGTGAGTGAAGAGGGAGTAGAGCATGGGGCTTAGTACACAACCCTGTGGTGTGCCGGTGCTCAGGGTGATGGTGGAGGACAGGTGCGGGCCCAGTCTCACTGCCTGCGGTCGCTCCGTGAGAAAGTTCAGGATCCAAGCGCATATCGGTGAGCTGAGGCCTAGCTGGTGGAGTTTGGTGGTGAGCTTGGTGGGGATGACCGTATTGAATGCAGAGCTATAGTCAATGAAGAGCATCCTCACGTACGTGCCCTGTCTGTCCACGTGAGTCAGGACAGTGTGAAGGGCCAGAGTCTGAAGAAGGGTTTCGGTCCGAAACGTCGCCTATTTCCTTAGCTCCATAGATGCTGCCTCACCTGCTGAGTTTCTCCAGCATTTATGTCTACCTTAAAAACTGTCGATATTATTTCCACAAATTTGCTGTGGTAATAATGTAAGATTTTAAAGAAGGAAAATCCTTGACATGTTGAACTACAGTTATCAAAGCCCGATGGTTTACAGGGCAGTATATGTCAATGGAAAAATATAGCCAGAACAACAGATAATTCAATTTCCAGAGGGGCAGGGGAGAGTTGCTGTCAAAATAATGAGCAGCGACTTGTAAGAACGGGGCTGTTTTTCCACAACCAGATCCATCAATGAAAGTCTTTGACCCCAGTGCCACATTTTTAATCAGACTTGTCAGGGTTATTTAGGCCTGGTTCGATTAATCAACGACCCAGTCACCGGTGGTCACAATAGGTTCGCAGACTCGTGCCCTCTGAGCATTGTAGTTTTTAGTTTTAGAGATACAGTGCGGAAACAGGCCCTTCGGCTCACCGGGACCACACACAAGCACTACCCAACACATGCTAGGGACAATTTACACTTACACCAGGCCAAATAACCCTCCAGCCTGTACGTCTTTGGAGTGTGGGAGGAAACCGGAGCTCCCGGAGAAAACCCACCCGGTCATGGGGAGAACGTACAAACTCCGTACAGATGGCACCCGTAGTCAAGATCGAACCCGGGTCTCTGGCGCTGTGAGCGCTGTGAGGCAGCAACTGTACCACTGCGCCACCGTGCTCTAACTCATTCCACCAGTGGGTGACGGTTCGAAGGTCGCACTTACAGAAAAAGCTGCACCTGATCGAAAGAAAACATAGACAATAGGTGCAGGAGTAGGCCATTCGGCCCTTTGAGCCAGCACCGGCTGGCGGTTATAGAGGTTATTTACTAACATCTTTTATTCTCACATGCTCGAGGCCCATTGTCTGTAACTCGTTTTCATCTATCCCACAGCGAGGTCACCTATTCCTTCGCTGTCTGGCCCACTGAGTTACTCCAGCTTTTTGTGTCTATCTTCAGCAGAGCATTGAACCTTGGTTGTTGTTGTTGTTGTTGTTGTTGTTGTTGTTGTTGTTGTTGTTGTTGTTGTTGTTGTTCTTGTTGTTGTTGTTGTTGTTGTTGTTGGTGGTGTTGTTGTTGTTGCTGCTGCTGCTGCTGTTGTTGTTGTTGTTGTTGTTGTTGTTGTTGTTGTTGTTGTTCTCCTCCTTCTCCTTCTCCTTCTCCTTCTCCTTCTCCTTCTCCTTCTCCTTCTCCTTCTCCTTCTCCTTCTCCTTCTCCTTCTCCTTCTCCTTCTCCTTCTCCTTCTCCTTCTCCTTCTCCTTCTCCTCCTCCTCCTCCTCCTCCTCCTCCTTCTCCTTCTCCTTCTCCTTCTCCTTCTCCTTCTCCTTCTCCTTCTCCTTCTCCTTCTCCTTCTCCTTCTCCTTCCCCTTCTCCTTCCTCTTCTCCTTCTTCTTCTCCTTCTCCCCCCCCCCCCCCCCCCCCCCCCACCAGGGGGGCGGACGACAGCCCAGTCGAAAATGCCGTGCTGCTGCTGCGCTGTTTGCTGGTCTGCTCCACACACGCAGGCTGCTGATGAACGCAGGCAGCCCCCCAGCGATACATGTTTGCCGTCGAACCGGCCGACCCCAGTACGGAGCCGGTTCAAGGCGACCAACTCTTTGCGGGGGGGGGGGGCAGGTCCGTGCCGGGTGGGGCTGTGGTGTTCGGTGCAACAGTGAATTGCGGAGGTGGCGAAGTCTGTTCCCAGCCGGTTCTCCATGCACCTCGTGTGTTGAAACCTTGGTTCAATGCTCTGGACATGATTCTGGACAATACACAGACAATAGGTGCAGGAGGAGGCCACTCGGCCCTTCGAGCCAGCGTGATCATCAATGCGATCATGGCTGATCATCCACAATCAGTTCCTGCCTTCTCTCCATATCCCTGAGACCTCTATCTCACTCTCTCTTGAACAGGCACACTTTGGACAGGAACACTGCAGTTCTCCGATTGCTTAAGATATGACTTGACAAGTTATTTGGTACACAGAGGGTGGTGAGTGCCTGGAGCCCACTGGTGGAGGCAGATGCGATAGTGGCATTTAAGAAGCTTTTAGATAGGCACATGGATATGAAGGCGGTATGAATCACGTGCAGGCAGAAGAGATGAGTTTAACTTGGCATTAAGTTTGGCATGGACTCTGGGCCTGTGTTGTGCTGTTCTATGGTCTGCGTTCTGGCTGAAGCTTCTGAAATATATTATGAATCAGATATCTCTTCAAAGGATTAAAAAGCCTTCTGAGACCCCTATGATTTAATTTGTCCAATGAATTGCTTACAGGTAAAGGTCAAACAGATTGTCAGAATAATTTGGAAATGATAAATTAACCTCGTTAATTCAACGTTTCAGCAAACAGATGCCAGAAAGATTTGCAATGTAAATCGCTCAGTGTGGTCTCCTGAAAAATCGAGAACTTCCTGGTGATACAGGAGTCAGATCTTGGCTGCATCCTAATGGCTTTGGCAATGCTCCATTTCATTCCTTAGTGTTTTCTCTAAAGATGTTAGGATTCGAAAACTTGATCGTGGAGTGTTGTGGATTGGAGGCTGAGAAACATTCCTTAGGAGTCTGCCTCCTCATGTTTAGTTTTAGTTTAGGGATACTGCCGGAAACAGGCCACTGAGTCCATGCCGACCAGCGATCCCCGCACACCAGCACTATCCCACACGCACCAGGGACAATTTACAATTTTTACCGAAGACAGATTTATTATTAATGTTTAATGTTTGTTGTATTATTCCTAACTGTCACTGTATGTCGTGTGGTCACTTGCGGGCGGAGCACCAACGCAAATTCCTTGTATGTAAATACTTAGCCAATACGCTTATTCATTCATTCAAAGGTACGTCCTTTTATCCTGAGACCGTGCCCTCTGGTCCTAGTCTCTCCCTCCACTGGAAACATCCTCTCCACGTCCAGGCCCTTCATTGTTTGGTAGGGTTAAATGAAATTCTCCTGGTACTTGTAAACTCCAGGTACAGGTCCAGAGCCATCAAAGGTTCCCCATACATTCATTCAATTACAGCTGAATCAGCACCAAATTCTAGCCGAGTGCTGTCTGTACGGAGTTTACATCTTCTCCCTGTGACTCGTGGGTTTTCTCCGGGTGCTCCGGTTTTCTCCCACTTTACAAAAACATGTAGGTTTGTAGGTTAATTGGCACGGAAACAAGCCCTTCGGCCCACCGAATCCACGCCAACCAACGATCACCCCGTACACTAACACTATCCTACACACACCAGGGACAATTGACATTTTTACCAAAGCCAATTAACCTACAAACCTGTTCGTCTTTGGAGCGTGGGAGGAAACTGGAGAACTCGGAGAAAACCCACGCGGGTCACAGGGAGAACGTGCAGACTCCGTACAGACAGCACCCGTAGTCAGGATCGAACCCGGGTCTCTAGCGCGGTAAGGCAGCAACTCCACTGCTGCGCCACCGTGCCACCCTATTTTCATGATTGGTGAGGAACTGCAGATGCTGGTTTACACCAAAGATAGACACAAAGTGCTGGAGTAATTCAGCAGGTCAGGCCGCATCTCTGGAGAAAATGGATGGGTGGCATTTCGGTCCAGAACCCTTCTTCAGACACGATTATGTATGTCAGAGCCACTTGATACTCTCAGAAGTACTAAACTGTCATTATCAGTTTTCGTGCTACAAGCATTGATTGGATTAATATCAAGGGCAGGAAACATATTTATAATCTGTCGAAAACATGCACTCCATCAATATCAAATATGGGTTCTTTGATTTCATGATTAACTGTGTTACAGCTTATCATAAATAAAACATGTTGGGGGAAAAAAACATGATACTTGAATCATCGAAATTATTCAGTAATGTGATACTCAAACGTCATAAGTATATTTTAAGTGATCTGATCCGACTGGACAAAATGCTTATCATAGATAGACACAAAACGCTGGAGTAACTCAGCGGGGCAGGCAGCATCTCTGGAGAGAAGGAATGGGTGACGTTTCAGGTCGAGACCCTTCTTCAGACCTGTAAATCCATTTAGACAATCTTCACCATTGTTTCACAGTACATTTTACATAAAACTGCGGCGCATATTTAGCACCTGGGAATAAGATATCAATGTGTAGGAAGGAACTGCAGATGCTGGTTTAAACCGAAGATAGACTCAAAAAAGCCTGAGCAACTCAGCGGGTCAGGCAGCATTTCTGGAGAGAAGGAACAGGTGACGTTTCAGGTCAAGACACTTCTTCAAACTGTTGTCTTTCTGTTTAAGAAGGAACTGCAGATGCTGGAAAATCAAAGGTACACAAAAATGCTGGAGAAACTCAGCGGCTGCAGCAGCATCTATGGAGCAAAGGAAATGGGCAACGTTTCGGGCCGAAACCTCTAATTTGCCATTGTTTTTCACACAAAGGGCGGTGGGTGTGCGGAACAAGATTAGATTAGATCCTTTATTTGTCATTCAGACCTTTCGGTCTGAACGAAATGTCGTTGCCAGATGAGGTAGTTGAGGATGGGACTATCCTAACTTTTAAGGAACAAGTTAGGCAGGTAAATGGATAGGACAGGTTTGGAGGGAAGTGGACCAAACGCTGGCAGGTGGGACTAGTGTAGATGGGACATGTTGGCAGGTGTGGGGAAGTTGGGCCAAAGGGCCTGTTTCCACACTGTATGACTCTAAACTAAACTAAATTAGATTGTTAATGTGGTAAACCCAGAAACAGGGGTCACATATTGATAATAGCTGCATCCAGCGCACACTGTTAACGAACAGTTGCCTCGATGACTCTCTGCTACTTTGAATGTTTACGGTGTTTTCATGATTAGAGCAGCTCTTAATGGACAGGGCTTGAAACAAGATGAATTTTTGCCAAGAGTTGATGCCCAGTTAACCTTATACCGTTTGCCTATTGACTTGCAGAATGCGATAATGCACCTCTGCAGCCCTGAAACCTCCCTGGCAGCCTTGTGGCCATGGCAACCGCTGTACCATTGCTCAGGAGATCGTCTGCCTGAGAGAAAAGGAGGGGGAGAGAGAGCTCCTTTGTTGCAAGCCCTCATTAGGGAAAGAAAGCACAGATAGTACCTCGGTACACAAGCACAGTTTGAGCTTCGGCCGTGTGCCATTTCCTTCACCCATTCCGCGCCTGACAGCAAATGCCGTAAACGAGAAAATAATACAGAATTTAAATCATCCTGGAAGATTATGATCGAAGAGAGAATTTCTGCCTTTATTTTACACTTGGAGTTTCTGTGTTCCGTATCTCTAGTTTATTGATATAGCTCAGAAACAGGCCCTTCGGCCCACCGGGTCCGTGCCGACCAGCGATCCCCGCACATTAACACTATCCTGTACACACTAGTGACAACTTTATATTTATACCAAGCCAATTAAGCTACATACCTGTATGTCTTCGGAGTGTGGGAGGAAACCGAAGATCTTGGAGAAAATCCACGCAGGTCACGGGTAGAATGTGCAAACGTTATGACCACCTACGGGTCTTAATGGGCATAGTCATTGAGTGATAGAGTGATACAGCTTGGAAACAGGCCCTTCGGCCCACCTTGCCCACACTGACCAACATGTCCCATCTACACTAGTCCCACCTGCCTGCGTTTGGCCCATATCCCTCTAAACTTATCCTATCCATGTAGCTGTCTGCTTTGGTTTAAACCAGCATCTGCAGTTCCTTCTTACACATGTACCTGTCGAATTGTTTATTAAAATCTGTAATAGTCCCTGCCTCAGCTACCTCCTACGGCAGCTCGTTCCAGACACCCACCACCCTTTGTGTGAAAAAGTTACCCCTCAGATTCTTATTAAATCTTTTCCCCTTCACCTTAAACCTATGTCCCCTGGTTCTCGATTCCCCTGCTCTGGGCAAGAGACTCTGTGCGTCTACGCAATCTATTCCTCTCGTGATTTTGTACACCTCTATAAGGTCACCCCTCATCCTCCTGCGCTACAAGGAATAGAGACCCAGCCTGCTCAACCTCTCCCTATGTCCCAGACCCTAGAGTCCTGGCAACATCCTAGAAAAATACCACCAGCTAAAAATAATCCAATGCGCATGTGGTAAATTTTTAATAGCTGATTGTTGATATTATTATCACATTCCCCTTAATTGCAATCCTGCTGAGCAAACGTTAGTGTTTTCAGTATCCAATAATAGTCATCCAACTTGCTTTAAAACAAGGCTAGCAATTTAGCGCCAAATCTGACAAGGCCTATTACTTCAGTCTAATAGCAAGATTTTTTCTTTAGCGTTTCGATGTGTATTAAGCTTTATTTTTTTTTTTAATTAATTGATTTAGTAAAGTTGCAGTAATCATGCAATGATAACCCAAAGGGTTTTGTTTCAGAAGCAGGTTGACAGAGCATGCAACACAACCTGCTCCTGGTAATTGAAAGACACATCATTTAAATTATTTACATTTATCAGGCAATGAATTATCAACCTGGATGCAGCCCAGACCATCACACAAACCAACCTCCCTTCCATTGACTCCATCTACACTTTACGCTGCCCCGGCAAGGCCAGCAGCATAATCAAGGACCAGTCGCACCCCGGCCACTCATTCACCCCCCCTCTCCCATCGGGCAAAAGGTAAAGAAGTGTGAAAACGCACACCTCCAGATTCAGGGACAGTTTCTTCCCAGCTGTTATCAGGCAACTGAATCATCCCACCAACAACCAGAGAGTGGTCCTGAGCTACTATCTACCTCATTGGAGGCCCTCGGACTCTTTGATCGGACTTTGCTGGTTTGACCTTACACTAAATGTTATTCACTTTATCATATGTCTGTACACTGTGGACGGCTCATTTGTAATCATGTATTGTCTTTCCGCTGACTGGTTAGCACACGACAAAAGCCTTTCACTGTATCTCGGTACACGTGACACTAAACTAATCTCAAGAACTCCTCCTTATCTCACTCCTAACCCAGTCCTGAGCTACTATCTACCTCATTGGAGACCCTCGGACTATCTTTGACCGGACGTTGCTGGACTTTATCTTGCACGAAACGCTACTCACGTTAATCCCTTTATCATGTATCTGTACACTGTGGACGGCCCGATTGTAATCGGGTATTGTCTTTCCGTTGACGGGTTAGCGCGCAACAGAAGCTTTTCACCGTACCTCGGTACACGTGACAATAAACTAAGCTCTACTCAACTCAACTAGACCAGTCTTGGGCGACTATCTACCTCATTGAAGACCTTTGGATTATTCTTAATTGGACCTCACAGGACTATACATGATTACAATCAAGCCGTTCACCGTGTACAGATACAGGATAAAGGGAATTACCCTCTTGCCTATCCATACCTCTGGGCCCCATATCTGAGGAAGGATGTGCTGGCTCTGGAGAGGGTCCAAAGGACGTTTACAAGAATGATCCCAGGAATGAACAGGTTAACCTATGATGAGTGTTTGTCGGCACTGGGCCTGCACTCGCTGGAGTTTAGAAGAATGAGGGGGGCGACCTCATTGAAACATACAGAATAGTGAAAGGCTTGGATAGAGTGGGTGTGGAGAGGATGTTTTTTCACTAGTGGGAGAAACTAGGTCATATCCTCCAAATTAAAGGACTTTTGTAGGAAGGAGAGGAGGAGACATTTCTTTAGTTAGAGGGTGGTGAATCTGTAGATATTTTTAAGGCAGAGATGGATAAATTCTTGATTAGTACGGGTGTCAGAGATTATGGGGAGAATAGGGATAGGAGTGAGAGATAGATCAGCCATGATTGAATGGTGGAGTAGACATGATAGGCCGAATGGCCTAATTCTACTACAATCATTTATGACCTAATGACGTTGTGATGGGAGAGAGAAGAGGGGGTGACTGGGGTTAGGCAGGCTAGGAATTTATACCTTTGAGCGCAGGTTAAGAAAACTGGGCCTGCACACAACAGAGTTTAAAAGGAAGTGAGCTTGGCTCATTGAAACATGAAATATTCCCAAGGCAAGAAGATGCAGAGGTGATGTTCCCTTGAGATGAGCTCTCTCAAACTGGGCTCGCAATATCAAAGGAAGAGACCACCATTCAATGCAGAGATGAGAAGGGCGGCACGGTGGCGCAGCGGTAGAGTTGCTGCCTTACAGCGCCAGAGACCCGGGTTCGATCCTGACTACGGGTGCTGTCTGTATGGAGTTTGTACATTCTCTCTGTGACCATGTGGGTTTTCTACGGGTGCTCCGGTTTCCTCCCACACTCCAAAGACGTACAAGGTTTGTCGGTTAATTGGCTTCGGTAAACTAAATTGTCCCCAGTGCTTAGGGCAGTTTAGTTACAACTTACGGAAGCCAATTAACTTACAAACCTGTACGTCTTTGGAGTGTGGGAGGAAACCAGAACACCTGGAAGAAACCCACATGGTCACAGGGAGAACGCACAACCTCCGTACAGACACTAATTTACAACTATGGGGTGATTGCTGGTTGGCAGGAACCTAATGGGCCGAAGGGCCTGTTTCCGCGCTGTTGTAGATCTAAAGTCTAAAAGCCTCAAGTCAGAAAAGAGAAGAAATGTCTTTACCCAGTGAGTGTTTTGAATTCAGTGCCCAAGGGAGCTGAGGAGAACGTCCTCTAAGAATATTCAATCTGGAGATCAATAGACTTTGGTCGTTACGGGAATCAAGTGAATTGGATGAGTGCAAGAAAGTGGAGCTAAATTAAAAGATGAGCCATAATTCTATTAATTGGGGGAGAAGACCATCATGTGAGTCCAAGTGATCTATTCCTCCTTCTATATTTTATGTTCTTAATATACGCACATGAGAAATGCTGGTTTACTGTGAAACACCATAGGCGGTGAATGCAAGTTAAACGCCTTGGGTGTCAAATGATGAATTGCAGCTCCCCCTGCCAGGGACAGTTTAACTAGCGATAAGTGCAGATTACAAGTGATATTTTGCTGTGTGGCTCATGCCTTTCACAGCTTTTTGTATGTTCTCGTAAAATATGATTTCTCCCTGCAATTTTTATGAGGTATCTAACAGCTCTCGTGGAGGCTAATGCATGAAAGGGTATTTTTATGAAAATTCTTCTGGGATGCTTTGTTCCCAGTGATATACGTACACTAGAACCTTTGAAGATAAGGCAGTAGTTAAAGGGTTGGACAGGCTAGATGCAGGAAGATTGTTCCCGATGTTGGGGAAGTCCAGAACAAGGGGTCACAGTTTAAGGATAAGGGGGAAATCTTTTAGGACCGAGATGAGGAAAACATTTTTCACACAGAGAGTGGTGAATCTCTGGAATTCTCTGCCACAGAAGGTAGTTGAGGCCAGTTCATGGGCTATATTTAAGAGGGAGTTAGATGTGGCCCTTGTGGCTAAAGGGATCAGGGGGTATGTAGAGAAGATAGGTACAGGATACTGAGTTGGATGATCAGCCATGATCATATTGAATGGCGGTGCAGGCTCGAAGGGCCGAATGGGCTCCTCCTGCACCTATTTTCTATGTTTCTATGTTTCTATGTCATCCAACATTTGTACTGAAGGGATTAAATTCTGAGGTAGGGGGAGAATGTAAACTGCTAGGCCAGAAGTAAATTGATAGTTGACCTGCCATCTTCTGATAGGCTTTTCCTACACTGACTCTCCCTGCTCCTTTTAGTTTTAGTTTAGATATACAGCGCGGAAAGAGGCCCTTTCGGCCCACCGGGTCCGCGCTGACCAGCGATCCCCGCACATTAACACCATCCTATACTCACTAGGGACAATTTTAACATTTATCGAGCCAATTAACCTACATACATGTACGTCTTTGGAGTGTGGGAGGGAACCGAAGATCTCGGAACAAACCCCCACGCAGGTCACGGGGAGAACGTACAAACTCCGTACAGACAGCACCGGTAGTTAGGATCGAACCTGGGTCTCCCGCACTGCATTCGCTGTAAGGCAGCAACTCTACCGCTGCGCCACCGTTCCTAATTCAGTCGTAAGCACTTCTTATTCAAAGATAAATCTCAATGGTTCAATGGTCCTTTATTTGACACGTACGCAACTGCACAGTGAAGTTCTTGTTGCGTTTATTACACTTGGGGGCGCCGCCACTTTTGGCGTCATTATTCAGAGACCAACATCCAGTCGGCACGCGCGCTCCATGTACCGGAGCGATTCCCGTGGACCCACATCCCTCTCTTCTCCCCGCCTGGCCATCTTTGTGTCCTGGGGGCGCCTCCTGTAGTCGATCTTGGAGCCATTACTCCGGTTCAGCCTCCTGACCGGCCCAATCCGAACGTCTATTATTGAAAACGCTGTGTAGATCACACGTTGTTTGCCTACTGGCTACACTTCGAATTGTTCGGGTAGATTTCCGATGCACTTTGTCAAACTTCCCCTAATGATCACAGGCCGATTGTCTCTGTTCCCGATGTTGGGGGAGTCCAGAATCAGGGGCCACAGTTTAAGAATCATGAGTAAGCCATTTAGAACGGAGACGAGGAAACACTTTTCTCACAGAGAGTGGTGAGTCTGTGGAATTCTCTGCCTCAGAGGGCGGTGGAGGCAGGTTCTCTGGATGGTTTCAAGAGAGAGCTAGATAGGGCTCTTAAAAATAGCGGAGTCAGGGGATATGGGGAGAAGGCAGGAACGGGCTACTGATTGGGGATGATCAGCCATGATCACATTGAATGGCGGTGCTGGCTCGAAGGGGCAAATGGCCTCCTCCTGCACCTATTGTCTATTGTCTATTGTCTCTGCTTAGCTTCATGTGGTCAACTTTGGAAGGCTGAGGAAGGGTCCAGAGATGCTGCCCGACCTACAAACCTGAATGTCGTTGGAGTGTGGGAGGAAGCTGGAGCACCTGGAGAGCACCCACGTGGTCACAGTGAGAACGTACAAACTCCATACAGACAGCAGCCGCGGTCGGGATCGAACCTGGGACTCTGGCGCCGTGGGGCAGCAACTCTGCCGCTGCGCCACCGTGCCGCCTTTAATAAGAGGCAACGAGTCTGTTTGCAATAGACCACATGACAATATAATCCAACATCAACTCCAGTGTCCACCATTGTTTGATGTAGTTCTTTAGTGTCGTGTTTGGTTTTATTCAGCTCTTTCGAATTAAATATTCCTTGTAACTATATCTTTAGAGTATCTGTTGTCTTGCCACACAACAACTAGTTTCCAGGTGAATGAGGCTCGAACAGTAGAGAGCGGTTTAATTATCAACGGACCATTAGTTGGTAACATTATCATTTATAACCCAAAATTCAATTCGGGTCGATCTACAAACAGAACAGGCCTCGGGGCTGAAGGTGTAATGATTGCTGTTGTAAACTAACAAACTTCTCAAGACTTTCATACACTACTGTATTTATTATTAAAGTTTGTTCGCTTATCCCGGTTAGTATTACAAAGGATTCATTCATTTTACAAGGGGCACCGGAGGAACATTAATTGAGACCTTTAAACTTTGTCCCTTCCACAAAAGGACCTATTCCCTGGAGACCATCATGGATCGTCAGAAAGCAGCTGCCAGACCTCCACCATTGCTGCCTTGCATCCCGCCATATGGCGAGCACAGTGGGCGGCACGGTGGAGCAGCGGGTAGAGCTGCTGCCTCACCCGGGTTCATTCCCGCCTGCCCGTACAAAGTTTGTCCGTTTTCCCCGTGACCGGCGTGGGTTTTCCCTGGGTGCTCCGGTTTCCTCCCACACTCCACAACCACGTACGGGTTTGTAGATTAATTGGCTTTAGTTTTTTTTATTTTAATTGTAAGTTGTCCCCTGGTGCGTTTGATAGTGTTCGCTGGTCGGCGCGGACTCGACCCTCGTCCTTCGACAAAAGCTTTTCGCCGTACCGCGGCACACGTGGCAATAAACGAAACTGACCGTCCTCCCGCTGAGGAGGCACAAAAGAGCAGGACAGCGGTGCAGCGGGTGGTGCTGCTGCCTCACTCTGGTGATCACTCAGAATGCTGACAGCTCTGTTTGAGGCTTCTTGTAAATTGCTAAAGGTTCTTGCTTCTTCTTCTTGGGAACGGCATGCACAGCCTAAAGTTGTCGGACAACTTGTCCTAATTGATCTTATTTGATTGTGCACGCCGGGTTGATTGCATTCGTCGAAACAGGGCGGACCACGTGAAGGTTGCAATCTCCCACCCCATGATTTTGCTAAACCATGGTAAAGAACTCATCACATGGTAATATATCTCATTGGAGGCCCTCGGACTATCTTCAATCAGACTATACTGGACTTTATCTTGCACTAAACGTTATACACTTTATCCTGTATCTGTACCCTGTGGACGGCTTGATGGTAAACATTGGATAGTCTTTTCGCTGCCTGGATAGCATGAAACAAATGAGCTTTTCACTGTGTCTCGGTACAGGTGATGATAATAAACTAAAGCTTTTACCACGGCATTGACTTGTTTGTCAAATTTCAACACTGAGTCAAATATCATGCCAAGGTTTTTGATGTGAGGTTTGAGTAATGGGGTAAGGATTCCAAGGCCTCCACTGGCTCCGAATAAATTTCAAGATCCTTCTTTTTGCTTACAAAGCCCTTAATGGGTTTTGTAAACGAGTTTCAGTAATTGAGGCGGGAGGAGATAAATGTGAGGATGATCTTCCAGCTTCGGACGATGGGTAAAATAAAACAATTCCTCCAGTTTGACGACCTCGAAAACATCATCCTCACGTTTATCTCCTCCCGCCTCGATTACTGAAACTCCCTTTATACTGGCATCAGCCAATCTTCCCTGTCCCATCTGCAACTGGTCCAAAACGCCGTAGCGAGACTCCTGACGGGCACCCGAAAAAGGGACCACATCACCCCGATTCTGGACTCTCTCCACTTTGACTTGTTTGTCAAATTTCAACACTGAGTCAAATATCACGCCAAGGTTTTTGATGTGAGGTTTGAGTAATGGGGTAAGGATTCCAAGGCCTCCACTGGCTCCCTGTGCGGTTCCGAATAAATTTAAAAATCCTTCTTTATGTTTACAAAACCCTTAACGGGTTTTCCCCCACCTACATCAAAAGTCTGCTTACCCACCACACCACCTCCAGGTCCCTCAGATCGGCCGACTTGGGGGTTACTGACCATCCTGCAGTCCAGGCATAAGCTCAGGGGCGACCGCACCTTTTGCGGTTGCAGCTCCTAGACTGTGGAACAACATCCCTCTTCCCATCAGAACTGCCATCTCCATCGACTCTTTTAAGTCGAGACTTAAACCTCATCTTTACTCTCAAGCATTTCTTGACGTCCACTGAGCGAGGGCTATATGTATGTATTTATCTATGTACTTAATCTATGAACCACTGTTGTATAACGTTAGTACCTGACGTTGGGACGACAGATGGCACAATGGGCTAAGTGTTCGGCTGGCGACCGGAAGGTGGCCGGTTCGAATCCCGCTTGGAGTGCATACTGTCGTTGTGTCCTTGGGCAAGACACTTCACCCACCTTTGCCTGTGTGTGAATGTGTGTGAGTGATTGGTGGTGGTCGGAGGGGCTGTAGGCGCAGAATGGCAGCCACGCTTCCGTCAGTCTGCCCCAGGGCAGCTGTGGCTACAGAAGTAGCTTACCACCACCGAGTGTGACTGAGGAGTGAATGAATAATGCGATGTAAAGAGCCTTGAGTATTAGAAAGGCGCTATATAAATCCCATCCATTATTATTATTATTATTACCTCCACCAATGTAAAGCACTTTGGTCAACGAGAGTTGTTTTTTAAATGTGCTATAGCAATAAAAGTGACTTGACTTGACTTCCCCTTCAGGTTGTATCATCGTCCTCGTGAACACCATGAGCTTCCGGTGCAGAGATGTTTGATATCCAACCTTTAGCACAACAAAGATGCTTTGATGGGGGAGACAGTTGAATCTTATCAGCCCTTTGAAAGGTTATGAATTGAGTTGACTCTGATATCCATCTCTTTCAAAAAAGCCCGCAGGGATCAGGCAGTGAGGTTTGAAGAATGATCAAAGGACGCTCGTAAAGTAACGTTGGCAAGAAAAATAATTCCGGAAAAGAATGAAGAATTTACCAAGAATAAAAACCAAGCAAATGAAAAAGAAAAGTGAAAGTGGAATATTGGGACAGCCTCGCGAGAAAAATAAAGTCAGAGAGTAAAAACCTCTACAGATTAAAGTGAAAAGTTTAGCAATGCATAATGGGCTGAGAGAAGAAAAATTATATTGGGAAATAAGGAAATGGCGGAGAATTTATTTTGTGTTGGCTTTCACAGAGTTAAAGTGAGGGAAACCTGGGCTGGAGTTAAACGTAAAGACAGTAACATCAGTGAAAAAAGTAGCGCTGGGGAAATGTAAGGAATTGAAAGGAGGTGATGAGTTGCATCGCAAGGTTTTTAATGAGGTGGCGATGGAGAAAATGGATGCCAAAGATTCCAAAGGTTCATGAAGGCCTCCCACAAATCCCACAACGGGCAGCACGGTGGCGCAGCGGTAGAGTTGCTGCCTCATAGCGCCAGAGACCCGGGTTGGATCTTGACTACGGGCGCTGTCTGTACGGAGTTTGTACGTTCTCCAACGTGACCGCCTGCCTTTTCTCCGGGTGCTCCGGTCTCCTCCCACTCTCCAAAGACGTACAGGTTTGTTAATTGGACGTAGACACAAAATGCTGGAGCAACTCAGCGGGACAGGCGGCATATCTCTGGAGAGGGGAACAAAGATCTTCTCTCCAGAGATGCTGCCTGTCCCGCTGAGTTACTCCAGCATTTTGTGTCTAACTTCGATTTAACCCAGCATCTGCAGTTCGTTCCTACACAGGTTTGTTAATTAATTGGCTTTGGTCAAAAAAATCGTAAATCGTCCCAAGTGTGTAGGATAGTGCTTGTGTATGGGGATCGCTAGTCAGCACGGACATGGTGGGCCGAAGGGCCTGTTTCAATGCTGCATTACTAAACTAAACTAAATTAAATCCCTCTATTTAAGAAAAGAGGGAAGACAGCAAACTATCATCTTGAGTCGCTAAGCCATAGTCATACAGCATGGAAACAGGCCCTTCAGCCCAACTTGCCCATGCTAACCAAGATGCCCCATCTACTAGTCTCACCCCCCCCCCCTCTCCCCCCCCCTCTCTCCCCCCCCTCTCTCCCCCCCTCTCCCCCCTCTCTCCCCCCCCTCTCCCCCCCCCCTCTCCCCCCCCTCTCTCCCCCCCCTCTCTCCCCCCCCTCTCACCCCCCCCTCTCCCCTCCCCCTCTCTCCTCCCCCTCTCTCCCCCCCCTCTCTCCTCCCCCTCTCTCCTCCCCCTCTCTCCTCCCCCCTCTCTCCTCCCCCTCTCTCCTCCTCCCCCCTCTCTCTCCCCCCCTCTCCCCCTCTTCTCCCCCCTCTCATCCTCCCCCCTCTCTCCTCCCCCCCTCTCTCCTCCCCCCCTCTCTCCTCCCCCCCTCTCTCCTCCCCCCCTCTCTCCTCCCCCCTCTCTCTCCCCCCCTCTTCTCCCCCCTCTCTCCTCCCGCCCTCTCTCCTCCCCCCCTCTCTCCTCCCCCCTCTCTCCTCCCCCCCTCTCATCCTCCCCCCCTCTCTCCTCCCCCCCCTCTCTCCTCCCCCCCCTTCTCCCCCCTCTCTCCTCCCTCCCTCTCTCCTCCCGCCCTCTCTCCTCCCCCCCTCTCTCTCCTCCCCCCTCTCTCCTCCCCCCTCTCTCCTCCCCCCTCTCTCCCCCCCTCCTCTCCTCCCCCCCCTCTCCTCCTCCCTCCCCCCCCCTCTCACTCCCCTCCCCTCTCTCACTCCCCCCCTCTCTCCTCCCTCCCCCCCTCTCTCACTCCCCCACCTCTTCTCACTCCCCCCCCCCTCTCTCACTCCCCCCCCCTCTCCCCTGTCACACGTTGGAGGAAGACTGAGCGACTGGGACAGACATGAGACTACCAGTGCCACTGAGTGGTCAAGACTGAGCTGTTGGGGACAGCCAGTGCCTCCACTGAGACCTGAGACTGGTTTGGGCAGGCCCGAGACTGCTGGAACCTCTTACAGACGATGCGGGACTGTGCCCAAAGACTGAACTGTGTGGAAAAGACAGACTGCCAGTGCTGCATCTTCAAGCCCAAAACAGAGCTGCCCAAACTTCCCTGTTACTGTAAGTAGAACATATCACTTGAGTTCGCCCCACTGTGTGTGTTGGTGTGTTCATTGCTGAACCTGGTGTCATCCCTGATACCACAAGTGAAATATCTTATGTTCAGAAGACCTTTGTCAAGGGGTTATTGAAGAAACGTGGAATATGGGGGATAATATGCTGGCATGATTTGGGAGGGGATTGGTTAATGGGTGGATAACAGAGTGATGATCAGTGGATCAGGCAGCATCTCTGGAGAACATGGATAGGTGACGTTTGAGCTCAGGACCAATCTTCAGACTCAGAAGTCAGTGGTCTGAAGAAGGGTCCTGATCCGAAATGTCATCTATCCCTGCTCTCCACAGTTGCTGCTTGACCCACTGAGTTACTCCAGCACTTTGTACATTTTTTTTATATAAACCACCATCTGCAGTTCCTCGTGGCTCCATTCTGGTAAGAACAACTCTTCTTCATTCAGGTCATTGTCGTAATAAACACAATGTGCCTTTGCAGAAGTGAAATGACTGGAAATTTAGTTGCAATTTTTTTAAATGAATGGAACCAGAGCCAAGAATTAAACGTATTTAACCGGTTCACTTTTTCAAGTTGACTGGCTGCTATGTAATTCTTGTAGGGTTTTTGGATTCTAATGTATCTCGGGTGCACAGGGATGTGCGGAGTCTACAGGATAAACCCACACTATTGACCCAGAACCTGTGATAACATGGTGGAAGCTGAGAAACTTCAAGTAATTCAGTAAATCTTGAGCTTTAAGAGAATGTTAGTGTCAGGAATGGCAACTGTGAACTTCCTGGGTTGGCATAAAACCCAACTTTTTTAGTTTCAGGGTTACAGCGCGGAAGCAGGCCCTTCGGCCCACCGGGTCCGTGCCGACCAGCGATCCCCTGCACATTAACACCCACTCGGGCCAATTTTTACATTTACCACCAAGCCAATTAACCTGCAAACCTGCACGTCTTTGCAGTGTGGGAGGAAACCAAAGATCTCGGAGAAAACCCACGCAGGTCACGGGGAGAACGTGCAAACTCCGTGCAGACAGCACCCGTAGTCTGGATCGAACCGGGGTCTCCGGTGCTGCATTCGCTGTAAGGCAGCAACTCTACCGCTGCGCCACCGTGAGTGACCACCCTAGTCGACTGATGACTTTCACCTCTGCCTTCCTTCTCTGCTTTGGCCCACGTGTGAGTCCAGACCCATCAATGTGGTTGACTCTTAAAAGCCCCCTCAGTTCTGGGGCATTTAGGGTTACACCAGCAACCCCTACATAGTCTAGCCTTGGGCTACATCACATGTACAAAGGCAGTGAAGTTATTTTCTCGCATACAGTCCTGTACGGTGTTCCCATACCTGAGCACACCCTCGATTAGCAAGTGTAGAAATAGGCAACTGAGCAACTCGTGCAAGTGGCGTCATGTCTTGGTGCCATTTTCAATGTCCAGTCCACACTCTAGTTGTTATGAGTGATATGCCCAGTATTAGAGTTTTTAATGCAATGAAATGAAAGAATTGGAGCAAGTGTATGTAGCGAGACACAATAGGGGCAGCTATATAAATAGGATATGTTTGACTTGTGGAGAAAATTGGCTCGCAGTAAGTTTGCAGGAAAAGAATCCTTATAGAACATCGAACAGCACAGCACTAGGTCGGGCCCTTTGGCCCATAATGTCCATGCCGAACATGATACCAAGTTTAACGATGTGGTCCAAGGGTAACCTATGATGTTGTCGGAGTAGAGATTTAAGATTACAGCCATTGTAAAGGGCGATTGCAGATGCACTTCTGTGACTAACACACAAATAGTCACCTGGTTGGGAGCCATCTTGGAAATCAAAGACCAGTGGTTCGAGATCCTCCCTGATATTGATGCATAGATAAATACAACTGGGCAGTGCATAAAACAAGTGTTGGATCCCGTGGTCTGGCTGGACGGGGTTGGTGTTGGTCTGCACCGTGTAGTGTTTGGTTATTTATGAATTCCATCGAGATTTCCAAATTCCTTTTTTAAAATGACAAAAGCAGATTTTTAGTCAACATCGATTTGGCGCAGCGGTATAGTTGCTGCCTTCCAGCGGCAGATACCCAGGTTCGATCTTGACAACGGGGGGCTATCTGGGCGGTCACGATGGCGCAGTGATAGAGTTGCTGCCTTCCAGCGGCAGATACCCAGGTTCGATCTTGACAACGGGGGGCTATCTGGGCGATCACGATGGCACAGCGGTATAGTTGCTGCCTTCCAGCGGCAGATACCCAGGTTCGATCTTGACAACGGGGGGCTATCTGGGCGATCACGATGGCGCAGCGGTTGAGTTGCTGCCTTACAGCGAATGCAGCACCGGAGACCCGGGTCCAATCCTGACTACGGGTGCTGTCTACATGGAGTTGAACGTTCTCCCCGTGATCTGCGTGGGGTTTCCCCAAGATCGGTTTCCTCCCACACTCCAAAGACGTACAGGTTTTTAGGTTAATTGGCTTGGTAAATGTAAACATTGCCCCTAGTGGGTGTAAGATAGTGTTAATGTGTGGGGATCGCTGGACAACACGGACCCGGTGGGCTGAAGGGCCCATTTCTGTACTGTATCTCTAAAGTCTAATTGAGCAGATGATATTCTCTGATACTTGGCTGGGCACACCATTGTGATTCAAAGACCTTCATTGGATAGCTGCAGTTAGATTTATTTTCCTCTTGGTGAGGAGAATAACAGGATGCAAAACTGAACATTTTTTTCCCGGGGCCCTTGGGCAAAATTAGCTGGCACAGTAACATTATTTGTTGCATTCATATCTTAATTGCAGTAGGAATTGCTTCCTGTTGTCAAAGTGTTAATTTGTGAGTGTTTGCACTGTAGAGTATTGTAAAGAAAGGTTGTTGCCTCGATTTTAATATATAATCCTGGTAATAACACAAATTATTGATAGTCATGCAATTAGGTGTTTGTGGATGGGGAAGGGCATTTAGTCCATTTTAATTAACCATCTGTATAGACCCCAGAGATCTCTCAATTCAGCAATCATTGTTCTTAAACGACTCCAAGCATTTTACCACCTCCACAATATTAATTCACAGCTTGCTCAATGTTTTAAATAATCAAATTTCCTGAGCACTCTTTAAAAAAAAATGTGTTTTTCTGATTTTCTCTTCAATTTATGCAAAGATTTATCTGCGGAGAGAGAAGCAGAGACCTCCGTTCATCAGTCTGAAGAAGGGTTTCGGCCCGAAACGTTGCCTATTTCCTTCGCTCCATAGATGCTGCTGCACCCGCTGAGTTTCTCCAGCACTTTTGTCGACCTCCGTTCAATATTCTTAGCTCAAGGAAAATCACAGTGACTCTTCTGATGAAAGATAACAGGCCCGAAACCATATGTGTGGGAAGGAACTGCAGGTGTTGGTTTAGATCGAAGATGGATACAAAAAGGCTGGAGTAACTCACCCGGGCCAGGCAGCAACTTGGGAGAAAAGGAATAGGTGACGTCTTGGAATGTTCTCAACACGAAACATCACCTATACATTTTCTCCAGATATGGTGCCTAACCTGCTGAGCTACTACAGTTTTTTTTTTTTGTGTCCATCTTAGTCCTGGAACCATAACCTTGTTTCCTTTCCACAGATGCGGCCTGATCAGCTGAGTGTTTCCAGCACTTTCATTATTTTCATTCCATTCCATCTTCGGAAGTCAAAACCAGGTCAGACCAGGCCCTGGGGAGTAGGTGATATTGTGAATAGCAAAGATGGTGATCAGATATCTTAGCAGGATCTTGATCAGCTGGGCTGGTGCGCTGAGGAATGGAGCCAATGACATTTATTGCAGATAAATGCAAGATGTCTCATTTTGGGAAGTCAAACCTGTTAAAGACCTTCACAATGTGGCAGGGCCCCGGGGAGTGTTGTAGAGCAGAGGCCTCAAGGTGTACAGATACATAGCTCCCTGAATGTGGCGCCACAGGTAGATAGGCTGATACGGAAGGCTTTTGGTACATTGGCCTTCATCAGTCAGGCTATTGAGTATAGAAGTTGGGATGTTATCTTACAGCTGGTTGGTGTGGCCACATTTGGAGTATTTCGTTCAATTTTGGCCACTTTGCCACAGGAAGGATGCCATTTAGCTGGAAAGAGTGGAGAGAAGATTTACGAGGATGCTGCCAGGACTTGAGTGCCCGTGTGATAGGGAGAGGTTGAGCAGGCTAGGGCTCTATTCCTTGGAGCACAGGAGGATGAGGATATACAACCTTATTGAGGTGTATAAGATCATGAGGAATGGATCGGGTAAATGCACAGCTTAGGGGAATCAAGAACCCGAGGACATAAGTTTAAGGCGAAGGGGGAAAGATTTAATAGGAACCTGGGGGGGGGGGTGCAACTTCTTTTTACACAAACCATGGTAGGTATAAGGAACGAGCTGCCAGAGGGGGTACTTGAGGCAGGTACTATCATAATGATAAAAAAACATTTGGACAGGTACATGGATAGGTTTACAGGGATATGGGCCAAATGCAGACAGAAGGTATTCATGTAGATGGGCAACCCGAAGATAGACACAAAATGCTGGAGTAACTCAGCGGGGGGACAGGCAGCATCACTGGAGAGAAGGAATGTCGCCCATTGTGTCTTTCTTTGGTATAAACCAGCATCTGCACTTCCTTCCTACATACAGTGTAGACGGGCATTTTGGTCGGCATGGGCAAGTTGGGCCGAAGGGCCTGTTTCCATGCTCTATGATTCTACGACATTGGAGTCCTTGCGCTAACGGCAGCTTTGGCTGGTGGTTTAATTTAAATCATTTTCCTCCGTGTTCATCCACATTTCCGCTGACGTGGTCCTCTGTCACAGTCGGAGGCTGTGCTTGGCCAAAGGTCCAGTCATTATGTTAGCCATCTGCTGGGAAGCTCCATCTGCTTGAGTGATTCTGCCAGACTCCAGCATCTTCCAAGCTTCAAGTCTGTCTTGACTGCAAAAACCTTCTCATCCAGAAATCATCTTGAACTAATCTCATTCCAGTGGCGCGCAATTTATTTCAAAGTCTCGGAAAGAACTTACCTATTTATTCCTGTTCTTTTTTTAAAATCAAAATATAATTTATTTAATTTCAACACGATACAAAAACCAAAAAAAAACAAAACCGTGGTGACGTTACGAAATCATCAAAGAACTATTTTACAAATATTCTTATAACTAATATACAACCTCGGTAAAGGGGCAAGCATCTGGCTCGGGCAAAGCCCTCTTCCGCCTGGTGCCGTGACTCGTGGATGGCCAGCTAGGCCAGGACTAGGAGCAACCCAACCAGGCCATCTTCAGCCCTGCCTACTCCCTAGATCCCATCACCAGTCCTTCGGTCACTGGCAGCAGAGCCACTCCTCCCATTGTGGACCCCAGGTGGAGTGGCGGTGCTCCTTGCCCTCCGGACCCTGGCTACAAGGGATACTCATGTTCAAAAAGGAACTGCAGATGCTGGAATATCGAAGGTACACAAAATTGCTGGGGAAACTCCATAGATGCTGCTGCACCCGCTGAGTTTCCCCAGCAATTTTGTGTACCTACAAGGGATACTCTACTTATTGCTATACATTCCTGTTAGTGGCTTCTTATTCCTCTGCTTTTATGCTTTAAAACTGCTTGGTTTACTTTGGAGATGCAGCACAGAGGCCCTTCGGCCCATCCTGCCCATGACAACCAGACTGCGCAAGTTGGTTCAGCCCACCATGTCCAGCAAGCGATCCCCATACACTAGCACCATCCTACACACTAGGGACAATTTACAATCATCATGGGCTGAAGGGCCTGTACCTGCGCTGTACTTTTCTGTGTTTAAGAAGGAACTGCAGGTGCTGGAAAATCGAAGGTAGACCAAAGTGCTGGAGAAACTCAGCGGGTGCAACAGCATCCATGGAGCGAAGGAATAGGTGACGTATCGGTTCGTGACCCTTCTTCAGACTAAAGAAGGGACTAGAACTGAAACGTCACCTATTCCTTCGATCCATAGATGCTGCCTCACACTGATGCTGAATTTCTCGAGCATTTTTGTCTATCTTCAGGCTTGTAGGTTAAGTGGTTTTGCTAAAATGGTTTAGGGCCAAAGTATATCACTGACATGCTTCCACTATATAAGCCTTCTAGACCGCTAAGATCTTCTGAAACCAATCTGCTAGTGATTCCCAGAGTAAATACAAAACATGGGAAAGCAGGATTTAGTTACTATGCAACAAATAGCTGGAATAAACTTCCTGAAGATTTAAGACTTGCCTCAACTTTGACCACTTTTAAAACAAGACTGAAAACTTTTATGTTTACTTTAGCTTTCAGCTAAATCTTAACTACATTGCACTTTTAACTTTTGCACTTTTTATAATGCATTTTTAATTTTGTTTTTCTTTTCTTTTTAGTTCTTCTATTTTATTTCATTTTATTATTTCATTTATTGTATGACATGTTTTTATGTGAAGCACTTTGAGTCTGCCTCGTGTATGAAATGTGCTATATAAATAAAGTTGCCTTGCCTTGCCTTGCCTAAAATGATAAAATTGTGTAGGATAGTGTCAATGTACGGCACCAACACCATCAGACACAAGTGCTGACCGGCACAGACAAGGTGGGCTGAAGGGCCTGTTTCCGTGCTGTATCTCTAAAGTTGTTCCCCTGCCTTTTCCCGCAAATTTTGACCCCTAATCAAGAATCTCGCAAACTCTGCTTTGAAAATATCCATTGACTTGTCCTCCACAGCCGTATATGGCAATGAATTCCACAGATTCACCACCCTTTGACTTAAAGAAATTCTTCCTCATCTCCATTTTAAAGGTACTGTACGTCCTTTTATTCTGGTCTGTGCCCTCTGGTCCTAGACTCTCCCACTAGTGGAAATATCCTCTCCAAATCCACTCTATCCAGGCCTTTTGTTATTCTTGCTGGGTGGTATCAGAATGAGATTACGAACGACAAGGCTTCATCTGACGAAGGAACGTAATTTATGAAAAATAAGGGTATTAATCAGAGTGAAAGCTTTACATAAAATATTTATAAATGCGTACGTTTCACATCGGAGAGTGGATTGGAATCGATGATGCGTCATGTCTATTGATGGAATCTTCTACCAAATCTCAACATTATGGTTCAAGACCTGAATAATCAACAATTAAGCGAAATACCCTTCACCCACTCTTGTCCACAATCATCACTTTTTAATTGAATTGAAAGATACAGCACGGAAATCTGCATTGAATCTGCACTGCCCGTCGATCACCCGTTTACCCCAGTTCTCTGATGCCCCCACTTAGTTATCCACTCTCGACACATTAGTGGGGCAATGTACACATTAGTGGGCTAATTAACAATAGACAATAGATGCAGGAGTAGGCCATTCGGCCCTTCGAACCAGCACCCTCAAGTCCTAGTCTGCTCAACCCCCCCCCTCCCGATAGCTCAGGCCCACGAGTCCTGGCAACATCCTCGTAAATCTGCTGGCAATGTGGTATCTTTGTGATCAGTTTGCAGTGACCTTTTTCCTAATTTTTAAGAATTGAAGCCAACTGTGGAGGATAAATGCGTGGATGAGGGACTGGTGCAGTGGGTATGGATTCAAGTTTCTGGATCATTGGGACCTCTTTTGGGGAAGGTGCGACCTGTACAGAAAGGACGGGTTGCACTTGAACTCAAGGGGGACCAATATCCTGGCGGGGAGATTTGCAAAGGCTACTGGGGAGACTTTAAACTAGTATGGTTGGGGGGAGGGACTCAAATTGGGAAAGCTAGCAGTCAGTGTGTGAAGCAGGGGGCAGAGAATGATAGCACTCTGACCCAAAATGTAGGGGAGAGAGAAGAAAAAGAAAAAAATCAGAGAATAAGAGAGGGTGGGTTTCTTAAATGTGTATATTTTAATGCTAGGAGCATTGTAAGAAAAGTGGATGAACTTAGAGCCTGGATTGACACCTGGAAGTATGATGTTGTGGCGATCAGTGAAACATGGTTGCAGGAGGGCTGTGATTGGAAACTAAATATTCCAGGATTTCGTTGCTTCAGGTGTGATAGAATTGGAGGGGCAAGAGGTGGAGGTGTTGCATTGCTTATCAGGGAAGATATTACAGCAGTGCTTTGGCAGGATAGATTAGAGGGCTCGTCTAGGGAGGCTATTTGGGTGGAACTGAGAAATGGGAAAGGGGTAGCAACACTCATAGGGGTATATTATAGACCGCCAAATGGGGAGCGAGAATTGGAAGAGCAAATATGTAAGGAGATTGCAGATATTAGTAGTAAGCACAAGGTAGTGATTGTGGGAGATTTCAATTTTCCACACATAGACTGGGAAACACATTCTGTAAATGGGCTGGATGGGTTGGAGTTTGTAAAATGTGTGCAGGATAGTTTTTTGCAACAATACATAGAAGTACCTACTAGAGAAGGGGCGGTACTGGACCTCCTGTTAGGAAATGAGACGGGTCAGGTGGCAGAGGTATGCGTTGGGGAACAGTTTGGGACCAGTGATCACAATACCATTAGTTTCAATATAATTATGGAGAGGGACAAAACTGGACCTAGGGTTGAGATTTTTGATTGGAGAAAGGCTAACTTTGAGGAGATGCGAAAGGATTTAAAAGGAGTAAATTGGGACAGTTTGTTTTATGGGAAAGATGTGGAAGAGAAATGGAGTACATTTAAAGGTGACATTTTAAGAGTACAGAATCTTTATGTCCCTGTTCGGTTGAAAGGAAATCGTAAAAATTGTAAAGAGCCATGGTTTTCAAGGGAAATTGGACACTTGGTTCGGAAAAAGAGGGATATCTACAATAGTTATAGGCAGCATGGAGTAAATGAGGTGCTTGAGGAGTATAAAGAATGTAAAAAGAATCTTAAGAAAGAAATTAGAAAAGCTAAAAGAAGATATGAGGTTGCTTTGGCAAGTAAGGTAAAAGTAAATCCGAAGGGTTTCTACCGCTATATTAATAGCAAAAGGATAACGAGGGATAAAATTGGTCCATTAGAGAGTCAGAGTGGCCAACTATCTGCAGAGCCAAAAGAGATGGGGGAGATATTGAACAGTTTCTTTTCTTCGGTATTCACCAAGGAGAAGGATATTGAATTATGTGAGGTAAGGGAAACAAGTAGAGTAGCTATGGAAACTATGAGGATCAAAGAAGAGGAAGTACTGACACTTTTGAGAAATATAAAAGTGGATAAGTCTCCAGGTCCGGACAGGATATTCCCTAGGACATTGAGGGAAGTTAGTGTAGAAATAGCAGGGGCTATGGCAGAAATATTTCAAATGTCATTAGAAACGGGAATAGTGCCGGAGGATTGGCGTACTGCGCATGTTGTTCCATTGTTTAAAAAGGGGTCTAAGAGTAAACCTAGCAATTATAGACCTATTAGTTTGACGTCAGTGGTGGGCAAATTAATGGAAAGAATACTTAGAGATAATATATATAAGCATCTGGATAAACAGGGTCTGATTAGGAACAGTCAACATGGATTTGTGCCTGGAAGGTCATGTTTAACTAATCTTCTTGAATTTTTTGAAGATGTTACTCGGGAAATTGATGAGGGTAAAGCAGTGGATGTTGTGTATATGGACTTCAGTAAGGCCTTTGACAAGGTTCCTCATGGAAGGATGGTTAAGAAGGTTCAATGGTTGGGTATTAATGGTGGAGTAGCAAGATGGATTCAACAGTGGCTGAATGGGAGATGCCAGAGAGTAATGGTGGATGGTTGTTTGTCAGGTTGGAGGCCAGTGACGAGTGGGGTGCCACAGGGATCTGTGTTGGGTCCACTGTTGTTTGTCATGTACATCAATGATCTGGACGATGGTGTGGTAAATTGGATTAGTAAGTATGCAGATGATACTAAGATAGGTGGGGTTGCGGGTAATGAAGAAGAGTTTCAAAGTCTACAGAGAGATTTATGCCAGTTGGAAGAGTGGGCTGAAAGATGGCAGATGGAGTTTAATGCTGATAAGTGTGAGGTGCTACATCTTGGCAGGACAAATCAAAATAGGACGTACATGGTAAATGGTAGGGAATTGAAGAATGTAGGTGAACAGAGGGATCTGGGAATAACTGTGCACAGTTCCATGAAAGTGGAATCTCATGTAGATAGGGTGGTAAAGAAAGCTTTTGGTGTGCTGGCCTTTATAAATCAGAGCATTGAGTATAGAAGTTGGGATGTAATGTTAAAATTGTACAAGGCATTGGTGAGGCCAATTCTGGAGTATGGTGTACAATTTTGGTCGCCTAATTATAGGAAGGATGTCAACAAAATAGAGAGAGTACAGAGGAGATTTACTAGAATGTTGCCTGGGTTTCAGCAACTAAGTTACAGAGAAAGGTTGAACAAGTTAGGGCTTTATTCTTTGGAGCGCAGAAGGTTAAGGGGGGACTTGATAGAGGTTTTTAAAATGATGAGAGGGATAGACAGAGTTGACGTGGAAAAGCTTTTCCCACTGAGAGTAGGGAAGATTCAAACAAGGGGACATGACTTGAGAATTAAGGGACTGAAGTTTAGGGGTAACATGAGGGGGAACTTCTTTACTCAGAGAGTGGTAGCTGTGTGGAATGAGCTTCCAGTGAAGGTGGTGGAGGCAGGTTCGTTTTTATCATTTAAAAAAAAATTGGATAGTTATATGGATGGGAAAGGAATGGAGGGTTATGGTCTGAGCGCAGGTATATGGGACTAGGGGAGATTATGTGTTCGGCACGGACTAGAGGGGTCGAGATGGCCTGTTTCCGTGCTGTAATTGTTATATGTTATATGTTATATGTTATAACTGCTTTGGTGAGATTTTGAATGCACCACATAAATAAGCCAAAGATAGACACAAAGGCCCCCCTAGATCTCGAGGCCCTAGGCTTAAGCCTATGAAGTTTGTACGTAAATCCGCCCCTGCACAAAGTGCTGGAGTAACTCAGCGGGACAGGCAGCATCTCTGGAGAGAAGGAATAGGTGACGTTTCGGGTCTCGACCCTTCTTCGGATTGATGAAGGGACTCGACCCGAAACGTCACCCATTGCTTCTCTCCAGAGATGCTGCCTGTCCCGCTGAGTTACTCCAGCTTTTTGGTTACTCCAGATCTTCGGTTTAAACCATCATCTGCAGTTCCTTCCTACACATTATGAAGCCAGTCCACTATGACAACAGTATCACAGTCATATGTTACCATACCAGTTATGATTCTCTGGAAATATCAGAGGCTCTCAGTTGTCATTCGTGGATTTTGTTGCTAATAATTCAGCATTATGCAACAGAACTCCATGAGATATGCAGGCTGGGACCTTTGGTTCAAAAGGGAACTGCAGATGCTGGAATATCGAAGATACACAAAATTGCTGGGGAAACTCAGCGGGTGCAGCAGCATCTATGGAGCGAAGGAAATAGGTGACGTTTCGGGCCTTTGGTTGGTGGGTTCAAGTGACATATTAGATACAGTTGGATAAACATGAGAAATGTATTGACATGCAAGAATAGCAAGTGATCCTGTAGTTCAAAATGTGTATGACGGAACTGCAGATGCTGGTTTATTTCATTCGATAGACAAAAAAAAGCTGGAGTGACGGCGAGAAAAGGAATAGGTGACGTTTGGGGTCGAGACCCTTCTACAGACTGAGTGTCAGGGGAAAGGGAAGCGGGAGATATATATGGGGATATAATAATAATAATGAACCTTATTTCGGACTCAAGGTCCACAAGGGACGACCTTACGTAAAAATACATTGCATATAAAAACATCAACAAATACATATAACATCTTAGTAGATCACTTGATGAAGCATCATAAATTATATATTAAAAAACCCCACAATACATGAATTAAAATCCAGAATAATAAGTAATGATCAATGTCCTACGACGAGACAACGATACCAGTGTCTCCACAACTGGGATTCGTAGCGTGCAGTGCTAAACCGTACGTTTGACAAGGCCACAATAATCACATTTTTTTGAGAGAGATATAGGACAAATGAATGAACAATATGCAAAAGAAGTAAGAATGGTAAAGGAGACAGGCCATTGTTAGCAGTGGGCTAGGTGAATACGAGTTACAGACAATGAGAATCAACAGGACGACTGAAACTAGTACAACAACTAGGGTGGGGGGGGCGGGTGGAGAGGGGGCTGCAAGAGTTGCACATTATACCATACAATGGTTGATCTTTTTTTTCCCTCCATACCCCATTCTCCTGGCCTCCCCACAACCTTGAACACCCTTACTAATCATGAATCTATTAATCACCCCTTTAAAAAAAATATTGGCTTCCACAGCCGTCTGTTGCAATGGACTACACAGATTCACTATCCTCTGATTAAAGAATTTCCTTCTCATCTCCATTCTAACGGTACAGTACTTACTTCTATTCTGTGGCTGTGCTCCCTGGTCCTAGACTCTCCCACTACTGGAAAAATCCTCTCCACATCCATTCCGTCTAGGCCTTTCATTTTTCGGTAGGTGTCAAGGAGATCTTCCTTCATCCTTGTAAGCTCCTGAGACCTGAGGCTGTGAGAATCAAGTCCTATCTGCTCAGTTGATCTCTAGAGGACTATTCCAATGAAGAACAATATTTATATCTTAACATGTGGAAGAAAGGTTATATCTTAACCTTTAGAAGATTGAGGGGGGATCTTAGAGAAACTTACAAAATTCTTAAGGGATTGGACAGGCTAGATGCAGGAAGATTGTTCCCGATATTGGGGAAGTCCAGAACAAGGGGCTACAGTTTAAGGATAAAGGGGAAATCTTTTAGGACTGAGATGAGCAAAACATTTTTTACACAGAGAGTGGTGAATCTCTGGAATTCTCTGCCACAGAAGGTAGTTGAGTCCAGGTCATTGGCTATATTTAAGAGGGAGTTAGATGTGGCCCTTGTGGCTAAAGGGATCAGGGGGTATGGAGAGAAGGCAGGTACAGGATACTGAGTTGGATGATCAGCCATAATCATATTGAAAGGCGGTGCAGGCTCGAAGGGCCAAATGGCCTACTCCTGCACCTATTGTCTATGTTTCTATGTTTCTAGCATATTATTTCTTGTCATCACAATGCTGTTTGCAATATCTTATTGTGATCTGGTTGACTACTGGAATATCTACATCACAATGGAGACAGCAATTCATTGGTCATAAAATGCTTCAGTTAACATAGAGATTGTAAAAGGCAATATATACATACAAGCCGGCTCTTCCACTGAATGAAGGCTTGTTTCCAAAGTAAACAAAATAGGTGGCAGCACAATGGCACAGCGGTAGAGTTGTTGCCTTGCCGTGCTTACCGCGCCAGAGACCTGGGTTCGATCCCAACCACGGGTGCTGTCTGTACGGAGCTTGCACGTTCTCCCCATGACCGCGTGGGATTTCTCCGAGATCTTCTATTTCCTCCCACACTCCAAAGACGTGCAGGTTTGTAGGTTAATTGGCTTGGTATAAATGGAAAAACAAGTGTCCAGAATGTGTGTAGGGTAATGTTAATGTGCGGGGATCGCTGGTCGGTGCGGTGCCATAGGGCCTGTTTCTGCACTGTAACTCCAAACTAAACTAAGGTCTTACTGTTTCTTGCACACCACACATCAAGAATTTTACTTTATCATCTGTGAATGTACGACACTCTGCTCCTTGCCGGTGAATCTCACAATAATCGCATTAATAACAGAACGGAAGCGTAAAATATTGGATGTGGATGCCAATCATGTCATGGTATTTGTGGACCGTTGTTGCTCCGGCAACAGGCTAGAATCACACAGACGACTCCATCTCAAAGTGGATCTCACTAAGGCTGGCCATTGAATCGAAGAGAACCAGATAAGGGAACGCTTTCTGTTGATGTCAGCACCATATCTCGGTAGACGTTTTACTTTAGAGATACAACGGCAGTCACGGTGGCGCAGCAGTAGAGTTGCTGCCTTACAGTGAATGCAACGCCGGAGACCTGGGTTCGATCCCGACTACGGGTGCTGTCTGTACGGAGTTTGTACGTTCTCGACGTGACCTGCGTGGGTTTTCTCCGAGATCTTCGGTTTCCTCCCACACTCCAAAGGCGTACAGGCTTGTAGGTCAGTTGGCTTGGTAAATGTGAAAATTGTCCCTAGTGGGTGTAGGATAGTGTTAATGGGCGGGGATCGCTGGCCGGTGCGGACCCGCTGGGCCGAAGAGCCTGTTACTGAGCTGTATAAATAAACTAAACGCGGAAATCACCCCGTGCACCAGCACTATCCTACACATGAGGAGGACTCGCCCCAATTCCAACGTTCTCATGTTCTTGTCTTTTATGGAGAAGTCATTCCAGTTTGTGTGGGGGGTTTTTTTCTTCCGGTGTTTAAAATGGATGAAAACATTTCAGGTTCATCACCATTTACGCCTTGATTAATGTTTTGTGGGTTTCAGCAAGAGAAGCGGCAACGATGGTGCAACGGTCGAGTTGTTGCCTTGCAGCGCCAGAAACACAGGTTCAATCCTGACTGCGGGTGCTGTCTGAACGGAGTTCGCACAATTTTACAATTTTAAACAAAGCCAATTAACCTACAAACCTGTGCAGGAAAGGAACTGCCGATGTTGGTTTAAACCAAAGATAGACACAAAATGCTGGAGTAACTCAGCGGGACTGGCAGCATCTCTGGAGAGAAGGAATGGGTGACCTTTCGGGTCGAGGTCTGGTCTGGGGAAGGGTCTCGAACCGAAACGTCACCCATTCCATTTCTCCTGAGATGCTGTCTGACCCGCTGAGTTCCTCCAGCATTTTGTGTCTAACCGACAAACCTGTATGTCTTTGGAGTGCGGGAGGAAACCGGGGCACCCGGAGAAAAGCCACGTGGTCACCGAGAGAATGTACAAACTCCATATAGAGGACACCCCTAATCGGGATCGAACCCGGGTCTCTGGCGCTGTGAGGCAGCAACTGTACCTCTGCGCCACCGTGCTGTCGTACAAGATGAAAGAAAAATGATGGTGCTGCTTCGGAGGAAGCGACAAAGGGACTAACTATCCAATGTGAAATACATTTGATAATGAATGGACAACTGTACGATGAGTATTAACTCAACAAAGTATCCATTAATGGAATGCTCGTGCCTTGACTGGTTCTGTAATAAGAGACTTGGAATTTCCTGGACCGGCTAAGATCCACATAGAACTGATTGATGCCTCTTTACGTTGAATCATGCCATTGCATAAACAACACTTGTTCTGACATAGGTCACAGGAAACCCTCCGCTCGCCATGTCTTTGACCCAGTTATTCACTCTTATTTTGGGATTTGGGCATCGCAGGCAAGGCCAATGTTTTGTATTTCCTCAAGACATCAGAGGAGGTCATTTGACCCATTGATTCAATGCTGCCTCTCGGAGAACTCCCTTTTGCCCCACGTATTTCCCCCCCCCCCCACTCTCCCCCCACATGCCATCAAGTCTGAAGACTCGAACGTCGCCCACTCCTTCTCTCCAGAGACGCTGCCTGTCCCGCTGAGTTACTCCAGCATTTTGTGTCTGTCTGCCGTCAAGTCACGCCTGCCTCTCGTCTTATCTTTTCTTAACTGTTCTTGAGAAGGTGGTAGTGAGGCATCGCACTCTTCCACACTCCAGTGGATTCAAGCCCAGACGATCCAACCCTTCCTCGTAAGACAACCCAGGTACAGAGGACCTCTCCACGTGGCAAGATTCTAATCATGGATAGGTTGTAAAGGAGATGGGAGCAGTGAAGTAGAAGTCTTTAGACTTTAGAAATACAGCGCGGAAACGGGCCCTTTGGCCCACCGAGTCTGTGCCGACCAGCGATCGCCCCGTACACTAGCATCATCCTACACACACTAGGGACAATTTACAATTTTGTCAAAGCCAATTAGCCTACAAACCTGGGCGTCTTTGGAGTGTGGGAGGAAACCGGAACACCCAGAGAAATCCCACGTGGTCACAAGGAGAACGTACAAACTCCATACAGACGGTACCAGTAGTCGGGATCGAACATCGGTCTCTGGCGCTGCAAGGCAGCAACTCTACCGCTGCACCACTGTGGCGTGTCTCTTGTTGAAACCTGCGACACATTAACCAAAGCATAAATGTTGATGAACATGAAATGTTTACGTCCCTTTTTAAATATGAGAGAAAAAATAAAACGGGAAACTGGAATGAGTTCTCCTAAAAACAGTTTTTATCCACGAGTAGTTATCCACAAAAATCTGTAGCCTCGCGTTGATCTGGTATTTTGTTGGTTCACATGCTTGATCAATGGTGTTTTATCATTAATGTTTTATTATTATTAATGTTTAGTGTTTTCTGAGTCATTCTTAACTGTCACTGTATGTCATGTTGTTACTTGTGGGCGGAGCACCAAGGCAAATTCCTTGTATGTGAATACTTGGCCAATAAACGTACTTACTTACTTAAAACACAAGATTATAAGACAATTGGAAATGGGGCAAGGCCGCCTCTAGCCTCTGGTGTCTGCGGCACCTCTTGTTGGTTGATCTGCCCCGGAGTTCAACTGCTTGTCGGTGTTTGATCCTCATTGCCCCTCAAACCCTCTGATCATTCAATATTTATTGACCTCCAATTTTACAATACAATATTTATTGTCATTTGAGCCTCAGTGAGGCTCAAACGAAATTCCGTTTCCACAGCCATACAAACAAAGACAATTTCCTACAGACATACACACAATTTAATTCACACAAACATCCATCACAGTGGACCCACTGTGATGGAAGGCAAAGTCTTTTCCCTCCCCTGTTCTCCATTTCTCTCCCGATGTCCAAGCCCCAGGCAGGCGATTCTAAGTCCCACGGCCATTTTAGGCCGTGCCGGGCGATGTACGGCCCCGCTCCCGGTCTAAAAGTCACAATGTTGGAGCCCCCGGCGGGCGTTGGAATGTCCCACGGCCATGAAGCACTGGCTGTTCATCTTCTTTGGATTGGGATGGGAGGAGGGAGAAGGGCGATCGGTGGAGAGGTTTTGTTGTCTGCAGGAGGCACAGCCAAAGACAGCAGGCTACATGCGACCAGCATTTAATGGTGGCTCTGTGTCCTTCACACTAGGTTGACTTCCATGCATTATTGCAGGACGATGGTCCCGGCTGGTAATAAGTTACGGGCAGAAGCCAATGCTAATTCTCACCTGCGCACATCACTGGGCATCAAATCTAAATACAGTGGCTAACTCTCGGGGGGGGGGGGGGGGGGTGAAGCAGCGTCCAAAGGCAATGTTTGCCCAAGGATGAAATGAACTTTGAGTCACATTATTCTGCAGCGTAATAAAAGATTGCCAATTCCGGACTGCGGATGGTTCGACTGCCCCGACCACGGGAGAAATGGAGGGAGGAAGATAATACATTATTGCCTTCCATCACAGTGCGCTGCGGTGGATGTTTACGTTAATTTGTATGCAGTTGTGTGTCTTGTAGCTTTTATGGTATGGCTGAGTGGCAAATTAAATTCTTTGTATGTTTTTACATACTTGGCTAATAGAATAATTACAAGTACAATTACAACGATGACAAATCTTTGCTGTTCATCAGAAGAATGAAGCCTTAAAGCCCTGTCCCATGGTACGAGTTCATTCCAAGAGTTCTCCCGATTTTGCCCTGATTCGAACTCAGAGATTTACGGTAATGGCCACTCGGGGCTCTCGTGGACATTTTTCAACATGTTCAAAAATCTTCACGAGTCTTCCCGTGCTTACCTGCCATTAGCGAGGCTTCCCGAGTACCTGCCGTTAGCGGTACGAGCCGCTAAGAGACGTCCCCGAGCTCCGACGTACCCGCTACGTTCATTCTCCGTGCTTACCACGAGTTTGATTTTTTTTAAACACGGGAGAGCTCTTGAATGAACTCGTACCGTGGGACAGGGCTATGAAACAGTGCAGTTGTGTACATAATTACAATTCAACAGTGCATAATTTGGAGCGGAGTCCCTGCCATCGACCTCTGCTTTCTCTTCCAAGGTGGCAGAAGGATTGAGTTCGGGTGAATCCTATCAAATCCTGAACACACTTGTGCGTTGGAGCGCCCAGACATAATATACAGAATATCACTAAAAATGACCCAGATTAACACGGGTGAGATTGCCAAAAGAACTCTAGACTTAAAGGTTCAATCATGTATGCTAAGTAGAAGTAGATTTTGTAATAAATTTCTGCAAAGCAGGATTTGGAACACAAAGGGATAAAAGATTATACTGCATCTCAGCGGGTGGTTGAGTGATAGAAATGAGTGTGAGTCTATTCAACACAAGTGGTGATTAACAAGTTGGCATCAAAGGATGAGGAAATGAATTCAAATCAGAAAATTAAGCAGAGCACGGGAGCCAAGCTGAGTGCATATTATAGTCTAAGTTCGTCTTAGTGTAGTTTAGTTCAGAGATACAGCGCGGAAACGGGTCCTACGGCCCACCGAGTCCGCGCCGACCAGCGACCCCCACACGCTAACACTATCCTACATGCACTAGGGACAATTCTACAATGATACCAATCTAATTAAGCTACAAACCTGTACGTCTTTGTAGTGTGGGAGGAAACTGGAGAACACCCACGCAGGTCACGGGTGGGGTGGGGGTGGGGTGGGGGGGGGGGGAGGGGGGGAAGGTACAGATTCCATACAGGCAGCACCCATAGTGAGGATCGAACCTGGGTCACTGACGCTGTAAGGCATCAACTCTACCGCTGCGCCACTATGCCATCTCATTACTTGGGATGGGGTCTTTAGTTTGGTGGTACAAAGTGGATACGGGCCCATCAGTCACCCGAATCCACACCGACCATCGATCACCCGTACAAGCTCGTTTGATGCTATCCTACTTGCTCACCAACTTTTTGAACAGCATTAGGTCAATCCTGTTTTAAATGCGAGGATATGGCAGATTTATCATCAAAATAGAGTTGCGATCGATAAAGGACGACACAATTACTGGAGATGATTTATGGCAGGATATAACCTGCAGAAGTTGCAAATCTAGGCCTGTATTCCCCCCCGAGCAGATTAAGTGTTGATTTGGTCGTGGTGCTAAAGATGGTGACAAGTTTCGGTGTAATCGAGTAGAACAGCGTTCCCTTTGTGGGATACGCCAACCAAGGGGTGTAATCTTAAATACAAACACTGATTGTTCAGCCATGATGTTGCACTTTTATTTCCCGCACAAAGCCGAGTGAAACCATTCCCCACAAAAACTCCCTGTGGAGCAGTCCATGTTCTCCAGGGATGCTGCCTGACCCGCTGAGTTACTTCAGCGCTTTGTGTCATTTGTTCGTGAACCAGCTCCTGGAGTTCATTGCGTCCCCAACAGGCCCACGGAAACAAAGAGATTTTCACTCAGCAAGGTGATTCGGGGATATTGAGCTGGGAGTGATGAATGGAAATATGTGATTATAGAACAAAATGTCGGGGAATTGGTTCCTATGTTTGTACTTGTGGTTTCATCACTTAGGATGGGGTAACCATCTTTAGCTTAGAGATGCAGCGTGGAAACGGGCCCTTCGGTCCACTCAATCCATGCCGACTATCAATCACCCCGAACACTAACACTATCCTACGCACTTGGGATTTACAATTTACAATTTACAGAAGCCAATTAACCTACAAACATGCCTGTCTTTGTAGTGTGGGGGAGAATCCGGAGCGCCCGGAGAAATCCCACACAGGTCACGGGGAGAAGGTACAAACTCCGAACAAACAGCACCCGTAGTCATGATCGAACCTGGGTCTCTGCCACTGTAAAATGCCCCTGTCCCACTTAGGAAACCTGAACGGAAACCTCTGGAGACTTTGCGCCCCACCCAAGGTTTCCGTGTGGTTCCCGGAGGTTCCCAGAGGTTTTTGTCAGTCTCCCTACCTGCTTCCACTACCTGCAACCTCCGGCAACCGCACGGAAACCTTGGGTGGGTCGCAAAGTCTCCCGAGGTTTCCGTTCAGGTTTCCTAAGTGTGACAGGGGCATTAAGGCAGGGACTCCAGTGCTGTTCCACCCTGCCAATGTCATAGATGCCACATTCAAAACCGCTCCTGCATGAGTTTGTGCTTAGAGGGATGGATGCTACAAAAAAAAGATGACACCGATAGTGAACAGGCATCTAATTCAGGATCATAATCCATCAGTCTGTTCAATGGGACCATGAGCAATCTGGCAGTCTCTCTCTGTCTCTTCTCGACAGAAATCTAAATACATCCCAGCTGCTTGTGTTTCTGAAGGCACTAATAGCTAACTTGACATTTTACATCCTTTTCAAAGACGTGATATTTTGGCCTTGACTACAATGAGCCGGGCACTCAGTGGGACTTTGCTGTTTGTTTGAGAGAAGGTCAAGGATCAAACGGCAGCTTACGACAGAAGACGGCATTTGTGAACTGCATAAGAGCAGGAAAGCACCAGGCATGGTCCACGTCCCTGGTATCACTTCCTTTGATCTGGTATTTTGTTGGTTCACATGCTTGATCAATGGTGTTTTATCATTAATGTTTTATTGTTATTAATGTTTAGTGTTTTCTGAGTCATTCGTAACTGTCACTGTATGTCATGTTGTTACTTGTGGGCGGAGCACCAAGGCAAATTCCTTGTATGTGAATACTTGGCCAATAAACTTACTTACTTATTTAATGTATTTAGTTTAAAACCTCACTGGCCTGTTCAATGTGGTTCATTGACTCGCAATTAGTTGCAGAATTCTGACCTGGTTGCCTGATTCTTAACCGATCCCAAAGGATACAGTAATATTTGGCAGCATAGAACATAAACACTACAGTCTGAAGAAGGATCTCGACCCGAAACATCACCCATTCCTTCTCTCCAGAGATGCTGCCTGTCCCGCTGAGTTATTTTGTGTCTACCTTCGATTTAAACCAGCATCTGCAGTTCTTTCCTACATATAAATGCTACAGGGTCGGGCCCTTTGGCCCACAATGTTTATGCCGAACATGATGCCTAGCTGAACTGATTTCGTCCATATCCCTCTATTCCCTTCATTTTCACGGGCCTATCTAAAAGCCTCTTAAACACCACTTTAAAAATAAAAAAAAAATAAAAAAAAAGACTTTATTCAAGTAATAAATATCTACAATACATGAACCGTGCAAAGAAATCATCATTTTCTGAGGCAATAGTTTACATATATTGCTCAAATTTCACAAATTCCCCCCCCCACCCACCCTGGCCACTCATGTGGCCCACTGGCCTCGAATCCCTTCCCTTATTTTGAGGGGCGTCTCCACCACACTCTGCCCCCCCCTGTCCAGCAGCGGAAGGGCCCTAGACTGTGGTCCTCCCCCACCGTGCCTTGGCGTTGGCTGCACCGAGCTTCAGTGAGTCCCTCAGCACGTACTCCTGCAGTCTGCAGCGGGCCAGTCGGCAACATACCCCGACGGACATCTTGCTCCTCTGGAGTTGGTGGAAATGTGTCAGCCTCGATAACAATCAGCACGGGAGCACCTCAAGGCTGCGTGCTCAGCCCCCTGCTGTACTCACTCTATACCCATGACTGCGTAGCCAATCACAGTGCGAAGTCCATCATCAAGTTCGCTGACGACACCACTATTGTGGGGCGTATCACTGATGGGGATGAGTCAGATTATAGAAGAGAGATCGAGCAACTGTCCATATGGTGCCAGCGCAATAACCTGGCCCTCAACACCAGCAAAACCAAGGAACTGATTGTGGACTTTGGAAGGAGTAGGAGGGGGACCCACAGCCCCATTTATATCAACGGGTCGATGGTTGAAAGGGTGAAGAGCTTCAAATTCCTGGGCGTGCACATCTCTGAAGATCTTTCCTGGTCCGAGAACACTAATGCAATTATCAAGAAAGCTCATCAGCGCCTCTACTTCCTGAGAAGATTACGGAGAGTCGGTTTGTCAAGGAAGACTCTCTCTAACTTCTACAGGTGCACAGTAGAGAGCATGCTGACCGGTTGCATCGTGGCTTGGTTCGGCAATTTGAGCGCCCTGGAGAGGAAAAGACTACAAAAAGTAGTAAACACTGCCCAGTCCATCATCGGCTCTGACCTTCCTTCCATCGAGGGGATTTATCGCAGTCGCTGCCTCAAAAAGGCTGGCAGTATCATCAAAGACCCACCACACCATCCTGGCCACACACTCATCTCCCTGCTACCTTCAGGTAGAAGGTACAGGAGCCTGAAGACTGCAACAACCAGGTTCAGGAATAGCTACTTCCCCACAGCCATCAGGCTATTAAACCTGGCTCGGACAAAACTCTGATTATTAATAACCACTTTCTGTTATTTGCACTTTATCAGTTAATTTATTCATGTGTGTATATATTTATATCATGGTATATGGACACACTTATCTGTTTTGTAGTAAATGCCTACTATGTTCTGTGTGCTTAAGCAAAGCAAGAATTTCATTGTCCTATACAGGGACACATGACAATAAACTCACTTGAACTTGAGGTCAACAACGCTCGGTCAGAACAAAGAGCGTCTTTCACCGAGAGATGACACAGAAACATAGAAAGTATGTGCAGGAGGAGGCCATTCAGCCCTTTGAGCCAGCACAGCCATTCATTGTGATCATGGCTGATTGTCCCAAATCAATAATCCGTGCCTGCCTTCTCCCCATACCCCTTGATTCCACTAGCCCCTCGAGCTCTATCTAACTCTCTCTTAAATCTATTCATTGATTTGGCCTCCACTGCCCTCTCTGGCAGGGAATTCCACAAATTCACAACTCTCTGGGTGAAAACGTTTTTTCTCACCTCAGTCTTAAATGGCCTCCCCTTTATTCTAAGACTGTGGCCCCTGGTTCTGGACTCGCCCAATGTTGGGAACATTTTTCCTGCATCTAGCTTGTCCAGTCCTTTAATAATTTTATACGTTTCTATAAGATACCCCCTCATCCTTCTAAACTCCAGTGAATACAAGCCTAGTCTTTTCAATTTCAATGACCTTCCAGGAGCACTCGATGCCAGTCTCTGAATGTGTATCTGCCTCCACCACCACCCTCTGTGTGTAAAAGAAATTGTCCACACATCTCCATTAAACTTATCCCCTCTCACTGCTATCCGCTCCCTGGGGAAATGGTTCTGACTGCCTACTCTAAGTATGCCTCATAATTTTATATACTTTTGTCAAGTCTCCCATCGAGCTCCAACAGGCCCAAAAATATTGTGGGGCAATAAAATATAGGGATGGTCCAACCCAAGGGTGGGGAACCTGCGGCCTTAAGGACGCATGCGGCCTTCTAGGCCATTAAGTGCGGCCTTTTGAATGAATCCAAATTTTGTAGAACAAATCCTTTTAATTTTTATTTAAGAAGGAACTGCAGATGCTGGAAAATCGAAGGTTTAAGCAAAATGATAAAAGACGAACAAAAACATATGAAGTAAAAATAAAAAGTAGACAAAAATGCTGGGGAAACTCAGCGGGTGAGGCAGCATCTATGGAGCGAAGGAAATAGGGCAAAACAGGGTCCTGAAGATGGGTCTCGACCCCAAACATTGCCTATTTCCTTCGCTCCATAGATGCTGCCTCACCCACTGAGTTTCTCCAGCGTTTTTGTCTACCTTTGATTTTCCAGCATCTGCAGTTCCTTCTTAAACACTATGTTGTGGTCTGATGTTGTCATTATGCAAGATGGAAAGGATTTAGAATAAGCCTAACATCTGAAGATCAAGCATCAATGAAACAATCACTAGCACCCCCAATGTATACCTTCATTGCCTGGCCTATTGCATTACTTAAGTATATAAAATGATGGAAGGCGTAGATAAGGTACATAGAACTTTTTTCCCAGGCTGGAAAGATCAAAGACCAGACAGCTTTAATGTGAGTGGGACAAAGTTCACACATCAATACAATACAATACAATTTATTTGTTGTCATTTGAACCCAGAGGTTCAAACGAAATTTGGTTTCTGCAGTCATACAAACAAGACGAACCAAGACACAACACAATTTACACGAACATCCATCACAGTGAATCTCCTCCTCACTGTGATGGAAGGCAAAGTCTTATCTCTCCCCTGCACTCCTCGTTCTCCTCCCGATGTCAGTCAAAGCCCCCGGCGGGCGATGATAAATAAGTCCCGCGGCAATTATAATATAAAGCCGCGCCGGGTGATGCAAGGCCGCGCTCCGGGTCTTGGTGTTGGAGCCCCCGGCCGGCACTAGCAAGTCCCACGGCCATTCAAAGCCGCGCCGGGCGGTGTAAGGCCCCGCTCCGGGTCATCCTCAACCCCGCAACTCGGGCGGGAGAAGTCGCCGTTGCGGAGGCCCCGAAAAGCGGTCTCCCAGCAGGGACCCGCGGGCTCCCGGTGTCACCGTCCACCGGGCCGGCGGCCGGAGCCCCCGAATCTCCTGGGTCGGGCCGCAGCAGCGCGCCACCACCGTCCCTCCCGCTCCGAACTCGGCCAGCTCCACGATGGTGGGTAAGTCCGCAGTTCCGCGACCGGAGCCCCAGGTCGTTCAGGTTGGAGGCCGCTCCACGGTGCTCGGCCCCAACGACAACGGAGACCCGACAGGGAAAAGGTCGGGTTCTCCGTGCAGGGGAAAGATTTTAAAAAGTTTCCCCACACACATACCCAGTTTAAAAAAAATAAAAACTACACACAAACGGGACAAAAAATAAATGAGTCACGCCGCCCACCCACAAGGCCCTTGTCGATGTTGATTATTTTATTTATTATTGTCTTTTACCTACTAATGTCACGTTTATCTTATCTTTTTTTACCTTAATTTTATCCTTGTAGTATCACTGCTGAGGTGACCCGTTGTCTTATCAAACACATTTCATTGTACCGTTGACCCTGTGTTAATCTACATATCACAAATAAAACGGAACTGAACTGAAGTTGAAAGGAAATGGTTGGGACAAGTTTTTTTACTCAGAGGTTTGTGGGTGCCTGGGATAAATTTGCTCCCAACCTGTAACATCTCCCATGCAGATCCTTCAGAGCTGCTGCCTAACCCGCTGTTATTCCAGCACTTTGACTGTTTTGTTCAGTGAAGAATATAGACAGACCTCGCAGCTTTCACTCAATCCATTTTTGTAAGGGCAAGGTATATTTTGAAAAAAATGTAGTTACTTTATCTTCACTTGAGTGACTTGACTTGAGAGATACAGCGTTGAAACAGGCCCTTCGGCCCACCGAGCCCACGCCGACCATCAATCACTAGCACCATCCACCCCTGTTTACAGAAGCCTATTAACCAGGCAAACCTGTATGTATTCAGAGTCTGGGAGGTAACCAGAAAAAACCCACGTAGGTCACGGGGCGAACATACAAACTCCGTAAAGACAGCTCCCGTAGTCAGGATCGAACCTGGGTCACTGGCGCTGCTAGGCAGCAATTCCACCGCTGCGCCACTGTGCCAGCCTACTTCACCTCTTTACCAATTCTGTGCTGCAAATTGCAATTGTAAATCAGAATTAAAAGTGCAGGAATCTACCATTTTGCCCTCCTTAATTAGTAGTAAAGGTTCTTAGGTCAAAGTTGCGGATCTCGAAAGGGTTTGCATTGTTCCAGCATTTTCAAAATTCTTTCACATTTATTTTTAGCTAGTGGTGAACTGTGCCCTCACCAACGTAACCCAGCGTACCTTCAACTTGCCTGGTATCCCTAGCGGGTCACGGTAACATAGGAGGGTTTTTTGTTGTTGTTGGATGCAGGGCCTACTTCCAAAGAAATTGGCCTACTTTTCTGAAAGGAAACAGATGAACAAAGATGAGTTTGTTACTTCTCCTGATTGAGCTGGGGAGGCACTTTGTTCCCTTAGACTCCGCACATGCATTGTAGGTTTGCCAATGGGGATAGCTTCCCGAGCAGAAAAGAATAGTAAGCGGAAATCCACCAACAAATGAAACGGCAGAGACAGCTGGCTCGTGGCTGCATCTGCACTTAGCTGAAACCCCCTCTCTCTCTCTCTCTCTCTCCCTCTTCCTCCCTCTCCTCCCTCTCCCACTCTCCCCCTCTCTCTCTCTCTCTTCCACCTCTCTCTCCCTCCCTCTCCCTCACTCTCTCCCTCCCCCTCCCTCTCTCTTCCACTCTCTCTCTCCCCCCTCTCTTTCTCAACTCTCTCACTCCCCTCTCTCTCTCCCCCCTCTCTCTCCCCCTCTCTCTGTCCCCTCACCCCTCTCTCTCCCTCCCCCTCTCTCTCTCATCTCTCTCCCCCCTCTCTCTCTCTCTTCCACCTCTCTCCCTCCCTCTCCCTCACTCTCTCCCTCCCCCTCCCTCCCTCTCACCCCTCTCTCTCCCCCTCTCTCTGTCCCCTCTCACCCCTCTCTCTCTCTCCCTCTCTCTCTCTCCCCCCCTTCCTTTCTCTTTCCCCACTCTCACTCCACTCTCTCACTCAACTCTCTCACTCCCCTCCCCCCCCCCTCCCCTCTCTGTCTCTCCGTAAACCCTCGTCATTTTTCACAGGGCTAAATGAGAATGGAAGAAAGGGGGCTTTAATTAACGAGTGGGGCTTGTGATTTGTGGAGCGGAGCTGTCGAGCCAGATGCAGCAGTAAAGAGGATTAGATGGTCCCTGCCATGATCCATTGAATCCATCCCTTTCCCCACCATTACCTCCCCCCCCCCCTTCAACTATTGAAACCAGCCTGCCTTTAGTGTTGCGATGTGTCACTGCCAAAGAAACTGTTGTGCTGGGGGTACAATGGAGAGTTCTCAACCAGCCAGACTGAATATGTGAGAGGGAAGCTAATACCACATAAAGGCCCCCAGAGCCTGGGTTTCATTATTCAACAGCGTCCGCGCTTTCCTTTCAGCCTGCAACGTTGTGAAAGTCAGCAGTTTTCCTATACGTTTCAACGCGGTCACTTTGGGGGCGTTTAGTATGCAACGGGTCGGGGGACATCTGTTAACTCCATTCTCTTTCGACTCCTCGTGAAGCTCGAGTCTTGTCTCGCACCTTCAGGCTCAGAGGCGATGGTATTTCCAAATTTGAGCTGCAGATGAAATCAATGGGATATCACACATCGGTGGACACAGAATGCTGGAGTAACCCATCGGGACAGGCAGCATCTCTGGAGAGAAGGAATCTCCAAAGATGCTGCCTTTTACCGCTGAGTTACTCCAGCATTCTGTGTCTACCTTTGATTTAAACCAGCATCTGCAGTTCTTTCCCACACGGGATGACACAAGGCAGATATAAAACAAAAATGTGTAGGAAAGAACTGCATTTCAGATTTTCAGCGGGACAGGCAGCATCTCTGGAGAGAAGGAATGGGCGACGTTTCAGGTTGAGACCCTCATGACACAAATGCAGGTGAACGCAGCATGTGTTAGTTTCTTCCCTCTCCACAGAGTGCTGGGCGCATATTCACGTTATTCCCTTCAACCTGTATCTGTACACTGTGGATGGCAAGATTGCATTGTCTTTCCATCGACTGGTTAGCACGCAACAAAAGCTTTTCACTGTACCTCGGTACACGTGACAATACACTAAACCAACTAACTAAAATGCATTATCAAGGAGAGTGTTCTTAATATTGTGTCAATTAGCACACTTCAGGTAATTCAGGTAAGGGGTGGGGGGGGGTTTGAGGCTGAGCTCAGACGGGGCATTGAATGCTACGTGGAACATTGAAATGATTATGATCTTAGGAATGTTGAAGCCAACTGCTGAATGTGTTACAAGATTGGTATTTGATGATAGACACAAAACGCTGAGGTAACTCAGCAGGTCAGGCAGCATCAATGGAGAGAAGGAATAGTCGACGTTTTGGGTCGGAACCCTTCTTCAGAGTGACAGATAGAGGAGGGAAGCCAATTAACCTAAAAACCTGTACGTCTTTGGAGTGTGGGAGGTTGGAGACAGGTGGGAGAGGTTTGGAGGGAAACAGCCAAACGTGGGCAGGTGGGCCTCGCGTAGATGGGGCATCTTGGTCACCATTGACATTAGGCCGAAGGTCCTGTTTCCTTGCTGTATGACTAATGGAAGTAGATTATTTAGGCCCCTCAGCTACAGTATGCTCAGCCATTCAACACAATGGCTAACTGGATCTATTCTCTACCCAACACTTTTAACATTATATAGATATAATAATCATCATGAGAAAGATCTGTGAAATAAAAATTCTAAATTAACATGTAGCTTGGCTTATAGCCCAACAGTATGAACAGGAGGGACACTAATTGTGGATGATCAGCCATGATCACAGTGAATGGCGGTACTGGCTCAAAGGGCCGAAAGGCCTACTCCTGCACCTATTGTCTATTGTCTGATAGCTTTTTAGGTCAAAAATAGCTAACCAATAATATCATGTCAAAACAAGAAACTGCAGATGCTGGTGTACGGAAAAAGACACAAAGTGCTGGAGTAACTCAGCGGGTCAGGCAGCATCTCTGGGAGAACATGGATAGGTGATGTTTGGGACTATGAGGTATTCCGCTTGGGTAGCTTATAGCCCAACAGTATGAACATTGATTTCTCAAATTTTTGTTAACATACCTAACTTTCCCCTCTCCCTTCTCACATATACCTCCCCCTCCCCTCCCCCCCTCTCCAGTGCCACACCTGGACTCACACCTATGCCTCCTCTCCCCCTCCCCTTCCGCCTTCATTCCTTCCTCTAGCTTCACAATTCGCAACTCTTCAATCCTTTAGTATCTCATCTTCTGTCTTTTCATTTCTGGCCTTTGTCCAACCATCTGGCTATCAAAAAGCCCCTCCCCACCAGTATCAAATTATTACCTGCCACGCTTTATCCTGCCCCTCAATCCTTTAAGCTTCCCTCACAATCATTCTGAAGAAGGATCCCGCCCCGAAACGTCACCTATCCACGTTCTGCAGAGATGCTGCCTGACCCACTGAGTTATGGCCCTGTCCCACTTAGGCAACTCTTTAGGCGACTGCCAGGGACTAGTTTTAATGGGATTCACCTACGACACCAGGCGCCAACCTACGACTGTGTGGCAATCTCCTGAGGTCGCCTAAAAAATCGCCTAGGTGGGACAGGCCCATTACTTTTAATCTCATTGTTACTATGGTTTTAATCAATGATCTAATACAGAACAGGGAGAGCAGTACAGGCGCACCTAAGCGAGACATAGACACCTGAAGATGACCTTCACAGTGGTTTGAAATTTGATTGTCAGAATCTTTGTTTGAATCTCTTTGCACTTGTTGAGGATTCTCTCCAGCTCACTCATCGTCTCCAGAGAAATACCATTATTCTGCCTTTAAATTTGCTCATGCTCTTATTACAATCTAATGGTTTCCAACTAACAAGGACTTATTAAAGGAAACAAGCATTATGTTTCTTGTTAGACAAGATTTGTAAGGCAGAGACAGCTTCTGGCCAAAACTAGATAAATAAACCAATGATCTCTCTCAGAACAACGCCTGTTAGCTGGAGTTTTCCCATCGGGATGATATTGAACGCCGAGAGTAAACAGAATCCTTTAGGACTCCAATGCGATGAGTCAACCTGGTCTGTTGTCTAAGCCAAGTTACTGTAACTCCAATGAATTAAACAGTAACTCCAATGAATTAAACAGAAACATAGAAACATAGAAAATAGGTGCAGGAGGAGGCCATTCGGCCCTTCGAGCCAGCACCGCCATTCATTGTGATCATGACTGATCATCCCCTATCAATAACCCGTGCCTGCCTTCTCCCCATATCCCTTGACTCCACTAGCCCCTAGAGCTCTATCTAACTCTTTTTTAAATCCATCCAGTGATTTGGCCTCCACTGCCCTCTGTGGCAGGGAATTCCATAAATTCACAACTCTCTGGGTGAAAAAGTTTTTTCTCACCTCAGTCTTAAATGACCTCCCCTTTATTCGAAGACTGAGGCCCCTGGTTCTAGATTCGCCCAACATTGGGAACATTTTTCCTGCATCTAGCTTGTCCAGTCCTTTTATAATTTATATGTTTCTATAAGATCCCCAGAATACAAGCCTAGTCTTTTCAATCTTTCCTCATATGACAGTCCCGCCATCCCAGGGATCAATCTCGTGAACCTACGCTGCACTGCCTCAATCACAAGGATGTCCTTCCTTAAATTAGGAGACCAAAACTGTACACAATACTCCAGATGTGGTCTCACCAGAGCCCTATACAACTGCAGAAGAATGAAATGTCTGTTGCCGGTGACCAGAGCACCCAGAGAAAGGGAGAACTTCACAGGGAGAACATGCAAACTCCACACAGACAGCACCCGAGGTCAGTATCAAACCTGGGTCTCTGTCGCAGCTCTACCCGTTGCGCCACCATGCCGCCCGAGGGGGTCTTTAATATTGACAGTGCAAAATGTGAAAGGTTCACAGTGTAACTGAGGGAAATAGATCGGGTAGATGCACAAAGTCTTTTACCCAGAGAAGGGGAGTCAAGAACCAGAGAACAGAGGTTCGGGGGTGGGGGGTGGAACGAGAGGGAAAGATAGATCAGCCATGAATGAATGGTGAAGTAGACTTGATGGATTGAATGGCCTAATTCTGCTCCTAGAACGTATGAACTTATAAACATGGGTTTAAGGCATGAGGGGGAAGATTTAATAGGAACCTGAGGGGCTAACGTTTTCACACAGAGGGTGCATAATCTCCTATTGCTAATGTCCAGTGTAATGAATGAGATCAACAGGGTTACTTTCATCTCAAAATGCCCAGATAACAGGGCGGCACAATGGTGTAGTGGTAGAGCTACTGCCTCACAGCGTCAGAGACCCGGGTTCGATCCTGACTACGGCTGCTGTCTGTACGGAGTTTGTACGTTCTCCCCGTGACCTGCGTGGGTTTCCTCCGAGATCTTCAGTTTCCTCCCACGCTCAAAAGACGTGCAGGTTAATTGACTTGGTATAAGATGTCAAATTGTCCCTAGTGTGTGGTAAGATGGTGTTAATGTGCGGGGACCGCTGGTCGGCATGGTCTCGGTGGGCCGAAGGGCCTGTTTCTGCGCTGTATGTCTAAACTAAACTAGAATAATTCTGCTGCAGTTACTGAGCAACAAGAGGCACCTTATTATGTGGTTGTGGCAATGCTCAGTTTTCATTGAAATCTTAGACATGAAGGATGAGCTAATGAATAATACAGTATGAATGATTGAGTCAATAACAATCATGAGTGTCATTCATGCATTAAATCATTTTATTCTGTTAAATATGAAAATTATATGACATAATGTAAAAGAATGTGGGTGGCACGGTGGCGCAGCGGTAGAGTTGTTGCCTCACAGCGCCAGAGACCCGGGTTTGATCCCTGCCTACGGGTGCTGTCTGTATGGAGTTTGCACGTTCTCCCCGTGACCTGCGAGGGTTTTCTGCGGGATCTCTGGTTTCCTTCCACACTCCAAAGACGTGCAGGGTTGAAGGCTAATTGGCTCCGGTGAAAATAAAAATTGTCCGTAGTGTGTGTGGAATAGTGTTAGTGTGCGGGGATCGCTGGTCGGCGCGGATTCGGTGAGCGGGAGGGTCTGCGCTGTAGCCCTAAACGAAACCAAAACTAGAATGATAAACGAAGATTACAATTCCTTGAGATATGTGATCTAAGCATTAAATTCGACGCTAGCTTCAATAGAATTCACTTAAGGGCCTGTCCCACGAGCATGCGACGCCATGCGGCAAGCGCGACCTAAAGCCCGCAACCGCCTCGACGCCGTACGTATGTACGGAGTTCGAGTGAGTGACGTGAAGTTCGAGCGAAGTCCGACGGGCGTACGGCGTCGAGGCGGCCGTGGGCCGGCAGGCCGTTGCCGCGCGGAATTTTTAAACACGGTCAGTTTTTCGGAGTTCCGCGCGATGTCGGGACCAGCTCCGCACAACTCCATACGGCTCCGGCGATCAAAGTGGGACCGGCCCCGCGACGCCGTACGGCTCAAGCGACCACGTTAGGTCGTGCTTGCCGCATGCAGGCGCATGCTGGTGGGACCGGCCCTTTAGGTCGCGCTTGCCGCATGGAGTCGCATTCTCGTGGGACAGGCCCTTTAGACATATACTGCAGTCCCTGGCATTAAAATAATAGTCAATTTTAAGCCGTATGAATGAGAGACTGCTGATAAAAGCTTACAATTTATTTTACATTGTCCTTACAATTAATTTTAGAAAACATAACTATGTTTAGCCATTGACTGAGTGCCAGGTTGGTATCATACACTCCTGTCTTTTTGATTGATGCCAAGATGCACTCAGTATCCCCTTAGGCAGTCGACCCAATAACTCCTCTCCCCCCCACCATCTCCACACCTCCCAAATTCCCCGAACAATCAATTATTTTCATATGCAAGAATCCCATTAAATATTTAATGCATCTCCAGTCTGTGATTTATGCCCGTACGCTGAGCAATAAGCTTGGAAGGACTCTGATAATGACCAGATATTACACTGCTTCCTCATTGATGGCTGGGATTAAGAATGATTTGCTCCTGTGATTTGAGCAGCAAAAGTGAGTGCTGTGTGCAGGAAAGCCTGAGATAAGTTCCCTATTCGGGAAGGGGGGAAAAAAAAAACATTTTTCAACAGCCGATAAAAGGTCAGGTTTTATTTAGATCATATCTTTGGCTTTTGGTCATTAAACCACGGGTGCTGCCTGTACGGAGTTTGTACGTTCTCCCCTTGACCTGCCTGGGTTTAATCCGGCAGCTCCAATTTCCTCCCACACTCCAAAGCCGAGCAGATTTGTAGGTTAATTGGCTTGGTAAAATTGTGAATTGTCCCTTGTGTGTGTAGGATAGCGATAGTGTGCGGGGGTGGATGGTCGGTGGGCCGGAGAGCATGTTTCTGCGCTGTATCTCTAGACCACACTATACTAATCTAAACACGTACAGTATTTCAGGTGAAGTAATGCCTGAGATGGATTTAGAGTGTAGATATATATATACGATGCACCTTGCTATCACTCTAGCTCTGAGGTTCAGCGGCCCAACGGCCTTGGACAGGATGGAATGAAGGATTACTGGTGAGCAGCTTTTCTGACACGTCATTGATAGCAGTGTGAAGTATCTGTGACAAGAACTAATGGACAGCATTTTCCCCAGAGTCCTGGACATCCTTGACCTTCAGCTGACTATAAACACCCATCTCTCACCATGTAATGGCCTCACAGGAGGCTGGTTCTCTGGATACTTTCGAGAGAGCTAGATAGGGCTCTTAAAGATAGCGGAGTCAGGGGATATGGGGAGAAGGCAGGAACGGGGTACTGATTGGGGATGATCAGCCATGATCACATTGAATGGCGGTGCTGGCTCGAAGGGCCGAATGGCCTACTCCTGCACCTATTGTCTATTGTAATAATATTTCTGGAGGTGCATGATTAGGAATTGTGGATTTAGAGTCAACCTTGGCAAAGTATCACAAATAGACGGCACGGTGGCGCAGCGGTAGAGTTGCTGCCTCACAGCGCCAGAGACCCGGGTTCCATCCTGACCACGGGCGCTGCCTGCACGGAGTTTGTACGTTCTCCCCGTGACCTGCCTGGGTTTTCTCCGGGCGCTCCGGTTTCCTCCCACACTCCAAAGACGTGCAGGTTTTGTAGGTTAATTGGCTTCGGTATAATTGTGAAATCGTCCCTCTTAATTAGTGTGCGGGGATCGCTGGTCGGCATGGACCCGGCGGGCCGAAGGGCCCGTTTCCGTGCTGCATGTCTAAACTAGACTGCAGAAAGGAAAATACACAATACTGTTTGGAGGAATTATATTGGGAAAGGGAAGAACTTGAAGTTGCAACAATGCTTCTAATTTGGAAGGAATTAATATTTGTATCGGCAGTTTCTAATGATTGGTGTACGTTTCCCCATGGCAACAAACACAGCAGAGAATTGATGAAATATGGATTTGTATCCTTGCCATGAGCAGTTGGAGCTTTACATACAGTCACAGAGTGATACAGTGTGAAAACAGGTCCTTCCGCCCAACTTTCCCACACTGGCCAACATGTCCCAGCTACACTAGTCCCACCTGCCCGCGTTTGGCCCATATTCCTCCAAACCTGTCCTATCCACATATAAGTGGAATCATTCACACACACCATAGGATGGTCGGAAATACAGCACTCTATGTAAAGTAAGTCTCAAAATAGTGAAGAGACAAGGAACTGCAGACGCTGGTTCACACAAAAGGACACAAAGTGCTGGAGCAACTCAAGGGGTCAGGCAGCATCTCTGGAGAACATGGATAGGTACATAGTGCTGGAGTAACTCAGCGGGTCAGGCAGCATCTCTAGAGAACATGGACACAGAGTGCTGGAGTAACTCTGCAGGTCAGGCAGCATCTTTGGAGAACTTGGCCAGGTACCATTTTGAGTCGGAACCCTTCTTCAATCTCTACTCATCTCTGCTCTTTACTTTCTATCCATTGATCAATTAAAGATATAAGACGGACACAGTATTTTACTTTCCCCTTTTTAACAAAACAATTTCCACATACTCCAATTTTAATTATGCGAACAAAGCAGAGACCATGGTCCAGGAGTTTCAGTCTACCCAGTTTAGCTGTGGCATAGTGGTAGAGTTGCTGCCTTACAGCGCCAGAGACCCAGGTTCAATCCTGACTACGGGTGCTGTCTGTATGGTGTTTTCCCGTGACCGCGTGGGTTTTCTCCGTGTGCTCCAGTTTCCTCCCACACTCCAGGTTTGTAGGTTAATTGGCTTTGGTAAAATTGTAAATTGTGTTGTACGATAATGCTAGTGTACGGGGATCACTGGTCAATGCGGACTCAGTGGGCCGAAGGGCTTGTTTCCACACTGTATCTCTAAAGTCTAAAGAAGTTGCCTGAAATGTGATGCCTGAGAGCTGGAGAGAAAGACAGGTTCTTGTACAGATACGTGATCAAAGCAATAACGTGAATAATATTTAATGCAAGATAAACTCCAATAAAGTCCGGTCAAAGTTATTCCAAGGGTCTCGAATGTTGTAGATAGTAGCTCAGGACCGCTCTCTAGATGGCTCAGTTGCCTGAGAACAACTGGGAAGAAACTGTCCCTGAATCTGGAGGTGTGCGTGTTCACGCTTCTATACCTTTTGCCCCAATGGGAGAGGGGAGGAGAGGGAGTGGCCAGGGTGCGCCTGGTCCTTGATTATGCTGCTGGCCTTGCTGAGGCAGCGTGAGGTGTAGATGGAGTCAATAGAAGGGAGGTTGGTTTGTGTGATGGTCTGGGCAGCGTCCACAATTCGCTGCAATTTCTTGCGGTCTTCGATGGAGCTGTGTTGTGATGCATCCCGATAAAATGCTTTCTGCGGCGCATCTATTGAAGTTGATGAGAGTTGTTGTGGGCATGCCAAACTTCTGAAGCCTTCTAAGCAAGTCGAGGCGTCGGTGTGCTTTCCTGGCTGCTGCTTTGATGTGGGTGAAGTGTCGGAAATAGTTTCTGGTGATATTTACTCCGAGGAATATTCGATGCTTTCAAACATCATTACTTGGCCGCCGTCAATGCAAACGAGGGTATGTGCACCGTTTCACTCCCTGACCCAAAACGGCGCCAATCCAGGCATGCTGCCCGACCCGCTGCGTTACTCCATCGCTTTGTGTCCCACAATAGTGAGGCGTGGATTTTGGGTGTGTTATAATGAAGAGATTTGGCAAAGAACACGAACTTCAGGTATATTCCCTTCAATGGTTCAAATAATGAAAAGAGTTACAAATCAAAAATAAAACAATCATTCCACTGCGTGTTCACACCATTGGGCAGCTTACTGCCCTGTGGTAGGTGGTTTCGACCCGAAACGTCACCCATTCCTTCTCTCCACAGATGCTGCCTGGCCCGCTGAGTTACTCCAGCTTTTTTTGTCTATCTCCAGTGGTATGAATATTGATTTCTCGAACTTCAATGTAACCTCTGCACTCCCTCTCTCTCCATCCCTCCAACACCAAAGTCGCACCAGGTTCTCGTTCACACCTAGCAAACAGCTGACAACGGCCTGTTTCCTTTATCATTGTAACTTTTTTGCATACCTTTCATTCATTTGTTCTATCTATCTCTCTCTCTCTCTCTCTCTCTCTCTCTCTCTCTCTCTCTCTCTCTCTCTCTCTCTCTCTCTCTCTCTCTCTCTCTCTCTCTCTCTCATCTCTCTCTATCTCTCTCTCTCCTCTCGTCTCTTCATCTCTCTCTCGTCTCGGATCCATCCTCATCTCTCTCTCTCTCTCTCTCTCTCTCTCTCTCTCTCTCTCTCTCTCTCTCTCTCTCTCTCCTTTTTCTCACAGAGAGTGGTGAGTCTGTGGAATTCTCTGCCTCAGAGGGCGGTGGAGGCAGGTTCTCTGGATGCTTTCAAGAGAGAGCTAGATAGGGCTCTTAAAAATAGCGGAGTCAGGGGATATGGGGTGAAGGCAGGAACAGGGTACTGATTGGGGATGATCAGCCATAATCGCATTGAATGGCGGTGCTGGCTAGTAGGGCCGAATGGCCTGCTCCTGCACCTATTGTCTATTGTCTATTGTCTACATCAGCATCTGAATCTCTCATTTCCCTCTCCCCTGACTAGTCTGAAGAAGGGTCTCGACCTGATACGTCACCCATTCCTTCTCTCCTGCCTGACCCGCTGAGTTACTCCAGCATTTTGTGTCTATCTTAAGTGTAGGTAAGGTACTGCACATTGCTGAACAATTTTCTAATCCCAGTCCAACCAAAATGTAATCAACATTTGTTTCTGCATTGTGCCGCTGATCAATTGGATCAGATATTACCCCTGAGTGAAGCAGCTTTCCTGCGTCTGTTACAAGGTTATTTTAGACTATTTTAAATGCTAATCTGCGTTGAATTTCAAGGAACATATTCACAATTAATCTTATGAATGAAGCAGCTCTTTAAATAATTTCCTCCCGTACAGTTTTGGTCACCTTGTCATAGGAAAGATGTTTCGTTTAGATTAGTTCGGAGATACTGCACGGAAACAGGCCCTTCGGCTCACCGGGTCTGCGCCGACCAGCGATCCCCGAATATTAACACTATCCTACACACACATACACCAAGCCAATTAACCTACATCCCCGTACGTCTTTGGAGTGTGGGAGGGAATCGAAGATCTCGGAGGAAACCCATGCGTTCCCGGGGAGAACGTGCAAACTCCGTACAGACAGCACCCGTAATCGGGATCGAACCCGGGTCTCCGGTGCTGCGAGCGCTGTAAGGCAGCAACTCTACCGTTACGCCACCGTGCCGCCCTTTGTTGTCAAGGTGGAAAGAGTGCAGAGAAGATTTACGAGGATGTTACCAAGACTTGAGGGCCTGAGTTACGGGGAGAGTTTGGGCAGGATACGACTTTATTCCTTGGAGCGCAGGAGAACGAAGGGTGATCTTCTAGAGCTGTATAGGATCATGAGGGGAATAGAAAGGGTAGATGCACAGAGTTTTTTTTTTAACCAAGTACAGGGGAATCAAGAACCAAACGACATAGGTTTAAGGGAAAGGGGAAATAGACAATAGACAATAGGTGCAGGAGTAGGGCATTCGGTTCATCGAGCCAGCATCGCCATTCAATGTGATCATGGCTGACCACGAAAGATTCAATAGGAAACCGATAGGCAACTTTTCCACACAGAATGGTGGGTATATGGAAGGAGCTACCAGAGGAGGTAGGCTTAGGTTTACTACTGTCAAAAAAGGACACAAAGTGCTGGAGTAACTCAGTGGGTCGGGCAGCATCTCTGGAGAAGATGGATAGGTGACATTTCAGGGTTGGGAACCCTTTAGACTCTTATTGTCACTTGTACTGAGGTACAGAGAAAAGCTTTGTTTTTGCATGCTATCCATAAAGGACTGAAGAAGGGTCTCGACCCGTAACATCACCCATTCCATCTCTCCAGGGATGCTGCCTGTCCCGCTGAGTTACTTCAGCATTTTGTGTCTATCTAAGACGTTATGGCTCCAATGAGGCAGCAGATGACACAGAAATGAGTGTCGGAAATAGGGCTGCAGAAAATTCAGAATGCTTCAATCTTCAATAACTGAAAATGTCATTCAGTTCTCTTGATTGTTAAGAAAGTTATGGGCTTTTGGCTGTCCTCGATCACAGCTTTTGTGTTAAGTCAAGGGAAAAGCAATAGGGAACAAGATGCTAATTTCCGAGTATGAAAATGGCCATAACTTTTTTAATACTGAAGATATGAAAGTGAAATAGGTGCCAAATTAATCTTCTTTTTATGCTTTACCTGATGGGATAAATTGCAGACTTGATTTTTAAAATCTCAAAATTTTGTAACATTTCTGAGAAATGTCAGATAGCAAGTCAGGAGTTAATGCTTGAGGGAGGTGATGAGCATGTTTCATGCAAGCGTTTTCACTTTAATACGGCAAAGTAGGTGGGGAAGAGAAAGCTGAAAACCGATCGATCATCCGCTGACACTCGGTCTACGGGGTCAAGGAAAGTGCGTTCACGTCACGGCCCTGTTTCCACCGATCTTTCCATCACCGTGCACCAGAAGCAACAAGAAGCGACAAGACAGACACCATTGTATGCAGATGCCGAGAGATGTGTTCCAGCTCTGGCTGAACAACTTCTAATCTTGTGTGTGGACTCAATAAGAAGACTAGTTCTATGTCATCCCTCTTTGTGCGTCCACTCTCTACGCACCAGGAGCAATCTACAGCGGCCAACTCACCTACAAACCCACACATCCTTGGATGGGTGAGTAAACCGGGGCACCCGGAGGAAGCCCACGCTGTCACAGGGAGAACGTGCAAACTCCACACAGCCAGCACCCATGGTCGGGATTGAACCCAAGTCTCAGGCGCTGCAGGTCCACCAGCTGAGCCACTGTGCCACCCAAACACCTCTGTTGCAAGTATCTGTTGCATTGAATTCATACGGAATTTCTTGTCAAGTCAAGTCACCTTTATTTATATAGCACATTTAAAAAACAGCTCTCGTTGACCAAAGTGCTTTACATTGGTGGAGGTACTACTTGTCACACTTCATCTGAGAAGAGTATCCTTAAACACGAAGACCACCAAAACTCTGAGCATTGATCAAAGGCCTACCGGGTTTTGAATTGTGGAAGAAGGGAGCTGGCAGCCTGAAGTGTCCCTGCAAGAAATTGGCATATAATCCCTTCATCTGAATTCCAACTTGAACTTGTTTTTGGATGATCAGCCATGATCATATTGAATGGCAGTGCTGGCTCGAAGGGCCAAATGGCCTACTCGTGCACCTGTTTTCTATGTTTCTATGTTTCTATGTTTCTATAAGTCTCACTTCAGCTTTGTCCTGATCTATCGTTAAGGATTCTACAGAATTCATTGTTGTTCGGTAACAAATGACAGTCCAGTTCAAAAATGGACTAGAAATTATTGTCTTATTGAAATTAAATTTCATATTTCAACAAGGAAATCAAATATAACGTACTCTACAATTTATGAAGAACCATGTATTTTATTCTACCAGCTAAACCTACACCTGTAATTCATTTAGGACGGTGATATTTTGTTCCTCCTTGAGCTCCTATCCCTGTTTAGAGATGAATTTAACTGGAGAATTAGGATCTATTCTGACTTCACACTTACAAAACCGGGCTGGGAGATTGCGAACCTTCATGTGGTCCACCCTGTTTCGACTAATGCAATCAACCCGATGTGCATAAACAAGATCAAATAGAACAAGTCGACCTACAACTTTAGGCCGTACGCAAGAAGACTTACAAAACCCCTTGTTACCCTAGAGAGAAAATACTTGTATTACTAGATAGAAACAAAATGCTGGAGTAACATTTGGACAGGTACATGGATAGGATAGGTTTATAGGGATATGGGCCAAGCGGGCGCAGGCAGGTGGGACTAGTGTAGATGGGGCATGTTGATCGGCATGGGCATGTTGGGCCGAAGGGCCTGTTTCCATGCTGAATGACTATGATAATGTGCTGAAATAATTCACTAGGTCAGGCAGCATCTCTGGAGAAAATGGACAGGTGACGTTTTGGGTCAGCACCTTTCTTCAGAATTTCTATTTTTATTATTATTAGATTATTGTTGTATTATAATAATAATTATTATTATGATTATTGTATTTCCATTTTGGTTTTCACATCGTCATGATGCTCAAGAGAGTCAAGAGTCTTTAAAATTGTCACAGGAACCAAAACGTAACAATGACATTCTCACTTGTAACTCTTACAAGTATAACAGGTCTGTAGGCACAATACCCAATAGATAACCTATCGAACAGACATTTAAAAAAATCAATGCATATAAAAACCCAAAACAGTCCAAAAGAAAGCCCAAAGTCCCTACTGCAACCAAGATAGTTTGGAGTTTCGAAGGTACACAAAAATGCTGGAGAAACTCAGCGGGTGCAGCAGCATCTATGGAGCGAAGGAAATAGGCAACGTTTCGTCCCGAAACGTTGCCTATTTCCTTCGCTCCATAGATGCTGCTGCACCCGCTGAGTTTCTCCAGCATTTTTGTGTACCTTCGAAACTCCAAACTATTTCGGGCCGAAACGTTGCCTATTTCCTTCGCTCCATAGATGCTGCTGCACCCGCTGAGTTTCTCCAGCATTTTTGTGTACCTTCGATTTTCCAGCATCTGCAGTTCCTTCTTAAACAAATAGTTTGGAGTTCGCAGTTTGGAGTATAGTTGGAGTTTGTGGCGTTCAATAGCCTAATGGTTGCTGGAAAGAAGCTGTCCTGTCATACACAGGTGATAAATTAATGTTGAATGCAGCCATTATTACACCGCAGGGATAAAATGCAACAGAAACCTGTGAATCAAAATTAAGTGAGGATTCCCCCAGCTGAAAGTCTACTTTTAAAATTATGCCCCTAATTTTTTTTTAAAGTGCAGATTACTTCCCACTTCCAGGTCAAAGCAGCGCTTCCTGTTTAGATTGCATTAGGCTTTTCTTTCAGCCAGTAGATGGCAATAACCCATATCGGTTCTGTTCCTCCAGATGTTACCTTGGTCCTGGGTTCAAGTTCAGTGAAGACTCAGAGGCAGGTAAGATAAGACACGATGGGCCGAATGGCCTAAGGCTGCTCCTGTAACTTATGAACTTTTGCTGCCAAGGAAGGTGGTGGAAACAGATATAAGAGAGCGGCACGGTGGCGCAGCGGTAGAGTTGCCGACTTACAGCACTTGCACACCAGAGACCCGGGTTCGATCCTGGCTACGGGTGCTGTCTGTACGGAGTTTGTACGTTCTCCCCGTGAACGCATGGGCAGTCTCCGAGAACATCGGTTTCCTCCCGCACTCCAAAGACGTACAGGGTTGTAGGTTAATTGGCTTGGTGTATGTGTACAGCACGGAAACAGGCCCTTCAGCCCATCAAGTCTGCACCGACCAGCGATCACCCACACATTAGCATTATTCGACACACAATAGGGACAAATTCTGGGTGGCACGGTGGCACAGCGGTAGAGTTGCTGCCTTACAGCGCTTGCAATGCCAGAGACCTGGGTTCATAGAAAAACATAGAAAATAGGTGCAGGAGTAGGCCATTCGGCCCTTCGAGCCTGCACCGCCGGGTTCGATCCTGACTACGGGTGATGTCCGTAAGGAGTATCCCACACTCCAAAAAACTTATTGGACAGTTTTCAATAACCAAAGACGTACAGGTTTGTAGGTAAATTGGCTTGGTATAAATGTCCAATTGTCCCTAGTGTGTGTAGGGACTAGTGTGTAGGGACGAGTGTTAATATGGTCGGTGCAGACTCGATGGGCCGAAGGGCCTGTTTCCGCACTGTATCTCTAAACTTATCTGAAGCTAAAGTAATCAACCAACATGCAGGTCTTTGGGAAGTGGGAGGATATCAGAGCACCCGCAGAAAACCCACATGGTCACAGGGAGTGCGTATAAACTCCATACAGACAGCACCCGTAGTCAGGATCGAACCCGGGTCTCTGGCACCGTGAGGCATCAACTCTACCGCTGCGCCACCGTTCGTGAGACAAAGGGGAATTAGCAGCAGCCCTTTCAAATTCACTGGGCCTTTATCCTACAAACAGTAGAATCCAGCAAATAAAGTCTGTGGAATTAATTTGAGGTGCCCGAACTATCCTCACCCCTTGTACATCCTTGACATTCTAATCTGTGCCAGTCCACTAATCGGCAAAGGGAGATGTCAAATAGAATCCACGGATTTGTTTTACAGATACAGCAGGGAAACAGTCCCTTCGGCCCACCAAGTCCACACCGACGTCATTCACCCCCATTCTCACTAGTTCTATGCTATCCCACTTTTGCATCCACTCCCTGAACATTTGGGGGGGGGGGGGGGGGGGGGGGGGGGGCAATTTACAGAGGCCAATTAGCCTACAACCCCACACGTAGTTGGGAGCTGGAAGGAAACCGGAACACCCGGGGTAAACCAACGCAATCACAGGGAGAACATGCGAGCTCCACACAGACAGCACCGGAGGTTAGGATCGAACTGAGGTTTCTGGCGCTGTGAGGCAGCAGCTCTACCAGCTGTGCCACTGTTCAGGACTGCACAATGGAAACAGTCACAGGATGAAAATAGTGAGGTGGGATTAAAGATGGTGTAACTGGCTTTGAATTCATTAGAAAACACACTGGAGAATGATCTTTTAAAATGATTTAATACCAAAGGTTAACTTCACAGGAGCGATACGTTCTGCCCTTGCTTTTAAAAAAAACTGTAATACTAACTGGTTACCACCAGCAGGGATCATTCAATTTCTCAGCTCCTGAGTCTGGCTGAGAATCGATACACACATTGCAATAGAAAGAGGTGGATAAACTGAACCTATAATTCGGTCCCCCCTGGACAATCTGACCAGGTACACCTCGCCATCGTTAATTAGAGTTTCCACAATCTGCAGCAACTGGTCTCCGTCCAGTTGCGATGGTGTTCGGAGAGTCGAGTTCATTTCAGGCATTAAACCGACTGTTTTTTTTTTTGCTGCCACAGCAGATAATTGCATCTGCATTTTATGCACAGATGCAGAATATCAGTGGGAGAGAGCAGAAATCTGTGCAGTGACAGACACTTCCAGTGTTCACACTGAGAGTAACTGCTGTGTGAAAGGTACTAGCATCACGTCGCTTGCATATATATTGAGGGCTGAGTAATTGACGTCTTGGTTTCCCTCGTTGGCGAGGATTGGGAAAAGGATTCATTCTCAATGCTTTCTGCTGTTTACTTTCCTGACTCTCAGAGGCTGTTTTTGCTGCTAATAGATGTGAACTGTTGCGGTTTCAGGTTCACTGAGGTTGTTTTTTTAAAGACTCTCGGCTGAGATTTGTCTCGTCGCCCAAGTTTCAAACCCCATTCTCTAAAGCCCCAAAGGTTTAGGTATATTATGATTGTCACGTGTACCGAGGTACAGTGGGAAGCTTTGTTCTTGCACGCTCTGCAAAACAAAAATCGGGTGATGCTATTCCTAAATACAATAAAGTCTTGACTGGGATTTTCAAAATCTCCTTCAACGATCCAAAGATATTAGCTACAGGGAGAGTTTGGGCAGAATTCGATTATTTTCTCCGGAATGGGGGAGGTTGCTGTGAGACCTGATCGAAGTATATATTATGGGAGGCACAGAGTGAGTGGACAGTCAGAACCTTTTCCCAGGATGGAAATATCAAATACTAGAGGGCGTAGCTTTAAGGTGAGAGGGCCAAAGTTTGAAGGAGATGGAGGAGCTAGTGGGGCAGGTTTTTTTCCCTAGGTGGTGATTGCCTAGATGGTGGAGTGGTGGTGGAGGCAGATGCAATAATGGCATTTCAGAGTATGTTGGATGGATGCATGGATATGCAGGGAATGGAGGGGGTATGGGTTATGTGCAGGGAGATAAGAGTTTGTCTTGGCATCAAGCTCGGCACAGACATTGCGGGCTGAATGGCCTGTTTAGTTTATTTAGTTTAGTTTAGAGATACGGCGTGGAAACAGGCCCTTCGGCCCACCGAGCCCGCACTGACCAGCGACCCCCCGCACATTGGCAATATCCAATGCACACCGGGGACAATTTGCACTTATACCAAGCCAACTAACCTACAAACCTGTACGTCTTTGCAGTGTGGGAGGAAACCGAAGATCTCGGGGGAAAACCCACGCAGGTCACGGGAAGAACGTACAAACTCCTTACAGACAGCACCCGTAGTCGGGATGGAACCCGGGACTCGCTGTAAGTCAGCAACTCTACCGTAACGCCCTCACCGTGTTCCTGTGGTGTACTGTTTTATAATAAAGGGCAATCCAACTGGGGTGCTTCAGGTGAAGGAGGTATTTGGTGCGAAGAAGGCATTTGCTTGAGTGGCTGGGTTCAGAGGGCTTTGGATAGTTGTGGGGGCCACAGCAGGAGTGTTCCCGTTGCGGTCCCTGTCAGATTCTATAAGTATATGTGAATCATGCTACCACACCACACATGGTATCTATCGCTACCAACTAATATTGCCCAATCCAGAAGTGGGGATATGCTGAAGATGCAGCAGACTATGAGTGCGTACGGGGCCTCCAAACTACCTTGCAGAGGCCAATGACCTGACACTAACATTTGCTCGCTGTTGGCAAACGGTTGTGTGATGACATGAAAAAAAAAAGAATAGTTGTGAGCAACCTGCATTAGCAATAGTGGAACTTTGGATCTAAAATTGTCCCTAAAATATGCTGTGTTTAGGATAACTTGAAAACTTCAAAAACAAAGATGAATGGGTTTTTGTTGGGTAAGTGGCACGGTGGCGCAGCGGTAGAGTTGCTGCCTTACAACGCTTGCAGAGCCGGAGACCCGGGTTCGATCCTGACTAGGGGCGCTTGTCTGTACAGAGTTTAGACGTTCTCCCCATGACCCGCGTGGGGTTTCCCCGGGTGCTCTGGTTTCTTCCCACGCTCCAAAGGCACAGGTCTCTAGGTTAATTGGCTTTGGTTAAATTGTCCCTAGTGTGTGTAGGATACTGTTATTGTGCGGGGATCGCTGGTCAGCGCAGACTCGGTGGGCCCGTTTTCGCGCAGTATCTCTAAACTAAACTAAACTAAATGTCAAAACGCATCATTAGTCCCCCATGGTCTTTACTAAATCAGTTCAGTTTAGTTTATTGTCACGTGTACCGAGGTACAATGAAAAGCTTTTTGTTGAGTGCTAACCAGTCAGCAGAAAGACAATACACGATTACAATCCACAGTGTATAGATACATGATAAGGGAATAATGTTTAGTGTAAGGTAAAGCCAGTAAGTCCGATCAAAGATAGTCCGAGGGTCATCAAAGAGGTAGATAGTAGTTCAGCACCGCTCTCTGGTTGTGGTAGGATGGTTCAGTTGCCTGATAACAGCTGGGAAGAAACTGTCCCTGAATCTGGAGGTGTGCATTTTCACACTTCTATACCTTTTGCCTGATGGGAGAGGGGAGAAGAGGGAGTGGCCAAGGTGCGACACGTCCTTGATTATGCTGCTGGCCTTGCCGAGGCAACGTGAGGTATAGATGGAGTCAATGGATGGGAGGTTGGCTTGTGTAATAGTCTTCACTCTGTTGGTATAGGAAGTTCCGAGCTATTAGGGTTGTATCATTGGCTTCTGACATAATGGACCACACCACGATAGTGGCATTTAAGAGACCTTTAGATAGGCACATGAATATGCATGGAATTGAGGGATATGGATCATGTGCAGGCAGATAAGAGTTAGTCAAGTGTTTTGTTATCATATGTTTCGGAACGGAACAATGAATCTTGTTTGTAGCAAAGACAGACGCACCAATTGGTGGAATATCTCAACGGGTCAGGCAGCATCTCTGGAGAAAAAGGATGGGTGCCATTTTGGGTCGGGACCTTTCTTCCTATCCTATTTTTCCAGAGATGCTGCCTAACCCGTGGAGTTACTCCACCTCACTTTGTCTACCTTCCGTATAAACCGGCATCTGCAGTTCCTCCCTGCACACTTGATGGTATCATGTTTGGTGCAGTCATTGTGGGCTGAAGGGTCTGTTCTCATGCTGTACAGTCTATGTTCCACGACGTTTCTTGTGAGAAACTCAAGGACTCCGTTGCAATCGAGGCTACATCCTCGTCTTGTGCTTCTTGCCAAATTGAATATAATGGCAGCTTTGATTGACTCCTTCAATGATTGACCTCATGAACCTGTTTAATTGCACAATCCGAAGTCAGTACCTCGACAGGTCTTTGAGTGTGACAATGTAACCGCTCGATGTTTGCCCGAGCTTGTGATGCGTGTGTGGAATTTACAGCTTTCCATTAAAACTGGAACTTGTGGTAGCCCTCCAGAACGGGACTACATCAGTAAAACACTCTGCTTTAATCTTCTGAAAATAGTAATGGTGAGTGTGCCATTAGCTGATTAGCATGATGTTTCTTCCTTCTGTTCCCTCATGGTAGCGTTCAATGCCTGTGTTTTTCCAGCACTGTCATCTTTCGTTCAAGATTTCAAATGATGTTTACTCTACACTGACTGCGATAAAACCCCGCCTCATGTGGTACTTCTGGATATATATAGAGGGACTGTCATATGCTGAGAGAATGGAGCGGCTGTGCTTGTACACTCAGGAATTTAGAAGGATGAGAGGATATCTCATTGAACCATATAAGATTATTAAGGGTTTGGCCAAGCTAGAGGCAGGAAACATGTTCCCGATGTTGGGGGAGTCCAGAACCAGGGGCCACTGTTTAAGAATAAGAGGTAAGCCATTTAGAACGCAGATGAGGAAACACTTTTCCACACAGAGAGTTGTGTGTCTGCGGAATTCTCTGCCTCAGGGGGCGATGGAGGCAGGTTCTCTGGAAACTTTCAAGAGAGAGAGCTAGATAGGACTCTTGAAGATAGCGGAGTCAGGGGACATGGGGAGAAGGCAGGAACGGGGTACTGATTGTGGATGATCAGCCATGATCACATTGAATGGCGGTGCTGGCTTGAAGGGCCGTATGGCCTACTCCTGCACCTATTGTCTACATACATTTGTAAAGTTGTCGGAATTGTGGATGCAGTCCAGTTCATCACGCAGACCAGACTCCCCACCATTGACTCCATCTACACCTCACGCTACCTCGGGAAAGCAGCCAAAATAATCAAAGATCTGTCCCACCCCAGCCAGTTCGGCAGAAGGTACAGAAATTAGAAAGTGTGCTTCACTAGATTCAAGAATGGCTTCCATCCATCTGTTATCAAACATCTGAACGGTCCTCCCATGAGCTAGGGTACTGTCCTGATTCTCCAAGCTGCCTCATTGCGGACATTGGACCTTGTCTCTACAGCAGTCACGCTACAATGCTGAGCAACTGTACTCTGCAATCTGGTATTTATCTCGTTGCTCTCCCTGTTGTACTTGAGTTTAGCTAGATTGTATTCATATATAGCATTATCTGGAATAGATATATAGTATTGATTGGATAGGACGCAACCAACAGACAATAATAAACCTAAACGTAACCACTACCTCGGTACCTTGGGCGGCACGGTGGCGCAGCGGTAGAGTTGCTGCCTTACATTGCCAGAGACCCTGGTTCGATCCTTGATATGGGTGCTGCCTGTACAGAGTTTGTACATTCCCTTCATGACCTGCGTGGGTTTTCTCCGAGAACTCGGGCTCCCTCCCACACTCCAAAGACGTGCAAGTTTGTAGGTTAATTGGCTTGGTATAAATGTAAAATTTGCCCCCAGTGTAGGATGGTGTTCATGTGCGTGGATCGCTGGTCGGTGCGGACTCGGTGGGCCAAAGGGCCTCTTTCCATGCTGTATCTCTAAACCAAACTAAACTCTTTTCATCACATAGTTGGCTTACATTTACCATTTGCTATCTACACAGTGCAATAGGCAAAACGGATGGCAGCTGGCCATAATGTTAACTAGCTGTAAGCTGAAACTCTACTCCAGGTTACTTCAAGTGACCCTTGCATCCCATCTCTCTCCGTCTCTCCCCCCCACTACTGGTTTGCATAGCTCGTTATCACCTTCCCCACATCGAACAATGGACCATTGTGGGCTCCACCTACCCTTGATCATTCTTGCTGGCTTTGATCTGTCTTATTGCATATCCTTCATATCTTTTCATATCTCTCATTTCCTTCTCCCCTGACTCTCAGTCTGAAGTAGGGTCTTCACCCGAAACGTCACCTAGTCCTTTTTCTCCCGCTGAGTTACGCCAGCCTTTTGTGTCTATCTTTGGTGTAAACCATCATCTGCAGTTCCTTCGTATACACTCTGCTCCCTAAGGTTGGAGATAACTTTTCTTTGGAAGCCACTTTCCCGAGTTACTCACGAATTCACCCGAGTTTTCCCCTTGATTCAAACTCGGAGAATGACCGTGGCGAGTCTGTAGGAGGCCGTAGGAGTCTGTAGATATATCGTAGCGGCTCGTTATACCAGCCGCAGGTACTCGGGGCATCAGGTAAGTCGGGACGTTGTTTCCAGCATGACAAAGAAGTCCACGAGTAAAAAGATAATCGGGAGGAGGAGTTCGTAGATCACAAAAATCTTGATTTTTTTTTAAGGTCCTTTCAACTCGGCAGAGGACTCGGGAAAGTGGGACAGGCCCTTGAAGCTCTCAGAACTCTTCGTAGCAGTGTGAGAGGCAGCTGCCGCCATTTTTTTTCCAGGCACTAACAGTAGTTTCATCCAACGTTGAATTCCCTTTGTGTGGGAAGGAACTGCTGATGCTGGTTTATACCGAAGATAGATGCATAATGCTGGAGTAACTCAGTGGGTCAGGCAGCATCTGTGGAGAAAAGGAATCGGTGACGGATTGATTCGGGAAGAAGGGTCCCGGTCCGAAACTTCACCCATCCCTTTACTCCAGCGATGCTGCCTGACCCGCTGAGTTGCTCCAGCACTTTGTGTCTATCTTTGATACAAAGGAGGTTCATTGTTCTGTTATTGTCATTGATCAATATATGGTCACTGGGGGTCAAGGAAAGAGCGTTCACGTCGCGGCCCTGTTTCCACCGATCTTTCCACCACCACGCACAAGAAGCACAAGAAGCGACAAGACAGACACCATTGTGCGCAGATGCCGAGAAGTGTATTCAGCTCTGGCTTACACCCCAGTGGTATGAACATTGACTTCTCCAATTTCATGGAGTCCTTGCTTTCTCCCTCCTTCCCCTCCCCTTCCCAGCTCTCCCACAGCCTACTGTCTCCGCCTCTTCCTTTCTTCTTCCCCCCCCCCCCCCCCCACATCAGTCTGAAGAAGGGACCCGACCCGAAACGTCGCCTATTGCTTTGCTCCATAGATGCTGCCTCACCTGCTGAGTTTCTCCAGCAATTTTGTCTACCTTCAGCTCCGGCTGAACAACTTCTAAACTTGTGTGTGCGCTCGATAAGAAGAAGATATGGTCACTGTCATAAACAGCTTAAGGCATAACGAGAGGTTAGACAACCTTGGAGCATTGGAGGCTGAGGGGAGACTTAATAGCTATATATTATGAGTGGCTAGGGTAGATCGTTAAAACCTTTTTGCCCTAGGGTGCAAATGGCAATCACTAAAAGGCCATAACTTTAAGGTCAGCGGTGGGAAATTTAAAGAAAATGGGCAAAGCAGTTTTTATTTGCACACAGAGTGTTGGGTGCCTGAAATGCACAGCCAGGGGCGGTGTGGAAGGAAGTATAACGGCAGCGTTTCAGAGGCTTTTAGATATGCAGGTGGAATGGAGGAGTAGAGTCATAAAGTCATACAGCGTGGAAACAGGCCCTTCGGCCCAACTTGCCCACACCGGCCAACATGTCCCAGCTACACGGGTCCCACCTGCCTCCGTTTGACCCGCATCCCTCCAAACCTGTCCTATCCATGTGCCTGTCTAACTGTTTCTTAAATGTTGGGATAGACCCAGCCTCAACTACCTCCTCCGGCAGCTCGTTCCACGCACCCACCGCCCGTTGTGTGAAAATGTTACCTCATGGATATGGAGAAAATGTTAGCAAAAATGGGTGAGTTTAATCAAATAAAGCTTAATGTTTAAGAAAGAACTGCCGATGCTGGAAAAATCGAAGGTAGACAGAAATGCTGGAGAAACTCAGCGGGTGAGGCAGCAACTATGGAGAGAAGGAATATGTGACGTTTCGGGTCGAGACCCTTCTTCAGACTACAGTCGAGGCCAGTTAGCCTGTCAGATGGTGCAGTGGCTCAGTGGAATCAATCCTGGAGGCGAAACACGTTGGGATCAAATGTGATCCCCTCAGCTATCACTGGACTTCATCGTCACCAGGTCACGACCTGATGATTCTGGTTCAGGATTGAAGAAATGGAGGCCTGAGCTGTTTGCTACTTGAATTGAAATCTGTTCAGGTCTGGACTGAACGGAATAGCAGTTCGTAGAACCCACTCCCTCCCGTCACGAGCTCTTGCTTTCGAACCCTTCCAGAGTTTAGTTTAGAGACACAGCAGGGAAACAGGCCCTTTGGCCCACCGAGTCCATGCTGACCATCGGTCACCTGTTCACACCACTTCCACGTTACCCCATTTTCCCATTCACTCCCCACACACTAAGTTCAATCTAAAGAGTCAATCAACCTACACTTCTATATCATCGTCTATATCTCTCGTTTCCTTTTCTCCTGACTCTCAGTCTGAAGGGGCTCGACCCAAAACATCAACTATTCCTTTATTATCCAACTATTTATCCAATTATTCCAGACATGCTGCCTGACCCGCTGAGTTCCTCCAGCTTTTGTGACTATCTTCGGTTTAAACCAGCACCTGCAGTTCCATCCTTCCCATTTAACCTACACACCCACACGTCTTTGGGATGTGGGAGAAAACCGGAGCACCTGAAGGAAACCCACGCGGTCACAGACAGAATGTGCAGACTTCACACAGGCAGCACCCGTAGTCAGGATCGAACCTGGGGCCTCTGCCGCTGTGAGGAAGCAGCTCTACCTGCTGCGCCACTGTGCCGCCCCTCATGGCCACGCTGAATATTTTATTGTAGATTGGTTTTGTGATTGGATGTACGTTACGGAAATATACAGATCATTTAACATCTGTTTTCAAGGAGGTGAATGGAATGTTTATCCTGATTAAATCTCTCGATACCTCGAGGGACAGTTTGATATATTGCAATACCCGACAATTTTGGCTCTGGTTACAAGGAGTGTATTTACCTGACAACTGACGTTTGCCATCTTCGGTTTCCTTCCACACTCTAAAGACGTGCAGATTGGAGGTCAATTGGCTTGGTATAAGTGTAAATTGTCCCTGATGTGTGTAGGATAGTGTTAGTGTGTGGGTCAGCACGGACTCGGTGGGCCGAAGGGCCGGTTTCCACACTGTATCTCTAAACTAAAACTAAACTAAATCAATTTCAGGCCATAGCGTTGACACAGATCTCATAGAGTGATACAGTATGTGGAAACAGATCCTTCGGCCAAACTTGTCCACACCGACCATCATGCTCTATCTATCTATCTATCTATCTATCTATCTATCTATCTATCTATCTATCTATCTATCTATCTATCTATCTATCTATCTATCTATCTATCTATCTATCTATCTATCTATCTATCTATCTATCTCCTGCCCGCGTCTGGCTCGTATGCCTCTAAACCTGTCCTATCCATGTACCTGTCCAATTTTTTCTTAAAGGTTCTGTCCCACCGCGGCGACCTAGTTGGCGAGTTTAGAAGAGTTTAGGAGAGTTTGAAAAAGTGTCATGTGAAGACCTCCTTCGACTATGTTGAAGACTAGCTTCGACTACCCTCGATTACCTACGACTAACATGCCGACCTACTTCGACTAAACCTACGAGTTAAAAAAATATTGATTTTTTCCATGGCGCCCATTTTTTACTCACGGGCATTTTTCAGCATGTTGAAAAATGCGCCGCGCCCTAGCTGAGGCCTCGAGTACGCGGGGACTACTCTCGAGCATGATGGAGAGTTACAAAGACCTCCTAGGACCTCGTGTCGACCATGCTGCGAGTACGAGTCGAGGGCAAACTCTTCTGAACTCGCGGATTAGGTCGCCGCAGTGGGACAGCCCCTTAAACGTTGCAATAGTCCCCGCCTCAGCTCGTCCCATCCACCCACCACCCTATCTATGAAAAAGTGACCCCTGGTTCAAAGTTGACATCCTGCAGGCTTCTGCGTCAGGCTAAACTGGACAGATGATTTATAAAATACATTGACTATGGATCAATCCATGTCACAAATTCCATTCAAATGTTTTGGTCATCTTGTGACAAGTTGCATTGAACCGAAACGCACAATCATATATCATTCACTTTCAGTGGTTAATTCTTAAACTGTTCACTATAAAAGGGAAGTATCTTGTTAATAATTTGGTTGTGCTTTAGCCCTTGAAATGTCTGTTGTTGTTGTTGATTTGCCAACCTTAATCCCTGCTTTCTACACGTAGATGCTGGTTTATACCAAAGATAGACTCATAGTGCTGGGGTAACTCGGCAGGTCAGGCTGCATCCTCGGAGAACATGGAAAGGGGACGTTTCTTTGGGCCCAACCCGAAAAGTCACCCATGGTCTTTCTCCAGCGATACCGCCTGACCCGCTGAGTTATGCCCCTGTCCCACTTAGGAAACCTGAACCTAAACCTCTGGAGACTTTGCACCCCACCCAAGGTTTCCGTGCGGTTCCCAGAGGTCTTTGTCAGTCTCCCTACCTGCTTCCACTACCTGCAACCTCCGGCAACCACCTGCAACCTCCGGGAACCGCTCGGAAACCTTGGGTGGGGCGCAAAGTCTCCAGAGGTTTCCGTTCAGGTTTCCTAAGTGGGACAGGGGCATAACTCCAGCACATTGTGTCTGTCCCTGCTTTCAACACTTTTGTTTCCAGATATATGTTCACTTTCTCCGACTACTGCCCATTGGCATATATCAGCATGTGTAGGGTATTGAACAATACAGCACAGGAACAGGCCCTTCGGCCCACAATGTCCGTACCGAACAAGATGTCAATTTGCACTAATGTCCTCGGCCTGTACATGATCGATTAGGAAGATGACAGTATTGAAAGATTCTGAAAGCTGTGTGCTAGTTCTATACCAAAGTTTGGTTTAGTGACACACTGCGGAAACAGGCCCTTTGGCCCACCGGGTCCGTGCCGACCAGCGATCCCCACATATTAACACCATCCTACACACACCAGGGACAATTTTTACATTTACCAAGCCAATTAGCCTACAAACCTGTACGTCTTTGGAGTGTGGGAGGGAACCGAAGATCTGGGAGAAACCCCACGAAGATCACAAAGTGAATGTACAAACTCCGTACAGACAGCGCCCGTGGTCGGGATCGAACCCGAGTCTCCGGCGCTGCATTCGCTGTAAGGCAGCAACTCTACCGCTGCGCCACCGTGCTGACACAAAGATTGACACAAATGACATGGCGTTGTAGACTTGGTGGACTAATTCTGTTCCTATGTCAAATGGCCTGGACATCACTAATGGCATCAGTTTTAATAGCAAATGGCTATTTCCCTGGTATAACCAATAATCCATGTCAAGAACGGGGTACTTGGAAGTGGTGAAGTGGCAATGCTCAATTGCCTTTAGAATGAACCTTCCAAAAACACACACACACACAAAATGCTGGAGTAACTCAGCAGGCCAGGCAACATCTCTGGAGAAAAGGAAATGGTGACGTTTCAGTCGAGACCCCTCTTCGGACTTCTTTTATACGTTGCTTTCAAGCTGACACTGGGGGCTGATGCCCTTCAATGGAGCGGGCACAGTGGCAGAGTCACGCACCACAGGCAGGGTAGGTAGCGCAGACTCGGTAACCATCGCATTACACCAGCGACTTGGAAGCGAGGAGAGGCTTGGCTCGACTGCACGCTTGGCACCGCGGGGAGAAACGCAGAAAAGGAGAAATGTCGCTTTGTAGAATGTCTGTGGATGTGAAGAATGGATTTTGACAGAAGTCTGGCATGGGAAGTCCTGAGAAACAATCCGGAATAAGTGTGAGTCACCAGTAAACCATTACCATGCCCCTCGAGCCTTGCTTTCCCTCTTCTTCTTCTTCCCTTACAGATACAAGTTCCAACAATAAATCCTCAACAACAGAAAAATATTGTTATAGCAAACGGAATATTTCAAAAACTTCTGGTTTATCACTGCCCATTTCTTTCAATGTTTTTCACCAATAAAAGACTATTAATGATACATTTATAAACCCCAATGGCATTTGGCCAAAGACTTAAAATGGCGTTTTAAGTCTTGCCCGAGAGAACCTGTGGGATTTAATTCAATTAAATTAACATACGCACTTTTTACAGAATCGTAGAAACCAGTTTTATGCTACCAAATTCATCAAAGCCTTCAATACTTTGAAATCTGACGCCTAATTTTCTCTGCTCCAAGGAAAGCAATACTAGTTCCTCAAACTCTCCGAATAAAGAAAAGTCTACTGCACTTGCTATCATGCCAACAAATCTCCTTTCCATATGCGGAAAGGGCAAGATATCTTTCAAAATAAATGGTGCGCAGAATTGGCCCTAAGTTGGGAGACACAAAATGCTGGAGTAACTCAGCGGGACAGGCAACATCTCTGGAGAGAAGGAACGGGTGACGTTTCGGGTCGAGACCCTTCTTCAGACGTCTCGACCAGAAACCTCACCCATTCCTTCTCTCCAGAGGCGCTGCCTGTCCCGCTGAGCTACTCCAGCTTTTTGTGTCTATCTCCAGCAGTATGAACATTGACTTCTCTAACTTCAAATAGCCCTTGCTTTCCCTCTCTCCATCCCCTCCCCCTTCCCAGTTCTCCCACCAGTCTCCGACTACATGCTACCCTGACATCAGTCTGAAGAAAGGTCTCGTCCCGAAACGTCACCCATTCCTTCCCTCCAGAGGTGCTGCCTGTCCCGCTGAGTTACGCCAGTATTTCGATTTAAAACAGCATCTGCAGTTCTTTCCTAATCACTTAAGTTGGGATGTCAGTTCTTGTGGTTTGTGGAGCAAGGCTGGTCGTGTTTACAGGAGTTGGCTTTTCCTTCGTTTGGACTTTGTCTTTTTGAATTTTTTTTGAGTCACATTGGAGCCAAAACAATGGTTCAATGGTATTTTATTGTCATGTGCACCTAAGTCCAGTGAAAATCTTTTTCTTGCTTATCACTTATCAGTGACAATCCTACATGCGTTAGGCACTATCATACTAAGTATGATGTATTCAAGAGAGAGTTAGATTTAGCTCTTAGAGCTATTGGAATCAAGGGATATGGGGAAAAGCAGGAACGGGGTACTGATTTTGGATGATCAGCCATGATCGTATTGAATGGCGGTGCTGGCTCAAGGGGCTTCAGAGATACCCTCGCAGAAACAGGCCCTTCGGCCAACCGAGTCCGTGCCGACCAGCAGCCACCCCCGTACACTAGCACTATCCTACAAACTAGGGACTATTTACAGAAGCCAATTAACCTACAAACATGTACGTCTTTGGAGTGTGGGAGTAAACTGGAGAAAACTTGCGCAGTCACGGGGAGAAGGTACAAACTCTGTACAGACAGCACCCGTAGTCGGGATCGAACCTGGGTCTCTGGTGCTGTAAGGCAGCGACTCTACCCGCTGCACCACCGGCTGATGTGATGAGCCAATCAACTTTAACACGGTTTCCTTATTTGAGGCAACGCAGTGAGCAATTTCTGTTTCCTTCGTTAAAAATCTTGCTCTGATCCTTCACATAACGTGCCCCATCGCACTCCAATGTCACCCTCATAAAATGCCATTCCCAGTCTATATTGTGCTTATATAAAGCCAAGCACAACTATAATGACGATGGATTAGGGTTAATCAAATTGCTTCATTGGTTACAAACTGTAAATTTCTGTTGGATAGCATTTTCCCTTATTTTAATGGGGCCTTAATTAACACCACATGGTGCTTTAGGCACTAATAGAGAAGAGATCATCTTGAGCTTTGGGTTTGAACCAAGTATATGCAGCATAAATAACTGAGTTGCTAACTCCTCTTTGGATGTAATTTTTCAACCGAGGGATTGATTTCGACCATCGGCAAGAGCATTTGAGCACGGCACGGTGGCGCAGTGGTAGAGTTGCGGCCTTACAGCGCCAGAGACCCGGGTTCAATCCTGACTATGTGCGCTCTCTGTGCAGAGTTTGTATGTTCGCCCTGTGACTGCGTGGGTTTTCTCTGGGTGCTCTGGTTTCCTCCCACACTACAAAGAGCGTTTTTTGTACGTTCTCCCCGTGACCACGTGGGTTTTTCTCCGGGAGCTCCGGTTTCCTTGCACATCCCAAAGACTGCGTATGTGTCGGATAGTGTAAGTGTGCAGGGATCACTTGTCGGGATAGAGTCGGTGGGCCGAAGGGCCTGCTTCCGCGCTGAATCTCTAAACTAAACTAAACTAATTAGGAAAGTGGAGGGTTTGAAACACGAGGAATTGTAGATGGCGAACCTTGAGCTAAAAAACACAGTGCTGGAGTAACTGGATGCATTTGGCAACGTCTCTGGAGAACAAGGATGGGTGACATTTCGGGTCAGGATCCTTCTACAGACTCGAGACGTTTCGAGTCAGTGAGGTTCCTAACCCAAATCGTCACCTATCCGTGCTCTCCAGAGATGCTGCCTGACCCGTTGATTTACTCAAGCACTTTGTGTTTTTTGAAGTCCACTAAACATCTGAACGAAGGCTGAGCTGAAGAAAACCAAAATGTGCAGAGAAGCTTTGGGATGGTCGAATGGCCCAGCAGAGAGTACGTTGGAAGCTGAATCACAAATTCACTTTCAAAGGCAATGTGGATAAATGATCTGCAAATTTAAAGGACAAAAGGACTGAAATGGGAAGTTGGCACTGGGATAGTTGGCCTTAAGTTTGAATTTTGGACGATGCATAGACTGAGGATACAATGATTTCATCTGTTAGGAGTTTTGAGGCATAGAGAGCCAGTGTGCCCATCATGATGGGACTGGCACTCTGAACAGGCTCTGCCTTTCCCCTGTAGACATGTCATTTCACCCCCTTCAAACATTTAACCAGTTCACGATTTTGGCCAGTGGATATTTTTCAGTGGATGTTATTAAGGCAGTGATGGACAAATTCTTGATTAGAACGGGTGTCAAGGGCAATGGGGAGAAGGCAGAAAAATGGGATTAGGAGGCAGAGATCAGCCATGATTGAATGGCGGAGTAGACTCGATGGGCCGAATGGCCTAATTCTACTCCTCGAACTTGTGAACTTGTGACATTGCAAGTGCAAATATTGGGTGGGGGGGGGGGGGTGGGGTGGGGGGGGGGCGGGGTCTCAGTTTACCCCGAGACAGAAAGGGGAGGGGTTGTACAGTTTGATATCCACATCATCACTTTAATTTCATGTTTCATGTATTTTGTGTTTTTATGACTGTCGGCAGATCAATTTCCCTCCTGGGATAAATATCGTATATCGTGGTCCCACCTGCCTGCGTTTGGCCCATATCCATCCAAACCCATTCCATCTATGTACCTGTCCAAATGTTTCTTAAACATTGCAATAGTACCTGCACTCCAGCACTTTGTAGTTTTCGCTAACCAAGGTAATGCTCAGGAGAATCTGCAATGCATATTTAGCTGAAAGAGGAAAATATATTCATTGATTTCACGTTCTTGGAATTTTGAAAATTGTTAAATGTCCTCTTCCCTCCATACATGAAAACTTCAGAAAGCTTCCTAGCTGATTGGTCAGCATCATAGTGGCATTGATGTAACGAGCAAATCAGCTGAACTTATTTCATTCAAAGATGTCCTAGTTCTCAGAATAAAGAGGAGACATAAATCAAAAAAATATTTTCCCTTCAAATGTTTCGTGAACATCTAGAGTATCTGAGTTAAGCCACTACATTTTTGGCTATTTTTGGTACTGAGTATAACTAAAGCAATAAAGAGTGTCACAACAGTTGGGGAACTATCCTAAATGTATATTTCTTTATTGTGTCATGTTCTCCCCGTGACCTGCGTGGGTTTTCTCCAGGTGCTCCGGTTTCCTCCCACATTCCAAAGACATAGAGTTTTGTAGGTTCATTGGCTTTGGTAAAAAATTGCAAATTGTCCCTAGTAAGAAGTCCCCAGTGAAGAAAGACTGGATAGACTCGGCTTGTACTCGCTAGAATTTAGAAGATTGAGGGGGGATCTTATAGAAACTTACAAAATTCTTAAGGGGTTGGACAGGCTAGATGCAGGAAGATTGCTCCCGATGTTGGGGAAGTCCAGAACAAGGGGTCATAGTTTAAGGATAAGGGGGAAATCTTTTAGGACCGAGATGAGAAAAACATTTTTCACACAGAGAGTGGTGAATCTGTGGAATTCCCTGCCACAGAAGGTAGTTGAGGCCAGTTCATTGGCTATATTTAAGAGGGAGTTAGATGTGGCCCTTGTGGCTAAAGGGATCAGGGGGTATGGAGAGAAGGCAGGTACAGGATACTGAGTTGGATGATCAGCCATGATCATATTGAATGGCGGTGCAGGCTCGAAGGGCCGAATGGCCTACTCCTGCAGCTATTTTCTATGTTTCTAGTGTGCATCAAAGTGCCGGTGCACGGGGATTGCTGGTTGGTGCGGACTAGCTGGGCCAAAGGGCCAGTTTCCGTGCTGTCCAAACTAATCTAAACTAAGTGGGGCTGACGAATGGCAAATGGAGTTTAATTCAGATGTTGTACTTTGGGATGTAAAACCAGTGCAGGATCATATTCAGTGAAAGGTAGAGCCTTTATAAGTGTTATCCTGGGATCTGGGAGAATAAGAATGTAGTCTCTAATGTAGTCTCCAAACATGGCATCACAGGTAGATATGGTGGTGAAGAAGGCTTTCGGCATGCTGGCCTTCATTAGTCACTGAAAACCTTCAGTCTGAAGAAGAGTCGCAACCCGAAACGTCACCAATCCTTTTTTTTCTCCAGAGATGCTGCCTGACCCACTGAGTTACTCCAGCACTTTGTGTCTATCTTTAGAAGTTGGGACTGTTTTGTTACTGTTTTAGTTTAGAAATACAGTGCGGCAACTAGGCCCTTCAGGCCATCGAGGCCGAACGGACCAGCGATCCCCGTACATTGACAAACGCGAGGGACAATTTACACCTATACCAAGATAATATAAAACCTACAAGCCTGCATGTCTTTGGAGTGTGGGAGGAAACAGAAGATCTCTGAGAAAACCCACGTGGTCACGAGGAGTACGTACAAACTCCGTACAGACGAACACCCATAGTCGGGATCGAACCTGGGTCACCGGTGGCGCAGCAGTAGAGTTACAGCCACCAGAGACCCAGGTTACAGCGCCAGAGATCCTGACTACGAGTGCTGTCTGTATGGAGTTTGTACGTTCTCCCCGTGACCTGCGCGTGTTTTCTCTGGGATCTTTGGTTTCCTCCCACACTCCAAAGACGTACAGGTCTGTGGGTTAATTGGCTTTGGTATAATTGTAAATTTCCCCCAGTGTGTGTAGGATAGTGTAAGTGTGCGGGGATCGCTGGGCGGTGATGACTCGGTGGGCCGAATGGCCTGTTTCTGCGCTGTACTAAAAAAGTAAACTAAACAAAGTTACGAATGAATCTGAGGGTTAACTTTACAGTAGGCAAGGTACGAAAGAGTTTTTAATATGTAACTCATTGAAAGAGATGTTTATGGCATCAGGAATACACTGGGACAACAATCATTTGATTAATCTTGTGGTCTGTATGATAACATCAATAAAATTACCTCAATTTAATTAATTCAATTGAAAATGAAATGAAATCAGATGAATATATCTGCCTTGTAAGAATACTTTATAATTAAATCCTGCCCCATCAGCCTTCTGTTGCTAATGGCTGAAATAGAAATGTATTACAAATCAATGATTAAATCTGCAGGGTATAAAAGACAAAGTCGTTTTACGCCAACAGGACTTTGATGGAAAAATGAATCATATTAACATATTCTGAGAGACTGAAGTGTTTTATGGTCATATGTCCCAGTGGGTATTCTACAGCCGTACATCCGTTATGTCCTACAAAATCAACCTCCGCCAGTATCCACCTATCACTTGCCAAGATTTGTCCTGCTCCCACTGCTTTTCCAGCTTTCTCCCCCCGATACAATTACTCCCGACTCGAAATGTCACCCGTTCAGATTCTCCTGAGATGCTGTCTAACCAGCTGAGTTATTCCAGCACTTTTTTGTAGTAAACCAGTATCTGCAGTTCCTTGTGTCTACATCGTCCAAACCCTGTTTTGTTCTCTAATCCCGAGAGTTTTCTTAAACGATTTTGTGAGAGGCTGCTTATTAATGGACAAATAAATAGTTGAGTTTAGTTAGACAAAAATGCTGGAGAAACTCAGCGGGTGAGGCAGCATCCATGGAGCGATGGAAATAGGCAATGTTTTGGGTCGAAACCCTTCTTCAGACCCGAAACGTTGCCTATTTCCTTCGCTCCATAGATGCTGCCTCACCCGCAGAGTTTCTCCAGCATTTTTGTCTACCTTCGATTTTCCAGCATTTGCAGTTCCTTCTTAAACAGTTGAGTTTAGTTCATTGTCACATGTACCAAGGTAGTGTGAAAAGATTTTGTTGCGAGCTAATCAAGTAAATAGTAGCAATAGAATAGGAACTGAGTTGTTCTTACACTATATAATGACCGCTAAATCTTTGGAATCAGAATTAGAGTGTGCAACCAATATTTTTTTGCAAGACTGGTGTCCAGTGGCCCTCTGGAAGAGTGGCCGTCAAAGGGAGAGGAAATCCATCCAGGATTCCCACCGGAGTACCCTTGCTACGTTGATTGTCCCATGGAGTATGGAGGTTGGGAGGTCATGTGGCAGTTGTGTAAGACATTGGTGAGGCCGCATTTAGAGTATTGTGTTCAGTCCTGGGCACATGAGTTATAGGAAAGATGTTGTCCAGCTGGAAATGTTGCAGGGCAGATTTACAAGGATAGACACAAACTGCTGGGGTAACTCAGCGGGACAGGCAGCATCTCTGGGGAGAATGTTTCGGGTCGAGACCCATCTTCAGAATGATGTTGCCAGGGCTAGAGGATCTGAGCTACAGGGAGAGGTTGATAGGCTGGGACCATATTCCTTGGAGCGCAGGAGGATGAGGAGTAATCTTATTGAGGTGTATAAAATCATGAGAGGAATAGATCGGGTAGATGCACAGAATCTCTTGCCCAGAGTAGGTGAATCGAAGACCAGAGGACATAGGTTCAAGGTGAAGGGGAAAAGATTTAATAGGAATCTGAGGGTCATCAGTCTGAAGAAGGGTCTCGAACCGAAACGTCATCCATTCCTTCGTTCCATAGATGCTGCCTCACTCGCTGAGTTTCTCCAGCTTTTTGTCTGCTTAGCAATCTGAGGGGTAACTTTTTCACACAAAGGGTGGTGGGGGTGTATGGAACGAGCTGCCAGAGGAGGTAGTTGAGGCAGGGACTACCCCAACATTTAAAAAACACTTAGACAGGTACGTAGCTAGGACAGGTTTGGAGGGATATGGACCAAACGCAGTCGGGTGGGACTAGTGTAGCTGGGACATTTTTGGCCGGTGTGGGCATGTTGGCAGGAACATTGTGTGTGTCTATGATGCAGCAATAACTCACATTTATATAGAGCATTTTTACAATGCAAAAAAACTAAAGGTGCATCGACAAATAAAATAAGACTAGGCCACCCACCTCTTGAAATGTTTAAAGAAGCGTTCAAGAGCAGACGAGAATGGCGATGTATTGAGAGATGGGACCAATTAAGCACAGGATTGCCCATTAACGAAGCTACCTAAATCAGGTCATGAATCAATTTATTTTATTGCCCTATGTCTAGAAACGGAGCAATGAAGATCTTTCTTGCAGCGGCACAACAGACAAATAAGCAAACAATAATAGTACCCGATCAAAAGCAATGCTCCCAAGTCTACATAGTTCAGAACTTATTTGGAGGTTGTAGCGTTTAATAGCCTGGTGGTTGTCGGGAAGAAGCTGTGCCTGGATCTGGATATTTCATTGTTCAGGCTTCTATACCTTCTTCCCGATGGCAGGAGTGAAATGAGATGTGGTGAGTGATGCCAGGGTGGTGTGGGTCCTGATGATGCTGGCTGCCCTTTTTGAGTCAGCGACTCCTGTAGATCCCTTGGACGGTGGGGTGGTCAGTACAAGGTTCAACACGATACAAGAAGGTTCATGAGCACAAGATGCAGGCGAATTCAACCACCAGCAGGTTAACCTTTAGAGGCAGCTAAATTGAATTCAATTGCGTACTTTATTGTCACATGTGACATCGGGACGACGGATGGCACAATGGGCTAAGTGTTCGGCTGGCAACCGGAAGGTAGCCGGTTCGAATCCCGCTTGGAGTGCATACTGTCGTTGTGTCCTTGGGCAAGACACTTCACCCACCTTTGCCTGTGTGTGAATGTGTGTGAGTGATTGGTGGTGGTCGGAGGGGCCGTAGGCGCAGATTGGCAGCCACGCTTCCGTCAGTCTGCCTCAGGGCAGCTGTGGCTACAGAAGTAGCTTACCACCACCGAGTGTGACTGAGGAGTGAATGAATAATGCGATGTAAAGCGCCTTGAGTATTAGAAAGGCGCTTATATAAATCCCATCCATTATTATTATTATTATGTCACAGTGAAATTCTTCGCTTGCTTACCCAAGGTATGCAAATAGCTGCCACATAAAGGGCACGGACAAAGTTACAAAGTATCCCACGTCAGGTCCCCCTTTGTTCTACCCCCTCCCCCTCCCCCTCCCCCTCCCTCACGGTGGTCCCCACACACCGGGTCCTCCTTTGTTCCTTCCCTCATCCAAACCTCAGGCAGCAAGCTACAAAATGTACCGGCTCCACTGTTCACAGCTGAGGCGATTTAAAAGGGATCAAATTCAAGACAAAGTGACGACTTGAATCATTTGTATAATATAATATAAATAATGTACTGCAATGTTGAACTCCTGGGCCATTGCCCTCTGCCAGAATTGGAGGCTGCCCAGATTTCTGTTCTCACCTGTACCACTGGAGAGGCAGAGAAAAGGAGAATACGTGAACTCCTGGACAGTATGGAAAGTCTGACATGAGATGAGGGTTCTTAATTTAGTTTAGATATAGCGTGGAAATGCCGAGTCCACGCCGACCAACAATCTAACCTACACTCTAGGGACAATTTACAGAAGTCAATTAACCTACAAACCTGCACGTCTTTCGAGTGTGGGAGGAAACCGGAGCACCCGGAGAAAACCCACGCAGGTCACGGGGAGAACGTGCAAACTCCGTCCAGACAGCACCCCGTGCTCTGGATCGGAACGGCTCCCTGGCGCTGTGAGGCAGCAACTGTGCCGCTGCGCCTCCCTTGATTACATCACAGACCCGTGGTCCCTGCCAGGAAGAGGTTGCCACGGCAACGTCATTGGCCGGGGCGAGGGATGGATGACAAAGCTCCAGCAGAAATTAAAAAGAAGGAAATTGAAAGAGTCCCACAAGAAACTTGAAAATGTATGCAAAGATTGGAAGATAAAGGTACAACCCAACAGTTGTGCGATCTGAGGGTTAGTTTGTTCGGTCCAATAACAAACTTGGCCAGTGAAGAGCCCTAAGCTTTCCCATTGTACACTTCTGCCTTAACTTGGAGGATAGTCCACTGAATGTGTGCAGTACAAAAAAAAACTACTTGTGTTCTGCACCCAGCAGCGCTGCCTGTTTTCCACAAGACCATTAACTGGACCTTCACAAATCCGGACAGAAAATTGAAAGGGCTTTTCAGCAGTGGATTCCAGCAGTTGTCATGGCATTGAAATCGGTGGTGAAAAGTGCTCTTTCAGCTCTCCATGTAGAGTGGGATCAGTGGTGAGCTGTCTGCTGGTATTTAGCAGCCAGTCATTCACTCTCTCAGCCTCCATCGCCGAGCCGCACTAACGGCAGTCGCTACGCACATCCACGTCTGTCCACTACTAAATAACCGCAATAACATTAAAATAAAAATCCATCGTGAAAATTGAGCATCTTTGCCGCTAGGTTAAGGGCCTGTCCTAGACTTCAGGAAGTCCAGGGGCGGCACGCACACCCCCATCCACATTAACGGGACGGAGGTGGAACGTGTTTCTAGCTTCAGGTTCCTGGGAGTCAACATCTCCGATGACCTCTCTTGGACCCACAATACCTCAACTCTGATCAAGAAGGCTCACCAGCGTCTCTTCTTCCTGAGGAGACTGAAGAAGGTCCATCTGTCTCCTCAGATCCTGGTGAACTTCTACCGCTGCACCATCGAGAGCATCCTTACCAACTGCATCACAGTATGGTATGGCAACTGCTCTGTCTCCGACCGGAAGGCATTGCAGAGGGTGGTGAAAATTGCCCAACGCATCACCGGTTCCTCGCTCCCCTCCATTGAGTCTGTCCAAAGCAAGCGTTATCTGCGGAGGGCGCTCAGCATCGCCAAGGACTGCTCTCACCCCAACCATGGACTGTTTACCCTCCTACCATCCGGGAGGCGCTACAGGTCTCTCCGTTGCCGAACCAGCAGGTCCAGGAACAGCTTCTTCCCGGCGGCTATCACTCTACTCAACAACGTACCTCGGTGACTGCCAATCACCCCCCCACCCCCCGGACACTTATTAACACTTATTATCACTTATTATTATTTATTTAAATCATTTGCTATGTCGCTCTTCCAGGGAGATGCTAAATGCATTTCGTTGTCTCTGTACTGTACACTGACAATGACAATTAAAATTGAATCTGAATCTGAATCTGAATCTGTCCCACATTTACGACCTAATTCACGACCTCTGCCGAGTTTGCCCTTGACCCATACTCGCAGCATGATCGTCACGAGGTCGTAGGAGGTCGTAGGTAGGTCGTGATGCTAGTCGTAGGTACTTGTGGCATCAAGAAGGTCGGGGTGTTTTTTCTAGCCTGATGAAACATGTCCACGAGTAAAAACGGTCGTAAATTAAGTCGTGAAAGTGGGACACGCCCTTTAGCATGCCTAGTTCTGCCGCTTTACCAGTGCAGCTGAGCAGCCTTAAGATGTAGACTCAAGGAACTGCAGATGCTGGTTTACAAAACAAAAGACATGGTGCTGGAGTACCTTGGCGGGTCAGATAGCAGATAGTCTGTAGAAGCGTCCAAACCTGAAACGTCGCCTATCCATAATCTCCAGAGATACTGCCTGACCTGTTGAGTTCCTCCAGCATTTTGTGTCTGTCTTTTTTTTAATATATATACGTGCATGTATATGTGTATATATATATATGTGCGTGTATACATGTGCATGCCTGTATATGTGCTTGTGTCTGTAAATGTATGAGTGTGTGTGTTTGTATATATATGCATATGTGTGTATATATATATAAATGTATGTGTATACATGTCTGTATATGTCTAATATATATTTATATATATATATGAGTGTATACATGTGTATGTATATGTGCATATGTGTATGTATATCTATATAATTAAAAGTGTCATCTTGACCACTTCCTGTCTGCGCTGTATATTGATTTTAGAAAACATGCTACCATATATCGCAATGATTTTTGGCCATCTTACTCACAGTCCAACTCCGCTGAGCAGGCCCTGAGGATTTTTCCCATTGATTAAAAAAAAAGTTATGAGTGTTTAAAAAACCTGAGATGCTCTCGCCTGTCAATCACCGCGATGAAGGTAACGCCCCTTCCGGGGTGAGGGGGGCAGGACTATAAAACCCCGGATGCCTGGACGTGACTCAGTCACTCTGCAAGCCATGTGCTTGAAACTGCAATGGCAATGGAAATGAAATGAAAATGCAATCGGCTGTTTGGCCTGCCCTGTGCTTGAAACTGCAATGGCAATGGAAAGGAAATGAAAATGCAATCAGCTGTTTGGCCTGCCCTGTGCATGAAATTGCTATGGGAATGGAAGTGAAATGAAAAGGCAATGAGCTATTCAGCCTGCCCTGTGCTTGAAATTGGAATGGAAATGAAATGAAATGAGTTGTTTGGCCTGCCTGAAACCACTAATTTCGGCCCACAATGCCCTTATTAGCCGAGAAACCAGTCCCTTTTGCTCAAAATTCCCATATTAGCCCAGGAGGAGCATTTTGAACCAAAGGGCCTGTGCCAGGCCAGGAAAAGTCCAGAAAAAGTGCCCTTGGATTTCACCCAGATTTTCTTTTAATGGAGCCCCTTCAGCCCATCAGGCCTGTACTAACCCAAGAGGAGTCACTTCGGCCCATCAGTAAATATTCTCCCTGCAAGTATTAAACCTCACCCCAGTATTTTTCTCCCTCCCTTCATTGGCTCCCTGTGAGATCCAGGCCAGTTTAGACTTTCCTCCTTCATTGCTGTGATCTGCAGAAAAAGATGAAAAATGTCTAAAATTCAACCTCCACCCTGTGAGTCTCTCACCTGTTTTGGGCAGAATTTCTGACAGTTTCTGTGCGGCGAGCCCACCAGGCCTGAGTGACTGAGCTGCCAGCCCATCAGGCCTGAATGACTGAGCTGCCTGCACATCAGGACTGAGTGACTGAGCTGCCAGCCCATCAGGCCTGAGTGACTGAGCTGCCAACCCAAGAATCCATTCGGCCCACAATTTCCATACTATCCCTCTGGAAACCAGTCCCTTTGGCCCACAACACCCATACTAGCGCTCCAGAAAGCCCCCCCCCCCCACTGTCCACCAATATTGGAACTGGTGGAGAGGTGGGATATTGCGTTAGGGGACCAGCCCTCGCGTGTGAACATGGGTCCCAACGGGTCCCACTTGGTCTAGTATATATATATATGTGTGTGTGTATGTGTGTGTGTGTGTATCTGTGTGTATATATATATTTATATATATATATATGTGTGCGGAGATATGTGTGTGTGTATCTATCTATCTATCTATCTATCTATCTATCTATCTATCTATCTATCTATCTATCTATCTATCTATCTATCTATCTATCTATCTATCTATCTATCTATCTATCTATCTATAAAACAGTGTGGCTGCGGCTGGCTGTGTGTGTTTCTGCCTGACTTGTGGCTGCCAGCCTTTGATTCGTTGCTACGCCAACACCCGACCCAGAAACGCCCTGATTATTTCCATTTCGGTAGAGATTTCACTTTTCATTCCAAGTATCCACTCCTCATTAAATTTCATCGTGTTTATGTACACTTTTTTAATCAAATCCTTCTCCCCCCCCCTCCCCCCACTCACTCATTTTGTCGCCTCCTGCTGGCCAGCGACCATAACGGCTGCTGGCGCCCGCATCTCGCCTCAAAGACGCCATTTAAAAACAGCCGCACTGCTGATTCCTGAGCCGCTTGAGTTGGAGGACCACGTCTCCCGTGGGGGCTACGGGTAGGGAACGGCTGCGTTGGGGGAGCAGACCCAACGGGTCTGCACTTGGTCTAGTATATATATATATATGTGTGTGTGTGTGTTTATATATATGCATGTGTGTTATATATACTGTATATAATCTAATTTAGATGATGCTGATTAATAAATTGCACTTTTTTAATGTATGTACACACGCACACACATGTATGTCTGTCCGTATGTATGTACATAAATTAAAAAACAGTGCAACAAACAATAGGTTTATTCATCAACATTATATAAATTAGATCATTTGAAGCTTTATCCTCATCGCCTGCCTTTCACCTTGTACTGTCACTTAATCTGAAGGTCTACAACAATGCGTGTTCTTGCAGAAACAGCTGTATTTTACGAGTATGCCTTCAGGCACTCTGAAGGTGAGCCGAGCAAGCAGTTGCTGGGATGATGTCGGGTATTAATTCATAAGCTACTTATTTCTTTGTGCGGTAAATGTGTTCAAAATAACTCTTCTAATTGGATCCAGCTCATTGAAAAAGCACATCTTCCCTGTAACAATCCAGGACAGGGATCGCAAATTGAAACATTAGTGATTGTATTACCATAATAATTGTTCTCCAAAATTTTAAACCTCTTAGTCTTAGTAAAAAAAAACCCTTGCAGGTTCCTCTGCAGAAATTTATAGGCCTGTGCTGTGCTTATTTCTTATCTTTGCTCTTAAACAGAAAGGAGGGATGGCTTTACAACGTATTGAGGCTGAGGTGTTAAACCACTGGGATAAGCTAGTAAAGTGCTTGCAGAATCTGTCATTAAATAGCTGCAACAATAAAATGAACAGAATATTAAGTAGAGTGTTAATGATCTGCCCTTTCATGGCCATTTTTTATTTTAATATGACATCACACTTAGTGGTAAATACCTTTGAGCTGATCCTGTCCCCAATCACTAATTTCCGCTGGAAGCGTAAAATAAATCTTGTGTAATTCAATTACCCATATATTGCTGACAATATTTTAATGTCGGAATGGGGACGATTCCAAGGAAATTCCGAGAGTGTGCTATAAAATAGCAGATGTGCAGGTCAACAGGCACAAAGTGCTGGAGTAACTCAGTGGACACAGTAACTCAGTAATCTGCAAACTTGTGCATCTTTGGAGTGTGGGAGGAAACCGGAGCACCCGGAGAAAACCCACGCGGTCACGGGAGAATGTACAAAATCCGTACAGACAGCACCCGTAGTCAGGATGGAACCTAGATCGGTGTAGGAAGGAACTGCAGACGCTGGGTCAAACTGGAGACAGGCACAAAATGCTGGAGTAACTCAGCGGGACAGGCAGCATCTCTTGGGGAAAGGAATATGTGACGTTTCGGGTCGAGACCCTTCTTCAGAACATGGATAGGTGATGTTTTGAGTTAGGGCCGTTTTTCAGACCGATTGTGGAGGGGGTGCTGGAAGAGAGGTGGGTGCAGAGCAAAGTCAGGCAGATAATAAGTGAATGCAATGAAGGGGGGGGGGGGGGCCTTGAGGAGCAGATAGTGGGACTCGAGAGGCCGAGCTCGCACGCAGAAACCACTTTCAACCATTAGGGAGAGTGACCAAAATCTCCGGTGACCTCATGGGAACCTTTTGGAGGCGGGCAAGGTCACCAGAGGTTGCTGTTTAGGTCTCCTAAGTGGGACAGGGGCTTTAGAGTTTAGTCATGAAAAATGGCAGGAAAACATACTGAGCCAAGAGGTTTGAATGGTTTAGACTTTAGAGATACAGCGCAGAAACAGGACCTTGGGCCACTGAGTCTGCGCCGACCAGCGTTCCCCCCGTACACTGGCACTATCCTACACACCAGGGACAATTTACAATTTTACCGAAGCCGGCTAACCTCCAAACCTGTATGTCTTTGGAGTGTGGGACGAAACCAGAGCACCCGGAGAAAACCCACGCGGTCACGGGGAGAACGTACAGAATCCGTACAGGCAGCACCCGTAGTCAGGATCGAACCCGGGTCTCTGGCGCTGTAAGTCAGCAACTCTACTGCTGTGACCCGTTGTACACGTTGACACGTGTAGCGCACTGCTTTCATCCTCCCTGGCAAAAGACTATCAAGACCACCTGAAGCCCTGCTGCTATCCATCGCCTCTTGAGCTTTGCAGGCAGCCTTGGCAGACGGACCTCGGTCAATTGCTCTTGTAAATCTTGGGAATGGTCCGTTCTTCTGCCCTTCCATTTCCTTCTCTTCTCCGAGTCTCATAGAGCTGTCCCTGGACTAGTCCATACCAAAATGTGTAGAAAGGAACTGCAGATACTGGTATATGGAAAGTTCCCGACACGAAACATTACCCATCCTTTTTCTCCAGAGACGCTGCCTGACCTGCTGACTTAATCCAGCACAGTGTGTCTATCCAGTCCGTATCGAGTTACTCTCCCTTCCCTCTGCCTTCTCCACTCATATTTTCAATGGACCCACCTCCTGTTCCCCCAGCCTTATTAATCACATTAGCTGATAGTTTTCACTCTGAGTACTACCCCCTCTCCTACAAATTTAACAACATCACCCCTGGAGGGGAGCTTCGACCGCCGGCCCTGCAGACTGCAGTGCTTCCGGCTGCGGCATGGCAGGTACTTTAAAACTTTGACCGCCGGCCTGCGGCCTACACCAGCCTGAAGCCGCGGTCTCTGGTTGGGAAGAGCCGATTGGCCTCATCAGCAACAACGATGAGTCGGCCTACAGGGAGGAGGTCCAGCACTTAGCAGCATGGTGCGCTGACAACAACCTGGCCCTTAACTCCAAGAAGACCAAGGAGCTCATTGTAGACTTCAGGAAGTCCAGGGGCGGCACGCACACCCCCATCCACATTAACGGGACGGAGGTGGAACGTGTTTCTAGCTTCAGGTTCCTGGGAGTCAACATCTCCGATGACCTCTCTTGGACCCACAATACCTCAACTCTGATCAAGAAGGCTCACCAGCGTCTCTTCTTCCTGAGGAGACTGAAGAAGGTCCATCTGTCTCCTCAGATCCTGGTGAACTTCTACCGCTGCACCATCGAGAGCATCCTTACCAACTGCATCACAGTATGGTATGGCAACTGCTCTGTCTCCGACCGGAAGGCATTGCAGAGGGTGGTGAAAATTGCCCAACGCATCACCGGTTCCTCGCTCCCCTCCATTGAGTCTGTCCAAAGCAAGCGTTATCTGCGGAGGGCGCTCAGCATCGCCAAGGACTGCTCTCACCCCAACCATGGACTGTTTACCCTCCTACCATCCGGGAGGCGCTACAGGTCTCTCCGTTGCCGAACCAGCAGGTCCAGGAACAGCTTCTTCCCGGCGGCTGTCACTCTACTCAACAACGTACCTCGGTGACTGCCAATCACCCCCCCACCCCCCGGACACTTATTATCACTTATTATTATTTATTTAAATCATTTGCTATGTCGCTCTTCCAGGGAGATGCTAAATGCATTTCGTTGTCTCTGTACTGTACACTGACAATGACAATTAAAATTGAATCTGAATCTGATCCTGGACTCACCTTGACATTGACTTTGTCCCTTACCATCTGGACGCCCGCAGCAACGGCTGTGGAGGGTGGTGGTCCCGACCACGGGGGAAAATGGAGGAGGACTGGCCAAGCTCTGTGCCTTCCACCACAGTGATGAATGCTGTGGTGGATGTTTGTGTAAAATTTTTATTGTGGTTGTGTTCTTTATTACTGTACCGCTGCTGGCAACCCAAATACCACCGACCTTGGTTGTGTGGCAATTAAATTATATCAATTATCAATCACCCCTCTTCTTATGAACACATTTATCATTGCTATTCACATCCGCTCCATTTCCTCCCAAATCCTTGATCATGTTGGCTCCATATCTGTGCCCATATTCCCTACTCAGTGCCTTGACTCCTTCCACATAGCTTCCACCCTATTGTAGTGAATCACCCCTCAAACACCCTCCTGCTTAATTGTGACTGTGATGAAACCTCCCTCCTGGTCTCCTGATCTTCACCAGGCCTCCGGTACACCATCTTGGTCTCGTGATGTAGCCCAGTCCATCACATAGACTAAACTCTCCACCTTTGACTCCATCTACACTTCTCGCTGCCTCAACAACTAAGGTTATTGGCTGCAACCTTCCCTCCATTGACAAACTGTGCACTGCAAGGGCCAGGAAGCGAGCGGGCAAGATCATCTCTGACCCCTCTCACCACAAACTCTTTGAATCACTTCCCTCTGGAAGGCAACTCCGGATTGTCAAAGCTACCACAGCCAGACATAAAAACTGCTTTTTTCCACGAGTAGTAGCTCTACTCAATAACCAAAAATCTGTAGCCTCCTTTTGCTTTGGTATTTTATTTAATTCACATGTTTAATCCATAATGTTTTATTATTAATGTTTAATGTGTCTTTCCTAACTGTCACTGAATGTCATGTTGTCACTTGCGGGCGGAGCACCAAGGCAAATTCCTTGTATGCGAATACTTGGCCAATAAACTTATTAATTCAGGAAAGCAGCCAACCTAATCAATAGCCTTTCCCACCCCCATCACTCCTCCTTCTCCCCAATCCTATTGGGCAGAAGATACAGAAACTGCAAAGTGCGCAGCACCAGACTCGATCCATTTTGGAGTGTTTCACCTGCAAACAAGATTAGAACTGTTTTCATTCAAAACAGCCATTGTTGTGTTTAATGACTTGTTCCCTGCACATGGAAGTGCAGGGACTAGAGGGATATTGGTTATGTACCGGCAGATGAGATCCATTTAAACGAAGGGCGGCACGGTGGCGCAGCGGTAGAGTTGCTGCCTTACAACACCAGAGTCCCGGGTTTAATCCGGACCACAGGCGCTTGTCTGTGCACAGTTTGTACATTTTCCTCGTGACCTGCGTGGATTTTCTCCGAGATCTTCGGTTTCCCCCCACGCTCCAAATTGGCTTGGTATAAATGTAAATTGTCCCTAGTGCTAGTGTGGTTGGTGTGGACTCGGTGGGCCGAATGGCCTGTTTCCACGCTGTATCTCCAAACTAAACTAAACCAGGCATCATGCTCGGCACACGCATGGTGGGCTGAAGGGCCTGTTCTTGTGCTGTACTCATCTCTGTTCTATGACCCTAGTGCGGACTCCGGCTGCGGGAGGCGGCTGATCAGGAGGTCCGGGCCGCTGAGGAGGAGGATGTTCATCGTCGGGGATCGGCGTCGGCGTTCCACCAGCCCGGCGTGAGGGCCTGAACATCGGGCCGCCCAGTGCGGCGACTGCGGGTGCTCGGAAGGCCCAGACCACGGATGAACATCTGGGAAGATCGGAGGGGAGGCTGGCTGGACTATGGTGCCTTCCTCACCTTGGTGCCACTGTGTTATGTTGTGTCGTGGACTTTCTGTGTTTGTGCTTTTCTTTTTTTAAATTCAATTTTATTTTTAATATGTTTTATTATTTATTATTTATTTATTTTTATGATACTGCCTGTAAGGAAAATTCATTTCATTGTCTCTAATTGAGACAATGACAATAAATTTGAATACAATACAATACAATACAGAAAAGTAAAGAACTGGTTAAGAGTTTGCTCTGTGATCAAGGATTAAATACCACGTTGCTATTCTTTCCCATGACTGACATTCACTGATCACAAACTGTGCACAGTGCAGTCTGTGTCCAATCTTCTTTAATAAAATACAAGTCTCCTGTCTTTCAGGGTTTAATTGTTGAAAAAGGATCAAAGGAAGAAAATCGGTGGCAAAACCAAATGTTTGTACGTTGGTCTTTAATCGGATTAAATAAGTAAAATGGGTTCAGAATGAACAGAGGAGGCTTTTTTCACAAATTCTTGCCCAAAATGTCATGTTCCCAACACCTCTCCTTTTAAAAGGTCGATCTATCATTACTGCTGATGCAGGCAGCTGATGTATCCTGGTGATCAGAATAATTGTGGATCAAATGCTTCCCAGCTGCTTATATTTTTGGTTTGGTGATGTTGTTTGAATTTTGGTTTGACATTCCAGTATTGGGTGGACAGCCAAAATTTTAAAAATAGCAACTTTTCAGCACCAAACTAATGTCAGTTAAATTGAGGTGACTATTTCTGGGTTGAGGTCTCAGTACAGTGAGCTAAAATCTGTAAAGAGCTGGGGAAACGAGGAACTGCAGATGCTGGTTTACAAAAAAAAAAGACACAAATTGCTGGAGGAACTCAACAGGTCAGGAAGCATCCCTGGAGAACACGGATAGGCAGTGTTTTGGTTTGGGAACTTTGTTGATGCCGACTGTTTATGCGGAAGGGGGGGGGCGAAAGGGGGGTGGGGAGGGGGGAGAGAATGAACGCTGGAATAGAGGAGGGGCAGGACAAAGCATGACAGATAATAGGTGAACACAAGCCACCAATCGCTGGTTGGTGCGGACTCAGTGGGCTGAAGGGCCTGTTTTCATGCTATGTCTCTAAAGTCACAGTTTCTCAGTTCACTGATGCCACCTAACCTGCCGACCACTTCACCCGTCCCTATCCCCCAGCAGCCGGCCATTATACATCCTCCACATAACTTGTACTGCCATCCAGTTTTGTTTCATTGTCAAACTCGGGAAGATAACACCTGCTCCTCTCGTTCAAATCATTACATCAGGCAACTGAACCATCCTACCACAACCTAGTGAGCAGTCCTGAACAACTATCTACCACATTGGAGACCCTCGGACTATATCTGATCGGACTTTACTGGCTTTACCTTGCACTAAACGTCATTCCCTTATCATGTACCTGTACACTGTGAAAGGCTCGATTGTTATCATGTGTTGTCTTTCCGCTGACCGGTTAGCGAGCAACAAAAGCTTTTCACTGTACCTCGGTACACGTGACAATAAACTAAACTCAAACTGGCACTTAGGGAAAGTGTGTGGCTTGTGGACAAAGAACCTAATCATTGTTTTGTGTTGGAACGAACTACAGATGCTGGTTTGAATCGATGATAGACACAAAATGCTGGAGTAACTCAGTGGGACAGGCAGCATCTCTGGATAGAAGGAATGGGTGACGATTTGGGTTGATACCCTTCTTCACACTCTTGATCTTGGTCAAAACTAATTAACTTCCTCTTATCTTGGTTGAACTTCCTCTTCGGACCATGTGGGGGTGCTTCATTCGTGGCTTTATCAAGACATCTTCCAATTCCTCAGAGGTCTCCATTCTGTACAAGTTTCTTATTGTCTTCCTTCGTTCATCAATCTTTTGAAAGTTTTGAATTTCCGGTTCTGCTCGGGTGCTGCCTGTACGGAGTTTGCACGTTCTCCCCGTGACCTGCGTGGATTTTCTCAGAGATCTTCGGTTTCCTCCCACACTCCAAAGACGTACAGGTTTGTAGGTTAACTGGCTTGGTAAATGTAAAAAAAATTGTCCCTAGTTGGTGTTGGACAGTGTTAATGTGCGGGGATTGTTGGTCGGCGCTGATCCGATGGGCCTGTTTCTGCGCTGTATCTCTAAACTAAACTAAAATATCATTTTCTCATCCCTTGCTTCACTATTTCCTGTTCCTACATTATCATTTTACCACTCTCCCTGCACCTATGACCTACATCTTCACAATACCTAAATTCATGTTTCTGACATCCTGTGCATACAATAGTAATCCCACCACCCCACCCCATCTTAACATGACCCATGGAGTTAAACCAGTGCCAGTAAGTAGGGCAGTGGGCTCGAGTAACTTGTTCTGTGCCCACGGGTATGGATCTTCTTCTAGGAGAAGGTTAATAATGATGCTAAAGTGTTACAACTACCATTATTTTAATTCATAAGTGACAGGAGTAGAATTAGGCCATTCAGCCCATCAAGTCTACTCTGCCACCCAATCATGGCTTGATCTACTGGTACTTCCAAGATTACTTTATATAATTATATATTATTATTATATATTATATATTATTATATAACATCTACCAATATCGACTTGGTAGATTATATAAAATCTACATAGATTACTTTACCAATAAAAAAAGTAGTAAACACTGCCCTGTCCATCATCGGCTCTGACCTTCCTTCCATCGAGGGGATTTATCGCAGTCGCTGCCTCAAAAAGGCTGGCAGTATCATCAAAGACCCACACCATCCTGGCCACACACTCATCTCCCTGCTACCTTCAGGTAGAAGGTACAGGAGCCTGAAGACTGCAACAACCAGGTTCAGGAATAGCTACTTCCCCACAGCCATCAGGCTATTAAACCTGGCTCGGACAAAACTCTGAACATTAATAACCCATTATCTGTTATTTGCACTTTATCAGTTTATTTTTTCATGTGTTTTGCAGTAAATGCCTACTATGTTCTGTTGTGCTGAAGCAAAGCAAGAATTTCATTGTCCTATCAGGAACACATGACAATAAACTCACTTGAACTTGATCTTGATCTATCTCTCCCTCCTATTCTCCAGCCTTCTCCCCATAACCCCTGACACCCATACTAATCAAGAATCTATCCATCTCTGCCTTAAAAATATCCATTGACTTGGCCTCCACAGCCTTCTGTGGCAATGAATTCCACAGATTCACCACCCTCTGATTTAACAAATTCCTCCTCATCTCCATCCTAAAGAAACGTGCTTTAATTCTGTGGCCATGTGACCTCTGATCCTAGACTCTCCCACCAGTGGAAACATCCTCTCCACATCCACATTATTCAGGCCTTAAGCTGTACCTTTACCAAGTATTTAACCAAGTATCGAAAAACCCAACTCCTTTCAAAAGATGAGTGTGGAGATATTCACTCAAGTTTAGTAATTCGGCTTTGGAGATGAAACTTCCTCAACAAAGTCTTAGCCTTCGTTTACACTTCCATTCCAAATATATTGGAGGAATTTCTTTAGTCAGACGGCGATGAATCTGTGGAATTCTTTGCCACAGACGTCAGTAGAGGCCATGTCATTGGGTACTTTTAGGGCAGAGATTGCCAGGTTCTTGATTAGTAAGGGTGTCAGTGAATATTTTTAAAGCAGAGATAGATAGATAGATTCTTGATTAGTACAGGTGTCAGAGGTTATGGTGAGAAGACAGGGGAATGGGGTTCGGAAGGAGAGATAGATCAGCCATGATTGAATGGCGGAATGGATTTGATGGGCCGAATGGCCTAATTCTACTCTCCTGACTTATGAAAGCAAGAAGCGCTGATAGTGTCTGTGTAAATCTTCTTTCCACTCTTTTATATAAATAGGCCACCAGAGCTGTAGACAGTACTTTCAGTGTGGTCTGACCAAGATCCCATATGAGCTTGGCACACTTCTCCTCCTTTTCAATTTTGTCCTTTTCAGGAATAAACTCTGCTGTTTGCTTTGTCTTTATTTCCCAATGACCTTTCAGCCCTCTGGCTGTTCATGACTGTCGTGTTTGTATTCCGAAAGATGTCTTTGTCTTCTACCCAACCTCCATTCTCACCTTCCCAGTAATAAGTAACTGTTCTATTCTTCCTACTATCTGGCATTTATACGTCGAAATTCACTTGGTAATTATTTACCTACATTGCCTTCCAGTTGCTTATTGACTGGTGCGTGTGTCGGGGGTTATGGGGAGAGCGCAGCAGAATGGGGTTAGGAGGGAGAGATAGATCAACCATTTTGTTTAAGAAGGAACTGCAGATGCTGGAAAATCGAAGGTAGACAAAAGTACTGGAGAAAGTCAGCGGGTGCAGCAGCATCTATCAGTCTGAAGAACGGTTTCGGCCCGAAACGTTGCCTATTTCCTTCCCTCCAGAGGTGCTGCCTCACCCGCTGAGTTACTCCAGCATTTTGTGTCAACCAGGAAGATGCCTTGCTCACCTTTTGATTATGTCTTCTGTAGTCCATAATGTAGTGTAGTCCATAGCATAGTGTTGTCCATTGTGTGGTGTTCGGACGCTATCCCCCTCCCCCCCCACCCCGAGAGTTAGCCACTGTATTTAGATTTGATGCCCAGTGATGTGTGCAGGTGAGAATTAGCATTGGCTTCTGCCCGTAACTTATTACCAGCCGGGACCATCGTCCTGCAATAATAATAATAATAATACATTTTATTTATGGGCGCCTTTCTAGAGTCTCAAGGACACCTTACAAAATTTAGCAAATAGAGTAAAAACATGTAAGCGGAATGAAATAAATAGTAAAGACATCACCAGTACACAAATTAAAGACAGAATTCAATCCAAAGACATAAATCAAAAACACAATATGAAGAGAGAGCAGCGGCAGCTAAAGCGTGCCAGCGTCCACTCTCCCTTCCGGCAGCCATCTTGGACACAGAATAAAATAATCATTTACACACTAAAAAACGTCCCCCCACAATGGTTACCACTGTGGGGGAAGGCACAATGTCCAGTCCGCATCCCCAGTTCTCCCATAGTCAGGCCTATTGAGGCCTCCACAGTTGCCTCTACGGAGGCCCGATGTTCCTGGCCGTTCTCACCGGGTGGTGTTGCTCCGGCGTCGGGAGAGTCCTCACAGCGGCTGGGACGACTGGAACAGCCGATTCCCTACCGGAGTCCGTGGCATTCCGAAGCCGACAGGGCCGCGGTCGGTTGGTGCTCCGAGGCTCCCGATGTTAAAGTCGGCGCCGCCGCCCGCGGCTGGCCGCTCCACAGTCCCGCAGCTCGACGGTGTTGATCACCGCAATGATGCATGGAAGTCAACCTAGTGTGAAGGACACAGAGCCACCATTAAATGCTGGTCGCATGTAGCCTGCTGTCTTTGGCTGTGCTTCCTGCAGACAACAAAGCCTCTCCACCGATTGCCCTTCTCCCTCCTCCTGTCCCAATCCAAAGAAGATGAACGGCCAGTGCTTAGAATTGGAGGTCAATAAATATTGAATGATCAGAGGGTTTGAGGAGCAATGGGGATCAAACACCGACAAGGAGTTGAAGTCCGGGGCAGTTCAACCAACATGAGGTGCCGCAGACACCAGAGGCTCGAGGTGACCTTGCCCCAATTCCAATTGTCTCATAATCTTGTGTTTTAAGTAAGTAAGTTTATTGGCCAAGTATTCACATACAAGGAATTTGCCTTGGCGCTCCGCCCACAAGTAACAACATGACATACAGTGACAGTTACGAATGACTCAGAAAACACTAAACATTAATAACCATATAACAATTACAGCATGGAAACAGGCCATCTTGGCCCTTCTAGTCCGTGCCAAACACTTACTCTCACCCAGTCCCATCTACCTGCACTCAGACCATAACCCTCCATTCCTTTCCCGTCCATATACATATCCAATTTATTTTTAAATTATAAAATCGAACCTGCCTCCACCACTTCCACTGGAAGCTCATTCCACACAACTACCACTCTCAGAGTAAAGAAGTTGCCCCTCATGTTACCCCTAAACCTCTGTCCCTTAATTCTCAAATCATATCCTCTTGTTTGAAACTTCCCTACTCTCAATGGAAAAAGCTTATCCACATAATGTTTTATTAATAATAATAAAACATTAATGATAAAACACCATTGATCAAGAATGTGAACCAACAAAATACCAGATCAAAGGGAGGCTACAGATCTTGGCTGTTGAGTAGAGCAACTACTCGTGGATAAAAAACTGTTTTTATGTCTGGCTGTGGCAGCTTTGACAGTCCGGAGTCGCCTTTCAGAGGGAAGTGTTTCAAAGAGTTTGTGGCCAGGGTGAGAGGGGTCAGAGATGATCTTGCCCGCTCGCTTCCTGGCCCTTGCAGTGTACAGTTCATCAATGGAGGGAAGGTTGCAGCCAATAACCTTCTCAGCTGATCGGACGATTCGCTGCAGCCTCCAGGTGTCGTGCTTGGTGGCTGAGCCAAACCAGACCATGATGGAGAAGGTGAGGACAGACTCTACGATGGCCGTGTAGAATTGGACCATCATTACCTGTGGCGGATTGTGCTTCCTCAGCTGCCGTAGGAAGTACATCCTCTTTGACTGTGCCTTTTTGACTATGGAGTCGATGGTAGCCCCCCATTTGAGGTCCTTGGAGATGATGGTGTTGTCCATATTTTCGATGTTTCTATGCAATTCCTTGCAGTCTTGGGCAGAATAGATACCATACTAGCTGTAATGCATCCCGGTAAGATGCATTCTATGATGCATCCGTAGAAATTGGTAAGAATCATTGGGCATTTCCCAAATTTCATCTGTTTTTTTTAGGAAGTAGAGGCATGGATGTGCTTTCTTGACCCTAGCATCGGTGTGGTGGGACCATGAACTGAATCTGAAGAAGGATCTCGACCCAAAACACCACCCATTCTTTCTCTCCAGAGAAGCTGCCTGTCCCGTTGAGTTACTCCAGCATGTTTTTGTCTATCCCCGGTGTAAACCAGCATCTGCAGTTGCTTCCCACACGAAACATAAACCCACTCAGGAGTCTTGGCTGCTTTCATATTGCCATTCGCTTAGACTGGATTATGGGAACGGTTGAACTGTTCCACCCCCTCCCCCCCCCTCTCTCTCTCTCTCTCCACCCCCCACTCCTCCTCTTCCCAATCTCTTACCGGGCACTGGGCCATATATCAAGAAAAAATGGGAGTCTAATGCTAGCGTTGCGCGGAGGGAGCCAGATTTATTATTGGGAAGACGAGGAACCTGGCTGACAGTCCTTAGTCGCACAGTACCCGGCACAAAGGCTGCTGAGAATCTCTCTCACACACACACACAGCCAGGCTGATCACACTCACGCACACAGCTGACAGCTCGGCCTTCGCTCTGAGCACCTCGCATTCACTCATTTGGTCGGGGGAGGGAGAGGGAGAGGAGGGGGAGGAGAGGGGAGGGGGGAGGAGAGAGGAGGGGGAGGGGAGGGGGTGGAGGAGAGGGAGGGGGAGGGGGGAGAGTGGAGGGAGAGTTATGGGGGTGTCTTCGTTCACTGGCGGCGGGTGCCTGTCACTGAAACAGGCAGGTGAGATTTCACATCCACCTTGTGTGTGTGTGTGTGTCTCCCTCCCTCCCTCCCTCTCACGCAGGCTGAGAGACTCTGCCTCTGTGAGTGCACGTCTCTCTCTCCCCCCTCTCCACACACAGTAAGACCGAGGTACTGTGCTCAGTCCATCTGTGTCTCCCACATACACAGTATAACTCTGCTTTGTCTGTGTATATATGCACACCCCCCACCTCTCTCTTTCTCCCCCCCCCACACCTCTCTCTTTCTCCCCCCCCCCACACCTCTCTCTTTCTCCCCCCCCACACCTCTCTCTTTCTCCCCCACACTCAATAAGACCGATGTATTCTGCTTAGTCTCTCTTCCCTCCCACACACACAGATAGACCGAGGTCCTGTGCGCACTTTCTCTCTCTCCCCCACAGTCACACCGAAGTACACCACACTGCCTCTGTGCCACTGCCTCTGTGCCTCTGCCCCTCTCGCCTTCCTACACAGTCAGAGGTCCACACTGTCTCTGTGTGTCTCTCTCTCCCCTACACACACAGAGACTGAGGTACACACTGCCCGTTGTGTGTGTGTCTCTGTCTCTCTCTCACACACACAGTTAAAGGTACTCCACGCTGCATCTGTGTGTGTGTCTCTCTCTCCCCCACAGACAGTCAGAGGTACCCCACGCTGCCTGTGTTTGTGTCTCTCTCTCTCTGTGTCCCACCTCACACCCACACACACACAGACAGTCAGTCAGAGGAACTCCACACAGTGTGTGTGTGTGTGCGCGCCTCTGTCTCTTCCTATCACAGTCAGAGTGAGGTACTCCCCCACGCAGTCTCTCGGCAGCCACTCCCCGGGCAGGGTGCATCTGCCTCCCCCAGGCAGTCAGTCAGACACGACTCCGGCGGAGGGCTCCATGCACAGCTCCTCCCGGCCGGCTGGGAGCGGCGACGGAGGGCAGGGGGAAGTTGGCCGCCAGCGGGGCAGTCTCGGCTCTCCACTTCCAACAAGTTGTCAGAGCAAGGCGGCGGCGGCAGCGGCGTGGTGGCCATGCAGTCCCAGTCTCGCTGGATCCTCGTAATCCTCTGCCTCTGTCAACTGGGTGAGTTTAACCTGACCCCGTCCGCCAGCTCCCCTTTACCCGCCCGAAACCCTTTAAAAGTCACCTTTCTCGTGATAATCGAAACGCATTAGCGAGACTTTCTGAATGGGGTTGTATCAAGGGGGAGCTGTATAACATTTGCCCAAGGCTTGTGTTTGAGAGCGAGAGATAGAGAGAGAGAGGGGGGCTGCGACCCAGACTAGTTTACCAGAATGGTTTATCTAGAACCTTTATTTATTGTTTTTTAATGTAATTAATTGAATGTATTTATATATCTTTTTAGTTTTAATGCTGTTGGCCTATATTAAGATCTAGAGTATTTAATGTTTTGATATATTTATATATTTTAATGCTGTTGGTTGATATCAAGATCTAGTCTTTACTTATTTAATTATAAAAAAATAATAATTAAATAATATTTAATTTGTAATTATTTAAAAATGTGTTTATTTATATGCTTTTATTTAGTTTTAATGCTGTTGGCCGATATCAAGATCTACAAATCTTTACTTACTAATTTTGAATTCAAAACATATTTATATATGGTTTATTGAGTTTTGAAGTTGTTGGTTGATACCAAGATCTAGAGTATTATTATTTTATTTTGTGTTGCATTTATATATATTTTTTAATTTAGTGTTGGCTGTCTGTGGGTTAGTGTGGATAAAAGGGCGAGTGTGTGTGGGAAGGAACAGCAGATGGTGGTTTAAACACCGAGTTGGATTCGGGGGTTATCTACTTTCTTACGATTTCTTGCTCACCTCTGCTGCACCTTTGAGGGTTATTGTGGTGCGGGGTTGGAGGAGGGCGAGAAGAGCTGCGAGAAGAGTTGAGACCATTTGGGGCTTTTAGGGAAGAGAGACACAAAATGCTGGAGTAACTCAGCGGGTCAGGCAACATCTCTGGAGAGAAGGAACGGGTGACGTTTCGGGTCGAGACCCTTCGTCAGACAGAGTCAGGGGAGAGGGAAAACGAGAGATATAGAAACATAGACATAGATAGAAACATAGAAAATAGGTGCAGGAGTAGGCCATTCGGCCCCTCGGGCCAGCACCATTCAATATGATCATGGTTGATTATCCAAAATCAGTACCCCGTTCCTGCTTTTTCCCCATATCCCTTGATTCCCTTAGCCCTAAGAACTAAATCTAACTCTCTATTGAAAACGGTGATATGGAGAGATGTAGAACAAATGAATGAAAGATACACAACAAAAAGCTGCGATGGAAGGATTTTGTGTTTTGCCCCTGTGTTTATATATTGCAAACTCTTTACTGCCTTTTACTGGCCGAAATTCCTACCTTTTGGCGTTTAACATAGAGGAACACGTTTAAACCGAACATTTAGGGCCCCGTTTAAATGTCACGAGCAGGACTTGATGTGGGCTTTGATTTTGTGGGTTGTTGCTGTTTTGCTGATACATTGAGAAGTGCGTCGGAAGGAACTGCAGATTCTGGTTTATACCGAAGAGAGACACAAAATGCTTCGCGTAACTCAGCGGGTCGGGCAGCATCTGTGGAGAAAATGAATAGGTGACGTTTCAGGGTTAAGGAATAGGTAACGAATAGGGTCGGGTCCCTTCTCCAGACTGCTATATGTTGAGGGTACACAAAAAATGCTGGAGAAACGCAGCGGGTGCAGCAGCATCTATGGAGCGAAGGAAATAGGCAACGTTTCGTCCCGAAACGTTGCCTATTTCCTTCGCTCCATAGGTGCTGCTGCACCCGCTGAGTTTCTCCAGCATTTTTGTGTACCTTCGATTTTCCAGCATCTGCAGTTCCTTCTTAAATGCTAAATGTCGAGAACGTGTGCATTTCACAGTGAGACGTGGGGGCACAGACAAGGCGATAGACACAAAATGCTGGAGTAACTCAGCGGGACAGGCAACATCAAAGCTCGCTATAGGATCTTTGAGCAGCATCTATGGAGAAGGAATTGGTGACTGATGTCAGTCTGAAGAAGGGTCTCGACCCGAAACGTCACCCACTCCTTCTCTCCAGAGATGCTGCCTGTCCCGCTGAGTTACTCCAGCATTTTGTGTCTATCTTCGGTTTAAACCAGCATCTGCAGTTCCATCCTGCACTTCATTTCACCTCTGCCGCTTTTGGGTTGAAATCCAGCCCAGACATTGATGAAACTGCCCTTCCGATAAATGTTCCGATGTGCGATTTTTCGATGGGGGGGGGGGGGGGGGGGAATTCCCCCGTGGATTCGAGGCCAATCATGAGATTATTCATGTCTATAAAGTCACGAGAGGAATAGACCGGGCAGATGCACAGAGCCTCTTGCCCAGAGTAGGTGAATCGAGGACCAGAGGACACAGGTTCAAGGTGAAGGGGAAAAGATTTAATAGGAATCTGAGGGGTAACTTTTTCACGGTGGGTGTATTGGAACGAGCTGCCAGAGGAGGTCGTTGAGGCAGGAACTATCCCAACATTTAAGAAACACTCCGGCAGGTACATGGATAGGTTTTAAATATTTTTGAAAAATCCATGTAAGTGTTAAATTGGTATGCAGCTCACTAATGATCTAATGTGGCAAGTTCAACTTTAGTTCAACTCAGTTCAGCTTAGTTTATTGTCACGTGTACCGAGGTACAGTGAAAAGCTTCTGTTGTCTGCTACTCAGTCAGCGGAAAGACAATGCATGGTTACAGTCGAGACATTCACGGTGGATAAGGGTGTGGAGCGATTGTAATATGTGACTGCAGATCTGCTTCTGTGGTGGATGGGCTGGATGCCATTACTTAAAGCTTCTTTAAGGCTCTGGTCAGGCTACATTGGAGTATTGTGAGCAATTTTGTGCCCCATATCTGGGGAAGGATGTGCTGGCTCTGTAGACCATCCAGAGGAGATTTACCAGAATGATCCCAGGAATGAGTGGGCTGACTAACATAAGATGGAATTTAGGATGAGAGGGGATTTTATTGAAACATATAAGATTATTAATGGATTGGACACGCTAGAGGCAGGAAACATGTTCCTGTTGTTGGGGGAATCCAGAACCAGGGGCCACAGTTTAAGAATTAGGGGTAGGCCATTTAGAACGGAGATGAGGAAAAACTTTTTCACCCAGAGAGTTGCGAATCTGTGGAATTCTCTGCCTCAGAAGGCAGCGGAGACCAATTCTCTGGACACTTTAGATGGAGCTAGATAGAGCTCTGAAAGATAGCGGAGTCAGGGGATATGGCAAGTAGGCAGGAATGAGGTACTGATTGTAGATGATCAGCCATCAAAGTGCCGAATGGCCTACTCCTGCACCTATTGTCTATTGTCTATTGTTTGACGGCACTGGGCTTACACACGCTGGAGTATAGAAGGTTGAGGGGACCCCTCATTGAAACTTACCGAATAGTGAAAGGCCTGGATAGAGTGGCTGTGGAGAGGATGTCCCCATTAGTGGGAGAGTCTAGGACCAGATGTCTTAGCCTCAGGATTAAAGGATGTTCCATTAGAAAGGAGATGAAGAGGAATTTCTTTAGTCAGAGGGTGGTGAATCTGTGGTATTCTTTGCCACAGAAGGCTGTGGAGGCCCGGTCAATGTATATTTTTAAGGCAGTGATAGATAGATTCTTGATTAGTACGGGCATCAGAGGTTATGAGGAGAATGGGGTTAGGAGGGAGTGATAGATTAGCCATGATTGAATGGTGGAGTAGACTTGATGGGCCGAATGGGCTAATTCTGCTGCTATCACTTATGACCTGAACATTGAATCTAATGAACGAAGTGGGGGGGGGGGGTTATCAAATATTATTTTTACTTAGATGCTGGAAATGGAGCACAGATCAAACAGAATGTTATTATTCATAGGGCCAAGTTTGTTGGTCATGAAATAATTGAGAGCTGTGCCTTTAACTAAGTTCGAGTGCAGCTGAAGCACGCTCTGTCCTTCTTAAGTGGGTTGATATTTCACAAGTCACACACAGTAAAAGCTGCGTTTGGAATGTGAGTTTATATTGTCAACGCTTGTAAATGTTGCTTTGATAAAGGTGAGTGACTTGTAGTGGGGGGGGGGGGGGGTCTGGCATGCCCGAGGAACGGCAAAGAATTAACAGCAGAAGAAATACAAGGCAAATCATAGAGTCACGGAAACAGGCCCTTCGGCCAAGCCCCATCGACACGAGTCCCACCCGCCTGTGTTTGGCCCAATCCCCACTAAACCCATCCTATCCATGTACCTATTTGAACGTTGCTGTGGTATCTGCCTCGACTACCTCCTCTGGCAGCTCACTCGATAAGCCAGCCACTACCTTGTGTGTGGAAAAAGATGCCCCTCAGCTTCCTATTAAATCTTTCCCCTCTCATCTTAAACCTGGTTCTTGATTCCCCTACTCTGGGTAAAAGACGGTGTAATTCTACCTTAATTATATCCCTCCGTTACACTGTGAACTCAAGGGTGTCAGGGGTTATGGGAAGAAGACAGGAGAATGGGATGAGAGGGAAAGATAGACAGGCATGATTGAATGGCGGAGTAGACTTGATGGGCCGAATGGCCGAATTCTGCTCTTTCAACTTATGAGCTTTTCATACAGCAGCTGAAGAAATACAAAGCAAGTCAAAGAGTTATATAGCATGGAAAGAGGCCCTTCGGCCCAACTTGCCAATGCTAACCAAGGTGTCCCATCTGTACTAGTCCCACCTGCCTATATTTGGCTCATATCCCTCCCAATCAATTAGTATTTTAAAAGCAGAATATCTTAATTTTGTTTTGGAAACATGCATGATTGATATTTATCGATTAACATATGGGTGATCATGTCATTGAAATAATTAGCATCTCTTTTGTTAACTCGTCTGTTAAATCAAGCAAATTTTTCGAATGACATGGAATTGAAAAATGAGTTGCATTTTGCGAAATGTGAAGTTCTCCATATTGGTTCCAAAGCAGATTTCTTTAGATGAAGGTTAGTCATGTCGTTAGGAATAAAATGAATCTGATGAACTCAGTTGTTACTGTAAATACGTTGCATTAAAGTTCAGTTTTTTAGTTGAGTTTAGAGATACAGAGCGGAAACGGGCCCTTTGGCCCACCGGGGCCGCGCCGACCAGCGATCCCCGCACATTAACACTATCCTACACCCACTAGGGGCAATTTATTTTGAACATTTACCAAGCCAATTAATCTACAAACCTGTACGTCTTTGGAGTGTGGGAGGAAACCGAAGGTACGGGGAGAATGTACAAACTCCGTACAGACAGCACCCGTAGTCAGGATCGAAGCCGGGTCTTCGGCGCTGCATTCGCTGTAAGGCAGCAACTCTACCGCTGCGCCACCGTGATTGCAGAGATTAATATAATAAAGTGACCAATTGACGGAACTGAAATGACTCCTGGATGTGATACTGATACTTTATAAAACATTTACGGAGACCAGAAGTGGAGCGTTGATTTCAGTTTCTGGTCACTATAACATAGGGAGGCATTCAAGCACAGAACAGATTGCAAATGAAGACACCAGGCTGTTTCCACGTGTTGAGATTCATGAACTGTGTAGAATAACTATGGAAGCCTGGAGCACAGGAACAGGCCCTTCGGCCCGCAATGTCTGTGCTGAACATGATGCTATGCTATACTAATCTCCACCTCATGATCCATAATCCCTCTATTCCCTGCATACACCGGGTGGAGCCATAAATGGCAGCCTCGCCAACAGCCTGTCTTGTCCCTTCTTTCTTTTGTTGTTTTTAGTCTGTTATTACTTGTATGTTTTAGTGTGCTTTTAGTCTTTGTATTATGTGTGGGGGGAGGGGGGGTTGGGGGAAATGTGATTTATCTTTTTGCCCGACGGAGATGCGACTTTTTCCATATCGTATCTTCGGCCTTAACGTTGTGGAGCTGGCGGTCCCTTTGTTAGCGATCGACTTCGGGAGCTCCAACTGAAGGAGCTTTGATCGCCCCGACTACAGATGTTTCGATTGCCCCGACGAATAGGAGGAAAGAAGGTATAAGTTATTTGCCTTCCATCACAGTGGGGAACGTGAGGTCGCTGAGAAAGCAAGATGGGCGTGCTGCCTGCGCTGGTGAGGACTTGGAGGGAGTGCCGTGAGTGCGGTGGTCTCGGTGTTTGCGGGGACATGGCTCTGTGAGGACATCCCGGAGTCTGGTGCGAGTGTGGACGGCTTTGTGACTGTTCGGGCGGACAGGGATTGCAGAGAGAGTGACAGCGGTCGGTACAACTCTGGTCACATCACGAAGGTGAAGGAGCGTGTGTGTGGCCCGGACATTGAACCGATGACTTATGCTGTGTGCCCCGGGGATTCTCACACACCACTGTGGTGGCTGTTTAAGTATCTTTAATCTTTATGTAGTTATGTATCTCGTTGCTTTTTTCATATGACTGGATGGCAAATCAAAATTTCACTGTACCTCGAACACGTGACAGTAAAGGACCATTGAACCATATCCATGTGCCTACCTGAAAGCCTGTAAAATGCTACTATCATTTCTACCTCCACCACCCCCCTGGCAGCATGTTCCAGGCACCCATCCCACTCTGTGCAAAACAAAACTTGCTCTGGCCATTGGGACAAATGCTAAAACATTACATGCCACAGTGTAAGATAGGACATAGAACGTACAGCACAGGAACAGGCCATTCAGCCCACAACGTGTGTGATTCCAAGATAAGCTAACTTCATCCACCTACACATAATCCATATCCCTCCATTCCCTGCATATCTATGTGTGTCTCTCTGAAAGCCTCTTAAATGCCACAATCATATCCGCCTCCACCACCACCCTGGAAGTATGTTCCAGGCAGCCTATACAAAAAACAACTCGCCCACACATCTCATTTAAACTTTTCCCCTCTCACCCATAAGCTAAGTCCTATAGTCTTTGACATTGCTACCCTGGGGGGAAATGGTTCTGACTATCACCGCTACACAATAAATCTCATAATTGTATATATTTCTATCAGATCCCCCCTCAACCTCTGACATTCCAGGGAAAAGTTTTGAGCCTGAGCTAGTTTTCATTGGAACGATGCATCTCAGATTAAAAAAAAATAGAAGAGTTTTCACCCTTCTGTACCTCGCCTGAGGGGAGAAGAGTGAGTGGCCGGGGTGAGACTGGTCCTTGATTATGCTGGTGGCCTTGCCGAGGCAGCGTGAAGTGCAGATGGAGTCAGTGGAAGAGAGGTTGGTTTGCGCGATGGTCTGGGCATGGACAAATCGAGCTGAAGGTTTTTTTGCCTGCTGTGTGACGCTACGATTCATCACAACCTACGTGAAGTTGTTGCATCGCCCAGGAATAGTCAGCTGCATAGTAATGTTAATGGGAGTCGTGGTATTGTTTCATGGGAAAGAGATTTCCTTGCTTAATGTTCTTCATTTGATGACCTTCTCTCCAAATATGGGAGTGGCTGCGCTGCCTTGCAGCTGCGGCTCGCCTGCAGTCCGTTTGTCTTTTCTGTTTTTTGTTTTCTTTTGTCCTGTTTTTACAGTTTATTTCGGTTTATTTAGCTGTGTGTGTGGGGGGGGGGTGGGTGTAATATGTTTTTTGACTCTTCCTTCGGGGGGATGCGACCTTTCCTGCCGTATCCCCCGTCTCCGTGTCCGTCTGCGCTGAGGCCTATCGCGGAGCTGGCGGCCTCCAACTGCGACCGACCTCGATGCTGTGGAGGCTGTGGAGCAGAGCCAGGACTTACCAACGCGAGCCTGGCCGTCTTCGGGGCTGTGGTCTTCGGCACAACTTCCGACCCGACTTTGGAGCCTCGGACGCTCGGCCGCGGGTCAGTGGACGACATCATCGGGAGCTCGAGTTCTGTTTTTCGTAGCTCCCGCAAGTACAGCTGCGTCCGCTGGACTGGAGGACGGCAGCTTCGGCAGCTTCGACCGCCCCGGGCCGCGGGGTTTGAACCGGCCCGTTTGCGGAGCTCGGATTCAGCCGCGGGACTTGCCTACCATCACCCGGCGGGGTCACAACATCGGAGGCTTGGATTGCCTCAGCGCAGAGGGAGAGCAAGGAGGGAAGGGACAATGACTTTGGGACTTTAAACTGTGTTGAGTGTTTGTTATTTATTCTATGTTATGACTGCAGGCTAAACCATATTGTTTGTTTTGGTTTGTTTTTGTCTTTTGTTTTTACCTTGTTTGGGATATGTTTACCTTGTTTGGGACTAAAGATGGAAATTAGCTACTGGCTACAATCTTGCGTATTACATGTAAATGTTTATTAATATGCACTGTCCCTAATAAAATCAATTTCAATTTCAATTTCAACAATACCAACCACTGCACTTCTTCACATGATTATTAACCCTGACTTCCTCCCATGTCCCTAAAACATGTAGGTTTATAGTTGGGTGGGAAAGAGCCACAGATGCTGGTTTAAATCAAAGGTAGACACAAAATGCTGGAGTAACTCAACGGGGCAAGCAGCTGAAGAAGAGTCTGAAGAAGGGTCTCGACCCGAAACGTCACCCATCCCTTCTCTCCGGAGATGCTGCCTGTCCTGCTGAGTTACTCCAGCATTTTGTGTCTACCAGGTTTATAGTTAATACATGTGTTTTGTAGTCAATGCTGACTATGTTCTGTTGTGTTGAAGCAAAGCAAGAATTTCATTGTCCTATCAGGGACACATAGAAACATAGAAACATAGAAATTAGGTGCAGGAGTAGGCCATTCGGCCCTTCGAGCCTGCACCGCCATTCAATCTGATCATGGCTGATCATCCAACTCAGTATCCCGTACCTGCCTTCTCTCCATACCCTCTGATCCCCTTAGCCACAAGGGCCACATCTAACTCCCTCTTAAATATAGCCAATGAACTGGCCTCGACTACCCTCTGTGGCAGGGAGTTCCAGAGATTCACCACTCTCTGTGTGAAAAAAGTTCTTCTCATCTCGGTTTTAAAGGATTTCCCCCTTATCCTTAAGCTGTGACCCCTTGTCCTGGACTTCCCCAACATCGGGAGCAATCTTCCTGCATCTAGCCTGTCCAACCCCTTAAGAATTTTGTAAGTTTCTATAAGATCCCCTCTCAATCTCCTAAATTCTAGAGAGTATAAACCAAGTCTATCCAGTCTTTCTTCATAAGACAGTCCTGACATCCCAGGAATCAGTCTGGTGAACCTTCTCTGCACTCCCTCTATGGCAATAATGTCCTTCCTCAGATTTGGAGACCAAAACTGTACGCAATACTCCAGGTGTGGTCTCACCAAGACCCTGTACAACTGCAGTAGAACCTCCCTGCTCCTATACTCAAATCCTTTTGCTATGAAAGCTAACATACCATTCGCTTTCTTCACTGCCTGCTGCACCTGCATGCCCACTTTCAATGACTGGTGTACCATGACACCCAGGTCTCGCTGCATCTCCCCTTTTCCTAGTCGGCCACCATTTAGATAATAGTCTGCTTTCCTGTTTTTGCCACCAAAATGGATAACCTCACATTTATCCACATTATACTGCATCTGCCAAACATTTGCCCACTCACCCAGCCTATCCAAGTCACCTTGCAGTCTCCTAGCATCCTCCTCACAGCTAACACTGCCCCTTAGCTTAGGGTCATCCGCAAACTTGGAGATATTGCCTTCAATTCCCTCATCCAGATCATTAATATATATTGTAAATAGCTGGGGTCCCAGCACTGAGCCTTGCGGTACCCCACTAGTCACTGCCTGCCATGACAATAAACTCACTTGAACTTGAACTGGCCTCTGTAAATTGCCCCTAATGTGTCGGGAGTTGGTGTAATAGTGGGAAAACACAATTAGAGTGAATATGCTGATCTGCTAGGGTTATATACTTAGACTTCCTTGGCATACAGTGGATGAGACCAACCTGCATTACTGCCAGATCGTTGTCCAAGTCTTTTAAAGAGAAGAGTGCATATTTGAACAGGATTACATTTTGTTGGGATATTTTACGCAGTTGAACAACTCTTTTTTTCAAGGTTTAAGTGTGAATAATGGCTTCCTTATTCAAGTTGGTATTAGTCAATAATTTAATACTTAAGGGTGGCTCAGTGGCAGAGTTACTGCCTCACCAATGCCAGAGACTCGGGTTCTATCCTGGCCTCAGATGCTGTCTGAGTGGAGTTGGCACGTTCTCCCTGTGACCCTGTGGGTTTCCTCCCATTTCCCCAATAGCAATTTGACCTCTGTAAATTGTTCTCGTGTGTAGGAAGTGGCTGTAATAGTGGGAAAATAGGATTAGAGTGAATGGGAGATTGATGGTCAGTGTGGACTCGATGGGCCGAAGGGCCCGTTTCCGTGCGATATTGAATCAACACTGAGGTCAGCACAAAATATCACCTTTTAATTAAAAACGTACACAATTAATTATTTAAAAATTTATACCAACTTTCCATCAATCTCAAAATATCCAGTAAAAATACGTTCCGTTTCCATATGAAGTAGAGGCAGCGTGAAGGGTCTGAAGAAGGGTCCCGGCCACCAAAACATCACCCATCCTTTTTCTCCAGAGATGTTGCCTGACCTGCTGAGTCACTCCAGCATTTTGTGTCTATCTTCGGTGTGAACCAGTGTCTGTAGACCCTTTGTACACGCCAAATTTGCAATATTTGACCATGCTTCAAGCCTAACAATTTGGTGGTGACCAAAGATAGACCCAAATGCCGGAGTAACTCAGTGGGAGCATCTCTGGAGGAGGGCGAGAAGAGCTGCGAGAAGAGTTGAGACCATTTGGGGCTTTTAGGGAAGAGAGACACAAAATGCTGGAGTAACTCAGCGGGTCAGGCAACATCTCTGGAGAGAAGGAATGGGTGACGTTTCGGGTCGAGATCTTTTTTCAGACTGAGTCAGGGGAGAGGGAGAGATAAGGAAGTGTGAGGTGTGAAAATTAGACAGTGGGGGATGGAGATCAAGGTAGAATAGATCGTTGTTAGATAGGAGAAGGTAACAACAAAGCAAACAGAACAGCACATTGTATCTATCCAAATGATGTATGTTGGCTGTGGGTCTTTGTGAGTTCTGAGTGAGGTTTAAATCACATTCTGAATAGTCTGACGCAACCCCAATAAAGCTCAAGCACAGAATTACAGGAATTAGAAACATAGAAAATAGGTGCAGGAGTAGGCCATTCGGCCCTTCGAGCCTGCACCGCCATTCAATATGATCATGGCTGATCATCCAACTCAGTATCCTGTACCTGCCTTCTCTCCATACCCCCTGATCCCTTTAGCCACAAGGCCCACATCTAACTCCCACTTAAATATAGCCAATGAACTGGCCTCAACTACCTTCTGTGGCAGAGAGTTCCAGAGATTCACCACTCTCTGTGTGAAAAATGTTTTCTCATCTCGGTCCTAAAGGATTTCCCCCTTATCCTTAAACTGTGACCCCTTGTTCTGGACTTCCCCAACATCGGGAACAATCTTCCTGTATCTAACCTGTCCAACCCAATCAATCAATATCAATCAATCAACCTTTATTGTCATCTTGCAAGCAACAGTTGTACAGTGCAAAATGAGAAGACGTTTCCCTGGGAATACCAGAGCATCGCACATGAAATTTAAAACATTTCACACATAATAACACTATAAACAATCTAGTCCCCGATGGAACAGTATAAATAGTTAAAAGCAGGTAAAACAACAACGTTAAAATACAGTAAAACCAATCATAAAAATGTCTGGGGCAGCTGATTTGAGTGGCCAGTGCCAGTTATTAAAGTGGCCAGTGCCAGTTATTAAAGTGTCCGTGCCAAGCCTCAGAATCAGGTGACTGAGTACAGAGTGACTGTTTAGCAGCCTCACAGCCTGTGGCAGGAAGCTGTTTAGCAGTCTTGTAGTCCGGGCTTTGATGCTGCGATATCTCTTGCCTGATGGCAGGAGATCCAGGTGTATGTGTACCCCTTAATAATTTTGTAAGTTTCTATACGATTCTATAAGATTCATAAGTTTCTATAAGAATTCTACTGTTAGAGGACCTTTCCTTCAATCGGGGAAGTTAAACAGGGATCATCTGTCCTTCTGAATTCCTTTTTGAATTGTCTCAAAACAGCAGCTCAGAACTGATAGCTTGACAGTTGAGGCTTGGACAGAGTGTATGTGAAGAGGATGCTTCCACTAGTGGGTGAGTCTGGGACTAGAGGTCACAGCCTCAGAATTAAAGGACGTTCTTTTAGGAAGGAAGGAGATGAGGAGAAATGTGTTTAGTCGGAGGGTGGTGAATCTGTGGAATTCTTTGCCACATAAGGCTGTGAAGCTCAAGTCAGTGGATATAGATTCTTGATTAGTACGGGTATCAGAGGTTATGGGGAGAAGGCAGGAGAAAGGGGTTAGGAGCGAGAGATAGATCAGCCATGATTGAATGGCGGAGTAGACTTGATTGACCGAATGGCCTAATTCTACTCCTATCACTTATGCCCTTAACCACCCCCATGAGATCTGGTTGATTGCAGCTTTCCTGGCCTGTTGTCAACATTGCATCTGTGCTTGGAGATGTTATGTTGTTGTGATGGGCACAATATGAATTGAGGCACCTCATCTTTAACTTCTGAGCTTTCTTATGCTACATAATTGCAGAGGTACCAGCAACTTATGCCAGTAATTTTTAATTTATGCCTATGACAGCTCTTATAGAGGTGTACAAAATCACGAGGGGAATAGATCGGGTAGACGCACAGAATCTTTTGTCCAGAGTAGGGGAATCAAGAACCAGAGGACATAGTTTTAAGGTGGAGTGGGGAAAGATTTAATAGGAGTACCTTTTTCATTCAAAGGGTGGTGGGTGTATGGAACGAGCTGCCGGAGGAGGTAGTTGATGCAGGGACTATCGCAACGTTTAAGAAACATTTAGACAGGTACCCGGATAGGACAGGTTTAGAGGGATATGGGCCAAACACAGGCATGTTTGACTAGTGTAGATGGGACATGTTGGTCGGTGTATGCAAGATGATGAAGGGCCTGTTTCCACCCTGTATGCTTCTATGACTATGCATGCTAACCAGACAGAGGAAACATCTGCCAAATTAGTGTTAATTTAGTGGAACAAAGCACTTGATAAAATAACAGCACATCTTGTAATTTACCTTCATCCAAGCAATTACTGCAGGTTAAATCGTTGATGCAGCAATTTAATGTATTAAACATTTAAATGCTGATCCTTAATTTTAAAGGAGAAGTCAATTATATGCCCAATGTACTGCACATGGAACTGGAAAAAGGCCGCAGTTCCATAGAAATTGGATCAAACTTATGAGTTGAAAACAAATCAATTCATCAGTTTTATAACGGGTTATGCAGGATGAACTAACTATGCAACCGATAGAAAAATAAGGTTTGTTTTATTTTACATGCACAGACTTGTCTCTTGATAGAAAAGATAGAATTCAGTGTCAATCGTCATTTTCTGGAAATAAGCACCTGCAAGCTTTCACTGGTAAACGGTCTTCAATTCTAGTAACACCAAGGAACCAGTTTTGCACAACCCTCTAGGCTTACAACGATACTGAGATAGTTTCCATGAGATTCAAGATTCAAGAGAGGTTATTGTCATGTGTTCCCAGATAGGACAATGAAATTCTTGCTTTGCTTCAGCACAACAGAATATAGTAGGCATAAATAAATACAGAACAGATTTAGTGTGACCATATACCAATGAATATATATATATATATACACACACACACATAAATAAACAGATAAAGTGCAATGGGCTATTAATGATCAGAGTTTTGTTTGAGTTGAGTTTAATAGCCTGATGGCTGTGGGGAAGTAGCTATTCCTGAACCTGGATGTTGCAGATTTCAGGCTCCTGTACCTTCTACCTGAAGGCAGCGGGGAGATGAGTGAGTGACCAGGATGGTGTGGGTCCTTGATGATGCTGGCAGCCTTTTTGAGGCAGCGACTGCGATAGATCCCTTCGAAGTCAGAGCCGATGATGGACTGGGCAGTGTTGACAACTTTTTGCAGTCTTTTCCGCTCCTGGGCGCTCAAGTTGCCGAACCAAGCCACGATGCAAACAATCAGCATGCTCACTACTGTGCACCTGTAGAAGTTCGAGTGAGTCCTCCTTAACGTACCGACTCTCCGTAATCTTCTCAGGAAGTAGAGGCGCTAATGATATCGTGGCTCGTTATAGGTTTTCTATTGCAACATGCCCACCGAGTCCATACCGACCACCAATCATCCGTTCACACTAGTTCTCCGTTATCCCACTGTCTCATCCACTCCCTACACACTAGGGGCAATTATTACAGAGGTTGATTAACCTTGCAACCCGCACGTCCTTGCGATGTGCGAGAAAACTGGAACACCAGGGAGAATCCCATGCTGTCCCCAGAAAAAACATGCAAACTCCACACAGCCAGCACCCGTGGGCAGGATCAGCAACAACAAAAAAAAGATTTTACGTACTATCCACTGTTATGAGTGGGAGGAGGAGCAGGTCGAAAAGTCCAAGTATTTTTAATTTATGCCTGTGATTAATATAAAACACTTTACTCGGTGAAATTGTCCGAAGTGAATTTCTCTTAAAAATTGAGTAATATGCTGTTGTTTCAAAAACTGAGGTATTGGCAACACGACATACTTGTGTTAAAGTGCAGTGATCTGTAAATTCGAAAAGGCTTTTAATATATTTGAAGTGACTGATTGTACTCTTAACAGCACATTAAAACCATACCTTGCGGCAAGATTTAAAGTTTAATCGGCAGCAATACACAGAGGCTGGGTATTGATTAAGTCTGATCTGCTAGGCTACTTGAACCACTGGGACATTTTGGCTGGCTGTGATAATGTGTTAGTGTGCTGAGCGAGTCTGCGAGTCTTCTCTCTCCCCCTCCCCTCTCTCTGCATTGTTCCCTTTGCATTGATGGCCTTCTGACTTGCGAATACTTGTTCTTGCTCGTTGACCTGTTTGATGCAGAAATCGCGCCATTGTTACGTCTGGGGAACTTTCTTTCGAGAAGAATAGCGGTCTGCAGGGGAGTTGCTAGTTTGCGAGGGGGAGGGGTTGGTGGAAGACTGAAGTACGGCAACAACTTATTCTAAACTTCTGGCAAACGTTTTCAACTTGCACAAAGCACCATCTGCGAGTGTTAACATATTAGCACCATCAGATGGAGATGCAGAGGATCAGTACTTTGTTTCCTTAATACTTTATGATTCGTTCACAAGATTTTTTTTTTGCTATGTTAAAGGGAAACCAACAGACAAAATGCACCAGTCAACAGACAAGGAACTGTGTGTAGGAAGGAACTGCAGATGCTGGTTTAAACCGAAGATAAACACAAAAAGCTGGAGTAACTCTGTGGGACAGGCAGCATCTCTGGAGAGCAGGAATGGGTGACGTTTCGGGTAGAGACCCTTCATCAGGCTGAAGAAGGGTCTCTATCCGAAACGTCACCCATTCCTTCTCTCCAGAGATGCTGCCTGTCCCGCTGAGTTACTCCAGCTCTTTGTGTCTATAGACAGGTAACTGCCTGAGTTACTCCAGCATTTTGTGTCCATCTTCGGTTTAAACCAGCATCTGCAGTTCCTTCCCCCAAAAGAAAAGGATTCCCAGGAATCTGCACAGGGGCACTGGTGCATCGTTGAAGTTTAGTACAAGGTTATCTGACCGTGACAATGGATTTGCCGCTGATTAGTCGGAGTGCAGCTTCCACTGAGTGAAAAAATATCTCCACAGGCAAACTCCAATTAGAGAGTGCAGTGACCCCCATTGCAGACGGGATGGCGTGGGTTTGTAATGGCCTTTCAGCATGGCTTGAATTCTGAAATATAAACTGGGAGAATAAAACTCGATGGAACAGGCACTCACAGAGAGTGGTGAGTCTGTGGAATTCTCTGCCTCAGAGGGCGGTGGAGGCAGGTTCTCTGGATGCTTTCATAGAAACATAGAAACATAGAAATTAGGTGCAGGAGTAGGCCATTCGGCCCTTCGAGCCTGCACCGCCATTCAATATGATCATGGCTGATCATCCAACTCAGTATCCCGTACCTCTCCATACCCTCTGATCCCTTTAGCCACAAGGGCCACATCTAACTCCCTCTTAAATATAGCCAATGAACTGGCCTCAACTACCCTCTGTGGCAGAGAGTTCCAGAGATTCACCACTCTCTGTGTGAAAAAAGAGAGAGCTAGATAGGGCTCTTAAAGATAGCGGAGTCAGGGGATATGGGGAGAAGGCAGGAACGGGGTACTGATTGGGGATGATCAGCCATGATCACATTGAATGGCAGTGCTGGCTCGAAGGGCCGAATGGCCTACTCCTGCACCCATTGTCTATTGTCAATCCGTGGAAGGAGGAAACTGGCAGTGTGCCACCCAACATCAGAACTGGGAAAGCGAGAGATGCAAGCTGGTGTTCTTAGTTTAGTTTAGAGATACAGCGCGGAAACGGGCCCTCCGGCCCACCGAGTCTACACTGACCAGTGATCCCCGCACATTAAGGCCATCTTACGCACACCAGACACAATTTTTGTGAAATATTTACACCAAGCTGATTACTCTACAAAACTGTATGACGTTGGAGTGTTGGAGGAAACCGAAGATCTCGGACAAAACCCAACGCGGGTCACGGGGAGAAGGTACAAACTCCGCACGGACAAGCGCCCGTAGTCGGGATCGAACCCGGGTCTCTGGCTCTATAAGGCAGCAATTCTACCGCTGCACCACCATGCCGTGTTCTGTCTTGCGTAGAGTCAAACAGCGTGGAAACAGGCCCTTCAGCCCATCTCCTCCATGCCAACCAAGATCCTCCATCATCGAATCTAGCCACACACAGCAGTCTGAAGATGGGTCTCGACCCGAAATATCATCCATCCCTTCTCTCTAGAGATGCTGCCTGTCCTGCTGAGTTACTCCAGGATTTTGTGTCTACCTAGCCACATTTTGTGTTCATAAAACATGGGAGCGGAATTAGGCCATTCTGCCCATCGGACCTGCTCTGCCATTTGATCATGGCTGATCTATTTTACCCTCTCAACCCCATTCTCCTGCCTTCTCCACGTAACCTTTGATGTTTAGAGGTTTATGGCCAAACATGGACAGGTGGGACAGGCATAGATTGGGCATCTATGGTTGGCATGGACAAGCTGGGCCAAAGGGCCTGTATGACTAACTATCAGCCATGATCTTGCTGAATGGTGATACGACATCAGGGGCCGGGTGGCCTGCTGAAAGTTCTTTGTGAGTAGCAAGCCATTGACCGCAAGCCAAAGACTGAATGGATTTTGTTCATATACGATTGAATTTTGATGTTGCTGTCTTCATCTGTATAGGTTTTGTGTTGTAGATGTGGAATGGTGAATGGGGATGGGAGGTGTGGGTAAACTTGGAATCTTGGCTAACTGCTTCAGATTCTTGATTAGTATGGGTGTCAGGGGTTATGGGGAGAAGGCAGGAGTATGGGGTTAGGAGAGAGTGATAGATCAGCCATGATTGAATGGCAGTGCAGACTTGATGGGCCTAATGGATTAATTCCACTCCTATCCCTTATGACTTTATGACCTTCATAAGTCATAGGAGCCGATTTAAGCCATTCGGCCCATCAAGTCTACTCCCCCATTCAATCATGGCTGTTCTACCTTTCTCTTTCAACCCCATTCTCCTGCCTTCTCCCCATAACCCCTGATACCTGTACTAATCAAGAATCTGCGGGACAGGCGCCTTCTCTGGAGAGAAGGAATGGGCGACGTTTCGAGTCGAGACCCTTCTTCAGACTTCTTAAAAATACCCATTGACTTGACCTCCACAGCCTTATGTGGCAACGAATTATACAGATTCACTACCTTCTGACTAAAGAAATTCCCCCTCATCTCCTTTCCAAAGGTGCGTGAAGGTCCTGAATGTTTTTTAGTAATAAAGTCCTTAGATTAAATTCCTTTGCAGGCATTAAGCACCGTGAAAGAATTCTCTGTTGCTTTTATAAGTTCACATAATTACAGGATGCTGTTTGTCAGGTGTATTTGAACTTTATAAATTAGAGCCACATGCAAAGGATATTAAATATTTAATTCATAATTAGTGCACTAATCGCATTAAAAAAAAACCCCACTTCAGGGCACTTTTTATCATCCTACAAAAAATCCTGAAATTATTGGTTGTGAACTAAAAGGTCTGAATTTTCAAAATTATTGCACATATTAAATAGTAAATAGATTATAAGTTTTTTAATACCATAAAAATTTCTGTTTACTTTTGCACCTTTGGAAGATCTTCCCTGCAGCAGAATTGATTATGTATAATTTATAATTTATGAATATCACTGAAAGCTTAAGAAAATTGAAAATAATAATATTCACAGCATTTCTCAGGGTGATAAGTCTGCATCCAGTTTCCTTCAAGTAGTAACAAGTTCCCCAAAATTCTTTGGATTTTAGACTACGGGGATACACGGCGGAAACAGGCCTTTCGGCCCACCGAGTCCGCACTGACCTGCGATCACCCCCCGCACACTAACACTATCCTACACACCAGCGACAATTTACATTTATACCTAGCCAATTAACCTGTATTGTGTGGGATGGGGGGCACTCAGCAGGGCCGGTTCAGAGCCGCTATAGCTCTTGGAATAAAGCTGTTTCTGAGTCTGGAGGTTCGGGCGTAGAAGGCCTTGTAACGTCTGCCGGAGGGAAGTAGTTTGAACAGACCGTTACAGGGGTGTGATGAGTCTTTATGGATGCTGACGGCCTCCCTGAGGCACCGTGTGTGGTAGATGCCCTCCAAGGCTGGTAGCTCTGTCCCAATGATCCGCTGCGCTCTGTGGACGATGCGCTGAAGAGCTCTCCTCTCCGCCTCCGTGCAGCTGAGATACCACACAGAGATGCCATACGTTAATATGCTCTCTGTGCTGCAGCGGTAAAACGTAAAACCGGAGCACCCGGAGAAAACCCATGCGGTCACAGGGAGAACGTGCAAAAACTCCATACAGACAGCGCCCGTAGTCAGGATCGAACCCGGGTCTCTGGCGCTATAAGACAGCAACTCTACCGCTGCGCCACCGTGCCGCCCAGTAGCAAACTAACTTGTACAGTTTGCGTCAGAATAACCTTCACTTGTACAATCTTGGGCCACTTCTGACCAGAGCATTTATTTGCCTTTGATTAGTTTCCATGACTATATCAGGCAGGAAAATGTTATGATTTTGATTTAATTGGCAAATAGCCTCCAATTAAGTAAATTCAGGAACTTTCAGCGTGCAATATAAGGCTTGGATATCCTGCACTCCAATAACTTTCATGCTCCAGTAAACAGCGGTGTGTCTTCGCTAATTAAAGGTCAGCCCTTCAGGAGCCATCGTTTCCATCAATGGAGCTGTGGTGAGGCGTCTTCAGGCAGTTCTGTGACGTGTCTGGTTCAACAGTGGGTTAGCATTAATGGCCTGACTTTTGTATAGTTTAGAGATACAGCGCGGAAACAGGCTCTTTGGCCCATCGAGTCCGCACCGGCCTGCGATCCCCACACAATCACATTGAAACTTACCGAATAATGAAAGGCACAGATAGAGTGGATGTGGAGAGGATGTTTCCACTGGTGGGAGAGTCTAGGACCAGAGATCATAGCCTCAGAATAAAGGGCGTTCTTTCAGAATGTAGGTGAGGAGGAACTTCTTTAGTCAGGGGGTAGTTAATCTGTGGATCTCATTGCCACAGGGGGCTGTGGAGGCTAAGTCAGTGATATTTTTAAGGCAGAGATAGACAAATTCTTGATTAGAGCGGGTGTCAAGGGTTATGGGGAGAAGGCAGGAAAATGGGATTAGGAGGCAGAGATCAGCCATGATTGAATGGCGGAGTAGACTCTATTGGCGAAATGGCCTAATTCTACTCCTATAATTTGTGAACCTGTGAACTATCCCACACACGAGGGACAAATTGCAATCTTTACCAAAGCCAATTAAGCTACAAACCTGCACGTCTTTGGAGTGCGGGAGGAAACCGGAGCACCCCGGGAAAAACCGGTGCAGACACGGGGAGAACGTACTAACTCCGTACAGCCAGCACGTGCAGTCAGAATCGAACCAGGGTCCATGGAGCGCTGTAAGGCAGCAACTCTACCTCTGCGCCACCGTGCCGCCCCAGAATGAATGAACTGTTTCCTGTCAAGTGCTGTTCCTGCTGGATCTCCGGAGATGGTGCCTGACCCGCTCAGTTACTCCAGCACTTTGTGTAAACCGGCATCTGCAGTTCCTTGTTCCTAGTGAAATCTGAAGCTTGATGTTGCCAATATTGAACCTACTGTTTTGTAGCTACAAGTTCCAACAATACCTTGTGGCCTCCAGATAGGAAGCCAGGATGTGTTGAGGCAAAAGTAAGCTGAGGTTTCACCAGAGGGGAGGGAGCAATGGGCATGGATCCAGATGAGATCCAGATGTGTGGAATGGATGACGAACTCTATGACTGTCATCGCCGCAAGGCAAAAGAACCAGAAATGTTTGGCCCAAGGTAAATATTAGCAAATGCACCTTAAAGGATAACAGCTGCCTTGTTTACGACAATGTTAAACATGCAAACATTAAAGCAACCCGTGTAAATTTAATGGAGTTTAGCCATACAGTCCGGAAACCGGCCCTTCGGCGCACTGAGCCCTGCGCGTTGACACTATTCTACACACACTGGCGACAATTTACAATTTTACCAAAGCCAATTAACATACAAACCTGCACGTCTTTGGAGCGTGGGAGGAAGCCGGAGAAACCCACGCAAGTCACGGGAAGAACATACAACCTCCGTACAGTCAGCACCAGTAGTCAGGATTGAACCGGTGTCTCTGGCGCTGTAAGGCAGCAACTCTACCGCTGCGCCACTGTGTCGCCCCAATGTTACATCTGCCATTAGATGGAAGCACCAAAACACAAGGAAGAAGTTTTAAAGGACTAATCCAATATATGAATCCATTAATTCACCAAATATCACACCGTGTGCAAAGACCGAGAGAACTAATAAAGAAAGATGCCAAATACTCGAGATCGCAATTCCATGAAGTGAGTTTTAATGAACTTGAAGTGGTGGGGTGCACCAAGATGAGCTTTTTATGCTATGGCAGGCAGAGGGAAAACAAAATTACAGCATTTCTGCATTTGAAGCACTTACATTGACAAACACTAGAGAGCATTATGCAGGGGAATTATTGACAGTGGATTTGGACATGAGAAGTTCTACGCCTCTCTCTATGGAAATAAATTTGCTGTATAATACTTTAATTGACCCTAAGAGCAAATCTCCAAGAAACGCTCAACTAGAGCATCAGCATTATGGCAAAGATAGACAATAGACAATAGGTGCAGGAGTAGGCCATACAGCCCTTCAGGCCATCAACGCCATTCAATGTGATCATCTACAATCAGTACCCCGTTTCTGCCTTCTCCCCATATCCCCTGATACTGCCTAGGAACGAAGTGCTGGAGCAACTCAGCGGGCCAGGCAGCATCTCTGGATAAAAAGGATGCATGGCGTGACATAGAGTGCTGAAGTTCTCCAGAGATGCTGCCCGACCCGCTGAGTTACTTCAGCACTTTGTGTCTATCTTCCATAGATACCAGTATCTGCAGTTCCTTTCGACACAACATTAAGGCAAAGATCGCTTCCAATGCTGCAGAATTATGATTTTGGTCTTAAATGCAAGCCAGGGATAGATATGATGTTAACCAGAGCTTACCAATGAGCACAGATGCATGAAATGAAAGATCCAGGTGCAAGTGGACACCAGCTCAACCACACAGTGCCCACAAAGCTGATTGAGGTCGAGAGAGTGATCAACCGAGGTTCAGGCTTGCAGATAACGTTACAGCAAGGGATTGGGACTGGTCAGAAAAAAGTGCAGTGAAAACAATCGACACTAAGATGCTAGTAAATCACAAATGATATTTCAAATACAGTATTGTTATGTGGAGAATGCACACATTTTATCTCCTGGCAGTGTACACCCAATGTTCTAAAAATAAACAATTTAAGACATAGATTTGAGCCTTAAGAGTAATTAAGAGACCGAGCTTTCGGACCAGGATGTAACGACGTGTTTGAACAATAAATGTAATTTAGACCACTGCGATCTAACTTACTTGCATTCACAATGGTTTTAAGTGAGTGCTTGCTTTGTGTATTTCGGCAATCATTCTTGGGTGCATAACATCATTAAAATTCATGCGTTTAATTTTTAATTTGGTTAGATTGATGTCAAGATTGCTCCACCTATATGCCTCCATCATTCTCTCTCTAGAGCAGCGAAGGGGAAGTTATAAATGAATGTTTCAGGTGAAGTCAATGACAACTATTTAGGGTTGAGGTTTATTGTTGTCATGTGTACCAAGGTACAGTGAAAAGCTTTGTTTTGCGTGCTATTCAAAAAGATGAGATGTATCGTACATGAATGCAATCAAGTCAAATTTAAGTGTAACAGGTAGAGCCGAAGGGAAAATACAAAGCGCAGACTATAGTTATCAATATTGTTGCCCATCAGTTCCATTGACAAGGTCCAATGTATAAAAATGGGGTAGAGGTGAATCGGACAGTACCCTAGTTTAAGGAAGGACAGTTCAGAAGCCTGTTAACAGAGGGGATGAAGCTATTCTTGAATCTGGTGGTGCGCACTTTGAAGCATCTGTATCTTATGCCGGATGGGAGCAGGGAGAAGGAGAAATGACTGGGATGGGACAAGTCTTTTCCGAGGCAGGGTGAAGTGTAGATGGATGGTAGGGAGTCTGGTCTGTGCGATGAACTGGGCTGCATCGACACCTCTCTGCAATTTCTTGTGGCCTTAGTACTCTTTAAGACTTACATTTACGCCTTAAATTGTTTACTTTTAGACCACATTGGGCGAAGTGTTGGTCAGTCGGGAAACAGAATGAATGAGCTGGGCTGAAGAAGTGGAGACAATGTGCTCATGTTTAACACATGGCAGCTCCAAGTGTTTTAGATCACCCAGTCTAAAGGAGGAGTGGTGGTAACATATTGGATGGGTATGTGAAGGACATGCAGTTACAGAGGGACAGAGAAAGGGCAGGAGATGAGTAGTCTTGATTGAAAGATAGAGCCACTTTTATCTGCAACGTACCCCCATAGAGTCATCCAACATTGAAGCGGGATTAGTTTGTTTAGTTCAGAGAGAGGCATGGAAATGGGCCCTTCGGCCCACCGAGTCCGCACTGACCAGCGATCCCCGCACATTAACACTACGGTCAATTTTTACATTGACACCAAGCCAATTAACCTACAAACCTGTACATTTTTGGAGTGTGGGAGGAAACCGAAGTTCTCGAAGAAAACCCACGCAGGTCACCGGGAGAACGGACAAACTCTGTACAAACAAGCACCCGTAGTCAGGATCGAACCCGGGTCTCTGGTGTTGTAAGGTAGCAACTCTACCGCTGCGCATCTCTCGCCCCACTCATCAATACCCAACAAGATACCCCCAACCAAGCTCATCCCATTTACCTGCATTGGTCCATATCCCTCGAAACCTTTTCTATCCATGTACCTGTCCAGGTGTTTTTTAAATGCTATTACAGTGCCCACATCAACTACCTCTGCTGGCAGCTTATTCCATATACCCCCCACCCTCTGAGTAAGAAAATATTCACCTTGGGTGCCTATTAAATCTTTCCCCTCTCTACTATAACCTATGTCCTCCGATTCTTGCTTCCCCTAACCTCTGTAAGTTCACCCTCAGCATCCTATGCTTCAAGGAATTAAGTCCTACCTGCCCAACCTCTCCTTGTATCTCAGGCCCTCGACTCGTGGCAACATCCTCAAAACTTCTCTGCCCTCTTTCCATCTTCATGACATCCTTCCTATTAGCAGGGTGACCAAAACTGAATATAATATTCCAAATATAAATTGTCTTATACAAGGATCCCCATTAGTGGGTAGAAATGTGTTCAGGAAGTGATGGAATACTAAAAATATGCGATTCCTTATTTTTTGCCATATCTAGTATAGTTCATCCCGTGACCCACGTGGGTCTTCTCTGAGATCTACGGTTTCCTCCCACACCCAAAGACATGCGGGTTTGCAGGTTAATTGGCTTGGTATAAGTGTAAATTGTCCTTAGTGTGTGTAGGATAGTGTTAGTGTGCGGGCATCGCTGGTCGGTGCGGACTCGGTGGGACGAAGGGTCTGGTTCCGCGCGCTGTATCTCTAAACTCAACTAATATAACGTGTAAGATGTCAACACCTGTCTGATTTGATGACATACGAGTTTCTACTAGTGAAAACTATTTCCTGCCCTCATTAGCTCGTGGTACAATGGAATGAAATAACACCTAATTTCCGAGGCATGCCATCTACCCTATTAATTAGCCTGGTTCATCTTTTTGGTAGGCTGTACCTGTTATAATGAATCTCAACACTAAGATGAAAAATAATGAGTTGAAGTTGTTCGCATTTACCCCGTAGGAAGTAATTTTAAAGTTTAATTAACCATTGTCCCCAAAAAAAAAATCATTTAATATTTAATCTGCGAATTTCAATTGTTCATATTAGTTGCTCATAACGTTGGCACTGGGCCGTGACATTTTTATGTAATGAACTTCAACGGGATGGAGAGTATAATTTAAATGACGCTAATTTGAGGGTTTGGGTGGTGATAAATCTTTAAAGCTTGCCAGGCTAGTCGTATATGAGGAAAGGATACCTTAGGAGAAAGTGGGGTTGAATAACAAAATAAGTTGAACGTCAAACCATTGAGTGGACCAACCTCCCTTCCATTGATTTAATTTATACCTCACGCTGCCCCGGCAAGGCCAGCAGCATAATCAAGGACGTGTCGCACCCTGGCCACAGCCTCTCCTCCCCCTCCCTTCGGGCAAAACATATAGAAGTGCGAAAATGCACACCACCAGATTCAGGGACAGTTTCTCCCCAGCTGTTATCAGGCAACTGAACCATCCTACCACAACCTGGGAGCAGTCCTGAACTATTATCTATGTACGTTTAGGTATCTAAGCCTCCCAATCTTAATGGATTTCACGTTCACAGCTTAATGATGGCCACCACACTATTTTCTCTTTAAAGGAAAAGAAGAGAACATGGATGGAGTAGAAAGTCAGAGTCTTTTAAGAAGGAACTGCAGATGATGGGCAGTCTGCACCCTAGCGGCATAAACATTGAATTCTCCAATTTCCGGTAGCCCTTGCTGTCTCCTCCCCTTCTCAGCTCTCCCTCAGCCCTCTGGCTCATCCTTTTCCTTTTTCCTTTTTCCTTTCTTCTCCCCGCCCCCCCACCCTCCATCAGTCTGAAGAAGGGTTTCGGCCCGAAACGTCGCCTATTTCCTTCGCTACATAGATGCTGCTGCACCCGTTGAGTTTCTCCAGCACGTTTGTCTACAGTCAGAACCTTTTTTCCTGGGTTGCACAAGTCAAAGACCAGGGGGCAGATTGTTGAAGGCAAGAGCGGCAAATTTGACAGGAGATGCATGGGAGAACATGGTTTAATTGCGTTTATTGTCATGTGTACTGAGGTACAGTGAAAGTGTTCTGTTGCGTGCTGACCAGTTAGTGGAAAGACAATACATGATTACAATCGTGCCTCCACAGTGTACAGATACACTGTACGGATAAAGGGAAGAACACGAATAAGGTTTAGTGCACGGTAAAGTCTGATCAAAGATAGTCCGGGGGGGTCTCCAATGAAGTGGATGTTAGTTCAGGACCGCTCTCTAGTTGTGGTAGGCCGGTTCAGTTGCTTGATGACACCTGGGAAGAAACTGTCCCCGAATCTGGAGGTGTGCGTTTTCACACTTCTGTACCTGTTGCCTGATGGGAGAAGGGAGAAGAGGGAGTGTGACTGGTAGGTGCTGCTGGGGGTGGTGGGCAGATATGATATAGTGGCAGTTAAAGGGCTTTCAGATAGGCGCATGGATGGGCAGAGAATGGGGGGATATGGATCGTGTGCAGGCAGAGGAGATTAGTTCAAACCATTCACGGCACAAGTGTGGACTTGCCAACATGTTGTGGTTGGATACAGGCTCTCTTACTCGTACTCCACCCTATTTGCAATAAAGGCCAGCATTCCATTTACCTTCTTCATTACTTGCTGTGCCTGATTAGTTTCTTGTACAACAGAACGCAGGTCTATCTGAATGCATGCATTTAATCATCTCTGAGAATATGAACAATTTTTCTATACTTGCTACCAAATTAGTTCAAGACTTGCGTTCGAATCACTTAAATGATCTAATTTTTCTATTATAACTATTACTTACTTTAGTTTAGATTTTAGATACAGCGCGGAAGCAGGCCCTTCAGCCCGCTGAGTACGTGCCGACCAGCAACCCTCGCACACCAGCACTATCCTACACACTAGGGAGAATTTATTATTTTTACCAGAGCCAATTAACCTACAAACCTGTACATCTTTGGACACCGGAGCACCCGGAGAAGACCCACGTGGCCACAGGGAGAATGTACAAACTCTATACAGACAGCACCCATAGTCAGGGTTGAACCCGTGTCTCTGGCGCTGTAGGGCAGCAACTCTACTGTAGTGATTATAAAACTATGTTTGTACAGTAATGAATAACAGGAAGGAGACAGGAGGGAAGGAGAGACTATGTTTTTCCCACCATCTGGTCATCTAACCTCAATGAATGGACCTTCTGCACCAATTGTCCAGGGCGGGACACCCTCTCCATGCAGTCTCCTCAACATTTTCTTGAAGTATCCTGTGGCTGTAATAATAATAGTGTCCATTTTGGTTTTAATGAAAGCCCAACGCATGGTGGTGCAGCGGTAGAGTTGTTGCCTGACAGCACCAGAGACCCAGGTTCGTCCTTGACCTCAGGTGCTGTCTGTACGGAGTTTGCACGTTCTCCCCGTGCCCTGCATGGGTTTTCTCCAGGTGCTCCGGTTTCCTCCCACACTCCAAAGACGTGTAGGTTAGTTGGCTTCTGTAAATCGTGGAACTGGTGTGTCTGTCTGAACCCATGCCCAACAGCGTTCCATGCAATGGATGTGATGCTTTTGGACTTAAGCTAATCCTTCCAGCCTTCTTATCTTTATTGCATAAAATGCACAGAATCAGTATGGGCGGCATGGCAGCACAGTGGTAGAGTTGTGGCTTTACAGTGCCAGAGCACTGGGTTCAATCCTGACTACGGGTGCTGTCTGTACGGAGTTTGTAAGTTCCCCCCCGGTGACCTGCGTGGGTTTTCTCCGGGAGCTCCGGTTTCCTCCCACACTCCAAAGACGTGCAGGTTTGTAGGTTAATTGGCTTGGTATAAATGTAAATTGTCCCTAGTATGTGTAGGATGGTGTTAATGTGCGGGTATCGCTGGACGGCACGGACTCGGTGGGCCGAATGACCTGTTTGCGCGGTGTATCTCAAAACTAAACTAAACCGAGGCTTTGCAACGATCACGGTTTCAACAGTCTCAGCGACCTATGCCATTAACTGGCACTCCTGGGAAATGTTAAGAATAATGGGTTGGCCATTTAGGACTGAGATGAAGAAAAACGTTTTCACCCAGAGAGTTGTGAATCTCTGGAATCCTCTGCCACAGAAGGCTGTGGAGGCCAAATCACTGGATATATTCAAGAGAGAGTTGGATATAGCTCTTAGAGCTAACGGAATCAAGGGATATGGGGAGAAAGCAGGAACGGGCTACTGATTTTGGATGGTCTGCCATGATCATATTGAATGGCGGTGTTGGCTCGAAGGGCTGAATGGCATCTATTTTCTATGTTTCTTTGTTCACACCCTTCAGCCTTTTAAACAAATCTAGAGATGTTCAAGCTAGTAATGTTCTGTGCCAAACCACAGCTTCTGTAACGTGGCTTCTGTGTGAACAGCTCAGACCAAGACTTCCAAATCACATCCACCCATTAGACTTGAGCAAACTTGTACTAACTATTGTAAGTCTCAGCTACGTTTATTTGCATGTAGGTCACTCACAACTTCATTTAATCCTGGGCACATTCATAAGGTATTGGGTGTCAATTCATATATCCTATCATATATCCTTCATATATCCTATCACCAACTCGAGAGCGATCCTGAACTACCATCTACCACATTGGACATCCTCGGGCTCTCTTGAAACGGATTTTTCTGGACTTTATCCTGCACTAAATGTTTTTTCCTTTATCCTGTATCTGCATACTGTGGGCAGCTTGTAATTGTGTGTAGTCTTTCCACTGACTGGATAGCACACAACAAAAAAGCATTTCACAGTACCTCAAATCGTTTATTAGGTTACTCATGATTTAACTGAGAATTCTGGGCATGTTCGTGAGGCTATGGATGACAATTTGTGTAAAATATCACTCGCTTTCCAATGCAGTTCTATTGGGCTGCAATGTTTAAATGGGAAAGGTAGCGAGACTCCATCACTTCCTACACCAAAGTTATTCATTCCTCAGGATAGATTCTCATTTTTAAATTCATGAAAGTTTCAATTTCGATGAGATTGTTTGTCCCTGTTCTCCCCCATCTCTGATCGTTTCACAAGCCTCGGCTGAATTTTCTTCAATCCTTGGGCGTCATGGTGGCGCAGCGGTAGAGTTGCTGCCTTCCAGCGCCAGCGACCTGGGTACGATCGTGACTCGGGATGCTTGTCTGTACGGAGTCTGTTCGTTTCACCCCGTGACCTGCGTGGGTTTTCTCCGGGAGCTCCGGTTTCCTCCCACATTTTGATTTCGGTAAAATGTGAATTGTCTCTAGTGTGTGTGTAGGATAGTGTAAATGTGTGTGGGATCGCTGGTCGGCACAGACTCAGTGGGCCGAAGGGCCTGTTTCAATAGACAATAGGTGCAGGAGTATGCCATTTGGCCCTTTGAGCCAGCACTGCCATTCAATGTGATCATGGCTGATCATCCCCAATCAGTACCTCGTTCTTACCTTCTCCCCATATCCCCTGACTCCGCTATTTTTAAGAGCCCTATCTAGCTCTCTCTTTAAAGCATCCACTGCCCTCTGAGGCAGAGAGTTTCACAGATTCACCACTCTCTGTGAGAAAAATTGTTTCCTCGTCTCCATTCTAAATGGCTTACTCCTTATTCTTAAACTGTGGCCCCTGGTTCTGGTCTCCCCCAACATCGGGAACATGTTTCCTGCCTCTAGCGTGTCCAAACCCTTAACAATCTTATATGTTTCAATGAGATATCCTCTCATCCTTCCTTGCTGTATCTCTAAACGAAACTAAACCTTGGCCTCCTCCATGGAAATAGTCATGCTATTTAGTCTGTTTAAGATATAAAGAAATTCTTTGAACACCCCTACTCATTTGCTGTCCCACTCTGTCACCTCCACCTAGAGTTCAGAAGTTTAGTAAGACCTCAGTGTTGCTAAAACTAGTTGCTGTCATGACAAAATGAAAACCATGGAAACCCACCACAAATGCTGCAACAAATGATGGGGAGTGTGTTTCATTTCTTTCGAAAGTTAAATAATCAGTGTCAAAATAAAAAGAATACTGACCTTGGAAACCGAACTGTGCTCCATTTTATTTACTAACGGAAATCGTTTGAAATGTCGTTCATAAGTTAGACAAATGAGAGCTTAGAAAGAATTATCATTGCTTTGCTTCAGGCAATAAAATATGAGTTTGAATAACAAATTGCAGTACTATTATTTATTCCCCATAAAGTCGATAATGTTTCACTTTGCCATCCATTATGGCTTCAGATCTTATAAATGAATATACTCATAGAGTCATAAAGTCATAGAGTCTTACAACGTGGAAACAGGCCCTTCGGCCCAAATTGCCCATTGGGCTAGTGAAAAACTTGCCCATACCGACCAACGTGTTCCATCTGCTCAGGTCCCACCTGCCTGCATTTGGCCCATATCCCTCTAAACTTGTCCTATCCATGTAGTCATTTTCCACCTGAACCCCCCCCCCCCCCCATACACACCTTCCTGTCCCTCCACCACTTCCTGTCCCATCACCATTGACTTCCTGTCTCTCTGCCACTTCCCCGCACCCACTTCCTGCCCCATCCACACTTCCGGCCTCCACCTTTGCCATCTCTGGCCCCTGCCCGTCCACCCCTCCACTTCCTGCCCCCGCCCCTACCACCCCGATCTTTGGCCCCCACCTTCTCCACGTCCGCCCTCCATACCCTCCTCTCACCCCATTTCCGACCTCATCTGTCCCCTCCCTTCCCTCACCTCACTTACCTCCTCACCCTGCCCTGCTACCCCCTCCCCCCCCCCCCCTCTCCTGTTTCCTCCCAATCAGCAGCACTTGACTAATGAATTGGCAAAGAGCTCCGTGGAACCAGGATCAGACTTCGTGTCCATGGCAATGTAGGAAATGAACGGAGGATGTCCCTTGGGCTCTGGGACTTGATAAAGCCCATTTCCCTCTGCAGGCACTTGGGATGTGTTTTGCATGTCAATGAATTGGGGAATTGCCTCTCTGAATTCCAGCCTTGTATGGTCGCAATTTGTTATTTTGAGCCTAATCATGTCCTGAGCTGCTCGGATTGTATAAAACCCTCATTAGCCTGCCAAAGGCCACGGTGAAGCATCACATAATCTCCTCTTTTAATTAGCCTTCCGATCATTTAATGTTCTTCGCAGTAATATTCATTTTGATGCAATAAATAACCACAATGATTGTGACACAAAATGCTGGAGTAACTCAGCGGGTCTGGCAGCATCTCTGGAGAAAAAGAATAGGTGACGTTTCGGGTCGAGACCCTTCCATAGGCCCGAAACCTCACCTGTTCCTTTTTTTCCAGAGATGCTGCCTGACCCGCTGAGTGACTCCAGCATTTTTTGTCTATCTTCGGTGTAAACCAGCATCTGCAGTTTCTTCCTACTCAATGTTTGTGAGGCTGTGTCGGTGTAACAGAATTCTGATTGGTATTATGAAGCCAAGGATACGTTTTTAGTTTTTTTCGAGACGCAGCCTGGAAACAGGCCCCTTTGGTTCACTGTGCACGCTGACCAGTGATCACACCGTTCACTAGCTCTGTCCAACACATGGGGAAATTTACAGAGGCCAATTAATCTACAAACCCGCACGTCTTTGGGATGTGGGAGGAGACCGAAGCACCCGGAGAAAACCCGTGCGGTCACAGGGAGAACGTGCAAACACCACACAAAGATTACTGACCGCTGGTCGGCGCAACAGACCCTTCAGCCCACTGAGTCCGCGCCGACCAGCAATCTCCGCACTCTAATACTATCCCAGGGACAAGACGAGGGACAATTTACATTGATACCAAAGCCAATTCAACTACAAGCCTTTGTGTCTTTGGAGTGTGGGAGGAAACTGGAGCATCCGAAGAAAACCCACGCGGTCACGGGATAAACGTACAAACTCCACACAGACAGCACCTGTAGTCGGGATCAAACCCGGGTCTTTGGCGCAGTAAGCGCTGTAAGGCAGCAACTCTACCGCTGCGCCACTGTGCAGCCCCACGGTTACCTGTCAACCTGTTCTAGATAGAACTTCTAGATAGAACTTCGATGAAGGTTCGCTTCATTCAACATATTTCTTTCGAATCCAGTGCTTCCCAAAATGAATAACAGGTTATTCATAAATTCACATGTTGTAGAGTAGAGTTAGGCCATTCGGCCCATCAAGTCTACTCCGCCATTCAAACATAGCTGATCTATCTTTCCTTCTCAACCCCAGTCTCCTTCCTTCTCCCCATAACCCCTGACAGCCGTACTCATCAAGAACCTATCAATCAGCGGGTGCAGCAGCATCTATGGAGCGAAGGAAACAGGCAACGTTGCCTATTTTCTTCACTCCATAGATGCTGCTGCACCCGCTGAGTTTCTCCAGCACTTTTGTCTACCTTCGATTTTCCAGCATCTGCAGTTCCTTCTTAAAGAATATATCAATCTCCATCTTCAAAATATCCATTGACTTGGCCTCCTCAGCCTATTATATTTATATAATATAACCTTACATTGAAACATGAACCATTTTCATATCAATTGTTATTGTGTGTCAGTATTTGTGAAATGCACTGAATGCATTTTTTTATTTTGTATTGTGAAGCCGATATTCTTGCTTTGTTTTGACTTAACACTTAAAACGTCACCTATCCATTTTCTCCATCGATGCTGCTTTACCTGTTGAGTTACCCCTGTCCCACTTAGGAAACCTGAACGGAAACCTCTGGAGACTTTGCGCCCCACCCAAGGTTTCCATGTGGTTCCCGGAGGTTTCAGGTGGTTGCCGGAGGTTGCAGGTAGTGGAAGCAGGTAGGGAGACTGACAAAAACCTCCAGAAACCTCCGGGAACCGCACGGAAACCTTGGGTGGGGCACAAAGTCTCCAGAGGTTTCTGTTCAGGTTTCCTAAGTGGGACAGGGGCATTTTTTATATCCAGCATGATCTCCGATGCCCTTTGTTTTAGACGCACTGCCTACAGACTTTGGTTTTGCACTATTACGGCTACCTAGTATTACACTTATTCATGTTATTGACTGCTATATAATTGTCTGTGTGTTATTGCATTTAAAAAGATGTTAAGCTGCAGAAAGTAAGAATTTCATTCTTGCTGGTCCATATGACAAGGAAGCACTCTTGACTTTCGACACTTGCATTGTAAAACAGTAGCTGCTATTCAGACGGAGCAGGTGACGGTGTCAGTGGAGGGTGAATCATTGTCGACGTTTCGGACTGATGACCACAAGTGCAATGTTCTCCAATGCAGAATAGAGGAACAGGTGGAGGAAACAGAATGCAATGAGGTGGAAACCGAGAGAGCGTGAATGGGGGGTGGTGGTGGTGATGGATTTCAGAAGGTCCGCCCAGTCGAAAGGCCAATAAGTGATCAAGGGGAAACAAAGGAGCCCAGGAACGAGCCCTAACAAAAGCTGCATCTGTGAGCTACAGACCGGGGGCAAGCAAAACGTTGCAGCTGCTGGAAATCTGAAAGAAAATCAGAGAATGCTTGATGTCCTCCTGGGAACTGACATGGATGCTCACTGCGCCTGTCTCTTGACACAAAGAGTGGTGGGTGTATTGAACGAGCTGCTGGAGGATGCAGATGAGGCAGGAGTATCACAACGTTTAAGAAACATTTAGACTGGTAGGTGGATAGGGCAGGTTTAGCAGGATATGGGCAAACGCAGGCAGGTGGGACCAGTGTAGGTGGGACATGTTGGCCGGTGTGGGCAAGTTGGGCTGAACTTGTATAACTCTATCTATGACTTTGTGATTTTTCTTTTCTGTGACTTAAATTAATTCCTCGAACAACTTTCCATTGCTGCGGTTCTAAAATCTAAATGTCACCTGGTCTTATTTTAATCTGAACTGTCCCTTTGCTGTCTGAGTATGTTTGTTTGTTGGTTAATTGGCTTCTGTAAAATGCCCTCAGTGTGTAGGGAGTGGACACAAAAGTGGGATAACATAGAGCTCAAGTGAAGGGGTTGGTCAGCATGGACCTGACGGGCCGAAGAGCCTGTTTCAATTTCATTTGAAATTTGAAGGTAGACAAAATTGCTGTAGAAACTCAGCGGGTGCAGCAGCATCTATGGAGCGAAGGAAATAGGCAACGTTCGGGCTGAAACCCTTCTTCAGAATAGGCAACGTTTCGGGCTGAAACCCTTCTTCAGAATAGGCAACGTTTCGGGCCGAAACCCTTCTCCTTTTAAATTAGTCTCACTTTAGTTTAGAGGTACAGCGCAGAAACACGCACTTCGGTCCACCGAGTCCGCGCCGACCAGCGATCCCTGCACACTAGCACAATCCTACACACACTAGGGACAATTTACATTTATACCAAGCCAATTAGCCTACAAACATGTGTGACTTTGGAGTGTGGGAGGAAACCGAAAATCTCGGGGGGAAAACCCGTGCAGGTCACGGGGAGAACGTACAACTTCATACAGACAGCACCCGTAGTCAGGATCGAACCCGGGTCTCTGGTGCTGTAAGCCAGCAACTCTGCCCGCTATAAGGCAGCAGCTCTGGTGCTGTACGGCAGCCCTGTGCCACCATGCCGTCCTGTATGGGGGCACGTAAAGGTTTTAATTTACTTTTGACAATGTCTCCATTGTATCATCGTTAAAGATGTACTTTAAATGTAAAACAATCAATCTTGATGGAAGCAAAAATATACACTTTGTAGTTTCATTCTGGCCCGCATCTCAATGAATAATTTAGCCGGTGAATTTCGTTTGATGTATGTCGCATGCATCTGTATTTTTACGATTGAGATGGTGATGCTAGGTAATATTGTAATGTTGAATATTTTAAGCCTCGGTTATATAAGCATTGCGGAGAATATTATTTCATACAGATTGACAAAGATTGATGGTGGGCAAATGTTTTGTAGTCCATAATTTGCTGCTGTGTGGGTTGAATTTACATTTCAATTTTCAGTGTTGCGAGTGCCTCTGGAATAAATGCACCAAAGTGGCTTCGTATGTTAAGAGAAGATGAAGTTGACCTTATTTACCCCGTTCCTTGATCTTGGTTCGTTCAGTTGTAGGTTCAGTAGAGTAGAGGAACGTGATGGGGAGGATGGACAGGTGGTGTGCTTGTAACTTGATTAAATGTATACAGCCTTGATCCGACTGGGGGAGGGGTTGCTGTAAATGATGGGCTTGTATTGTATTCAGGGATGATGGGACCAAATGACCTCTTGCTTTTCTCCTGATCTCACCAGAGGAGTCGGTCCTCTGGGGAATGCATTGCTAATCTCGCTGAGGTGAAGAGCCAGATACCCTTCATGTCTGGGGAACCATTCATTTGAAATCAGTCGCTAGTTTGAATTAACAACTGAGGGTAGTTGTGCATTTTTCTTTTACTTCTCTGCACCCTTAAAGTCGTAGAGTCACACAGCATGGAAACAGGCCCTTCGGCCCAACTTGTCCATGCCAGCCAAGATGTCCCATCTGTGTTATCCCCAACTGCCCGTCTTCTAAACACATATCCTTCTAACCTTTCCCATCCATGTACCTGTCCAAGTGTCCTTTAATACTGCTCTAGTGCCTGCCTCATCTACCTCCTCTGGCAGTTTGTTCCATATGCCCTCCACCGTCTGTGTTGTGTTCATACAAAATATATTTTTGATGAATCAATAGAATTGTTGCATGTTAAAATGGTGACACCTGGAGTGGTTTCATGCAGTTGAATGGGACCTTTAGCAGAGTGGGATCGATCAGGTGGATACTTGCATTGGAATGAGGCCCTCTCTCCTTTGTGTAGGAAGGAACTGCAGATGCTGGTTTAAACCGAAGATAGACACAAAATGCCGGAGTAACTCAGTGGGACAGGTCGCATTTCTGGAGAGAAGGGAAAGGGCAATTTTCCTTCACCGTGGTAGTCTTTCAAGCAGTGGTCTGTGGCTGTCGGGGAAGGGCCCTTTAAGATCTGTTGACTTTCACTGCGATCATCATCAACAATCCAGAAGACTTTAAAAATGGTGCCAAAAATTGGCGACTCTTGCAAGCTGCTTCAGTGGACTATTTTTACGCACTTTGAACTAATTGGGGATTGGGTACGGCGATACTTTGCCGAACTGTATGCAAAAATAGAATTTCACTGTACATCTGTACATGTGATAATAAAGATCCACTGAAGCTACGTTGGATGTGTGAACCTTGAATTATGCAACTTAAGACACTTGACTTCTCTTGAGCAATGAATTGGAATCCTCCCTTTCTGAAATGTATGTAATTTAACTTTCATAAGTTATAGGAGCAGAATTAGGCCATTCAACCCATTAAGTCTACTCCACCATTCAATCATGGCTGATCTATCTTTCCCTCTCAACCCCATTCAACTCTGATCAAGAAGGCTCACCAACGTCTCTTCTTCCTGAGGAGACTGAAGAAGGTCCATCTGTCTCCTCAGATCCTGGTGAACTTCTACCGCTGCACCATCGAGAGCATCCTTACCAACTGCATCATAGTATGGTGTGGCAACTGCTCTGTCTCCGACCGGAAGGCATTGCAGAGGGTGGTGAAAATTACCCAACGCATCACCGGTTCCTCGCTCCCCTCCATTGAGTCTGTCCAAAGCAAGCGTTGTCTGCGGAGGGCGCTCAGCATTGCCAAGGACTGCTCTCACCCCAACCATGGACTGTTTACCCTCCTACCATCCGGGAGGCGCTACAGGTCTCTCCGTTGCCAAACCAGCAGGTCCAGGAACAGCTTCTTCCTGGCTGCTGTCACTCTACTCAACAACGTACCTCGGTGACTGCCAATCACCCCCCCACCCCCCGGACACTTATTATCACTTATTATTATTTATTTAAATCATTTGCTATGTCACTCTTCCAGGGAGATGCTAAATGCATTTCGTTGTCTCTGTACTGTACACTGACAATGACAATTAAAATTGAATCTGAATCTGAATCTGAATTCTCATGCTTTCTCCCCATAACCCCTGACACCCATACTAATCAAGAACATATCAATCTCCAACTTAAAAATATCCATTGACTTGGCCTCCGCAGCAAAGAATTCCACATATTCACCACCCTCTGACTAAAGAAATTCCTCCTCATCTCCTTTATAAAGGTACATCCTTTTATTCTGAGGCTATGGTCTCTGGTTCTAGACTCTCCCACCTGTGGAAACATTCCTCCATACATCCACTCTATCCAGGCCAACTTTGTATCAAATGGGCACACAATATTTAAGCAATAGCATTTTAGTGCAACTAAATAGTCCAGCCATATTTTTTTTTCTTAGTGTCTTCAAGAAAAAACCCATCTCAAACACTACAATTCAGTAGATCCAAAAACTAGTTTGTAATTACAATATAACAACAGGTTATTGCAGCAATGTTGGATTAAAATAATAGCTTCCATAAATGCCCAAATCAGAAAAAAATACTGATATCTCTCAACTAAATTGTTTTATTTTCCAAAAGCTAATGACACATCCATATTGAAGTATTACTACTTATAGGTTTTACTTTCTGACCATTTAAAATAACGTACAATATTATAATTATATGTGGCATATACTAATCAATACATTCAGGAAATGCAACCTAAATCTAATTTATGGAGTTGTGTTGTTCAGAAGGAGGTTGTTGGGTCCATCAATCTGTGCTAGCCCTGTGGAAGAGATACCCAATTAATCCCTGGTAGACAAAAATGATGGAGGAACTCAGTGGGCGAGGCAGCATCTATGGAGAGAAGGGATAGGCGGAGCTTCAGGTTGGGACCCTTCTTCAGACTGGTCGGGGGGGGTCAGGAATAAGAAAGGAAGAGGCGGAGACAGTAGGCTTGTGGGAGAGCTGGGAAGGGGGAGGGGAAGGATGGAGAAAGCAAGGACTATCTTAAATTGGAGAAGTCAATGTTCATACCGCAGGGGTGTAAACTAACCAAGCGAAATATGAATTGAATTGAATGGAATTTCCTTTATTGTCAATCAAACAAAAAGTTTGAAGGAAATTTCGTACCATGCAGTCATAGCACCAAAAAGCAACAAAACACACAATGAACACAATTTAACACAAACATCCATCACAGTGAATCTCCAGGCACCTCCTCACTGTGATGGACGGCAAAAGTCTTATCTCTTCCCTGGTTCTTCCTGGTGCTGTTCCTCCAATTTGCGCTGAGACTCCTCTCCCAATGAATTCCTCCTCTCCTGATTAATCCCTGTTCTCAGCCCTTTTCCTATTTCTCTCCATGTTTTACTCCTTGTGTTACTTGACCAACAAAATGAATCAAGGTGGCTCAACAAAATGGCTCAACCGTTTTACGCACAACGTGTTAGCGCACCTTTGTAAATCATCTTTTGCCCAAATGTCTCTTAATTCTGAAGATAGACACAAAATGCTGGGGCATCTCAGCAGGACGGGCAGCATCTCTGGGGAGAAGGAATGGGTGATGTTTTGGGTCGAGACTTCAGTGTAAACCAGCATCTGCAGTTCCTTCCTGCACATGTCCCTTCCTTCATTCTGTTTCTCAATGATAATTGGGATAAAGCGCCTCAGATATTCATTTGGCAAGCCCGCACTTAACAGGTTTATCGTTTTTCAGCGAAGGCACAATGTTTGCGATCTTTTAGTTTTCTGGAATCCTTCCAGTGTTAGAAACCATTTGGGGGAATTTTCACCCTTAACAACTTGAAATGCATCCCATCTGGAATAATTTGCTGTAATAAGTTACTCCAGCATTTTGTGTCTATCTTTGGTGTAAACCAGCACCCTTTTTATACCATCCGGAATAATGCCTTGGCTGCTGCGTGCGTTACCTTTCTTTTCAGATAGTTTTAGCTCACTCGGTGTGCTTTATAAGTATCTCTCCATCACAGCATTGGCACCATTCTCTTCCTTGGCAAACACCAAATAATGCACTCGGACTAGTCTACTGCCTTCACCAAACGAATCCCATTCTGCTCCCTAACTGGTCTTGCAACTTGCAAAGTAGCTTGATGTTCTTTTCCATCTGCTGTCATTTTTTCCTAGCTGCCTCATGAGCCCCTATTCTTCCCTCCACCTCGTCATGTGTGCATTTTGCCTCTGAATTAACCAATGACCCCATTTCATTCTCCTCGTCCTCCCTCTCCCAGGGTCTCCGGAGCTCCAAGATGGCGCCCAAGCTGGGCGACTCTCTGCGCACTGGTCCCAGAAGTGGGTCTGCAATCGTTCATTACAGTCGCTCCACTCTTTTAAACCCCTACTCCAACATCAACCTTCCTTACTCTAACCATGCTAAACATCTTTCCCTTTATCCTTTATCCATACACTGTGAACTGCTTGATTGTAATGGTATATAGCCTTTCCGCTGACTGGATAGCACGCAACAAAAAAGCGTTTTGCTGTACCTCAGTAAACATGGAAATACACTAAACTAAACTAGATTTGCCTGCCCCCTGCCTTCTCCTGTAATAATTGTAATGTATTCATGCATATTCATTATATGCTAATGAGTTGGTCTTGTATATAAGTAGGGAATGTTGGGTAATAAATCTCTCTTGTGATCCAGCCAGCCTGCGTGTAAATTATTAGATTAGATTAGAATAGATTAGAATATAACAAAATTGGCGACGAGGATGGGATAGAGTTTGTGAACTCATCCTTTAAATACAGTGCAGGACTGTTTTACAACACGCAGGATTGTTTAACAGTTTAAACAGTCAAGACGGAGTTGTGTCGCAGTTGTTTGCGAGCTGGACACGAGAGGCCTGCAGATCCTTCTAGGCAGGGGGCTGTAGTAAAACAGCAGCTGGATAAATTGGCAAGAGTCGTCAGGCTATCTCTATGTTGAGTCTACGTGGCAAGATGTCGTCCTTGGGAGTGTACAAGATTATTGACTGAGTTTTCTTTGTCGAATTCCTCAAGATTAATAGTCTTTGCACAGCGAAGTTTTAGGTGAATAGTTACACCAGAACAGACAGGAATTTGGGGTTTTGAACGGACCTTTTATTTAATAAAAAAAAAGAAAAGAGAACGGCATGATGGCAGCGTCCACAGGCTACATTGGGAACCTTGGAACCTTCGACAAGAGTAGAGAGCCATTCAGCTCCTACATGGAGAGAGCAAACATGTTTTTCACGGCAAACAATATATTAGAGATTAGTGGTGAAGGAGAGATAGTGGCTGAAACAAATAAGGCTGTTTACGAACGCATGAAAGCGATTCTGCTCACGGAGATCGGTCCTGAAGTGTACGGCACACCCGTGAATCTCCTTGCACCCTTAAAGGCAAAAGACGTGCCATTCAATGACATTATAAATAGGTTGGAGGAGCACTTCAACCCAAAGCCTCTGGAAATTGCAGAAAGCTATAAATTTGGCACCAGAAACCAGAGGCAGAATGAGTCAATCAATGATTACATTGTTGCCTTGAAAAACTTAAGTTTACATTGTAACTTTGGAACATTTCTTGGCCGAGCACTGCGAGACAGATTTGTTTGTGGTCTAGTGGATGAACGAATTCAGTCCAAACTGATGTACACTCCAGATCTCACATTCGAGAAAGCATGTGCTACCACAATAGAGATGGCATCAAAGAATGCTCGGGAGTTTCGTCTACCACGGACTGCAGTGGCCGTTTACAGTCACAAGGCAGTGCCTATGGCCAAACCAAGAGGCGCTAAACCAAAACCAAAGTATGGCGGGGAGCCAAGTTCAGCCAGTTGTCATCGTTGCAACGGTAATCACTCATCCCAATTTTGTCAGTTCAAAATGGCCAAGTGCTATAACTGCCAGAAGAAAGGCCATATCGCCTCAGCATGTCAGGCCAAGCATAAAACAGGAAACCAACAATCTGCGGGAATCAAGCAACAACACCGAAGAGGAGTTCACAACTTGGAGATGAACCCAGATGGAAATGAACTTGGGTTGTACACCATTTATGCAACCAACATCGATAAGCCTACAACCAGCCAAGGCAAGGACTTTCGAACGAAACTATTGATTAATAAACAGCTAATCGATATGTGTATTGACACGGCAGCAGATTGTTCGGTCATGAGCAGAGACCTGTACAAAACAAAGTTCCCACAGAAGGTACACAAAATTGCTGGGGAAACTCAGCGGGTGCAGCAGCATCTATGGAGCGAAGGAAACCCTTCTTCAGACTGAAAGTTCCGCCGAAAGTTCCCACAGATACCATTGTTTGAGAGTAAGTTCAAACTGAGAACCTACTTGGGCGAAGTTTTGGAAACATGTGGACAAATGAACTGTAAAGTTCAGCATAATGGTCAGTCAGTAACACTGCCCATCATAATGGCCAGCTACAGAAATAAACCAACCCTCCTTGGAAAGGATTGGCTGAGTAGAATACAGTTAGACTGGAAGAACATTTTCAGCGTCAATTTGTCCAAATCACGTCTTGAAAACGTCATAAGCAAACATGCAAACATTTTTGCTGACAGTGACACGGGAATAACAGGGTACTCTGCACACATTCGACTTAAGCAAGATGTGAGGCCTGTGTATTGTCGACCAAGACCTGTACCATATGCACTAAAGCAACAAGTGGAGGTAGAAATTGACAGATTAGAGCGTAATGGAGTACTTGTGAAGACAGACCAGAGTAACTGGGCAACGCCAATTGTGGCCGTACCCAAGGCTGATAAAACTGTTCGACTATGTGGTGATTACAAAGTCACAATCAACCAAGCCGTTGATGACGAACAATATCCGTTACCAACCTCACAAGATCTATACGCAGAACTTAGCGGAGCAAGAGTCTTCACTAAACTGGATTTGTCTCACGCTTACGCCCAACTCAATGTTGACAAGGAAAGTCAGCAGTACTTGACTATCAACACACATAAGGGCTTGTATTCATATACAAAGCTGCCCTATGGTGTGAAATCATCCCCAAAAATCTTTCAGTCGGTCATGGATCAAATATTACAAGGCATTCCACACTGTGTGTGCGACCAGGATGACCTATTGATATTCACTGAAGGCATGGTAGAACATCTGGCAATCCTAGAGCAAGTTCTCATAAGACTGAACTGCCACAATGTCAAACTGCGTCAAAGTAAATGTGCATTTGCACATTCAGAGGTGGTCTACCTTGGACTCAAAGTAGACGCCAACGGACTTCGCCCAGTGAAAGTGAAAGTTGAAGCAATAGTGAATGCTCCAAAACCCAACAATGTGTCAGAGCTACAATCATTCCTTGGGATGGTGCAGTTCTATGCACGATTCCTTCCAGATTTAGCAACTGTGCTAAAGCCACTACATCATCTGCTACAAAAAGACGTGAAATGGACGTGGGGAAAGGAACAGCAACGTGCATTTGACATCTGCAAGGAAAACTTGATAAGTGACAAACTTCTTGTTCACTATGATACAACACGTGAGATGAAACTTGCTTGTGATGCTTCATGTTAGGGTGTAGTTGCAGTGATCTTCCATGTAATGAATGACGGACAGGAAAAGCCTGTTGCTTTTGCATCCCACACCCTGTCATCGAGTGAACGCAACTATGCGCAGATAGAAAAGGAAGCACTCAGCATCGTGTTCGGAATCAAGAAATTCCATCAGTTTCTTCTCGGCAGACCATTCACCCTGGTAACTGATCACAAGCCACTAGTAGTGATACTGGGTCCCAAGTCAGCTATACCTTCCATGGCGGCTTCAAGGATGCAGCGCTGGGCAATTTTGTTGTCCCAGTATGACTACAAAGTGGAGTACAGGAGCTCCAAGTGCAACGCAGTTGCAGATGCGTTGTCCCGGTTGCCCCATGAGAACTCTGACGTGGGAAGCGAGAACTCAATCTACACAATGCAAGTGGTAGATGAAGACTTTCCAGTGACTGCAACAGAAATTGCAGCAGGAACAAAGAAAGACAATGTGCTGAAGTGGGTTTATGAACAGACATTGAATGGTTGGACTGAAATCGATAGTGGATTGAACTCAGTTCTGAACTCAGAGCTGAAGCCTTTCCATAATCGACGCCATGAATGATCATGTGAGCAGGGATGCATTAAGTGGGGTTACAGAGTGGTTATGCCAGAGTCTTTGAGAAACAAAATTATGAACGAACTTCATGCCGAACATCCTGGCATAGTAAGCATGAAATTAATTGCCAGAAGATTTGTGTATTGGCCTGGTATTGACAGTGACATTGAGTCACTGGTGAGCAAATGTAGCGTCTGCCAAAATTGCCGGAGTAAACCACCAAAAACACCACTGCAACCCTGGTCATGGCCAAGTAGACCTTTTCAGAGAGTTCATGTAGATTTTTGCGAAAAGGGTAATGATCACTTTCTGGTGCTGGTAGATAGTCATTCCAAATGGATTTAGGTTAAACATATTTGGGACTACAGATGGCACAATGGGCTAAGTGTTCGGCTGGCAACCGGAAGGTAGCCGGTTCGAATCCCGCTTAGAGTGCATACTGTCGTTGTGTCCTTGGGCAAGACACTTCACCCACCTTTGCCTGTGTGTGAATGTGTGTGAGTGATTGGTGGTGGTCGGAGGGGCCGTAGGCGCAGATTGGCAGCCACGCTTCCGTCAGTCTGCCCCAGGGCAGCTGTGGCTACAGAAGTAGCTTACCACCACCGAGTGTGACTGAGGAGTGAATGAATAATGCGATGTAAAGCGCCTTGAGTATTAGAAAGGCACTATATAAATCCCATCCATTATTATTATTATTACTGAGTGTACCATAGATGAGTTGAGATCAATTTTTGCTTCCGGTTTACCGGAAGAACTGGTTTCTGACAACGGGCCTCAGTTTCGTTCAGAACAGTTCAAAGAGTTCATGCAGCGGAATGGTGTAAAACACACACTTGTTCCCCCATACCATCCAGCCTCTAACGGGGCGGCGGAAAGGTCTGTTAGAGTTGTCAAAGATGCTCTCAAGAAACAGGTTTTGCAGGTTCAAAGCTCAGCATGAAACATCGTTTGGCTATTTCCTTGCTGAAGTACAGAACCACACAACACACAACAGGTTACTCACCTGCAGAACTGTTGATGAAGAGAAGGCTAAGAATACGCCTAAGTCTAGTTCAACCCATTTTGGCTTTGAGAGTTGAACAAAAACAATTAAGTCAAAAACGTCACTTCGACTCCCATAAAAAGGAGAGGTACTTCAAGCCAGATGAGCAGGTTCGTGTTCTCAGTCCTCCCAACAAGTCCAGTAGAGACAAATTGGATGTTGGGAAAATAGTGGAGGTGTGTGGAACAAAAAGATACTTAGTTTAAGTTGGAGATAGGATCAAAAGTGTTCATGTTGATCAAATGATTCCAGCCAAAGATGAACCAAAAACTGAACATGAAGTCCTAATCCCTGAGTCTTTATCAGAAAGTGAGTTGGAAGAGCCAACTGTGATTGAAACACAAAGTTCAGTTAGTACAGACAAATAAACAGATTCCTCTGGTCAAAGTCAGAGTACTAAAACAGAGCCAAACAAGTCTACAGTTGAGTCAACACCTTATTTTTTATTTATTTATTTAATTATTTCTTTATTCTGTGCATCGTGAAATTAACTGGTGAGCGATATTTTGCATATTGCATATATGCAATGAATGCAGGGGAATGGGCTATTTCAAAATTCCTAATGCCAAGACATCCATCCCCAAACCTTGTTCATCCAATTCTTGGTGAAGTGCATTCTCTCTGTTGGCGTAAGAGACCAATTCCTCAATCTTCCAAAGAAGATTCGAAAATGGCTGTACATTCTGGGACTTCAACTGTGGAATATTCAGGTTTTAATTCAGGTCCAGAACGTCGGTCATGAACCTTTCTTCATCATGGCAGCCGCTTCTCGAAATCGAGTTGCTACAACTCGGCCCCCTTTTACGGAACTCCTCCATTGAGGATTTTAGATCTGGCCCACTTTCTTCTTTGATCTTTTTTTCCTGCCCAAAAGAAAAGCGCCGCTTAAGTCTGGGTGTTGAAAGCTTTTTGATCAATTGACTTGAAGCAGCTTGCATGGTTTTTCTCTGGGAAGATTGCATTGAAGAACTGCCGGCTATCTTTGGCTCAGCCACTAGATCTGATCCACTTTCTTCTTTTATCTTTTTTTCCTGCCTAAAAGAAACGCACCGCTTAAGTCTGGATGTTGAAAGCTTTTTGATCAATTGACTTGAAGCATTTTGCCAGACAAGCTGGGCAGTCTGCTCTGGGAACCACGCCACCGGATCCATCGAGTCCTTTCCCTGCAGTGCCTGCAGGACATTCCGTGCTGACCACTGCCCGATGGACTTGTGGTCAAAGGTGTTGCTCCGGAAGAACCTTTCCACAGACGACAGATGGGGCAGCAATGTCCAGCTGACTGGCACATTGCGTGGCATCTGCGCCAGGCCCATCCTTCGCAACACCGGGGACAGGTAGAACCTCAGCAGGTAGTGGCACTTAGTGCCCACGTGCCTTGGCTCTACACTCCGCCTGATGCAGCCACACGCAAAGGTGGCCATCAGGGTGAGGGCGACGTTGGGCACGCTTTACCTCCGTTGTCTGCCGACTTGTACATTGTGGCCCGTCGCACCCGGTCCATCCTCGACCCCCAGATGAACTGGAAGACGGCCCGGGTGATCCCCGTGGCGTAGGAGGGAGGGACAGGCCACACTTGTGCCAAGTACAGCAGACCCGAGAGCACCTCACACCTGATGACCAAATTTTTCCCGGTTATGGAGAGGGAGCATTGCCTCCACAGCTCCAGCTTCATCCCCACCTTGGCTATCCGCTCCAGCCAATTCTTGTTACTCGACTCAGCCACCCCGAACCAGATCCCCAGCATCTTCAAGAAGTCAGGCTTGATGGTGAAGGGGATGGAAGATCGGTCGGGCCAGTTGCCAAAGAGCATGGCCTCGCTCTTCCTGCGGTTCACCCTGGCTCCCGTGGCCGACTCAAACTGGTCACAGATGCTGATCAATCTGCGGACCGACCCTGGATCCGAGCAGAAGACGGCGACATCGTCCATGTACAGGGAGGTCTTGACCTGAATGCCCCCACTGCCTGGCAATGTCACTCCTCTTATGCTCGCATCCTTCCTGATTGACTCGGCAAAGGGTTCAATACAGCAGACAAACAAGACAGGGGAGAGAGGGCAACCCTGTCTGACTCCAGACCTTACAGGGAAACTGTCTGATTCCCACCCATTGATTTGGACTGCACTACGGATGTTGGTGTAGAGCAGTTTGATCCAATTTCAGATTCCCTCCCCAAAACCCATTTTGGAGAGCACGTCCCTCATGTACGTGTGCGATATCCTGTCGAAGGCCTTCTCCTGGTCCAAGCTGACTAGGCAGGCATCCACCTGTCTGTCCTGCACGTAGGCGATGGTATCTCTCAGCAGCGCTAGGCTGTCTGAGATTTTCCTGCCAGGTACAGCACAGGTTTGGTCCGGGTGGATCACCCGTCCCAGAGCAGACTTGATCCGGTTGGCGATGGCCTTAGACAGGATCTTGTAATCTACATTCAACAATGTTATGGGTCTCCAATTCTTTATATCCTTCCTCTCCCCCTTCTGCTTGTAGTTTAGGGTGATGCTGCCCTTCCTCATGGAGTCTGACATGCTGCCGGATAGAAGCATGTCGTTGTACACTTCCAGCAGGTCCGGGCCCACCCAGTCCCACAGAGCCCAATACAACTCGGCCGGTAAGCCATCGCTTCCGGGAGTTTTACTCGAGTCAAAGGAGCGGATGGAGCCAGTCAGCTCCTCTAGGGTCAGTGGTTGGTCCAGACTCTCCCGCTTGCTGTCCTCCAAGACCTCCGTGATAGAGGACAGGAAGTTCTGGGAGGCGGTGCTGTCTGTGGCCTTTCTGTCATACTATTCCGTGTAAAAGGATTTGCAGACCCTCATCATGTCTGTCTGCGAGGATGCTACCGAGCCATCCTCCTCCCTAAGGCTGTTGATCACAGAGCTCCCCCTGTGAACCTTATGGAAGAAGAAACGTGAGCACGTCACATCCTGCTCCATATGGCGGACCCTGGATCGGAAGATGATCTTGGAGGATTCAGAGGTAAAGAGCCGAGCTTGCCGGTCCTTCACCTCTCTAAGTTCCTCCCTCACATCCACCCCCCTCGACTGCAGAAGGAGCAGTTGTTGCAAATCTGTCTGGAGTTGGCACAATTCCCTCTGACTCTGTCTTGCTCTCTGAACCCCTTTGACTATGAAGAACCTCTTAATGTTCTCCTTGGTTGCTTCCCACCAGAGTGTCGGGGAGTCAAAGAGGGGCCTCATCGTTCTCCAACGTGCGTAGTCCCTCTTTAGCTCCTCAACGTTCTCTGGGGTCAACAGCTTCACGTTTAACTTCCACGTCCCTCTGCCTGCCTTCCGGTCCTCCTGTAGGTGACAGGAAGCCTGAAGGAGGCAGTGGTCAGAGAAGAACACCGGCGTGAGGTCGGTGTGTCTCACCGTGACGGCCTTCGTGGTGAAGACGAAGTCTATCCGGGATCGGGCCGAACCGTCCGATCTCGACCAGGTGAACCGCGGCTGGGACCCGCCTGCAGGGTCGCTGAAGGCGTCGTGCAGCTTTGCGTCTTTTACCGTTTCCATCAGGAACTTGGACGTGCTGTCCAGTCTGTTGTCGGCACTGCCGGATCATCCACCCGCATCAATGATGCAGTTGAAGTCACCGGCCAGAACGAGCTGCCGGGACGTGGCCAACAGCACTGGGAGCTGCTGGAGAACGGCCTGCCGCTCGCTCCGCACGGGTGGGGCATACACATTAATCAGCCGGAGCGGAGAACCACGGTACATAACATCCACCACGAGGAGACGCCCCGCAACCACCTCCCTGACCTCAGTGATGGCGAAGTTCCCTCCCCGCGGCAAGATCCCCAGGCCGGAAGCACGACAGTCATTGCCCCCCCGACCACACAGACAGTCCGTGGGGCCACCATCGCGACCACCTCCGATAGCAGCGGAGGTGTGGCAACCCGCACTCCTGGAGAAAAGTCACATCTGCCTTGACCTTGGCCAGGTACTGTAAGGTATTAACACATCGCGCAGTGCTCTTCACTCTGCGCACGTTTAAAGATGCCAGTTTCAGCTCCATTGTCTTTTAGAGTCACTGACCATTTTCGTGTTCCCTCATGCCCACTGCTTCGGTGAATTGCCTCACCTTTCCTGGGCTCAGGTACCCGGCATCCTCAACGGGTTGGGTTTCCCGTGTCGTAACCCAAGGTGTCGTTGGGGGGGGAGGCTGCTCGTTTCCCCCCCTTCTGGGTGCGCCGCTTCCCCCGTCTCTCGTGGCTGGGGCCCGGTGACAGGCTTACTGCTCCCGGAAACTCGGAGCTGAGGCCCATTGGCCGCTGCACTGCTCCCGGTTGTCCGGAGCTGGGCCCCATCGGCTGCTGCGATGATCCTGGTCTCCAGGGGCTGGGGCCCAACGGCTGCTGTACTGCTCCCGATGCCCTGGGGCCGGAGCCCCTCGACCGCTGCTCTGCTCCCGATGCCCTGGGGCCGGAGCCCCTCGACCGCTGCTCTTCTCCCGATGTCCTGGGGCTGGAGCCCCTCGACCGCTGCTCTTCTCCCGATGTCCTGGGGCTGGAGCCCCTCGACCGCTGCTCTTCTCCCGATGTCCTGGGGCTGGAGCCCCTCGACCGCTGCTCTTCTCCCGATGTCCTGGGGCTGGAGCCCCTCGACCGCTGCTCTGCTCCCGATGTCCTGGGGCTGGAGCCCCTCGACCGCTGCTCTGCTCTCGGTCTCCTGGTGCTGGTGGACAATCGGCCTGGACCTTCTCCTTTCCTCCCCGGTTTTCTTCCTGTGGGGTTTCCCATTCGCCTCATCCTCCGACGAGGAGAGGTTGCTGCCTTCTGTCAGGGAGAGAGACCGTTTTTTGGGGTTTTTTTTGGGCTTGCCAACCCCTTCTGGCCTCTGCTCCGTGTGCTGACCCTTCTGGTGTTTTCCATACATCACCGTCGTCCAATACTGCTCTCCCCCCTCCTCCATCGACTCTCCCTCCTGGGCTTGGTGCTGGAGTTCTCCTGGCACTTGGGGGCTCGAGGTGGTTGAGGTGGTCGGGCTGTCCTCATCCCTGTTCCCCCTTTCTGCTGGGGACTTGGCAATGGTAGTGGGTGTCTCACCTACCCTGGGGGTGCTGGAAGCCGCCCCTCTTGTCGCCTGTGCGTAAGTGCAGGCTCTTTTTGGGCAGGCCCTGTAAAGGTGGCCTCCCTCCCCACACAGGTTGCAGTTCTTGCTGGCCTGACAGTCCTTTGTCTCGTGGCCCTCCGTCTTGCAGTTTTTGCAGACCACTGCAGTGCATTGGGCCACCACATGCCCAGGCTTATTACATCTTCTGCATACTCTGGGCTGCCCCACGTAACTCAAATAGCCTCGGTTTCCTCCAATTGCGAACACCGAGGGAGGGTGGAGGAGAGCTCCTTCCTTGTCCACCCTCAGCTTTACCTTGACCTGCCGCTTGCTCGTCCAAATCCCATGCAGATCCTTCACGTCCACGCAGTTCCCTGCTCCTTCGACGTAGCGAACAAGGAAGGTGAGGACATCCACTACGGGCACATGTGGGTTGAACATGTGCACCGTGATCATCCTTTCTTTCTGGTTTGGGAGGGTGAAGAGCGGCTGCACCTTCAGCAACGACAGCGGAGCTTCATTCCCCTTCTCCTGGAAGTCTTTCATAAACTTTTGCCATCCCGTCGGATGCATGAAGGTAACATCGAAGTATCCGTTACCCGGGAAGTCCTGGAGGCAGTAGATGTCTTTGGCCTCAAACTTGCAGGTCTCCAGCAAGACCTTCTTCACGAACAGGTCTCGTGAGAAGGGAATCCCCTTGCTGAGGTCCTTTACACTAATCCTCAGGGTATTGTGGATACCCTGTCCTCTCTCTCCAATTGCAGCTGCCATTGCTACGATTCTACACCGCAATCTGCAGCTCTTGTCCTTAATGGACCGCCAGGACTGTTCTAACAAGAACAGATAGCCCCTTTCACTGTTCTAATAAGGACAGATGTTCTCTTTTACCACTGATAAGAACAGATCTTTTGCCACTACACTTGATCTTCGAGAAGCATACACCTAAACCTGTTACACCTGTTACTGTTAGACGATCAGGCAGGATCCATAAACCAGTAGTCAGATTAGGTTTTTAAGTTAAGTAACTCACTGTCTAGGTAGAATGAAAATGTGTAAATATGTAAAATAAATATATTGTGTTATCATTTAAAATTGAATGAAAACTGGTTTAAATCAAGTATCATAACAAGAAAATCTCTCTTGTGATCCAGCCAGCCTGCGTGTAAGTTATTGTTTATTCACTGTCCGGAATATAACAATAATCTACTTAGATTGTACCAAGGTTGATTAAGAAAGCCGTGGAGTGATACAGTGTGGAAACGGGCCCTTTGGCCCAACCTGCCCACAGGGGCCAACATGTCTCAACTACACCTGCCTGCATTTGGTCCACGTCCCTCCCAACCTGTCCTATCCATGTACCTGTCTAAACGTTGGGCTAGTCCCAGCCTCAACAACCTCCTCTGGCAACTTGTTCCATCGACCCACCACCCTCTGTGTAAAAAAAAGTACCCCTCAGATTCCTATTAAATCTTTTCCCCTTCACCTTAAACCTATGTTTCTCAGTAGGTATACAACTAAAGGCTGTAAATCATTCCATTTGATTTTCTGCAGGCCAGTTTGTGATTCCAATTTAACTTGGGTCAGTTCTATCGCTGAAATTGGCCCTCTTCCAGATCAATAATTTGACTTCAGTTGTGTTCTTTGTCCATCTCCATAACTAACCTAAACCTAATCATACAATTCATAAGATGCTCTCCCAGTCCCATGTTCGTCATGATTCATTGCCTCCTATTTGGCTTTTAATAAAACACTGCCCCATTCAGTATTCGGGTAGCTCCTCCCCTCTAATTTATTTTATACATCCACCTCTCAGTAATGTCTTTGCAGATCAGCATCTGAAGCTCCTTCTCACAGTCAAGCAGAGAAGATTTACGAGGGTATTGCCAGGAATCGAGGGTCTGAGCTATAGGGAGAGGTTGAGCAGGCCAGGACTCTATTCCCAGGAGGGCAGGAGGATGAGGGGTGGTCTTATAGAGGTGTACAAAATCATGGGAGGAATAGATCGGGTAGATGCACTGTCTCTTGCCCAGAGTAGGGGAATCAAAGACCAGAGGGCATAGGGAAAATATTTAATAGGAATCTGAGGGGTAACTTTTTCACGCAACGGGATGTGGGTAAATGGAACGAGCTGCCTGAGGAGGTAGTTGAGACAGGTACTATAGCAACATTTAAGAAACCGTTAGACAGGTACATGAATAGGGCAGGTTTGGAGAGATATGGGCGAAAAGCAGGCAGGTGGGACTAGTGTAGATGGGACATGTTGGCCTTGGGCTGAAAGACCTGTTTCCACACTACATCACTCCATGACTCTTTTAATCAACAAAGTAAGTGGAGCATCAAGCAGAGCCGCTGCCTCATAACTTCAATCACTTCATAACAGATCATGAATTCTTAACTTGGGCGGCGCAGCAGTAGAGTTGCGACCTTACAACACCAGAGACACTGGTTTGATCCTGACTACGGGCGCTGTCTGTACGGAGTTTGTACATTCTCCCCGTGACCCGCGTGGGTTTTCTCCGAGATCTTCAGTTTCCTCCCACAATCCAAAGACGTACAGGTTTGTAGGTTAATTGGCTTGGGTTGGTATACTTGGTATAAGTGTACATTGTACCAAGTGTGTTCATGTGTGGGGATTGCTTGTTGGTGCATACACGGTGAGCTGAAGAGCCTGTTTCCACTCTGTATCTCTAATCTAAACTAAACTAAACTGCCAAACACTTTGCAGAAACAGCGTGTTATCAAAGGTCTAATGAGAACGATGAACTTGCAGTAAAACTTGAAGTAAATAAATTAGCAAAGAATAAGATCATGAATTAATGACGTTATATGAGAACATATCCCGTGGTCAAACAAACCATATTCTATGATTTTGCAAAAATGGCTTTGATTTTACAGAATTCTCTTGATTGTAAAACACTTCTGTGATTCGTTAAACAGGTGCATTTACAACAGAGTAAATTTATTGGTTTACTGTTGGAACCACAAAAGATTTGTTTCATAAGGTCTTGGAGCTGAGTTAGGCCCATCAAGTCCACTCCGCCATTCAATCATGGCCGATCTATCTATCTCTCCCTCCTGACCCCATTCCCCTGCCTTCTCCCCATAACCCCTGATACCTGTACCAATCGAGAATCTATCTGTCTCTGCCTTAAAAAATATCCATTGACTTGGCCTCCACAACCGTCTGAGCGAATGAATTCCACAGATTCACCACCCTCTGGCTAAAGAAATTCCTCCACATCTCCTTCCTAAAGGAACGTCCTTTAATTCTGAGGCTGTGCCCTCTGGTCCTAGACTCTCCCACTAGTGGAAACATCCTCTCCACAGCCACTCTACCAAGATTTTTAAGTATCAGTTTCTGTGGAAATAGTATTTAAGTGATTTCTGTTTTATACTTATACAATAATATTTCCTTCAGTTATGCTGTAACGTGTTTCTCTCCTCCCTGCAGATATGATACATGGATTCTACAGACAAGATAATAATTTATTTGACGATGTGGATTGGTCGTACGCTGGTAAGCTCTTAATTTTGTGTATTTAGTTGACCCATGTCACCTAATCTTGAGACTCGTTTGATCATGAGTTTTGAATGACCAAAGACCAATATGATTTAATCAAAATCTAGTGTTGAAATCTTTAATTCATAAATATTAATTAAACTAACATTAATATTAATATTTTGTTTTTATTCCACAACGATGCACCATGTAAACCTTTGCCTATGAGAACTATTATTTTCTTTAAATATATGTATATTTTAAAACATTTTAAGGAAATAATTTTCAAACATGTAATTTTCAAAAATACTTCTTTTCCTGTGGCTTTGGCAATGATATTAGGAGATGCATTCCTGTTATATGCGTACTGTTTTAAGCTGGAAAGAAAGCCAAGAAGATGTATGAGGATGTTCTCAGGGTTTGAGGGCCTGGGCTCTTGGGAGAGTATGGGCAGGATGGGACTTTATTCCTTGGAGGGCAGAAGGATGATCCTATAGAGGTGAATAAAATCATGAGGGGAATAGATGGGACAAGGGCACAGATTATTTTACCCAGTGCAGGTGAATCAAGAACTAGAGGACATACAATAGGTTTAAGGTGAGGGAGGAGAGATTTAAGAGGAACCTGAGAGACAACCTTTTCACACGGTGGGGGTGGGTATACGGAACGAGCTGCCAGAGGAGATAGCCGAGGTGGGTACTATAACAGCATTTAAAAGACACTTGGACAGATCCATGGATAGGAACAGATTAGAAGGATATGGGCCAAATGCAGGAAGTGGGACTAGCTTATTTGAGGCACTTTGGGTGGCATGGATTAGTTGAGCCGAACGACCTGTTTCTACACTCTATGACTCTGGAGCGATAGTTCGTTAGTCCTTAAGTACAGGCTGGTGGCACATATTCATCCTATTTATCAAACTGTTGGTATAGAAATATCTGGCTATATTGGTTTTGACCTTGTAACACCAGCATAGTAATTGCCTATGTCCACCTCCAGAAGGTCTTCATTACTGCTCCTCATCCATTCCATGTTAACAATTGCAGACTTCTATTTCCAGCTCTCACTTGGCCAGCCCAAACCTTTCATCAGTTTGGGCCATCCAAAACTCCGCTGTTTGTAGCCCCCTCTTCTCCGCTTCTCCCGTGGTCCCTGTGCCCACCATGAATATTTACTGCATTTGTCAAGTAGCTGAAGTGGAACGGCCTGATTAACTTTCTCCATTCCAAAATCAATAATCTTCCAGACTTTAAACTTTAGAGACACAGTGTGGAAACAGGCCCTTCGGCCCACCGAGTCTGTGCTAACCATTGATCAAGTCGTACACTAGCACTCACACCTGTCTAGAACCATCAAGCCAACAATCGGCCTATCGGGGAACCTCCTTGCCTGAGGTCATCTATTGCCGGCCCGGATTTGTCCTGTTTTCCCCACTACAATCAGTCTGAAGAAGGGTCTCGACCCGAAACGTCATCTATCCATTCCCTCCAGAGATGCTGCCTGACCTGCTGAGTTACTCCAGCACTTTGTGTCTACTGCAGGAGTTTATTCAGGCAGTGTCTTGGGCCTTAACGTCATTAGCTGTTTGATCAATGCCCTGCACGTCTTTGTTAAATCCGAAATGGGTTATTTGGTGATTACTGAACTGTATACAAAAATGAATTTCACTGTGCCTCAGTATATGTGACAAATAAAGTACCATACCATACTACACAACATTTAGTGGAGGAGAGAGCTGCAGATGCTGGTTTAAATCAAAGATAGACACAAAATGCTGGATTAAGTCAGTGGGACAGGCAGCATCTCTGGAGAGAAGGAATGGGTGATGTTTCGGGTCGAGTATGAAGAAACACCCTACAATCAGTCTGAAGAAAGATCCCGACCTGAAACGTCAACTAATGTGTCGCTACATAGATAGGGCAGGTTTAGAGGGATGTGGGCCAAATGCAGGCAGGTGGGACTGGTGTAGATGGGACAAGTTGGGCCGAAGGGCCTGTTTCCGCTCTGTAAGATTCTATGAATCTATCTATGTTCTCCATTCCCTCTCTCTCTATCTCTCCCCCACTCAAGTCGCACCAGCATCTCGTTTTCTCCCAACAAACAGCTAACAATGGCCTGTTTCCTTCATCATCATTACCTTTTTGCAGATCTTTCATTCATTATTCTTTATCTCTCTACATCATCGTCTATATCTCTCGTTTCCCTTAAACCCTGACCAATCTGAAGAGGGGTCTCGACCCGAAACGTCACCCATTCCTTCTCTCCTGAGATGCTGCCTGACCCGCTGAGTTTCTCCATCTTTTTGTTCTATCTTCATATTGCCTGACCCGCTGAGTTACTCCAACACTTTGTGTTATTCCCACTCAAAGATCTTTCTATTTACTTTTTCAAGAAGATTTTATTTGAAAATAAAAAAATATATAGTTCTTTGTAAATTATCACAATGAACTATTGAATCAAAATTAGCCCAATTGCAATGCATAATAACTGAATTATGATGTCTTTTCTTCTTGGAATGTAATTTCCATGTTCAATTCAGAAGTATTTTTCATAGTGAGCCCACTTATATTCCCCTTGTTATCCAGTGATACCTCTGCAAGAACTATGATGAACCTGTGTTGAATTTTATCTGTTGTCATGGAGAAATATCTGTTGCTGTAATCTCATTCAGTGTACTCAAAAAGATAAACGGTGATTCATCTAACGTGGAGTTTGAATTTAAAGTCACAAAGAAAGGTTCAATACTGTCAAATTGTTTAAGAATTGATGCAACACACACACACACACACACACACACACACACACACACACACACACACACACACACACACACACACACACACACACACACACACACACACACACTCACAGGCATGCATGCACACAGGCACACATGCACACAGACATGCATGCACATAGACATGCATGACACAGACATGCACCATAGGCACACATACACATAGGCATACATACTGACACAGGCATGCACATAGGCACACATGCACACATGCAGACACAGGCGCACGCACGTGTGTATGCAGAAATGCATGCACACAGACATGCAGACACGCGCAGATATGTGTACAGGCATGCACGAGCATCATCACAGACCTAAAATTACCTAAAATTGGAGAATTCAATGTTGATACCGTTGGGTTGTGAGCAACCCAAGCAGAATATGAGGTGCTGATTCTCCAGTTAGCGTGTGGCCTCACTCTGACAGTGGAGAAGGCCCAGGACAGAAAGGTCCGTAGGGGAAGATGAGTTTTGAAGAAAGGTTAGTAACTGGGAGATCCAGTAGCCTTGACGGACCAAGCACAAGTGTTTTCAATGAAGATTCTTCTTACCGTGGGCAGGAAAAGTTAATGCTACGAAAAATGTTCAATAACAAATGAGGTGTAAAATTGTTAATTTTTTTCCAATTTATTTCATTTAAGCATTTAAAAAAAAAAAGGACAATAAAGCCAGGGAAAATGTGAAGGACTTTCAGTTTAGTTTAGAGATAGAGCGTGGAAACAGGCCCTTTGGCCCATCGAGTCTGCACCGACCAGCGATACCCACACATTAACTAACACTAGGGCCAATTTTACAATTTTACCAAGCCAATTAACCTAAAAACCTGTACGTCTTTGGAGTGTCGATGGAAACCAGAACACCTGGAGTAAACCCACATGGTCACAGGGAGAACGTACCATCTCCGTACAGACAGCACCCGTGGTCGGGATCAAACCCGGGTCTCTGCCGCTGTCAGGCGGCAACTGTACCGCTGCGCCACCGTGCCGCTCTTCACTTTGTATTGTGATCAATCATGATCAATAATTGGTATGTTTGGGTTTTTGAAGTGCAGTCAGTTGAATTATTAGCTGCCGAGGGAAAGGAGAAATGCGATGTTGATGGAAGAAAGCAAACCATCCGGAGACAATTAACGTGATCTATTAGGGCCTGGTTGTGAAGATGGGCATCAAAATTCAGTTTATTGATCTGAAATGTAATTTCATAACTGTGCATCCAGAAAAAGTATTGCTTCATTTATTATTCCCGTACATTATGGCAATTGAGAAGGCTACTAAATCAATAACCTAGCCACAATGAAATGTAACAGCTTAGCATCTTGTATAAAATTAACGGGAGCAATGTTGATCCTTCATTGCACAGTTCATGGCACCTATATTATTACCCATCATGTTTTAAATGGAGAGCATTGACGCTGAGAATTACCCATTAAGAAATTTATTTTGCCCTGATCTATAAATCTGAAAAACGAGAGAAAGAAGTGTTAGAATTTTGTTTACTTTCTTGGGCTAGAAGAGTTATTTTTTTTGGCCTCCAGAGAAACTGGGGTATTCTCATTCAGCGGCAACCAGAACTCTTTTCTTATTATTACTGACCCGGTATATAGTTATGTCTCAAACCGGCATTTAGTTTACAAAAAGTTGGAGTAACTCAACAATATCTCTGGAGAAAAGGACTTTTGGGTCTTTGGACTGAGAGTCAGGGGAAAGGGAAACGAGAGATATAGATGGTGATATAGAGAGCCATGGGACAAATGAATGAAAGAAGTGCACAAAAGGAAAAAAGTAATAATGATCGAGGAAAGTTGGAGCACACAATGGTCCATACGGGAGAGAGAGGGGATGCAAGGGTACTAGTCATCGTACTAGTTTTGTTGTCATCCTGTTGAGGTTCATTGTCTGTATAACTTGTTATCACCTAGCCCACAGCCAACAATGGACCATTGTGGGCTCTACCTTTTCTTAACCGTCACTTTCTTCTTCTTTTGTTACTTTTGTGCATGTCTTTCATTCATTTGTTCTATCTCTCTCTATATCACCATCTCTATCTCTCATTTCCCTTCCCCCTGACTCTCAGTCTGAAGAAGGGTCTCACCCAAAACGTCACCCATTCCTTCTCTCTCCAGATGCTGCCTGACCCACTGAGTTGTGCCTATCTTTGTTTTTTTTTGTGTCTATCTTTGGTTCAAACCAGCATCTGCAGTTCCTTCCTACACAGTATTTAGTTTAGTTTGGTTTAGTGATAGATACAGTATAGGAGCAGGCCCTTCGGCCCACCACGTCCACCCTAGACCTATGTTCTCCCCTTTCCCATCCATTCCTGGGGGCAACTTAGAGGCCAGTTAATCTACAAATCCTCACGCCATTTGGGATGTGGGAGGAAACCGGAGCACCCAGAGAAAACCCACGCGGTCACAGGAAGAACGTGCAAACTCCTCGCTGACAGCAGCTGGGGTCAGGATCGAACCCAAGTCACTGACGCTGTGAGGCAGCAGCTCTGCCAGCGGCATAAAAGAAAGAATTATGTAAAGATAAAATAACATGCACAGCAACGGAGGGCTCTACCAGCGGTGCCACTGTCTTCATCTTGTACCTGGATCATTATCTTAATGTCGGTAATAGGTTTTGGATGTACACAAACTGAATTTCACCTGAGAACAACAGAGAACATCGGTAACACTCAGCAGATCAGGTAACGCCCTCAGTTAGAGATACAGAGACAACATTTTGACTTAAAGACTCTTCCTCAGAACTAGAAACGTGAGGAGATATGTAAGGAGACATGAAGTACAGTAATGCATGCAAAAATAATTTCACTGCGCAGTTGCTTATGTGATGAATGGAACACCATTGAACTATTGAGAATGGTGGGTTTTTAAGGTGCAGGCAAAGCATGATATTGTGCTCCTTCTGCATCCTCTCTGTAACTTAAAACATGCTGATCCTCTCACTTTTCCCTGGGCGGCACGGCGGCGCAGCGGTAGAGTTGACGCCTTACAGCGCTTGCAGCGCCAGAAACCCAGGTTCGATCCTGGCTACGGGTGCTGTCTGTGCGGAGTTTGTATGTTCTCCCTCTAACCTGCGTGGGTTTTCACCGAGATCTTCGCTCTCCCCCCACACTCCAAAGACGTACAGGTTTGTAGGTTAATTGGCTTGGTTATTAAAAAAAATGTAATTGTCCTCAGTATGTGTAGGATGGTGTTAATGTGCGGGGATCGCTGGTCGGCGCGGACTCGGTGGGCCGAAGGGCCTGTTTCTGTGTTGTATCTGTAAAGTAAACTCAAATTTTCCAGCTCCTTCTGCAGAAACATTAACTCCACTTCTGTCCGCACTGATGCTGTGACTCTCTCTGAGTTTTATTTTGGGTTTCCAGCACCCGTGGTTCTTTCCTCTGGCTGTGTTTCACAATGCCCCTGATACATCGACTCACAAATATGCTTGTGTGCGCAACCCTCACCCCAGCTGTTGGCTTTTGTGACAACCTCCATTGTCATTATTCTATTTACCTCCAATAATACCCCAGGAAACTTTATTAAATCATCGAGAAAGTCTGCAGGGTATACGGTGTGAATGGGGCGCTAAGTGTCTACTGCAGTCCAACTGGACTATGTCGTGATAATTAGACATTCGCAAGCTAACACACCCCAGATATTATCAGAAGCTGTGTGTCACAACCTGTCTGAAGACTTGCAAGTTGAGGCAGCAACCTCTCATTAACTAAATTAAAAACACGGGCTGTAAAACACCAAATGCTGGAGTAACTCAGCAATTCGGGCAGCATCTCTGCAGCACATGGATAGGCAACGTTTTGGATCGAGGCCCTTCTTCAGACCTGGCCTTGATGAAGGGACCCGAACTGAAATGTCACTTATCTGAAGTAGGATCCCGACCCGAAACGTCGCCTGTCCATGTCCTCCAAAGATGCTGCTCGACCCGAGTTACTCAGCACTTTGTGTGTTTCGTTTAGTTCAGTGGAGATATATAAAGCGGAAACAGGCCATTCAACCCTGCCGGGTCCGTGCCGACCAGCGACCCCCACGCATCAACACTATCCTACACACACTAGGGACAAGTTACAACTTTACCAAGCCAAATAGCCTATAAACCTGTACCTCTTTGGAGTGTGGGAGGGAACCGGAGCACCCGGAGAAAACCTGTATGGTCACAGGGAGAACGTACAAACTCCGTACAGACAGCACCCGTAGTCAGGATTGAATCCGGGTCTCTGGCGCTGTAAGGCAGCAGCTCTACCGCTGCGCCACCGTGCCGCCTCTTGAATTATCCAAAAACATGATGTTTTCAACAACAGAGTGAAAGTCTAGATTTTTTTTTCCCCAGAGCGGTTTTGCAATTCATATTCAACAATGTTTCCACTGAAGTATTCTTCATAATTGATGTCAGTTATAACATTGGAACATTCCGATGAACAGTCACGGACCTGAAATATTTACTCCGTTTCCTTTGCACAGATGCTGCCTGACCTGCTGAGTGTTTCCAACGTTTTCCTTTTTTACACCCAGTGCACGACTGGGCCACAAAGATAAGGTCATGGGATGATCAGCCATGATCACATTGAATGGCGGTGCTGGCTTGAAGGGCCGAATGGCCTACTCCTGCACCTATTGTCCATTGTCTACATTGCAGGTTTCAGCTACTGTGCTTCTCCAGTGAATTTAATACAATATCCAAGTCATTTCCCTGGTGCGTTAGTGAGTAATGGCCCCGTCCAACGGTACGAGTTCATTCAAGTGCTCTCCCGAGTTAAAAAAAAAAATCAAACTCGTGGTAAGCACGGAGAATGAACGTAGCGGGTACGTCGGAGCTCGGGGACGCCTCTTAGCGGCTCATAACACTAACGGCAGGTACTCGGGTAATGCGGTAAGCTCGGGAAGACTCGTGAAGATTTTTCAACATGTTGAAAAATGTCCACGAGAGCCCCGAATACCGACGAGCGGCCATTACCGTAAATCTCCGCATTCGAATCAGGGCAAACTCGGGAGAACAGGGCTTTAAGAGAAACATGTCAAAACTGGCATATTTGAACTGGCATGTCAAAGCGGGCAGCATGGTGGCGCAGTGGTAGAGTTGCTGCCTTACAGTGCCAGAGACCCGGGTTCGATCCTGACTACAAGTGCTGTCTGTGTGGAATTTGTACGTTCTCCCTGTGACCACGTGAATTTTATCCGGGGTCGCCGGTTTTCTCCCACACTCCAAAGAAGTACAGGTTTGTAGGTTAATTGGCCTCCGTAAAGATTATAAATTATCTTTAGCGTGTGGGATCACTGGTCGGTGCAGACTCGGAGACCTTATTTTCGAGTTGCATTCATTTATCTTGGGACTGACGTTAAATGGGTGATCCTTTGCATTATAGAGTCATACAGCCTGGAAACAGGCCCTTCGGCCCAACTTGCCCACACTGGCCAACATGCCCCAGCTACACTAGTCCCACCTGCCTGCGTTTGGTCCATATCCATCTAAACCGGTCCTATCCATGTACCTGTCTAACTGTTAAATGTTGTAGTTAGTCCCAGCCTCAATTTCCTCCTCTGGCAGCTTGTTCCATACACCCACCACTCTTTGTATGAAAAAGTTACCCCTCAGATTCCTATTAAATCTTTCGCCTTTCACCTTAAACCTATGTCCACTGGTTCTCGATTTCCCCTACTCTGGGCAAGAGACTCTGTGCGTCTACCCGATCTATTCCTCTCATGATTTTATACACCTCTATAAGATCATCCCTCATCCTCCTGCGCGCCAAGGAATAGAGACCTAGCCTGCTCAACCTCTCCCTCTAGCTCAATCCCTCGAGTCCTGGCAAAGTCTCTGCACCCTTCCCGACTCAACAACATCTCTCCTATAACATGGTGCCCAGAACTGAACACGATACTCTAAATGTGGCCTCACCCCATTTATATAATCGCAACATGACCTCCCAACGTCTGTATTCAATATCCTGACCGATGAAGGCCAATGTGCCAACAGCCTTTTTGACCACCCTATCTACCTGCGACTTCACCTTCAAGGAACTATGAAACTGCGTCAGTGTCGAACAATCCTGAAGTAAATGTCAGCATGTGAGCCTAGGTCTAATATAATCGCACACTATGATTTTATTACCAGCCTGTCAATATGATATATTCCTACACGATGATTTTATTAACTGCCTGTCGATGTACCCTGTGGAAAAACTCACACATTATGGCATTTTATGGAAGGAATTCATCATCATCATCGTTGAAAACATTAGCGGCGCAGTTTCCGACGGGCACGCTGAGGGACGCCCCACACATCTCTGTCCTCCATGCAGCTGGCAAGCTCCTCTTTTGTCTCTACACGTGCGCCTTCCATCAACGTCTTCAGCATCGTCTTGGTCGGCCGTCCCGGGTCATGTCTGCCATGTTTGCGGGCATTTCTGGGTGGCGCTGGCAGTGACTAGCAAGCCTCATCCATCTCCACCTGATCTTCTAGGTCAGAGGTGGAATCTCCCTATAGAGGAGGGCGTTGGTGATGTGGTCCCTCCAACTGACATTTTGAACTCTTCTGAGCATTCGGGTGTGGGTACCATCGAGAGACTTGGACAGCGCTCGAGTGAGAGTCCATGCCTCACAACCGTACAAGAATATGGTCTCCACAGTTGCATGGAAGAATCTCAGTTTGAGACCCTTGAGACACCCAAGACTTCCAGATTTCCCCCATGTTATTGAGGGCTTTCCACGCGAGCACTTTCATTCTCCGAGCTCTGCATCCTCGCTCCCAGATGCTTGAAGTCCTCCTTCAAGGAACTGGTGAGCAATATAATTCTGCCTGTGGAATAACCTTCCTGATGAAGTAAACTGTGCACAAACAAAAATAAATGAACAAATACACACAAAGAATTAGATTCCAAACTGTGGCGACCCATATCACACAATAATAATGATGTACTGCTTCCAGCTGCAAACGGCAACAATCTGTACAGGAAATGGAACCCTATTGGAATTATATTTGTATCCCATTCGCAAATTAATATTAATTATACTTAATAGAGGGTATAAACTGAACACATTCTGAAAATCATTTCTCACTTGTGCCACCAACCATAATTAGTTATAAAATGCAATTAGACAAAAGTCCATTTATGGAGGATGAATCATTTTCCGTAGATCCCTTGTTGGCACTTTCTGCACCCACACACTTGTTCAAATTTGTGCGATGTGTATGCCCGCCCTCCCAAGTGTAATAGACTATAAATGCAAGTACCTGCGTGTAGACTCAGAACTGAACACTGAACGCCACAGTTTAAGAATAATGGGTAAGCCATTTAGAACGGAGACGAGGAAACACTGTTTCTCACAGAGAGTTGTGAGTCTGGAATTTTCTGCCACAGAGGGCGGTGGAGGCAGGTTCTCTGGATGCTTCCAAGAGAGAGCTAGATAGGGCTCTTAAAAATAGCGGAGTCAGGGGATATGGGGAGAAGGCAGGAACGGGGCACTGATTGGGGATGATCAGCCATGATCAAATTGAATGGCGGTGTTGGCTCGAAGGGCCGAATGGCCTCCTCCTGCACCTATAGTCTATTGTCTATTGTTTTCCGTCACGTCAGGCTCCTTTGCTATTTTTTGATGGTCTAGAAGTTGGGCCCTGCCTGAAGCAGCGCTCTGACATGAGGCGCTTACAGCGTGGGATCGGCATCTTTGGCCTGCCGTCTCATTGGGCTTGAATTGAATGAAACCGGCTAAGTTTCCTTGAGAAAAACGGAGATGAGGAGCCAGAGGCAGGTGGGAGATCTAAAGGTGGCTGACGGTGGCCTGGGATTTGATTCAAAGCCTGTCTCTCCCTCTTGGCCCTACATTAAAGGAACCAAAGACCTTGAAGCTGCTCCTCTACAGTCGGTCCTGGCTTTGTATTTGATGGAGACCTCATACCCACAGCACTTGTATTTACTACAGACCTTGTTCCACTGTAAGGCAAATACCTTGGGCACCTGGGGAAGAGTCCTCGGCCATTTGAACTTGGGCCCTGGCCTGTTGCATCCTTTCCAAGGATAAAAGGGATGCTGTACATTCCAACTTCAGTCTAAAATAACATTCTCGGACAATGTCTTCTGTACCACGCTGATAGTTTTTAAATCGTGAATACTTCTTTACAAGTGTCCATTGCCTAAAATCTCTGCAGTCATTTCATTTCATTTGCTATCAGTGATCTTAATCCATAAGCAACTGCTGTAAAATTAATCTCATTTGATAATACAGAGGAGGTAATAACTTCACTTTTTTTGTATTCAAGACCATATAAATGCATGAATCAGGAGCAGGAATTGGTCACTTAGCCCCTGCAAACTTACTCATATCCAAGGTCAAGGCTGCTCTGCCTCTTAGATTGTTGGAAATTTGGGGTGAAGAAATGGTAGATGGAGTTAAATCCAGACAAGTGTTGGGTGATGCATTTTGAGAGGTAAAGATCAAGGCTGTTCCGTTTCTAAGATGGTTGGGTCACATTTCGGATGAAGGGTCCCGACCCGAAACATCACCCATTCATTTTTTTTTCCAGAGATACCGTCTGACCCGCTGAGTGACTCCAGCACTTTGTGTCTATCTTCGGTGTAAACCAGCATCTGCAGTTCCTTCCTACACAGATGGATTAGTTAGATTAGTGTCATGGTCAGCTTGAGGGCCAGTTCCTGTGCTGTCCTCTTCTATGTTCTATGCTCACATAAGATCATAAGTCATAAGATCGTAAGTGATAGGCCATTCGGCCCATCAAGTCTACTCCACCATTCAATCATGGCTGATCTATCTCTCCCTCCTAACCCCATTCTTCTGCTTTCTACCCATAACCCCTGACACCCGTACTAATCAAGAATCTATCTATCCCTGCCTTAAATATATCCACTAACTTTGCCTCCACAGTCCTCTGTGGCAAAGAATTCCACAGATTCACCAGTCTCGGACAAAATAAATTCTTCCTCATCTCCTTCCAAAAAGAACGTTCTTTAATTCTGAGGTTATGACCTCTAGTCCTAGACTCTCCCACTAGTGGAAACACCCTCTCCACATCCACATCCAAATAGTGTTTTACTATAAATTAGTAAAACAGCATTGTTGCTCGAAAATTATGGGAGTACCAACGAGGGGGAAAAAATGGGAGAATATTTTGCTGATGGTTCATTTTTTTTTACTGTTTATGCTGCAACTTGTAAAAAACAGTGAAGAAGCTTTTGTGCTGTGGGGAATATCAAAATAATACCCAGTTGGACTTGAAGCCGTGAATTTTTTCTAGATTTTATAATACCATGCATATTTTAATATATTTTGGGAGTGTTAACTACCAGATGGAGGGTAGTTGCAGGCGTGATATAATAAGCACACCAATCTAATTCTTTTTCCCAAGAGGAAGATCTGCAGCCGGCATTTTAAGTGAGGTGCTATTGACAGTGAATTGATTATGAACAGACTTTTGTACTGCATTCGGTAAATGTCAAAAACTGTTCTGCCATGGTCAACATACATAATTTTCTTCTTGAATACAAAAACTTGCTATCAAATGCAAACTCTTCTTTCATAAGGGAACAGAACAAAATTACGCTGAAAAAGTTTAAATATTCGAAGTGCACGTTTTTTTTTACAGGTAGGAGTGGTGTCAGGGGTTACAGGGAGAATGCAGGAGAATGGTGCTGAGAAGGAAAGCTAGATCAGCCATGATTGAATGGTGGAGACGACTCAATGGACCGAGTGGCTAAATTTTGCTTCTGCAAAGGGTCTGTCCCACTTGGTGATTTTTTTCGGCGACTGCCGGCATCATTGACTGACGTATCAGGCCACCGAAAAATACGCGGCGTGATGACGTATGGCGCGGTGGTGATGCGGCGTGATGACGTATGGCGCGGTGGTGATGCGGCGTGATGACATACGACGCGTGGTGATTTTTCAAGTGTCGCAACATTTTTTTTGTCGCCGCTGGATTTTGAAATGTTCAAAATCTTTTGGCGACACTGATATGAAGCCAGCAGTTGCCAAAATATTTGCCAAGTGGACAGGCCCTTAACTTATGAACGTATGCTGCCAAGGAAGGCGGTGGAAGAAGATACAAGATACGAGACGTTGGCACAGTGGTAGAGTTGCTGCCTTCCAGTGCCAGAGACCCGGGTTCAATACTGACTACATTTCTGTCCAGAGTTTGTACGTTATCCCCATGACCAGCATGGGTTTCCTCCGAGATCTTCGGTTTCCTCCCACGCGCCAAATAGGACTGTAATGTTTTATTATTAATGATTTATGCGTCATTCTTAATTGTTACTGTATGTCGTGCTGTTACTTGTGGGCGGAGCACCAAGGCAAATTCCTTGTATGTGTACGTACTTGGCCAATAAACTTATTCATTCATTCATTCATTCATTCATTCATTCATTCATTCATTCATTCATTCATTCATTCATTCATTATCTGAGTAAAGTCAGAGAAAGGGTACGGGCATAGCACTACATAGCACAAGATTCCCTCCTGCATATATACTTCCTGGTCACCCTATATAGATGTCTGTTTTTCAGCAGTGTATTCTGAGTGAAAGTTAATTAACTGTCCAGTGTCTTGTCTGCTAGTTAAGTTCAGTCTTTAGTTTTTTAGTTGTAATTCCATAGGATATTTAGTTTTAAGTCATGATATGTTCAGTTTTAGTTAAGGTGCACAGATATTTTGATACTTTGCTCAGATGCCTTATAACTGTTATGCCTAAATAAAACGTTTACATGCTACGGTGGTGGAGCAGCGGTGGAGTTTGGCTGCATGATGGTGCAGCGGTAGAATTGTTGTGTTGCAGTGCCAGAGGCCCCGGGTTCGATCTCGACTATGGGTGCGGTCTGTATGCAGTTCATACCTTCTCCCCGTAACCTCATGGATTTTCTCTGGGATCTCCAGTTTCCTCCCACACTCCAAAGATGCGCAGATTTGTAGGTGAATTGGCTTCAGCAAAGATTGTAAATTGTCCCTAGTGTGTGTAGGATGGTGCCAGTGTGCGGGGATCGCTAGTTGGCGCAGGCTCGGTGGCCCTGTTTCTGCGTTTTATCTCTAATTCAAACTAAACTACGGTTGAACTCGGCAAATCGTTGAGAATTCAGCGATCCTACAGAGACCTAAATGCAATGTCTCTTGAAGTCTGTGCGAGTGAATGCTGATGGGAGCTACAACTGTGAATAGCTCGCCATTCATTTGCTGAGCTCACCAGATGCTGTGTAATTGCTGGAAAGCTTCACAGCAGCAATGATGAATCTTGATGGCATTACCAGGAGCACCCCTGTAAACAAGCTCATTAATGCATTGTCAGCTGGAAATGTGAAAAAATATATAACCAATTAAATTAAGTTTGTAAATTGGAACCAAACAAAAGGAATTACTCTGCAGTAACATTTAAGTTAAGTATTTCCACTAGTGGGAGAGTCTAGGACTAGAGGTCACAGCCTTGGAATTAAAGGACATTCTTTTAGGAAGGAGATGAGGAGGCATTTCTTTAGTCAGAGGGTGGTGAATCTGTGGAATTCTTTGCCACAGAAGGCTGTGGAGGCCAAGTCAGTGGATATATTTAAGGCAGAGTTAGATAGATTCTTGATTAGTGCGGGTGTCAGAGGTTATGGGTGGAAGGCAGGAGAATGGGGTTAGGGGGGAGAGATAGATCAGCCATGATTGAATTGCAGAGTAGACTTGATGGGCTGAATGGGCAAAACTCTTTCTATCACATGATATGATATTTTGTCTTTTATGTAGAAATTAAGCACAATAAAAGCAAAGCACAATTATGGGAATTAAAAATCTTAATAAAAAATAAAAAAATTTCCATTAATTATTGGAAATGTTTATAATGTCCCAGTGCGTCAATTCATAAAATGATGCATATCTGAAAGTGATTATTATTATCTACATGATGCTACTTTTTGACAGTTTCTTCCCAGCTGTTATTGGGCAACTGAACCATCGCACCAACAAGGATGCAGTCCTGAGCTACTATCTACCTCATTGGAGACCCTCGGACTATCTTTGACCGGATATTATCTTGCGCTAATTTGTTATTCTTGTTATTCCCTTTATCATGTATCTGTACACTGTGGACGGCTCGATTGTAATCACTTTCCGCTGACTGGTTAGCGCGCAACAAAAGCTTTTTCAGTAGCTTGGCCCACGTGGCAATAAACTAAACTAACTAATTATCTTTGCTTTGCTTCAAATGGAAAAACAAATGCAATTACACCCTGTTTGTGAATATCATGAATCAGGCTCTAGCTTCGGCCGAACTATGCCACTTAGCTCATTACTCTACACTGAATAATTACTAAATTACATTTCCACATCTGCATTTGCAATACCTCTGATAACCTCTTTGTAATTGAATTTAACCTCAATCATTACTGCCTCATCATTATCGGAATTGATAATATCTAAAAACAAATTATCACCTTTTGTTATAGTTAACCATGCGATACAACAAATGCTTCTACTAGAGAGACTGATTGAGTCGAGCCCCTGTCCCACTGTACGAGGTAATTCACGAGTTTTCCCCTGATTCGAACTCGGAGAATGTCCGTAGCGGGTCCGTAGGAGTCCGTGGATGCCTCGTAGCGGCTCGTAATGCTAACGGCAGGTATAAAAAGTAACAATTTTTTTCATCACGAGTATTTTTTTACTCGTGGACATTTTGTTGCAGAGATGAAAAACCGTCACGAGTTTACCGGATGTCACGAGTACCCACCGTTAGCATTACGAGCCGCTATGAGATATCCACAAACTCCTATGGACCCGCTACGGACATTCTCCGAGTTCGAATCAGGGGAAAACTCGGGAGAACTCGTGAATTACCTCGTACATTAGGACAAGGGCTTCATGCGTGCTTTGACGAATTCATTAAGATTAGTTTATAAATGGAAACATTTTTCATCGTTGCATAGCCAGCCGAGCGTTTCAACAGGTGAACTGACATATGTTGGATATATAGCTAAAGTGTACTTGCAAAAGACAATAGACAATAGGTGCAGGAGTAGGCCATTCGGCCCTTCGAACCAGCACCGCCATTCAGTGTGATCATCAAAGATTTTAGAGCTCTGCTCTAAGATCTTTGGTGATCATGGCTGATCATCCACAATCAGTACCCTGTTCTTGCCTTCTCCCCATATCCCCTGACTCAGCTATCTCTAAGAGCCCTATCTAGCACTCTCTTGAAACTATCCAGAGAACCAGCCTCTACAGCGTTCTGAGGCAGAGAATTCCACAGACTCACAACTCATTGTGTGAAAAAGTGTTTCCTCTGTGTGAAATTGTGGAGATTATGGAGTATTTACCCTCTAAATAGGCTTGGTTTAATTAGTTTAGTGTCTACCGTTGGTACAAACCAGCATCTGCAGTTCTTTCTTTAGTTTAGTTTAGTTTAGTTTAGAGATACAGAGTGGAAACAGGCCCTTCGGCCCACCGGGTCCGCGCCGACCAGCGATCCTCGCACATTAATTAACACTATCCTACACACACTAGGGACAATTTTTACATTTACCAAGCCAATAAACCTACATACCTGTAATAGCCCTGTCCCACGGTACGAGTTCCAAGTTCATTCCAAGAGCTCTCCTGAGTTTAAAAAAAATCAAACTCGTGGTAAGCACGGAGAATGAACGTAGCGGGTACGTCGGAGCTCGGGGACGTCTCTTAGCGGCTCGTAACGTTAACGGCAGGTACTCGGGAAGACTCGCTAACGGCAGGTAAGCACGGGAAGACTCGTGAAGATTTTTCAACATGTTCCACGAGAACCCCGAGTACCGACGAGTGGCCATTACCGTAAATCTCGAATCAATTCGAATCAGGGCAAACTCGGGAGAGCTCTTGGAATGAACTCGTACCGTGGGTCAGGGCTTTAAGTCTTTGGAGTGTGGGAGGAAACCAAAGATCTCGGAGAAAACCCATGCAGGTCACGGTGAGGACAACCAACTCTGTACAGGCAAGCACCCGTGGTCGGGATCGAACCCTGATTCGCTGTAATGCAGCAACTCTACCGCTGCGCCACTGTGCCGCCATGGTGGTTTTTGATTGATCTCTTATGAAGATTAATCTGCCCATTGAACTGCAGTGGCTAATAGTTGCTCCCTGCAAGAACTTCCTTGTTGCAAGTAATCCAAGGTGACCTGCCAGGTGACCAGTGAGATGAAATGTAGGCTTGCCGGGTTGCACACGTGAATTTTTCTGTAACAATTAAAATACAAAGTCACTGAACACAAAGAATGTCAGAATCTGCTGGAGGTACCAGGAGCATAAACCCGAGATTAAATCAGACTGTGTAAGAAAGAACTGCAGATGCTGGTTAAAATCGAAGGTAGACACAAAATGCTGGAGTAACTCAGCGGGACAGGCAGCATCTCTGGAGAGAAGGAGTGGGCGACGTTTCGGGTCGAGACCCTTCTTTAGACTGATCCGTCTGAAGAAGGGTCTCGACCAGAAACATCGCCCATTCCTTCTCTCCAGAGATGCTGCCTCACCCGCTGTCTTAATTCAGACTGTGTTTGGAGAGTCACATTGAGTGCATTGCAGACAGACACAAAATGCTGGGCTAACTCGGCGGGTCAGGCAGCATCTCTGGAGAGAAGAAATAGGTGATATTTTGGGTCGGGGCTTTCAGACCTGAAGAAGGGTCTCGACCCAAAATGTCACCCACTCCTTCTATCCAGAGATGCTGCCCGTACCACTGAGTTACTCCACCATTTTGTGTCCATCTTAGGTAAAGATAGTCTAATTTCTAGACTATCCTTCTTGTGTCTGGGACAGCAGAGCCAACTGTTGAGCCTTCCCAAGGTGTCGTGGGCCTAACTCAACGAAACACCAGTGAAGGGAATTGCCCACCAGATAACCCCAATGATAGACTTCCATCTACAGGATTAGGTTTTTTTTTTAAAGAGTTACAAGATTCAAGATTCAAGAGAGTTTATTGTCATGTGTTCCCAGATAGGACAATGAAATTCTTGCTTTGCTTCAGCACAACAGAATATAGTAGGCTTAAATAAATACAGAACAGATCAGTGTGACCATATACCAATGAATATATATATATATATACACACATAAATAAACAGATAAAGTGCAATGGGCTATTAATGATCAGAGTTTTGTTTGAGTTGAGTTTAATAGCCTGATGGCTGTGGGGAAGGAGCTATTCCTGAACCTGGATGTTGCAGATTTCAGGCTGCTGTACCTTCTACCTGAAGGCAGCCGGGAGATGAGTGATTGGCCAGGATGGTGTGGGTCCTTGATGATGCCGGCCGCCTTTTTGAGGCAGCGACTGTGATGGAGCTATTTAATATCTAGGTAGCTATTTTTTGCGTACAGAGTTATCTATTGTAAGTTCGTATATTTAGTTTGGTAGTTAGATAATACCTGGTTTTCTTAGTTGAGCGCTTATCCTGGAGGCATAGCGCAAGTATTGGGCGGTCACGTTGGCGCAGCGGTAGAGTTGCTGCCGTACAGCGAATGCAGCGCCGGAGACCCGCATTCGATCCCGACTACGGGTGCTGTCTCTACGGAGTTTGTACGTTCTCCCCATGAATTGCGTGGGTTTTCTTCGAGATCGTCGGGAAAATGGAAAACAAATAGAAATTGTCCCTGGTGGGTATAGGATAGTGTTAATGTGCGGGGATCGCTGGTCGGCGCGGACCCAGGGGGCCGAAAGGGCCTGTTTCGATGCACCTATTTTCGATGTTTCTATGTTTTAGAGCCTTGAGTAAAAAACCTTTGTCATTTTAGACCTCAGTGGCAATCTTAGTCTTTTCAAATATTTCTTCATGGATGCAGCTCGATGAGCAGTTTTTCATTAGCGATGTTTCATTGAAAGAAATAAATGTTGGAAAACATTGCAACTGTTAATTAGTATTACAAAATATGTTAAATTGTGCTTTTTTATTTTAAGTCTATTGACTGTCGGTCATAGATGAAGGGTTGCTTTTCTAGTGAAGTGTTGCTTTCAGATTCAGTGTATTAAAATCCTGGTATCTGCAATATTTTATTATAGCTTGCAGGGGTGGCACGGTGGCGAGGCAGTGGAGCTGCTGCCTTACAGCGGCAGTGACCCAGGTTCGATCCTGACTACGGGTGCTGTCTGTACGGAGTGTGACATTCTCCCAGTGACCGCGTGGGTTTTCTCTGGGTGCTCCACTATCCTCCCACACTCCAAAGACGTACAATTTTACAATTTTAAAAGGTTAATACGATAGTACGATAGTGTTGGTGTAAGGGGATCGCTGATCGGCGTGGACTCAGTGGGCCAAAGGGCCCGTTTCCGCACTCTATCTCTATAGTCTTATGTACAGTCTAAGGTTCAAGGTTTCAAGGTCAGTTTATTGTCACGTACCAATGAAGGTGTAGTGAAATTTGAGTGACCATACAGCCATACTAAGCAAAAAGCAACAAGACACATAGCCACATAAAATAAAAGTCTAAAGAGTGTGTTGTATCAAATCTACCCTCTAAGTTTATTCACAAACTTTCTGGTGCCTTTCCCCCGCAGTGGAAATGTTTTGATTCTGCTGTGGGGGGATGTTTGTGTTGAACTCTGTAATATGTTGTGTCCATTTTTATTCATTTTTTTAAAAACCTTTTTCTATGGAACTTATTATTATTTAAATTATGTGAAGCGCTTTGGGGTCAATGCAAATTGTCTTAAAATGCGCTATATAAATAAAGTTTACTTACTTACTTACTTACAAAGCTGTTTGTTTATAAATTAAAGGTACACAAAAATGCTGGAGAAACTCAGCGGGTGCAGCAGCATCTATGGAGCGACATAAATTAATGTTGGCACATATCATTATAAATTAAAAAGATAGAATTTAAGTGTTTGGCCTGTCTTAGGAAACGTATGCATTAAATCCTAAAATAAGTTTAGCCAACTAAGTTTCAAACTATAATTCGTATTATTTTATCTGTAGCAGTTAAAATTTAAATTAACCTTTTTTATATATAGGCACAACCTCATAATTATGCATCTTATAATTCAGTTATTGAAGACAGTAGTTTGCCAGGATTGAGAAAATGGAACCCACAAATACTCCGTCACTGATGCAAAGCGAACAGCAAATTAGTATAATCAATATAAACGGGGGTTCCAAGTTAAACGCTAAATCTGAAACCCAATTAGGGGGGGAGGATGGATTCTCAAATTATATTCACCATAAGTGAAGCACTATTTTAATCAAATTTTAAGGCAGTTTTAACCTTAAACTAGCTTTGTTTCATTTATTCTAGTTTATTGTCATCTGGACCGAGGTACAGCGAAAAGCTTTTGTTGCATGCCATCCAGTCAGCCAACTATAAGCGATTACATTCGATATGTCCACAGTGTACAAGATAAAGGGAATCACATTTAGTGCAAGATAAAGTCCATTAAAGTCTGATTAAATATAATCCAAGTGTCTCCAATGAGGTGGATGGTAGCTCAGGACCGCTCTCTGGTTGTTGGTAGGGTGGTTCAGTTACCTGATAACAGCTGGGAAGAAACTGTCCCTGAATCTGGAAGTGTGCGTTTTCTCACTTCTGTACCTCTTGCCTGAGAGGGGAGATGACGGAGTGACTGGAGTGAGACTGGTCCTTGATTATGTTGATGAACTAATTTCTCATCATAACGTATTGGATTAATGTATTCTGGAGGAACCGGGGTATGCAAAATAATTTGTTTTCCATTTAGAGTCATTCAGCACAGAGGCAGGCCCTTTGGCCCAACTTGTCCATACCGACCAAGATTCCCCATCAAGGCTAGTTCCATTTTGCCTGCATTTAGCCAATATGCCTCAAAACCTTTCCTAACCATATAACTATCCAAGTGTCTTTCATAGGGTTAAGGTGAAGGGGAAAAGATTTAATAGGAATCTGAGGGGTAACTTTTTCACACAAAAGGTGGTGGGTGTTTGGAGTTGCCAGAGGAGGTGGTTGAGGCAGGGACTATCCCAAAGATTAAGAAACAGTTAGACAGGTAAATGGATAGGTCAGATTTGGAGGGATATAGGCCAAACGCAGGCAGGTGGGACTAGTGTAGCTGGGACATGTTGGCCGTGTGGATAAGTTGGGCCAAAGGGCATGTTTCTGTGCTGTTTGACTCTATGACTCTACGAATACTGTTATGTAGCATCTGCCTCAACTACCTCCCCCAGCAGCTCACTCCTGATACCCATTATGTTTTCTCATTACTATTAGATCTGGAATCTTAAAGACCTCTCAGTTTTGTTTGAGTAAGATTCAGTTGAAATATTATTCAGTTGAGGGGATCTTACAAATACAAGTGCACGAGACATTAATGTACATAGATTCATGGGCCCAAATTGGAATTTCTTTCTCTAAAATTTGATGCATTGAAATCCATGGCATCTAATCTTCTAATAGCCCCCGTCCCACGGTACGAGTTCATTCCAAGAGCTCTCCCGAGTTTAAAAAAAATCGAACTCGTGGTAAGCACGGAGAATGAACGTAGCGGGTACGTCGGAGCTCGGGGACGTCTCTTAGCGGCTTGTAACGCTAACGACAGGTACTCGGGAAGACTCGCTAATGGCAGGTAAGCATGGGAAGACTCGTGAAGATTTTTCAACATGTTGAAAAATGTCCACGAGAGCCCCGAGTACCGACGAGTGTCCATTACCGTAAATCTCCGAGTTCGAATCGGGGCAAACTCGGGAGAGCTCTTGGAATGAACTCGTACCGTGGGACAGGGCTTTAAGTTTGGAAAATGTGTAAACATGTAGGCATGCACTATAAATGTTGCTATTGTAATAGGTAACCTCTTGGGAAACATGTGACAGACTACAGGAATTCACACCTGGCTTTTACCATTGGTCACACTATTCAGGAATATTGATGGAATGTATTTTAGAGGAACTGTATAAACCACTGATGCCAAGGTATCAGCGGCAATGACGAAGTAGAATCTGAAGGCAAGTGTTGCTTATTAGACATAATCGAAGAATAGAAATAATGAATAGAATAAATAAATAACGAGAAGAGGCCAGGGGGTAAAAATGCTTCGTAACCCGACAGGTACAAGTGAACTTTGCACGGAACCTGTTGTGTAACCACCTTTGATTTAGCTGTTGATCATTGATTTGATATTCATTGTAGCTCTGTCCCCACTCAGGTAAGTGGTTTAATGAATGGTCAACATTGGAGACTTGTTCATTTGTTATCCTTGAATGCAAATGCAAATCTGTATTTGATTACAACTCTCCACCAGCTCCTCCGTTATGCCACTTGTCTCCTTGCAGTGCGGCACTTAAGGGCCTGTCCCACATGCATGCGATTGCGTGCGTTTGGCGCGACCAAATGGAAGCGGAGTTCGCGCTAAGTACGCGCGTGACGTCATTTCGTCATGCTTACTGATCAGCTGGGCAGGAGGCGGGATGACTGAATTTGGCACGGCGTCGGGCGGTGACTTCATCGCACAACGCCACGCCGGGCGATGACGTCATCACGCAACGCCATGCGCTAGGCGTATGCCGTCAAGATGCTGCGTACGCCGTCAAGACGCTGCGTACGACCGCAATGTACCTGCGTGCTGACAGGCCGTTGGTGCGCGAAGATTTCGGACACTGCCAGAATTTCGGTGTCCCGTGCGATGTCGGGACCAGCCCCGCACAACTCCGTGCTTCTAAGTGGGACCGGCCCCGCGCGGCCATACGGTGCCCGTACGCCTCAAGCGACCATGAGGTCGCGTAATTTGCAAGTGGGACGGGCCCTTTAACCTTTTCTTGATATGAAAGAATCCCAGAGCAGGACTTGTCATAGAGTCGTCATCATCATCATCATCATCGGCGGTCACTCGAGTATGACTATCCTCTCCTCTCCATAGTGTCGTCTACTTGTGGGTCTGTAGAGTCCGATCCGCGATCCACACACCTTGGTGCAACGTGGGCAGTGGAAACTGGTGGTGGTTGGTTGTCGTCGAGCCCACTTCTCCCTCTCCTTACGGGCCTGTCCCACTTGCACGACTCTCTCCTTAAGCGCCTGTCCCATTTACGCAACATGTTGAACATTTTCGGCAACCTTTGACGGGTGCCGGCAGTCGATGAAAAAGTTGTGTAAGTGGGACAGGCCCTTTACGGTGCTGTCACTTTGTCTCTGCGGCATGGCATAGTTCCATTTCGTGACGTGCAGCTCCTTTCCAGTGAAAAGTGGTCCCAGTTGCTCGATGTGATGTGGATAGAGTCATAAAGTACAGGCACAGGGCCTTTGGCCCAACTTCTGGCCAACATGTCCCAACCTCACCTCCCTGCGGTCGGCCCGTATCCCTTTCAACCTTCCCTATCCATGTAAGTCCAAATTTAAAAAAAACATTGTGATAGTACCTGTCTCAACTATCTCCTCCAGCAGCTGGTTCCATACACCCACCACCCTCTGTGTAAAACAAAAAGGTTGCCCCTCGGATTCCTATTAAATCTTTTCCACCCCCCTTACCTTAAACCTATGTCCTCTGGGTAAAAGATGTGTACAAAACATGTGGCAAACTATGGGAACTCATTCATAACTTACATGATAGACACAAAATGCTTGAGTAACTCAGCGGCTCAGGCAGCATCTCTGTAGAAGAGGTTGAAAAAGGGCTCCGACCGGAAGCATCACCTATTCTCTATCTCACATGACTATGGAGCAGTAAGGGTAACGAATGATTAATGTGTCATGTCTAATTCAGCTCCTTCTGCACTAAGTCACATTAAATTGAAGAAGGGTCTCGGCCTGAAGCATTCCTTTTCTCCGGAGATGCTGCCTAACCCGTTTATTGCGTCTATCTTCAGATATAGGTCTTGGGGCTAACGGAATCAAGGGATATAGGGAGAAGGCAGGAACGGGGTACTGATTTTGGATCAAAAGGGAACTGCAGATGCTGGAATATCGAAGGTACACACAATTGCTGGGGAAACTCAGCGGGTGCAGCAGCATCTATGGAGCGAAGGAAATAGGCGACGTTTCGGGCCGAAACCCTGAAGTCTGAAGAAGGGTTTCGGCCCGAAACGTCCCCTATTTACTTCGTTCCATAGATGCTGCTGCACCCGCTGAGTTTCCCCAGCAATTGTGTGTACCTACTGATTTTGGATGATCAGCCATGATCGTATTGAATGGCGGTGTTGGCTCGAAGGGTCGAATGGCCTACTCCTGCACATATTTTCTATTTCACATTAAATTCAACATTGTCATAATCTCCCCACAAATATGACCATTGTCTATCATAATAAATTGACACATTGATTGATATTAACTACTTCACTGCTTCAGATCTATTGGGATAGTCAATGCTTCACCTCTGCTTGTAACGGCTAACGTCAACATGTTGGTTCATTAAATCTGGCTCTTTTTTTTCTTGAGTTACTGTTTCCTTGATAAGTATCCTGCAGGTTTGGCTCGCTTCCACCTGAAGTAATGCACTCCCTTTTCTATGCCAGTCCAAGCAAGAATTCACACTGCCTTTATCTGAGTTGAGTTTGGTTCAGAGATACAGCGCAGACACAGGCCGTTCGGCCCACCGAGTCCGCTCCGATCTGTGACCCCCACACACTAACACTACCCTACACACGCTCGGAATAATTTTACACTTATACCAAGCCAATTAACCTACAAACCTGTACGTCTTTGGAGTGTAGGAGGAAACTGGAGAAAACCCACGCAGGTCACTGCAAACTCCATACAGACAGCACTCGTAGTTGGGATTGAACCTGGGTCTCGAGTGCTGTAAGGCAGCGACTCTACTGCTGCACCGCTATGCTGCCCAAAACTGTGTTTTTGGAACTGATGTACTATGGGGAGAAGGCAGGAATGGGGTACTGATTGGGGATGATCAGCCATGATCACATTGAATGGTGGTGCCTGGCTCGAAGGGCCAAATGGCCTACTCCTGCACCTATTGTCTATAGTAGTCTATCATGCTGAGAATTATATCCTGTGCTCTTTGCTCTATCTCTTGTACTTGAGTTTGACGATTGTATTTATTATAAGACTGCAACAACCAGGTTCAGGAATAGCTACTTCCCCACAGCCATCAGGCTATTAAACCTGGCTCGGACAAAACTCTGATTATTAATAAACAATTATCTGTTATTTGCACTTTATCATTTTGGTTATTCATGTGTGTATATATTTATATTATGGTATATGGACACACTGATCTGTTTTGTAGTAAATGCCTACTATGTTCTGTTGTGCTGAAGCAAAGCAAGAATTTCATTGCCCTATCAGGGACACATGACAATAAACTCACTTGAACTTGAACTTGTATGGTACATCTGATCTGCTTGGATAGCATGCAAAACAAAGCCTTTCACTGTACCTCGGTACACGTGACAATATAAAAACTAAACCTTGCCGGTGGTTTATGGCTAACATGAAGAGGAAAGGACTTTAACTCGGGAAGTTAACTGTTTATATGTACAAATTCTCAGTAAGCCAGACAGTTCAAGTTCAAGTTCAAGTGAGTTTATTGTCATGTGTCCCTGTATAGGACAATGAAATTCTTGCTTTGCTTAAGCACACAGAAAATAGTAGGCATTTACTACAAAACAGATAAATGTGTCCATATACCATGATATAAATATATACACACATGAATAAATAAACTGGTAGTGCAAATAACAGAAAGTGGTTGCTAATAATCAGAGTTTTGTCCGAGCCAGGTTTAATAGCCTGATGGCTGTGGGGAAGTAGCTATTCCTGAACCTGGTTGTTGCAGTCTTCAGGCTCCTGTACCTTCTACCTGAAGGTAGCAGGGAGATGAGTGTGTGGCCAGGATGGTGTGGGTCTTTGATGATACTGCCAGCCTTTTTGAGGCAGCGACTGCGGTAAATCCCCTCGATGGAAGGAAGGTCAGAGCCGATGATGGACTGGGCAGTGTTTACTACTTTTTGTAGTCTTTTCCTCTCCAGTGCGCTCAAATTGCCGAACCAAGCCACGGTGCAACCGGTCAGCATGCTCTCGACTGTGCACATGTAGAAGTTAGAGAGAGTCTTCCTTGACAATCCGACTCTCCGTAATCTTCTCAGGAAGTAGAGGCGCTGATGAGCTTTTTTGATAATTGCGTTAGTGTTCTCGGACCAGGAAAGATCTTCAGAGATGTGCACCCCCAGGAATTTGAAGTTCTTGACCCTTTCAACCATCAACCCGTTGATATAAATGGGGCTGTGGGTCACCCTCCTACTCCTTCCAAAGTCCACAATCAGTTTCCGCAGATGCTGTCTGGCTTACTGAGAATTTGTGGCCTTCTCTATCTTCACATCAAAGAGCCACTTTTCAGATCCATTGTGCGGGTGCAATGTTGTATTGTCAAACAGGATATACGTGTCTTCAGTGAGCGGCGGGTATAGGCACATGCCAAGACATACTCCAAATAGCATTGCACCAAAGCAGAGCAAGTATTAAGCTTGAGGTGTGAGTTACACACACTTGGCTGTGTGTCTCATTCAGGGGAGTCTGCTACAAAGTGACTTCCTCCCACACAATCACAGTGTGAATCAAAGTAATTTGCGTTCATAGGGCACTGCCTGCTGAATTTCGCGTCTGTCACTTGTCACACTGAATTATCACCTCAATAAATCAAAGCCATTGAATTTAATTTTACAAATGACTTTCTCACATCAGACTCTAGACTCCTCCGCTCAGTTCGCATCAACCAACCTGATCTCCCGGTGTTTAAGAAGGAACTTCAGATGCTGGAAAATCGAAGGTAGACAAAAATGCTGGAGAAACTCAGCGGGTGAGGCAGCATCTATGGGGCGAAGGAAATAGGGCCGAAACCCTTCTTCAGACTTTCGTCCCGAAACATTGCCTATTTCCTTCGCTCCATAGAAGCTGCCTCACCAGCTGATCTCCCGGTGGCTCAGCACTTCAACTCCCCCTCCCATTCCAAATCCGACCTTTCTGTCCTGGGCCTCCTCCATGGCCAGAGTGAGTCCCATTGCAAATTGGAGAAGCAGCTCCAGTTTAAATTCCATTTGGAATATTTTGGAGGACCAAGAAACCAAGCTCCATATATTTCACATGGGCAGTTTACACCCCAGTGGTATGAACATTGACTTCTCCAATTTCAGCTAGTCCTTGCTTTCTCCCTCCTTCCCCTCCCCTTCCCAGCTCTCCCACAGCTTACTGTCTCTGCCTCTTCCTTTCTTCTTCCAGCCCCCCCCCCCCTTTCCCTACCCCCACATCAGTCTGAAGTAGGGTCTCGACCCGAAGCGTCACCTATTCCTTCACTCCATAGATGCTGCCTCACCCGCTGAGTTGCTCCAGCATTTTCGTCCACCTCAGACTCTAGAAAAAAATTTTTTTCGATTCTTCTTTCAATTTTTCCGTGTTTGCTTATGCTGAGATTTTGTTTTAGTTGGTTTTAGACTACTAATATCCGTTCACTAGTTCTATATTATCCCAATGTTTCATCCATTCCCTACACACTGGGGACAGTTTACAGAAGATAATTAACCTGCAAACCTGCAAGTCTTTGGGATGTGGGAGGAAACCGGAGCACCCGGAGGAAACCCACGTGGTCACGGGGAGAACATATAAAATCCATACAGGGAGAAGCCGAGGTCAGGATCGAACTCGGGTCTCTGGCATTGTGAGGCAGCGAGCAGCTCTACCGCTGCGCCACCGTGCCGCGCGCTTCTCGAATGGGAATGGGATGCTTTTCCATGAACACCAATTGTCAGCATCACTCTGCCATAAAGCAGCCAGCTGGTGAGTTTGAAACAGTCTGGAGACCCGAAGCATCGCCTGTTCATTCCCTCCCCAGATGCTGCCTGACCTGCTGAGTTCCCATAGCACTTTGGACGAGGTGCCACTTGCAAGGAGACAAAGTGCTGGAGTAACTCACGGGTCAGGCAGCATCTCTGGAGAACATGGATAGGTGACGTCTTGCGTCGGGATCTTTCTTCAAGTAGTTTGGCCGCAGAGTGTCGTTCTATCTGGCCTCCACCAACAATGTGTGATCCATGAAGACACTCCCAATACAACTAAGGTACACAAAAATGCTGGAGAAACTCAGCGGGTGCAGTAGCATCTATGGAGCGAAGGAAATGGGCAACGTTTCGGGCCGAAACCCTTCTTCCCCCATCATTCTGAAGAAGGGTTTTGGCCCGAAACGTTGCCTATTTCCTTCGCTTCATAGATGCTGCTGCACCCGCTGAGTTTCTCCAGCACTTTTTGTGTACCTTCGATTTTCCAGCATCTGCAGTTCCTTCTTAAACCCAATACAACTAATGTTTGTAGCTCTTTGGCACTAATTTAATGTCAATGCCTGCCAAACGTTTATCTTTTTTTGTGCTGCCCAGGCACTGGGAAATGGATTAAAATGCAGTTGAATTGTTACACAGCAAATCACTTTCATGTAACAAGATACATAAACAACTCCCAAGGTGAACATTGCAATGGCTTGCGTGCAGAGTTTTCTGAAGCTTACTGTATCTAAATGCCTGAACCAAGCCCAGAAGTGGAAGCTAGCTTGTGACGTGTAACAACTCCCTCACACGGAACATGGAATGCGCCAGTTTAGTTTAGTTTAGTTTGGAGATACAGAATGGAAATAGGCCCCTTGCCCACCGAATCCGTGTCGCCCAGCGATCCCCGTACACTAGTTCTATGTTATTCCAGTTTTGCATCCTGCACATTAGAGGCAATTTACAGAAGCCAATTAACCTACAAGCCTGCACGTCTTTGGAGTGTGGGAGCAAACTGGAGCATCCGGAGAAAACTCACCGGGTCGCTGAGAAAATGTGTAAACTCCGTACAGACAGCACCCATAGTCAGGATCGAACCTGGGTCTCTGGTGCTCTAAGGTAGCAACTCTACCGCTGCACCACTGTGGATACAAAGATGAAAGAAAATAAAAGTTGATTAAATGTATTCCAACGAGTTTGCTTGAGAACTGTCATAAAATGGCAGCAAATGGGTTTGGGTCACAAAACACTTGCAAAGCTAATTAGACCTGGACAACATTAGTTATTCATTTTGTCACAGTCATGACATTGCTAATATGACCAGCGTTTCTTATAGAAACTTACAAAATTCTTAAGGGGTTGGACAGGCTAGATGCAGGAAGATTGTTCCCGATGTTGGGGAAGTCCAGGACAAGGGGTCACAGTTTGAGGATAAAGGGGAAATCCTTTAGGACCGAGATGAGAAAAACATTTTTCACACAGAGAGTGGTGAATCTCTGGAACTCCCTGCCACAGAAGGTAGTTGAGGCCAGTTCATTGGCTATATTTAAGAGGGAGTTAGATGCGATCAGGGGGTATGGAGAGAAGGCAGGTACAGGATACTGAGTTGGATGATCAGCCATGATCATATTGAATGGCGGTGCAGGCTCGAAGGGCCGAATGGCCTACTCTTGCACCTATTTTCTATGAGGATAGAAAGCAAAGAGCAGAGATGAGTAGAGATTGAAGAAGGGTCCCGACTCCAAATGTCACCTGTCCATGTTCTCCAGATAATCCCATGGTGGCTGCATGAAGCCTTTGACCAGGCCCGGCAATCAGTCGTGTTTCCCTGCTGTTTCCCAACAGGAACTGACAGTCTGAAGAAGGGTCTCAAACCGAAACCTCGCCCATTCCTTCGGTCCGAAGATGCTGCCTGTCCCGCTGAGTTACTCCAGTACTCTGTGGTCCATGTTCTCCAGAAATGCTGCCTGTCCCACTGAGTTCCTCCAGCACTTTGTGTCCTTCCCAGCAGAGATGAGTTGGTCCTCAGATGGAAGGTATAGTGGCAGCAGCATTGACCAAATGTTGGATTATGGATGCTGCTGTATATGAGGGGAGGATTGTGTTCAGCAACTTTCTACTCAGTAGCTCAGGGGAGTTGATTGAAGGTGATTGGCAAAATTCAGAATAAACCCTGCACGCAAGCCATTGCAGTGTTCACCTTGGGAGTTGTTTATGCATCTTGTTACATGAAAGTAATTTGTTGTGAAACAATTCAGCTGCATTTTAATCCATTTCCCAGTGCCTGTGCAGCAGAAAAAATGATAAACCTTTGGCAGGCCTTGATGTTAAATTAGTGCCAAAGATCTACAAACAAGAGTTGGATGCGGCGGCGCGACTCGTTGCAGCGGCTCCTACAGCCTGTCTGTCTTTTTTTATTTTTTGTCTAGTTAAATGTAGTGTTTTGGTGTTTTTTAAATACTGGTTTTTAAATGTGTATATGTGGGGGGCGGGGGGGGGGGGGGAGGGGGAAAAACACCGTTTAACAATCTCTTTCCCTGTCCGGGAGACCCGACCTTTTCCCTGTCGGGTCTCCGTTGTCGTGGGGCCTAGCACCGTGCGACGGCCTCCAACCTGAACGACCCGGGGGCTCGGGAGACTGCGCTGGCGGACTACTCACCATCGTGGGGCTGGCAGGCCTCGGAACGTGGGGAGCCGGGTGGTGACTCGCGGCTGCGACTCGACTCCTGGGGCTCGGAGGCTCCAGCAACGCAGCCGCAGGTCCGGTGGACTGGGACCTCGGGAGCTCGCGGGTCCGGGGGGAGAGAGGAGGACCGCTTCCCGGAGCTCCCGGCACGCGGACGTCTCCAGCCCGTGTCGCTGGGTTTGGGAACGACCCGGAGCGGGGAAGTACATCACCCGGCACGGCTTCGATGGCCGTGGGACATTAACGCGCCCGCCGGGGCCGCCAACTTCGAGACTTCTAGACCGGGAGCGGGCCGTAAATCGCCCGGCACGGCATAAAATGGCCGTGGGACTTATCATCGTCCCCGCCTGGGGCTTGGACATACGGGAGAGAGACATGGAGAGCAGGGGAGAGAAAGCCTTTTGCCTTCCACTACAGTGGGTTCACTGTGATGGATGTTTGTGTGAACTTAATTGTGTGTATGTCTGTAGGACATTGTTTTTGTTTGTATGGCTGTGGAAACAAAATTTCGTTTGAGTCTCACTGGGGCTCAAATGACAATAAATTTGTATTGTATTGTATTGTATGTGCAGTGCAATGGACAGAGGGAGTTCTACATGGATCAACACATTGTTGGTGGGGGTCAGATAGAACGCCACTCTGCAGCTAAACTAGAAGAAAGATCTGAGGTGACATTGATGTTTAAGAAAGAACTGCAGATGCTGGAAAAATCGAGGTAGACAAAAATGCTGGGAGAAAACTCAGCGGGTTGAGGCAGCATCTATGGAGCGCAGGAATGGTGATGTTTTGGGGGTCGAGGACCCTTCTTCAGACTGATGTGGGTGGGTGGGGGGGTGGGTGAAGAAGGTGACATTGAAGTAACTTCTATTTGTAAACTTTGAGAGAGTAATCTGGAATGCATCACCTACCGTAAGAGGTGACAATGTAGCTGATAACACAGCAACCTTGTCAAAGAGAATGGGGCTAAAACAGCTGAGGAGGAAAACTGTCAAAGTCTGTGTCGTGAAGGAAAATGTGATGCTGGTTTACACCAAAGTGATGGAGTAACTCAGCTGGACAGGCAGCATCGCTGGAGAGAAGCAACTGGTGACGTTTCGGGGCGAGACCCTTCTTCAGACTGTCAGTCTATTGGGAACTATTTGATCAATTTCCCTCTTGAGATAAATATAGATCTATCGTATCGTATCGGAAACAGCAGGGGAATGTGATTGATTGTTCTGGGCCTGTTCAAAGGCTTCATACCACCACCATGGGATTAGGATTCTCCAATCAATCTTCCACCACAAGGCCATGCCTCTATTGAGTTGAAACCGAACTTCAACATTGAGATGCCAAACAGGTTTTGATTTGCAAACCAAAGCAGTCTCCTTTGATGTTTGAATTTCTATTGTGTTCAGGTAGAAGGTGGCCACACGAGTGCCTTAATTCATAAGATCTGAAGCTCTCATTGAGGACTACCTGAAATATTGTCGGCGTTATGGAGATTGCGGCATGCGAGTTATTTAATTAAACTCGTATATTATCCCTTGAAGCAAAACAATGATAATTCATTCGAAGCTCTCATTTGTCTAACTTAAAAACAATATTTCAAATGCTTTTCATTAGTAAATAAAATTGAGTGTAATTAGATTTCCAAGGTCAGAATTTGTTTTAGCATTCTGAAACTGATTATTTTTTCTTTCGAAAGGAGAGAAACACACTCCCCATAATTCTCTTTGTAGCACTTCTGTAGTGTTTCCATGGTTTTCATTTAGTAATTGGACCTGTTGGTTTTAGTAACATCGTGGGGTTTTATTAAACTTCAGAAGTGAGGGTGGAAGTGGAGGCGTGGGAGAGCAAACCAGCGAGGATGCTGAAAACATTCCTCACACTTTATTGAGTCATAGAGTGATACAGTGTGGAAACAGGCCCTTCGGCACATCTTGCCAACATGTCCCAGCCACAGCTCAGACCTAGACTTCCAAAGCACATCCACCCATTTGACTTGAGCAAACTTGTACCACTGTAAATATCAGCTACGTTTATTTGCATATAGGTCGCTCATAATTTTACTTAGAGTCATAGAGTGATACAGCGTGGAAACAGGCCCTTCAGCCCAACTTGCCAACATGTCCCAGCTGCACTAGTCCCATCTGCCTGCACTTGGTCCATATCCCTCCAAACCTGCCCTACCCCTGTACCTGTCTAACGGTTTCTTAAATGTTGGTATAATCCCAGCCTCAACTACCTCCTCTGGCAGCTTGTTCCGTACACCCACCACCCTTTGTGCGAAAAGGATACCCCTCAGATTCCTACTAAATCTTTTCCCCTTCACCTTGAACCTGTGTCCTCTGGTCCTCGATTCCCCTACTCTGGGCAAGAGACTCTGTGCATTTCCCAGACAAACTGTTACGTGTCCGGTGAAAACCTTTTTTGTTGCGTGCTATCCAGTCAGAGGGTAGAGTATGCATGATCACAACAGTGTACAGATACAGCATAAAGGGAATAATGTTTAATGCAAGATAAAGTCCATTTAAAAATAGTCCAAAGGTCTCCAATGAGGTAAATGGTAGCTCAGGACCACTCTCTAGTTGGTGAATGGATATATGAATTGGCACCCAATACGTAATGAACATGCCCAGAATTAAGTGCATAGAATTTAGATGCACAGAGTCTCGTGCCCAGAGTAGGGGAATCGAGGACCAGAGGACACAGGTTCAAGGTGAAGGGGAAAAGATTTAATAGGAATCTGAGGGGTAACTTTATCACACAAAGGGTGGTGGGTGTATGGAACAAGCTGCCAGATGAGGTAGTTGAAGCTGGGACCATCCCAACATTTAAGAAACAGTTGGACAGGTACATGGAAAGGACGGGTTTGGAGGGATATGGACCAAGCGCAGGTAGGTGGGACTAGTGCAGCTGGGACATGTTTGCCGGTGTAAACAAGGTGTGGGCTGAAGGGCCTTTTTCCTCACTGTGTCACTCTATGACTCTCAATGACTCAGTAAAAATATGAGTGACCTACATGCAAATAAACGTAGCTGAGATTTACACCACAGTGGTACAAGGTTGCTCGTCAAATGGGTGGATGTGATTTGGAAGTCTAGGTCTGAGCTGTTCACACAGAAGCCAAGTTACAGAAGCTGTGGTTTGGCACAGAACATTACTAGCTTGAACACCTTGACATTAGTTTTTCAGGCTGCACAATGTGAAGATTTCTTTGGGGAGACACATAATGGCACCATTCAGTAATACAATACTCCCTAGAAATTAAAAATGGAGTGTGTGCAGAAGAAAGGGCAATCATTGAGGTCTATAGGTTTCTTTATTTCTACCAGTGTACTAAACTACTTGGATTAGTTCAACAGAAGAGTTTAGCTGTCATCTTCTCAGTTTATCCACTAGTGTTGCACATGTTGAAGATTGCAATTTTCAGTGCTATTGTAGATTGGATTAAGTAGACAAAGCGTGCCATCGTGGTTTGGCCCAGCAATTTAACCAGTAGGTGAGAAGGAAAGGGGGTGTCTTATTGTTTCTTTGCAAAGTGAGGCAAGCCACAACACTGAGACAATTGCTAAAACGTATTATTTAACAGTGGCGCAGCGGTAGAGTTGCTGCCTTACAGCACCAGATTATATTAGATTAGATTAGATTAGATCCTTTATTTGTCATTCAGACCTTTCGGTCTGAACGAAATTTCGTTGCCTGCAGTCATACATATAATAATAACAACAAAACACACAATAAACACAAATTAACATCCACCACAGTGAGTTCACCAGGCACCTCCTCACTGTGATGGAGGCAAAAGTCTTAAAGTTACTGTCTCTTCCCTCCTCATTCTCCCTCTGCGCTGAGGCGATATGTTGTTACCCCACCGCGCGATGGTCAGTCTCGCGGCTCAACCGAGCTCCGCAAACGGGCCAGTTCAAGCACCGCGGCCCGGGGTGGTCGAAGCTGCCAGAGGCCCAGGTTCGATCCTGACGATGGGTGCTGTCTGTACGGAGTTTGCGCGTTCTCCCTGTGACCACATGGTTTCTCTCCGGGTGCCCCGGTTTCCCTCCACACTCCAAAGACGTGCAGGTTTGTCCGGCTAATTGGCTTCTGCAAATTGTCCCCAGTGTGCGGGATAGAACTAGTGTACGGGCGATTGTTGGTCGGCATGGACTCGATGGGTCGAGGGGCCTGTTTCCACGCTGTATCTCGAAAATAAACAGGTTTGAGTAAAGAGAGTTGCTGATGGAACCGTGAAAGTTGCAAAGGCCACATTCCTGTGCATCTCATGTAATAGAGAAATGAAACAACACTGGAGGTTGAAAAGATGAACCTGTTCACTGCCTATTTTTTTTTTTACTATTGTCCATGACACGAGTATTCTTGGGGGTGGCACTGAACAGGTTAAAGGTGGGTTAAGTCCCCAAGCAACACATCCATTGCATGGAACACTGCTGGGCATAGGTTCAGACAGAGGCACCAGTTCCCCAAGTACCACAGCAGCTCACGGTTCCAGAAGGCAGCTCCCCATCACCCCACTGAGGATAACTTGCCAAGGATGCCACCTCTTGCGAATGAATTGAAGAAAAGATAGCTGAATAATGAAAGAGTGAGAACTGTTCCTTCATTAGATAGACACCAAATGCTGGAGTAACTCAGCGGGACAGGCAGCATCTCTGGAAAGGAGGAATGGGTGACGTTTTGGGTCGAGACCCTTCTTCAGACTGAAGGCAGGAGAGAGGGGGAATACATAGACAAGGAAGTGTAAGGTGTGAAAAAAGGGACAAAGGGGATGAAGATCAAGGACAATGTAGAATAGATCATTGTTAGCTGGGAGAGGTGACAACAAAGCAAACAGAGATAAAATGTAGTGGAGACAGTTAGACTGTACGGAGAACTGGGAAGGGGGGGGGGGGAGGGATGGAGAGCAAGGGTTACTTGAAGTTAGAGAAGCCAATGTTCATACCGCTGGGGTGTAAGCTGCCCAAGTGAAATATGAGGATTTTTTCCTCCAATTTGCACTGGGCCTCACTCTAACAGTGGAGGAGGCCCAGGTCAGTGTGGGAATGGGAGGGGGAGTTGAAGTGTTGAGCAACCAGGAGATCGGGTAGGTTCAGGCGGACTGAGTGGTGGTGTTCAGCGAAACGATCTTCGAGCATGCCATGTATTGTCTTTCCGCTGACTGGTTAGCACGCACCGAAACCTTTTCATTGTACCTCGGTACACGTAACAATAAACTAAACAGATACTGAAGAATATTTGGAAAAGGACAGTATTCTCCGAAGCCTTTTAAATAAAAGCATAAAATCTTGATTCATTCCATTCGGGCTTGAATGTCTGCAATGGTTGCCATGGAGAACCTGCTAAAATTAAACATAGTTTGCTCTCACACTTAGGCAAGTGGATTAGCACTTTGTAGGAAAGACTAACATTTATATAGCATTTATTTTCACAACCTAATGACATTACAAATCAATTCACCATCAGATTACATTTTATCTCTGTTTGCTTTGTTGTTACCTGCTCCTAGCTAGCAATGATCTATCTACATTTGCCTTCATCTCCATCCGCTTTGTCTCATTTTCACACCTTACACTTCCTTGTCTATGTGAGAGATTAATAAGGCCATAAGTGATAGGAGCAGAATTAGGCCATTTGGCCCAACAAATCTACTCTGCCATTCAATCATGGCTGATCTATCTCTCTCCCCCCCTAACCCCATTCTCCTGCCTTCCCCTGCCTTCTCCTGCCTTCTCCCCATAACCCCTGACACCCGTACTAATCAAGAATCTCTCTACCTCTGCTTTGGCCTGGCCTCCACAGCCTTCTGTGGCAAAGAATTCCACGGATTCACCATCCTCTGACTAAAGGAAATTCCTTCTCATCTCCTTCCCAAAGGAACGTCCATTAATTCTGAGGCTACGACCTCTGGTCCAAGACTCTACCACTCGTGGAAACATCCTCTCCACATCCACACTATCCAAGCCTGGGAGATTATTGAATGCATGTATTGAGATGGATCTGGGCTCTGTTGTACAAGAAACCTGGGAGCTTATAATCATGAGCTACAAGAGATGAAGAAGGCAATTGGAATGCTGGCCTTTATTACAAAGTGGGTGGAGTACAAGCGTAAGCGAGCCTGCCTCCAACTCTACAGGACGTTGGCAAGTCCACACCCGTTGTGCTGTGCCCAGTGTCTATCTCCGTACTTGGGGAAACAAATACTTGCCTTGGACGTGATGCCTTAACCTTCACTAGATTTTGGGCAGCACGGAGGCGCAGCGGTAGAGTTGCTGCCTAATGCCCCTGTCCCACTTAGGAAACCTGAACGGAAACCTCTGGAGACTTTGCGCCCCACCCAAGGTTTCCGTGCAGTTCCCGGAGGTTGCAGGAGGTTGCAGGTAGTGGAAGCAGGTAGGGAGACTGACAAAAACCTCCGGGAACCGCATGGAAACCTTGGGTGGGGCACAAAGTCTCCAGAGGTTTCCGTTCAGGTTTCCTAAGTGGGACAGGGGCATTACAGCGCTTGCAGCGCCGGAGATCCAGGTCCAATCCCAAATACGGATGCTGTCTATGTGGAGTTTGTATGTTCTCCCCGTGATCCACATGGGTTTTCTCCGAGATCTTCGGTTTCCTCCCGCACTCCAAAGAGATGCAGGTATGTAGGTTAATTGGCTTGGTACAAATGTAAAAAATTCCCTAGTGTGTGTAGGGTAGTGTTAATGTGCGGGGATCGCTGGTCGGCACTGACCGAAGGGCCTGTTTCTGCACTGGAGATACTCCACCCCTAGACTAGACTAGACTAGACTAGACTAGACTAGACTAGACTAGACTGAGTCCCACTGCAAATTGGAGGAGCAGCACTTCATATTTTGTTTGGGTAGTTTACACCCCAGCAGTCTGAACATTGACCACAAATTTCAGGTAGTCCTTGCTTTCTCCCTCCTTCCCCTCCCCTTCCCATCTCTCCCACAGCCCACTGTCTCTGACTCTTCCTTTCTTCTTCCCGCCCCCCCCCCCCCATCCCACCTCCTCATCAGTCTGAAGAAGGGTCTCGACCTGAAACATCACCTATTCCTTAGCTCCATAGATGCTGCCTGACCCGCTGAGTTTCTCCAGCATTTTTGTCCACCCCTAGACTAGACTAGATTGATTACAGCCATTGGCAGCAAAGCCGGCCTCCAATGTCCACCCCTGATTACTCTCTGAAACGGCCCGGCAACCCTCTCTGTTGAAACCACACTCAATGTCTGCTCTTGAGTCACAAATGAGACAGATATTTGTGGTGCAGGTGAATTCGTGCAACTGCTGTGGTCATCATTTAGACTTTCTTCCAGATGAGAAGTTGGATTTAAATTCTACTGTGGACAGTGTGAGATTTTAACTTAGGTAGACAAAAATGCTGGAGAAACTTAGCGGGTGCAGCGGCATCTATGGAGCGAAGGAAATAGGCAACGTTTCGGCCCGAAACATTGCCTATTTCCTTCGCTCCATAGATGCTGCTGTACCCGCTGAGTTTCTCCAGCACTTTTGTCTACCTGGATTTTCCAGCATCTGCAGTTCCTTCTTAAAGAGATTTCAACTTGGATCTCTGGATTGTTATTCCAAGCGTTGTGAGTTACTCGTTCAGCAATTTAACCACGCTGCCACCACCGTACAGCTAGTTACATTCCCTTGCACTGCATTCAACTCTGGATCACCTTAACAATAAGAATGGATATCCTGTTATCATTTTTCATATTTTAAAATATGTTCATTTTTTTTGGTCAACTTCAGATTCCGCTGCAATCTTCACATCCTTCTGCTGATTTGCCTTTATTGTTGTATCTATCTTTGCCAAGTACCGTTTCATCCGTGAGTTTCATGCGGACAAGCTATTTCACTGCACCCTGGTGTATATGTCAATAAACTCACCTCCATCTAAATCACTGACCGTTTAAGGACCAGTAATAGAATCATACCCTGGGGAAACGGGCCCTTCTGCCCAACGTGTCCCATCGACACAAGTCCCACCTGCCTGATTTTGGCCCATGCCCCTCTAAACCTTTCCTATCCATGTACCTGTCTAAGTGTACCTGTCTCATTGAGGGTATCTCTCTGAAGGTTGTAAATGTTTGGGACTCTCTATCCCAGAGAGTCACAGAAGTCAGAAGAAGGGTTTCGGCCTGAAACGTTGCCTATCTCCTTCGCTCCATAGATGCTGCTGCACCCGCTGAGTTTCTCCAGACTTTTTGTGTACCTTCGATTTTCCAGCATCTGCAGTTCCTTCTTAAACACTGAAGTTGAGACACTGGGAATGTTTAAGGTGGGAATAGGTGGACCTTTGGATTATAGAGGAGGGGTAATGGCTCAGGCAGGACAATGGAACTGAGGTCAAATATCAGACCCGTCCGATGTCAGACCAGGCTAGAGGGGTTGATGCCTGCCCTATCCAATTCCTCACGTTCGAATGATCTCGTGGTGGTAGTTGATTTCATGTTGACATTGGCTTGAACATTACTGACATTCTCCTGACACACTCTGGCCTGGATCATGCTGACCGATGCAGCCAACTGATGCAGGGAGCTGAGATGGGTCAAACATTGCAAACCACTGTACTTGGCTTCCCACAAAGCCTCTGAACCCTAATCCTAAACCCAGCCCCACAGTGCAAGGCTGAGGGCAGAGGACAGATGCACTTCAATCCCAGCCTCACCTTTAGTGCAGGTCAGCGACGCAGCGGTAGAGTTGCTGCCTTACAGCGTCAGAGACCCAGGTTCAATCCTGACTACCGGTGCCATCTGTACGGAGTTTGCACGTTCTTCCTGTGACCTGCGTGGGCTTTCTCCGGGCGCTCTGGTTTCTTCACTAATTCAAAAGCTGTGCTGATTTGTATGTTATTTGGCTTCTGTAAATTGTTCCTAGTGTGCAGGATAGAACTAATGTATGGGTGATTGTTGGTCGGCGCGGACTCAGTGGGCCGAAGGGCCTGTTTCCATGCTGTATCTCCAAGCTAAACGTTACTCTGAGGGTGGGGGTGGAGTAAGATTGGTGACCCGTGTTCTCTTGACCCAGTGGGAAAATAAAATTGCTCTCCTTACGTTGGATACATTCGAATGGAAGTAGAATGCATTTGCTTCTCGGAGTCAGAGCCCAGCAAGATGCCACGGAAGATCCACACAAAATGGTGGTAAACGCAGCAGATCAGGCAGCATCTGCGGAGGGGGACGTTTCACGTCGGGGCCTTGCTTCAGTCTGAGGAAGGGTCCTGACCCGAAACATCATCTGACCCCCTCCCCTCTCCAGATGCTGCCAGACCTGCCGAATTCCTCCGGCACTCTTTTGCTTTGCTCAATATTCCAGCATCTCTTTGTTCTTGTGTTCCCAGTTTGTGTCCTGACAGGATTGTTAGACGTTAATCCACCGTTTGTAGAGCCCAGATTTCTGCAAATCCTTTTGAAAATAACGTGTGACTCACATTCTGATGAATAACTAGCTTTATTATGCATTTGGATAAGAACAAAATGACAGGTCAATGAGTGTAATTATCCCTGAGAGGTGGGTGTAGATCTTTCTCATATCATTTGTGGATCTATCAAGTAAGCATTTATAAATGCAGAGTTGGAACATAGCATTTGAAATAAAAATGGAGCTATAGCTCAGTTAAGCTGTCTTGAAATATACATTCTCGGGTGGAAAATCTATAGTATTAAGTTTTCTTTTTGTCTGTGTTCTTCTGCTGTATCAACAATACTGACAGTGTGTACTCTGGAGTTCAGAAGGATGAGGAGGAATCTTATTGAAACATATAAGATTATTAAGGGTTTGGACACGCTAGAGGTAGGAAACATGTTCCCGATGTTGGGGGAGTCCAGAACCAGGGGCCACAGTTTAAGAATAAGGGGTAAGCCATTTAGAACGGAGAAGAGGAAACATTTCTTCACACAGAGAGTTGTGAGTCTGTGGAATTCTCTGGCTCAGAGGACGGTGGAGGCCAGTTCTCTGGATACTTTCAAGAGAGAGTTAGATAGGGCTCTTAATTATAGCGGAGTCAGTGGATATGGGGAGAAGGCAGGATCAGGGTACTAATTGTGGATGGTAGACAAAAGTGCTAGAGAAACTCAGTGGGTGCAGCAGCATCTATGGAGCGAAGGAAATAGGCAACGTTTCAGGCTGAAACCCTTCTTCAGCCTGAAGAAGGGTTTCGGCCTGAAACGTTGCCTATTTTCTTCGCTCCATAGATGCTGCTGCACCCGCTGGGTTTCTCCAGCACTTTTGTGTACCTTCGATTTTCCAGCATTTGCAGTTCCTTCTTAAATACTAATTGTGGAAGATCAGCCATGATCACAGTGAATGGCAGTTCTGGCTCGAAGGGCCGAATGGCCTACTCCTGCACCTATTGTCTATTGTAGGATGGAACTGTTGATAGACACAAAATGCTGTAGTAACTCAGCGGGGCAGGCAGCATCTCTGGAGAGAAGGAATGTGATTTTGTGTCTATCTTTGGTTTAAACGAATATCCACATTGAATGGCAGATGGAGGTTTAAACCGAAGATAGGTGATGGTTCAGTTTGAGACCCTTCTTCAGACCAATAGGTCATGTTTCGGGTGTAGACAGGGCTGAAGTAGGGTCTCGACCCGAAACGCCACCTATTCCTTTTCTCCAGAGCTGTTGCCTGACCTGACCCAGCTTTTTGTGTCTTAACAATACTGAACGATTTGCTTGTTGTTTTGAATTTATGCATTTTAGCCCAATCTTTTACAATAAAGCCAATCCTTTGCATATTTTTTTCTCAGGAATGTAGAGACGATGATAATCAAACTTAGAATGTTTTAGCTTTCATTAATAAACATCTTCACCATGCTCGAGAGTGTGTGATGCTAGAGGAATGGTTACACTGCGTGGGAACGAGCCCTTCGGCCAAACTTCCCCACCACTCAATTACGCATCAAAGTGTTGATCAGGGCAACAGCTGAAAGCATTTTTGTTTAGTTTACTTTAGAGATACAGCACTGAAACAGGCCCTTCAGCCCACCGGGTCCGTGCCGGCCAGCGATCCCCGCTCATTAACTCTGTCCTACACCCACTAGGGACAAGTTTGTTTTTACATTCACCTGGTGGGGTCACAACATCGGAAGCTTGGATTGCCTCAGCGCAGAGGGAGAGCAAGGAGGGAAGAGACTATGACTTTGGGACTTTAAACTGTGCTGAGTGTTTGTTATTTATTCTATGTTATGGCTGCAGGCTAAACCATTTCGTTGCACTGAAAAGTGCAATGACAATAAATTGAATCAAATCAAATCAAAACCAAGCCAATTAACCTACAAACCTGGACGTCTTTGGAGTGTGGGAGGAAACCGAAGATCTCGGAGAAAACCCACGCAGGTCACGGGGAGAACGTACAAACTCTGTACAGACAGCACCCGTAGTCGGGATCGAACCCGGGTCCCCGGTGCCGCAAGTGCTGGAAGGCAGCAACTCTACCGCTGTGCCACCGTGTCACCCAAAAAGCCATAGCATGTAGGAACATCAATGTTCCATTCCTGGTACATATGACAATTAAATCCCATTGTCTCCTGACATTCTATGTCTCCTGGGTGTACAAGAACACCAGGCAAAGCTATGACGCATCCTTTATCCCCACTTTAAACTCCTGTGCCCACTTTCAACAGCCCAAGCCTTCTTTCATACATACATTTTCACTGAGCCTCAGTACAGAGTGTGCAGTATTCTCTTGCCTATCATTCTCGATCAAGCCTAATTTCAGCCCGATCCACCTACTTCCCAATGAGGTCAACAGAAAGAATATCTGGTGGCTTGTACACAAAGCAACAACAACAGAAATCCTACCCGCATTCTGCTGGGCAGATTAGATGATCTGAGTCTCAATATCACATAAATGAGGCTATGCCCAGGGTTGTAACTGGATGTAGTGATTCACTTGCCTGTAGGGAGTTCGTACGCTCTCCTCGTGGCAGTCCTGGTTTTCTCCAGGTGTTTAGTTTTGTTTAGTTTAGAGATACAGCGCGGAAACAGGCCCTTCAGCCCACCGTGTCGGCGCCGACCAGCCAGTCCTTGCACACTAACACTATTCTACACACACTAGGGACAATTATTTTACAGTTAAACCAAACCAAATATACCTGCAAAAATTTGGAGTGTGGGAGGAAAGCGGACCTCCCGGAGAAAACCCAGGCAGGTCATGGGGAGAAAGTACAACCCCTACAGACAAGCACCTGTAGTCAGGATCGAACCTGAGTCTCTGGCACTGTAAGGCAGTAGCTCTACTGCTGCGACACCCAGTTCCTGCACAAATTCCAAACACGTGCACATTTTATGGTCAGTTAACTTCTGTAAGTTGTCCCAGGTGTGTAGGATAGAACTAGGGTATAGGTGATCGGTGTAGGCTCGGTGGGCCGAAGGGCCTGTTTCCACATTGTATCTGTATAGTTGAAATGATTCAATTATACTTTATTATCTCATGTGCCCAGGTTAAGTGAAATTATTTTCTGTGAAACGCTACAAATAAAATCTAAACGAGAAACTACTCAGAATTCCGAGTATAAAAACAAGGAACTGCAGATGCTGGTTTACAAAAAAAGACACAAAGCGCTGGAGTAACTCAGCGGATCAGCCAGCATCTCTGGAGAACATAGATAGGTGACGTTTTTCGGGTTGGGGCCCTTCTTCAGACTGATTGTGGTGGGGGGTAGGGGGAAAGCTGGAAAAGAGATTGTGGCTGAAACAAGAGTCGGGACCCGAAACGTCACCTATTCATGTTCTCCAGAGATGCTGCCTGACCCGCTGAGTTTAAGGGCCTGTCCCACTTACGCAACTTTTTCGGCGACTTGCCGGCACCCGTCATAGTCGCAGCAGGTTGTCAAAAGTTTTCAACATGTTGAAAATCCAGCAGCGACCAGAAAAAGGTACGACTCTTTGGGCGACTATTCACCACCGCGACATGGTTGGTCGTGAGTAGTTGCCCAAAGGGTCGTACCTTTCTCTGGTTGCCGCTGGATTTTCAACATGTTGAACATTTTCGGCAACATACTGAGACCATGACGGGTACCGGGAAGTTTCCGAAAAGAAAATCGCGTAAGTGGAACATGCCCTTTTCTCCAGCACTTTGCAAACCACCATCTACAGTTCCTAGCGTAGTGTCTGTCCATTTATTCCAGCTTTGGCACAATCGTTGACCAGCCTGCTGATATTTTCGATGCTTTCCCTCAGGTGACTTAAACCAAAAGAACTGGCTGAATAAATATCCAAGTTGCAAGGGGCCGAAGCAATCCCCCATCAACATTGACGAAGAATTCACGCACGTGAATGTGAATTTTCAGAAGCTGTCGTTCGAAGGCTGGGACCGCGAATCCAGAGGAAAAGTAATCATTCACAACAATGGAAAAACAGGTGCGGCATCCTTTTCTATTTCACTAAATTCCACATATCATAAACGGGGCAGTTTCATTTTGGGGATGAAAACAAGATGCTAGAGTAACTTGGCGGGACAGGCAGCATCTCTGGAGAGAAGGAATGGGCGACGTTTCGGGGTCGAAACCCTTCTTCAGATATCCGAAACTTCACCCACTCCTATCGAGAGATGCTGCCTGTCTCGCTGAGTTACTCCAGCATTTTGTGTCTATCTTCGGTGCAGACCAACATCTGTAGTTCCTTCCTTCAGGCTTCATTTTGGAGGTGATTTCCCCTGGACCTGAACTATCAGTAAAATGTTTAGATAGAATTAATAAACAATAGACAATAGGTACAGGAGTAGGCCATTCGGCCCTTCGAGCCAGCACCGCCATTCAATGTGATCATGGCTGATCATCCCCAATCAGTACCCCGTTCCTGCCTTCTCCCCCATATCCCCTGACTCCGCTATGTTTAAGAGCCCTTTCTACCTCTCTCTTGAAAGCATCCAGAGAACCCGCCTCCACCGTCCTCTGAGGCAGCGAATTCCACAGACTCACCACTCTCTGTGATAAAAAGTGTTTCCTCGTCTCCGTTCTAAATGGCTTACTCCTTATTCTTAAACTGTGGCCCCTGGTTCTGGACTCCCCCAACATCAGGAACGTGTTTCCTGCCTCTAGTGTGTCCAAACCCTTAACAATCTTATATGTTTCAGTGAGATACGCCTCTCATCCTTCTAAACTCCAGACCGTACAAGCCCAGCCGCTCCATCCTCTCAACATACGACAGTCCCGCCATCCCAGGAATTAACCTTGTAAACCTACGCTGCACTCCCTCAATAGCAAGAATGTCCTTCCTCAAATTAGGGGACCAAAACTGCACACAATACTCCAGGTGTGGTCTCACTAGGGCTCTGTACTGTTGACCATTGACCAACTGTTGACAATTAAGCTGTATCTTACTTCTTTATACTTCCATTTCCTCAGAAAAAAAAAATATTGGAACTTATTCTCCTGACACCTCTTCCCAGTGGAGCGTCTCCATTGATATATTTTTGGTAGAATCTGTAATGCTGCCTTTATTATTCTTGCCTTCCAGTTGAAATGAACCTGACAGATGAGTACTACATCAGTGGTGGAGGAATGAAATCCAGATACAAAGCAGGCAAGATGTTGTTCCACTGGGGAAAGTGTAATGCAACGGAGGGCTCTGAACATACCATCGATGGGCGAAAATTTCCTTTGGAGGTAATAAAAACTTGCTTTTGTACTTGGTGTAACTCTGACCATTGCTTGTATTGATGTTGTAATAGTACCTGTCTTAAATGCCTGCTCTGGCAGCTACCACCCTATATGTAGACAAAAAAGGTTTCCCCTCAGATTCTTAATCATAGGGTCGAATGTTATGGAAACAGGCTCTTCGGCCCACCTAGTCCATGCTGACCAAAATGCCCCATAGCTTGGCCCACTCGCCTACGTTTGTTTGGCTCATATCCTTCTAAACCTTGCCTATCTTAAAATTCTTGAGGGATTAATAATAATAATAATAATAAATTTTATTTTCGGGCGCCTTTCAAATCTCAAGGACACCTTACAAAGATTAACAGAAGAGAAAAAAATATATAGTCGGAGAAAAATAAATAATAAGGACATCATCAATACACAAATTAAAGATAGAAATCGCTCCAAAAACACAAAATCAAAAAAATCAAAAAACACAATGTGAAGAGAGAGCAGCGGCAGCTAAAGCGCGCCAGCGTCCACTCTCCCTTCCGACAGCCATCTTGGACACAGACTAACATAGTAACTACACACAGAAAAATCATCCCCCCACAGTGGTTACCACTGTGGGGGAAGGCACAAACTCCAGTCCCCAACCCCAGTTCTCCCAAAAGTCAGGCCTATTGAGGCCACCGCTATTGCCTCTACGGAGGCCCGATGTTCCTGGCCGTTCTGGCCGGGTGGAGTTGCCCCGGCGTCGGGAGAGTCCTCACAGCGGCTGGGCCACCTGGAACGGCCGCTTCCTAGCAAGGGATTGTCGGCTTCCGAAGCCGACCAGGCCGCGCCGGTTTGGAGCTCCCAGGCTCCTGATGTTATAGACGGCGCCGCCCGCTCCGCTCCGCAGACCCGCAGCCCGGAGGTGTTGAACTCGGCGGTCACCTCTCACCGGAGCTCCAGCGCGTCGATCCAGCGCGGCGACCCAGGCAAGGCATCGCCCGCTCCGCTCCGCGATAGCGCTCCACCGCTGTGCCGCCACCGAAGCCGAGGTGCTGGGCGGTCCCCGCCAGGAAACGCCGCTCCACGCCCGCTGATAGGCCACGAGGACGGGTCGATGGGCAGCCCGGAGAAAAAGTTGCCTCACCGACCAGGTAGGGACCTAGAAGTATAATTACCTCCTTCCCCCCACATTCAGAAATCCATTTCTCCAACAAACGAAGAACAAGACTTACGAAAAACTGGAAAAAAAAATGAATTAAACGGACGGCTGCTGGTTAGCAGCCATTCCCCAAGATGGCTCCTCCTCCTCTCCTTGAACAGGCTAGATGCAGGAAAAATATTCACAATGTCGGGGGAGTCCAGAACCAGGGTTCACTGTTTAAGAATAAGGGGGTTAGGCCATTTAGGGCTGAGATGAGGATAAAAACTTTTTCGCCCAGAGAGTTGTGAATCTGTGGAATTCTCTGCCACAGAAGGCAGCGGAGGCCAATTCACTGGAGGTTTCCAAGAGAGAGTTAAGTTTAGGTCTTAGGGCTAGCGGAATGTAGGTAAATGGGGAGGAAGCAGGAACGGGGCACTGATTTTGGACGATCAGCTATGATCATACTGAATGGCAGTGCTGGTTCGAAGGGTCTACTCCTGCACCTATTCTCTATGTTTCTATGTTTCTATCCATGTACCTGTCCAAGTTTATTTCAAATGCTTTATTCTACCTGTCTTAACTATCTTGTCCGCTTGACATGTTCAATGTAAAACATTTCATCGACTGGAGTTAAAAATAAACACTAGCGTGTTAAAGTTATTTCACAATTGCCATACTTTTCTACTCCGGAAGATTTGTCTTCCAGTCCCACCCTATACTTATGCAGACCTATCAGTGTGATTATAGGGCAGCCTCCCATTGAAATTTCTGCCTTTTGGTTTACAAATGTTACTCACGTTACTAGGGTACATTTAGCTTCGGGCTAGACCATTCTCTGGCTCTCTGCCATCTCATTCAGCTCTTAATCCCTCATCCTTCTGGCCTGTTTTTTTTCTCTTTCCTCTTTCTAAACTCCCAGAGGGAGAGAACTTCGAAAGCATGAGAAAGCCTTTGTTACGCACAATTACCCTGACACGGCCGAACCCACTATTGAACGTGCGTAGAATTCAGAAGCACGTGATTTCTGTGAGCGGTCAGAACAAACGCAATTGAGAAAGTTTAATTTAGTTCACGGATACAGTTTGGAAATCAGCCCTTCGGCCCACTGAGTCTGCACCAACCAGCGATCACCTGTACATTAGTTCTATCCTACACAGCAGGGACAATTTACAGAAGCCAATTAACCTGCAGGTCTGCCCGCCTTTGGAATGTTGGGAGGAAACCGGAGCACCCAGAGAAACCTACGCGGTCACGGGGAGAACGTACAAACTCCGTGCAGACAGCACCCGTAGTAGTCAGGATCGAAGGTGCTGTCTGTGTGGAGTTTGCACATTCTCCCTGCGATCATGTGGGTTACTCCGTGTGCCCAAGTTTCTTCCCGCGTCTCAGAAATTGCCCTCAGTTTGTAATCCAATCCAATCCAACTTTATTTGTTAAGCACTTTAAAACAACCAATGTTGACCAAAGTGCTGTACAGAAGAATAAACAAGACAGCATAAACAGACAACATAACAGCAAAGTGCTTTACATAAATTAAATAATAAGTTCCATTACAAACCATAGAAAAAGGTTAAAAAAAAAAAAAATGAATAAAATGGACACAACACATTTTAGAGTTCAACACAAACGTCCCCCCCACAGCAGAATCAAAACTTTCCACTGTGGGGAAAGGCACCAGAAAGTTAAGTCCTCTTCCTCTGTGAGACACCCGAGGTCGGGGCCCATTTGTGTAAGGAGAGGATGAGAACAGAGAGCGAATGTGAAGGGGTGATTGATGTTCAGTGTGGACTCGGTGGTCCGAAGGGGCTGTTTCTATACTGTATCTCTGAAACAAGCCATTAACTCATTGTGTTTAAGAAGGAACTGCAGATGCTGGAAAATCGAAGGTACACAAAAAAGCTGGAGAAACTCAGCGGGTGCAGCAGCATCTATGGAGCGAAGGAAATAGGCAATGTTTCGGGCCTAAACCCTTCTTCAGACTCATTGTGGATCTGTTTACATCAGGGATATTCTCTGGCAGTTTCAAGCCTTACGCAACCATGGAATTGGCTAAAGATAGACACAAAATACTGGTGTACATCAGCAGGCCAGGCAGCATCTCTGGAGAGAAGGAATGGGTGATGTTTCGGGTCGGGACCCTTCTTCAGACCCGAGATAGACACAAAATGCTGGAGTAACTCAGCAGGATAGGCAGCATCTCTGGAGAGAAGGAATGGGTGATGTTTTGGGACGAGACACTTCTTCAGACCTCGACCCAAAACATCACCCATTCCTTCTCTCCAGAGATGCTGCCTGTCCCGCTGAGTTACTCCAGCTTTTTGTGTCTAACTTCGGTTTAAACCAGCTTTTGCTGTTCCTTCCTGCACCCTTCTTCAGACCCTCATTGATACGGACCAACTGAGCAAATCAAAATCACAGAGTGGTTGATATAATCTAGTGTTTACTCCATGTATTTGAGGCATTTCATATTTTTCAATCGGACAATAGACACAAAAGGTTGGAGTAACTCAGCAGGACAGACAGCATCTCTGGAGGCAAGGAATGGGTGACGTTTCGGGTCGAGACCCTTCTTCAGTCTGACAGTCAAGGTGACTTGTGCTTAAAAAAATCATATGTATGTTTTGCCCAGGGAATTGGACAATTCTGTACCCAGAGCACAAAGTAAATGGCAGAACACACCATGGTTTGTGACTTTTGTTTTGTTTAGCTTAGTTTAGAGATACAGTGTAGAAACAGACCCTTTGGCCCACTGAGTCCGCGCCGACCAGTGATCCCCGCACACTAACATTATCAAGTCAATTAACCTACAAACCTGTACGTCTTTAGAATGTGGGAACCAAAACTAAAGTGGTGTGAAGTGTATTCAAAGAGGTTGTAAAGGTAAGGAAGCATATTTATATTTAATGACAATTAAAAGTGCAAATAAATGGTGAAGTAAAATAGCTCATGTGATGCATATTCTGAAACATAATGACTGTTCTACGCATGAAAGATTGAAATTTTTTCCCCCTTATAAATGTGTTTCCAGATGCAAATATTCTGCTTTGAATCAGACCATTTTGAAAGTTTTGATGATGCAGTTCAGGGTCAAGGCCGCCTGAAGGCTCTGTCTGTTTTATTTGAGGTAATTGTTCTAATGCCGTCATTATGTAAGTAGAACCATTAACGCTTTCTGCAAAATTATTTTGTCCTCAATGCTGTAAGCTGCATATTTATTTCCCACTTGTTTCATATCCGCCCCAAGTCGACAAACATTTTAATTTGGACTACCTATTTAGACTTCACACTACCTATTAGAATTATAGAGTGATACAGCGTGGAAACAGGCCCTTCGGCCCAACTTGCCCACAACAGCCAACTTCTCCCAGCTACACTAGTCCCACCTGCCTGCATTTGGCCCATATCCCTCCAAACCTGACCTATCCATGTACCTGTCTAACTGTTTCTTAAACATTGGGATAGTCCCAGCCTCAACTACTTCCTCTGGCAGCTCGTTCCATACACCCACCACCTTTTGTGTGAAAAGGTTACCCCTCAGATTCCTATTAAATCTTTTCCCCTTCACCTTGAAACTATGCCCTCTGGTCCTCGATTCCCCTTCCCTGGGCAAGAGACTCTATGCATCTACCCGATCTATTTCTCTCATGATTTTATACATCTCAATAAGATCATTCCTCATTCTCCTGCGCTCCAAGGAATAGAGACCCAGCCTACTCAACCTTTCCCTATAGCTCAGACCCTCTAGTCCTGGCAACATCCTTGTAAATTATTTTTGAGTATTATATTTGAGTTTGGCATGATTATATTCATGTATAGTAGTATCTGATTTAATTGGACAGCATGCAAAACAAAATAATTTCACTATACCTCGATACATGTAACATGAATAATCTAAACCTATCTACGGTGAGTAAGATAGAGTTCAGTTCATATCTGATGCATATTATAAATAAACACTTTTACACTTGCTTCTATTCAAACTTTAGAGATAGCGTGTGGAATCAGGCCTTTCGGCCCACCAAGTCCGTGTCAACCGGAGATTCTCCTATACTAGCACTATCCAACACACACTAGAGACAATTTACAATTTTATCAAAGCACAATTAACCTACGAACCTGCACATCTTTGGAATGTGGGAGGAAACCGGAGCACCCGGAGAAAGCCCACGTGGTCACAGGGAGTACGTACAAACCCCGTACAGAGAGCACCCGTGGTCAGGATCGAACCCGGGTCTCTGGCGCTGTAAGGCAGCAACTCTACCGCTGCGCCACCGTGCCGCCCTTCGCATTAAAATCAAACTGACAAACAACATGCCAAAAAAAGATGCCCCCCTTTAACATCATCCATATCTATACTTAATCACCAAACTGCAGCCTCTAACAATTTTAGGATGCGTATACTAAATTGCAAATGGTTAAAAATGCCTCATATTTTGCAGGTTGGTCTGGTGGACAACATGAATTATGATAGTATAATTCACGGAGTGGATATGGTAAGCAGATATGGTAAGTTTTGTGAGTAAATCAGGTTAGCGATAAGAAATATACAGAACATATGAACACTCTTAATCATGCAGAGTACTTATATCTATTCAATTGCTGGTGCAAGAATTCATTAAACATCATTGAGAAATGTTTTTATAGTACAGTGAAAAATACTTAATGATACTTCCAGAATAATCTGAGGAAAGACATTGTTGCCATAGAGGGAGTACATAAAAGGTTCACCAGACCCGGGATGTCAGGACTTTCATATGAAGAAAGACTGGATAGACTCGGCTTGTACTCGCTGGAATTTAGAAGATTGAGGGGGGATCTTGTAGAAACTTACAAAATTCGTAAGGGGTTGGACAGGCTAGATGCAGGAAGATTGTTCCCGATGTTGGGGAAGTCCAGAACAAGGGGTCACAGTTTAAGGATAAGGGGGAAATCTTTTAGGACTGAGATGAGAAAAACATTTTTCACACAGAGAGTGGTGAATCTCTGGAATTCTCTTCCACAGAAGGTAGTTGAGGCCAGTTCATTGGCTTATTTAAGAGGGAGTTAGATGTGGCCCTTGTGGGTAAGGGGATCAGGGGGTATGGAGAGAAGACATGTACGGGATACTGAGTTGGATGATCAGCCATGATCATATTGAATGGCGGTGCAGGCTCGAAGGGCCGAATGGCCTACTCCTGCACCTAATTAAAAAAATTAAAAAAAAGCAAACTGGAAATACTTAACAATTGTAATAAAATTAAAGGAATCTTTAATGTCCAGATTCAGGGACAATTTCTCCCCAGCAGGCGATTGAACTCCATTTAAATTTCAAATATAAACGGGAAAGGTTTGATGAAAGCCATTGACTAATGTTGTTTAGATTTTTGTCTATACACCAATGACCATAGAGCGGTTCTGAGCCTCTATCGACCTCATTGGAGACCCTCAAATTATCTTTGATTGGACTTTACTGGATTTTATCTTGCACTAAATGTTTTTCACATTATTCCCTTTATCCTGTATCTATACATTGCGGACGGCTCGATTGTAATCATGTCTTTGCGCTGATTAACACGCAACAAAACTTTGCACTGTACCTGGGTACACGTGGCAATGAACTAAACTGAACTAAACTAAACTAAACCCTTCCCTTTTATCTTCTGCCAAGTATGTTTCAGTGTCTGAGAATCTTTTATGTTGGTGTTAATATTCCCTCGTGATGGGTTTTCCTCATGGATTGTCATTCAAGGTTTTCTCCTTTTTGCAGGAAAACAGTTTGAAGTGGAGCCATTCACTTTCTTGAATCTTCTCCCAAACACAACCAGCAAGTATTATACATACAACGGCTCCCTCACCATGCCTCCCTGCACAGAAATGGTGCAGTGGTTTGTGTTTAAAGAGACAGTGCCGATTTCTGAAAATCAGGTAAAATTCAATTGTATTTTCACAAAAATTCTTAGCAATGAAACAATAATAATAATGAACTTTTATTTCGGACTCGAGGTCCAGACAAGGGACAATATTGCATAAAAAACTCCATCATAAAATACATATAAAATCTTAGTATATCACTTTAAAAGCATCATCAATTATATATTCAAAAGAAAAAAACACAATACATGAATTAAAATCCAGAATAAAAAAGAAAGACCTTTAGAAAGGTTAGAGTTTGCAAATAATCTATTGTGCATAATGAATACAGAAAAGAGAAAACAAACCTCTATATTTACGCACACACACACACACACACACACACACACACACACACACACACACACACACACACACACACACACACGCACACACGCGCACACACACACACACACACACACACACACACACACACGCGCACACACACACACACACACACACACACACACACACACACACGCACGCACGCACGCACACACACACACACACACACACACACACACACACACGCACACACACACACACACACACACACACACACACACACACACACACACACACACACACACATCTATATGACCTCCCTTAAAATTCTTCAGCAAGTCAATAGATCTTGGCAGCAACATGTGTATTTCCAACCTTCACAGTATCTCCATGATCTCACGGAGTCATACAGCGTGGAAACAGGCCCCTTCGACCCAACATGCCCCTTCTACACAAGACCCGTCTTACAATGGATGTTTTATATTTTTTAAGGCTGTAGTTGTTGAACTAAGTTCATAATGGATCTAGTTGAGTGTTTGGTTAGATTCTTGTATTTATTCCTGTGGTGACCTTGGCTTTCAACACTGTGGTGATTCAAGTTCAAGTTCAGATTTATTTGTCTTTGAAATGTAATGTAATTTACCATGCGGCGTTACAATTAAAAAAGGACACAACACACAACATAATTCAACACAGACATCCACCACAGCATTCTTCACTGCGGTGGAAGGCAATACAGTTCAGACAGTCCTCCTCCTCCTCCTCCCATAGATGCTGCCTGTCCCACTGAGTTACTCCAGCATTTTGTGCCTATCTTCGGTGCAAACCAGCATCTGCAGTTCCTTCCTGCACACTAAAGTCTACACTGGTGTTCAGCCTTTTCAGCTAATATTAATAATGTGGATTAAATTGGTCGACAAAGGCAAATTATATTGTCCTCGCAAAGGATTTGCTGTTTAATCACTGGGTTCGGCAGATTATCGGATCGTTTAAATTAATCTTATAGTTTCATAGCAATATCTGAGCTCGATAAATAAATTAAGGTCTCAACATATTCCAAGCTCAGCGTGATTCTTTGTGTTTTTAAATTACCAATAACATCTCAAGCGGTATTTCAAATGTAAAAAGAAGGAAATTTAATCACACAAATCCTTAATGATATTACTTCAGATGTCTCTGTTAGCATCTTAATAACGCATGCACGCATTCATCCAAAATTAAATCAGTAAAAGAAGTCACACAATCCTGAGGCTCTACAAGGCGCTGGTCAGGCCGCATTTGGAATATTGTGAGCAATTTTGGGCACCATATTTGAGGAAGGATGTGCTGGCGCTGGAGAGGATCCAGAGGAGGTTTACCAGAATGGTCCCAAGAATGATTGATTCGTATGATGAGCGTTTGTCGGACACTGGGCCTGTACTCGCTCGAGTTTAGAAGAATGAGGGGGGATCTCATTGAAACATGCCGAATAGTGAAGGGCATGGATAGAGTGGATGTGGAGAGGGCGTTTTCACTAGTGGGAGAGTCTAGGACTAGAGGTCACAGCCTCAGAATTAGAGGATGTTTCTTTAGGAAGGAGATGAGGAGGAAATTATTTAGTCAGAGGGTGGTGAATCTATGGAATTCGTTGCCGCAGAAGGTGTGGGGGCCAAATCAATGGATATTTTTAAGGCAGGAATAGATAGATTCTTGATCAGTACGGGTGTACTAATGGGGAGGCAGCTGGAGAATGGGATTAGGTCGTGGTCCATGTGGGGACCAATGACATAGGAAGGACGAGGAAGGAGGATCTGCTGAAGGAGTTTGAGCAGTTAGGGAATAAATTAAAAAGCAGAACCTCGAGGGTACTGATCTCCGGATTGCTACCTGAGCCACGGGCCAAATCGGCGAGGGTACGTAAAATTAAAAAGCTAAATGCGTGGCTCAAAGACTGGTGTGGGAATAATGGGTTTGGTTTCTTGGGCCACTGGCACCAGTACTGGGACAGGGGGGATCTGTTCTGTAAGGACGGACTTCACCTGAACGGTGCTGGGACTGGGGTCCTGGCAAATCATATAACTAGGGCAGTAGAGAGGTCTTTAAACTAAGTAGCGGGGGGGAGGTATCAAGGGGGGTAATAACGGCAGGGGTAGAGGAAATAGAGCAGGGTATCAGTGGGGAAGCGGTAAGTCAAAATGAGACAGGAGACAGAATGTGTGAAGATAAAGCTCTAGATGTAAAAGGGGCAAAAACGGAAAGGAAGGGTAGTAAAAATCATCTGAAAGTGCTTTATCTAAATGCACGGAGTATTCGTAATAAGATAAATGAATTAACGGTGCAATTAAGTATATATAGTTATGATATCGTGGCCATTACGGAGACATGGCTGCAAGGGGATCAGGACTGGGAGTTAAATATAGAGGGGTACTCGACAATTAGGAAAGATAGACAGGAAAGAAAGGGAGGAGGGGTGGCCCTTTTAATAAGGGAGGGAATAACGGCAATAGAGAGGAAGGATATTGCGTTGAAGGATCAGGATAGTGAAACAGCTTGGGTACAGATAGAGAATAATAAGGGGAAAAAAACACTAGTGGGTGTAATTTATAGACCTCCAAATAGCTGTGACGCTGTTAGTCAGAACATAAATCTGCAAATAGTTGACGCATGTAAAAAGGGAACTGCTGTAATCATGGGGGACTTCAATTTTCATATTAATTGGGCAAACCAAACTGGGCAGGGTAGACTAGAGGAAGAGTTTATAGAATGTATTAGAGACGGGTTCCTAGAACAGTATGTCACAGAACCGACAAGGGGGGAGGCAATCTTGGATCTGGTCCTGTGTAATGAAGCAGGATTAATTAAAAATGTCATAGTTAGGGACTCGTTGGGAACAAGTGACCACAATATGGTCGAATTCCATATTCAAATAGAAGGGGAGCAGGTTGAAACTCAGGCTAGGGTGCTTAGTCTAAATAAGGGGGATTATGAAGGTATGAGGACTGAGCTGATCAAAGTTGACTGGGATAGCAGACTCAAGAATAAGACGGTACATGAGCAGTGGTGTACGTTTAAGGGTATACTGTATAACCTTCAAGAAAAATTTATTCCTATGAAGAAAAAAAGGGGTAAGGGTAAGAACAGTCAGCCATGGCTCAGTAAAACTATAAAGGATAGTATTCGGCTGAAGGCAAGGGCATATAAGGTAGCCAGAGATAGTGGGAGGGTAGAGGATTGGGAAGCATTTAAAGGTCAGCAAAAAATAACTAAGAGATTAATTAAGACGGGGAAAATAGACTATGAAAGGAATTTAGCGAACAACATAAAAACTAATAGTAAGAGTTTTTATAGCTATATAAAAAGAAAAAGGGTGGCTAAGGTGAACGTTGGTCCATTGGAGGGTGAGACTGGAGAGTTGTTGGTGGGGAACATGGAAATGGCAAAGGCATTAAACGAGTATTTTGTATCAGTCTTCAACATAGAAGACACAAAAAATATTCCAACGCTGGATAAACAGGGGGCGGTAGGAATGGAGGAGCTAAATACTATTAAGATCACCAAGGAGGTGGTATTAGGGAAATTAATGAGACTGAAGGAGGATAAATCCCCTGGGCCTGATGGATTACATCCAAGGGTCTTGAGGGAGATAGCGGTGGGGATTGTGGATGCATTGGTGATAATTTTCCAAAACTCCCTGGAGGCAGGAACGGTCCCAGTGGATTGGAAAATGGCCAATGTAACACCTATATTTAAAAAAGGAAGTAAACAGAAGGCGGGTAACTATAGACCGGTTAGTCTAACATCGGTGGTGGGTAAAATGTTAGAGACAATTATTAAAGAAACACTAACGGGGCACTTGGATAAACATGACTTCATCGGACAGAACCAGCATGGTTTTGTGAAGGGGAAGTCCTGTTTAACGAATCTGCTCGAATTCTTTGAGGAAGTAACAACCCGGGTGGATAAAGGGGAACCGGTGGATGTGGTATACTTGGACTTCCAAAAGGCTTTTGACAAGGTGCCACATAAGAGACTATTGCTAAAAATAAAAAATTATGGGATTGGGGGTAATATATTAGCATGGGTAGAGGATTGGCTAACAAATAGGAAGCAGAGAGTGGGGATAAATGGTTCATACTCGGGATGGCAACCGGTAACTAGCGGGGTTCCGCAAGGGTCGGTGCTGGGACCCCAGTTGTTCACAATTTATATAAATGATTTGGAGGAGGGAACCAAGTGTAATATATCAAAATTTGCGGACGATACAAAAATGGGAGGAAAAGTAGGGGATGAGGAGGATAGGAAGAGTCTGCAAAAGGATATAGATAAGCTAGGTGAGTGGGCAACAACTTGGCAGATGAAATTTAATACTAATAAATGTGAAGTCATTCACTTTGGGAAAAAAAATGATAAGGCAAGTTATTTTCTAAATGAGGAGGAGCTGCGTTGTAATGCAACGCAAAGGGATCTAGGGGTATTAGTACATGAATCACTAAAAGTTAGTATGCAGGTGCAGCAAGCAATCAGGAAGGCCAATGGAGTTTTGGCCTTTATTGCTAGGGGGATTGAGTATAAAAACACGGAGGTCTTGCTGCAGCTGTACACAGTATTAGTGAGACCACATTTGGAATACTGTGTACAGTTCTGGGGTCCATACTTAAGAAAGGATGTACTAGCCCTGGAGGCAGTGCAGCGAAGGTTTACAAGATTAATTCCTGCAATGAGGGGATTGACATATGAGGAAAGGTTAAGTAGGCTGGAACTCTACTCTTTGGAGTTTAGAAGAATGAGAGGCGATCTCATTGAAACATATAAGATCGTGAGGGGCCTTGATCGGGTGGATGCACCGAGGATGTTCCCAATGATCGGGGAAACTAGAACTAGAGGACATAGTTGCAGAATAAGGGGGGGCTCTTTTAAAACTGAGATGAGGAAGAACTTCTTCACCCAGAGGGTGGTTAATTTATGGAATTCACTGCCCCAGGGAGCAGTGGAAGCAGAAACTTTACATATATTTAAGACTAAAATAGATGGTTTTTTAGCTGCCAAGGGGATAAGGGGCTACGGGGAGAGGGCAGGGATATGGACCTAGGTATGGTTAGTATAGTAAGACCTGAGTGATCTCCTGGACAAGTGTCGATCGCCTGGATTGGGGTCGGAGAGGAATTTCCCGGATTTTTTTCCCGAATTGGACCTGGGTTTTTATCCGTTTTTTTGCCTCCCCCGGGAGATCACGAGGTTCTTGGGGTGGAGAGGGGTGATAGCGGTATAAAGGGGAGGGTAGTGTCTTGTGTTCTGTGTCTTGTGTCTACTGTTTGTGGGTAAGTGTGTCTGTTTAGTGTTCAGCCATGAGCGAATGGCGGTGCGGGCTCGACGGACCTGGTGGTCTACTCTCGCACCTACTTTCTATGTTTCTATGTTTAGGAGGGATAGATAGATCAGCCATGATTGAATGGTGGAGTAGACTTGATAGACAGAATGCTTAATTCTGCTCGTATCACATGACCTTATGATTAATAATAAGGTTTTAATTAAAAGAGTCCCGGCACATGAGATGGGAAAATTGTTATTATTCCTGATTTGATAGTGGCATTTAAGAGATTTTTGGATCGATACACATGGATATGCTGGGAATGGAGGGATATGGATTCTGTGCAGGCAGATAAGAGTTAGTCTTGGCATCATGTTTGGCAGAGACATTGTGGGCCGAAGGGCCTGTTCCTGTGGTGCACTGTTCTATGTTCTATAATTCCTTAGCTGAAGTAGGCAGAAGTTAGCTGAGGATTGGTTGACGTTTTACAATTTTTGAGCAGTGAAAAATCTTTAATGTTAATAGCTGTTAGTCCATGCACAGAAGATAAACACAAAGTGCAAAATATCTAACTCTTGAGTATATCCAGTGAATTGGCCTCCACTGCCTTTTGTGGCAGAGAATTCCACAGATTCACAACTCTCTGGGTGAAGATGTTTTTCCTCATCTCAGTCCTAAATGGCCTACCCCTTATTCTGAAACTGTGACCCCTGGTTCTGGACTCCCCCAACATCAGGAACAATTTTCCTGCATCTAGCCCATACAACCCTTTTTATGTTTCCATAAGATACCCTCTCATCCTTCTAAATTCCAGTGAATACAAGCCCAGTCGACCCATTCTTTCTTCATATGTAAGTCCCGTCATCCCGGGAATTAACCTGATGAACCTACGCTGCACTCCCTCAATAGCAATAATGTCCTTCCTCAAATTAGGAGACCAAAACTGCACACAATGCTCCAGGTGAGGTCCCACCAGCAGGACCCCCTTGCTCCTAAACTCAATTCCTCTCGCAATGAAGGCCAACATGCCATTAGCTTTCTTCACTGCGTGCTGTACCTGCATGCTTACTTTCACTGTACAGCGGTAGAGTGGCGCCAGAGACCTGGGTTTGATCCTGACAACGGGTGCTGTCTGTACGGAGTTTGTACGTTCTCCCCGTGAGCTCCATGAGTTTTCCCCCGGGATCTCCGGTTTCCCCCTACACACCAAAGACGTGCAGGTTTGCAGGCTAATTGACTTGGTGTAAACGTAGATTGTCCCCCGTGCTTGCAGGATAGTGTTAGTGTGCGAGGATCGCTGGTCGGCGCTAACACGGTGGGCCGAAGGGCCTGTTTCCACGTTGTATCTCTAAACTACACTAAAGTAAAAAGATGCTGCCTGACCTGCTGAGTTACTCCGGCACTTTGTGCCTCCTTTTGTACACTAGCATGTACAGTTCCATGTTTCCACACGCACTGAAGGAATTCTTTTTTGTCCCTTTCTATGCAGCTGGAGGTTTTCTGTGAGGTGCTGACCATGCAGCAGGCTGGCTACGTCATGCTGATAGACTATCTGCAGAACAACTACCGGGACCAGCAGCAACAATTCGTAGGGCAGGTCTTCTCCTCGTACTCTGGGACAGAAGCCATTCCTGAGCCAGGTAGGCCCGAACTGTTGCATATGCCGAAGCAGGGCTCACCCCATTTCCATTTATGAACTCTAAACGGCCTGTCCCACCTGGCGATTGTTTTTGGCGACTGCCGGCATTATTGACTGACGTATCAGGTCACCGAAAAATTAGCGGCGGTGACACGGCGTGATGGCATATTGACGCGCGGTGATTTATCAAGTGTCGCTACAATTTATTTTGCCGCCGCTGGGTTTTGAAATGTTCAAAATCTTTTGGCGACACTGATATGACACCGTCAATCGCAGTAAAAATCGCCAAGTGGGACAGGCCCTTAACTGCTCTTTGCACGATACCATACCTTCTGTCAATGGTGCCACAGATAGGACACACTAGTGTGATGGTTGTGAATTAGGTGGGTGGCACGGTGGCGAGCGGAAGAAGGGTCTCGACCCGAAACGTCAGCCATTCCCTCTCTCCAGAGATGCTGCCTGACCCGCTGAGTTGGTCCAGCATTTTGTGTCCACCTTAGAGCGTGCAGGTTTGCAGGTGAACTGACTTGGTCTAAATGTAACTTGACCCTCGTGTGTGTAGGATAGTATGGGTGTGCGGGGACCGTTGTTCGGCACGGACTCGGTGGGCCAAAATGGCCTGTATCTCTAAACGTAACTGCAAGGGAAGTTGACTCCCTGCAAGTGATTGCGTAGGCAGGGCGTTACGGTATTTTATGCCCTCATGTCCCTTGTACAGCACGGTGGCGCAGCTGGTAGAACTGCTGCCTCACAGCGCCAGAGACCTCAGCTGCTGTCTGTGTGGAGTTTGTTCGTTCTCCCTGCGTATCCACGTGGGTTTTCTGTGGGTGCTCCAGTATCCTCTCACATGCCACTTGATCCCACACACTTGTTCTGGCATCTACGTAAGCTGAAAGATGGCATCGTTCACCGAGTGTAGCACCCAGGTTCGCCACCGGATGATCAACGCCACCCATCCTTTAGATGCTGCCTAGATTCATAGAGTGATACAGTGTGGAAACAGGCCAACTCGCCCACACCGGCCGACAATGTCCCAGCTACACTAGCCCCACTTGCCTCCGCTTGGTCCATCACCCGCCAAACCTGTCCTATCCATGTTCCCTATCCCTAACTGTTTCTTAAACGATGGGATATTCCCAGCCTCAACTGCCTCCTCTGGCAGCTCGTTCCATACACACACCACCCTCTGTGTGAAAAACGTACCCCTCGGATTCCTATTCTTTTACCCTTCACTTTGAACCCATGTCCTCTGGTCCTCGGCTCCCCTACTCTGGGCAAGAGACTCTAGTGTTCTGGGCAAGTGCATCTACCCGACCTATTCCTCTCATGATATTGTACGCCTCTATAAGATCCCCCCTCATCCTCCTGACCCGCTGAGTTACTCCAGCACTTTGTGCCTATCTACTGGATCATCAGTGTTGGTCTTTGTGTTCAGATATTCCCTGTATCCTGTATCTGTGCCCCTGTGGACGGCAGGATTGTAATCACGTATAGTCTTTCCGCTGACTGGTTAGCACGGAGCAAAATAAATGCTTTTCACTGTACCCCGGTACACGTGACAATAAACTAAACTATGATGGAAAAAAAGAGTTTGAACTTCTAGATAATTATCATTCGAGGAAAATGCTTGCAACTGAGCCAAGCAAACAGACGTTTTATTTCTTCCCCTCTTTTCCGTTCATTAATAAATGAAATAGTTGATTTTTTAGCTCCTATCTCTTACGAACATAATACATGTGAAGCTACACAGTGCAGTGGGTTGCAGCATCGACACGCTGGGTGTAATGATACGCCTCTGACCATTTGCCCTGACACCTATTTCCACAGAGCTGGCTTTTCCAGTTTAGTGAGCTCAGTCTGTGCTTTTGATGTGTGTTTTCTCAGAGTTGGGGCATGTGTGTGAGTATCATGTGGGGTCAGTTACAGGGTTACCAGAGTCTTCAGAAAGGCCAATCTCCACTGGAGAGTTAAAAACCCCAAAACGATCTCTCACATCCTGCTCAAACCTGGGACGTTTGGTTTGAAAAGTGGAATCACCAGAACTGAGGGACGGCACGATGGCGTAGCGGTAGATTTGCCGCCTTAAGGGCCTGTCCCACTTTCACGACTTAATTCAAAACCTCTGCCGAGTTTAAAGGAAGGACCTAAAAAAAAAATCAAGATTATGGTCATCTACGAACTCCTACGACCTTCCACGACTATCTTCACAAACTCCTACGAGTCTATCTACGAATTCCCACGACTATTTCGATGCCCTCCTTGCGAGTAAAAAGTTGCAATTTCTTTCATCCCGACCATTTTTTTTTACTCGTGGACATTTTTTATCGGGCTGGAAAAAACGTCCCGACTTACCTGATGCCACGAGTACCCACGGCTGGCATAGCGGGCCGTTACGATATATCCACGGACTCCTACGACCTCCTATGGACTCGTTACAACCATTCTGTGAATTTGAATCAAGGGGAAAACTCGGGAGAATTCGTGAATAACTCGTGAAAGTGGGACAGGCCCTTAGCAGCGCTTGCAGCGCCGGAGACCCGGGTTCGATCCCGACTACAGATGCTGTCTGTGTGGAGTTTGTACGTTGTCCCAGTGACCACGTGGGTTTTCTCCGAGGCCTTCAGTTTCCTCCCACACTCCAAAGACGTACAGGTTTGTAGGTTAATTGGCTTGGTATAAATGTAAATTGTCCCCAGTGTGTGTAGGATAGTGTTAATGTGCGGGGATCAATCGTCAGCGCAGACTCGGTGGGCCGAAGGGCCTGTTTCTGTGCTGGATCTCTAAATTTAAACAAGGATTTGAAATGTTTAAGAAAGAACTGCAGATGCTGGAAAAATCGAAGGTAGACAAAAATGCTGGAGAAACTCAGCGGGTGAGGCAGCATCTATGAAGCAAAGGAAATAGGTGACATTTTGGTTCCAGACTCTTCTTCAGGTCTGAAGAAGGGTCTCGACCCGAAACGTCGCCTATTCCTTCGCTCCATAGATGCTGCCTCACCCGCTGAGTTTCTCCAGCATTTCAGTCTACCAAGGATTTGAAATGTTCTTATTTAATGTCTGGAAGGTAATATAAGTAATATAAACATATATAGAGCTCAATAGTAAACATCCCGGCCTACGCATCACGCCGGTCAGAGATCCCCGCACACTAGCACTATCCCACACCCACTAGGGGCAAGTTAACCAAGCCAATTAACCTACAAACCTGTACGCCTTTGGAGTGTGGGAGGAAACCGAAGATCTCGGGGAAAACCCACGCAGGTCACGGGGCGAACGTACAAACTCCGTATAGACAGTACCCGTAGTCGGGATCGAACCGGGGTCTCTGGCGGCTGTAAGGCAGCAACTCTACCGCTGCGCCACCGTGCCGCCCTGCCCTGCTGTTATGTTTGAATTATATTTGAAAATTTGGCAAATCGTGGCACTTTCATTCTGACTGAAACTAACCAAGGGGAGCTGAATGGCTCTTCATGTTCCCTTCGTCCTGGGGTTTGTGCATAAATAGGTTTGCCCCCCCCCCATCGCCTGTTTCTTTCAGTTTATCTTAATCTTTTTATCCCGATTTGGAATACAAACTGTTTGGAATCTCCCTCAATCTGATATCCTCTTAATAGCCGTAATCTGTCTTAGTTTTATTTCCGTCACCTCCAGCCCAACATTTAACTCTATACCCTGCCCTTGCTTCCAGTTTAGTTCAGTTTAGTTTATTGTCACGTGTATCGAGGTACCGTGAAAAGCTTTTAGTGTTGCATGCTAGCCTGTCAGCGGAAAGATGATACATCATCACAATTGAGCCAACTCTGTCTTGATCTGTTCCATTTTGTCTGAATTTTACTGCCCACGTCTCTACAATTTACCCTGATTTGGGAATAGCCCGATTTTTCTGAATAACCTTCTATTTAAAAATGTGCTTAATGCCATTTAAAAAAAAGCTCTCTGAAAGTCACAGATGACCATTTCTGGCCCTTAAGCGCCATCTGGTGTTAAGAAATAGAATTATTTAAAAAAAAAAGAAATATTCTTGAAGTGGTGATCTGAAGGGCCTGTCTCACTGTACGAGGTGATTCAAGAGTTCTCCCCTGATTTGAGCTCAGAGAATGTCCGTAGCGGGTGCGTAGGAATTCGAGGATGTCTCGTAGTGGCTCGTACGAGTAACGGTAGGTACTCGGGAAATCCGATAAACTCGTGACGTTTTTTCAACACTGTGAAAAATGTCCACGAGTAAATAAATACTCGTGATTAAAAAAAATTGTTACTTTTTACTCGTACGAGCCGCTACGAGACATCCATGAACTCCTACGGACCCGCTACGGGCATTCTCTGAGTTTGAATCAGGGGAAAACTCGGGAGAACTTGTGAATTACCTCGTACAGTGGGACAGGCCCTTAATAAGTGAAAGGTCTGTTGCTACATTTTTAGTTGTAACAAGTTACACATGCGGAGGCACACTGGATTATTATATTTGCAAAACCTTAACTAACTTCAGAAGGGATAGGGCGAGTTTTTTAAAATCCAGGTTAGGGAACTCAAGAACTGGAGGACAAAGACACACAAAGCTGGAGTAACTCAGCGGGTCAGGCAGCATCTCTTGAGAAAAGGAATGGGTGACATTTCTTCTTCAGACTGAGACAGAGGGGCCCGCTTCCACGCTGTATCTCTAAACTAAAATAAACGAAACTGAAGATAGACACAAAAAGCTGGAGTAACTCAGCGGGTCAGACAGCATCCCTGGAGAAAAGGAATGGGTGACGTTTCGGAGACAATTCTTCAGACTGAAGGAACTTTGTTCTGCTAGTGTTTACAATGTTAATTGATTGTGGTATTGAGTTGAGGTAGGTAATACACCAATTCTCTGCTTTAGCTGCAATGTGCTGCATTTGACATTAAAACTCTTGTCTTCTAAGTTTGCAGTTCAGAACCCCAGAATGTCAAGGTCGTGGGAAAGAATGGCACCTCTTTGCTTGTCCTTTGGGAAAGGCCGAGGGCGGTTTTTGGAGATGTTCTGGAGAGGTATGCAGTGTACTATCAGCTGGATGGAAAAGCCTGGACCAAACGAACATTCCTGACGGATGGTGACCAGGATATGGTAATAACTGGCACACAATATCTTTTAGTTTGGTTTAAAGGTACATCGCGGAACCACGCCATTCGGCCCGCGCCAACCAGCCATCCCCGTGCACTAGCACTATCCTACACACACCAGGCATCATTTACTATTTTAACATACAAACATAGAAAATAGGTGCAGGAGGAGGCCATTCGGCCCTTCGAGCCAGCACCACCATGCATTGTGATCATGGCTGATCGTCCCCTCTCAATAACCCGTGCCTGCCTTCTCCCCATATCCCTTGACTCCACTAGCCCCTAGAGCTTTATCCAACTCTCTCTTAAATAACGAGCCAATTAGCCCTCAAACCTGTACGTCTTTGGAGTGTGGGAGGAAACCGGAGCTCACGCAGGTCACGGGGAGAACTTGCAAACTCCGTACAGTCAGCACCCGTGGTCAGGATAGAACCCGGGTCTCCGGTGCTGTAAGGCAACAACTCTACTGCTGAGCCACCCGAGCCGCCCCAATTGTTTCATTCAAATCGTTTAATTCTATTTCAGTTGAACATCTCAATGGCCATTTTATCTTAATTCTCCAGTTGGGAGTTGATGGGATCTGGTTCAAGATTCAAGAGAGTTTATTGTCATGTGTCCCAGATGGGAGAATGAAATTCTTGCTTTGCTGCAGCACAACAGGATATTGTTGTCATAAATACAGAACAGATCAGCATGACCATATATATATATATATATATATATATAACATATATATATATACATCAACGAACAGTTCAATTCAAATAAATCAATAAAATAACTCAATTTAATTGCACACATATCTAACATTACTTTCTAATAACATCTAAGTAAGTTCACGCACCGACAAAGCAAAAGATTTTGCAATGAATAATATAGCCTCTGGTGCTGTAAGGCAGCAACTCTACCCCTGCCGCCCTTTGTAACCATTGGCGATAATGAAAAGCCTCTGGCAATGTAAAACTCTTCTGCAATATGAATTGCCAAGCCCTCTCATTCTAACCCAATGTTTCATTTACCAGGGAGCCATTCTCAGCAACTTGCAGCCAAATGCCACCTACGCTGTCCAAGTGGTCGCCCTGTGTACAGACGCTCTGCATGGCGTGTACAGTGAACGGTTTCTCATAACCATGGGCACGGAATTTGAAGACTCAGGTAAAGGTGAACCCTCCTCTCCCCTGCAGTCCCTCAGCCCATCGCTTGGCCGTCCACTTGGTGGTAGGAGCGGTCTGCAATCTAGAGACTCTGTGCACTTGCCGCCCTGGGTGCTCCCCAATCCTTGTTTCAAATTTCTCACCGTGGCTTGAAGAATCGGGTTGCCACTGACGCACAAGATCCCTTTGGAGTGTGCTGACCTTCACAGGATGACTTAGCAATGAAAACGTTAATTGAATGTTGTGTCTTATTTGGTGGTGGTGGGATTCCCCTGCTCACTGTAGCTGGCTAGACGATGCTGATGGCATTTTTCTTTGGGAAGCAAGATAGTTGCTCCCAGCTGACTGTGCGCTTACTGCTTTGATCTGAACCTGCGGGCAATCTTAAAGAACTTAAACTGCTCAACCTCTTTCAGCTTGCTCTTGAGTGCTTCCTAAGGTGAACCCAGCGCATTCTCCTGCTTCTATCCGCAATCGAAACACCTGCAGCAAAATACTGCTCCGCAGTTAATTATTTGGTGTGAAGAGATTCGTGTTTTTTTGTCAGCAAATGCTGAACATGAAAGAGGCATGTTTACAACAAGTTATTTTCGGTCATGATTGTAACAGATTCTTCAACAATTCAGGAACGTTTAAGGGGATTATAAAGAGAATGAAGCTCGCATCGTTATCCCAACAGCTAGAAAGAAATTCTAGTGAAGAACATAATGACCACAGAAGCTGCAAACCTGAGAGGAAAATGGTGGAATGTTGACAGGTTCTCAACCTGAGATAGAAACTCTGTTTCTTAGTTTAATTTTAGTTTAGAGATACAGTGCGTGAACAGGCCTACCGAGTCCACGCCGACCAGCGATCCCCGTGCACTAACACAATTCTACACACCAGGGACAATCTCACAATTTTTACCCTTGCTAATTAACCTGTAAAGTCTTTGGAGTGAGGGAGGAAACTGGAGCACCCAGAGAAAACCCACGCGGTCACGGGGAGGACGTTCTAAATACAGCACCTGTAGTCAGGACCGAACCTGGGTCTCTGACGCTGTAAGGCAGCAGCACTAGTGCTGCGCCACTGTGCCACCCTATCTGTGTACGATAGTTATTTAATATTAAATATACAAAGATTTTGTAATGGCAATTTCTTCCTTGTCCAATGTCCAACTTTCCGTTGCTATTACAACACAGGTAGGTAGGAGTGGCCTTACGCAGATTAAAAAGTACTGATCTTCCCGTCGTTATTACCAGTTTAATTGATTCTTTATTGAAGTAGTTGTACAAACAAAGAAATGAACGAACCAGGTCCTCCTTATTCTCATCCAAGTTGTAGCTTTCTGTTCTCTCGCTCTTGTGAGAACTGTATCTCTCCACCCCTGTGCCTGGTCCAATCTGGTCACTCCCTGTCCAATACGCTATATGTAACGCCCATCTATGCATCAAAATGCCCGCCCCCAAGTGTTCACAATAATACTGCTAAAAATATCTAGGCAAAATAATATAATATGCCAACAGTAGCTAGCCTGAGCATTAATGGCTCCTACAGGTTTTGTGCATTTATTCATGCGACGTGGGGGTTATTGCGATGCTCGCGTTTATTGTCGATCTTTAATTAACCATGGAGAGTCTGGAGTTAGGGGTTAGCGAAGAATATCAGATTAGCTGTCCTGGAGGATAATAGCAAACCAAATGCTTTTTTATATTAATTTACTTTAGTTTAGAGTCCGAGCCGACCATCGATCACTGATCGCCGATCACCGATCACCGATCACCCGCACATTAGTTCTATCCAACACACTCAGGACAATTACAGAATTACAATCACACTGCAGAAGCCAGTTATCCAACAAATCTGTACGTCTTAGGAATGGGCGAGGAAACCGGAGCACTCGGAGAAAACCCACGCAGTCACGGGGAGAACGTACAAACTCCGTACGGACAGCACCCGTAGTCAGCAACAAACCTGTAAGGCAGCAACTCTACCATGCCGCCACATATACTGTATCAATGCGGTTGCATTCCAACAAAGGCTTGGTTTTTAAAAATGCCAATTTTTCATTTGATGACTTGAATTTAAATTCCCGAGCTGTTATGGTGTGATTCAAACCCTTTTCACTGCACCAATGGCCCAGAGCTCTGGCCAATAGTCCAGCCACTGAATCACAAAATAGAAATCACCAAACCTTTCGGGAGGCAAGATAGGCGCTGGAGTAACTGAGCGGGTCAGGCAGCATCTCTGGAAAAAAAGTAGGTGACGTTTCGGGTCGAGACTCTTCATTAAACGTCTGATCTTTTTGGTCTGATGAAGAGTCTTGCCCCCAAAACATCCTCTCCTCCTTCTCTCCAGAGATGCTGCCTGGCCCGCTGAGTTACTCCAGCACTTTGTGTTTATCATCAGTGTAAACCAGTATCTGCAGTTCCTTCTTACACATTTCGAGAGTCAAGGGTGACTTGATTCACTCTCGAAAGCCTGGTTAACATTAAAATAGATAGTAACAAGCCTTTCTGTTCAGCAATTGTGGTTATTTGTTTTGTAACTGAAATGCTGCATCAATTTTGTATAGACTTAAAAACAACTCACCATGTAATTCATCACAATTTGTGGGTGATCGTAACAATGAGAGAAAATAGATCGAATTGAGCTGGTCCAAAATTTTTAAACACATTAGAGCATAAAAGACTGTTTTGAGATGCATACTGTGATGTTTCTGATTGATTTTCACACTCCTTCTGTACACATCAATAGATCACTAGCTATGCTCACAGTTAATGGACAAGGCATTATGGAATGGAGCGAGTCTTTGAACGATTAGATCTTGTTCAAAAGATACAATGAAACTAATGAGCTGCAGAGAATTTCTCTGTGTGGTGTCTTTTTGTCACCTTTCTAATTCAAGATCCAAATTTCAGCACACATTGCACTTTCTGTTGCACAGTGTGGGAAGGAACTGCAGATGCTGGTTTAAACCAAAGATAGGCACGAAAAGCTGGAGAAACTCAGCGGGCCAGGCAGCATTTCTGGAGAGAAGGAATGGGTGACGTTTCGGGTCGAGACGCTTCTTCAGACTAGTCAGGGGAGAGGGAAATGAGAGATATAGACGGTGATGTAGGGAGATATAGAACAAATGAATGAAAGTTGTCTACATTTAGCATCAAGCCTGCTTTCACTTCTCCTCAGATAGACACAAGATGCTGGAGTAAAAGCCCTGTCCCACGGTACGAGTTCATTCCAAGAGCTCTCCCGAGTTTGCCCTGATTCGAACTCGGGGATTTACGATAATGGCCGCTCGTCGGTACTCGGGGCTCTCGTGGACATTTTTCAACATGTTGAAAAAGCTTCACGAGTCTTCCCGTGCTTACCTGCCGTTAGCCAGTCTTCCCGAGTACCTGCCGTTAGCGTTACGAGCCGCTAAGAGACGTCCTCGAGCTCCGACGTACCCGCTACGTTCATTCTCCATGCTTACCACGAGTTTGATTTTTTTTTTAAACTTGGGAGAGCTCCTGGAATGAACTCGTACCGTGGGACAAGGCTTTGACTCAGCAGGTCAGGCAACATCTCTGGAGAAAATGGATGGGTGGTGTTTTGGTACGGGACCCTTCTTCAGACTGTTAGCAGGGGGAATGAGAATAAAGGACCGGGAGTTAAGAAGGGGCCAGACGCATCACGGTCGACAACAGATCGCCTCGGGGGGGGGGGGGGGGGTGAATTCTTGGATAGAAACACGCGTGATCCAAAACAAAATCCATAGTTGTACATATTTGTGCTTCCCCTACTTGTGCTAATCTGAAAACATGAGCATAGAGTCATACAACACGGAAACAGGCCCTTCTCATCAATGTCAACCAAGATGCCCCAACTAACCTAGTCCCAATGGCCCGTGGTTGGCCCATTGACCTCGAAACCTCTGCTAACCATGTACCTGCCTAAGTATCTGTTAAATATTATTGCACCTCTTTTAATTATCTCCTCTGATCATATACCCTCCACCCTCTGAGTGGAAAAAGCTCTTCCTATCAAACCTGTCTACATTTCTGTTTGTGCTTCTTTCTGTAATCTGTCCACACATCTATTCCTTTAATACTCGATTTAATAAATAGGTTGAGACTTGTTATACTCGTTCATTGTTTTGAACTTGACGGGAAATATTATGTCAGGAACTCGGTTTATACTTTTGGAATGACTGTGGCTTCTAAAAATATTCCAAAGTAGCAACAAGTAAAACCTATTCGGGGACCTATTTTGCGCTGGTCTGTGCGTAGTGCGGAAAATAAAGTTTAACTTGACGTGTTCCCCGTTGAGAAAAATGCCTGTTAATCTGCCGAGAATGGTTTAAGACAGGATTGTACTTTACAACCACTCATTGCTTAGCTACAAGGAAACTGGGGAATCTCACCACCATTTCTTTACAGCAATGCATGGACAAAGCTAAGGTAAGACATTCTGGCCATTGTATTGTAATGTTTTTCTTGTTTCCTTAAATTAGTTTTAAAGATTGGTTAACAAAAAAAAAAGAACCTATTGTATACTGCATGCATCTGTGAAATGATTACAAAAGCATCTTTTAATTACAAAAAATTGGTGGTGTTGGCTCGAAGGGCCGAATGGCCTACTCCTGCATCTATTGTCTATTGTCCAAAATCATACCCAAATTGTCTACATGCACAGAATGTATCGTAAGTTTCATTCTTTATTGCATTGTTCAACGTTCCAGAAATATTTAGACAGGTACATGGATAGGACAGGTTTAGAGGGATATGGGCCAAACGCAGGCAGGTGGGACTAGTCTAGATTGGACATCTTGACTGGTGTGGGCAAGTTGGGCCGAAGGGCCTGATTCACGCCGTATGACTCTTAAGACGCTATAAGAATGGAATCATTTGCAAAAATAGGACTAGCCCTTCCAGCAATGGGCCCAGCACCAAATCCCTGACACCCCACTAGTCGCAGGCCTCCAGTCCGAAAGTCAACTTTCCACCTCTGCTTCCTCCCTCTAAGGCAAGTATGTATTTGGTTTGCTGGCTGTACCTCAAGCCTGTGCGATCTAACTTCCCGAGCAGCCTACCATGCGCAACCTAACCAAAGGCTGTGCTGTAGTCCATAGCGACTATGGACCTCATCTGCCTCCTGGGTTAACTGTACCTCCTGTACAAACACATCATGAGATACTGTATGCTCTCCTGTATACAACGCAAAGAGTTGCTGCCTTACAGCGCCAGAGATCCCGACTACGGGCACTGTCTGTGCGGAGTTTGTACGTTCTGCCCGTGACCTGCGTGGCTTTTCGCCGGGATCTCCGGTTTCCTTCCACACTCCAAAGACGCACAGGTTTGTAGGTTAATTGGCTTCGGCAAAATTGTAAATTGTCCCTAGCGTGTAGGAAAGTGTTAGTGTACGGGGTGATCGCTGGTAGGCGCGGACTCGATGGGCCGAAGGGCCTGTTTCCGCGGTGCATCTCTAAACTAAACTAAACTACGACTATCCCTAAGCAACCATTTTGAAATGCATGTATATTTTATCCCTCCAGTAACTTACCCACCACAGATGTAATGTTAACTGTTTGATAGGTCTGTGTACTGTCAGCTTTTCCATTCAGACCCTGAGCCTCTGATACTCTTATAAAAGCTCTGAATCCCAGTGTTTATTCTACCCAATGTAAGGACATCTGAGCCAGACACTTCCAAAGATTTACATTGCTCTCTGCAAAGAGAATCCTCCTCGCCTCAATGGTTCACTATTTCTTTATTTTCACGTGTCGCGAGGTGCAGCGAAATTATTTTATTTTTGTTGCATACAGTCCAGTAAAGGATTGCCATACTTAAACTCAACCCCAGATTAAGCACAAAGTGCATAGAAGTAGCCCACTGAGATTGTATACAAGAGTCGCCAGGTTTTGGCCGCCCCGTTTTCAAAGTCCGAGCTGCAGCTGGCCATCAAGGCCCATTGTCCTGGCTGCAGGACCTTTAGCCATTGCCTCCATCCGATTGTCCAGCGAACTGTCCTCCCTCTTCTGTCCAGGCCGCCTTCAGACTGAGAGAAGTACGAAGAAGGGTCTCGACCCAAAAGGTCACCTATTCCTTTTCTCCAGAGATGCTGCCTGACCCACTGTGTTACTCCAGCATTATAGAAACATAGAAAATAGGTGCAGGAGTAGGCCATTCGTCCCTTCGTGCCAGCGCCGCCATTCAATATGATCATGGCTGATCATCTAAAATCAATACTCCGTTCCTGCTTTTTCTCTTCATAATCCCTTGATTCCGTTAGCCCTAAGAGCTAAATCTAACTCTTGAATACATCCAGTGAATTGGATTCCACTGCCTTCTGTGGCAGAGAATTCCATAGATTCGCAACTCTCTGGTTTTTTTCCTCATCTCAGTCCTAAATGGCCAACTCCCCTTATTCTTCAACTGTGACCCCTGGTTCCGGACTCCCCCAACATCGGGAACATTTTTCCTGTGACATGTACCTGTCTTCGGTGTGAACCAACATTGGCAGTTGTTTCCTACACATCACTGTTCCTATATCCTGCACGGCCCATCCCTGACATCCAGGGGTCAAGTTTCCGGAGACAGTAATCTGGACCAGAATAACAGACTGATAGTTTATTCCCCTCCATCAAATCCACTCTGCTTTACATGGCTTATTTTAAATTGGACAAGGAAGAGCTGAGATGTATGGCTACCATCTAATCAACATCTGATTCTTTGGTAAGTCTTAAGTGAGCACATGTATACAGTATAATATGCATTATGTGTGTTGTTTGTTAGGCTTCATATATCATGATGTCCCAGTATAAACAACCAGATCACCTGTGTGAACATTGTATCTGTTGAACCTATTTTAATCTAATTACGTCTGTTTTGTTTGGATACATTGCAGATTATGATGTGTTTCTGGATTTTCACGGTGCATTTGAAGATTTGGAGGTAATGAAAACATTTAAATCATTCCTTTAACCTGAATCCCAGCTTAAAAGATTTGCCCCTTGTGTAGATTCAGATGTGGGTGTGAGGTGGGGGGGGGGGGGGGGGGGGGCATGGTGACGTAGTGGTAGAGTTACTGCCTCACAGCGCCAGAGACCCGGGTTCGATCCCGACCGCGGGCCCTGCCAATGGTGCCCTATTTGTCACATTATGGCTTCCACCCTTCCCTGGTCATCTATTGGTGGCCCTGATTTTTTATGGCCTGTTCCTACCTCGGGGCAGACCCTTTGGCCCAACTTGCCCACACCTGCCAACATGTCCCAGCTACACTCGTCCCACGTGCCTGCGCTTGGCCCATACACCTCCAAACCTGTCCTATCCAGTCTGAAGAAGGGTTTTGGCCTGAAACGTTGCCTATTTCCTTCGCTCCATAGATGCTGCTGCACCCGCTGAGTTTCTCCAGCACTTTTGTCTACCTGTCCAACTGTTTCATGAACGTTGGGATAGTCCCAGCCTCAACTACCTCCTCTGGCAGCTCGTTCCACACACCCACCACCCTTTGTGTGGAAAGGTCACCCCTCAAGATTCCTATTAAATCTTTTCCCCTTCACCTTGAACCTGTGTGGTCCTCGATTCCCCTACTGAGGCAATTGCGGTGGCCTCAATAGGCCTGACTTTGGGGTGAACATGGGGTGGGGACTGGACATTGTGCCTTCCCCCACAGTGCTACCCACTGTGGGGGGATGATTTTTTTGTCTAATTGTAGTCCTGTAGGTCTGTGTCCAAGATGGCTGCCGTGTAGAGAGAGTGGACGCTGGCGCGCTTTGGCTGCCGCTGCTCTCTCTTCACACTGTGTTTTTGATTTTCTGTTTTTGGATTGAATTCTGTTTTTAATTTGTGTCTCTGTGATGTCTTTTTTACCTGTTCTATTCCGATTATATGTTTTTATTCCGATTACTGTTTAAGGTGTCCTTGAGATGTCTGAAAGGCTCCCATTAAATAAAATGTATTATTATTATTATTATTCTGGGCAAGAGACTCTATGCATCTAGATCAGATTTTCTCAAGATTTTACTCTTTCTCTTTCTGCTTCCAGCTAACAGAAAAGGAACCAGGAAGAGCAGAAGCAAACTTACCCGAGCTTTACACCACTCCAGTTCTCATTGCCAGATGGAATGGGGAGGATATGGAAAGTGAAACTGAGAAGCCCATGGCTGTTAATGAGAAGGAGTGGACAGCCAATGTTGCTCCTAATGAAAGTTATTTAGTCAACGAGATTGAAGAAATGACCACCCACGTTGCCAATCCCGACGCTATCATCTACCCGTCCTCCTCCCCTGTCATCGAAACATCGTCCAAGGATATCAGAGGTCCTCAGCACCCTGGAGCCCAAACCACCGTTTCGTCGGCTCAAGAGGATTCAGACTATTCTTCCGCCATGGGATCCCCGGAGTCGAATAGAATGTTCACTGACTCCCAACAAACAGGAATTCCAGTTACATCCCAGGCAATCCCGGGCCTCGGTGCTCCCACGCAGTCCGACGCCATATTCCACGTATCCGCCCTTAACGCCAGGATTGTCCCTCAACCCGTCACGTCGCAAGTGGTTCGTGCAAATAATCCAACCCCTAACCCGTGGCCCGAAACGACCACAGTTCCTTCGCTGGTGGATTCTGGCGCAGAGCGAGTTGCCTCCAGGAGTGAAGCCATGGCCTCCCGGGAACCGAATGTAGTCTTTGGTTGGGTTGGTTCCGCAGCCACCTCCCGTCCAGCTCAGATGATGCCTTCCACTGATAACCCACCCAGTGAGGAGATAGCTTCTGTAACTATACCTCCCGCTGGCCAAGAGATGTACCTCTACCGTACGCTTGATTCCATTGGCAGGCTAAACACTTTGCCCAAAGAGAGTGAAGGCCAGGCTACCTCTTCCTACTCTACCGGTGAGATGGTGTTCCAAGCTACCGTCGTGCCCTCAAACAGAGAAGTGTCCTTTCGTGCTACCTCTGCTTATTCCCACGATGAAGTGCAGCTGCAACCGACTCCCTCCTTGTCCAGTACGCCCTTGTCTCCATCCTCTGCTCCTGCTAGTAGTGAAGTGTCTCTTCAAGCGACCCGTGCCTTACCAAGCCATCCCGTTTCGCTCCGTGTGACCTTTGATCCCCCAGCTAGCGGCCAAGCCTTGCTTGCGACTTCCTCTGTTGCTTCCTACGATGACGTGGGGTTGCCTCGCTCTCCGCCAGCCAGTGTTGATGTGCTCCGCCAAGCCGCCCTCCCTTTAGCTAGTGACGAGGTGTCTCTCCAAGCTTCTCCTGCTTCCTTCTCTAGCGAGACACCTCTCCATGACTTTCAAACCTCCTCCGGAGTTTCTGCATCCCCGGATGTGCCTCCTGCTGCCTCCAGCCATCGGCCGGAGCAGCCCCTCTCTGCTGCTACCTCTGTGGGTGACGTGCTGTTTGAGTCTGCCCTTCCCTTGCCCAGCGCGGCAATAATGTCTCTTCAAACCCGTCCAACTTCTCCAGAGGATGGGGTGCTTCTCCGCGTCACTCCTGCTCTTTCCTCCGCTTTGGTGCCCCGTGGCGAGACGTTGCCTGCCACCTCCGCACCCTCTGTTGTCGCTGATGTGGCGCTTCAAGTCATCCCTACCTTCTCCGAAAGCAAAATGCCTCTGTCTGCTACTGTCTCCCCCCGCAATCACACGTCGACTCCAGATCCTCCTGCCTCCTCTAGCCCTGAATTGTTGCTGCATCCTACTCTAACTCTGCCTGGCAGTACAAGGGTATTGAATGACACCGAAACGTTCCTGAGAAACGAGACGACGCTTTCTGTTTCCCTCCTCCCCTCCACCGATAGCGCGCCCCCTTATGTATCCGGTGCCCAGTTTAATGTAGCCGGTAGCCCGCCCGTATCGAGTGATGACGTTGCCTATATTTCTGTTCCAACTGCAGCTCCCAGCAGTGAGGTTATCATGGCGGCTTCTGCCGCCCTGTTTCCACCTCCTCCTGTGCCTTCCTCTGTCACCTTGCTGAGTCAAAGTCACGGTGACGAATCGTGGTCTTCTGGTGTTGACATTGATTTGTCTGAGGCAGACGATAGTGTCCGGGCGACGACATTGCACCCCAGGCCTGGCGGTCAGGCCTTGACCCACCTCAGCGGGCAGATATCCAACTCGGACGTGGAGCAGAATAGTCAGTATCCCCAGGTCATGACCGGACCACCGGCATCGTCCGAAGACAAGTCCTTCGTCGGCACTCCTGGCCCCCATCGGTCACGCTCCAAGGCGGACGCAGATCACCAGACGACTCACACTGCACCCAATGGAAAGCACAAAAGGCCACGACTAATAGGAAGACCTCACTGGGGCACCGCAGGAACTACACACCTGCCCCTGTCACAGTCTAGGACCCGTTCTTTCATGACCAACGAAGAGGGGAGTGGTTCTGGCCAGAGTGCGTCTGATAGTCTAATTGTCAATGGGACGACAGTGGTGTTAAGTTCCCTGGAGTATGATTATAGAGCACTAGACACAGGTAAAGCAGCAGACCCACGGACAACACAGGCTTCACCTCCATCTCTAACTAGTGGCCATGAAACAACGTTGCTCGACGTATATGAGGCAGGTTAGTCACGTCTGAAAATAACTTGAAAAAGCGCAAGGTGCAATGAATGTGATTCGCAAGGTACTAGGCCGGTGCAATGAAGTCTGAATGGACTTGAGTCCAAGTCGTCTCATTCATTTCTGTGCCTGTGACTATAATAACGGTTGATAGCAACTTTAAACGCTGACCTGCAGTGAAACACTGGATTAGTAAATCAACAAACATGGAGCTCCATTTTACTTTCAAACATAGTTCAACTTAGTTAAATAGTTTTCTCCTAGTCTGTGCTAATACGTAACAACTTTTTTTTGAGAATTCATTCATACTAAATTGAGAAATTGTGGTCTTGAGAGTATGTATCCTGAGCAGATTACAATGAGCTGCTATCGAGTAACCATGGCAAAAGGCTGAATAATTAACGTAGCTATATCAAAATTCGGCAAGTGGTTGAACTTTGTTGTTGGTGACCTGCTTTGTAATTTGGGAAGTGTGTAACAGAAGAGTTCAGCATTACAGCAGACCTCATACATATCAATATAAGGAACTACGTACTCTCCTTGCAAAGTAGAACCAAAAAATGAAATACACGGAAGATGATGTATCTGAGAATATTTTGCTTGATAATTTTTTATCCTTGGGTTTTCTCTTGTGTTTCTAAGTTCAGTAAGTAACAAAGGTATTTTTGGAGATAGATACAAATTGCTGGAGTAACTCTATGGGTCAGGCAGCATCTCTGGAGAAAAGGAATAGGTGACGTTTAGGGTCGAGACCTTTCTTCAGACTGGGTCTCCAGATTTTACCGTCTGAATAGACAATAGACAATAGGTGCAGCAGCAGGCCATTCGGCCCTTCGAGCCAATCAGTACCCCGTTCCTGCCTTCTCCCCATATCCCCTGACTCCGCTATTTTTAAGAGCCCTATCTAGCTCTCTCTTGAAAGCATCCAGAGAACCGGCCTCTACCGCCCTCTGAGGCAGAGAATTCCACACACTCACCACTCTCTGGGAGAAAAAGTGTCTCCGTTCTAAATGGCTTACTCCTTATTCTTAAACTGTGGCCCTTGGTTCTGGACTCCCCCAACATCGGGAACATGTTTCCTGCCTCTAGCGTGTCCAAACCCTTAACAATCTTATATGTTTCAATGAGATCACCTCTCATCCTTCTAAACTCCACAGTGTACAAGCCCAACTGCTCCATTCTCTCAGCATATGACAGTCCCGCCATCCCGGGAATTAACCTTGTAAACCTATGCTGCACTCCCTCAATAGCGAGAAAGGTCTCGACCCGAAATGTCACCTATTCCTTTTCTCCAGAGATGCTGCCTGACCCACAGAGTCACTCCAGCATTTTGTGTCTATATTAGGTGTAAAGCAGCATCTGCAGTTCCTTCCTGCACAAATTAATTTTTGGATGTAATTTATCCAACTACCTTCACTTTTCTGCTGTCAAGCTGAAAGTCTGTGAAAGGCAACAATTCTGTTAAGAAAAAATAGTCCATAAAATATAAGGCCAGCCACTCCCTTGAAAAACACAATAATATTGCTACTTGTTAAGTGAGTACACCATCCTTTGAAGGTAAATAAAATGGCAGTGTTCAACTTTTGTGATTCAAAATTTTGCAGTTTAAATTGAAATGACACAACATTGTGTACATTTATATTTAATTCTATTTCGGGCGGCACAGTAGCACAGCTGGTAGAGTTGCTGCCTCACAGCGACAGAGACCCAGGTTCGATCCCGACCTCGGGTGCTGTCTGTGCGGAGTTTGTACAATCCCCCCCCCCACCCCGTGACCACGTGGGTTTCCTCCAGGTGCTCCGGTTTGCTCGCACACCGCAAGGACATGCGGGTTTGTAGGTTAATTGGCTTTTGTAAACGGCCCCTGGTGCGTCGGGAGCGGATGAGAAAGTGGGATAAACGTAACTCCAGTGTAAATGGGTGATCGGTGGTCAGTGTGGACTCGGTGGGGCCGAAGGGCCGGTTCCAACCTGTGCCTCTAAACTAAACATTTGGAGAGGTAAGTAACCCAATGATATGGGAAAAAATGAGTTCACATGTAATGTTACAATGTTGTCTTGAGTTAAAACCTAAACAAGATAATAATCCACTGAGTTTTACCAGCAGTTTATTTTTTTGCTTTTTAACCCATAATACTGTTTGAATTTAAATCTAATGAAGCTAATCACTTGTCCTCATTCTAATATTATAACCAAGATCTTTTAATAGAATTCAACGTGCAGCTTTTGGCATAACAGTCATTGCATGGAAAGGGTTTTGTAAACATGTAGATGGGCTGAATCTATCAAATACATTTTCATATCGGACTAGAGTGTTGAGGCACATATGTTTTTGAGGCATAATACGAAAGAGTAGAAATGAGAATCAAATCAAATATTTATGATATCACTGAGTTGTCGATTATTTTTACGTGTACTGAGGTACAGTGTAAAGGTTAGTTTAGTTTGGAGATACAGCACAGAATCGGGCCCTTCGGCTCACCGACACCGCGCCGACCAGCGATCCCCGCACACTAACGCTATCCTACACACACTAGGGACAATTTACACTTATACCAAGCCAATGAACTTGCAAACCTGTACGTTTTTTGGAGCTTTTGTAAAGTAAAGCTTTTGATGCGTGCTAACAAGTCAGCGGAAAGACAATGCGTGATTGCAGTCGAGCCGTCCACAGGGTAAAGGGAATAACGTGAATAGCGTTTAGTGCAAGATAAAGTCCAGTAAATGCTACATTTCTTTTATTGTCAGCTGAGTTCCTCGTAGATTTTAGTTTCCTTTTCTACTGTAAAATGATAGTGTTTGCTGGGACTCAGTGAATATTTTATTCAACTCATGGAAACATAGAAAAACAGGTGCTGGAGTAGGTCATTCGGCCAAATGTCCATTCAATATGATCATGGTTGATCATCTAAAATCAGTACCCCGTTCCTGCTTTTTCCTCATATCCCTTGATTCCTTTAGCCCTCGGAGCTAAATCTCCAGGGATCCCATGATCTGAATCCTCCTGAGCCTAAGATACTGTGGGTTTTGGTTCTAGGGTGCAGGGCAGCTCATATGTCCTTGGACAGTGGAGGAGGATGGGTAGTTATTGTGGTGGGGATCATATTGCCTTCTCTATTCCTTACTGAGATCATCGCACGCTCTCAACCCTCTGACTGGCACTACACTGGGTGGGCAAACACCTGACAACTAATGTGTTGGTCAATTTAATTGCATTTTCCCATTCAGGTTTGTTATTGCCCATAATGTACACCAATTTCTCTTTCCAAACAATTCCAGTTCTTCGATCAGTTTGCACAAAGTGATATTCCTGTTCGCTGTATTCTTCACCCAGATACCTGTGGCACAACAGGGTCACGCTTCCACAGTATGTTTTCTTAAAAGGAATTAAGATCTGAGTATTAAATTATGTCCAACCAGGTAACAGACCTCTCCATTTAATCCTAGCCCTGTTCTAAGGTAGCATTTGCAAAACCAAGCTGATAAGACATATTCAGCTTGATTACTTTTTTTTTGGTATCAGTATCATCTTTGGATATTAATTACAAGCCATACAAGTTCCAGGGGCTACTGACTTGGGTGTTTCAATTTAATTTTCAGATAAAAACCTCATTGCCTCTTCCAACAGCATAGATTGTTACTGAATAGAGCAGCTATTTTGTGGTCGAGTTAGAGCAGTAACTAGGTTCAGTAAGGGTGGCACAGTGGAGTTGCTGCCTTACAGCGCCAGAGGCCAGGGTTCGATGCTGACTACAGGTGCTATCTGTACGGAGTTTGTGCGCTCTCCCTGTGACCACGTGGGTTTTCTCTGGGTGCTCCAGTTTCCTCCCACACTACAAAGACGTACAGGTTTGTAGGTTAATTGGCTTTGGTAAAATTGTAAATTGTCCTTAGAGTGTAAGATAATTTTAGTGCACGGGGTGATCGCTGGTAGGCACGGACTCAGCGGGCCGAAGGGCCTGTTTCCGCTCTGTCTAAAGCTGAGCCTAAAGCATCACATTATGATCTACAGCAAACTACTTTCACTTCTGTGGACATTACAGGAACAATGGTGGTCTTCATTGTCAAGGAAAGACACAAAGTGCTGGAGTAACTCTGCGGGTCAGGCAGCATCCCTGGAGAACATGGATAGGTGGCGTTTCAAGTCGGAGCCCTTCCTCAGTCTTCAGACCCGAATCGTCACCTATCCATGTTCTCCAGTGATGCTGCCTGACCTGATGAGTTACTCCAGCACTTTGCATCCTTCCTTGATAAACCAGCATCTGCAGTTCCTTGTTTCTACATTTCCTCATCGTTGATATTACGTCACGAAACAGCACTTTTTTAACCACTTTAGAATCTCTGTTCCTACTTTCTCGTGATAATATGAATGGGAAGTTACACTTTCAAAGGGAAAGTAAGAACAGCTAAGTTTGTAAGATGGAAATGACTCAATATGAGTCCAACCAATATCTATATCGCCCTTGCAGTTTTGAATTAGAAGTTCTAAATGTAAGGAACTTTGTGTTAATAGCTGAGGAAGGGGCTCGACCCGAAACGTCGCCTATTTCCTTCGCTCCATAGATGCTGCCTCACCCGCTAAGTTTCTCCAGCATTTTTGTCTACCTTTATGTTGATTGCAATAGGTTTCATGATGTAGATGTTATTTGAGAGTTTGTTCACTATGGTAGTGTAGTTACATACTTTACAGTTGTATTTAACATCACAACCTAAACAAGGTGGTCATGATGTGTTGATTTGGGCTACTTTTGGCTTGGTCACCTGGTTAAGACTAAATAATTCCTCCTCATCTCCTTCCTAAAGAAACGTCCTCTAATTCTGAGGCTGCGACCTCTAGCCTTAGACTCTCCCACTAGTGAAAACGCCCTCTCCACATCCACTCTATCCAAGCCCTTCACTATTTGGCATTTGCCAATGAGATCCCCCCTCATTCTTCTAAACTCGAGCGAGTACAGGCCCAGTGCCGACAAACGCTCATCATATGTTAACCCAATCATTCTTGGGATAATTCTGGTAAACCTCCTCTGGATCCTCTCCAGCGCCAGCACATCCTTCCTCACCGTGCAGGCAAGATATCACAGTGGAGGAGCCGACGGGACGATTGTGGTTAGATCAGAGAGATTTAGAGGGATGTTGGCCAAATGCGGGCAGGTGGGACCAGCGCAGATGGGGGTGTCAGGGGTTAAGGGGAGAAGTCTGGAGAATGGGGTTGGGAAGGAGAGATAGATCAGCCATGATTGAATGGCGGTGTGGACTTGATGGGCCGAATGGCCCAATTCTGCTCCAGGAACTTACGAACTATCTTGGTTGGCATGGGCAAGTTGGGCTGAAGGGCCTATTTCTATGCTCATGTCATAAGGGATAGTAGTAGAATTAGGCCATTTGGCCCATCAAGTCTACTCCACCATTCAATCACGGCTGATCTAACTCTCCTTCCGCACCTCATTCTCCTGACTTCTCCCCATAACCTCTGACACCCCATCTACGTTGTATGTCAGTGTGACTCTGTGACCATAATTGGTGTGGGGAAAGGCCAAAGAGAGCTTGGAGTGGAGGGAGTTGGATGTTGGACTGGAGACTGAGACAGTGAGGATGAATGGATTGGGGAGAGCAGTGGGCAGCAGCAATGGAAGTGTCGGAGAGACCTAACAGAAGCCCATTGACGATTCCACATGTAAAATGGCCAATTCTCCTGTTGAACAAGAATTTATTCTTCACGGTACACATTGTGAGTGTGGACGCACAGCATCAGCTGCCCTGTGGAAGCACACACTGAATAATTTAATACCTGGGAGTAAAATGGATTTACAGCTGGGGTTCCACATAGTCATTTTGCCGGGTGCATAAACATTCATTTTAAGCTGAAAATAGACACAAAAAGCTGAAGTAACACAGCGGGTCAGGCAGCATCTCTGGAGAGAAGGAATGGGTGATGTTTCGGGTTGAGACCCTTCTTCAGACTTGTTAGGGATAAGGGAAACGAGAGATATAGGTGATTAAGGGGTTGGACAGGCTAGATGCAGGAAGATTGCTCCCGATGTTGGGGAAGTCCAGGACAAGGGGTCACAGCTTAAGGATAAGGGGGAAATCCTTTAAAACCGAGATGAGAAGAACTTTTTTCACACAGAGAGTGGTGAATCTCTGGAACTCCCTGCCACAGAGGGTAGTCGAGGCCAGTTCATTGGCTATATTTAAGAGGGAGTTAGATGTGGCCCTTGTGGCTAAGGGGATCAGAGGGTATGGAGAGAAGGCAGGTACAGGATACTGAGTTGGATGATCAGCCATGATCATATTGAATGGCGGTGCAGGCTCGAAGGGCCGAATGGCCTACTCCTGCACCTAATTTCTATGTTTCTATGTTTCTATGAAGAGTGATAAAGAACAATGAATGAAAGATATCCAAAAACGTAATGATGATAAAGGAAACAGGCCACTATAAGCTGTTTGTTAGGTGAAAACGAGAAGCTAGTGCGACTTGGATGGGGGAAGGAAGGGATGGAGATAGAGGGAATGCCGGGGCTACCTGAAGTTAGAGAAATCAGAATTCATACCACTGGGCTGTAAGCTACCCAAGCGAAATATGAGATGCTGTTCCTCCAATTTGCGTTTAGCCTCACTCTGACAATGGAGGAGACCTGGGACGGAAAGGTCTGTGTGGGAATGGGAAGGGGAATTAAAGTGTTTAGCTACCGGCTGCATTTTAAGCTGCAGTTTGCAATATCTGTCAGCAGATGGCAATGTTTACAGATACTCTCACATCGCCTTTTTCCACGAGCTCCTGTTCAGTTGCATTTATGACGTGCAAAGATCACACCTCAGACGAGGACTCTATTCCATGGAGCGCAGTAGGCTGGTCTTATAGAGTTTTACCAAATCACGAGGGGAATAGAGAGGGCGAATGCGCAGAGTATTCTCTCCCACGGTAGGGGAATCAATAACTAGAGGGCAGAGGTTTAAGGTGAGAGGGGGAAGGGTTACAGAACCTGAGGGACACCTTTATCAGACAAAGGTTGGTGGGTAAATGGAACGAGTTTTCAGAGCAAGTAGATGTTGCATGTACTACTATAACAATATTTAAAGACATTTTGTCCCCAAAAAATGGTTTTATCAAAAATAAGGCATTTGGCTAGGTACATGGAAAGGAAAGTTTAACAGGCGTATGTGCCAAGATATTTTCTCCCCCCAAAAAAAGGTATTTTAAAAGATAAAAACAATAGTTAAAGGGCAGCACGATGGTGCAGGGGTGGAGTTGCTGCATTACAGCACTTGCAGCGCCGGGGATCCGGGTTCGATCCCAACCATGGGTGGTATCCGTACAGAGTTTGTACGTTCTCCCCGTGACCTGCGTGGGCTTTCTCTGAGATCTTCGGTTTCCTCCCGCACTCCAAAGACCTACAGGTTTGTGGGTTAATTGGCATGGAATAAGTGTATAAAGTGTAGGATAGTGTTGGTGTGTGGGGATCGCTGGTTGGTGGCGGACTCGATGGGCCGAAGGGCCTGTTCCCGTGCTGTATCTCTAAACTAAGCTAAACTGAAAAACTGAAGACCAGGTACATGGATAGGAAAGGTTTATAGGGGGTATGGCCCAAACATGGCACCTGCTTGGATCAGGCATCTTAGTCGCATAGACAAGTTGTGGCGATGGGCTGTATTAATTCATGACTCCATCTGTTGTAATTTCACTTTCCACATAAAATGATATGTTCTTCCCCCCTCTTTCCTAGAGTGTTGCCTATCCCTTTCCCCTTCCCAACTTCCACTCATGCAGCCCCTGACTCCTTGTTGATAGAGAAACCATCACTGTGTTTCCTACTCCAAAGAGATGGCCACACAGATGAGGGAGCCTTGGTCACGTTGACTGCTATGTACAGTATTCTGTGCAAGGACACTGCAATTGAGATGACCTGTGCAGCCACATAGTTGGTAAAGTCAATACAGCAGTAATTGGAGAGTTTACAACAAGGGACAACAAATAATTTGACCCTGGTCGATATACAGCACAGCATTGCTGAGAGATACAGAGAACAAGATGGTTCACAAAAAGATGGAGATATCTAAGGATCACAAGAGTTGAAAGGGGGCAAAGCAAGAAGGAGAGGAAGTAGGTTGGTTTACTTTGAGCAAATCTGGGCAGAACAACAAATAGGAAAGTAGCAACATTCAACTATTTTTTGGTATCTGATTCATCCTCCAAAGTCAAAGTAAATGTTATTTGTCACATTGCTTGGTCGGTGCTTAACAAAGCACTTTACAAAGTCCATTAGTGGATGTGGCACGGTGGCGCAGTGGTAGAGTTGCTGCCTCACAGCGCCAGAGACCCGGGTTCGATCCTGACTGCGGGTGCTGTCTGTACGGAGGTTGTACGTTCTCCCAATAACCACACGGGTTTTCTCCGGGTGCTCCGGTTTCCTCCCACACTCCGAAGATGTGCAGGTTTATAGGTTAATTGTATTCTATAAAATTGTAAATTATCCCTAGTGTGTAGGCTAACGCTAGTGTACGGGGATCGCTGGTTGGCATGGACTCAGTGGGCCGAAGGGCCTGTTTCAGCGCTGTGTCACTAAACTAAAACTAAACTAAAGAAACACCACAAAATGTTCCCTTGAAATGTTTTGCACGCAGCTAATTTCAATTTTAATTTGGTCCAATATTTTATTGTCAAACTGTGTAGTAATGCCAGGTCTTGATTTTAGTTTAGTTTAGTTTACAGTTGCATGTACTGAGGTACAGTGAAAAGCTTTGTTGTTGCATGCTAACCAGTCAGTGGAAAGACAACACATGATTACAATGAAGCCGTCCACTGTGTACAGATACAGGATAAAGGGAATAACGTTTAGTGTACGGGATAAATAAGTCCAGTAAAGTCTGATTAAAGATAGTCCGAGTGTCTCCAATTGAGTAGATGGGAGGTCAGGACCGCTCTCTAGTTGTTTATAGGATGGTTCAGTTGCCTGATAACAGCTGGGAAGAAATTGTCCCTGAATCTGGAGGTGTGCCTTTTCACACTTCTGTACCTCTTGCCCGATGGGAGAGGGGGGGAGGAGGGAGAGTGTCCAGCGTAGAGACTCCGTCCTTGATTATTCTGCTGGCCTTGCCGAGGCAGCGTGAAGTGCAGATGGAGGTCGGTTTGCGCGGGATAGTCTCGGCTGGGTCCACAATTCTCTGCAATTTCTTGCGCTCTTGGATGGAGCTGTTCCCAAACCAAGCTGTGACGCATCCCGATCAAATGCTTGCTACGGCGCATCGGCAGAAGTTGGTGGGAGTTGTTGGCGACATGCCGAACTTCCTAAGCCCTCGAAGGAAGTAGTGGCGCTGATGCGCTTTCTTGCCCATTGCGTCTTGACCGTGACGATGCACATATGAAATAATTTCTCCAGAAATCGAACCGCTATTTAAAATGCTAACATTTTAAATAAGGTGAAGAAGCCCCTCGCTAATTAACAGCCTCCAACATCATTCTGCTTTGATATATCTGAGGTAAGCTGTTTGGCTTTGTGGCAATGGAACTATAGGTTCTGCAGCTGTTCATTCTGCCTTTGCTCCTGTCCTTCCTTCACCTGTGCTTGACATAGTTGCTTGAAACTAATTGCAGATGCTTTGTATCAATGAGGTAAGTGGTCTCACTCAAGTAACATTTCAGGAGCATCATTACGGCTTTAGTTAAAAATACAATTAATATAATTTTGCATCATCGCGAGTGCACTTTGGTTGCTTTTATTCCAGTTTTGATCACGTTAAAGCTGTTCTTAATCTTTTTTTCCCCTTTCTCTACAACCACAGAAGCCAGCAACAGCAGCCATGAATCTCGTATCGGGCTGGCAGTCGGTTTAGAGGCTGAGAAAAAGGCAATAGTCCCTCTGGTGGTGGTGTCAGCACTAACTTTCCTATGTTTGATGATGCTGATAGCTGTCCTTATCTACTGGAGGTGAGTGGCCTTTAAATTATGCTGATTCCCTTTTTAGCTGAGAAACATTTGCTTGGAGACGTGATGAAAATTAATTGTGAAGACTGTGCTTCTGACCTCTGAAAAGGTACAATAGATATCATAAGGAATAGGAGTAGAATTAGGCCATTCGGCCCATCAAGTCTACTCCGCCATTCAATCATGGCTGATCTATCTCCCTCCTAACCCCATTCTCCTGCCTTCTCTTCATAACCTCTGACACCTGTACTAATCAAGAATCTATTTAACTCTGCCTTAAAAATACCAACTGACTTGGCCTCCACAGCCTTCTGTGGCAATGGTTTCCACAGATTCGCCACCCTCTGATTAAAGAAATTCCTCCTCGTCTCCTCCTTTTATGCTGAGGCTATGAGGAGAATTCCACAAAATATATTTGAAAATGGCGGGGAAAAAAATCCCCTTAAATGTACACGGTTACAACTCTTCATAAATGTAGGAAATACGCAAAAATAACTCGGCAGGTCGGCTCAGTGGCGCGCTGGGAAAGAGTTGCTGCCTTCCAGCACCAGAGACCCGGGTCCGATCCTAACCATAGATGCAGTTTGTGCGTTCTACCCGTGACCACGTGGGTTTTCTCCGGGTGCTCCAGTTTCCTCCCACACTCCAAAGACGTACAGGTTTGTAGGCTAATTGGCTTTGGTAAAAAATATATATAAATTGTCCCTAGTGTTGAAAGATGGAATGGCTGCAGAAAAGACAGGACTCTAGGGCCTGAGCTATAGGGAGAAGTTGAGCAGGCTGGGACCAGATTCCCTGGAGGATGAGGGATGATCTCATAGAGGTGTACAAAAGCATGAGAGGAATAGATCGGGTAGACGCCCAGATTCTTAGAGCATGTTAAAACAAGATTTATTAAGAAATAAGAAGCAAGAATTTCATATTGAGCAACAATGTGTAACTATATCCCCACTGACATGCAGAAAGTATCAAATGCACAGTGATGTAAATGAAGGAACTGCAGATGCTGGTTTATGGTTACACATTATTGCTTAATATGCTATTTTTGCTTCTTGTTTCTTTGTGCTTCAGCTGCTCTGCAGTAGCTTCTGTTTAGCAACTTGGTGATTGGTATTGCAACATCGGCATCTCGTTTCATTTAGAGTTAGTTCCCAAAGTCAGTACGGAAGTTACTTTTAAATCTTTCAACTAAATCATTGATGTATATTGTAAATAGATGCGGTTCCAGCACTGCATGCCTTTCTGAAAGGGACCCGTTAATCCCTACTCTTTGTTTCCTGTCTGCCAACCAATTTTCTATCCATGTCAGTACCCTACCCCCATATAATGTGCCTTAATTTTTCCCACTAATCTCCTATGTGGGACCTTATCAAATGCTTTCTGAAAGTCCAGGTACACTACATCCACTGGCTCTCCATTGTCCATTTTCCCTGTTACATCCCCGAAAAATTCCATAAGATTAGTCAAGCATGATTTCCCTTTTCGTAAATCCATGCTGACTCGGACCGAACCTGTTACTGCTATCCAAATGTGCGGCTATTTCACATTCTACAATTGGCTCCAGCATCTTCCCCACCACCGATGTCAGGCTGACTGGTCTATAATTTCCTGTTTCTTCTCTCGCTCCTTTCTGAAAAAGTGGGATAACATTAGCTACCCTCCAATCCACAGGAACTGATCCTGAATCTATAGAACATTGGAAAATGATCACCAATGCATCCACGATTTCTGTGGACATTGTGGGAACAGCAGTGGTCGTCATTGTCAAGGAAAGACACAAAATGCTGAACTAATCAATTATTTAGTGACAGTTAATAAATACTCTTGCTTTTGTTACGCTACCTACACTACGAACACTAACAAAACTTTGAACTACAAACTGTCTTGCTTGTACTCAAAACTTCGAGCTTTTATTTTGTTTTGCACTAAAATTGTATTTCTTTTATTTATTGAGCTGCTTATTTGTTTGTTTACGATGTTATCTATTGAGAACTATGTCTCAACGCACTCTTATTATTTTACAATCATTTCCGACGAGTTCCTGGCAGGCCCTTTCATAAGTTCATGTTATAGGAGTAGAATTAGGCCATTTGGCCCATCGAGTCCACTCTGCCACTCAATCATGGCTGATCTCTGCCTCCTAATCCCATTTTCCTGCCTTCTCCCCGTAACCCTTGACAGCGGTTCTGATCAAGAATTTGTCTATCTCTGCCTTAAAAATATCCACTGACTTGGCCTCCACAGCCCTCTGTGGCAATGAGTTCCACAGATCAACTACCCTCTGACTAAAGAAGTTCCTCCTCACCTCTTTTCTTAAAGAGCGCCCTCTAATTCTGAGGCTACGACCTCTGGTCCTAGACTCTCCCACCAGTGGAAACATCCTTTCCACATCCACTCTATCTAGCCCTTTCATTATTCTGTTAGTGCTTTTCTGCTTGTTAAATGATTCAAGTTCTCGTGATTCAAAAATCTCGGGATTTGGCCATTAAGGATGCATTGCTTCAGCCAAAGAGGAAAGGTGTCAATGAAATGATATGGTACTTTGATAAGTACCAAAGAAACAAACTGCTAGACCATACAGCAATGATTGTCAGTAGTTATTTCTTTTTAATAGGGTGATAATTAGCAGGAAGCTTACTTATCAACACTTAGCACATTGCCTTGCTGCGATGGACAATTAAATGGAACAGATGGATATTTTGCAAAGTATATTGCCGTCAGTGTTCAGGAGAATATGTTTTGATGATTTTCCTCCAGCTGCTATTTGTCAGGAAAGCAGCATTTGTGTGTTCTGTGTGTCTATATCTTTATAAGTGTCTGTATGTGTGCATGTCTGTACAAGCATGTGTGCGATGTGTGTGTTATGAGTGTCTGAATTAGTGTGTGCGCACACGTGGACGTATATACAGTACACACACACACACACACACACACACACACACACACACACACACACACACACACACACACACACACACACACACACACACAGATATATTGGCTGAATGTGTGTGTGTGGGGAAAAGAACTGCAGATGCTGGTTGACACCAAAGAAAAACGCAAAATGCTGGAGTAACTCAGCAAGACAGGCAGCATCTCTGGAGATAAGTAATGGGTGACGTTTCGGATCAAGCCCCCAGTCTGATGACGTTTCTTGAACCAAAACGTTACCCGTTCCTTCTTTTTACACACGCACACACATATATATTACATATATATAGCTTTTTTTCACATTGTGGTTTTCAGGACAGCTTTCTGTGGCTAATTTGTCATATGTATATAATCAGTGACAGAAAACTGTCCTGAAAGCCACAACGTGAAAAAAGCTTTTATTTATTCTTTTTCACCAATAAAATTCCACTCCAAGCATCAAGTGGAGTTTGCAGGCTCAGTCAGTTGGCCGTTCGGTGTGCCTGAAGCTGGCTGAATAATTTTCCACGACCCCCCCCCGCCCCCCCAAATAGTGGCCAAGTTGTTTCAGTCCTGAGGAGCCTCAATTTCCCTTTTCTCTACCGACCTGCACCAGCGTTATTTCCACAGCCAACAATGGACTATTGTGGGCTCTACCTTTCCTGGATCATCGATGCCGGCTCTAATTTGTTCTGTGCCTTTTCATACCTGCGACGTATATAAAGATTTGACCGATCAAACCTTTATATACATCGGCAGCATCTCTGGAGACGGCAGCATCTCTGGAGAGAAGGAATAGGTGACGTTTCGGGTCGAGAACATGTCTATCATTGCACTCTGGACTTTGGGAGGTTATTTTGCACTGGTATTGTGGTTATAATTTTTTAGGTTTTAGGTTTTGATAATTGATGAAGTGGGATAGCATAGATCTATTGTGATCAGTGGCTGGGTGGGCCGAAGGGCCTGTTTCCACGTTGTATCTTTCAGTCGATTTGACACTTATAATATGTGTAGGAAGGAACTGCAGATACTGGTTTACACCGAAGATAGACACAAAAAGCTGGAGTAACTCAGCCGGGACAGGCAGTATCACTGGATGGAAGGAACGAGTGACGTTTCGGGTCGAGACCGTTCTTCAGGTTTCGGGTCCTGACTCGAAACGTCACCTATTCTGTTCCCCCAGAAGTGCTGCCGATCCCGCTGAGTTACTCCAGCATTTTGTGTCTAACTTCGGTGACACTTATAGTAATTCCTTAAGAACAGCATTGATATTTATTTACGGCACCAAATTGCTTTATGTCAAATATATATTCCATTGAAACTTTGGTGAGTAGTCGAGCTTGATAAAAACAACTTCCTCTCACCTTTTTTATTCTTTGGAGATCGCGCTCCCCAATACCTGTGCTCTCCACAGTAAATATTTTTTCGCTCTGTCTCAGCTCCCTCGATGCAGATACACCAGCTGTCATTGGTGACTGATTTTGAATCTCACGTTCATCCTGTGAGAATAGGCAGCGAGCAGCATTTGCTGGGTCATACCTAAGGTGCCTTTCATCTGCATTTACTTGTCAAAACGCTTGTGAACACAAAGCCATCTGCTCAAAGCTGCTTGGCTGCATGTTAACTGGCTGCGAGTCACGTGCTATCACCCTGCTTTATCTCCCCCCCCCCCTTAATTTTAGAAACACATAGATTCCTCAAGGGATTCGACAGGCTAGATGCAGGAAAAATGTTCCCCGTGTTGGGGGAGTCCAGAACCAGGGGTCACAGTTTAAGAATAAGGTGGTAGGCCATTTTGGACTGAGATGAGGAAAAACCTTTTCGCCCAGAGAGTTGTGAATCTGTGGAATTCTCTGCCACAGAAGGCAGTGGAGGCCAATTCACTGGATGTATTCAAGGGAGAGTTAGATATAGCTGTTAGGGCTAACGGAATCGAGGGATATGGGGAGAAAGCAGGAACAGGGTACTGATTCTGGATGATCAGCCGTGATCATATTAAATGGTGGTGCTGGCTCGAAGGGCCTACTCCTGCACCTATTTTCTATATTTCTATGTAAACTTAGCTGTGGCCATCCGCCTCAAACTTTTTCACAGCTACCGCTTTAACTAAAGACAGGCGCCAAAAGCTGGAGTAACTCAGCGGGCCAGGCAGCGTCCCTGGAGAGAAGGAGTAAGTGACGTTTTGGGTCGAGACCCTTCTTCAGACTGGGAGCCAGGGGAGAGGGGGAACGAGGGATATAGACAATACTTAGGAGAAATGAATGGAAGATATGGAAAAAGCGACGATAATCAAGGAAATGTGGAGCCCACAATGGTCCATTGTTGGCTGTGGGATAGGTGATAATTTGTTAAAGGACAACAGTCGCTGCTTTCTTAGTGGTCAGGTATGATAATTGGAAGAGCAGACATCTTAAGGAGCAGTTCTCTCAAATCCATTCATGAAGAGAGTTTTTGTTGATGGGTCGGCTCGGTGACGCAACGGTAGAGCTGCTGCAGTGACCCGGGTTCGAACCTGACTACGGGCGCTGTCTGCTCGGACTTTGTACGTTCTCCCCGTGACCTGCGTGGGTTTTCCACGGATGCTCCGGTTTCCTCCCACACTCCAAGGACGTGCAGGTTTGTAGGTTAATTGACTTAGGTAAAAATTGTAATTTGTCCCCAGAGTGTGAGATAGGGGAGATCGCTGGTCACTGGTGAGTCGGTGGGCCAAAGGGTCTGTTTCCGTGCTGTATCTTTAAAGTAAAGGCTGGGGTACTATACGATTCATCTTGGACCAGCACTGTGCCTTTATAGTGACATCCAATTCTTGCACACTCTCATATATCAGATGTGGATAAACATCTGCCTCAGAGATGCCGAGATGGCAGTCCTGAAAAATAAGGTGAAAGGAATTGCTTCTCTGTAGAAACAAAGAACTGCAGATGCTGGTTAATACACAAAAGGACACAAAGTATTGGAGTAACTCAGCTGGTCAGGCAGCATCTCTGCAGAACATGGATAGATGATATTTCAGATTGGGACCCCTCTTGGAGAAGTGTCTCGACCCGAAATGTCACCTATCCATGTTCTCCAGAGAACCTGCCTAGGCTGAAGAAGGGTCTTGAACCGAAACGTTGGCTATCCATGTTCTCTGGAGATGCTGCCTGACCTGCTGAGTTACTCCAGCACTTCGTGTCCGTTTTGTGAATCATCGTCTCTCTTGCTTATGTACTTTTTGTTACCTTTTGCCTGAATTGGGTTGTTGGTCACTTACTCTACAGTTTGAAAGCGAAGCTTTGCAAAATTTGCCTTGCGTTGAAACCAATTTAAAAGAAAAGCCTCTTGTGAATGTTACGTTTCAGTGCTTTGTGTAAGAGATGGATTCTGTGCGAGTTACACTACTCATAGAATGCTACAGCGTGGAAACAGGCTCTTCGGCCCATCTAGCCCACACCGGCCAACATGTCCCAGCTACACTAGTCCCACCTGCCTGTGCTTGGCCCATATCCCTCCAAACTCGGCTTGTACTCGCTAGAATTTAGGAGATTGAGGGGGGATCTTATAGAAACTTACAAAATTCTTAAGGGGTTGGACAGGCTAGATGCAGGAAGATTGTTCCCGATGTTGGGGAAGTCCAGGACAAGGGGTCACAGCTTAAGGATAGAGGGGAAATCCTTTAGGACCGAGATGAGAAAAACATTTTTCACACAGAGAGTGGTGAATCTCTGGAACTCTCTGCCACAGAAGGTAGTTGAGGCCAGTTCATTGGCTATATTTAAGAGGGAGTTAGATGTGGCCCTTGTGGCTAAAGGGATCAGGGGGTATGGAGAGAAGGCAGGTACGGGATACTGAGTTGGATGATCAGCCATGATCATGTTGAATGGCGGTGCAGGCTCGAAAGGCCGAATGGCCTACTCCTGCACCTATTTTCTATGTTTCAATGTTTCTATGTAAACCTGTCCTATCCATGTACCTGTCTGACTGTTTCTTAAACGTTGGGATAGTCCCAATCTCAACTACCTCCTCTGGCAGCTTGATCCATACACCCACCACCCTTTGTTTGAAAAAGTTACCACTCAGATTCCTATTAAATCTTTTCCCCTTCGCCTTGAACCTATGTCCTCTGGTCCTCGATTCCCCTACTCTGGGCAAGAGACTCTGTGCATCTACGTGATTTATTCCTCGCTACTGTTCAAGGACCTCCTAATTCTGTTTATTTCTTTGCCGCAGAAAATGTTTTCAGACCGCTCACTTCTACCTGGAAGATAATGCATCGCCTCGAGTCATTTCCACGTCACCAACTCTGGCTCTTCCTATTTCAGGTGAGTAGGTTGAGCGTGCAGGGAGGAACGGCAGAGGCTGGTTTAAACCGACAATAGACACAAAAAGCTGGAGTAACTCAGCGGGTCAGACAGCATCTCAGGAGAAAATGAATAGGTGACATTTTGGGTCGAGACCCTTCTTCAGATTGAGTGAATCAGATCTGTACCTATTAACCCTATGTATATATTTATATAATGGTATATGGACACACTGATCTGTTTTGTAGTCAATGCCTACTATGTTCTGTTGTGCTGAAGCAAAGCAAAAATTTAATTGTCTTATCAAGGACACATGACAATAAACTCACTTGAACTTGAACTTGAACCCGGGAACAAATTGTGTCACTTCTCTAAATTTTTTTTTAACTTGGCTCCTGCCACCATACTTTGTTTGAAGAAGGCTTTTGTCCACTGTCTGAAGAAGGTTCTTGACCCGAAAAGCATCACCAATTTCTTCTCTCCAGAGATGCTGCCTGGGTCCCACTGAGTTGCTCCAGGTTCTCTTTGGTTTGAACCAGCATCTGCAGTTCCTTCCTACACAGTCCTTTACCTATTTCATTTGTGTGTTTTATTGCACTTCTTTTGTCCTGACAGTGAATTCTGAAACACAGAACAGTACAGCAAAAGACCAGACCCTTCGGCCCACAATGTCTGTGCTGAACATGATGCCAAGACCAACTCTTACCTGCCTGCACCCGATCCATATCCCTCCATGTCCTCCTGCATATCCACGTGCCTATCTAAAAGCCTGGTAAACGCCACTATCGTATCTGTCTCCCCCACCACCCCTGGCAGCGTGTTCCAGGCACTTAAGGGCCGGTCCCACTTGGTGATTTTTTTTCGGCGACTGCCGGCGTTGTATCGCAAAGAGATTTTGAACATTTCAAAATCCAGCGGCGACCAAAAAAATGTTGCCACACTTGAAAAACCACCACTTGGGAGTTACAAAAAACTAAAATCAGTTATAATTTCAGATTTAATCAATTTTGTGCACATTAACACTTAAAAGCAAACTTCCCATACCTCCAATAAATAATGACAAGCATTGCATTTTCCACTTGGTGTCAACATTTAAAAGGTTTTACGTCAAGTGTCAGTCAATGACCATGAAGTGTTAGTGTTTAATCTGCTTTCCCCTATGCTAATGATGGATGCCTGAACAGCTTTTTGCTAACATGGTTTCTAATAAGTCTTCAATTTATTTTGCTATCAAGGCCTGTTTCAGCTGTCACACTCTTATTATGACTGTGTCATGTTATAATGCAGCATTTTATATCTCAGGAAACATATATCTGAAATTCTGTGAGGAATGCGAAACGTGCAATTTTTGTTGGGTGTTTGTTCGTTGTCCCGAGCAGTAGACTTGTTCCCTCACCCCACATAACTGCACTTTGCAGTATCCGTCACAGCCTGCGGCCATTTTGTTTCTGCAGATGTCCTTGCCTCTACATGTTCGGGCACAAGTTTTATTTTAATTATGGCCTCGTAAATTGCCGGGAGGATTCGGCTGGTCGGGCAACATTCCTCTATGCTGTGGTTAAGGGTGGGATCGTTCATAATCCACTCTGTCTTATGATGAAACTGAATTCAGCTTCAACAAACATCACGTGGATTACCATTGACCAGAAATTGACTGGAATTTTAGGGGGCACGGTGGCAGGGCGGTAGATCTACTGCCTTGCAGCGCTTACAGCGCCAGAGACCCAGGTTTTAATCCTGACTATGGGTGCTGTCTGTACGTAGTTTGTACGTTCTCCCCGTGATCTTCGGTCTCCTCCCACGCTCCAAAAACGTAGAGATTTGTAGGTTAATTGGCATGGTATCAACGTAAAATTGTCCCTAGTGTGTGTAGGGTAATGTTAATGTGCGGGGATCACTGGTCGGCGCGGACTTGTCGTGCCAAAGGGCCTGTTTCCACACTGTATCTCTAAACTAAACTAATCTGATTCATGTACAAGTTGTGGTGCTTCAAGAGCAGGTTGGGATGCTGGGTGCTCCGTGGTAAAGTCTATTCACCATCAGCACAATATAAGTATGACGGTTCTAGACATAAGTAACTCAGCTGGAGTACCTCAGCGGGTCAGGCAGCATCTCTTGAGACAAAGGATGGGTGACGTTTCGGGTCAGAACCCTTCTTTCGACCCCATCCTTTTCATCTAGAGATGCTGCCTGACCCGCTGAGGTACTCTAGCCCTTTGTGCCTATCTGCGGTGTAAACCAGCATCTGCAGTTCCTTCCTACACAGTTTGACGGAGCTGCTCGATAAGTCCATCCATCCTCATGATTCCAACATCATTCAGGAAAATGGCTGATACCTGGACAAAACAACTTGTTGGGCGTCTCATCCATAACCCAATGAGAAAAAATATGTACAAATCCAGAATCAATAAATTTACCCCCTGGGTAAACTTACCCCAGGTTGGGAACCCTTGATCTAACCCATGACTTGTAATGGTTAGAAGGGCACAAAGTGCGGGAGTAAAACTCAGCGGGTCAGGCAGCATCTCTGGAGACCATGGATAGATGACATTTTGGGTCGAGATCCTACTTGGCACCTACCAATATTTGCTTAATTTGATTGTCAATGGCTTATTTCCTATTAATTTCCGATGACATTCTCCATGGGAACAACATTTACCGAAACCTCACTCTACAATTTTGAGTAGGTAGAAAGCCAGCTTGTCTTTTTAATTGTATTTCTTACTAACTTGAGGAAGTTTAAAAGATTTAAACTTTACAAAAATGGATTCAGCTGAAACTAAGACAGGCTGTAACCTTTCTCCTATTAATTGCAAAGCAAGCAGAAAGCTCTTCCCCTTGCTCCTATTAAACTAACAAGGCTAACAAAGATGTTTACGCTCCTTTTCCCATAACAAGCGAGATAACAAGCACAACATCATGAATGTCTCCTCTATATTATAAACATTGAGAGGATAGTCAGACTCTCGGCTCCTACCCTTGCTCTATAAGATTATAATGTGCGTCATTAGTAAAAAAAAAACACGATCTGCAGAAAGATAGCCTTCTCATCATAACTATATATCCTCTCTCGGAAGAACCTGTCAATCTTAAGAAGCTGAGAATTTTATGAAGCTGTCAATCTTAAGAAGCAAGAGGCTGTACTATGCTCTGTAGATAAGGTATTGCTGAATCGCTGATTATTGGAGTATAAATACATGCACTTAATCACTGCCCCTTTGTGTGGGGATACTGTGTTTAGTACTATCTACATACTGTAAGAGCCTTTACCACACCTGCCTGGCGAAATAAAGATTTTACTGCTTGATTACTGATTTTATTTGTGTTTTTGATTGTTTAAGAGAAACGAACCACAACAAACTCACTCTTATCATCTACTTTTTATCCGGTTTTTGTTGTTGATTAAAGTCTCTTCGTGATCAATTTTTCTAAAATTGAGACTGAGTTTAGTTTATTGCCACGTGTACCGAGGTACAGTGAAAAGCTTTAGTTGCATGCTAACCAGTCAGCAGAAAGACAATACACAATTACAATCGAGCCGTCCACAGTGTGCAGAGGAATAACGTGAATAACATGTAGTGCAAGATAAAGCCAGCAAAGTCCGATCAAAGTTAGTCTCAGGGTCTCTAATGAGGTAGATAGTAGTTCCGGACTGCTCTCTAGTAGTGGTCTGATGGTTCTGTTGCTTGATATTCCTATCCATTCTTGGTCATCTTGCAGCTCCTACTCTTCAGTAGACATCAGATACAGTCCATGACCATTTTGAATAAAAATGAAAGAACACTTGTTTTTCTCTCTGCAGATGAAATGGGAGCCATTTCAGTCAAGCAATTCGCTAAGCATGTGGCAGAGCTTCATGCCAATGGTGGATTTACAGAAGAGTTTGAGGTATGTGTAGATATATTTTGAGTTATTGCTGTTTCAACAATACAGGAACAGCAAGTTACCATCATAGAATTTAGTGATTCAATGAGTCAATAACTGGATAAAATGTTTAAAATAAACTAATTTGTCTTGCTGTTGGTTTTTAAAATGCTCGGCTTAATTTATTGAGGTTTGTTAAGATTTGAAGATTCTTCGGTATTGAGAAACCTTCAAGATGTGGGGAAGATTATTAGTTTAGTTTAGAGATACAGCCCTTCTGCCCACCAAGTCCATGACGTCCAGCAATCCTCACACACTAGCACTATCCTACACACTAGGGACAATTGACAATGTTGACCAAAGCCAATTAACCTACAAACTTGTACATCTTTGGAGTGTGGGAGGAAACCGGAGCACCCGGAGAAAACCCACGCAATCACAGGGAGAATGTACAAACTCCGTGCAGACGGTACCCGTAGTCAGGATCAAATCTGGGTCTCTGGCGCTGTAAGACAGTAACTCTGCTACCATGCCACTCTATCTTAAAGGATAGGCAGCTGAAATGTGTGGAGCATTTGAAGATGTGCAGCTTGTAAAGTTATCCTTAGACCCTTACACTGCACTAACACTGCCTCACCGAGTTCCAGCCCGCTCCCCAGCCCGACAATCCAAAGTCCTACACCCTCGAGCTGATGCACTCCAATTTCATGACCACATCCCTTCCACCACCAATCTAAAACATTATTGTCACCAAATTACTCCACCGCGCCAATGCTCAGGCCACTGTCCAAGCCTTCACTGTTTTCCGACCCTCTCCGCACAATTTGGCCATTGACAACCTCTCAATTTCCCTCGCCCCCCCCCCCCTCCAAGATCACCCATGATCACATTGAATGGCGGTTCTGGCTCGAACGGCCGAATGGCCTACTCCTGCACCTATTGTCTATTGTCCCAGCTACACTTATCCCACCTGCCCCATTTTGTCCATATCCTGCCAAACCTGTCCTATCCATGTACCTGTCTAACTGTTTCTCAAATGTTGGGATAGTCCCAGCCTCAACTACCTAATCCCGCAGCTTGTTCCGTACACCCACCACCCTTTGTGTGAAAAAGTTACCCCTCAGATTACTATTAAATCTTTTCCTCTTCACCTTAAACTTCTGTCCTCTGGTCCTCGATTCACCTACTCTGGGGAAGAGACTCTGTGCATCTATCCGATCTATTCCTCTCATGATTGACTTCCAATTCTTGTTAATTTGGAGCCCCCTTATTCCAATGCAGCCATTGCTGTCACATTAGTACTTCAGTTCTTGCCCAGTGGCAATAATCAGTTTGTGTCAGCAGTGGGTATGTGTAACTGGAATTAAGCAAAAAACCCCCCCCTTCAATTCTGCAACTTCTACACAGTGCAAACTTTTGCACATAGACATTCAGAAGATTTGTGCCGTGAACAGATGGTTCGATGGCTGTGATGGATGTTTAGTCTACTATTAATTTTGCATGGAGAATTTATTTTTGTTTAAAAATTCAAAAATGTGATTTTACATATATTGCAAATCTTCACAAATCTGAAGCAATGTGTAGTGTTTGCATGTTACAGTTGAGCTTAATTTTAAACCATGGACGAATGTGATTAGGGCTCGGTGGATGTTTACAAGGGCTCACTCACACGGGAATGGGAGACAGTGACTAAAGATGGACACAAAGTGCTGGAGTAACTCAGCGGGACAGGCAGCATTGCTGGAGAGAAGGAATAGGTGACATTTCAGGTCGAGACCCTTCTTCAGACGAAGTGTCTCGACACGAAACGTCACCCATTTCTTCTCTCCAGGGATGCTGCCTGTCCCACTGAGTTACTCCAGCATTTTGTGTCTACCTTCACAATAGGATAGGATACTGGCAGCAGATGCAAGACGACATCTCTTTGCATGCTCTGCCTAGAAAAGGATTGACAATCATCCTAAATAGTCATACAGCGTGGAAACAGGCCCTTCGGCCCAACTTGCCCATGCCGACCAACACACCCCATCTACACTAGTCCCACCTGCATGTGCGTGGCCCATATCCCTCTAAACCCCTCCCATCCATGGACCTGTCTAAATATTTCCCAAATGCTGTAATAGTCCCTGCCTCAACTACCTCCTCCAGCAGCTCGTTCCACATACCCACTGCCTCTTGCGTAAAAAAAGTTATCCCTCAGATTCCTATCAAATCTTAACCTAAACCTAAACCTAAAATGTTTGTCAACCTTGACTTCACTGAGTTCCAAAAGCTGGATAGCCTTTATTTTTGTTTATTTCTGATGCTCTTAACAACATTCAACATGAGACCCTCCACACTTTGTGAAGTACAACAGACCTTATTTTAATCGATCCTTCTGCCCACACACTGTCTGTTTACCCATCACCTGCAGAAGTGGAGCTTTGTTAAGCAAGCAAGTGTTGACAAATCCGCCCTTGTGTTGGGAAATTCCGATTCCCGGGCTGGCTGTGACAGGAAACTGTTACTGCCGGTGAATTCTCCAGCTACTGATTTCAGCTTCACGATGACAGGAGTTTTCATGAAACACGACAATGCATTGTGATATGCAGCGTGGAAACAGGCCCTTTGGCCCAATGAAGCTGCCTTACAGCGCCAGAGACCCGGGTTCAATCCTGGCTACGGGTGCTGTCTGGATGGAGTTTGTACGTTCTCCCCGTGACCTTGTGGGTTTTCTCCGGGTAATCCGGTTTCCTCCCCCCCCTCCAAAGACGTACAGGTTTGTAGGTTAATTGACTTTGGTAAAATTGTAAATGACCCTTAATGTGTAATAAAGTGCTAGTGTACCATGTGATCGTTGACCGGCACAGACTCAGCGGGCTGAAGGGTCTGTTTCTGCGCTGTATCTCAAAACTCTCATTTAAAGTTCAAACACGTGCCATTTTGGAACGAAAGATCAGATGTGCCACGCTTAAAATGTTTTTTTTTGTTCTGGGCATGAAGGAATTCATACGATGATAGAAACATAGACAATAGGTGCAGGAGTAGGCCCTTCGGCCCTTCGAGCCTGCACTGCCATTCAATATGATCATGGCTAATCATCCAACTCAGTATCCTGTACCTGCCTTCTCTCCATACCCCCTGATCCCTTTAGCCACAAGGGCCATATCTAACTACCTCTTAAATATAGCCAATGAACTGGCCTCAACGACATTCTGTGGCAGAGAATTCCACAGATTCACCACTCTCTGTGTAAAAAATGTTTTTCTCATCTCAGTCCTAAAAGATTTCCCCTTTATCCTTAAACTGTGACCCCTTGTTCTGGACTTCCCCAACATCGGGAACAATCTTCCTGCATCTAGCCTGTCCAACCTCTTAAAATGCGGTCTAAAACAAAACTAGTCACTGGTTCTGAATTAAGCTCACTCGCCATTTAAAATGTGTTTGTTGCATGAATGTTTACGTTGTCCTTATTGTCATTGCTGTGATGCATCTGTGCTGTTCACTGTTTGCTGTGGTGTTTTGATTGCTGTGCTTTTTGCATTCCTTCCCTTTCATAAGAAACTCAAAGCATATTATGAGGTAAGATATTTTGTTTCGTTTTTTTTGTTAGCACCTTAGACGTAGCTTTGTAGAACAATTATTTGCTAGTGTTATTTCCCCGCATGTCAGTGTGTGCTCTGTTTAACATCCTCATGTCGCAAGTAAGGTCAAAATCTCAATTGCAGAGCAGAATCATCATCTCTGCAGGGCTTGGACTCTGATCTCTCTGCAATTTATCATGCAATAGAAATTGGTCGGCAGGAAATGTTCTCTCATTTGTATGCTGCTCAGAATTGTATCCTACGGGATTATTTTTCCTTTGTAAACTGAAGGCACATTCTAAAAACCTCTGGAGTTTTCTTTATCATGAATGTTTGCATCATGTTGGATTTGAAATAGGCTGGCTGGGCCTATTCTATACTTTTACATCCACTGTTCCAGGTGTCAACTTCTCCACGTCGGCCAGACTAAGCGCAGGCTCGGCGATCGTTTCGCTGAACACCTCCGCTCAGTCGGTCGTAACCAACCTGATCTCCCGGTTGCTCGGCACTTCAACTCCCCCTCCCTTTCTCAATCTGACCTTTCTGTCCTGGGCCTCCTCCATTGTCAGAGTGAGGCCCAGGACAAATTGGAGGAGCAGCACCTCGTATTTCGCTTGGGTAGTTTACACCCCTGCGGTATGAACATTGATTTCTCTAATATCAGACAGCTCTTGCTTTATCCCTCCTTCCCCTCCCCCTTCCCAGTCCTACTGTCTCTGCCCACTTTCTATCTCTTTCCCGTTCCCCCCCCCCCCGACATCAGTCTGAAGAAGGGTCTTGACCGGAAGCATCACCCATTCCTTCTCTCCAGAGATGCTGCCTGTCCCGCTGAGTTACTCCAGCATCTTGTGTCTACCACCTATTCTTTTCTAAATGTGTTTGGATTTCACCTTGCGCGCAGTCACATTGCTACCCACACAGTAAATGCAACGAGGAATATGCAAATATTCTTCTTTTAGTTTAGTTCAGGTTAGAGATGCAGCGTGGAAACAGGCCCTTCGGCCCACCGGGTCCGCACCGACCAGCAATCCCTGCACATTAACGCTATCCCACACCCACTAGGGACAATTTACATTTGTACCAAGCCAATTAACCTACGAACCTGTAGGTCTTTGGAGTGCGGGAGGAGACCGAAGATCATGGAGAAAACCCACACGGTCACGGGGAGAACGTACAAACCCTGTGCAGACAGCACCTGTAGTCGGGATCGAACCCGGGTCTCCGGCGCTGTATGCAGCTGTAAGGCAGCGACTCTACTGCTGCGCCACCGTGCCACCCTTTTGCATCTCAGCTGTTTACACGAGAGTGATTGTGCTTTCTGCGGTGAATGTTTATTTTCATTGATATGGTGTGGATGCTTGACACCACTGCAAGTACTGCCCATTCCTAAAATGGACACAGAGTGCTGGAGTAACTCAACGGGTCAGGCAGCATCTCTGGAGAACATGGATAGGTGACGTTTCGTGTGGGGATTCTTCTTCAACCTGATATATTACTTAAGTTATATACTGAAGTGAATAAATTAAGCAGTGATTTGGCCTGTGATGAGCAGCACAGTGGCTCAGTTGGTAGAGCCACAGCCGCATAGTTCCAGAGTCCCGGGTTTGAACTTGACTTCGGGTGCTGTCTTTGTGGAGTTTGCACGCTCTCGGTGTGAAAGTTTTACCCAGGTGCTCCCGTTTCCTCCCACATCCCAAAGACACGTGGGTTTGTAGGTTAACTGGCCACTAGTGTGTAGGGAGTGGGTGTGGAAGTGGGATTACATGGAACGAGTGCGAACGGTTGATCGATGGTGGGCCGAAGGGCCTGTTTCCATGTTGTATCTCTAAACAAAATCTCAACATTTGCTTCTGTAATGATGGAAATTGCAGGAGGAAGCAAAGGTGGATCACTAATTTCTGGTCAAAGTTGGCTGCAATTTTTCCAACTGTGTCTTATACAGTCAAATCCTCTGGTCTGCTGTCATCCAGGGGTGGGGTTATTCTTGATGCAGGCAACTCCGTTTGACTGTTCATTTATCCATGATCATTCACATGTGGCAGGATTCAGATCCTTATGGCCAATGGCCAATGGACCCTTATTGCCACATGTACAAATGAACAGTGAAATTCTTTTTTGACAAAACATTATTATTCCTTGATATTGTTTCTGTCCACTTCTATATCTTAGATCCCTACATACAGAAGATATGATGATTCCAATATTTTATGTTCACAAACGAAAGTATTTAAATTAAGGGAGCATGTTTTTATAAATATTTCTGTGTTTTTTTTCCATCTGGGTCTCAGTCAACATGTTCCAGGAGAACAATTATTACTTCCTGGAGGCTTCAGAGCAATCACATAGCCTTGCCAACTGTTACTCAATAAGGATTCAAGCAAGAATTAAACATTGAATGGCTTACTCCTGCACCTATTGTCTATTGTCCGTTTTGACGACAGATGGCACAATGGGCTAAGTGTTCGGCTGGCAACCGGAAGGTAGCTGGTTCGAATCCCGCTTGGAGTGCATACTGTCGTTGTGTCCTTGGGCAAGACACTTCACCCACCTTTGCCTGTGTGTGTCCTTGGGCAAGACACTTCACCCACCTTTGCCTGTGTGTGTGGATGTAATTATGTGAAGCACTTTGGGGTCAATGCAAGTTGACTAAAAATGTGCTATATAAATAAAGAAATTTAATTTAATTTAATTTAATTGCCTATCGATGTCCTCCAGAGATGCGGTTACCCCAGTATTCTTGGTTTCTTTGCTCAAGCTGGTTCATAATAACCTTTCAACTGGTCTTAGGTTATCTTACAATGGAGTTGTGGCCATGTAAGAAAAATCTAAAAATGTAAATCTTAAAGGACCATAAAAAATATGTTTTCTTAGGAATGGGAGGAGGAAAAATGGACAATAGACAATAGGTGCAGGAGTAGGCCATTCGGCCCTTCGAGCCAGCACCACCATTCAATGTGATCATGGCTGATCATCCCCAATCAGTACCCCGTTCCTGCCTTCTCCCCATATCCGCTGACTCTGCTATCTTGAAGAGCTCTATCTAACTCTCTCTTGAAAGCATCAAGAGAACCGGCCTCCATCGCCTTCTGAGGCAGAGAATTCCACGGTGCAGAATGGGTAGACACAAAATGCTGGAGTAACTCAGCGGGTCAGGCAGCATCTCTGGAGAAAAGGAGCAGGTGATGTTTCAATAGACAATAGACAATAGGTGCAGGAGTAGGCCATTCGGCTCTTTGAGCCAGCGCCGCCATTTAATGTGATCATGGCTGATCATCCACAATCAATACCCCGTTCCTGCCTTCTCCCCATATCCCCTGACTCCGCTATTTATGAGCCCTATCTAACACTCTCTTGAAAGCATCCAGAGAACCTGCCTCCACCGCACTCTAAGGCAGAGAATTCCACAGACATTCCACAGTTTCATGTCGGGGCCTTTCTTATAAAGAAGGGGCCGACCTGAAACCACCTTTTCCTTTTCTCCAGAGGTGCTTCCTGACCCGCTGAGTTACTCCAGCATTTTGTGACCATCTTCGGCGTAAACCAGCATCTGCAGTTCCTTCCTACACATGAAGTAGATTGGGATTTGATACCTTTCATACTGAGACCCAAGTTAATTGTATATATGGAGATATTATTTCATGATCTTTAATTGCATTCTTTCTTCTTGCAGGAGGTCCAAGGATGCACTGTTGACTTGGGCATCACGTCAGACAGCTCCAACCACCCAGACAACAAAAACAAGAATCGCTATATAAACATAGTTGCTTGTAAGCCATTTTGATTATCTTAATGTGGCAACTATTTCAATGGTGTCGTAGGGTAAACAATTGTGAGGGCTAAAAATTAATAAATAGGGAATGTGGACTGTGCTAATGAGGTCCTAAGCGGTAGGAGTAGAATTAGGCCATTCGGCCCATCAAGTCTACTCTGCCATTCAATCGTGGCTGATCTATCTCTCCCTCCTAACCCCATTCTCCTGCCTTCTCCCCATAACCTCTGACACCCATACTGATCAAGAATTTATCGATCTCTGCCTTAAAAATATGCATTGACTTGGCCTTCTGTGATGTGGTAAAACCACAGACGAAGCCAACCAGGAACTTCATTGATTCTGTCCGCCCCCATCAATGTCACAGAAATTAGGATCTACTGTTAATGAATTTAGACTTGTGGATGATCATCTCATTTTGTTTGTAACCTAATTAAGCCTTTCTGAGTTCCATTCTGTAAATTAAGATCTCGAGTTAACATGTTTCGGAGCAATCTCGTCATTTGATAATGTACAAAAAATGTACCAAAATCAAACTTGACAGGTCAGCTTTGGCAGGTGTCCTGGTGCATAAATCGCCCGTTACTTCAAACACCACCTCCACGTGGCCTTTCAATTGTTCTCCTACAAATGGTCAATGGTTTCTTTTTTATTTTATTTTATTTTTTTAATTTATTAGAAGTCAAATTATTTATATAAGCCAAAAATTACATAATACATTTCCTGTACCACTTCATAATTTAAACTTTAAAAAGAAGAAAAGTAAAGAGAGTTAAATAGGATAGTAAGTGTGTGAAAGAGTGATCAAAAGAGACCCTTAGAAACGAAAAACTCGAAAAAGAGTTAAGCAGCAAGCCATAGAAAAAGAAAAAGAGAAAACGAGAACAGAAGATATATTAAAAGTAAAAAAAGAGATAAAAGGGATATACCAACTTCTTTATTGTCATGTGGTCTAGTCACAGTGAAAAACATTTGGGTCTTTCCAACTTCTGCAGAAGTTCCTCCGTGTCTCTAAGATCTCCATAGTCATACTTGTTGTGGCGTTCAACCCAAATCCTTAACCCTCTCCTTCCATCCCCCCATACAGATCAGCCATGATTTTCAAGCAGCCACCATCCTCTCCTAACTAGTACCTAAAACTTTTATCTCATCTGGAGTAATATAGGACTGGTGTGTTTGGGCTATCGATGGTCAGTGTGGACTCAGTGGGCTAAAGGGCCTGTTTCCCACATGGTATCTATAAACTAAGCTTCATTTCTGCATCCTGGCCACTTTATAGAAACAGTCTGCACAATAAATCTGCTCTTTAACTCAAGTTCAAAACATTCCATTGTCAGCTTAACGTTAAATTAATCTTTGGTCATTCCGGTCAACTTGCCATGGTCACTGAGTCAGTGTGTTCCCTTACTGCTCCAGTACTCCTGCAGAATTTATCAGGTTGCATATTAAATCCACAGCCTGACCCGATCCTGCATCTCTGTTTGTTTTTATCCTCCATTGACCTGTTCACTGCCAAGTTTTTTCTTCACTATTGGCCAGGACCCGAACATACTCGGGGGTGGCACTGAACAGGTTAATGGGGCTAAGAGGGAAAGGCAGACCAGCCATGATTGAATGGCGGAGTAGACTTGATTGATTGATTATTGATTATACCTTTAATAATCCTTTACAGGAAATTACAGTGCCACGACAGCTTCAAGACAGACATAACACCACACATTTCCTCAAATGGCTTCCATACTTAACAAGTTAAAATACAAGTTAAAATACAAGTTAAAATACAATTAATTTTAAAAAAGTGCAGTTATTTATGCGCATTATATAACCTTATAGCAGCTGGTAAACAGGACTTCCTATGTCTCTCAGTTTTGCACATTGGTGCAATCAGCCTCTGACTGAAGATGCTGCTCTTGATCACCTTCAGGGCATGGGCCGAATGGCCTAATTCTGCTCCCATCTGCTCCTGGCCAGTGAAATTCCTCGTATGCTGCAAAACATACTTGGGGAATAAAATCAAATTCTGATTCTGATTCTGATTCTGATCACTTATGAACTTATGAAAATAAGATTTTCTTTCGGGGGGGGGAAAAATACAAAATAAAGGTGTTTTATTTTATTTGTTCTAGTTGACCACAGTAGAGTTAAACTCTCCCCACTCTTGGACAAGGATCCTAACCACAGCGACTATATCAATGCAAATTACGTTGACGTGAGTAAGATCCCAAATCTAATTTAAAATTGTTTGGTTGTAAGGGAATGGTTTGGCAATTTTATAGGTGAGAAGGAACTGCAGGTGTTGGTGTATACCAAAGATAGACACAAAATGCTGGAGTAACTCAGTGGGTCAGGCAGCATCTCTGGAGAAAAGGAATAGGTGACGTTTCAAGTCGGGAACCTTCTTCAGACTCAAACAGTTATAGGACTTGGCCAGAAATAACTCAGGACTACTATTTACATTTTTTTGTTATATGTTAACCAATGTGGTTAAATATCCAATTATTGTTTACAGCAGTAAGTAGTGTATTAGGTAGTGCACTACTTCTCAATAAGCAATGGATACACCATTACTGTCTCAGTGTTTAAGAAGGAATTGCAGATGCCAGTTACACTGAAGATAGACATAAAATGCTGGAGTAATTCAGCGGGACAGGCAGCATACCTGGAATGAAGGAATGGGCGATGTTCCGAGTCGAGAACCTTCTTCAGACTCCTGACAATCTGAAGAAGACAGTCTGAAGAAGGGTCTCGACCCATAACGTCACCTAATCCTTTTCTTCAGAAATGCTGCCTGACCCGCTGCGTTACTCCAGCACTTTGTGTCAAACTACTGTCTCAGTGTTGCTGGTCTCGGACGAGCTCCGAGAGAAACACACAACAATCAGGTGAAAGGTGAGAATCACAGGACACTAACCTCTCCTGTGGTTCATCACCTTTGTTCCTTTTTTTCCCTTGGTTTCCTTTGGTATGGCTAACAATGGCTCGTTTTTTTTATCATCATTACTTTTTTGCATATCTTTCATTCATTGTTATTTATCTCTCTACCTCACCGTCTATATCTTTCGTTTTCCTTATCCCTAACCAGTCTCGACCCGAAACGTCACCCAGAGATGCTGCCTGTCCCTGCTAAGTTACTCCAGCTTTGTGTCTATCTTCGGTTTAAACCAACATCTGCAGGTCCTTCCTACACAAGTGGGAAGATAATAAGGCATGACTTTTAACTGTGTTTGCCAGGGCTACAACAGGCAGAAGGCCTACATCGCGGCTCAAGGGCCTCTTAAATCCACAGCTGAAGACTTCTGGCGTATGATATGGGAACATAACGTAAGCGTGATTGTGATGATCACCAACCTGGTGGAGAAGGGAAGGGTGAGTGTCAAATTGTGTTGAAGTCTCTTGCATGCAAATGTCATTCAGGTTATCTGTGTACATAGAAACTAGGTGCAGGTGTAGGCCATTCGGCCCTTCAAGCCAGCACCGTCATTCAATATGATCATGGCTGATCATCCAAAATCAGTGCCCCGTTCCTGATTTCTCCCCATTTCCCTTGATTCCGTTAGCCATAAGACCTATATCTAATTCTCTCTTGAAAATATCTGGCAAATTGGCATCCACTGCCTTCTGTGGCAGAGAACTCCACAGATTCACAACTCACTGGATGTGCATTGGGTTTTGGAAAGGAAAGGTGACAGCCCTGCTGCCCCTTTGGAGAGATTACAAATAACCAGGGTCTTTGGTAAAATACCAGATTAATTTCTCACTTGCATATCCTACAACTGTGAATTTAGGTCCAGAATTTGCATTGAAATGTTGCATTGATATGTTGACAATCTGATTACAAAAGGTTCATGTTTCTCCAGATTCTTGGCCTAAATTTATAACTATATAAGGTGTCGTATAACAAAATGTGGCATTAACAATGTGGCAATCTCCCCATTTCGCAAGTGCAGGATTCTCTCCACTATGACCTGACCTAAGGTGTTCAAATGCACAACAATTATCAACTGTGTGGCTTTTCAATGCTTGTAATTTTCAACAACCTGGGCATTTTTGTCTTGGATATTTTTGTCCACATTGAACTCCTCTTATGGAAGAACTCCAAACATCTTTGCTGGACCCAAGTGAGAGGATCCAGATGGAGGGATTTTGCATTGATCGCAGTGGGCAAATACATTTGCATTCCCGATAGTTAACACAGTTTTTGAAAGTCTCTGAACATTTTTTAATGCAGAAACATTCGGAGGTCTTGACAGTGTTAACAGCCGGTTAAGCTGGAAGCATGGGCTGTCAAAGACATTTCTCTCTTTTTGTGGGTTTGGCTTGATTTCCCCCACTCCCATAAGATGGGATTCAGCACACATGAGGGCTTGTAGGATGAAAGTTATTCATGCTGGAGTAACGAACAGTTTTCATCCAATTCCCCAAGTTAGATTGGGTCACAGTGAAGAGAATTCTGCACCCTATCCTAACCTGAGAGCACTGACGTGGGTCTATTGAATAAAAACAAATAGACACCGTCCTGTGTAAGAATGCCTCGAGACTAATACAGAATTGTCTAGGAACGCTGAGGCCCTGTACAAGAAGGGACAGAGCCGCCTGTACTCTTTGAGAAGGCTCCGCTCCTTCGGCATCTGCAGTAAGATGCTGCAGATGTTCTACCAATCAGTGCCATCTTCTTCGCTGCCGTGTGCCGGGACAGCAGGTCGAAGGCTGCGGACGCCAATACGATTAACAAACTCATCGGGAAGGCTGGCTCCGTCCTGGGGGCGGAGTTGGAGTTGGATTCATGGGAGTTGGCCTTGGAGGGGAGGATTCTCCTCAAACCATGGAGCATCCTGGAAAACACCCCTCCATGACACATTGGTCAACTTGAGGAGCACCTTCAGCAACAGACTGGTTCCACCAAGATGCAGCACAGAACGCCACAGGGGATCCTTCTTCCCTGTGGCTATCAAACTGTACAACTCCTCCCCCTTCTGTCGTGGGGTAGACTGAGACTGAAACTGTCCCCCTCCCCCCCCCCCCCCGTCCCCACCCCAATCCTTGCACATCCTCAATCTTTTCCACTCATCACTTTAATTTCATGTTTTGTGTTTTATGACTGTGGGCCGATTCATTTCCCTCCTAGGATAAATAAAGTTTTATTGGATCGTATTAACGAAAATTCTTATTTCTCTTCAGAGGAAATGCGATCAGTATTGGCCATCAGAAAATAGTGAAGAATATGGACACATCCTTGTATCGCTGAAGAACACTAAAGTTTCATCCTATTACACCGTTAGACAATTTACTGTACGGAACACAAAGTTTAAAAAGGTTTGTGTTTGTTTGTATTCTCACGACATCTAAAGGGCCCATCCCACTTAGGCTATTTTTGAGGTGACTACAGGCGACTAGGCTGTTGCCACATGATCGCCGGGGTGTCGCCCGTATGGTCGTGAGTAGTCTACTCAGTCGCCCAAAGAGTCGTAGCGTCTTTCTGGTCGCCGCATGTTGAAAATTTTTCGGAGACAGTCGGCGACAGTGTCTGTCGTTTGACGTCAATGGGCGTAGCTTGACTTCTCCTGACGTAGACGCTGTCGTAGTTGTCGCCAGGTTAACGTAGGTTGTCGCCAGGTGCTGACTTTGGTTTTTTTTGTTGTCAAAGTAATGATTCTATTTCAAGTTTTATGTCGAAGGGGGGTCCAGTCACCGGTTTTTCCGCAACCTGCTACGACTATGACAGTCGTTGGCAGTAGCCTAAACATAGCCTAAGTGGGACAGGCCCTTAAGTGAGCAAACATTTTCATAAAAGGTTGAGAGCACGAACTGAATTTCACCTTCGATGCAACTTTGCTTATGTTGTTTTTTTTATATTTGTTCTGTTTTCTTTCCTTCCGTGTGTAGATGGTGGAGTTAGGCGGAAGTTAAAGATTCAGAGCAGGCTTGATCCCTCTTGTATTGATTGACAGAATGTCACAGCATGGTGTCCTGTCCCGAAACGTCACCTTTCCATGTTCTCCATAGATGCTGCCTGACCCGCTGCGATACTCCAGCACTTTGCGTCTTCTTTTGCATACCAGCATCTGCAGTTCCTTATGTTTATCCCCAGGTTTTATCTTCCCTTTGTCACATACACTGAAGTTCACTGATCTGGTTAAATTTAAGACTGCACAAATCATGTACAAAGCAAGAAATAATTTACTTCCAAGAAATATACAAACACTGTTTATGGAAAGACAGGGTGGGTATAATTTGAGAGGGGAACATAATTTAAAAAAACTCAATGTCAGGACAACTCTTAAAAGTATGTGCATAGCAATCTGTGGTGTGAATTTGTGGAATGGTCTGGAACAGGAGATAAAACTTAGCACAAGCATAATTCAGTTTAAAAAGATGTACAAAAACACTTGTTTAAAAGGATATTGGGATGAGGATAGGTGATTGTGATATTTGTTATACTGATTGTATTGGGAAGGGTGATTATAGAATGATGGGTTGTATATATGACTAAGATACTGTATAGTATTTGCGGGTTTTTTCTTTTCTTTTTCTTTTTTTCTTTTTTGTATGGCTTTGTAAATATTTGATTAGTGTTCAAATGTAAATAATTTGGTGTACATATAGTGGCTGGTGTACATATGGTGTACATGTAGCTGCTAAATTTGTATGAGATAATTACAAGCAGTTGAATAAGGGGTGGGAATTAATAAGCTTTGGCTTCTTCCTGCTCCTTTTCGGACACATACGATTTCAGTTATTTATAGATATTGTTTATGACACTTTATAAATATTTGTGTTTTGTTTTTTGTATGCTGTTTCACATTTGCTTTTTATTCTTTTATTCTGTCCGAAATAAATAACAAATAAATAAATAACAAATAAATAAATAAATACATTGTCCGGTCCAAGCTAGAGCAATGGTTGGTGAATTATATTTGACTTCCAGGCCCTTGCGCAGGTAGTTTAGTTTAGTGATACAGCGTGGATACAAGCCCTTCGGCCCACTGAGTCCATGCCAACCAATGATCACCCATACACTAGTTCGATGTTACCCCAGTTTCACATTCTGCACTCGAGGGGCAATTTACAGAAGCCAAATAACATACAAACCTGCACGTCTTTCGAAAGTGGGAGGAAATCGGAGCACCCGGAGAAAGGGAGAACATACAAACTCCGTACAGATGGAACCCGTAATCACGATTGAACCTGGGTCTCTGGCGCTGTAAGGCAGCAACTCCACCACTGTGCTGTCCTGCACTGAAGGGAGGGAGGAAAGAAAGCCAGTATTCAGTAGACAATAGGTGCAGGAGTTGGTCATTTGGCCCTTCGAGCCAGCACCACCATTCAATATGATCGTGGCTGATCATCCAAAATCAGTATCCATTTCGAGCCTTCTCTGCTAGGTTTAAGAGCTCTATCCAACTCTCTCTTGAAAGCATCCAGAGAATTGGTCCCCACTGCCTTCTGAGGCAGAGAATTCCAGATTCACAACTCTGGGTGAAAAGGTTTTTTGTCATCTCCGTTCTAAATGGCCTACCCCTTATTCTTAAACTGTGGCCCTGGTTATGGACTCCCCCAACATTGGGAACATGTTTCCTGCCTCTAGCGTTTCCAAACCCTTAATAATCTTATATGTTTCAAATAGATTCCCTCTCATCCTTCTGAATTTCAGTGTATACAAGCCCATTCGCTCCATTCTATCAATATATGACAGTTCCGCCATCCCGGGAATTAACCTTGTGAACCTATGCTGCATTCCCTCAACAGCAAGAATGTCCTTCCTCAAATTTGGAGACCAAAACAGCACACAATACTCCAGTTGTGGTCTCACTGGGGCCCTGTACAACTGTAGAAGGACCTATTTGCTCCTATACTGAACTCCTCTTGTTACGAAGGCCAACATGCCATTAGTATTCTTCACTGCCTGCTGTACCTACAGGCTTACTTGTCTGCAAAGAGTGTAAAGCTCATTTGATGGGAGCAGAATTAGGCCATTCAGCCCATCGAGTCTACTCCACCATTCAATCATGGCTGATCTATCTCTCCCTCCTAACCTCATCCTCCTGCTTTCTCTCCATAACCTCTGACACCCGTACTAAAGAAACTCCCCCCCCCCCCCCTCAGCTACTGCCTTCTCCCCGCATCCCTGACGCCAAAGGGAGTGTGGTGGGGAAGAGATGGCAGACAGAGGAAGGTTTGTGAACATGTTGTATGGACAAGCTTTGTATTGTCTGCTCCAAATGTTTGGAGTGACTGTGGTCCGTTGTTGGGCCGAATCTGTCCCTTCTTCTTTGGAAGAACATTAACGCTGTACCCAAACTTTCTGCTCCACAACAGGGATCAGTGAAAGGCAGGCAGAACAATCACATTGTGTTGCAGTATCATTACACCCAGTGGCCTGATATGGGTGTTCCAGAGTATGCCCTGCCTGTACTAACATTTATACGGCACTCAGCAGCGGCCAAGGCCAACCCTGCAGGGCCGGTGGTGGTTCATTGCAGGTACACTACTTTACTCAATGCAAAATCTCTTGCTTTGTCAGCACGTGAACTTACTTAAATGTTAATAGAAAGTAATGCTAGATATGTGTGGAATTGAATTGAATCACATCCCATCACTCCCACCTGGAGAATGAAGATCAAATGGCAATTAAGATGTTCAACAGAAATAGATGAAACAATTCTAATGAAACAATTGGGGGGGGGGGGGGGGGGGGCGGCAGTACAGTTGCTGCCTTACAGCGCCAGAGAGCCGGGTTCCATCCTGACTACGGGCACTGTCTGTAAGGAGTTTGCACGTTCTCCCCGTGACCTGCGTGGGTTTTCTCCGAGATGTTCGGTTTCCTCCCACACTCCAAAGACGTACAGGTTTGTAGGTTAATTGGCTTGGAATAAATATAAATTGTCCCTGGTGTGGGTAAGATAGTGTCGGTGTGCGGGGATCACTGGTGGGTGCGGACACGGTAGGCTGAATGGTCTGTTCCTGCGCTGTATCTCTAAACTAAACTAATCTAAACTAAATATAGATTTGCTACGGTCACTGCTAGCATTAACGAGCCCCCATCTGATTGTCCATAGGAAGGGGCTCTGCCTCTCCTGGCAGCTTGCTCCATGTACCCGCCACCCTCCTTCGGCCCACCGAGTCCGCACCGACCAGCGATCCCCGCACATTAACCAGGGACAATTTTACATTGATACCAAGCCAATTAACCTGCAAACCTGTAGTGTCCAAGCACATCCTGCCAGTCTTTGGAGTGTGGGAGGAAACCAAAGCCCTCGGAGAAAACCCACGCAGTCACGGGGAGAACGTGCAAACTCCGTGCAGACAGTTCCCCTGGTCGTGATCGAAGTCGGGTGTCTACCGCGGCGCCACCGGGCCGCGCCATCATCTCTTAGCAGATCATTTGATGCTGCGTAGATGGAGTCAGTGAAGGTTTGAGGCATTTGTTAAGTTGATGGCTTTTGTTGTTCTCTATCCATTCTCTCACAGTGCTGGTGTTGGAAGGACTGGCACATACATTTTAATAGACAGCATGTTGCAGCAGATCAAACAGAAAGGCACTGTCAACGTACTGGGGTTGCTCAAACACATCAGAACACAAAGGAACTACTTAGTGCAAACAGAGGTAAGAAAACGGCCCCGCTTGGAACAAGTTCTACTCCCAAGTAATTTTTTTACAAGCCGTGGCCTGTAATAGGTATTTGAGCCGGTTCACGGACTCTTCCCCTGCTTGTCATTTCTGCGGTGAGGTAGAGACCGTGTTCCATGTGTACATAGAGTGTGAGAGGTTGCAGCCACTGTTCGAGTATCTGAAAGGGCTGCTCCTCAAATTTTGGCTACATTTTAGTCCAACACTATTAATTTATGGGCACCCGTTGCAGAGGGGGGAAGGATGGGAGGGAGGAGTGGGTCTCCCTGTCGGTCTGCTCCTGGGCCTGGCCAAGATGGCCATTCGCGGGTCCAGGCAGCGGGCAGTCGATGGCCGCACACCGGTCGCCTGCCTGCCCCTTTTCCGGGGTTACGTCCGTGCTCGCGTGTCCCTAGAAAAGGAACACGCAGTGTCCATGGGGACTGTGGAGGTCTTCTGTGCACGCTGGTCACCACAGGAGGTTGAATATATTATCGATAAGAATGTTAATATTTTAATTTGATAATTTTGTTTAAGTGTTAAGAGGGAACACGTGGTGTCCATGGGGACTTTGGAGGCTTTCCATGAATACTGGTCGCCGTTGAAGGTCGAGTGTTTTGTTGATAAACGGAACACTCGACCTTCAACGGCCATTCGTGGGTCCAGTTGACGTTGATGTTATTAATTTGACGATCATTTGTTTGTAAACTGTCAGCATAGGCAGTCTTTGATTGTGTTAATACTCTATGTTTATGTTTATTTTTTGAATAAAAGTAGTTTCATAATAAAAATTAAAAAAAAATAAATAAATAAAAAAAAGTGATTTTCTTTGAATATAGAAGCTTTGAATTGCAATGCCAAATTGGGCAAGTTTGCCTGGAGAGATACAGGCCGTCCAAGCTCCAGAAAGAAAACAAGGTTGATGAAAGAAACGTGTCAGGAAAGGTTGTACAGTAATGGTGACCTTTAGCCAAGCACATCTTGCCAGAATGCAGACACAAAATGCTGGAGTAACTCAGCGGGTCAGGCAGCATCTCTGGAGAAAAGGAATTGGTGATGTTTCGGATCGTGACCCTTGCCGTTCCTATTCTGGCACAGTAGTCGCCCAGAACCATCCGTTTATCTCTTTCTGGGATGCAGGTTAGGTTTCTTCCCAAGGTCATACTGGAAGTTCTCCCTGGTCACCCACCATCCTGTATGTAAACAAATCTGCATTTGTATAACTTCCGAAGGGTCCCGACCCAAAACGTCACCCATCCATGTTCTCCAGAGATGCTGCCTGACCCGCTGTGTTACTCCAACACCTTGTGTCTGCATTCTGGCAAGATGTGCTTGGCTAAAGGTCACCATTACTGAACAACCATTCCATTGCTGGCAGGAGAAAGGGGTTGAGAGGGAAGGGCAGACCACCCATGATTGAATGGCTCTGCTCCCCTCCCCCCCCCACCCTTTCCCCCCCCTCCCCCCCATCCCCCCTCCCCCCCCCCCCCTCTCCCCCTGCTGTCCCCACCCCCCGCTCCCCTCCCCCCTCTTCCACCCCTCTCCCCTCCCCCCCTTTCCCCCCCTCTCTCCCCCTCCCCCCTCTTCCCCCCCCCCTCCCCACCAATCTTTACACCCCCCCAATCCTGGACGTTCCACTCGTTACTTTAATTTCTTGTTCCTTGTATCTTGTTGTGTTTTATGATTATTTGCCAGAGGAACTTTCCTCCTGGGATAAATAAAGTTCTATCGTATCGTATTGTATTGAACAAATACTTCATTTGCCGGTTTGATCCTGTGCAGAAACCATTCAGTGTATCTAACACTTGGTGTGATTGCAAGCTAATCCCTAGAGCCAATTATGCAGTTCCGTGTCTAACGTGGGAGTCCCATGTCTCATATGGTTCCCAACAGGAGCAGTACATCTTCATACATGATGCCCTAGTGGAAGCCATCCTTAATAAGGACACTGAAGTCCCTGCCAACCATTTGCACGCCTACGTAAATGCTCTTCTGACACCAGGACCATTGGGAAAAACAAAACTGGAGAAACAATTCAAGGTGAGGCTCTTAAATTCTTCACACAATATTCATCTTGAGACCCTTGCTTTGCCTCTGTGAGCTACAGAGAGAGGTTGAGCAGGCTGGGTCTCTATTCCTTGGAGCGCAGGAGGATGAGAGGTGATCTTATAGAGGTGTATAAGATCATGAAAGGAATAGATCGGGTAGATGCAGAGTCTCTTGCCCAGAGTAGGGGAATCGAGGACCAGCAGACATAGGTTCAAGGTGAAGGGGGAAGGATTTAATAGGAATCTGTGGGGTAACTTTTCACACAAAGGGTGGTGGGTGTATGGAACAAGCTGCCAGAGGAGGTAGTTGAGACTGGGGCTATCCCAACGTTTAACAAAAAGTTAGACAGGCACATGGATAGGACAAGTTTGGAGGGATATGGACCAAGCGCAGGCAGGTGGGACTAGAGTAGCTGGGACATGTTGGCCGGTGTGGGTAAGTTGGGCCGAAGGACGTTTCCACACTATATCTATGACTCTATGATTCTCTCCATCCCTCCCCATCCTAATTCTACGACCAGTCTGACTGTCCTCTTGATTACCGATACATTACTTAGTATGCCTCGTTGTCACCTTCCCCGAGCAACAATGATCTGCTCTACATTTTCCTTGAACTTCGTCCCTTTGATATCTCATTTTTACACCTTACCCTTCCATATCTCTGTGCCTCCCTCTCCCCTGACTCTTGGTCTGAAGAAGGGTCTCGACCCAAAACGTCACCCATTCATTATATCCAGAGATGCTGCCTATCCCGCCGAGTTACTCCAGCATTTTGTGTTTTTCTTCAATTTGCTCAGTTTAATGTGAAGTTGAATAGGGATTGTTGAGGTAAATAATTTCCGTGGCACTAATGGCCTGGCCAATATTTAACCTTTGATCGAGTTAAAAGGAACTGCAGATGCTGGATCCTTGAGCAAAACACAAAGTGCTGGAGTAACTCAGTGGGACCCTTCCTCACACTCAGGCATTATCTGTCGAAGGGAGCCAAATCAAACGCTGCCTATCAATCTTCTCCACAGATGCTGCCTGACCAAGTGAGTTTTATGTGTGTGTGAAGATGTATATATATTTTAATAGACACGCGCGCATATATCATATATAGTGAGAGAGATACACATATATATATATATATATAGATACACATTTATACATACATACACAGACACACACACACACACACACAGACACACACGCACAGACAGACACACACAGACATGCACACACACGTATATACGTACATCCATACACATATATTTATTCTGAACATTTTAGAAACATAGAACATAGAAAAATAGTTATAGGAGTAGATCATTCGGCCCTTCGAGCCAGCATCACCATTCAATATGATTATGGCTGTTCTCAGCTCTCTCTCCACCCACTATCTCCTCCTCTTCCTTTCTTCTTCCCGCCATCCCACCCTCACATCAGTCTGAAGAAGGGTTTCGACCCGAAACGTTGCCTATTTCCTTTGCTCCATAGATGCTGTCTCACCCGCTGTGTTTCTCCAGCATTTTTGTCTACCATCTAAAATCAGTACCTCGTTCCTGCTTTTCCTCAATATCCCTTGATTCCTTTAACCCTAAGAGCTAAATCTAACTCTCTCTTGAAAATGTTTATTATATTGTATACACAGTACTATGTTTACATATTCTGTTGTGCCGCTGCGAGTAAGAATTTTATTATTCAGTTTGGGACATGTGACAATAAAACTCTCTCTCTTGACTCTTCTCGCTGTGTGTGGCTCCATACCCATTTTATGCTGTGTTAAGGATATATGTGGACTCTTGAGTTTCTCTCTCTTCCTCTCCACAGCTGGTGAGTCAACCTCATGCCAAGCAGTGTGATTATTCTGCAGCGCTGAAGCAGTGCAATAGAGACAAGAATAGAAATTCCTCCATTATTCCAGGTAGGCTTCAAGATCAAACATTTGACAGTGTTGATGCTTATTTGTGGCTTATACAGTTGTTCGCTACTTACACTTAAGGAGGTTTGCCAATAACGTGCCAGTGGAGAGAGTGGATGTGGAGAGGATGTTTCCACTCGTGGGAGAGTCTAGGACCAGAGGCCACAGCCTCAGAATAAAAGGACGTTCCTATAGGAAGGAGATGAGGAGGAATTTCTTTAGTCGGAGGGTAGTGAATCTGTGGAATTCATTGCCGCAGAAGGCTGTGGAGGTCAAGTCAATGGATATTTTTAAGGCAGAGATAAATAGATTCTTGATTAGCACGGGTGTCAGAGGTTATGGGGAGAAGGCAGAAGAATGGGGTTGAGGTTGAAGAGTTAGATCAGGCATGACTTGATGGGCCAGATGGCCTAATTCTGCTCCTATCACTTATGACCTTATGAACGTGTTGAGCAAGTGAGATTGCATGGATGGGCGTCTGGGTCGGCATGGGCGAGTTAGGACTCTATGCCGAGGAATATTTCAGTGGTTGAGCATCACCCACATTCTCCTCTGTGTTAAATTTGAGCCTTCCACAAAACAAATCATTTCCACGAGTTAAAACAATTGCAAATTCGGCATGGGCAACATGGACTGAAGGTTTAAGAAGGAACTACAGATGCTGGAAAATCGAAGGTAGACAAAAATGCTGGAGAAACTCAGCGGGTGAGGCAGCATCTATGGAGCGAAGGAAATAGGCAACGTTTCGGGCGAGACCCTTCTTCAGACTGAAGGGACTATTCCTATGCTCAACAAATACCATGGCTTCATTTTTAGATAATGTAATGCTAAATTGGGAATTGAATGACTGTTAAGGGGCTTGAATGTGTTGCAGGTGCAGCTTTCACTACATGGTTTCTGTTTTGGTCATCATTGACATTGTTTGATCATTAGTCTTTTGTAGTGTCCTGCCTTTGTTAATGCCAAGTAGCGGTTTGGCAAGACTGGATGGCACTACCCAGATTAGTTACGGGTGAACCATCTTAGTGTGGAATTGGAATCAAATGTAGACAAGACTGCAGATCGACACAATGTGCTAAGTAACTCAGTGGATCAGGCAGCATCTCTGGAGAAAAAGGATGGGTGACGTTTTGGGTCAGGACCTTTCTTCAGAGATGTTTCTACATAGACTAGACCGAGTCGGTTCCTCAGGTTTTCTTAGCAAAATAATTGATAACCCAACTTGTTTTCTGACGGCTTTATGGTCATTAATAGTGTCTACAGATTAGGCAGTGGGCAGGTGCTATAGTCCAGCACGGGAAGGTAGACGCTCCCGCCCTCACGAGTCTCGGGCAGATGGGGCTCGTCAGCCTGGGAAGGCAGTCCATCTAGGAGAGGGAAAACTCTGATTTAAAACCTCCACTGCCTTGTGGCCATATCCAGTCATGGCAAAGGCTCCAGGAGTAAACCTCAAGAAAATCCGGAGTCGGGGCCCTTAAGGGAGTTCGTCGTTGTCTACAACCTCGCTCTGGCAGCTCCTGCGACGGCGCTGGTGCCAAACTGTAACGGCCCTGCTGTTCCTTTGGATCGATCAGCGACGTGGAGAGGGGGGACGTGCTGCATGGGCAACAGCCTGTCCTCCATATGACATCGCCCAGGCTTGTCCTCCATATGACATCGCCCAGGCTTGCATCTGACCAGGATGCATCACCCATGGTCAGTCATGACCGAGGGGGGCCTACTACTGTCTACAGATTTTTATTTCAGGATTAGGGGGCAGCACAATGGCGTAACGGTAGAGTTGCTGCCTCACAGCACCAGAGACTTGGGTGCAATCCTGACTATGGCTCCTGTCTGTGTGGTGTTTGTATGTTCTCCCTGTGACCATATGCGTTTTTCTCCGGGTGCTCCGGTTTCCACCTACACGCCTAAGGTGTACAGGTTTGTAGGTTAATTGGTTTCTGTAAATTGTAAATTGTCCCTAGTGTGCAGGATAGTGCTAGTGTATGGGGTGATCATGGACTCAATGGGCTGAAGGGCCTGTTTCTATGCTGTAGCTCTAAAGTCTAAAAACTTTTTAAAAGGTATTCAAGTTCGCAGTTGCCTTTGGTATTTTGTGAACTCACAATCTCTGAAATTTGTGGAGTACTAGCACACTTTTAGTGACAGTTTTTGAAAGATTCACTAATTGATATATAGCTTCAGCCCAATGAGTCCAGACTAGTTTTTTTTAAGCCCACTTTTGCATCCATTCCTTTACACACTAGGGGCAATTTACAGGGGCCAATTAACTTACAAATCCACACATTTTCGCTCTGAAAGGCCTGGAAAGAGTGGATGTGGAGAGGATGTTTCCACTAGTGGGAGAGTCTAGGACTCGAGGTCACAGCCTTAGAATTAAAGGACATTCTTTTAGGAATGTAAGATGAGAAAGAATTTATTTAGTCAGAGGTTGGTGAATCTGTGGAATTCTTTGCCATAGATATAGAAAGCAAGATAGATTCTTGATTAGTACGGGTGTCAGAGGTGACATGGAGAAGGGAGCAGAATAGGGTTAGGAGAGAGAGATAAATCAGCCATGATCGAATGGTGGCGAGGACTTGATGGGCCGAATGGCATAATTTTACTCCTATCACTTATGAATATGACGCTGTGAGGCAGCAACTCTACCAGCTGCGTCACTGTGCCGCCCAAGTTGAGGGGAGATTTATCAGGAATCCCCATTGCCTTTAGAAAGGAAGAGAGCGAATCTTATCAGTATTCAAAGGTTATATTTTAATAATAAAAACCTATGGATAAGTCATCCCATTGCCAAGTCAGCATCGCATGATCTTAATGCAATTCTAATGGCAACAGTGGAGAAGGATTTGCATCTTCGAAGGCTCGATTCCAAGTCTTTGCTACGCTGATATCAGTAGAGAAGCTGATCTCATCTGCTCGAACATTGTAAGCAGAGGAAGGCGCAATAGCTATGGAAGCATGACTGAGGTGTGGGTAAATATACCATGAGAGACACAAAAAGCTGGAGTAACTCAGCGGGTCAGGCAACATCTCTGGAGAGTTGGAATGGGCGACGTTTCGGGTCGAGACCCTTCTTCGTCACCCATTCAGGGTCTCTCCAGGGATGCTGCCTGTCCCGCTGAGTTACTCCAGCATTTTGTGTCTACTTTCGGTTTACACCAGCATCTGCAGTTCCTTCCTACGTATAAATAAACCATGGCAGATTCAAGGAACGTAAGCAACAGATATCAAGCTGGTAATATTTTTAGATAATGCTTTCAAGTTCAGGGACAATTGGAAAAGAGTGGTTCATCATGTACTGAATGGCACAGCTCGCTAGGAATATGCAGGAAGGTAGAACAAAGGGGAACCTATCTTTGAAAGTCGTGGAACATCTTGAGAGAGCAGTTAACAAATATAAAACCCTGATTTTGTGAAGAAAGGGAGGAGAAAGGACAAAGACGGAGAGGTTTGTTGAACTTTGTAAAATAATAGTTGCTTCTGAAGAACGGCAGTCAATTCAGGTAACGATGCATTAGATCCTCCACAACCTGGTTTCAGAGCTGCAGGATATTAGCTGTAAGATTAGACAGATGTAACTGGAGTTGTTCTCTCCAGAGCAGGCAGTGCTGAGAGGAGGTCTGATGAAGGTGTGCACTTTAAGGTGGATTTAGCCGGGGTTAAGGACCTTTAGGGCAGCACAGTGGTAGAGTTGCTGCCTTACAGTGCTAAAGACCCAGGTTCAATCCTGACTACGAGTGCTCTCTGTCTGGAGTTTGCATGTTCTCCCTGTGACCGTGTGGGTTTTCTCTGGGTGCTCCTGTTTCCTCCCACATTCTAAAAAAACATGCAGGTTTGTAGATTAATTGGCTTCTGTAAATTGTTCCTAGTGTGTAGTAGGATTGAATTAGTGTATATGGGTGATCGCTGGCTGGCACAGATTAGGGTGGCTGAAATTATATATATAGTATATGCATGTATGATGTATGTATGTATGTATGTATATATAGGAAAGAACTGCAGATGTTGGTTTAAATCAAAGGTAGACACAAAATGCTGGGGTAACTCAGTGGGACAGGCAACATCTCCCGAGAGAAGGAGATATATATACACACAGCCCACACACACACACACACGCATACATTGTCCCAAGGAATTGTCCCCTCCGCTTTCAAAACTGCTGCCGTTACACCAATCCTAAAGAAACCTGGTCTTGATCCCTCCTCTCTCATTAACTACCGCCCAATCTCAAACCTCCCCTTCCTTTCAAAAACCCTGGAGCGTATCGTTGCGTCGCAACTTCATTCCCACCTCCTTGCGTATAACCTACTTGAACCCCTCCAATCTGGCTTTCGCCCCCTCCATAGCACAGAAACTGCTCTCCTCAAAGTCCTCAACGACCTCCTCACCTCTGCTGACACTGGTTCCCTCAACATCCTCATCCTCCTCGACCTGAGCGCAGCCTTCGATACAGTGAACCATAACATCCTGCTCACCAGACTCAAGGACCTCGGCATTGAAGGCTCTGCACTCAGCTGGCTCCGTTCCTACCTTTCCAACAGATCCCACTTCATCTCTCTCCACAACCACACCTCTGCTACAGCCGCAGTCACTCAAGGCGTTCCCCAAGGCTCCGTACTCGGCCCCCTCCTCTTCATCATCTACATCCTCCCCCTTGGTCAGATACTCCGCCACTTCAATCTGGACTTCCACTGTTACGCTGATGACACCCAGATTTACCTTGGCACCAAATCCCCCCACAACCCCCCCCTCTCCCATATCAACTCCTGTTTGTCAGCTATAAAAACCTGGATGCAACATAATTTCCTCAAACTCAACAGCGATAAGACAGAATTCCTCCTCATAGGCTCCAAAGCCACACTCAGCAAAATCAATAACCCCACTCTCACCATCGACGGCACCACTGTCTCCCCATCTCCCCAGGCCCGCAACCTTGGCGTGATCTTTGATTCCACCCTCTCCCTTGAGCCTCACATCCGCCATGTCATTAAAACCTCCTTCTTTCATCTCCGCAACATCGCCAAACTCAGACCCTCTCTCACTCCGCCTGCTGCTGAAAGACTCATCCATGCCTTCATCTCCTCCCGACTGGACTATTGCAACTCACTTCTCCTTGGCATCAGCTCCACCTACATCAACCGACTCCAACTGGTCCAGAACGCAGCCGCCCGACTCATCACCCACACCAAATCCTGGCATCACATCACTCCAGTCCTCAAAAAACTTCACTGGCTTCCCATCTCCCACCGGATCACCTACAAAATCCTGGTCCTCACCTACAAAGCCCTCCACCATCTGGCCCCCACATATCTCATTGACCTCCTCTCCCCCTACCAACCCTCACGGTCCCTCAGATCCACATCAGCCGGTCTCCTCTCCATCCACAAGTCCAACCTCCGCAGTTTTGGGGACAGAGCCTTCTCCAGGGCAGCTCCCAGGCTCTGGAACTCCCTCCCCCAACTGATCCGCAATTCCGTGTCCCTCCCCATCTTCCAGTCCCGCCTCAAGACCCATCTCTTCACCTCTGCCTATCCTTAGCCCCACGTCCCCGTCCCTTTTCATCTGTGCATTAATTGCCTCATGCTGTGTTTTGTATTGAATTCTGTCTTTACTTTGTGTACTAGTCATGTCTCTACTATTTATTTCATTCCCCTTACATGTTTTTCCTATACATGCTCAATTTTTGTAAGGTGTCCTTGAGACTCTTGAAAGGCGCCCATAAATAAAATGTATTATTATTATTATATACACATGCACATATGCGAGCGCACACATATAACCACACATATAAACAAATAATAATAGGGCAAAGACAAATATAATGCCTCCCAAATCTATGAGGTTCAGAACTTATTTGGGGGTTGCAGTGTTTAATAGCCTGATGGCTGTAGGGAGGAGGCTGCTCCTGTAACTGGACGTTACAGTTTTCAGGCTCCTGTACCTGCTTCCCGATGGCTGGGGTGCTGTGGGTCTCTGATGATGCTGGCTGCCTTTTTGAGGCAGCGACTACGGTAAATCCCATCGATGGTGGGGAGGTCCGTACTTGTAATGGACTGGGCAGCGTTCACCACTTTGTGCAATCTTCTTTGTTCCTGGGTGTTCAAGTTGCCGAACCAGGCTGTGATGTGACATTGGACTCCTTGGTCTTTTCAAGGAGCTGGTCCACCCCAATGCTATTTCCCATCTGTGTAACCTATGTTTGTCTTTTGTTCCAGTGGAACGATCAAGAGTTGGACTTGCCACACTGACCGTCGAGGGCTCTGATTACATCAATGCATCATATGTTTCGGTAAGCATCTTGATAGCAGCATGTGCAGGTTTCAATTCAGTTCAGTTTGGTTTATTGTCACGTGTAAAGTAAAGGTACAGTGTAAAGCTTTTGTTGCATGCTAACCAGTCATCAGAAAGACAATGCATAATTAAATTCGACCCATTTACAGTGTACAGATACATGATAAAGGAATAACGTTTAGTGCAAGGAAAGTCCGATCAAGTATATTCCGAGCATCATCAAAAGGTAGCTAGTAGTTCAGCACTGCTCTCTGGCATAGAGTGATACAGTTTGGAAACAGGCCCTTTGGCCCAACTTGCCCACACCGGCCAACATGTCCCAGCTACACTAGTCTCACCTGCCGGCGCTTGGTCCATATCCCTCCAAACCTGTCCTATCCATGTACCTGTCTAACTGTTTCTTAAACATTGAGATAGTGTCAGCCAAACTACCTCATCTGGCAGCTTGTTCCATACACCCACCACCCTTTGTGTGAAAAAATTACCCCTCAGATTCCTATTAAATCTTTTCCCCTTCACCTTGAACCTGTGTCCTCTGGTCATCGATTCCCCCATACTCTGGGCAAGAGACTCTGTGCATCTACCCGATCTATTCCTCTCATGATTTTGTACACCTCTATAAGATCACCCCTCATCCTCCTGCGCTCCAAGGAATAGAGACCCAGCATACTCAACCTCTCCCTACAGCTCACACCCTCTAGTCCTGGCAACATCCTCGTAAATCTTCTCCGAACCCTTTCAAGCTTGACAATATCTTTCCTAGAACATGGTGCCCGGAACTGAACACAACATTCCAAATGCGGTCTCACCAACGTCTTGTACAACTGCAACATGACCTCCCAACTTCTATACTCTGTTGTTGTTGTTGTTGATGATGTGAAAATAACCCAGCCACAGATGCTCCATCCATCATATTTATTTGAGGCGCTCTAATATTCAAACAGTTTTGACAAGGGGCCTTGGAGCTGAAACGTTAAATCTGTTTCTCTTTCCATTCGTGCTGCAAAACCACTTAGAGTTTCCAACAGTTTTTTAAATTTCAACGTTCCAGCCTCATAGATTCATGCAGCATGGAAACAGGCCCTTTGGCCCGACTTACCCATGCTATCCAACATGCCCCAGTTACACGGGCATGGAGGCGCAGCGGTAGAGTTGCTGCCTGTCAGCGCCAGGGACCCGGGTTCGATCCTGACTACGGGTGCTGTCTGTACACAGTTTGTACGTTCTCCCTGTGACCTGTTTGCGTTTTCTCAGGGTGCTCCCACACTGCGAAGACGTACAGGTTTGTAGGTTAATTGGCTTTGGTAAAATTGTAAAATGATCCCTAGTGTGTGCAGAAAAGTGGATCGCTGGTCGGCGCGGACGCAGAGGGCCGATGGGGCTGTTTCTGCGCTGTATCACTTTGTTTCACTCTTGGTATTTCATTTCAGGGATTTCATCGAATTGATGAGTTCATCGTTACTCAACACCCGCTGGCACACACTACAAAGGACTTCTGGCGGATGATATGGGACTACAATACTCAAATTATCGTCATGCTGCCAGACAACCAAGGACTGGTATGGTATCTTTATATAACACGATGCTATTTTAATGGTTAACTCTAATGCTTCATTCATCTCATTCATGCCGTACAAGATGCCCCATCTAAGCTAGTCCCATTTCCTCACATTTGGCCCATTTCCCTCTAAAACCTTTCCTATCCATTACCAGATCCAGCTGTACAAATACCACTGTTATTAACATGCATATCAATTAGTTTCGAGACCACTGGCACAATGAAGGAATTGGATTCAGCTGTGTACATGGTGCAAAGCATGGCTAAGAGTCACAGAGCACGGCACCAGACCCTTCGGCCCAACTCATTCGTGCCAACCAAGATGTCCCATCTAGACCTGTCCCATTTGCGCACATTTGGCCCATATCCCTCTAAACCTTTGCCGTCCATGTACCTGTCCAAATGTCTATGAAATGTTGTTATAGTATCTGCCTCAATTACCTCCTCAGCTAGCTTGTTCCATGTACCCAAGGCCTTCTGAGTGAAAAGGTTGTCCATCTCAAATTATTTAAGTTGCCCATCTCAACTTGTATATTCTGGAATTTATAAGGATGAGAGGGAATCTTATTGAAACATATGAGATTATTAAGGGATCAGACACGCTAGAGGCAGGAAATATGTTCCCGATGTTGGGGGAATCCAGAAGCAGGGGCCACAGTTTAAGAATTAGGGGTGAGCCATTTAGAACGGAGATGAGGAAAAACATTTTCACCCAGAGGGTTGTGATTCTATGGAATTCTCTGGAGGCCAATTCTCTGGATGCTTTCAAGAAAGAGTTAGAGCTCTTAAAGATAGTGGAGTCAGGGGATATGGAGAGAAGGCAGGAACGGGTAACTGATTGGGGATGATCAGCCATGATCATGTTGAATGGCTGTGCTGGCTCGAAGGGCCGAATGGCCTACTCCTGCACCTATTGTCTATTGGCCTCTGGTTTTTGATTCCCCTACCATGAGTAAAAGACTGTGCATTCACCCTATCTATTGCCCTTATGATCTTATACACCTCCATTGGTGTCCCCTCGGCCACCTAAACTCCCAGAAATAAAGTCCTAGCTTGCCCAACCTCTCCGTGTAGCTCAGGCCCTCAAGTCATAGAAGTCGGAAGTTATCCCTGCGAAATAGTTGTTGTTCTGAATGACGTTTAGTTCTGGTGGCCAGAGTAATATTCGTTACTTTTCTATTGCATTCAGATAGTCAACAGGTAATAAGTGCCAAGAATGTATTAATTGTCATATGTACCAATAACAGAACAATGGAATTCATACTTGCAGCAGATTAACAGGCTATAAATGCAAAACACTGAGTTAAAAATATTATAATAGTTTTTAAAAAATCAAACAAATAGTAATGCTAGGCGCCATAATTGTGCCAAAAACCAAAGTCCATAGTGCAACCAAAGATCTACAGTTAATTGTTGCTGAGGTTAGTGTTGTGTGATGTTCAAGAGCATGATAGTTGCTGGGAAGAAGTTATTCTTGAACCTGGTGGTCACAGGTTCCTCGTACCCGACTCATTTGCCGTTGCTAGCCAAAACCATTCGAGACAGAAGAATTTTCAGATGCAGGAAAACACACAAAGTGCTGGAGGAACTCACAGTGGGTCGGGCAGCATCTGAAGAAGGGTCCCGGCACGAAACGTCGTCTGTCCATTCCCTCCACAGACGCTGCCCGACGCACTGACATCCACCAACACTTTGCGTTTTGGCTCAGGTGAGTCTTCCCCAGAATCACCTTAGCACCTGAGTGAAGGTATGCATATTTCCTTCATGATAATTGTAGAATTGGATGATTGGGATATTTACATAAATGTCTCCTTAATTGCTCTTCAGACCACGTATTGGCCGAAGAAAGATGTGCCGATGAACTATGAAGCATTTACTGTGAGCCTGATCGGGGAGAGCAACTTGTGTCTTTCAAACGAAGAGCAGCTCATCATCCACGATTTCATCCTGGAAGCAACGCAGGTAAAAGAAAAACAAATTATAAATTTAAAACGTCACCTGACCTTTTTCTCCAGAGATGCTGCCTGACCCGCTGCGTAATGCCCCTGTCAGTTTCCCTACCTGCTTCCACTACCTGCAACCACCTGCAACCTCCGGGAACCGCACGGAAACCTTGGGTGGGGCGCAAAGTCTCCAGAGGTTTCCATTCAGGTTTCCTAAGTGGGACAGGGGCATATTACTCCAGCTTTTTTGTTGTCCATCTTCAATGAATTTTACTGCAATGAAGCAGAGTCAGCGGATATGGGGAGAAGGCAGTCTTCACTTTCAGTTTAGTTTATTGTCACGTGTACCAAGGTACAGTGAAAAGCTTTTGTAGCGTGCTAACCAGTCAGCGGAAAGACAATACATGAAGATTCAATATAAAGATATCACCCATTCCTTCGCTCCAGAGATGCTGCCTATCCTGCTGAGTTACTCCGGCCTTTTGTGTCTATCTTCGGTTTACACCAGCATCTGCAGTTCTTCCCAACACATGGTTAACATACATGATTTAGAGCAGTGCTTCTTAAAATGGTTCACCCATGGGTGAATGGAATTATTTTGGAGTGAATGAGTTAATTTATGTTTTTTGCTCATGTCACAAAATAAATTATATATACAATTATACACAAGGGAGAATGAGGAAAATTACCAAAAAAACATAAGAAAATGTAGTCAAGGATGAATGAAATTTTGTGATCAAGACTCATGTGTGAATGACACTGAAATAGTTTAAGAAGTACTGATTGACACTAACATGGGGTCAAGGGACTCTTGTTACTTTCTGTGCTGGAATCTAATTCATCTTTGAACACAAGCCACACTCTTTCACAGTGGTGATCACATCTGTACCAAGTCACCGTCACATTTAAAGAGATATTTTTGATCATTTCGGGTGGTTAGCATTCTTGCCCCAGCTTTTGATTTTTTTTCTCATAACAGAAAAATCCTGGGTTGCTGGGGCAACGAGCAGTTTTGCAGCCTTTTATGCTCCCCTTTCCCCTGGCTGTCTCCGTGACAATTCTTTGCAACACCTGTGCTACATTGATGCAGTGTGAACATCTCCAGCCATTTCCTAACGTCTCACCAGAACAAGTTACAGATCTAAGTCTGAAGAAGTCTTCCGACCCGAAACCTCCTTTTTCTCCAGAGATGCTGCCTGACCCACTGAGTTACTCCAACACTTTGTGTCCATCTTTGGCATGATTGAATCAATCAATCAATCAAGACTTTATTGGTTTAGTTTGGAGATACAGAGCTGAAACAGGCCCTTCGGCCCACCGGGTTTGCGCCGACCGTCGATCCCTGCACACTAACACTATCCTACACACACTAGGGGCAATTTTTACATTTACCAAGCCAATTAACCTACAAACCGTTATGTCTTTGGAATGTGGGAGGAAACCGAAGATCTCGGAGAAAACCCAAGCAGGTCACGGGGAGAACGTACAAACTCCGTACAGACAGCACCCGTAGTCGGGATCGAACCCGGGTCTCCGGCGCTGGATTCGCTGTAAGGCAGCAACTCTACCGCTGCGCCACCTTTATTGTCACCTGTGACAAGTCACAGTGAAATTCTTTGCTTGCAGACCCAATGTTCTTCCCCCTCCCTCACGGCAGTCCCCCCACACTGGGTCCTTCTTTGTTCCATCCCAGCATAAATGGTCATCTGTAGTTCCTTCCTGTACGTTCCAGCTCCGTTTGTCATGGTCTGTCCCACCCCCCCTTCAGTTCCTTCATACCATGCATCCGTTAAGCCTTTTCAATCATAGAGAAGGATTTGTATCTGAAATATCAGATAAATTGCGATTGCTTATATCACTGACTAACAACCATCTTCTTCTCTCGATCCCTTCCACATATCCCTCAGCCCACCCCACATCCACCTCTACAGCTCGACCTCCCCACTCTGCTTAATGTGTGAGAAAGAGCTGCAGATGCTGGTTTAAATCGAAGGTAGACACAAAATGCTGGAGTAACTCAGTAGGTGAGGCAGCATCTCTGGAGAGAAGGAATGGACGACCTTTCCAGGTCGACACCTGAAAGTCTGAAAAAGGGTCTCGACCCGAAACATCGCCCATTCCTTCTCTCCAGAGATGCTGCCTGTCCCGCTGAGTTATTCCAGCATTTTGTGTCTCCCCACTCTGCTTTCTAGACAACTAGTGAACATTAAAACTCAAGATTTCTTTCATGCACATTCATTAAATCATAATGTTTTAAACAAATATTTATTTTAGCCTAATATTTGCTCCAGCATTAATTTTCTATGGTGGTGGGTAAATGGAACGAGCTGTCATAACAGCATTAAAAAAAACACCTGGGCAGGTACATAGATCGGAAAGGTGTAGAGGAAGATGGGCTAATGGGACTAGTTTAAGTGTGGCCTCTTGGTCAGCTGAAGGACTTGCTTCTGTGCTGCACAACTCAAATTCAAAATATAGCATTATTTAATTACCTTCCATATAATACGATTTGCCCGAATTAAAAGTTAAATAAATTGTGATACCTGAGCCAATTTAATCAAGTAATTTAGTTCTTTTTATTTGTTATTTTACTTATTTACATTTTTTAATATTCAATTTTATTATTTGAATATTAATAATATTTTTAAAATTTAGATTTAATTTTAATATTTACTAATGTTTAATTTTAAATTATCTTTATTTTAGTTCAATGTTGGAATAATTTAGGTTGTTATTTAATAGTGAGGATAGAACATAATTTTATTAAATTTATCAAATTCTGGTCCCGTTTACAATCTCCGTTTTCCTCACATCACTATTAACAGCCACAAGTTCAGCTGCCTAGATCTTAATCTCTGCAGTTAGCTCTCGTCTCTCTTCCTATCAACTACACCTTTAAACTTGCGCCTGTGACCGAGGATTTTAGTATCTCCTGGAAAACCTTCCTGGTGCTTGACATTATATTGTGTATAGTGTTGAGCACCTCCTTGGGATTTCTTACTACATAAATGTGGGTTGTTTAGTATAGTTTAGAGAGGCAGAACCGAATCCGCACCAACTGGCGATCTCCGCACACTAACACTATCCGACACACACTAGGGACAATTTACAATTATTCCAAGCCAGTCAACCTACAAACCTTGAGGCAAACCTTGAGGGAGTGCAGCGTAGGTTTACAAGGTTAATTCCCGTGATGGCGGGACTGTCATATGCTGAGAGAATGGAGCAGCTGGGCTTGTACACTCTGGAGTTTAGAAGGATGAGAGGGTATCTCATTGATTGTTAAGGGCTTGGACAAGCTAGAGGCAGGAAACATGTTCCCGATGTTGGGGGAGTCCAGATATGGGGAGAAGGCAGGAATGGGGTACTGATTGGGGATGATCAGCCATGATCACATTGAATGGCGGTGCAGGCTCGAAGGGCCGATTGGCCTACTCCTGCACCTATTGTCTAATGTCTTTGAAGTGCGGGAGGAAGCTGGAGCTTCCGCAGAAAACCCACGCAGGTCACGGGGAGAACGTTCAAACTCTGTACAGACAGCACCCCATTCCAGTGCCCGAGACTCGGGTTCGATCCTGACTACGGGTGCTGTCTGTGCGTTCTCCCCGTGACCTGTGTGGGTTTTCTCCGGGTGTTCCGATTTTTTCCAAAGCCATGCAGGTTTGTAGGTTAGTTGGCTTCTGTAAATTGTCCCTCGCGTGCAGGATAGAACTCGTGTACGGGTGAACGATAGAGAGCCGAAGGGCACGTTTCCATGCTGTATCTGTAAACTGAACAAAACATTGATCACCCATTCACACACAGTTCTGTTATCCCATGTAATTATGTTTTCTATTGCTGAATAAAAGGCTGCAATAATGGCAATGCTTATCTGTTGTTTATTCCCCTGCCCTGCAGGATGACTACGTGCTTGAGGTGAGGCACTACCAGGCTCCAAAGTGGCCAAATCCAGATGGACCGATAAGTAAAACCTTTGAGCTCCTCAATGTGATACAAGAAGCTACTGCTACTCGGGATGGGCCAATAATCGTCCATGATGAGTGAGTTCCCTTTCCCTATCTTTCACTGCTTGCACAAGTCGCATTTCTTCATCTCGAAGAGGAAGATGTCATGTTTGTCTTTTTAGCCTTTTGTTGGAACTCCAGAAAAGGAGTGTGGATGTCCGAAGAAGGGTGGAGACCCGAAACGTCACCCATTCCTTCTCTCCAGAGATGCTGCCTGGCCCGCTGAGTCACTGCAGCATTTTGTGCCTGTCTTAGGAGAATAGGTACGGTTGGTCGACGGTACTCCGGACCCTGGAGGAATGGATGATTTGAAGACACCTAAACAGATTAAACTATTACAGGAAAGATGCGGAGGCTTTGGAGAGGGTGCAGAGGAGGTTTGCCAGAATGCTGCCTGGATTAGAGGGTTTTGGTCACAAGGAGAGAGGTTGGGGGTGGAATTGGATTGTTTTCTCTGGAAAGTCAGAGGTTGAGGGAAGATTTGATAGTTTTGGGGAGTATATAAAACTATGAGAGGCAGAGATAGGGTAGACATTCAGAACCTTGTCCCCTGCGTGGAAAGGTCCAACATTAGAGGACGCAGCTGTGAGGTGAGAAGGGAAAAGTTTAATGGAGATGGGCGGAGCAAGTTCTTCGTACACAGGTGGGGGCCTGGAACGCATTGCCAAGTCCTGTGGTGGAGGCAAGTACGATACTGGTACTTAAGATCCTTTGTTTAATGGAGCTGTGCGTGGTACGTCTGTTACACAGAGAATAGTGAAGGCCTGGGACTAATTGCCAGGGGTGGTGCTGGAGGCAGGGACAATAGTGGCATTTAAGAGGCTTGGAGGAGCAGAGAATAGAGGGATATGGATCACATACAGGCAGATGGATCACATCAGTTCAGCTAGGCATTGCGTTCGGCACAAATATTGTGGGCCGAAGGGCCTGTTCCTGTGCTGTCCTGTTCTATGTTGTCGTCCTACAAGTGGAATTTCTTGAGTCAATTTTTGAGTATCTTTTCCCATTTGTGAACCTTATTAAACCGACAACACACTTACTGGGAATTCTTTGTGGAGCTGGGAGGTGGATACGCCTGTTGCATTTTTAAGTAAAAGTTACGACTTGAAATTAAAAGGAATGCTTGCTTGTTAATGAAGCTTTTCCAACTTTAAATGGAGTTGTAAAAGTTCATTTGTTAGTCTAATTAAAAAACCATGAACTTTGCCCGGAGTTCATGCAGGCAATTGCTTTGCAGCAGGTATTGAGTTCCCCCCTGCCGCGGGTACCATGTAATCCCGTGCTACCTGCTCCATGGTTGGATAGTCGGCGACTAAACCGTCTCCCCCACCTGGTTTGCCAGGTGAGGAGAGGGCTGTGGACCCCCAGCAGGATCAAAAACACGACTTGTCAAAGGGCGGTTGAGCTCCCAGCGAGCCAACGGCCATCCACACTTCAGTAGAAGTTACGATCGATCACTGTAGTACATAGCACTGGAATGCCCCTGTCCCACTTAGGAAACCTGAACGGAAACCTCTGGAGACTTTGCGCCCCACCCAAGGTTTCCGAGCGGTTCCCGGAGGTTTTTGTCAGTCTCCCTACCTGCTTCCACTACCTGCAACCTCCGGCAACCACCTGCAACCTCCGGGAACCGCACAGAAACCTTGGGTGGGGCGCAAAGTCTCCAGAGGTTTCCGTTCAGGTTTCCTAAGTGGGACAGGGGCATAAGGCACCGTGCCCGTTGATGTTTTCAACTAGTTCAAGTTCAAGCCAGTTTATTGTCATGTGTCCCTGTATAGGACAATGAAATTCTTGCTTTGCTTAAGCACACAGAAAATAGTAGGCATTTACTACAGAACAGATAAATGTGTCCATATACCATGATATAAATATATACACACATGAATAAATAAACTGATAAAGTGCAAATAGCAGAAAGTGGTTATTAATAATCAGAGTTTTGTCCGAGCCAGGTTTAATAGCCTGATGGCTGTGGGGAAGTAGCTATTCCTGAACCTGGTTGTTGCAGTCTTCAGGCTCCTGTACCTTCTACCTGAAGGTAGCAGGGAGATGAGTGTGTGGCCAGGATGGTGTGGGTCTTTGATGATACTGCAAGCCTTTTTGAGGCAGCGACTGCGATAAATCCCCTCGATGGAAGGAAGGTCAGAGCCGATGATGGACTGGGCAGTGTTTACTACTTTTTGTAATCTTTTCCTCTCCAGGGCGCTCAAATTGCCGAACCAAGCCACGATGCAACCGGTCAGCATGCTCTCTACTGTGCACCTGTAGAAGTTAGAGAGAGTCTTCCTTGACAAACCAACTCTCCGTAATCTTCTCAGGAAGTAGAGGCGCTGATGAGCTTTTTTGATAATTACGTTAGTGTTCTCGGACCAGGAAAGATCTTCAGAGATGTGCACGCCCAGGAATTTGAAGTTCTTGACCCTTTCAACCATCGACCCGTTGATATAAATGGGGCTGTGGGTCCCCCTCCTACTCCTTCCAAAGTCCACAATCAGTTCCTTGGTTTTGCTGGTGTTGAGGGCCAGGTCATTGCACTAGCACCATATGGACAGTTGCTCGATCTCCCTTCTATATTCTGACTCATCCCCATCAGTGATACGCCCCACAACAGTGGTGTCGTCAGCGAACTTGATGATGGAGTTCGCACTGTGGTTGGCTACGCAGTCATGGGTATAGAGTGAGTACAGCAGGGGGCTGAGCACGCAGCCTTGAGGTGCTCCCGTGCTGATTGTTATCCAGGCTGACACATTTCCACCAATATGAACAGACTGTGGTCTGTGGATGAGGAAGTCGAGGATCCAGTTGCAGAGGGATGCGCAGAGACCCAGTTCTGCGAGTTTGGTAACCAGTTTGGAGGGGATGATTGTGTTGAATGCCGAGCTGTAATCGATGAATAACAGCCTGACATATGAGTTTTTGTTGTCCAAGTGGTCCAGTGCGGAGTGGAAGGCCAGCGAGATCGCATCCACCGTTGATCTGTTGTGGCGGTAAGCGAACTGCAGTGGGTCCAGGTTTTTGTCGAGGTAGGAGTTGATTTGCTCCATGATCAGCCTCTCAAAGCACTTCATCACCACCGGCGTTAGTGCCACTGGTCGATAGTCATTGAGGCACGTCACCTTACTCTTCTTGGGCACTGGTATAATTGATGCCCTTTTAAAGCAGGTGGGGACCTCAGACCTCAGAAGTGAGAGGTTGAAAATGTCCGTAAAAACTCCCGCCAGTTGGTCCGCACAGGTTTTTAGAACAAGACCGGGGATACCATCAGGAGCAAGTGCTTTTCGGGGGTTCACCCCTCTGAAGGATTTCCTGACGTCGGCCTCTGTGACTGAGACTGAAATGCCATCACAGCGAATGGGGGCTCGGGAAGGCACATCAGTATTCTCTCTGTCAAAGCGTGCGTAAAACGCATTGAGCTCGTCAGGGAGTGATGTTTCACCGACATTCGAGCTGCCTCCTGGTTTCGCCTTGTAGGAGGTGATTGCATTCAGACCCTGCCACAGCTGCCGAACATCTGTCTCATCCTCCAGTTTGGAGCAGAAGTCCCTTTTGGCCTTTTTGATGGCCTTACCAAGGTCGTATCTGGACTTCATGTAGGCCACTGTATCATCGGACATGAATGCCCTGTGTCTGGACTTTAGGAGAGTGCGGATCTCAAAGTTCATCCAAGGTTTCTGTCAACTATGATGATGAGGTATTAAGAAGGTGTGAGATGTTCTTATTTTTTCCAAAGAGAGGGACAGATATAATGGTTCAATGGTTCCTTTATTATCACATGTACCAAGGTACAATGAGTTATTTTTTGTGCATACAGATCAGTGAGATTATTGCCCTAGATAAGTAGATGGTTAGCCCATAATGCTAAGAAACATCCCACTGAGTCTACATGCAATAGTGGTTAAGGCTTTGACCAATTTCCCTCCTGGAATAAATAAAATTCTATCGTATCGTATCGTTTTGGCACCATTTCATAGTTGTCCCAACTACAACTGGCTATTAAGGCCCGTTGCTGCCATCGCCTCTATCCGATCATCCCGTGACTGTTATCCCGACTCGGTCCACCTTCAAACTTCGTGCCCCAGGGGCAACTCCCACAGCCGGCCTTGAGGTCATAAGGAATAGTAGTAGGATTAGGCCATTCGGCCCATCAAGTCTACTCCGCCATTCGATATTGGCTGATCTATCTCATCCCCCTCCTAACCCTATTCTCCTGCCTTCTCCCCATAAACTTGGACACCCGTACTAATCAAGAATCTATCTATCTCTGCCTTAAAAAATATCCACCGACTTGGCCTCAACAGCCGTCTGCGGCAAATAAATCCACAGATTCACGGAAGGTAAGATCACTCTCCCCCCCACCCACCCCCCCCGCAGTTCTTCCTACCATCATTTGTCCAGCATCCGTCGCCAACTCGCTCCAGCTTCGTCTCCGGTTCCTGGTCTTCTGGGACACGCAGGCTTCCCTCCCTGTCCTGGTTCCACGGCGGGCAAGACGCGTTCTGTCGGGGTGAGGACGCGCGGCTCACGGGGACCCGTGTGTCGATAATTTAAAAAAAAACTTTAACTTTCCTTCAACTCTACAGGCACGGGGGAATAACAGCCGGCACCTTCTGTGCTCTGACTAATCTGATGCATCAGCTGGAGAGAGAAAACACAATGGATGTTTATCAAGTGGCGAAAATGATCAACTTGATGAGGCCTGGCATATTCACTGAGATTGTAAGTCCCTGGTATTGTGTAAGACTCAGAACAAACCACAGAACAACATTTACAAGACAGCGTATGAGGCTGAGGGGTGAGCGTATTGAGGTATAAGATCATAAGGGGAATGGATAGGGCAAGTAAACACAGTCTTTTACTCAGGATTGGAAAATTAAAAACCAGAGGACACAGGTTGGGATGGGAAACCTTTTCACCCAGAAGGTGGTGGGTGTATGGAACGAACTGGCAGAGGAGGTAGATATTATAACTAGGGTCGCCAACTTTCTCACTCCCAAATAAGGAACAAATTCCCGGCAGCACTTCATTGACTGACTCGGCCGTGGCTGGGTAAATGATGAGTTGTCCCGGGTGCTGGACTGCACACAAAGCCCAGCAGAGGAGTTTTGGCCCAGGCCGCGCGATGTCGAACACAAAGTCCGGCACCCCCTCCAACTCATGAACCGATGATCGGTCAGGAGAAGGAGGGGTGGTGGTGGTGTCGGTGGTAAGCGAAGGTCCGAAGGTCGGACAGCTGGCCGGGCTGCCGACCGACGGGGCCACGGGCGAGGCGTTGCTGTTGCAGTACGTCTGGATGGGTGAGGTGGGGAAGGACCCGACAGTCCCCTCGAGCAGTCAAACATGGGACAAGTGCAGTCCCGTATGGGACGAACCAATTTAGCCCAATATACGGGATGTCCCGGCTAATACGAGACAGTTGGAAACCCTAACTACAGCAACAGTTAAAAAAAGATACTTAGACGGGTACATGATTTAGAGGGATATGGGCCAAACATGGGTAGGTGAGACTAGTGTAGATGGGGCAGCCTAGTCAGTGTGGGGCAAAGAGGCTGTTACTGTGCTGTGCAACTTATAACTATGATACAGGAGGAAAATGAAGGCACTTTGACATTTTCTTTAGTGATCATTCAAAGGATTTTTAACACTTGTCTTGTTGCCAAGTCTGGGGAAGTTCATGTTACCTTCCTATTAGTTTAGTTTAGTTTCGAGATACAGTGCGGAACAGTGATCACCCCATACACTGTCAGAATCATAATCGTACTTTGTTAACCAAGTATGTTTTGCAACATACGAGGAATTTGATTTGCCATACAGTCATATCATTAAAAAGCAACAAAACACACAAAATACATTTTCACATGAACATCCACCACAGTGACTTCTCACTGTGATGGAAGGTGAAAAAAAGTTCAATCTCTTCCCTGCTTTGTTCTCCTGCGGTCGATGGCCTCGAACCTTCCGTTGACGGGACGATCTTGGCTCCCGTAGCCTCCGGTCGGGCCCTCCATGTCGGGGTGATCAAGCTCCTGCATGGGGAGGGATGTCAGCTCCCTACACACAATTAACCTACACACCTGCACGTCTTTGGAGTGTGGGAGGTAACCGAAGATCTCGGGGGAAAAAAACCCCATGCAGGTCACGGGGAGAAAGTACAGACAAGCACCCGTAGTCAGGATCGAACCCGTGTCTCTGACGCTGTACGGCAGCAACTTTACCGCTGCGCCACCCTTCCTGTCCTTATAAAAGTTTATAGATGTGATGAAACTGATTGAGGGAAGCTGGCTGGGATTGGACATAGAAACATAGAAAATAGGTGCAGTAGTAGGCCATTCGGCCCTTCGAGCCTGCACCGCCATTCAATATGATCATGGCTGATCAACCAACTCAGTATCCCGTACCTGCCTTCTCTCCATACCCCCCTGATCCCTTTAGCCACAAGGGCCACATCTAACTCCCTCTTAAATATAGCCAATGAACTGGCCTCAACTACATTCTGTTGCAGAGGATTCCACAGATTCACCACTCTCTGTGTAAAAAAATGTTTTTCTCATCTCAGTCCTCAGACATCAGGCCAAATACTTCCCCCCTGAATGGTGTAGCAATTTATGTTGTTGGAGGAGGGAGGGAGGAAGGGAGGGAGGGAGGGAGGGAGGGAGGGGCTGTACTTGGTGAGTTCCTGCAAGAAACAGTAAACTAAACATGCATTCTGGAATCAGTGAAAACTACACATGGCATGCCACTGGCAGTTTTCGGCACCCCGGGTCAACTACGGAGTTTGTACGTTCTGCCCGTGACCAGCGTGGGTTTTTCCCCCGAGGTCTTCAGTATCTCTAAACTAAACTCAAAACTGACCTCGGGTGCTGTTTGCTTGGAGTCTGTACGTTCCCTGAGTGACTGAGCTCCTGCCGGGTCTGGTAGGTTAATTAGCTACAGAAAATGAACTCCTCCGTGTCGGCTGTTGGCAAAAAGAATCAAAGAAAAGAAAGGGGATGCGCATTGCGTTTAAGAACATTTAGGCATCTACATGGATAGGTGAGGTTTACGGGGATATGGGCCAAACGCAGGCAGGTGGGGCTTGTGTAGATGGGGCACGTTGATCCGAAGAGCCCGTTTCCACACTGTATGACTCTGAGAACAAAATAAGTTACAAAGGAACAAAGATAGAGGCAATGGGACAAAGGATCGCACTGAAGAAGTAAAAAATACTCAGTAGGTTGGACAGCACCTCTATTAGCAGCCACCATTGATGAGATGGGCTGAATGGCCTCCTTGTGTCATAAGTAATAAATCAAAAAGACATGGACTATTACTGTTATGCCTACCAGGGAACTGGAAAGAAAGGAAGCAAAGGTTTAGTTTAGTTTAGGGATATAGCGCGGAAACAGGCCCTTCGGCCCACCGAGTCCGCACCGACCAGCGATCCCCGCACATTGACACTATCCTACATTAGGGACAATTTTTACATTTATATCAAGCCAATTAACCTACCAACCTGTATGTCTACGGAGTGTGGGAGGAAACCGAAGTTCTCAGGGAAAACCCAGGCGTTCACGGGGAGAACTTACAAACTCTGTACAGGCAAGCACCCTGTTGTCAGGATCGAACTCGGGTCCCTGGCGCTGTAAGCGCTGGAAGGCAGCAATTCTATCACTGCGCAACCATGCCGCCCTAACGGTGTCTGACTTATAATGTCATCAACAAAGCAGCGTGATTTTGGAAGCAGGCAGATAAGAGAGCAGGTACACAAGATTGCTGGGGAAACTCAGCGGGTGCAGCAGCATCTATGGAGCGAAGGAAATAGGTGACGTTTCGGGCCGAAACCCGAAACGGGTTTCGGCCCAAAACGTCGCCTATTTCCTTCGCTCCATAGATGCTGCTGCACCCGCTGAGTTTCCCCAGCAATTTTGTGTACCTTCGATATTCCAGCATCTGCAGTTCCCTTTTGAACAGATAAGAGAGCAGCTTTTGTGTCATTTTGGGGAAAAGATGTCACAGTGTTCTTTGCTTAACTGGTTGAAAGATGTTAAATTAACTTTTGAGAGAGTCACAAGAAGAATAAAAGGACATACTTTTGGAAAGGAGATGAGGAGGAATTTCTTTAGTCAGAGGGTGGTGAATCTGTGGTATCCATTGCTGTGGAAGCCAAGTCAATGCAGATATTTAAGGCGGAGATTGACAGATTCTTGATTAGTACGGGTATCAGCAGTTATGAGGTTGAGAGGGAAAGATAGGTCAGCCATGATTAAATGGTGGGGTAGACTTGATAGGCTGAATGCCCTAATTCTGCTCCTAGAAACTTTTGAAGAATGAGATCTCTTTATCTCCTTACAGGACCAGTACCAATTTCTATACAAAGCTGTCCTCAGCTTGGTCAGTTCAAAGGAAGATGAAAGACCTACGACCGCACTGGAAACCAATGGCCTTGCCCTTTGTGTTGACGACCATGGTGGAGCAGAAAGCATGGAGTCTCTGGTGTAACACACGGTCCCCTTTCAGATTTTGTTAACTGCACAGGTATCCATGTCACGTCGCCTCTGGACGGTGACTTGCGGATGACGTCCTATCATTAAAAATCTTAGCTGAAAAATGTGCAGTAAGTCATTTTGGCCTGGCTGATGTTCGCTGTAGTTACATATTCAGCATGTTCTGTGTCAAGTTTTTCGTGGTCTGCTTCCAGTTTGTACCAGAGTCAGACATGGGGCTGGGAGGGGGGGGGAGGGGGGAGGGGGAGGGGGGGGGGGGGGGGGGAAGAGGAGGGTGGCATTAATTCCTACAGAGGCTTTTTGATAGCGGCCACTCCATCTACGGTTCCCCGACTCGAAGCCGCCCAAGTCTCACCCTTTTGCTATCTTCTACAATGTCAACATCTTCACGAGGCCAGCGTTCGGCAGCGCCCTATCACGCAAGCTAGATCATGCACAGAAAGAGGGAAGGATAGCGTTGATTAAATCTGGATATGTAGACATTGCTTAATTAAAGAAAGAAAATTAATCTTCTAATACATAATGTAAATAGTAGAACAATGAACCCATCCATGGACCAAATTTCTATTTATAATTCTAGATTTTTATATTTTACTACAGAGTCTTTTCTAGTCTTTTTTTGATGTTATGACTACATTGTTGTTGTAGCTGGCATTTTATTAATGTTTAAAATATGTCTAATTCCACTGCGATTCTAAATCTGATGTCAGGTGTTTATTAATGACCTATGTGATGTAATATTTACAAATAACAGCATGCAATTTTAACACTGTTTGTGCAACAGGAATAGTGGGTCTTCAAAGCTTCACAGAGGAAAGGACCCAGATGATGTGTGATTTTGTTGCAACTGATGTTTTTACATTTACATATTTGTGGCTACTGTGGAAGAATTAAAATGCAGGTTTTATCAGCTGGTTATCGGTGGCTTTCATTATTGGGACCGTGCCAGTCACACCTCATTTCAGGCACATCTGTCAGCAGTCAGTAGTTGAGAATGATGTTCAGCTTTGCAGAGTATCTCAGCGTCCTACCTTCCGATTCAATTTGACATAGACGGTAGCCTGGGGCTTGACTGGATCATAGAAACATAGAAAATAGGTGCAGGAGGAGCCTGCACTACCATTCATTGTGACCATGGCTGATCATCCACAATCAGTAACCCGTGCCTGCCTTCTCCCCATATCCCTTGAATCCGCTAGCTCCCCAGATCTCTATCTCTCTTTTAAATTCATCCTGTGAATTGGCCTCCACTGCCGTCTGTGGCAGAGAATTCCACAAATTCAAAACTCTCTGGGGGAAAAAGTTTTTTCTCATCTCAGTTTTAAATGGCCTCACCTCTATTCTTGGACTGTGGCCCCTAGTTCTGGATTCCCCCAACATTGGGACCATTTTTCCTGCATCTTGCTTGTCCAGTCCTTTTATAATTTTATACCTTTCTATAAGATCGAAACTAAAAACTGGACTTGGCAATAGGTGCAGGAGTAGGCAATTCAGCCCTTCGAGCCAGCACCGCAATTCAATGTGATCATAGCTGATCATCCCCAATCAGTACCCAGTTCCTACCTTCTCCCCATATCCACTGACTCCGCCATCTTTAAGAGCCCTATCTAGCTCTCTCTTGAAAGTATCCAGTGAACTGGCCTCCACCGACTTTGAAAATGGCGCCAAATCCTGCCGACCCTTGCACGGGGGTCTCAGTGGACTATTTCTATACCCTTTCTACTAATCGGGGACCGTGCTTAGGGCACGGCAATACTTTACTGAGCTGTATGGGAAAAAAAATTATTTTTTAATCACAATATGCGTACATGCTTATAAAGGAAACGGAGTTTCGTTTGAGCCTCACTGAGGTTCAAATGATATGTAATAAATATTATATTATTATTATATTAAAGAACCATTGACCATTGCTGTTACCCACACAGCGAGGAGAATCTGGACTCAGAGTTGCCACAACAGACTGAGGAAAAAGTTATAATCCATTGCTCAGATTATAAATTTGAGCAATAAGATTTAAAGTTCAAGGTTCAAGGTTCAAGGTTCAAGGTCAGTTTATGGTCACATGTGTTAAGGTACAGTGAAACACGACTACCATCTTAGTATTTAGGATAGGAGTTAGGATTCGCATCTTAGTTTAGTTTGAAGTTGCAGCATGGAAACAGGCCCTTTAGCCCACAATGACCCACACACGAAGGACAATTTGCCGAAGCCAATTAACCTACAACCCTGCACGTCTTTAGAATGTAGAAGGAAACTGGAGCTCCCGGACGGAGAAAACCCACGGGGAGAACGTACAGACAGCACCCGTAATCAGGATCGAACCCGGGTGCCTGCCGCTGTAAGGAGGCAATTCTACCGCTGTGCCGCCCTATCTGTGTCCTTAACATGGCCAAAAGTTGCTTCTCATGAGTGACCTCTTGAGCTATGTTGGAATATAAATCTGGCGCACCCTACAAAGAAAAGATATAGACTTTTCAGACAAAACGAAAGCGCACGATATCCAGGGTATTTTTGCAATGGGAATAGTTTGTAAATAGTTTAAGTTTGCACCAGTGGTTATCCTTGATTGAGTTTGAAAAGGCTACAGGCAGCACCGGCTCTGCACAAAGGACGTATTTTATTGCTGTCACCAGCTTTAGGTGTTCCATGTTAAAATGAGCATACACATCTCCCAGTCTCAGACTGATTTCAGAGTGGTGATCATTTTGCCATGCAAAATAAAGGAAAGCCCAATGATTTAACGTGGGGTTCAAAGATGAATAAAATCACAATATTTAATAAAGTAATAGATCGCTCGTGTGTCAGACGATGTCGCTCGCTGTTGGCTTCTGTCGTCGTCCAACATGTTGACAGAATTGTCGCCCGACCCGTCACAGAGCGCATCGTCTCGTCGCTTCCAGGGATCGCCACGAGGAGGCCTCTGACATGATCCCCTAAGATGAGTAATAGATGATCGAGCCTAGAAACAGGATGTATTAAGCAACTGGCGCAATGTGCATGTTACGCAATAATACAATTTTACCTGGGTCAAATCACATTGATTTTTTTTTTTTTTTTTAAAGAGATACAGCGCGGAAACAGGCCCACTGAGTCTGCGCCGACCAGCAATTCCCACACATTAAAACTACCCTAAACACACACACTGGGAACAATTTACATTTTATACCAAGCCAATTAAACAACAAACCTGTACATCTTTTGGAGTGTGGGAGGAAACCGAAGATCCCGGAGAAAACCCACATGGTTACGGGGAGAATGTACAAATTCCGTACAGACAGCACCTGTAGTCACGATCGAACCCGGGTGTCTTGTGCTATAAGCGCTGTAAGGCAGCAACTCTACTGCTGTGCCACCATCAAAGTACTGAGCTAAGAACTTCCATTGACTGCTTCCCTTCAGCATGTCTGACATCTTCCAGACTCAAGTGCACTGCTAATGATATAATTGTCCAAAATTAGCAGCCCGTTCCTGATTTCTCCCCATATCCTTTGATTCCGTGAGCCCTAAGAGCTATATCTAACTCTCTCTTGAATACATGAACGTACAAACTCCATACAGACAGCACCCGTGGTCAGGATTGAACCTGGGTCTCTGGCGCTGTAAGGCAGCAACTCCGCCACTGTTCACAGGAGGGAAGCCCAGAGGAACGTCTGTCTGCAGCCACCAGAACCGTTGCCTCAGCTATTCTGGCATTACAGAGTCGTATAATGTGGAAACAGCGCTGTCGCCCAACATCCCTTCATCCTTCGCCACAACACAATAATACAATACCTTTTATTTGTCATTTGAACCTCACATGAAGTTCAAACGAAATTTGGTTTCTGCAGCCATACAGGAAAAGAACCAAGACACACACCAACACAATTTACACAAACATCCATCACAGTGAATCTCCTCCTCACTGTGATGGAAGGCAAAGTCTTGTCTCTCCCCTGCTCTCCATTCCTCTCCCGGGTCTTGATGTTGGAGCCCCCTGGCGGGCGCTAGCAAGTCCGCGGCAAATTAAAGCCGCGCCGGGCGATGTGAGGCCCCGCTCCAGGTCACTCTCAACCCCGCAATTCGGGCGGGAGAAGTCGCCGTTGCCGGTGCCCCGCAAAGCAGTCTCCCACCGGGGACCCGCGAGCTCCCGGTGTCACCATCCACCGGAGTCGGGTCGCAGCAGCGCGCCACCGCAGCTCTCCACGCTCCGAAGCTGGCCAGCTCCACGGAGGTAGGTCCGCAGCTCCACAGCTCCACAGGCTCCGTGACTTGAGCCTCCAGGTCGTTCCGGTAGGAGGCCGCTCCACGACGCTAGGCCCCAACGGCAACGGAGACCCGACAGGTAAAAGGTCGGGTCTCCATGCATGGAAGAGGTTTAAAAGTTTCCCCCACCCACCCCCCACATCTACACATTTAAAAACCCGCTACAAACTAAACCCTCAACAGGACAAAAAAAAATAAAATACTCAGACAGACTGCAGAGGCCGCTGCGGCGTCGGTCGCGCCGCCCACATGCCCGCGGGGTGACGCCTGTTTGGTCATGAGTGAACCAGACTTTAGACTTTGGAGATACAGTGCGGAAACAGGCCCTTTGGCCCACCGATTCGGTGCCGACCAGCGATCACCCACACACTAGTTCTATCTCGCACACGAGGGACAACTTACACAAGCCAATTTACACAAGCCCGTACGTCTTTGGAGCGTGGGAAGAAACCGGAGCATCCGGAGAAAACCCATAGGGTCCGAGGGGGAAAACGTACAAACTCTGTACATAGATACATAGAAAATAGGTGCAGGAGTATGCCATTCGGCCCTTCGAGCCTGCATCGCCATTCAATATGATCATGGCTGATTATCCAACTCAGTATCCCGTACCTGCCTTCTCTCCATCTCCATACCTCCAGATCCCTTTAGCCACAAGGGCCACATCTAACTCCCTCTTAAATATAGCCAATGAACTAGCCTCAACTACCTTCTGTGGCAGACAGTTCCAGAGATTCACCACTCTCTGTGTGAAAAATGTTTTTCTCATCTCGGTCTTAAAGGATTTCCCCTCAATCCTTAAGCCTTGGACAGGCCTTTGTCCTTGGACAGGCAGCACCTGTAATAAAGATGGAACCAGAGTCTCTGCCGCTGTCGGGCAGCAACTCCACCACCGAACCGCTGCGCCACTGAATCGCTGGAGTTGTGATCTAGAGGGGGTGGAGACAACTCACACAGAAATACCATCATTTATACATGTTCTAGCCCAGGAAAACCCCATGGATAAATCTGGAGGATGAACTGGGTCAGACACATTGCTCTTCACTTGGGTACACGTTCCCTACAGAATTTATCCACATCTATGACTATAGCCAAAAGACCAGATGCAACAGCACTACCAATGAATGGCAACTTGCATGAAAGCTGCAGTTTAATGGGGGGTACATTCCGAGCTCAAAGGCAGATTGGCTCCATAACACCTTTTGCAAAGGCATCTTGGTTTATCAACAAACAAATTACAATCTCCGTCAATGATTACGGTTCAATCATTAATTATCACATTGTGTTAATTAAACAATTCACTCGCATTATGAACATGTAGGAAACATCCTTAAATGAATGGCCCAGAAAGGTCAACAGCATCTACATTTCAGAGTAGTCACCTGGAATTTACACTTTAAAAACATTACAAGTGCTTTGGAAGAATAAAATCTGTAGCAAACAAAATATTTCCGTTCTATTTCCCAGTCACACAATGTGTTCATGTACAAGTGGTGGTGGAAGTGTACACAATTCCCTCAGCTTTGATACGATCTAGGATTGGTTGATAGATATCTTTGGTCAATGGTCCAAATACTCCTTTGGTAGTAATTTCACCTGTAAACAAGATTTAAACAAAAAAAAACACACATAATCAGTGCAACGGCATCAGAAGGTACTTTAGGTATAAAAAGGTGTAGAAGTGTGAAAGCGCATGCCTCTAGATTCAGGAACCGTTTCTTCCCAGCTGTTATCAGGCAACTGAACCATTCTACCACCAACTAGAGAGCAGTCCCAGTCTGGTGAAGGGTCTCGACCTGAAACGTCACCCATTCCTTCTCTCCAGAGATGCTGCCCGTCCCGCTGAGTTACACCAGCTTTTTGTGTCTATTTTCAGTCCTGAACTACTATCTACCTCATTGTACTATCCTTGATCGGACTTTGCTGGCTTTACCTTGCACTAAACGTTATTCCTTTATCATGTATTTAAATACTATAAATGGCTCGATTGTAATCATGTATTGTCTTTCCGCTGACTGGATAGGACGCAACAAAAGCTTTTTACCATACGGAGTTTGCACGTAATCCGTGACCTGCCTGGGTTTTCTCCGAGAGTTTTTTCGGTTTCCTCCCAAACTCCAAAGTTATACAGGTTTGTAGGCTAATTGGCTGAGTATAAATGTAAATTGTCCATAGTGTGTGTAGGATAGTGTTATTGTGCGGGGATCGCTGGACGGCACGGACTCAGTGGGCCGAAGGGCCTGTTTCCGCTCTGTATCTCTAACTAAATTAAATTATTCTTCCATTGTGCCAGAACAGATTCTAAAAGGGAAAAATGGATGACTGAATGACGGAGTCGGCTCGATGGGCCAATTGGCTTAAATATGCTTCTATGACATGAATTTGTAAGTGTAAAATTTTTATTATTAAGTTGAAGGCAGCGACATCAGCAAAAAGAAAAGAAAAAAATCCTTCTCAACTAACAAATCTGTAGAATAATCATGGTTCTAAGAACTTGTACACAAAGTTCCAGAGAAAGCTCCAGAGAAGTAGTTCGGGGACAAGTAGTTCTATGAAGTATTTGCATTAAGAGAAAATCTCATATAAAAGATGATGCCACCATCATTCCTGCATTCCTTCCGCACAGCACTTCAACAGAAATTTGGATTAGCGCATAGAGTCACAGAGTGATACAGTGTGGAAACAGGCCCTTCAGACCAACATGTATGTCCCAGCTACACTAGTCCCACCTGCCTGCGCTTGGTCCATATCCCTCCAAACGTGTGAAATTCTGGAATGGGATTTGAATGCACAAGGAGGTGGGAACAGGGCAAGAGAGGGGTGGTCTGGGACCGGGGGCAGTGGTGTTGTCTTGGGGAAAGAGGGTCCATTTCTCCAGCTTCCATTTTGTTCAGACTTCCCTGGGTTCATTCTGCTGATTTTCTATAGATTCCTAAATCCCTCTCCTTTTTACTTTCGACTTCAGAGACAGTGTGGACACTGGCCCTTCAACCCCACCGAGTCCATGCCGACCAGTGATCACACCGTACGCAAGCGCTATCCTACACATTCGGGGCGATTTACAATTTACAGAAACCAATTGGCCTACAATCCGGCAGGTCTTTGGAGAGCGGGAGGAAACTGGAGCAGCCGGAGGAACCCAGGCAGGTTATAGGGAGAATGGGAAACTCTGTACAGACAGCACTTGCTGTCAGGATCGAACCCGGGTCTCTGGCGCTGGAAGGCAGCAACTCTACCGCTGCGTCATCGTGTCGCCCCTCTTGTTGTCCTCTTATTCAACGTGTCGACAGATGCAAAACAAACATTCAGAATCCCTTTCACTGCAGGGAAATATTTACAACCGTCTCACAGAAAGACATGTGTGAAGTGAAGGAACACTTACCATCCAAGACCATCTCGGCTGCAATTGCACATGGGAAGCCAACACATTTGGCCATTGCCGAGAAGCCGCCAACATCACCATAGACCACCAAGCTGTCGTGCTTGGTTTCCAGTTGGCCCGAGAGGTGTCTAATCCCAACATCGTTCCGCAACACCACCAGGTCTCTCTCACCAGGACCTGAAACACAATCACCATCTTATAGAAATTCTTAAGGGATTGGACAGGCTAGATGTAAGAAAAATGTTCCCGCTGTTGGGGGGGGGGGGGGGGGGGGGTTGGGCCAGAACCAGGGGTCATGGTTTAAGAATAGGGGTAGGCCATTTAGGACTGAGATGAGGAAAACCCTTTTCACCCAGAAAGTTATGAATCTGTGGGTTTCCCTGCCACAGAAGGCAATGGAGGCCAATTCACTGGATGTTTGCAAGAGAGTTAGATATAGCTCTTAAGGCTAACGGAATCACGAGATATGGGGAGAAAGCAGGAATGGGGTAATGATTAGGATGATAAGCCATGATCATGTTGAATGCCGGTGGTGGCTCGATGGGCCGAATGGCCTACTCCTGCACCTACTTTATATGTTTCTGTAATGAAATCTCAACCCAAATCCCACCTTGTTATCTGCTTCTCGTAGAAACAAAGAACCGCAGATGCTGATTTACACCAAAGATGGGCACAAAGTGCTGGAGTAACTCAGCGGGTCAGGCAACAACTCTGGAGAAAAGGGATAGGTGACGCTTTGGGTCGGGACCCTTCTTCAAAGAAATGTCCTGACCCAAAACATCAGCCTATCCTTTTTCTCCAGAGATGCTGCCTGAACCACTGAGTTACTCCAGCACTCTGTGACTGTTTTCTGCTTCTTGTTGAAAACACAGGGCTACGCTCCACCCCCTCAAATGGCCTTCACCTTTTCCATGTTGAAAATAAGCAGAGGATTATTCACAGCAGTCTCTGGTGGACAGCAGGCAGCATCTGCTAACATATGACGAGCGTTTGACGGCAACTCGTTGGAGTTTACAAGAATGAGGGGGGGGGACCTCATTGAAATGTAGAAAATAGTGAAAAGCTTGGATATAGTAGATGTGGAGAGGATGTTTCGACTAGTGGGAGAGTCTAGGACTAGAGGTCATAGCCTAAGAATTAAAGGACATTCTTTTAGGAAGGAGATGAGGAGGAATTTCTTTAGTCAAGAGGGTGGTGACTCTGTGGAATTCTTTGCCACAGAAGGCTGTGGAGGCCGAGTCAGTAGATATATTTAAGGCAGAGATAGATGAGTACAGTTGTCAGAGGTTATGGGGAGAAGGCTAGAGAATGGGGTTAGGAGGAAGAGATAGATCAGCCATGATTGAATGGCAGAGTAGACTAGATGGGCCGAACGGCCTAATTCTTCTCCTATCATTTATGATCTCATGATCTTATGAACTCTGGAGAAAAAGGATATGTAACATTTTTGGTCAGCACCTTTCTTTGAAGAGGATCCCGACCCAAAACGGCACCCATCCTTTCTCCCCAGAGATGCTGCCCAACTCGCTGAGTTACTCCAGCACTTTGTGTCTATCTTTGGCATAAACCAGCATCTGCAGTTCCTTCCTACACTCCATTTCTTATGACTGCTTGGAAATTATTTTTGATAGGAAAGCTGAGCTGAATCTATCCCAGTAGTTTACACTAATTAACCTGTTCATAAATTGATACTTGACTTAGAACAAAGCTCAATACTCACAGCAGTTTTGTAAATCCTTCATCGTTTTATTTTTAATTGAGTCGTAACATTAAAATGATTTTTTTTTTAAATTAAGTTTTACCAATAAAACAGTGACAGCTATTGCATGAGAACATGCAGAGGTTCTCTTACCGTAAGAAAGTTTGGGCTCAATGTGCTTCGCAAAAGACTCGAGCAGACTGCGTCCTTTCTCAACCGGCTCATCATTGAACAGCCCGAGCCTTTGTCAGAACAAACAAACGTTAGACCAGGTAATTGCACCAGGCAAGTTGGTGAAAGGAATCTTTAAAGATGGTACGGACATAATTGTTCAGTCATGCAAGGACAAGCGAGTGTGGGAGAATCAGGACAGTTAACATTTCATTGATTGATTCAACATAGTGCTGGGATTATGATCAGTGTCGAGTGGACACAGGGGAGAAGAAGTGAACCTCCACAGCACTGCAACTAGATAAGAACCAGAAAACCCATAGCTACCCATATTATATCACTCCACATTCACTTACTACAGCATGAAATCAAGCCCATCGGCCCAACATGTTCCATCCACACAAGTCCCACCTGCCTGCGTTTGGCCTGCATCCCTCTAAATCTGTCCTATCCATAGACCTGTCTAAATGTTTCTTAAATGTCATGATTGTACCTTCCTCAACTACCTCCTCCGCAGGTGGGTCTGAAGAAGGGTTTCGGCCCGAAACGTTGCCTATTTCCTTCGCTCCATAGATGCTGCTGAACCCGCTGAGTTTCTCCAGCATTTTTATGTACCTACCTCCTCCGACAGCGCAGAACATGCGCCTTAATTTAGTTCAACAAAGAAACTGACAAGTTACTAAAGAACCCTTTGCGTGAAAATGTTACCCCTCAGGTTCCTGTTAAACCTTTCCTCCCTACACCTTAAACCAAGAGTTCCCAACATGGGGTAAATTTCACCTACCCAGGGGGTATATTTTGCCTACTCAGGGGGTACATTTGTTGATTCTGGATTTGTACATATTTTTTCTCATCGACTGACTGTGTTTGGTTCTGGTATTTGTTCATCATTAGTTGTTCATAAATAAGTGAAATAACATTGTTACGTGCTATTAAAGTTGCCAGGGGTAAACGGGACAAAAAAGGTTGGAAAACCCCTGCCTTAAACCAATGTCCTCTGGTTCACGATTCCCCTACTTTCCTTTTTTCTAAGCAAACCTAAATATGGCATGTTAGAGCCTCAAAAATGCTCCTCTTTATACAGTCAAGGTCTCAGCTTGGCTGCTCAATGGACTGCCATCAAATGCATGGTGATCCATCATAGAGGGTAGGTGCATGTAAATGAACTGTGTAGGAAAAAACAGCAGATGCAGGTTTACACCGAAGATAGACACAAAATGCTGGAGTAACTCAGCAGGACGGGCAGCATCTCTGGAGAGAAGGAATGGGTGACGTTTCGAGTCAAGAACTCTACTTCAGCATATAAACTGTATGTATCATCATGATTCATGTAGATCTTCTTGGCAGATGACCAGCGAAAACTAGTTGCTGCGTAAACAGCATCATTATCCAAGTGGGCGGCACGGTGGCGCAGCGGTAGAGCTACTGCCTCACAGCGCCAGAGACCCGGGTTCGATCCTGACTACGGGTGCTTGACTGTACGGAGTTTATACGTTCTCCCCGTGACCTGCATGGGTTTTCTCCGAGATCTTCGGTTTCCTCCCACACTCCAAAGAGGTTTATAGGCTACTTGGCTTGATATAAATGTAAAATTGTCCCTGGTGCGTGTAGGGTAGTGTTAATGTGCGGGGATCGCTGGTCGGCGCGGACGCGGTGGGCCGAAGGGCCTGTTTCTGTGCTGTATCTCTAAACTAAACAACTCTCAGACACAAACCATTCAAGTGGCCTTTGACAGAGAAATTATGGGACGAAAAATCCGGATCTTCTCCTCACCAATTCAACGTGTTCATTCTCTGCTCATCTCTTTCAATCTTTTCGTACACAACTTCCTCGAGAGTCTGGACGCTGCTGGACGGTGGGATTCCCACCAGCGTGCACATCAGCTCCCTCTGCACAAACGTAAGTAGAATTTCAAGTCAGGGAGTAAACAGAGTGAGAAATGTGGTGGCAGAGGCAGGGGCAGTTGGGTGGGAAGGTGTTAAGGGCCTGTCCCACTTATGGAGGACAATGGAGGAGGCCCAGGACTGAAAGGTCAGTGTGGGAATTAAAGTGTTTGTCAACCGGGAGACCACATAGAAACATAGGCCAAGGCGGGCTGAGCGAAGGTGTTCTGCCAAACGATCGCCCAGTCTGCGCTTGGTCTTGCTAGATACCTGGAACAGCAGATACTTACCATACCTAACTGGCCAAACTTGCACTCTGAGGTCCAGCATCCTGTTCTGAATGGCAAATGGGCTGTGGGTGTCAGAGTATTAGGTCCCTGCTCCAAAACCAGTCATATGCTGAGAGAATGGAGCGGCTGGGCTTGTGTACTCTGGGGTTTAGAAGGATGAGAGGGCATCTTATTGAAATATAAGATTGTTAAGGGCTTGGACACGCTAGAGGCAGGAAACATGTTCCCGATGTTGGGGGAGTCAAGAACCAAGGGACACAGTTTAAGAATAAGGGGCAAGCCATTTAGAACGGAGACGAGGAAACACTTTTTCTCACAGAGAGTGGTGAGTCTGTGGAATTCTTTGCCTCAGAGGGCGGTGGAGGCCGGTTCTCTGGATACTTTCAAGAGGGAACTAGATAGGGCTCTTAAAGATAGCGGAGTCAGGGGATATGGGGAGAAGGCAGGGATGGGGTACTGAATGGGGATGATCAGCCATGATCACATTGAATGGCGGTGCTGGCTCGAAGGGCCGAATGGCTTACTCCTGCACCTATTGTCCATTATTACATAGCAAGGTTGAATGGTCCAAATGTCAATTTGTCAAGCAACACTCTATGCTTTTCCAAGAAGGTAAGATACCTACCCAGCTAATCGGAGGAGCGTCAGGAGAGAGGAGGGGACATGGATCAGGGTTGATGAGTCCGATCTTGTGAAAGCCTTTCACTGTATTTGCATATCCCTGGAAAAAAAAGAGCACAAGGCAATGTCTATTAGCGTTGCCATTAAATAAAGAGCCATTTGACAGATTAAACGTTATTTGAGATCAGTTGAGCTTAAGATGATTAACTCTAGTTTAGTGTAGAGAAACGGCATGGAAACAGGCCCTTCGGCCCACCGAGTCTGCACCAATCACCCGTTCACACTAGTTCTATGTTATCCCACTTTTAGTTCACGTTTCAGATCAATGATTTTGAAAAAGGTATCAACTTGAATATTTTGTTTTGCACTGTCTTCACAGATGCTGCCATACCTGCTGGTTGTTTCCAACAGTAGACACAAAATTCTGGAATAACTCAGCGGGACGGGCAGCATCTCTGGGGAGAAGGAATGGGTGACGTTTCAGGCCGAGACCCTTCATCAGACTGGGACCGCTCTCCAGTTGGTGGTAGGATGGTTCAGTTGCCTGATAACAGCTGGGAAGAAACTGTCCCCGAATCTGCTTTCACACTTCTATCCCTTTTTATACCTAAAGAATGTTCTGGGAGAACATACTGAGTATCTCTGGAGAGAAGGAATGGGTGATGTTTTTCAGGTCGAGACCCTTCTTCAGACAGCCTCGACCTGAAACATCACCCATTTCTCTCCAGAGATGTTGCCTGTCACCGCTGAGTTACTCCAGATGTCTATCTACGGTTTTTAGATTTCGGCGAAATGGCTTATTGGTTGCTGACGGAGGATTAATGAAAATCTGTTCACTAAAAAGATGTAAATTGTTTAAATCTTTCTTTTACAAGCGTTGAACCCAATTCCCCAAATCCTCTGTGATCATAACGCTCGGGATTATTCCAAATAAGGACATGAAACAGGAAAAAACAGATGCTGGTGTTGGATAATAAGGCATGAACACATCTGTAACCTGTTCAGTAAGGCAGCCACAATATCTCAACAAAAAAGCATTCATACCAGCAGAGTGAAGCTGCTTAATATTTCTGTGAAATATGAAGGATTAAAGTGAATTTTCAAATTAATTCTCAGCATTGGTAAATTCATAATGCCACCGATGACTGTGGAGGCCAAGTCAATGGATATTTTTAAGGCAGTGATAGATGAATTCTTGATCAGTACGGGTGTCAGGCGTTATGGGGAGAAGGCAGGAGAATGGGGTGAGGAGGGAGAGATAGATCAATCATGATTGAATGGCGGAGTAGACTAGATGGGCCAAATGGCCACATTCTGCTCCAATCACATGAACTTATGAATTGGTTTTTCCTGAGAAATAACAGAAGGTGAATAATAACTTGCATTAGTAGAGCGTGGAATATAGAACAGTACAGCACAGTTAAAGGCCCTTTGGCCCACAATGCCTATGTTGAACATGATACCGGCATAAACTACTCTCTTCTGCCTGCAGGTGATCCATAACCCTCCATTCCCTGCATATCTAAAGGTAACACCACCATCATATCTACCTCCACCACCGACACCCATGATGGTGCATCCACACACAACATCACCCTCTGTCTTAAAAATACTTGCCCAGCACATCTCCTTTAAACTTTATCCCATCTCACCTTAAACCTGAGCTTTCTAGTCTAGGACATCTCCACCCTGGGGAACAAGGTTCTGACTATCTACTCTCTATGCCGCTCATAACTTGATATACATCTGTCAGGTCCCCACTCAACCTCCAGCATCCGAGAGAAAACAATCCAAGTCTGTGCAAGGTAGACAAAAATGCTGGAGAAACTCAGCGGGTGAGGCAGCATCTATGGAGCGAAGGAAATAGGCAACGTTTTGGGTCAAGACCATTCTTCAGACTGATGTGAGGGTGGAGGGGGTGGGAAGAAGAAAGGAAGAGGTGGAGCCAGTGGGCTGAGGGAGGGCTGAGAAGGGGAGGAGAAAGCAGGGACTACCTGAAATTGGAGGTCAATGTTCATACTGCTGGGGTGCAAACTGCCCAAGCGAAATATGAGGTGCTGCTCTTCCAATTTACAGTGGTCCTCACTCTGGCCATGGAGGAGGCCCAGGACAGAAAGGCCGGATTCGGAATGGGAGGGGGAGTTGAAGTGCTGAGCCACCGGGAGATCAGGTTGGTTAATGCGAACCAAGCAGAGGTGTTGGGCGAAGCGATCGCCAAGCCTCCACTTGGTCTCACCGATGTAGAGCAGCTGACATCTAGAGCAGCGGATGCAATAGATGAGGTTGGAGGAGGTGCAGGTGAACCTCTGCTGCACCTGGAAAGACTGCTTGGGTCCTTGAATGGAGTCAAGGGGGGAGGTAAAGCGACAAGTGTTGCATTTCCTGCGGTTGCAAGGGAAAGTGCCCGGGGAGGGGGTGGTTTGGGTGGGAAGTTGACCAGGGAGTTACGGAGGGAGCGGTCTCTGCGGAAAGGGGAGGAGATGGGAAGATGTGGCCAGTGGTGGGATCACGTTGGAGGTGGCGAAAATGTCGGAGGATTATTTGTTGTATGTGAACTCAGCCAAGTCTGTGCAACATCTCTTTGTAGCTAATACTCTCTAACTCAGTCAGCATTTGAGGAAACCATATACCTCCCCGGGGCCACCGCTTCCACCGCCGATCCTCACCGCCTCCCTGGCTGTCCGCTGACCGGGGCCACCAACGCTGAAGGGTCTCGACCCGAAACGTCACCCTTCTCCCCAGAGATGCTGCCTGTCCCGCTGAGTTACTCCAGCATTTTGTGTCTATCTCGGCGTACGCTGCTATTTGCATACATTGTGTATGCAAGCAAAGAATCTCACTGTACGTAGTCACATGTAAAGTATTCCTATTCCCATTCTTATTCTTAAATTAAGCCCCTGTTGCCTCCTCCATCACACTTCTTTCTGGTGGATCAGAATTGCCGTTTCAATGCTTGCAGTTGTTCGCAGTTTCCCTGCTTACCCTGTATCTCAATGAACCTCGCAAGAGAGTGCTGGCTGACTCGATACCGAATGGCTTGCCGTATTTGATGCTGTCTCTGTTCGGTATGCCCTCCAGGTTAAATCCTGGGAAGAAACTCATCGGCCGAGCGTAGTCAAGTGCTGCCCCTCCGGCTGCGATATCCACAACCTGGGGAATAAACACATCCAATACACTGCATTTAACAAGAGCCAGAGGGGTAAGCGCACACAAACATTACAAGAGCACACAAGCATCCACTGAGTATCCACATGTAGTCTAGTTCAGCTTAGAGACACAGCATGGAAACAGGCACCTTTGGCCCACCGAGTCCGCGGCGACCAGTTAGATTTAGCTCTTTGGGCTAACGGAATCAAGGGATATGGGGAGAAACAGGAACGGGGTATTGATTTTGGATGATCAGCCATGATCATATTGAATGGCAGTGCTGGCTCAAAGGGCCGAATGGCCTACTCCTGCACCTATTTTCTATGGTTCTATATCAACTCCACACATTCCTAAAGTTGGAGCTAAATAAATTCCTTGACCACCATGTATTCCTAAACCTAGTGAGCTTATAGCCTGTTCAAAATATCTATAGACACAATGGGAAACACATACATGACCGATCTCATGTTAAATGGTGCTACGACCCAAGCATTGAATGGTACAACAAGGCTACCTGACCCCAGTAGGACATCAAGATTCAAGAGAGAAAGAATGGGTGACATTTCGGGTCGAGACCCTTCGTTGGACTGAAGAAGAGTCTTGACCCGAGATGTCACCCATTCCTTCTTTCCAGTGATGCTGCCTGTCCCGCTGAATTACTCCAGCATCTTGTGTCTATCTGCGGTTTAAACCAGCATCTGCAGTTCCTTCCTACACAAGAGTCAAGAGATATGGATAGGAAAGATTTAGAGGGATATGGACATAATGCAGGCAGATGGGATTACCATAGATGGGGCATCCTCATCCTTCTTGGACAAGTTCTTCCGAAAGGAATGTTTTCATGCTGTACAACTCTATGAGAGTGTTTCACATGTTCATAGAAACAGAATTAGGCCATTCGGCCCATTGTGTCTACTCCACCATTCAATCATGGTTGATCCATCTTTCCCTCATAACCCCATTCTCCTGTCTTACCCCCCCCCCCCATAACCCTCAACACCCTTATGCCCGTGTCCCACTTAGGAAACCTGAACGGAAACCTCTGGAGACTTTGCGCCCCACCCAAGGTTTCCGAGCGGTCCCTGGAGATTTTTGTTAGTCTCCCTAATGGTCGAAAGTGGTTCAAAACCGGCCGCGACTAGGTTGCCGTTTTAAACATCGGTAATTTTTTAGTCGAAGCCGGTTGCGATGCTAGTTGAAGGTGGTTGCCGGAGGTTGCAGGTGGTTGCCGGAGGTTGCAGGTAGTGGAAGGTAAGACCTCCCACTACCTGCAACCTCCGGCAACCATCTTCAAATAGTATCGCAACCGTGTTCGACTAAAAAACTACAGATTTTTAAAAACGGCAACCTATTTTTAATCGCGGCCGGTGTTGAATTTTTTGAAATAATCGCCGGAACATAGAAGAAGCGGAAACCACTTTCGACCATTAGGGAGACTGACAAAAAACTCCGGGAACCGCACGGAAACCTTGGGTGGGGCGCAAAGTCTCCAGAGGTTTCCGTTCAGGTTTCCTAACTGGGACAGGGGCATTACTAATCAAGAACCTATCAATCCCCGCTTTATGGAGGGTGGCGAGTCTGTGGAATTCATTGCCACAGACGGCTGTGGAGGCCAAGTCATTGGGTATTTTTAAGGTGGAGGTTGATAGATTCTTGATTTGTAAGGGTGTCAAAGGTTACAGGGATAAGGCAGGAGAATGGGGTTGAGAGGGAAAAATAGATCAGCCATGATCGAATGGCGGAGAAGACTCGATGGGCCGAATGGCCTAATTCTGCTCCAACGTCTTATGTATAAATCGAGGAAAATGTAGCCACTTGTAAACTTCAGAGGACAATTTGTGGATAAGTACAATTGTTTATAAACTTTAGGGTGTCAATTGGTGGGTGTTTGCAGCTACTTATATCAGCATCCAAACTCCTGAGGTTACATGCAACTGATCTAAGTCCATGCATTGTGATCCAGGAAGTATGAAGAGAGAGATTCAGTTCTTTGACTTATTAATAAGTTCCCACCTGGTAGCAGTCACAATCATTTTTCACAGTCAGTTCTGAATGAAGCTGTATGACGCAAGTATGAATAGCTATTGTTCCAAAAAGAAAACTTTAAGGAAGTACTCAGTAAAACTTTAATATTTTACCTCTCCATTCATTAAGAAAATGGCCGGGCGGATGGTGTTTAACAAAGCTCCTGATGGGCTCCAGCTGAACTTGTATCCAAGAGGGTTGTCAGAACATTCAGGAGCTGGGAGACCTCCACAGAAAGACTGATACGATTCTACCTGAGGGAAAAGAAGTCTTACAGTCATACAGTCTAACTTGCCCACATCGACCAACATATCCCATCTACACTAGTCCCACCTGCCCACATCAGCCCATGTCCATCTAAACACATCCTACCCTTGTACCGACGATAGACACATAAAGCTGGAGTAACTCAGTGGCATGAGGCAGCATCTCCGGAGAGAAGGAATGGGCGAGGTTTGGGGTCGAGACACTTCTTATTGCACCTGTCTAAATGTTTCTTAACCTTTACGACAGTACCTGCCTCAACTATTGTTCCTCTGGCAGCTGGTTCATTAAAGAAATATTCAATATGCAAAAGGTGTATTGGAAAGTCTCCCAACGCACAGAATGGATAACTTTAATGAACAGTTTTCTTCGAAAATGTTCAATTCACTGGAATTGGTATTTGAACGTTGGGATGGAAGGGGTTTAGAATGTGTGGTAGAGCAGAGAGACCTAGAGGTGTAGGTACAAAGTTCCATGAAGGTGGCAACACAAGGAGACAGATTGAGGAAGAAGGGAGATGGTATGCTTGTGCTCATCGGTCAGGGTATTAAGCATTGGAGTTTGACACCGTGAAGCCTGCGGTCTCCGATAAGAAGAGGCCGACTCGGGAGCTCCATGCTGCGGATGTGTTCCAATGCATCCCGACGCCGGAGTTTCGATCATCCCAACGCACGGGCTTCGGACATCGGACCGTCGACAGCGGAGGGTTCAACAGCTTCGACCACGGGTGAACAAACGAGGAAGATGATTGAACTTTATTACCTTCCATCAGTGAGGAATGTGGATTCCTGTTGGATGTTTAGGCTAAATTTTATTTTATGTGGCTGTGTGTCTTGTTGCTTTTTACTTAGTATGGCTGTATGGCAACTCAAATATCACTGTACCATAATTGGCACATGTGACAATAAATTTGGACGAACTTGAACTTGGGGGTGTGTCAAGTTATAGTTGTACAAGATGTTGATAAGGCCACATTACCTCAGTACCATGTACAGTTCTGGCCACCCTGCTCTTGGAAAGGGTGAAAAAAAAGATTTGTGGAAGGAACTGTGCCGCCCAGATCTGAAGCATTTGAGTTATAAGGAGAAAGTGGATAAGGTGGGTCTTTTCTCTCTGTGTAGGAAGGAACTGCAGATGCTAGTTTACAAAATGCTGGGGTAACTCAGTGGGACAGGCAGCATATCCGGAGAGAAGGAATGGGTGACGTTTCAGGGTTGTGACAGTCTGAAGAAGGGTCTTGACCTGAAACGTCGCAAACTCCTTCTCTCCAGAGATGCTGCCTGTTTCACTGAGTTACTCCAGCATTTTGCATCTCTCTTTTCTCTCTGTAGTGTAGAAGGCGGGGGAGGGGGGAGGGGGGGGATGACCTTATGGGGATATATAAAATGATGGGGGGCACAAATAAGGTGAACAGCCCCAGTCTCTATCCCTGGGTAGACAAGCCTAAAACTAGAGGGCATAGGTTGAAGGTGAGAGTGGAAAGATCTACAATGTACTCGAGGGGCAAGTGAAGTGGTTAAACAGGGTACAATGACCACATTTAAAATGCACTTGGACAGACACGTGGATGGGAAATATTTGGAGGGGCACGGAGCAAAGACAAGGGGGACTAGCTCGGTTGGGCGTCTTGGTCGGCATGGGGCAAAGAGCCTGTTCTTGTGCTGTAAAGCCCTCTGACTGGTAACTCGATTAACTGGTCTAAATGTAAAAGAGGGTGAAGAGTTATTGCGGAGATCGACAGCTTAAAACAATGGCACTCACTGTTGAACCTTGTTCCTTCGCTTCATCGATACGATTCATGGCCAGCATGTGGTCTAACCCCGGATCCAGACCAACCTCATTTAAAATTGTAATGCCTGCGTCCAATGCACTAAAGAGGAAAAGTGTAACAAAATGGCAGCAAGGGAATGTGCCAATACCGAACCACCAACACTTCTTCCCTACCACTACAAAAATGCAGAGAGGGCTCATCAAAATTCGTCAGTGGACAATGCCAGGCCATTTATGCACCGTTCAAGGATTAATATAAGCATCTTTAAAGAGGCGTCACGGGTAAATAGGGAGGTCAAAAAATGCTATTGGCACACTGGCCTTCATCAGTCAGAGAATGGAGCATAGAAACTGGAGGTAACGTGCCAGTTACATAAGACATTGGTCAGTATTTAGAGTATTGTCATCAGTTTTGGTCACCATGTATATGGTGCATCTACCATGATTATAGGAAAGATGGTGGGAAGCTGGAAAGGGTGCAGAGAAGAGTCAGGAGGATGTTGCCAGGACTCGAGGGCCTGAGCTGCAGGGAGAGGTTGAGCAGGCCAGGGGTTTATTCCTTGGAGGGCAGGAGGATTACGGATGATCATTTAGTGTACAAGCTCATGAGAGGAATAGATCGGGTAACTGCACTTAGAGTAGAGCAATCAAGAACCAAAGGATAGTGAGAGGTGGATATAGGCTTAAGGTGAGGGGTGAAAGATTTAATAGAAGGCTGAGGTGTAACTTTTACTCAAAGGGTGGTAGGTGTATGGAATGCGCTGCCAGAGGAGGTAGCTGAGGCAAGTACTATCGCAACGTTTAAGAAACATTTAGACAGATACATGGATAGGACAGGTTAAAAGGGATATGGGCCAAACGCAGGCAGGTGAGACTAGTGTAGATAGGACATGTTGGTCAGAGTGGGCAAGTGGGCTGAAGGGCCTGTTTCCACATTGTAAGACAGAGGCAGTAAACAGGCCCTTCGGTCCAACTTGCCCACACCGCCTACACGTCCCATCTACACCAGCCCCACCTGCCCGCGTTTGGCCCATATCCCTCTAAACCTATCCTATCCATGAACCTGTCTAAATGTTTCTTAAATGTATCGATAGTCCCTGCCTCAACTACCTCCTCCAGCAGCTCATTCCATACACCCACCATCCTTTGTGTAAAAGTTACCCCTCAGGTTCTTATTAAATCTTCTCCCCCCCCCCTCACCTTAAACCCATGCCCTCTGGTTCTTGATATATTGTTAAAAAGGCCTCACCTCAAAAGCTATCAGTGTTAAATTATTTATTCTGCCCTTCCCTTGCAATCCTCCAATGAAATAAAAATTGCTTCCTCTAGTTAATGACCGATTGTGCGGTGGATAATTCTGAATTTCATCACCACTTCCTGGCATGGAACGCTTGGGAATTTACAAAGACTAAAATAGCCCACTGTGTGAATTTTCAGGAAAGCAGTTAACTAAAAATTCAATGGCAGAGATCATCAAAGGAATATACAGAGCGTTTGACTGCACTGGGCCTGTACTCGCTGGAGTTTAGAAGGATGAGGGGGGGGGGGGGGGGGGGGGACCTCATTGAAACATACAGAATAGTGAAAGGCCTGAATAGAGTGGATGTGGAGAGGATGTTTCCACTAGTGGGAGAGTCTATGACCAGATAGACTCAGAATAAAAGGATAAGCCTTTAGAAACCTATAGGTTCCGTATAAACTTCAAACTACTCCTCCATGTCTACAAAGCCCTCAATGGGCTTGCCCCCACCTACATAAAAAGTCTTCTCACCCACCACTCCACCTCCAGGCCCCTCAGATCGGCCGACTTGGGGTTGCTGAATATCCCACGGTCTAGGCATAAGCTCAGGGGCGACCTCGCCTTTGCGGTTGCAGCCCCTAGACTGTGGAACAGCATCCCCCCTCCCCATCAGAACTGCCCCCTCCATCGACTCTTTTAATTCAAGACTAAAAACTCATCTATACTCCCAAGCCTTTCCTGACGTCCTCTGAGTGAGGGCTACATGTATATATGTATGTAGTCTGTTTTGTTTGTGCTATTCTTATAACAAATGTAAAGCACTTTGAACAACAAGAGTTGTTTTTTAAATGTGCTATATAAATAAATGTGACTTGACTTGACTTTAGAAAGGGGATGAAGAGGAATTTCTTTCGTCAGAGAGTGGTGAATTAGTGGAATTTATTGCCACAGAAAGCTGTGGAGGTCAAATCAATGGATATTTTTTTAAGGTAAAGATTGATAGGGGTTATGGGGAGAAGGCAGGGGAATGGGGTAGGGAGGGGAAGATAGGTCAGCCATGATTGAATGGTGGAGTAGACTTGATGGGTTGAATGGCTTAATTCTGCTCCTACCTCTTATGAACCTGGTAAATTCCACAAGGAATAATCAGCTCTCCCTGCAAAACCTACCTCTGGTGCATTTCCGTCATCTCGGGAGACTGGTAGCTTGCAGTCACCATGTTTACTTTTTGTTTGATGCATTCCTCCATCACCGTGGGATGAAACATACCTGGCAGCAAACTAAATAGGGATTAATAATAAACAAAGATCAGAATAATACGTTAGACCAAATACAATTGATAGCACTGGCTTAAGACCTTAGACCGACAGAGCAATGTGTTATGTATATTTCGCTTGGGTGGCTTACAACCCAGTGGCATGCACGTTGAATTCTCCAATATTAGGTAACTTCTACAAACACCTCCCTCCCTCCCCCTCCCCTCCCACCCTCCAGCCCCATTAAAGGTCCGTTAATCAGTTCCACAGTTCGCACCAATGTATCCCTCTTGAGCTCACAGCCGGCTCCACCCAACCAATCGGCCTATCAGGGAATTTGTTTAAGAAGGAACTGCAGATGCTGGAAAATCGAAGGTTGACAAAAGTGCTGGAGAAACTCAGCGGGTGCAGCAGCATCTATGGAGCGAAGGAAATAGGCAACGTTTCGGGCCGAAACCCTTCTTCAGACTGATCAGGCCTATCAGGGAACCTCCTTGCTAGAGGTCATCTGTTGCCACCCTCGATTTGTCCTGTTTTTTTTCCCCTCCCTTCCAGTTTCTCCCCCTCCCCGCCTAACTACAATCAGTCTGAAGAAGGGTCCCTATCCAATTCCTCCAGAGATGCATGTTCAAGGTGGAGAGGGCGCAGAGAAGATTTACGAGGATGTTGCCAGGACTCGAGGGTCTGAGCTACAGGGAGGGGTTGAGCAGGCTAGGGCTTTATTCCACGGAGCACAGGAGGATGAGGGGGGAGATCTTATCGTGGTGTACAAGAACATGAGAGGAATAGATCGGGTAAATACACAGAGAGGTTTACCAAGAGTAGGGGAACCAAGAATCAGAAAACATAGGTTTAAGATGAGAGGGGAAAGATTTAATAGGAACCTGAGGGGCAACTTTTTATACAAAGGATGGTAGATATATGGAACAAGCTGCCAGAAGAAGTAGGTGAGGCAGGCTTAGAAAAGAAAAATATTTTTTAAAAAAACATTTGGACATGTCCATGGATAGGACAGGTTTACGGGGATATGGGGCAAAACTAGGCAGGTGGGACTAGTGTAGATGGGACATGTTGGTCACCATGGGCAAGTTGGGCTGAAGGGCCTGTTTCCAAGCTGTATGACTATAATGTTGTGTTCACTCAAAAGTATTCTTGAAATGATTACCCGAAGGATTGAACTCCTCTCCTCAGCTGACAAGGTTAATGAGCAACTTGCAGGATAAGCCAAAACTGGAATTAATGGACACAAATTCACTGCCGAGTCAAAGTAAACTTCATACAAGTGGACAGAGTGTAATACTAAAGATAGACACAAAAAGCTGGAGTAACTCAGCGGGACTGGCAGCATCTCTGGAGAGAAGGAATGGGTGACGTTTCGGGTCGAGACCCTTCTTCAGACTGCAAGTCGGGGGAAGAGGGAGACACAAGAGATATGGAAGGGTTGGGTGTGAAAACCAGACATCAAAGGGGACGAAGCTCAAGAAAAATAAAGACTAGATCAATGTCGACAGGGGGGAGGTGACTACGAAGAATAGAAAGATAAAATTAGCATCTGCCGTTCTTTCCTACACAGGATGTGACTCCCACAAATCAATTCCACAGATCAATTTCCCTCCTGGGATAAATAAAGTTCGATCATATCGTATCGTAATGCTACCTGATTACAATGTCATGTGATTTGACCAGTTCGGAGAGTTTGCTACGGTCCTTCTGCACATCCAGTGTAACAGGAGTGGTGTGATTGTGGTTTGCAACCAGTTTTTCCATCTGGTCTGTCTGAATTGCAGCTGCACAACAACAACAAAAACCCAGATTAATCTTCAGATATTTCTTTGCTTCGGAAGGCATCCAACTATTGAAATAGCATTAAAACATTTTTTTTTTAAATTGCACTACTATGACTGTATGCACGTAAACAGATTTATTTATTGCTCATATTCTATGTCGCTCTTCTAGGGAGATGCTAAATGCATTTCGTTGTCTCTGTACTGTACACTGCACAATGACAATAAAGTTTGAATCTGAATTTGAAAAGTTTTGGTTACTGGCAGTCTCTCAAATAAAGCTGAGAGCTTAAAGGAATTTTCCTTTACAGTGGTGCAGTGGTAAAGTTGCTGCGTTTACCCAGCCAGCTTGGATAGAGTGGGTGCAGAGAGGATGTTTCCACTAGTGGGAGAGTCTAGGACCAGAGGTCATAGCCTCAGAATTGAAGGACGTTCTTTTAGAAAGGAGATGAGGAAGAATTTCAATAGTGGTGAATCTGTGGAATTATTTGCCACAGAAGGCTGAGGAGGCCAATTGATATTAAGGCAGAGATGGATAAATTCATGATAAGTGCGGGTGACAGGGTTTTGGGGAGAAGGCCGGAGAATAGGGTTTGGGCAGGGCGGAGAGATAGATCAGCCATGATTGAATGGCGGAGTCCACCTGATTGGCCAAATGGCCTCATTCTGCTCCGATCACTTATGAGCCGGGTTCGACCCCGATTATGGGTGCTGTCTGTATGGAGTTTGCCTGTTCTCCCCTGGGTGATTCCTGCCACACGTACATGTTTGTTGGCTAATTTGGCTTTGGCAAGTGTAAATTGTCCCTCGTGTGTATAGGATAGTGATGGTGTACAGGGATCGCTGTTCGGCACAGACTCAGTGGAACGAAGGGCCTGTTTCCACTCTGTATCTCTGCAGGAATTTCTTCAGTCAGAGGGTGGTGAATCTGTGGAATTCATTGCCACAGGCGGCTGTGGTGGCCAAGTCAATGGGTATTTTTTAAAGCGGAGACTGATGGATTCTTGATTAGTATGGGTGTTAAAAGTTACGGGGTGAAGGCAGGAGAATGGGGGTTGAGAGGGATAGATAGATCAGCCATGAATGAGAAGCAGAGTAGACCTGATGGATGGAATGGCCTAATTCTGCTCCTGTGAATTACGAGGTTATGAACATGTTTATCAAATTCAAGTTGGATGGTCCACCTTGCCTTTGTTGCCTTGTTCATCAGCTTTGGCTCAGTGACTGTACAGATTCTTTGTGGTCGCTTTGCGCAAGGGCTTGCAATTCAGAGTAGTTCTGAGCAAGCACAATATTTCTGAGAGATACGAACGTCAGATTTCTACAATTGAATGTATAGAGATTGCATGGCAATGCTCCTTGTAGACTGTAATGTATATAATGTAATTAGCATATGTTATGTCTTGTGCGAGGGGACGCATGCGCTGGAGGAGACTCATGGTGGCGTCCTGGAATAAAGAAGCTTGCTAGTTCACTCCTGTATCTGAGAGTTCTTTTGAGTCAGTTCCAAGTACCCAAAATACACTACAATTGGCGACGAGGATGGGATAAAGTTTGTGAACTCACCCACAGGACTGTTTTGCAACATGTAGGATTGTTTAACAGTTTAAACTGTAGATACGGAGTTGTGTCGCAGTTGTTTGCGAGCTGGACAAGAGAGGCCTGCAGATCCCTCTATGCCGGGGACTGCATTTAAAACATCAGCTGTACAAGTCGGCGAGTTTTGTCAGGCTATCTCTATGTTGTGTCTACGTGGCACGATGTCGTCCTTCGGATTGTTACTCATTTTAGACTGAGTTTTCCTTTTGTCAAATTCCTCAAGCTGAATAGTCTTTGTATATGTTTTCGGTGAATTGTTACACCAAAACACACAACAACAGCACGCAGAGGATAAAAGAACAGAAAAGGAAAGAAGAAGGATTGTCAGAAAAAAATAAGGTTGTGTTTGGAAACAAAGTGGAACGGCACCAAGCCAAAAGATTTGGCACCAAGCGGTTTTGGATTGGCGCCAAAGAAAAGAAAGGTCGGAACAGGAAGCAAGGAAAACAAGTGGGGCAGTAAGTAAGTGTCACCGAAGAAAGCAGCCAAAAGCTGGAAGCCTAACCAGCAGGACAGCGACGGTGTCAACTTACCTGGAACATTTTCCAGGGCTGTGCAGCCAAGGCAAAGGGGCAGAAGAGGCCCAGCAGCTGCCCCCGACTTCGGACGTTTTCCAGGGCTGTGTAGCCCACAGCCAAGCCCAGGAGCCGTCAACGACGTCGAGTGAGGGCCTAGTACCGGGTAGGTCACGGACAGGTCCAGTGAAGCCACCGACGAAACAGAGTCAGCCCGGCTGGGAGAAGAGTCAGCCCAGTCGAGTGAGAAGCGGCCCAGCAGCGAGAAAAAAAAGCCCGACCACGCGTGAGAAGCGGCCCGGCAGAGTAAAAGAAAACTGGCTTTTCAAATTGTAGGAAACATGCCCCAGTTAGATTATGGGAGTAATTTTGAGAAATGGACCAAAGTCTTGGAGGCTTGTTTCATTTCCAATGATATTGCTGCAGTGGAGAAGAAGAGAGCATGGTTCACATTAGGCTTAGGAAGAGAGGGTTATCAGACCTTACGCATGTTACTGCTGCCAGCAAAACCCACAGATAAAATGTATGAGGAGTGTAAGGAGGCTTTAATGGCTCATTTCTCGCCAAAACCTCCAAGGGTATCCAGAGGCAAGGAGCCTGAACTAAAGAGGGCAGAGAGTCTCTCAAAGGACCAAGGTCAAGTGCAAAAGGACAAAGGTCAAATGCAAAAGGACAAAGGTCAAGTGCAAAAGGACAAAGGTCAAGTGCAAAAGGACAACGGTCAAGTGCAAAAGGACAAAGGTCAAGTGCAAAAGGACAAAGGTCAAGTGCAAAAGGACAAAGTTCAAGTGCAAAATGACACAGGTCAAGTGCTAAGCGACAAAGGGCAAATGCAAAGTGGCAGAAGTCAAAGGCAAAGAGAAATTGCCATCCAAGGGGCAACCCTAGCTATTCAAGCTGCATTCAGGGGTATGAATGTACGGAGAGAGATCCGGAACAAACAGAAGGCAGCAACGGTAATACAAGCAGCATTTAGAAGGCACAGAGTATACCGTCAATACAAGGCAATGAGATTGGCAGCTATAATAGTACAAACCCATTATAGGGCACACCTTCAAATGGAAAGTGATCGCAAAACTTACATGAAGGTACGCAGAAGCGTTGTACTGCTTCAGGCAGCCTACCGTGGAATGCTTGTTCGAAGGCAACTGTGGGGCATGCATAAATCTGTCATACTGTCAAGGTCATACAGACTTATTATCAGATGTATAAACAGCGTCAGTATTTTAAGAAACTACGCTGGTCTTCCATTGCGGTACAGCAACGATACAGAGCATGCCAGATAAGAGATGTCCAAGTGAGACAGTATAGGAGTTTGAGGGAAGCAGTGATGTGTATTCAGGCCTTGTACCGCGGGATCAAAACCAGAGTATTGGTAGAGAAAACCAAGGCAGCACGCTGTATTTATTTAACCTTTATTTAACCAGGAGAAGTCTCATTGAGATTTAAAATCTCTTTTACAAGAGAGTCCTGGCCAAGACAGGCAGCAGCACAGTTCCGCACAACAGAGAACATATAAATAGAGTCACAGTTAGAACATCATCAAACAAAGCATGCACAGACAGAAGAGCCCGCTTCAACATCATTAAGAAGGGATTTAAATCTGTTTATAGAAACCAGCTCCTTAAGTCATTCATAAGAATGTGCATTACAAGAAAGCATTTCTTGATGCAAAAGGCGGCTGTAGTCACTCTGCAAGCTGCATACCGTGGTTACCGATTAAGGGTACGGTACCGAGCTATGCGACAAGCAGTCATTTCGATCCAGAGATGGTACAAAGCATGTAAAATAGGGCCTTCCCAGTTTGTGCAATATCAGTCAATGAGGGATGCAACTATTACCATTCAAACTGCCTACAAGAGTATGGTGGTTGAGCAAAAGAGAGCTACTGTAAAAGTGCAGTCAGTACTCCGTATGAGTTGGTATAGGAAAGACCTAAGGAGACAAATAGACGCACAACAGAAAAGGATGAAACGATACAAAAGGCTTAAACGATATAGGAAAGACTTCCTCAAACCGATTTATACAGCAGTTGTAGTGCAGTATCACTACCGTGCTTATGTAGTAAGAGAAATATACAGAGCGCAAATCAAAGCCACTGCTGTATTGTAAGGACAATATAGATCCTACTTCTTGATGAATAACCAGAAAGGTGATTTAAGAAGACAAATAGACGAACAGCAGAAAAGGCTTAAACGTTGGAAAGAACGGTTAAATCAATGTGTGACGATGAGCAAAAAGCTGTTAACAGAAAAGTCTAAAGAAGAGAGGCTGGTCGGTTGAGACAAAAGTATGCAGGACTGATTGTGATTAGGACACTTCAGTAAAGTCCAGCATGGAGCTTCCTTCACTGAGCAATGGACAAATGTTTATGCATTGCAGAATGTCATTATACACCAAGAGCAGATAAATACGTAGCGCCAAGAAATTGAGCGACAGAGAGCGACTGAAAAACGAAAACCTGCAGTCACGTGTCAGATCCCACCTACAAATAAGGAACAGAAACAGAGGAAATGTTAACTTTAGCAGAATATCAAGAACAGGAAGAAATCTGCAAATTAGATTAGGATATTTAAAAAGGGAAGAGGCAGAGATACAGGTAGAGCTAGAGTGATTAGAAAGATGAGTGGAATGAACAATTATAAGTGCTAAGTTTAGATACAGTTTACAGTTATGAGGATGTAATGTAAGATGACTGTAATAATATAATTTTGCAACTGTGTGTTAATCAATTATATTTAATGTACTAGAAATGGTGTTATTCGCCTCCAAGCTCAAGGGGGAGCAGTGTAATGTATATAATGTAATTAGCATATGTTATGTCTTGTGCGAGGGGACGCATGCGTTAGAGGAGACTCGTGGTGGCGTCCTGGAATAAAGAAGCATGCTAGTTTACTACTGTATCTGAGAGTTCTTTTGAGTCAGTTCCAAGTGCCCAAAATACACTACATAGACCACAAATGCCATTGAAACAATCTCATCATTAGCACCTGGCCTTTCTGTGAAATTGCTGCTGGGAAATCAGATGGCAAATTTCCAAAAGACTTCATATTGCACAAGCAATAGTTCAGTTTAAATTGGAGATACAGCCGGGTGCAGGCCCTTCGGCCCACCGGGTCCGTGCCGACCGACGATCCCCGCATGTTAACACTATCCTACACACACTATTTTTACATTTACCAAGCCAATTTACCTACATACCTGCACGTCTTTGGAGTGTGGGAGGATACTGAAGGTCTCGGAGGAAACCCACGCAGGTCACGGGGAGAACGTACAAACTCCGCACAGGCAATCGGGATCGAACCCGGGTCTCCGGCGCTGCAAGCGCTGTAAGGCGACAACTCTGCCGCTGCGCCACAGTGGCGCCAGTAGTTTAATTTAGTGGCAGATTTCCAAAATAGTTCATATTGCATAAGCAGTTCTGAACACTTACATAACCTTTCATGCAACAGTCCAATGCTTTTTTTTTTCTTCAGCTATTTGCATGTTTCTGGCTTAACTTGGAACACTAATCAAAAAGGCATTTCCTTAAAGCAACATTTGGGGCGGCACGGTGGTGCAGCGGTAGAGCTGCTGCCTTAAAGCGCTTTCCGCACCGGAGACCCAGCTTCGATCCCGACTACGGGTGCTGTCTGTACGTAGTTTGTGCGTTCTCTCCGTGACTGCATGGGCTTTCGCCGAGATCTTCAGTTTCCTCCCACACTCCAAAGACGTACAGGTTTGTAGGTTAATTGGCTTGGTATACATGTAACATTGTCGTGTGTGTGTGTGTGTGTGTGTGTGTGTGTGTGTGTGTGTGTGTGTGTGTGTGTGTGTGTGTGTGTGTGTGTGTGTGTGTGTGTGTGCGTGTGCGTTGGATAGTGTTGATGTGCAGCGAGTGTGTGTGTGTGTGTGTGTGTGTGTGTATGCGTGTGCGTTGGATAGTGTTGATGTGCAGTGCGTGTGTGTGTGTGTGTGTGTGTGTGTGTGTGTGTGTGTGTGCGTGTGCGTTGGATAGTGTTGATGTGCAGTGTGTGTGTGTGTGTGTGTGTGTGTGTGTGTGTGTGTGTGTGTGTGTGTGTGTGTGTGTGTGTGTGTGTGTGTGTGTGTGAGTGTGTGTTAGTGTTGATGTACGGAGGTCGCCGGTCGGTCGGCCTCAGGGGGCCGAAGGGCCTGTTTCCGCACTGCATCTTTAAACTAAACTAAACATTTATGTTGCTACAACTTAACTATATATATATATATATATATATATATATATATATATATATATATATATATATATATATATATATATATAATCAGGCAAAAGCTACAATAAGAGGCCTGATTTGGAATTTACTGGGTAAGGGCAGAAAATAGTGGCTTACCGACAGTCACCTCTATATCAGTGTCGCGGGTGAAATACTCCAGGACTGGCGCAGACACATAACCGGCACCAAGCAACAGCACTCGCCCTTTTGGACTCATCGTCCGAATCTGAGCAGATTCCCTGTGAAAATGGACGTTACAGTTAAGCCTCAGTCGACTCGAAGCATATTCTTTATAAAAACACATGGAAAAAGTGGAAATAAAATGTGCAGCACGCTGGCGCAGCTGATAGAGATGCTGCCCTACAACGCCAGACACCCGGGTTCGATCCTGACCTCGGGTGCTGTCTGTGTGGAGTTTGCACGTTCTCCCTTGGGTTTCCTCCAGTTTCCTCCCATGTACCAAAGACGAGTGGGTGTGCAGGTTAATTGGCCCTCTGTAAATCGCCCTCAAAAGTGTCGGGAGTGGATGCGAAAGTGGGACAACATAGAACTAGTATGAACAGGTGAGCGATGGTGGGCATGGACTCGGTGGGCCGAAGGGCCTCTAAACTACAAATGACCATAGAAATACCAACCGTTGAAATTCTGATTCTAAAATTAAACATTGCAGCATCACAGAGGCTGGTGGGTGTATGGAACGAGCTGCCAGAGGAGGTAGTTGCTGCAGGTACTATAACAGCATTTGAAGGACATTTGGGCGGGTACATCCACAGGAAAGGTTTTGGAGAGAACTGCAGATGCTGGTTTATACCAAAGATGGACACAAAGTGCTGGAGTAACTCAGCGGGTCAGGCAGCATCTCTGGAGAAAAAGGAACAGGTGACGTTTCGGGTCGGGACCCTTCTTCAGACAGGGGAGGCTTTTCTCCAGAGATGTTGCTTGACTCCAGCAGTTTGCACCTATCTAAGGCCAACACACTCACACAGTCATGCATTGCTCTCTTATCCAGATCTCGCTACCCCTCTCTCCCTCCCAACCTCTCTCTCCTTCACTACCTGCCGCTTTTCCCCTCCCTACCCCTTTCTCTGTCTTCCTACCTGCTTCTCTCCCTCCCGACCTACTTTAGCTATCTACCTCTCCCTCTCCCTCCCTACTTAACCTCCTCTCCCTACCTACCCACCCCTTGTCTCTATTTACCTCTCCATTTACCTCTGTAACGCTATAATTACCCTTTGCAGAGCTGAATCCACTTCTTTTCTTGTTCCTGGAAAAGATCTCAAAGCGTTGGCCAGGGTACAAGGTATAATACCTTTCACGTCAGGTCCAGCTGCCAGTGTCTCTCCAGCCCCGGAAATCAATCTGCACACGCAGCATAAAACCTGAAGGCAGGCTGATCCATAAACCGAGCACCCGTGTCCACGCAAGCGCAGGCAACGCTCCTCACACAAATAGATCAGGAGTTCACCTAAATCTCCACCCACAATAAATGAACATTGGCCTCAGATCTCTGATCATTAAAACATGTTCTTCCACTTCGTCAGAGTCATAGTCATACAGCGTGGAAACAGGCCCTTCAGCCCAACTTGCTCACAACGGCCAACATGTCCCATCTACATTAGTCCCACCTGCCTGCGTTTGGCCCATTTCCCTCCAAAACCTGTCCTATCCACGCACCTGTCTAAACGTTTCTTCAACGTTGCGATAGTCCCTGCCACAACAAACTCCTTTCAACACCCACCACCCTTTGTGTGATAAAGATACCCCTCAGATTCCTATTAAATCTTTTCCCCCTTCAACTTACAGTTTAAGCCCAGCACACCGTTCTTGAAAGTTAAAGTTTAACCTGTGTTTCTGTGGTGGTGTACAGATCCAAAGTGACTTTTGCCACAACACCATTCATTAGACTTTCGGGATACAGTGCAGAAACAGGCCCTTCGGCCCACCGAGTTCGGACCGAATGCGATCAGCCCGTACACTAGCACTATCCTGCACACTAGGGACAATTTACAATTTTACCAAAGCCAATTGTCCTGTATGTTTTGGAGTGTGGGAAGAAACCGGAGCACCCGGAGAAAACCCACACGTTCACAGGGACAACGTGCAAACTCCATACGGACACACCCGCAGTCTCTGGCACTGTGAGGCAGCAACTCCACCACTGCACCACCGTGCCACTTGAAACTCAGCAGGTCAGGCAGCATCTGTGGAGGGAATCGACAGTCTGAAGAACGGTCTTGATCTAAAAAGTAATCTTTCCCTGATTCGCTGATTTCTTCCAGCACTTTGATTTTTGCTCAAGATCACAGCTGGAAGATGTACAGGTTTGTAGGTTCTCAAATTCACAAATTATAAGGGTAGAATTAGGCCATTCGGCCCATCGAGTCCACTCCGCCATTCAATCATGGTTGATCTCTGCCTCCTAATCCCATTTTCCTGCCTTCTCCCCTTAACCCTTGACACCCGTTCTAATCAAGAACTTGTCTATCTCTGCCTTAAAAATATCCACTGACATGGCCTCTTCAGCCCTCTATGGCAATGAGTTCCACAGATTAACTACCCACTTTCTAACAGAGTTTCTCCTCACCTCCTTTCTAAAGGGCACCCTGTAATTCTAATTGATAGGCTTCAGGTTAAAGACTTTAAAGGTTAATTGGCTTCAGTGAAATTGTCGTAAGTGTGTAGGATAATGTTAGTGTACGGGGTGATCGCTGGTTGACATTGACCCGGTGGGCTGAAGGGCCTGTTTCTGTGCTGTATCTCTAAAGACTTAAAGACTAAGAATACCTTCTTCCCCGCTGTTATCAGACTTGAATGGACCTCTCATCTGCCAATCTTCCAACCTACCACATTGCATCCTTAAACTTTATTTATCTGCATTTTCTCTGAAGCTGCAACACTATACTCTGCACGGTCTACTTTCACGACTTGATGTACTCGGGTATGGCATCATTTGCCTGGATGGCGTGCAAACATATTTCTCTACTGCATCACAGTTTATGCGCACAGTTGCAGAGCGGGTAGAGCTATCGCCTCTCAGCACCAGAGACGCGGGTTCGATCCTGAACTCTGGGAGTTTGTGCATTTTCCATGACCGCAAAGATTTCCTCTAGATGCTCCGGTTTCTACCCATGTTCCAAAGATGTGCGTGCTTATAGGCTCTTAAAGATAGCAGAGTCAGGGGATGTGGAGAGGGCAGGAACGGGGTACTGATTGTGGATGATCAGCCATGATCACATTGAATGGTGGGGCTGGCTCGAAGGGTTAAAAATGGCCTACTCCTGCACATATTGTCTATTGCTCCCAATGGCTGCCGGAGGAGGTAGTTGCGGCAGGGACTATCGCAACGTTGAAGAGACGTTTAGACAGGTATGTGGATAGAACTAGCGTGAATGGTTAAATTGATTATTTGGCATGGACCCAGTGGGCCAAAGGGTTTGTTTCCATGCCTTATCTCTAAACTAAAATAAACTAAAGGTGACAATAAACACTAATACCTAAACCATATATTATTCCTTCAGGTGCCTTGACACCCGCTTCGTGAGTCTGAAGAAGGGTGTCGACTCGAAACGTCACCCATTCCTTCTCTCCACAGATGCCGCCTGTCCCGCTGAGTTACTCCAGCATTTTGTGTCTATCGTCCATTTTACAAAACCTGGCAGGCTTCTACAAAGATTAAAATTCAAACGTCGAGAAATTTAATACCACGCTGGTATTTTTGGCAGCATTATGCAATTGAAAATTAATTTTCTCCTCCTCCCCCATCTAGCGTGAAACTCTGTGAAGGTCATTTCAAGGTCATCCCTTAGAACATTAGCCTGGATGGCTTTGTGAACTTTTTCAACTTTGTGAGCCTGATATGATTTCCTTATCAGTTGCAAATGGTATGATGTGTTTCCCTGTACAACAGCTCTTTTCGAATAGTGAAAGGCCTGGATAAAGTGGATGTGGAGTGGATGTTTCCACTAGTGGGATCAGAGGTCACAGCCTCAGATTAAATGACAGTTCTTTAATGGCCTGTCCCACCAGCATGCGATTGCATGCGTCTAGTGCGACCAAACGGAATCGGAGTTCGCGCTAAGTTCGCGGTAAGTACGCTCGTGATGTAATTTACGTCAAACTCACCAATCAGCTGGGCAGGAGGCGGGCTGACTGAATTTGGACGTCTCACAGCGTCGGGTGTGAAGTCATCGCGCAACGCCACGCGCTAGGCGTACGCCGTCAAGACGCTGCGTACGACGTCAAGGCGCCGCGTACGACGTCGAGACTGTGTACGTCCGTCGAGACGCTGCGTACACCCTCAATGCGCCTGCGAGCCGACAGGTTGGTGCGCGGAATTTTCGAACAGTGCAAGATTTTTGGAGCCCCGCGCGATGTCGGGACCAGCCCCGCACAACTCCTTATGCCTCCGCCGATCAAAGTGGGACCGGCCCCGCGAGGCCATACGCCTCAAGCGACCACGTCTGGTCATGCTAGACGCATGCTATCGCATGCTGGTGCAACAGGCCTATTAGGAAGGAGAGGGGGAGGAATATCTTTATTCAGAGGGTGGTGAATCTGTGGAATTCATTGCCACAGAAGGATGTGGAGACCAGGCAGAGTTAGATAGATCCTTGTTTACTTCGGGCGTCACGAGTTATGGGGAGAAGGCAGGAGAATGGGGTTGATAGGGAAAGACAGATCAGCCCTGATGAGTTGAATGGCCTAATTCTGCTCCTATCACTTTGAGAACTCATGAACCACAGCCAGTACCTTTAATCAAGTTGCTAGGGGAGTGCCTGCAGTTTGGCGATCCCGGGATCTTGAGGCACTTTGCGAAGCACGGGACCCGAGAGCCTCTAGACTGAAGATAGACTCAAAAAGCTGGATTAACTCAGCGGTTCAGGCAGCACCTTTGGAGAATATAAATAGGTGGCGTTTCGGGCCGAGACACTTCTTCAGACTGAGAGTCAGGGGGAGGGAAACTGGAGGTATGAAAAGGTGCAGAACAAATCAGAGCTGACTCAGGAAAGGTGGAGCCCACAATGACCTCATCGTCTTCTAGCCCCGAAAGGAAAAATAAAATGGTGGCCACGGTGGCGCAGTGGTAGAGTTGTTGCCTTACAGCGCTTGCAGCGTCGGAGACCCGGGTTCGATCCCGACTATAGGTGCTGTCTGTACTGAATTTGTGCGTTCTCCCAGTGACCTGCGTGTGTTTTAACCGAGATCTTTGGTTTCCTCCCACTCTCCAAAGACGTCCAGGTATGTAGGTTAATTGGCTTGGTGTATGTGTAAATTGTCCATAGTGTGTGTAGAATAGTGTTAATGTGTGGGGATCGCTGGTCGGTGCGGACTCGGTGGGCCGAAGGGCCTGTTTCCGCGCTGTATCTCGAATCTAAACAAAAACTAAACAGAATAATAGCCTTCTGTCACTCTGATCTCTCACTTCCTGATCTGAGGCTCCAAATTATCTGCTGTTCCCATCCCTATCCCACTGGAAACTGAGGGATAGAGGTGGGAATGGCAGGCAATAAATGTCAAATTCCCTCCCCCGACCCTAGTATCTCACTCCCAATCACCACAAACCACTAAAGGACACAAGGTGCTGGGGTAACTCAGCGGGTCAGGCAACATCCCTGGAGAACATGGGTTGGTCGGGGATACTCTTCAGATATGCTGCCTGACCTGCTGAGTTACTCCAGCACTTTTGAGTCTTTTTGTGTAAACCAACATTTGCAGTTCTTTATTTCTACACTACAAACTACATTAAGACTCCTTTCCTATTAAACTGAGTGTCAACAGCCAATCTTTATTGTAAACCAGCACTTGCAGTTCCTTATGTCTAGAAAATTGTGTTGTGCTTGCTTAAGCTCGAATTCCACAGGGCTGCTGCCTCTTGTTCCCGGAAACATCTTCCCGATGTTGGAGGAGTCCAGAAGCAGGGGCCACAGTTTAAGAATAGGGGTAAGCCATTTAGAACAGAGATGAGGAAACACCTTTTCTCACAGAGAGTGGTGAGTCTGTGGAATTCTTTGCCGCAGAGGAGGCCGGTTCTCTGGATGCTTTCAAAAGAGAGTTAGATAAAGTTCTTAAAGATAGTGGAGTCAAGGGATATGGGGAGAACGCAGGAACGGGGTACTGATTGTGGATGATCAGCCATTGAATGGTGGTGCTGGCTCAAAGGGTTGAATGGCCTACTCCTGCACCTATTGTCTATTGTCTATTGTTACTAAGGATTCTGTGGAATTCTTTGCCACAGAAAGCTGTGGAGGCTGTCAGTAGAAAATTTTAAGGCAGAGATAGATAGATTCTTGATTAGTATGGGTGTCAGAGGTTATGGGGAGAAGGCAGGAGAATGGAGAGAATGGAGGGAGAGATAGATCAGCCATGATTGAATGGTGGAGCAGACTTGATGGGTAAAACGGCCTAACTTTACTCCCATCCCTTATGACCTGATGATCTAAACGGTGATCTTTGCTGGACGTGAGTGTGTTATGGTCAGGATCTGACTACATTTGCAGGGTCTGAACCCACTGAGTTGAACAACCTTGTGACACTTGCTCTCTTGGCTTATCTGTAAGCTATGGCCAACCAGAGAGTTACACTTTTGACCAGATTCAAATCGCTTCAATAATTTGTAAACAATCCGATTTAAACTAATTCTTCTCTACTGAAATAATCCAGTTTTTGAGTTTAGTTTATCTTAGTGATACAGTGTGGAAACATCGAGTCCGCGTCGACCAGCGATCGCCCCGTGCACTAGTTCTATTCTACACACGAGGGACAATTTACAGAAGCCAACTAACTTACAAACCAGCACGCGTTTGGGATGTGGGAGGAAACTGGAGCACCCGGAGAAAACCCACATGGGTCACGGGCAGGACGAACAAACTCCGTATAGAGAGCACCCGAGGTTTGGATTGAACGCAGGTCTCTGGCCCTGCAATGCAGCAACTCTACCGCTGCACCACAGTGCTGCCATGGACCTATTACCAGTATCCAATTTGAGGGCCACAGTGGGAGGCATGGTGGCGCAGCGGTAGAGTTGCTGCTTTACAGCGCCAGAAACCTGGGTTTGATACTGACTACGAGTGCTGTCTGTACGGAGTTTGTCCATTCTCCCCGTGACCGCGTTGGTTTTCTCCAGAAATATCCACTTTCTTCCCACACTCCAAAGACATGCAGGTTTGTAGGTTAATTGGCTTGGTATAAATGTCAATTGTCGCTAGTGTGTGTAGGATAGTGTTAGTGCGCGGGGATCGCAGGTCAGCGCAGACTGGGTGGGCCGAAGGGCCTGTTTCCATGCTGTATCTTTAAACTAAACTAAACAGGGTAACTGAAGAAGGGTCTTGACCCGAAATGCCATTCCTTCCTAAACAGTGCAAGAATGCAGCAGCTCAGTTATCTGAAGGGCCTGTCCCATTTGGGCGTCATTTGCGCGTAATTTACGCGACATCATTTACGCGTCACGATACACGACGCGCGCATTGTGCCGCGCACGTGATGCGCGCATGGTGCGTGGTGACGTAGGCAGTGTCGGGCGCGGTGCCTCAGGATTTTGGGATGTACAAAATCTTCGCGCGCCATCTGCGTGACTCGCAAATGACGCCCAGGTGGGACAGGCCCTTAAGTGTCCCATTGTATAATGATGTCTTCAGACACACAAAGAGTATAAACTACAATGACATACCTTTTCCCCCTCATCTTTTGTATGTACTTGAACTTGGGAGTCAGTGCGCCATTGGACGCGATTACAGCCTAGGGATAACAACAATGAAATGGAAACATACATTTACATGTAACAGAGGCTGCATTAGTCTGTAAAATTTGCATGTTCCCCGAAGGCCAAGGATTAAAACCACACTTACATTCCGGGTGACTGGGGTAAAACTACTCTCCTTTTCAAAGGGTTGGGTTGCATCCGAAGCCAGCTGCAAAGTGGGAGAGAAAGGTGTGAAATCATTCATGTTCATGTTATAGCAGCAGAATTAGGCCATTCGGCCCATCATGTCTACTCCGCCGTTCAATCATGGCTGAACTATCTTTCCCTCTCAACCCCTTTCTCCCCATAACCCCTGACACCCGTATCAATCAAGAATCTGTCAAACTGCGCCTTAATAATACCCAGTGATTAAGTCTCCATAGCCGTCTGTGGCAATGAATTCCACAGATTCACCACCCGCTGACTAAAGAAATTCCTCATCTCCTACTTCAGTTATTTATTCCAACATGAATATTTCTTAGAATTCAGACCACGGAAGCATTATTTTTTTTTCCCCAGCAGCTCTAATCCAAATGGAAACATCGAATTTAAGTACTTAAATCAGCGATAAAAGCACAAGCCACTAGTAGACACAAAATGCTGGAGTAAATCAGCGGGTCAGGCAGCATCTCTGGAGAACATGGATAGGTGACGTTTCGGGTCATAGAATCATAGAATCATAGAAAGTAGGTGCGAGAGTAGACCACCAGGTCCGTCGAGCCCGCACCGCCATTCGCTCATGGCTGAACACTAAACAGACACCCTTACCCACAAACAGTAGACACAAGACACAGAACACAAGACACTACCCTCCCCTTTATACCGCTATCTCCCCTCTCCACCCCAAGAACCGCGTGATCTCCTGGGGGAGGCAAAAAACCGGATAAAAACCCAGGTCCAATTCGGGAAAAAAATCCGGGAAATTCCTCTCCGACCCCAATCCAGGCGATCGACACTTGTCCAGGAGATCACACAGGTCTTACTATACTAACCATACCTAGGTCCATATCCCTGCCCTCTCCCCGTAGCCCCTTATCCCCTTGGCAGCTAAAAAACCATCTATTTTAGATTTAAATATATTTAATGTTTCTGCTTCCACTGCTCCCTGGGGCAGTGAATTCCATAAATTAACCACCCTCTGGGTGAAGAAGTTCTTCCTCATCTCAGTTTTAAAAGAGCCCCCCCTTATTCTGCAACTATGTCCCCTAGTTCTAGTTTCCCCGATCATTGGGAACATCCTCGGTGCATCCACCCGATCAAGGCCCCTCACGATCTTATATGTTTCAATGAGATCGCCTCTCATTCTTCTAAACTCCAAAGAGTAGAGTTCCAGCCTACTTAACCTTTCCTCATATGTCAATCCCCTCATTGCAGGAATTTGTCGGGACCCTTCTTCAGACTGTACTTGCCGAGTTACTCCAGCACTTTTGGTCTATCTTTGGTATAAAGCAGCACCTGCAATTCATTGTTATTACACACTAGCCACGTTAGTAAAAGGTGCCCGATAGATATTAAGCTTTTCAAGGTAATTTTAATATACAAATTGTTCCCCTTTTTGCAGGCAAAAGAAAAACTCAAACTATGGAAGCTATGCAAAATATGCAAAACGAGGCATTTGTAACAGTGATCCTTGAAAGTGTGTACCACCAGATTCAGGAAAAGCTTCCCCCTTTATATGCTTATTTATGTATGTATACATATATATATATATATATATATATTCAATGATATATGGACACACTGATCTGTTCTGTATTTATTTATGCCTACAATATTCTGTTGTGCTGAAGCAAAGCAAGAATTTCATTGTCCTATCAGGGACACGTGACAATAAACTTTCTTGACTCGACTCCCTGCTGTTATCAGACTATTGAATGGACCTCTGATAAGGTGAGGATGTAGTCCCAATCTCCCACTCTACCTCATTGTGGCTACTGCACTTTTCTTTATTCTGCATTTTCTCCAACACCCTATCTTCCAATGTATCCCTGCTCTTGATACACTACCAATGCACGTGTGTATGCTAAGTGTCGGCTGGTTTAGTTTAGTTTATTGTCACGTGTACCAAGGTACAGTGAAAAGATTCTGTTCAATGCTAACAGGACAGCAGAAAGGCAATGCATGATTACAATCAAGCCATTTACAGTGTTCAGAAACACTGTATCTATATTAGCACACAAGCAGGTAAAGGACTTGGTCAATAGACAATAGGTGCAGGAGTAGGCCATTCGGCCCTTCGAGCCAACACCGCAATTCAATGTGATCATGGCTGATCATCCCCAATCAGTACCCCGTTCCTGCCTTCTCCCCATATCCCCTGACTCCACTATCCTTATCTAACCCTCTCTTGAAAGCATCCAGAGAATTGGCCTCCACTACCTTCTGAGGCAGCGAATTCCACAGATTCACAACTCTCTGTATGAAAAAAGTGTTTCCTCATCTCCGTTCTAAATGGCTTACCCCTTATTCTTAAACTGTTGCCCCTGGTTCTGGACTCCCCCAACATCGGGAACTTGTTTCCTGCCTCTAGCGTGTGGGAGAACTGGGAATGGGGAGGGGGATGGAGAGAGAGGGAAAGCAAGGGTTACTTGAAGTTAGAGAAGTCAATGTTCATACCACTGGAGTGTAAGATGCCCAAGCGAAATATGAGGTGCTTTTCCTCCAATTTGCGCTGGGCCTCACTCTGACAATGGAGGAGGCCCAGGACTGAATGGTCAGTGTGGAATGGGAGGGGGAGTTAAAGTGTTGAGCAACCGGGAGATCAGGTAGGTTTAGGCGGACTGAGCGGAGGTGTTCAGCGAAACCATCGCCGAGCCTGCTCTTGGTCTCGCCGATGTATAGGAGTCCAAGTGGATACAGTAGATAAGGTTGGAGGAGGTGCAAGTGAACCTCTCCCTCGACGTCTTTTCATTGTCAGAGTGAGGCCCAGCGCAAGTTGGAGGCTTGGTGCCTTAAGGCTTAAATATTTCACGGACTCCAAATCTTACCATCTCCCATAAATACGGGCAAAGCTTGTCTCCAAAATATTCGGTGGCCTCGATTGGAAGCTGAGCAGGCAGGTTATCAATTGAACACATCAGGATCCCATTGCCTTCCAAGCTGTAATGATAGAGAATTACTCAAACAGTGACAAGGCCAGACTTGCAATGGGACTGCTCTTGCTTCACAGAACAACTGCGGGATTTTGGGCTGATATCCCAATGTAGGCACTTGGTTTTGGGGGATTTATCCCTCTCAAAAGCACAATAAAGAAATAATAGAGTTGCCCAGCGTCTTTTCCATCTGTTCACTTTAGTTTCGTTTCCTTTAGAGATAAAGCGCGGAAACAGGCCCTTCGAACCACCAAGTCCGGGCCGACCAGCCATTCCTGCACAGTGACACAATTCTACACACACCAGGGACAATTTACTATTTTACCAAGCCAATTGGCCTACAAACCTGTATGTCTTCGGAGTGTGGGAAGAAACCGGAGCTCCCGGGGAAAACCCACGCAGGTCACGCACGGGGAGAACGTACACACTCTGTACAGACAGCACCCGTGGTCAGGATTGAACCCGGGTCCCTGGCGCTGTAAGGCAACAACAGTACCGCTGCACCACCGTGCCGCCAGTTCATGTGTGAATGGTGCCTTCCTCTTATAGAAGTGGCTAGCTGGGACATCCTGGCCTGCCCTGCCCGCCCGCTTTCTATACAACACTCTCGCTCTCTTATAAATTCATAAGTTCTAGGGGCAGAATTAGGCCACTTGGTCCATCAAGTCTACTCCGCCGTTCAATCATGGCTGATCTATCTGCCCCTCACAATCTCTTGCCTTCTCCCCATAACCCCGGACTAATCAAGAATCTGTCAATCTCCACTTTAAAAATATCCATTGACTTGGCCCCCACTGCCTTCTGTGGCAAAGAATTCCACAGATTCACCTCCCACCGAATAAAGAAATTCCTCCTTCTTCATTCTTTTTAGTTATTCCAACATGAATATTTATTTGGGATTTCTTTGGGAATATTTCTCTGGCATGCCCTTGGGATAAGGGAGAAAACCGGAGCACTCGGAGAAAACCCATGCGGTCGCAGGGAGATTGTGCAAACTCCACACAGACAGCACCCGGGTTCAGGTTCGAACCAGGATCACTGGCGCTGTGAGGCAGCGGTTTAACCAGCTGCGCCACCATGCCACCCAATATTTTTGAGAAACAAAATCCCTACAAATTGGAAAAAAAAGCCTCAGAATTTTATTTGTACCAAAAACCGACAAAATAACAATTGTTTAAGGAAGACATTTAAACAGCAGACCTGATGTTCATAAAACTCCACAAAACGTAAAAAGGCTTACCTGTCGTGGATTGTCTGCTTTTCTGCATCATACATACAAAACGGCATGTCAATGGTGGTACACTCAGTCATGAACTCAATGGAGCCACCTGTATCAGCAGATATGTCACAGATAGCCAAAAATCTAGAAAAGAAACAAAGTACCTAACATTAGGTTATAGTTTTAGTTTAGTTTACTTTAGTGATACAGCGCGGAAACAGGCGCTTCGGCCCACCGAGTCCGTGCCGACCAACAATCCACGCACACTAACACTATCCTACACACACACACTAGGGACAATTTGCGCTTATAAGTATACAAATTCAAGGCAATTAACCTACAAACCTGTACCTGTACATCTTTGGAGTGTGGGAGGAAACCAAAGATCTCGGAGAAAACCCACGCGGTCCTGGGGAGAACGTACAAACTCCGTACAGAGAGAACCCGTAGTCGGGATTGAACCCGGGTCCCTGGAGCTGCAAGTGCTGTAAGGCAGCAACTCTACCGCTGCGCCACTGTGCTGCCTATTATAGGATGCACATAGAATTCTTTGTGGAGATGTTGTGCGCGTTTTATTACTTGTGTAGTTACAGACATCTATAATGTTTGTTGAATATTGGAGTATTGTCGCATTTGGAGTATTGCATGCAGTTCTGGTCAACCCATTACAGGAAGGATGTAAAGTCCAATCAAAGATAGTCCAAGTGTCTCCAAAGAGGTAGATAGTAGTTCAGGACTTGCGAGCAGTTCTGAACTCCTATCTACCTCATTGGAGACACTTGGTCTATCTTTGATCAGACTTTACTGGCTTTATCTTGCACCAAATGTTATTCCCTTTATCATGTGTCTGTACACTGTGAATGGCTCGATTGTAATCATGTATCGTCTTTCGAATCTGCTGACTGGTTAGCACTCAACAAAAGCTTTTCACTGTACCTCGCTACACGTGACAATAAACTAAACTAAAGGATGTGGAAGCTTTGGAAAAGGTGCAGAAGAGGTTGACCAGAATGCTGCAGGCATTGAAGGGTATTAGCTACATGGAGAGGTTGGACAAACCTGGATTATTTTCTCGAGAATGCCATCGGTACAGGGGAGACCTGATAGAAGTATATCAAATCATGAGAGGCTTAGATCGGATTTAAAAAATCAGTATCTCCCCCCCCCCCCACCCCCAGAGTGGAAATGTCAAAACATAGCTTTAAGGTAAAAGGGGCAAGGTTTTAAGGAGATGCGCTGGGCAAATCGTTTTTTTTACACAGAGGGTAGTGGATGCCAGGCGTGGTGGTGGAGGCAGATACGACAGTGGTGTTTAAGAATCTTTTATTCAGGCACATGGATATGCAGGGAATGGAGGGATATGGATCATGTGCGAGCAGATGAGATTAGTTTAAGGTGGCATCATGTTGAGCACAGACATTGTTGGCCGGAAAAGCCAATGTTCTATATTCCATACTCTATACAGCATGATAATCATATCATCCCCAGGGCTCTAATCATTCATACTTTGCCCTTGTCAATGCCAAGCTCAGTGACAATACCAAGTCCATTTGTCAACTGCACAATTTATTTAGTTAGTTTAGTTTATTGCCACGTGCACTGAGGTACAGTGAAAAGCTTTTTTTGGTGCGTGCCATCCATAGAAACATAGAAAATAGGTGCAGGAGGAGGCCATTCGGCCCTTCGAGCCTGCACCGTCATTCATTGTGATCATGGCTCCAGACAGCGGAAAAACTATACAAGAAGGGTCTCGACCCGAAATGCCAGCCATTCCTTCTCTCCAGAGATGCTGCCCGTCCCACTGAGTTACTCCAGCTTTTTGTGTCTACACATGTGCAGATACAGGATAAAGGGAATAACGTTGACTGAAAGATAAAGTCCAGTAAAGTCCAATTAAACATGGTCGGAGGGTCTGCAATGGGGTAGTTGGGAGGTCAGGGCCACTCTTTAGTTAGTGATTTTTAAAGAAAACGTTAGTTCCTTTGAATCTTCGAACAAGATTGTTGCGTGCACGTTTTTGATGAAACTTGCCCCGATACAACGTGCAAAGAGCACTTTAAATACACACTTATTACATCAATATTTCATAACAACCCTACCTGTGTGGCAGGTCAGGACAACCATCACTAGCTGGGTCCAATATTTTGGCAGGTCCTAACAAACTGTGTGCATCCGTTCGGGTAAGTAATCGTGGCGTATCTGGTTCCCAGTAAATACCATTCACCAAACAAGTGGTATATGGAGCAATCTGGAAAATAACATGGAAGTGTTGGTGCCTTCAACAACTTAAAGCAGTCCCCTCTAAATAATTTTGATTGAGCCTTATTTGACATTCTCGACTTTTAGAGGAGGATAGATTTCATAAAAAATTTAATCTGTTGCCCACACCGACCAACATGTCCCATCTACTCTAGTAACCCACCTGATTTATAGATTTATTACCTGTTGCGGGAAAGGGAGGTAGTTGAGGCAGGTACACTAGTTCCACTTGCCTGCGCTTGGTCCATATCCCTCCAAACCTGTCCTATCCATGTACCTGTCCAACTGTTTCTTAAATGATGGGATAGTCCCTGCCTCTGGCAGCTTGATCCATACACCCACCACCCTTTGTGTGAAAAAGTTACCCCTCAGATTCCTATTAAATCTTTTTCCTTTCACCTTGAACCTATGTCCACTGTTCCTCGATTCCCCTACACTGGGCAAAAGACTAGAGTCATCTACCCAATCTATTCCTCTCATGATTTTGTACACTTCTATAAGATCTCCCCACATCCTCCTGCACTCCATGGAATAGAGACCCAGCCTACTCAACCTTTCTATAGTGCTCACACCCTCTAATTCTGCCAACATCCTCGTAAATCTTTTCTGAACCCTTTCAAGCTTGACCGTATCTTTCCTATAACACGGTGCCCAGAACGGAACACAATATTCTAAATACGTTCTCACCAACGACAATGGTGCTCCGGTTTCCTCCCACACTCCAAAGACGTGCAGGTTTGTAAGTTAATTGGTTTCTGTAAATTGTAATTTACCCCTAGTGTGTGGGATAGTGCAAATGTACGGGGTGATCGGTGGTCGGTGCGGACAGGGTGGGCAAAACGACCCGTTTCCACGCTGTATCTCTATGTTAAATGAACCCGTAAGGACACAGACATTTTGAAGGAAATAGATCTTTCATCTATTCACAGGGTGCAGTTTTAAATCATGGGTTATGGGGGAAGGCAGGAGAATGGGGTTAGGAGGGGGAGATAGATCTGCCATGATTGAAATTGCGGAGTAGACTTGATGGGCCTAATTCTGCTCTTTTCGCTTTTGAACTCATGTTCTGTGAAATGTATCACTTTGTACAGGAGTAGGTTACTTACATCAGTGCTGAAGCGTGAGGTGTATAACTTAGGGTGGTGCTGATATTCCACGGGATCGTACTTGCCATCACTCTTTCGAACAAGATGATGGTGACGGCTTAGAACGGTGCTGTAAATCTTGTTTTGATCTGTACAATCAACGGCAGGCTATTAGTTCCAAAGAGAACACACAACACATTCATTACTGTAACCACGGAAGACCAGTGCTTAGTTTAGTTTAGTCTCGAGATACAGGCCCTTCGGCCCACTGAGGCTGCACCGACCAGCGCTCCCAGCACACTAACACTATCCTACACACACTAGGGACAATTTACATTTATTCCAAAGGCAATTACTCTAGAAACCTGCACGCCTTTGGAGTGTGGGAGGAAACCGAAGATCTTGGGGAAAACCCATGTGGTCACGGGGGTGAACGTACGAACTCCGTACAGACAATACCCGTTGTCGGGATCGAATCCGGGTCTCCAGTGCTGTAAGGCAGCAACTCTACTGCTGCGCCACCTTGCCACCCCGCCCATCCTTTCCATTTTTGGACATTCCTCACTGAATAGAAACATAGAAAATAGGTGCAGGAGCAGGCCATTCAGCCCTTCGAGCCAGCACCGCCATTCAATATGATCATGGCTGATCATCCAACTCGGTATCCTGTACCTGCCTTCTCTCCATACCCCCTCATCCCTTTAGCCACAAGGGCCACATCTAACTCCCTCTTAAATATAGCCAATGAACTGGCCTCAACTACCTTCTGTGACAGAGAATTCCAGAGATTCACCACTCTCTGAGTGAAAAATGTTTTTCTCATCTCGGTCCTAAAATATTTCCCCCTTATCCTTAAACTGTGAGAATGTTCTTAATACATCAATAAATCTGATAATGATCTACGCAAATAAAAATAGGTTTGTATATCTGTTTTGAAAATAGGTTAAAAGGTATAATATATATAGTTAAGGTAATTGGGGCACAGGAGACGAGGTGGGGCACAAAGGACATACAGAGCAAAGGTTGGATCCAACTTCACAGAGTGAATACCAGAGAGTGCAAGTTGGCATCAATTCTTGAGTCAAGGTGCATGGAAAAACATCCGTATATGTGCAGAACAAAAAGATTGTCACATTACATGGGCGGCACGGTGGCGCAGCGGTAGAACTACTGCCTTACAGCGCCAGAGCCCCAGGTTCGATCCTGACTACTGGTGCTGTCTGTATGTAGGTATGTTGCAAAGCCTACCTGAAGCGTCGCTGAAAATCTGTCGCTGCGGGTGTGCGCGATTTTGGCGCCGTTTAGAGGGGGGCGGGTTTAAAACGCGATTTTCTCTAGGCTGTTCAAATCGAAGATGTTCAGCCTTGTTAATTATTAACGAAAAATCGCTGGAAGACCCCGTCGCAAAAGCTATTATTAGTTTTAATGGCTACCGCTACCACATAGAAGTATACCCAGTGCTTTTTGCTGGGTTGTAACTTTAATGGGCACGATTCCAAGCTTTGAGATTATCTACTTTTTTCTTGTATTTTGCTATGTTAAAATATGTACAATACCATTTCTAATGGGGTGGCACGGTGGCGCAGCGGTAGAGCTGCTGCAGTACAGCGCCAGAGGCCCGGGTTTGATCCTGACTACGGGTGCTGGCTGTATGGAGTATTCGCCTTCTCCCCGTGACCTGCGTTGGTTTTCTCCTGGTGCTCCGGTTTCCTCCCACATTCCAAAGACAAGTTAATTGGGTTCGGTAAAGATTGTAAATTATCCCTAGTGTGTGTAGGATACTGCTAGTGTGCGGGGATCGCTGGTCGGCGCGGGCTTGGTGGGCCGAAGGGCCCGTTTCCGCGCTGTATCTCTAAACTAAACTAATCTCAACTAATCAAAATGCCATCATCTGTCTCGTGAAGAAAGTTAACATAGAAACATAGAAAATAGGTGCAGGGGGAGGCCATTCAGCCCTTCGAGCCAGCACCGCCATTCATTGTGATCATGGCTGATCGTCCCCTATCAATAACCCGTGCCTGCCTTCTCCCCATATCCCTTGACTCCACTAGCCCCTAGAGCTCTATCTTACTCTCTCTTAAATCCATCCAGTGACTTGGCCTCCACTGTCCTCTGTGGCAGGGAATTCCATAAATTCACAACTCTCTGGGTGAAAAGGTTTTTTCTCATCTCAGTCTTAAATGACCTCCCCTTTATTCTAAGACTGTGGCCCCTGGTTCTGGACTCGCCCAACATTGGGAACAATTTTCCTGCATCTAGCTTGTTACATTTTAATAGATGTGCGTTTTGAACACGTTAGAACATGACCAAAGGCCTCAAGGGCGTCTTCATATCCGACTGATATAACAATGAGACACTGTGGTTGTATCATTTAAATACCTCCAGATCGGAAAACATCTCGAAGTTCGTGAGGCTCAACAAATTCACAAGGAAGTTCATTGAAGATTTCTTGTGCTCCCTGTAAAAGTAACAGCAGTTATTATTGCAAAATGTGTTTTATGTTCTTCCCCCTCTCCCCCCCACCCCTTCCAAATATTTCCACACTGTTCTTTTGGTGTCCAGCAAGTTCCATTAAAGCAACAGGGTGAGACGCAGTGGTGCAGCGGGTAGTGCTGCTGCCTCATGCCTAACTGCACCCCACATTTATGATCTCAGTTAGTGTGGACTCATTCACCTTGCGACAAAGAGTCCCGGCCAGGTTAATTCCCAGGATGGTGGGACTGTCATATGTTGATAGAATGGAACGGCTGGGCTTGTATGCTCTGGAGTTTAGAAGGGGGGGATCTTATTGAAACATATGAGATTATTAAGGTGTTGGACACGCTAGAGGCAGGAAACATGTTCTCGATGTTGGGGGAGTCCAGAACCAGGGACAACAGTTTAAGAATAAGGGGTAAGCCATTTAGAATGGAGACGAGGAAAAACCTTTACACCCAGAGAGTTGTGAAACTGTGCAAATTCTCTGCCTCAGAGGGCAGTGGAGGCCAATTCTCTGGATGCTTTCAAGAGAGAGTTAGATAGAGCTCTTAAACGTATCGGAGTCAGGGGATATGGTGAGAAGGCAGGAACGGGGTACTGATTGGGGATGATCAGCCATGATCACAGTGAATGGCAGTGCTGGCTCGAAGGGCCGAATGGCCTACTCCTGCACCTATTGTCTATTGTCCAAAAACATCGCCTATCCATGTCGTCAAGAGATGTTGCCTGACCCTCTGAGTTACTCCAGCACTTTGAGTTCTACCCCCTATGATCACTTGGGTTTTCAATGGGTGCTCCAGTTTCCCCTCATGTTCCAAGGGAGTCGCGATGGGTAGATCAATTGTTGCTGTAAGTTATGCAAGTGCAGCAGGTGGGGAGAGAATCGAGATGGAGCGGTTGGGAATGCGAGTGGGACTTAGCTGCATGAAACTAAATGGAGGAATAGGGCAGATGGAAATACTCCAGGGGCTAGTCAGACTCCTTAAGTATGAAAAAACAGACGGAAATATTTGGAAGGGTAGGGGTTAGCACACAAGCATTAACATTAAGGGTGGCACAGCTGCTGCCTCACAATGCGAGAGACCCAGGTTCGATCCTGACCTCGGCTGCTGTCTGTGTGGAGTTTGCATGTTCTCCCTGCAACTACCTTGGTTTCCTTCGGGTGCTCTGGTTTCCTCCCACATCAATAGACCGTGCATGTTTGTAGGTTAATTGGCCTCTGTAAATTGCCTCCAATGTGTAGGGAGCGGATGAGAGAGTGTGGTAATACAGATCTAGTGTAAACGACTAGTATCAATGGTCGGTGTGGACTCGGTGGGCCGAAGGGCTTGTTTCCATTATGTATCTCGAAGCAAAACTGAAAACTAAAACCAGTACCAAGGTTAAAGAAAAAAAAAAAACTAGGAAGGAATACAAACAAAAGGCTTTGAAAGATCTGAAATGAATTTCAAAACCTCCATTGAAGATGCGTGCAATAAATGCATCACATTCTCAAATAAAAATGTACCAACTTCTAGCTGGTTTCCATAATAGAAAAATGTTTTTCACCTATTTATAATCTAAACATTCTGATCATTGGATACAGGGCTTAATAAATTACACGGAAGATACTTAGGATAAAAGCCTCTCCTGAACTTCTCTCTTCTGTTAACCCTCCCAAAGTAAAAAGTGATGGTACCCATCATCAGTCATTCAGTATTTTCTCATGGAGTAGCCATAACGGGTGTCAGAGGCTATGGGGAGAAGGCAGGAGAATGGGGGTTAGGGGGGAGAGATAGATCAGCCGTGATTGAATAACGGAGAAGACTTGATGGGCCGAATGGCCTCATTCTGCTCCTAGAACTTGGCCACGGTAGCGCCGAAAACCTGGGTTCGATCCTGACCATGGGTGCTTGGCTGTACGCAGTTTGGACGTTCTCCCCGCGACATGCGTGGGTTTTCTCCGAGGTCTTTGATTTTTCTCCCACACTCCAAAGACGTACAGGTTTGTAGGTTAATTGGCTCGGTATAAATGTAAATTGTCCCTGGCGTGTGTAGGATAGTGTTAATGTGCGGGAATCACTGTGTGCTAATGCGTGGGGATCGCGGGTCGGTGCGGACTCGGTGGGCCGAAGGGCCTGTTGACTTTACGAGCTAGAAATGAACCGATTCACTAAACCTGCTTATCTAGTTAAAGTTGCTGTTATCCTGGTCGCAGAGAGTAAACACGGTCTCAAACTGGTGGGTTTTTTCAAAGGCTCCGAATTAATCATTGATAGACAAGACTTTTTAAATATCAGAACTGTTATCTGATCAATAACCAATTCTGCTGGCAATGACGTGAAAGGTCCCTGGAACTTCAACTCAGATGTACAAATACTGTACGTGCAGAGATCAATAAGGACGTTTGATTGTTAAAGAGGGGAAATAAAACCACAGAAACAACAGTTCCCTTTATGCCATGCTGGAAATCATATGATGCAGTGAGATAGGGCTGTTGCATAACAGTAACGAACCTCTCTCTGTCTATAGACACAAAATGCTGGAGTAACTCAGCGGGACAGGCAGCATTGCTAGAGAGAAGGAATGGGTGGCGTTTCGGGTCGAAACCCTTGTTCAGACTCTCTGTCTATGACTGATCCAGACATGATTGTAGGAAGGAACTGCAGATGCCGGATTACACCGCAGATAGACACAAAAGCTGGAGTAACTCAGCGGGACAGGCAGCATCTCTGGAGAAAAGGAATAGGCGATGTTTCGGGTCGAGAGACTGAGAGACAGGGGAGAGGGAAATGAGGAGGTAGAAAGAATAAAGGAATGAAAGGCATGATTAGAAGAAATCAAGGACAGCTGGGATGTTCAAGGGAAGGTGGAGCCCACAATGATCCATTGTTGGCTGCGGAAGAGGTGATGACGAGGGGGTACCAACAGTGACACTGAGCAGGACAACAGTGAAACTAGTGCGACGACTTGACTCCATCTCGGGACCCCGATGGCCCTTTCAGGTGAGGCAGAGGTTCACTTGCACCTCCTCCAACCTCACAGCGCCAGAGACCCGGGTTCAATCCTGACCAGGGGTGCAGTCAGTACAGAGTTTGTACGTTCTCTCCATGACCTGCGTGGGTTTTTCCCCGGGTGCTCCGGTTTCCTCCCACACTCCAAAGACGTACAGGTTTGTCGCTTAATAGGCCTTGGTAACAATGGTAAATTGTCCCAACTGTGTAGGGGGATCGCTGGTCTGTGGGCCGATTCCACACTGTATCGGTAAACTAAAGGCAAACATTCACCTGAGATTTGCCGAGATCCACACGACCTACCTTGGAGACGTTGCCGGTCCCGGTGAAGACGAACGTGACGGGTCCAATGGACTTGGGCATCAACCCCAGGGAGATCTCGTAACCGCAATCCCGTATCGCCTGGACAGCCTGGGCACTGTTCCGGTAATTGTGGGACATGCCAATGTGCTGGAAAACACAGACAACAGCTCTGACAACAACCCCACGAGGCAACTCCACCACAATAGGCGGTATCTCCGCGATTGCATTCCGAGTGGCCCTCAAAGCAAATCGGAATCATAGCCCATGGATGGTGAACCTGTGGAATTCATCGCCACATTCAGCTATGGAGGCCAAGTCACTGGGTACTTTGAAGCGCAGATTGGCAGATACCCGATTAGTACGGGTGCCAGCCGTGAATGAAAAGCGGAGTGGACTTGAAGGGCCGAATGGCCTAATTCTGCTCCTAGAATTTGTGAACCTATACAGCACAGAAACAGGCTCTTGCAATTCATCTCATCCATGTTGACTGTGAGGCCTAGCTACACTAATCTGTACCATAGCTGGCAGTAGATGGGAATGTGGAATTCTCTTCCACAGAAGGCAGGGGAGGCCAATTCGCTGGATGTTTTCAAGAGAGAGTTAGATATAGCTCTTAGGGCTAACGGAATCAAGGGATATGGGGAGAAAGCAGGAACGGGGTACTGATTTTAGATGATCAGCCACGATCATATTGAATGGCGGTGCTGGTTCGAAGGGCTGAATGTTTGGTGAACCTTTTGTAACTTTGTCGGTGCCAAAACATGGCAACACCCGTGTACTGCCGAGGTGAGGTGAGGTGCGGTGTGTGATTTTACCGGGTTGTACGCAAAACAACGTATTTCACTGTATCTGGGCACATGTGACAATGAAGTATCATCGAATCGCTCCAAGTCTTTCCCATCTTTCCCGTCTGTCCAAGTGTCTTTCTGTGCATTGAACCAGGACCCGTGTACGCCATGGTGACTAACTCGATACAGCAATCAAACAAGAGCATCATGCCTTGAAGGCGCATTCCACAGTGGAGCCAGACAGCGAGGGCATGAGAGGCATTGACGTACTCATCAACGAGATACTCGTCAGGCAACAGGTCGAAGATGGAGCAACGCCAGAAATATCAGCAGATGGGCCATGGATTTTGCTCCAGCTTTGTAAACCCTGCCTTTGTATACAGACACTTGCACGCTGATTTGACCACCCCCCCCCCCCCCCCCCCCACCCCCCACCCCCACCCCAGCTCCAAACAATGCCAGATTGATCATGCATACGATAACAATGTATTGGGGCAGGAACTATGAGGCATTGGGGAGAGGGTGCTTGTATGTAGGCAGGTCACCCTCTTGAGTATGTATAAGGCCTGTCCCACTTGCCGATTTTTTCGGCGACTGCCGGCATCATTGACTGACGTATCAGGTCACGGAAAAAGTCACGGCGTGATGCGGCGTGATGACGTATTGATGCGCGGTGTTTCCTCAAGTGTCGCAACATTTTATTTGTCGCCGCTGGATTTTGAGATGTTCAAAATCTTTTGGCGACCCTGATATGTCGGTCAATGACGCCGGCAGTCGCCGAAGAAAATCGCCAGGTGGGACAGGCCCTTATAGCCGTCTCCACAAGGCTGAGGAGAGGTTGGAGACACAGATACTGGCGTCTTGTGCAAAACACAAAGTGCTGGAGGAACTCGGCAAGCGGCTCAGTGGCACAGCAGTAGAGCTGCTGCCTTACAGTGCCACAGACCTGGGTTCAATCCTGACCTTGGGCTCTGTCTGTACGGAGTTTGTACGTTCTCTCTGTGATTGTGTGGGTTTGCTACTTGTTCCCTCCCACATTCCAAGGACGTGCAGGTTTGTAGATTAATTTAGTTTAGTTTAGTTTAGTTCAGAGATATACAGCACGGAAACAGGCCCTTCGGCCCACCGGGTCCGAGCCGACCAGCAATCCCCGCACATTAACACAATCCTACACCCACTAGGGAAAGTTTTTACATTTACCAAGCCAATTGACCTACAAACCTGTATGTCTTTGTAGTGTGGAAGGAAACCGAAGATCTCGGAGAAAACCCACGCAGGTCACGGGGAGAGCGTACAAACTCCGTATAGACAGCACCCGTAGTCAGGTTCAAACCCGGGTGTCCGGGGCTTAGGTGGGAGAGATAGATCGGCCATGATTGAATGGCTGAGTAGACTTGATAGGCCTAACTCTGCTCCTATCACTTATGATCTTATGATCTTAGGACTCTGGCTTATGGTCATGTCTCCGTATGCCTGGTAGCAACAGTTGGATAACCACACCAGCAGATGAGACGACAAGGCTGAAACGAACCGCAGATGCTTACCATGAAGGGTGTATGGTGACCCAACGCGAGGAATCGCAGTCCCAAACCGTGCAAAATGTTGATCATGCCTGTCACCGACAGAAGGGAAAGGCGTTTAGAAAATACTGTTTGACTCAAATTGTCTTTTGTCTAAAGTGAAGGTTGTAAAACGAAGGGGGGAAAATCCCATACCGGCAACTCCTGCCCATTGACCAAACGCCACGACTCGAGTCCCTTTGCTGTCAACCATTTTCTCATAATCAATCAGACGAATTTCCTGAAAATTAAAGTACAATGAAAAAGCAGTTAAATAAAAACCCGTAGCTGCACTAATGCCAATGTAATGTTTCATGTACATGTTCCTGTTCTACTGCATGTGCAGGTTGCAAGTGTACAGGCTTGCACTCAGCGACCAAGTTGATTCCCCCAACTGCATTTAATAAATATACGTTTATACATCGAATGGAAGGATTTTCCTTTAACAAACTGGGAATCGTTCGCGACCAATGCGAAGCCATCTCTTGTTAACATTTAAACGAGCGCAGGAAATGCAGGCAACATGCAGCAACATCAAGTGTGTTCCATCGTGATGTGCGCCAACAACAGAACAATGAACTTCTTACTTGCAACAGCATAACATGCCTATAAACACAATGCACACAGATAATATAGAATGAACAAAAAAAAAATCAATAACATAATAACACCAATAGAGTCATAGAGAGATACAGTGTGGAAACAGGCCCTTCGGCCCAACTTGCCCACACCAGCCCACACTACACTAGTCTCACCTGCTAGCATTTGGTCCCTATCCCTCCAAACCTGCCCTATCCATGTCATACTAGAGCGAAAAATCCCAAAGTCCTTAATGCAACCAAAGCCAGTTCCATGGCTCAGTTCTGTCAAGATAATAATTTAATATTGTCAAGCAAAGTGCTTTTACCTACAGATAGCTATACTTATATTAGTGAGGCCTGGCACACCACATCATGGCTGGACCACTGTATTAGTACAGCTGGTGCACATGCCTCATTGGGGTGTATGAGCATTCTGTACGGGGCAGCAATGACTGATCATATACCTGTTGCTATGACAATAAATGTTGAACACATACCTGTGGTATCCAGAGATAGAAGTAGCTTTAATACAGAAAAACTGGACTGGTCAACGCTTACAAAGGAAGACATCCTAGACTATTATGCCCATACAGATAAATCCTTAAGCAATATTCATCTACCTAAAGATGCAATAATATGTAGTAATGTTAATTGTAAAGATATGAAGCATAGGAGAGATATCTGCTCCATGTATAATGATATAGTAAGCGCCTTATATGTAGGCAGTAAGCCCTACTGCAAGCATAAAAATAAGACACATAACATCAGACCTGGCTGGAATAAGTATGTAGCTGAGTATCATACTGAAGCCCGTGAAGCCACCAAATCATGGGCTATGGCAGGTAGGCCCAGACAGGGGCCTGTGTTTGAGCACAGGAAGCTCACTAATGCAAGGTATAAGTATGCTGTTCGCTTCATCTGTAAAAATGAGCAAGCTATGAGGGCTGATTCCATGGCTAAGAAGCTGCTAGGTAACAATGCTACGGATTTTTGGAAGGAAGTGAGAGCTCTTAGCAGTTGCAAAACATCTCTACCATGTACTGTAGATGGAATCTCCGGAACAGCTAATATCGCGGAGTTATGGCGACAACATTATAGCACTTTATTCAACTGTGTCCAAGGTGACTTGTATAGGGTGGACAATATTGAGAGTAATGACTCGATGGTGATTATGTCACATGAGGTGTATCATGCCATGAACAAACTGTCCAACAACAAAGCAAGTGGCTTGGATCATATCTCTGCTGAACATCTTAAGTATGCGAGTATGAGGATAGCTCCTCTCCTAGCTATTTTTTTTACTGGCTTTATGATTCATGGCTTGTTACCAGACTCAATGTTGTCTGTCCTGTTAGTGCCGGTCATTAAGGACAAAGCTGGTAAATTATGCAGCCTAAATAATTACAGGCCCATAGCTTTAGCCAGCATACTGTCAAAAGTTTTGGAAAGAGTTCTGCTGGATAGAATAAATGAGTTTGTTAACTCCACAGATAACCAGTTTGGCTTTAGAGCTAAACATAGCACTGACTTATGCATATATGCCCTAAAGGAGATTGTAAACAAATATATTCATGCACATCACATGGTGGTTTTCCATCAATTTACCAATGATCAACTTGCATCTCTTTCGCAATAATGCTGGTACAGTCAGTCCTCATTATTCAATAATTTGCGATCCACAGGTCCGCATACTTGGACCCGGACTGAATCCCCAATTTGCCCTTGAACAAATACATCTCCGTGCACACACACACACATTCCTTCCTTCCCCGACAGCACGCCTACCTCCCTTCCATTGATTCCATCTACAACTCACGCTGCCTCGGCAAGGCCAGCAGCATAATCAAGAACCAGTCGCACCATGGCCACTCCCTCTTCTCCCCTCTCCCATCGGGCAAAAGGTATAGAAGTGTGAAAATGCAAACCTTCAGATTCAGGGACAGCTTCTTCCCACCTACCTGTTGTCAGGCAAATCAGGAACCATGCTACCAAAAACCAGAGAGCAGTACTGAACTACTATCTACCTCATTGGAGACCCTCGGACTATCTTTGATCGGACATTATTCATGTTATTCCCTTTATCATGTGTCTGTACAATGTGGATGACTCGATTGTAATCACGTATTGTCTTTCCACTGACTGGTTAGCACACAACAAAAGCTTTTCACTGTACCTCGGGACACGTGACAATAAACTAAACTCAAACATTGACACAGCATTCAGTATCTGTATAAATCGGCTGATCAGTTTCTGACCTCTTGATTCTAACGGCACCTTGTAGTTTAAAAACTGGTCACTGATTGTAAATTTTAAACTGGAAGCAGTTTATTAGCTAACAACAATTTATTTCAGATATTTAAGTATTTTAGGTTGCTTATTGATTAGCATTAATTATTTTAGAGCATTAAAGGGAATACCTATGGGTGACACACACAGTAGTGCAGCTGCCTCACAGCGCCAAGGACCCGTGTTCGATCTTGACCTCGGGTGCTGTCTATGTGGAGTTTCCATGTTCTCCCTGTGACCGTGTGGGTTTCCTCCCACACACCAAAAGGTTAGTAGGGAGTGACTGACAAAGTGGGATAACACAGAACTAGTGTGAACGGGTGATCGATGGTCGGTGTGGACTCTGTGGGCCGAAGGGCCTGTTTCCATGTTGAAACTCTACAATTTAAAACCTATGTTTATTTAAAGGGTGCACCAAGTACAAAGGATAGAGCTTTGGTGGTATCCGCATTTTTTGTTATCTGCAGAAACCCCTTATCACTTGGTGATAACAATATGTACAAATCAATTGTATGCTGTAATTTTTTGGTACATTGGCCTTCATCGGAAAGTGGTCAAAAAGGCTATTGGTATTGAGTTAGACAGAGTATTGAGAGAGAGAAGTTGGCCATGTTCAGAGTATTGTGTTCAGTTCTGGGCGCCATGTTACAGGAAGGATGTTGTCAAGATGGAAAGGGGACAGAGAAGATTTACGAGCATGTTGTCGGGACTCAAGGGTCTGAGCTATTGGGAGAGGTTGAGCAGGCTGGGACTCTGTTCCTCGTCTTATAGAGGCGTATAAAATCACGAGAGGAATAGATCGGGTAGACGCACAGAGTCTCTTGCCCTGAGTTGGGGAATTAAGAACCAGACGACACAGGTTTAAGGTGAAGGGGAAAAAATTTAATAGGGACCCGAGGGGTAACATTTTTTACACAAAGGGTGCTGGGCGTATGGAACGAGCTGGGGCAGGGACTATTGCAATGTTCAAGGAACATTTAGACAGGCACATGGATAGGACAGGTTGAGAGGGATGTAGGCCAATGCAGGCAGGTGGGACTGGTGTAGCTGGGACATGTTGGCCGGTGTGGGCAAGTTGGGCCGAAGGGTCTGTTTTCACACTGACCTATGACTGTTTGACACTATCGCCCTGTCGCTCGCTGGTCTGCTTGAAGCCCACCACTCTCAGGACCAATAGAGGACAAAAACGTTGAACTAATGGCCCTTTGTGGCTGAAGAAGGGATACATTCTTCCTCTTCTTTTTTTTTTAGCGTGGCCACATCAAGGACACTCTCGAGCTCCAGTGAAAATGCCAACAAAAAAAAAAGAAGTTGTACATAAAATGTATTATGAAAATATATATTAGGCACTTTGGTGCCATATGACTGTACTTACTTCTAATAAAATAAAATATAAAAAAAAAAAAAAAAAAAAAAATGCCAAGGTGAATAGAAAGGTTTCCACTATACCTTTTCAATGATCGCATCCAGAAGGGGCATGTTGGCCTCCTGGGCTTTGATTGTGTGTGAAAAGAAGGCGTAGGTTTTCCTGGGTATCAGTTTCTCCACTGGTGGTCTCTTTACTCCAATAATTATTGTTGCTTCAGAGATGTCTTCCTGGATAATAGCTCCAGCTTGCCTGTAATGCTGGAGAAAAAAAATGCATGTTAGAAATATATTTTTCTGCAGGTAAATGGACTTAACGGTGCTCATGCAAGAGAGACATCTTTTGTGTATTAGAATCTGTACATTGTGATTGGGAACTGCTCTAATTGTTTGCTCTAGATTACATACAGGAAGCCATTACACTTTGAGATGTATCGAACAATAATCAACTAAATAGGCACGGTGGCACAGCGGTAGAGTTGATGCCTTAGAGCGCTTGCAGCGCCGGAGACCCGGGTTCGATCCCGACTACGGGTGCTGTCTGGACGGAGTTTTTACATTCTGCCCGTGACCTGCGTGGGTTTTCTCCGAGATCTCCGGTTTACCGCCCACGCTCCAAAGACGTACAGATTTGTAGGTTAACTAGCTTGGTGTAGATGTATAATTGTCCCTAGTGCGTGTGTGTGTGTGTATGTGTGTGTGTGTGTGTGTGTGGGATAGTGTTCATGTGCGAGGATCTCTAAACTAAACTAAAGGACAGCAAAAGAGGTGATATGGGCCAAATACAGGCGGATGGGCGGAGCCCAGAATGACAACTTGGTCAGCACGGCCGAGTTGGGCCGTAGAGGCCGTTTCCAAATCTCTAACTCTACGACTCAGGAGGACGTGTGGAGGAGTGGCAGTGGCGTCTGTAGAGAGTGTGCGGCACGATGGCGCAGCGGTAGATTTGGCGCCAGAGACCAGCAGTTCGATTCCGAATACGGGTGCTGCATTGTACGGAGTTTGTACATTCTCCCCGTGACCGCGTGGGTTTTCCCCGGGTTCCGCGCTTTCCTCCCACACTCCAAAGACGTGCAGGTTTGTAGGTTAATTGGATTCAGAAATCAATGTAAATTGTCCCTTGTGTGTGTGTAGGATAGCGCTAGTTTGCGGGGATCGCTGGGCGGCGCGGACACGGTGGGCTGAAGTGCCTGTTTCCACTCTGTATCTTTAAACTAAACTAACACTAGTTCTATCCGACACAATATTTTTTTGTTACGGAAGCCAATTAACCTACAAACCTGCGCCACTGTGCTGCCCATCTGAAGTTCAGAACTGCAAAACAACATTGTCAAAGGAAAGACATTCTGGCACAAACTGTTTTTGGGCAAGACTCCAATGAAGATTGACAATAAAATTTCCCAGCTTCAAGAGTTTGTCAGAGCTGAAGATCGGTTGCCAGAAAAACAATCTGGGACAAGTGGAAAAACCTTATCTTGACAGACTTACTTCCTTTAAAGGAAACTCACACCTAAATTGTATTTGAAAACAAAACTCTTTTTTTGCTTCAGCAGTACCAGTGTGAATGTTTGCCACACATCCTTAGAAAGCCCTGTTCAGGAAAACTGGAAAATGTATTGTTGTAATACAAAATTCCAAACACAGCCTTAGAAGCTTAGAAGGGATAAAATAAGACAAAATATTTAAAAGGGAGATTGTTTAAGAAGGAACTGCAGATGCTGGAAAATCGAAGGTAGACAAAAGTGCTGGAGAAACTCAGCGGGTGCAGCAGCATCTTGGAGCGAAGGAAATGGGCAACGTTTCGGGCCGAAACCCTTCTTCAGACTGAGTTTAGCCAGGTACACCTTCTGCCCAAAGTGCTTGAGTAACGCGGCAGGTCGGGCAGCATCTCTGGAGAAAAAGATAGACACAAAACACTGGAGTAGCTCAGCGGGTCAGGCAGCATCTCTGGAGAGAAGGAATAGGTGACGTTTCAGGTCGAGACCCTTCTTCAGACTGAGAGTCAATGGAGAGGGAACAGAGAGATATGAAAAGGTACATAGAAAAAAATAATGAAAGATATGACAAAAGACAGATCGAAGCCAGCACCGATGATGAAGGAAAGGTGGAGCCCACAATGGTCCATTGTTGGCTGTAGATAAGGTGATAACGAGTGATACAAGCAGTGAAACTCAGCAGGGCGACAGTGAAGCTAGGGCAACTACTATGTTGGGGAAGGAGATGGGGAATAAGGATTACTTGAAATTAGAGAAATCAGGGGCCACAGTTTTAGAATAAGGGGTTGGCCATTTAGAACGGAGATGAGGAAAAACGTTTTCACCCAGAAAGTTGTGAATCTGTGGAATTCTCTGCCTCAGAAGGCAGCGGAGACCAATTCTCTGGATGCTTTCAAGAGAGAGTTAGATAGGGCTCTTAAAGATGGAATCAGGGGATAAGGGGAGGCAGGAACGGGGTACTGATCAGCCATGATCACAGTGAATGGCGGTGCTCGCTCGAAGGGCTGAATGGCCAACTCCTGCACCTTTTGTCTATTGTCTAATGGAATATGAAACATTTGTTTGATGAAGGGTCCCGACCCGAAACTCCACCCATCCTTTCTCTCCAGAGGTGTTGCCTGACCCGCTAAGTTCCTCCAGCACTTTGTGTGTGTCTTTAGAATAAAGTGGCATCTGCAGTTCTTCTGTGCATTGAAACATTGCGAATCACCTGCTCGTGGATGGCTCTCCTGTTGGATGGTTGCACCAGGACCTTGTAGCCGGCACTCGTCAGCTCCTTGATGTGTCTGGGGGCCAAGGGGGCCCGCCGCTCCCACACGTTGATGTCCTCCCTCCGCAACGCCAAGATGGCCGTGTGATGCCGGTACCTGGGGTGGCCACACCGCAGACACAGGCTCAGCGCCCGGCTTTTATGCCTCAGCAACCAATACATCTTCAGAGCAGTAGGTGGCTGAAGGGGAAAACAGTGCAGACTGGCGTTAGAGAAGGTCCCAGAAAAACAACAAAAGATCAGCAGCAGAAACATATGGTTTACAGGTCAATTCATCTTGATTTTAGTACCATTCCATTGTAGTACCCTTCCATTCTAGTACCCTTCCATTCAGCGAGTTTCCCCGCTGTCCTGACTCTCAGTCTGAAGGTGGGTCTCGACCCAAATCATCACCTATTCCTTTTCTCCAGTGATGTTGCCTGGCTCACTGAGTTACTCCAGCATTTTGTGTCGATCTAGTTTAGTTTAGAGTTACGGCGCGGAAACAGGCCCTTCAGTCCACGTCGACCAGCGTCCCCCGTACACTAGCACCATCCAACGCACTAGGGACAATTTACAATCTTTGCCCAAAGTAAATTAACCTACAAAGCTGTATGTCTTTGGAGTGTGTGGGGGAAACCGGAGCACCTGGAGAAAACCACGTGGTCAGTGTGAGAACGTACAAACTGTACAGACTGTAGTCAGGATGGAACCCGGGTCTCTGGCGCTGTAAGGCAGCAACTCTACCGTAGCGCCACCGTGCCACCCCTAATCTTGATCGCGGAGGACCAGCTAAGTAATGGTTGATATATTCAATAATTGATTTCAAAGTTTTCAGTAATTATGTCTGTACCCCTTCCAATCTGCCAACAATGTGTTGCAAATATGAATACTCTCCTTGAACCTGATGAAACCCTAATACTCCATCACCCTTGGTAGTTTAAGGTGCTAGACTGGCACCATTGCCAAAAGATTGGATGTCACTCCCATTAATACCTAAAAAACACATTTAATTTAAATGCAAGGAACCACGGTGCTGGAACCTTGCTCAAAACACAAAGGGTCCAGAGGAGATTTACGAGAACAATCCCACAAATGATTGGATTAATATATGATGAGCATTTGAAAGCACTGGGCCTCATCTAGCTGGAGTTTAGAAGGATAAAGTGTGGGGATGGGCGTAGATTGACAGATTCTTGATTGGTACGGGTGTCAGAGGTTATAGGGAGAAGGCAGGAGAGGGAAAAATGGATCAGCTATGATTGAATGGCGGAATAGAATTGATGGGCCAAATGGCCTAATGCTGCTCCAAGAAATCGTGTTCAGCATGTTAATATGCTGGAGGTACTTAATGGGTCAGGCAACATCTGTGGAGGGAATTGATAATGCATTTCTGTGTGGGATCCTTCTGCAATTCCTTTGATTAACTTTTTTCAAATATTTCCCCGTTATATAATAACATTTCCAGTGAACCAAGTTTAAATGGAATTGGAAATATATTGGGGAGGTGGGCACAAAGTGCTGGAGTAACTCAGCAGGTCAGACACCATCTCTCGAGAAAATCGATGGGCCCATTGTTCAGAATTCAGAAATATACTCTATCTCTGGGCCCAGTTTTGGCTGCAAAGCTGCCAGTGCTTCTGACCGCTGGTATGCCAAGAGTCAAGAGTGTTTGATTGTCAGATGTCCCAGATAGAACAGTGAAATTCCTTTGCAGCAGCACAACAGAATCTGCAAACATAGTACACTGTAAACAATATAATAAACTTCAGTGTGCGTGTATGTATATAATCACACTGAACTTTTTTCTATATATACACATACTCACACACATATATATGTATATATACACACACACAGACACGTACACATAAAAAACAAACAATAATAGACTATTATTGCACTACGTAGTTCAGAGCTTAATGGAGGTTGTTGTGTTTAATGGCCTGATGGCTGTAGGGAAGAAGCTGTTCTGAACCTGGACGTTAGAGTTTTCAGGCTACTGTACCTTCTTCCCAATGGCAGGGGTGAAATGAGTGTGTGGCCAGGGTGTGTGGGTCTCTGATAATGCTGGCTGCCTGTTTGAGGCAGCGACTCCTGATGTTGTGGTGGGGGAGGTCAGTACCCGTGCTGGACCAGACCTCAACCCTGGCTCCAGCCATGGGTCCACATCCCAGCCCTGGCGGCACTTGCACCCAAGCTCCCCACTTACATTGGGCAGATGACTTTACAGTTCGGGGCACTTCTGCTGTTCGACATGTCACCCATCCATTCCCATTCGCTCTACAGATGCTGCCTGGCCCGCCAAGTTCCTCCAGGACTTTGCGTTTTGCTCAGGACCCCCAGCAGCTGCAGATTCTAGTCTCTCGGCAGGACATGATTCATGTTTAGCACTCAACTACTTTAATTTTAACCTGTTCAGTGCCACCTCCATGTATGCTCGGGTACTTGGCCAATAGTGAAAATAAAAACTTGGCAGTGAACATGTTGAGGAAGTAGAGCATTTCATTGCATCTGGTGATGCTCACATGCTCTTGCCAGCACACCAATCCATGCCTGTGACAGTTCCTCCCTCTGTCCCATCTTCGTCTGTGCCACAGTCTCCTGCTACAACCCCAGAGGCGTTGGTCCACTCCCCCACTGATGCTGAAATCACCAACTGGAGTCAGGGGATATGGGGGGAAGGCAGGAACGGGGTACTGATCGGGGATGATCAGCCATGATTACATTGAATGGCGGTGCTGGCTCGAAGGGCCGAATGGCCTACTCCTGCACCTATTGTCTATTGTCTATTGTCTGTGCCACCCATGTTTATGTATCTTCTCGTTCATTCACCAAGTTACTAAGCACGAGCCAGTAATTTTCATGAAGGGGGATGGGGAATTTTGCAAATAAGCATTTCTGATCAGCAGTAAGAATATTGAGTTCTCCAACCTGAAGTAGCCCTTGCATCCCCTCTCTCCATCCCTCCCTCACCCAAGTCAAACTACTTTCTCCGGGGAAGAGGAATGGAGATGGCCTCTATCGTACACGTGCCGGTCGTGTTAGCAGGCCGGTTGTGAAGTATCCGGACTACGTTTGACTTTACATACGTTGGTCATCAGTTGCGATGTTTGCTTCACTAAGATATGGGTTTACAGTGCTATTGATTCTTTAAGAGGGGGGGATGTATAACAGTGGCTCATGTTATGAGTCATGCTTTTGTAGTTGCGCCCACTAGCTTGTTAGTGTCGCGAGCTACTGCACTCTTCAGTATGAAGTTAACTCTCTAGTAAGAGCTTGTAGTTGTCTATTCTAAATAAACAGTGTATAACCTGCCAAGGTGTGAGGTCTTTACTATTACAAGTACTCTAAACCAACAGGTATGCAAAACAAAGAATATCACTGTGACTTAGCGCGTGTGACAAAAAAACAATCAATCATTCATTCCACCCTTCCCTACAATCCAAGTCAAGTCAAGTTTATTTGTCACATACACATACGAGATGTGCAGTGAAAAGTGGCAATGCTCGCGGACTTTGTGTAAAAAGACAACAAAAACAACCAAACAAACTACAATACATATTAAATATTGTGGGCGGAAGGAAAAAGGGAAAAAAACAACAATTTAAAAAAAAAAACAGTAGAGTGGTGCAATAAGGTACAACTTACTTACAACTGACTTACAACTGCATCTAGTTCCGCCAGGAGCTTGAATTCTCAATTCTCAATTCAATTCAATTCTCTCTCCCTCGCTGAATGCGCTGCCAAACTGCTGAATATTTCAGGCTTTCTATTTTCCTGTCTGCAATACTCCGATTTGGCAGCTCAAAGGTCATAGGGGAGCGTCCAACTCAGCGCAGTCTTAGCATCCTCACCGAGTTAGACATCTAAACAACATATTCAAGCACACAGTCAGACATTCATATTTTCCGTCAAGCCTTGAGCTCCATTTGCACTCACAGGAGGAAGTAAAAGCTTTCACAACAGATCTTCATTGTTACAATATCACTAGAACCATATTATTGTGTAATTCATTTCAGTGCCATCCATTACACCTTGCTGTGAACAACTTGCTGGTTGCACGGAATGACACACAAATCAACATTTATTGGGCTGAGATGTGGTTTAAGATTATGCGATATCCCTTATTACATAGAAACATAGAAAATAGATGCAGGAGTAGGCCATTCGGCCCTTCGAGCCTGCACCGCCATTCGATATGGTCATGGCTGATCATCCAACTCAGTATCGCATCCCTGCCTTCTCTCCATACCCCCTGATCCCTTTAGCCACAAGGGCCACATCTAACTCCCTCTTAAATAAAGCCAATGAACTGGCCTCAACTACCTTCTGTGGCAGAGAATTCCACAGATTCACCACTCTCTGTGTAAAAAAAGATTTTCTCATCTCGGTCCTCAAAGACTTCCCTCTTATCCTTAAGCTGTGACCCCTAGTTCTGGACTTCCCCAACATCGGGAATAATCTTCCTGCATCTAGCCTGTCCAACCCCTTAAGAAATGTGTACGTTTCTATAAGATCCCCCCTCAATCTTCTAAATTCTAGCGTGTACAAGCCGAGTCTATCCAGTCACCCACACGTCCCACTCCCTTTCAATCAGTATTGATGTCTAGGCTGACGATAGACACAAAATGCTGGAGTAACTCAACGGGTCAGGCAGCGTCTCTGGCGAAAAGGAATGGGTGACGGTTTGGGTCGAGACCCTTCTTCAGAATTTCTAGGCTACTAGTTTAAGATAGAGATACGGCATGGAAACAAGCCTATTGGCCCACTGAGCACGCTGGCCAGTAATTACCCATATATTAGTTCTATCCAACACACTAGGGCCAATTTACAGAAGCCAATTAACCTACAAAACCCGCACGTCTTTTTGGGTTGCAAGAGGAAACTGGAGCACCAGGCAAAATCTCACACAGTCTCTGTGACAACATGCAAACTCCGTAAAGACAGCACCCATAGCCAGGATTGAACCTGGGTCTCTGTCTCTGCATGACAGCAACTCTATAAGCTGTATACTCTATACATTCTTAAAAATAACGGAGTCAGGGGATATGGAGAGAAGGCAGGAACGGGGTACTAATCAGGGATGATCAGCCATGATCACATTGAATGGCGGTGCTGGCTCGAAGTGCCGAATGGCCTACTCCTGCACCTATTGTCTATTGTCTGTGCCACCCATTGTCTGTGCCACTCCAAAACTCCCTGGAGGCAGGAACGGTCCCAGTGGATTGGAAAATGGCCAATGTAACACCTATATTTAAAAAAGGAAGTAAACAGAAAGCGGGTAACTATAGACCGGTTAGTCTAACATCGGTGGTGGGTAAAATGTTAGAGACAATTATTAAAGAAACACTAACGGGGCATTTGGATAAACATGACTTCATCGGACAGAACCAGCATGGTTTTGTGAAGGGGAAGTCCTGTTTAACGAATCTGCTCGAATTCTTTGAGGAAGTAACAACCCGGGTGGATAAAGGGGAACCGGTGGATGTGGTATACTTGGACTTCCAAAAGGCTTTTGACAAGGTGCCACATAAGAGACTATTGCTAAAAATAAAAAATTATGGAATTGGGGGTAATATATTAGCATGGGTAGAGGATTGGCTAACAAATAGGAAGCAGAGAGTGGGGATAAATGGTTCATACTCGGGATGGCAACCGGTAACTAGCGGGGTTCCGCAAGGGTCGGTGCTGGGACCCCAGTTGTTCACAATTTATATAAATGATTTGGAGGAGGGAACCAAGTGTAATATATCAAAATTTGCGGACGATACAAAAATGGGAGGAAAAGTAGGGGATGAGGAGGATAGGAAGAGTCTGCAAAAGGATATAGATAAGCTAGGTGAGTGGGCAACAACTTGGCAGATGAAGTTTAATACTAATAAATGTGAAGTCATTCACTTTGGGAAAAAAAATGATAGGGCAAGTTATTTTCTAAATGAGGAGGAACTGCGTTGTAATGCAACGCAAAGGGATCTAGGGGTATTAGTACATGAATCACTAAAAGTTAGTATGCAGGTGCAGCAAGCAATCAGGAAGGCCAATGGAGTTTTGGCCTTTATTGCTAGGGGGATTGAGTATAAAAACACGGAGGTCTTGCTGCAGCTGTACACAGTATTAGTGAGACCACATTTGGAATACTGTGTACAGTTCTGGGGTCCATACTTAAGAAAGGATGTACTAGCCCTGGAGGCAGTGCAGCGAAGGTTTACAAGATTAATTCCTGCAATGAGGGGATTGACATATGAGGAAAGGTTAAGTAGGCTGGAACTCTACTCTTTGGAGTTTAGAAGAATGAGAGGCGATCTCATTGAAACATATAAGATCGTGAGGGGCCTTGATCGGGTGGATGCACCGAGGATGTTCCCAATGATCGGGGAAACTAGAACTAGGGGACATAGTTGCAGAATAAGGGGGGGCTCTTTTAAAACTGAGATGAGGAAGAACTTCTTCACCCAGAGGGTGGTTAATTTATGGAATTCACTGCCCCAGGGAGCAGTGGAAGCAGAAACTTTAAATATATTTAAGACTAAAATAGATGTTTTTTAGCTGCCAAGGGGATAAGGGGCTACGGGGAGAGGGCAGGGATATGGACCTAGGTATGGTTAGTATAGTAAGACCTGAGTGATCTCCTGGACAAGTGTCGATCGCCTAGATTGGGGTCGGAGAGGAATTTCCCGGATTTTTTTCCCGAATTGGACCTGGGTTTTTATCCGTTTTTTTGCCTCCCCCAGGAGATCACGAGGTTTTTGGGGTGGAGAGGGGTGATAGCGGTATAAAGGGGAGGGTAGTGTCTTGTGTTCTGTGTCTTGTGTCTACTGTTTGTGGGTAAGTGTGTCTGTTTAGTGTTCAGCCATGAGTGAATGGCGGTGCGGGCTCGACGGACCTGGTGGTCTACTCTCGCACCTACTTTCTATGTTTCTATGTTTCTATGTACCTTCTCATCCATTCACCAAGTTACTAAACACGAGCCAGTAATTTACATGAAGTGGGATGAGGAATTTTGCAAATGAGCATTTCTGATCAGCAGTAAGAATATTGAGTTCTCAAACTTTAAGTAACCCTTGCATCCCCTCTCTCCATTCCTCCCTCACCCAAGTCAAACTACTTTCACTGGAGTCCTGTTGCGTTTTATTATCTTTATAACGCATGATAGACACAAAAAGCTGGAGTAACTCAGACTGAAGAAGGGTCTCGACCCGAAACATTACCAATGCCTTCTCTCCATAGATGCTTCCGGTCCCGCTGTGAGTTACTCCAGCTTTTTGTGTCCATCTTCAGTTGAAACCAGCACCTGCAGTTCCTTCCTACACATTCCGTATAACTCGTTATCCCCAAGCCCACAGCCAACAATGGACCATTGTGGGCTCCACCTTTCTTTAATCATCATGACTATTTTTGCACACCTTTCACTCGTTTGTCCTATATTCTCTCTCCCTCTCTTTCTCTACATCACTGTCTATATCTCTCGTTTCCCTTTCCCCTGACTCTCAGTCTGAAGAAGGGTCTCGACCCGAAACGTCACCTGTTCCATTTCTCCAAGAGGCGCCGCCTGACCCGCTGAGTTACTCCAGCTTGGAGCACCTGCGGTTCCTTGCTACACATTTCTGATTGGCTTTGCCCCTCAAAACATATGATCATATTCCCTTTCTGAGGCCTCCACGTTAAACCACGTTACACGGTCGAGTATCGCAGGCAGGGGCATTGACAAAGGTCGAACCCCGATCACACAAGGAGACATTTGTAGACATAGCACACAGGGAACAATTTACACTGCAACCTAGAGCAGAACACAAAGTGCCGGGTGGACTTAACGAGGAGCGAAGGAGACAGCCGGCGTTTCGGGTCAGGACCTTTCTTCGAAGAGAAATGTGTCATGTTTTTAAATGGGAACGAGATTCTTTTTTTTTTTTAATATAAAGGAAAATTTTAAAAACTTACAGATCACGAAACAGTAATTAAACTCGCATCCCTGTCCCGGGCGATATCCACCAGATGCAGAGATTTGGAAATATGTTTTCCTCAAAGCAAATACAACCGGAGAACAAAAAGAAACTAGCACAAACACTGCATGTAATGGAACATTAGCCGACTTGCCGGGTTACTTCAAGGACAGCTTCCAAATATAGGAGCACTGACGTCAAGCGAGGCTTTAAAGGGATTAGACTACAGGACTAACTCCAATTCCATTGCCCATCTGTGTGTGTATTTGTGTGTGTATCTGTGTGCCTGTGTGTGTATCTGTATGTGTATCTGTCTGTCTGTGTGTACCTGTGTGTGTCTTTGTGCGTGCCTGTGTGTGTCTGTGTGTCTCTGTACGCCTCTGTGTGTGTCAGTGTGTGGGTGGGTGTGTGTGTGTGCGTGTCTCGGACTATTCCGGGACCCGGTTGGGCTGGAAGGACATGGTGAAGCAGGCCTGGCGGTGTGACAACGGCCGTCGGGGAAGGGAGATCAGCGCTCACGTAACATTACAAGCCGCAGACAAGCAGAACGCCGAACGGCCGGGGAGATCGAGCCGTGAACTTGGCAATGCGGCAACGCACACACACACTCACCTCGCAGCTACCCGCAGCCCCGGAGGAGGAAGCGCAGCGCCGGCGGGGGCCAAGAGGAGAGTGGCGAGGTCGCGGTTATTTTCCGAGCTTGTGAAACTGATTCCACCCCAGCTCGGAGCTACCGCACCCAGTAACGCGTCAACGTGGGACATGACCTACAGAGTGCATGCTAGGCTGCCGGAGAGGCGCCGCTAAAACTCACACTGGTCGCGGACAGGTCCCCAGAAGCCACAGACAGACTCAAACACGGATGCCCGTCCAAATCAACGTTTGGTATTAAATGATCTTGCAGGCTCCCCTACCCATCGCGCCACCCACCTACCTAAAAGGACTCAAAAGTGCTGGAGTAATTCAGTTGGGCAGGCAACATGTCTGGAGATAGACACAACGTGCTGGAGTAATTCAGTGGGACAGGCAACATCTCTGGAGATAGACACAACGTGCTGGAGTAATTCAGTGGGACAGGCAACATCTCTGGAGATAGACACAACGTGCTGGAGTAACTCAGTGGGACAGGCAACATCTCTGGGAGAGAAAGAATAGATGGCGTTTCGGGTCGAGACCTTTCATCTCTGGAAATCGTGGATTGGTGACGTTTCTGGTCGATACGCCAATCTTCCCTCTTCCCATCAGAACTGCCCCCCTCCCTCCATCGACTCCTTTAAGTCGAGACTTAAACCTCATCTCTACTCCCAAGCCTTTCTTGACGTCCTCTGAACAAGAGCTATATGTATGTAGTGATGTTTGTATTCAATCTATGAACCACTGTTGTATAACGTTAGTACCTCCTCCAATGTAAAGCACTTTGGCCAACGAGAATGTGCTATAGAAATAAAAGTGACTTGACTTGACTTGATCTACGTTCCCCAGAGATGCTGCCTGACCCGCTGAGATACTCCAGCCATTTGTATATTAACCAGCACCCACAGTTTCTTGTTTCTACCTACTTCTCCACAGACTTAGCCTGGACTTCGGAGACTGAACCTGAACTGCAGAGCATCCTTCATCCTGAAGAAGGGTTTCGGCCCGAAACGTCGCCTATTTCCTTCGCTCCATAGATGCTGCTGCACCCGCTGAGTTTCCCCAGCAATTTTGTGTACCTTCGATATTCCAGCATCTGCAGTTCCCTTTTGAACATCCTTCATTAGTTTGCGTCACTAAATAACAGTTCTGACAATTTCAACGTGAAATGGGCGACAATGCGTTCAGGGATTTGCAGTCTGCGTTGGCGTTTGTGTTCAACCCTGACCCCCTAATCAACCTCTCCAATCAGTCTGAGAAAGACGTCGCCTATCCATGTTCTGCAGAGATGCTGCCCCATCCGCTGCGTTACTCCAGCAATTTATGGTCCTCTCCTCCTCGTCCTCCCCCCCCCCCCCCTCCTCCTCCCCTCCCCTCCTCCCTCCTCCCCCTCCTCCCCCTCCCTCCTCTTCCTCCTCCCCCCCCTCCTCATCCCCCTCCTCCTCATCCCCATCCTCCTCATCCCATCCTCCTCCCCTCCTCCTCCTCTCATCCTCCTCCTCCCCTCCTCCTCCTCCCCCTCCCCCTCCCCCCTCCTCCTCCTCCCCCCCTTCCCCTCCTCCTCCTCCTCCCCCCATCCTCATCCCCCCTCCTCATCCCCATCCTCCTCCCCCCTCCTCCTCCTCCCCCTCCCTCCTCCTCACTCCTCCTCCTCCATATAACCATATAACCATATAACAATTACAGCACGGAAACAGGCCATCTCGACCCTTCTAGTCCGTGCCGAACACATAATCTCCCCTAGTCCCATATACCTGCGCTCAGACCATAACCCTCCATTCCTTTCCCATCCATATAACTATCCAATTTATTTTTAAATGATAAAAACGAACCTGCCTCCACCACCTTCACTGGAAGCTCATTCCACACAGCTACCACTCTCTGAGTAAAGAAGTTCCCCCTCATGTTACCCCTAAACTTCAGTCCCTTAATTCTCAAGTCATGTCCCCTTGTTTGAATCTTCCCTACTCTCAGTGGGAAAAGCTTTTCCACGTCAACTCTGTCTATCCCTCTCATCATTTTAAAAACCTCTATCAAGTCCCCCCTTAACCTTCTGCGCTCCAAAGAATAAAGCCCTAACTTGTTCAACCTTTCTCTGTAACTTAGTTGCTGAAACCCAGGCAACATTCTAGTAAATCTCCTCTGTACTCTCTCTATTTTGTTGACATCCTTCCTATAATTAGGCGACCAAAATTGTACACCATACTCCAGAATTGGCCTCACCAATGCCTTGTACAATTTTAACATTACATCCCAACTTCTATACTCAATGCTCCTCCTCCCGCCATCCCCCCTCCCCATCCCCCCCTCCTCATCCCCCCCCTCCTCACCCCCCCCCCCTCCTCATCCCCATCCTCCTCCCCCCTCCTCCTCCTCCTCCCCCCACCCCCCCTCCTCATCCCCCTCCTCCTCATCCCCATCCTCCTCCTCCTCCCTCTCCCCCCCTCCTCCCTCCTCCTCCTCCCCTCCTCCTCCCTCCCCTCCCCTCCCCCCCCTCCTCCCCCCCTCCTCCTCATCCCCCTCCTCCTCATCCCCATCCTCCTCATTCCCCTGCTTCTCCCTCCTCCTCCCCTTCAATTTATGGAATCGATGCAATCTCTTGCTTTCAGCCTCGCGATTTTTAGTTGACGTTCACCAGATGGCCACCCGAGAGACTGTGCTTTGCTTTCTTCTCAACCTTCCAGCTCCATCACTTTCGTTTCGACAAGTGAACTGGTCAGATCAGGAGCGACTTCGCCACAAACACGTGGAGGGTGGAGAGAGTGCAGGACTTCCCAGCAAGTCACATTGGCCTGCATCAGTCAGATTATGGAGTGTAGAAGCTGGGAGGTCATGTTGCAATTCTGTAAGGCGTTGGTGAGGCCACATTTAGAGTACTGTGTTCACTTCTGGGATGTCGTCAAGCTGGAAAGGGTGCAGAGGGTCTGAACGATAGGGAGAGGTTGAGCAGGCTGGGTCTCTATTCCCTGGAGCGCAGGAGGATGAGGTGTGACCCAATAGAGGCATACAAAATCATGAGAAGAATAAATCGGGTAGACGCGTAGTGTCTCTTGCCCAGAGTAGGGGAATTGAGAACTAAGGAAAATATTTTATAGGAACCTGAGGGGTAATATTTTCACACCAAGTGTGGTGGGTGTATAGAGAATTATGGGACAGATGTTTAGGGGTAACATGAGGGGGAACTTCTTTACTCAGAGAGTGGGAGCTGTGTGGAATGAGCTTCCAGTGGAAGTGGTGGAGGCAGGTTTGATTTTATCATTTAAAAATAAATTGGATAGGTATATGGACGGGAAAGGAATGGAGGGTTATGGTCTGAGTGCAGGTAGATGGGACTAGGGGAGAATAAGTGTTCGGCACGGACTTGAAGGGCCAAGATGGCCTGTTTCCGTGCTGTAATTGTTATATGGTTATATAAGCTGCCAGAGGAGGTAGTTGAGGCAGGTACTATTGAAACATTTAAGAAACATTTAGACAGGTACGTGGATAGGACAGGTTTAGAGGGATATGGGCCAAATAGAAGTATGGGCAGGTTGGACCAAAGGGCCTGTTTCCATGTTTGTTTACTCTAAGTCTGGTGATTGTGGCAAGCACATGTTCCTGAGCATGTTCCAGCCCATCTACACCCCTAACTAATGGCTGTATCAGTGGATATTTTTAAGTTCGAAGATAGATAGATTCTTGATTAGTACGGGTGTCAGATGTGGTGGGGAGAAGGCAGGAGAATGGGGTTGGGAATAGATCCGACATGATTGATTGGTGGAGGAGATTTGGTGGGCTGAATGGCCTAATTCTAAATCTAATTCTTGGCCTAATTCTAAAAAAGGGGATATGGGGAGAAGGCAGGAACGGGGTACTGATTGGGGATGATTAGCCATAATCACATTGAATGGCGGTGCTGGCTTGAAGGGCTGAACGGCCTACTCCTGCACCTATTGTCTATTGTCTATTTCTCCTATCCCTAATACATTTATAGCAATCCAGAGAGCCAAGAAAGGGGGACAACAGCTGTCAGTACCCCCTGGAAGCAACACTTTCAATATCTTCTGGACATTATGTTCTCCATTCCATACTTTAGCAACTGTGCAAGTCAGCCTCCCCAACTGAAGTAAAGCAAGTCCTCAAATGCAGACAGCATCTCTTCTGAAAACATTGCAGTGACAATAGAGTCACTCTACAACATTTACACAGAGAGTGGTGAATCTCTGGAACTCTCTGCCACAGAAGGTAGCTGAGGCCAGTTCATTGGCTATATTTAAGAGGGAGTTAGATGTGGCCCTTGTGGCTAAAGGGATCAGGGGGTATGGAGAGAAGGCAGGGATGCGATACTGAGTTGGATGATCAGCCATGATCATATTGAATGGCGGTGCAAGCTTGAAGGGCCAAATGGCCTACTCCTGCACCTATTTTCTATGTTTCTATAATAGGGACCATGGGATCTCAGGGAAGTCATGATGGCACAGCGGTAGAGTTGCTGCCTTACAGCAAAATGCAGCGCCAGAGACCCGGGTTCGATCCCGACTCCGGGTGCTGTCTGTATGGAGTTTGTACGTTCTCCCTGTGATCTGCGTGGGTTTTCTCCGAGATCTTCACTTTCCTCCCACACTCCAAAGGTTTATAGGTTAATTGACTTGTTTAATTGGCTTGATAAAAATGTTAAATTGTCCAAGTTGGCGATATGCAGAGTACTGCCCTGCCGACTATAAAATTCAGAAGGTTCAGAAGGTTCATGACCATATCTGGGAAAGATGATACAAGACCTATTGAAGTGATGATAATCCTTGCTGCTTTTTTAGTTTCAGGGATACAGCACGGAAACAGGCCCTTCATCCACTGAGTCCACGCCGACCAGCAATCCCCGCACACTAACACTATCCTACACACGCTAGGGACAATTTTACACATATACCAAGCCAATTAACCTACCAACCTGTGCATCTGTGGATGTGTGGGAGGAAAGCAAAGATCTCGGAGAAAACCCACGAGTTCACGGGGAGAACGTACAAACTCTGTACAGACAGCACCCGTGGTCGGGATCGAATCCGGGTCTCTGGGGATGTAAGGCAGCAACTTTACCACAGCACCACCGCTTCGTGTGTCAAAGCTGAAAGGATACAAGTCTCTAACATGATACAAGCTCAGTGACTGCATTCATTTTAATACCACAAGCAGCTCTCAGCGAGAGAGGAAAGAGAATTAACCTTTAAAAAATAATGTTGGTGAATGCTCTCATGAAGCTTCTACCTGTATATGGTTAAGAGCATGAATCATGCTGCTGAACACTGCCCGCTGTCCACCATGGGTACTGACCATCGAAGGGATCTACAGGAGGCGCTGACTAACAAAGGCAGCCAGCACCATCAGAGACCCACACCACCCAGGCCGTGCTTTAATTTCACTCCTGCCACTGGGAATAAGGTGTAGGAGCCTGAGAACCATGGTTCACGAAAAGCTTCTTCCAATGGTGGCGCAGCGGCAGAGTTGCTGCCTCACAGCGCCAGGGACCAGGGTTCGATCCTGACTATGGGTGCGGAGTTTGTGCATTCTCCCCCGTGACTGAGTGGGTTTACTCCAATTTCCTCCCACCAAAGGTTTTTGTAGGGTAATTGGCTTCGGTATAATTGTAAATAGCATTATCATATAGCGTATGTTAATGCTATTGTACGGGGTGTTTGCTGGTCGGCGCGGACTCAGTGGGCCAAATGGCCTGTTTCTGCGCTGTATCTCTAAAACCTAGAAGATCTTTAAAAAACCATCAGGCTGTTGAACACCACATAACACTAACTGATGACATATGGAGGTTGCATTAAGACCTTTGTGCTTTTCGTTGCACTGAGATCGGTGTTATTAATGTATTAAATTTTGTATTATGTATTATCCATGAGCATTGTATTACAGGCCTGTTTATGCTGTGGAAAGTCAGAATACCATTGTTCCTTTTATTTAAGTTATAGGAGCAGAATTAAGTTAGTCATTCAATGATGGCTGATCTATCTTTCCCTCTCAACCCCATTCTTCTGCCTTCACCCCATAACCCCTGACACCAACACTAATCGAGAATCTGTCAATCTCCGCCTTAAAAATATTCATTGCCTTGGCATCCAAAGCCTTGTGGCAATGAATTCCACAGGTTCACCCCCCTCTGACTAAAGAAATTCCTCCTCAACACCTTGCCAAAAGTACGTCCTTTTATTCTGAAGCTTTCGCCTCAGGTCCTAGACTCTCCCACGAGTAGAAACATCCTCTCCACATCCACTCTATCCAGGCCTTTCACTATTCGGTAAAACACTTTAAACACTCTTAACTCTTGACATTAATTGACTTAATTCTTTACAAGCACTTTATTTTTGTTTACATTCCTTAAAAAAAAATCATATTTAAACAAAACGCTGCAAAGTTTTTTAACCAGCACGAATATTTTCATTTAACATTCTTGGAGTGTTTGTGAATCAATGTTATTCTGGGCACGTTGACATTTTTGTCAGGTGGTAACACATAGGCTGCAGAGAAGGATTTTATTTACTGCAGTGAGATCCAGTGTTAGAGAAACATAGAAAATAGGTTCAGGAGTAGGCCATTCGGCCCTTCGAGCCAGCACCGCCATTCAATATGATCATGGCTGGTCATCCAAAATCAGTACCCCATTCCTGCTTTCTCCCCATATCCCCTGATTCCAATGGCCCAGAGAGCCATATCTAACTCTCTCTTGAAATCATCCAGTGAATTGGCCTCCTTCAGTGACAGAGAATTCCACAGATTCACAACTCTCTGGGTGAATTTTGTTTTTCCTCATCTCAGTCCTAAATGACCTACCCCTTATTCTTCAAACTGTGATCCCTGGTTCTGGATTCTCCCCACCAACATCGGGAATTTTTTTCCTGCATCCAGCCTGTCCAAACCGTTAAGAATTGTATACGTCTCTATAAGATCCCCTCACAACCTTCTAAATCCCAGTGAATACAAGTCCAGTCGATCCATTCTTTACAGTTCTGTACAGAGCTTTGCTGACCAGGTGCCTTTAACCTGTTCATTTCCTGACCTGCCTGCTTGTATACGTTAAAAGGGCAGGTCACAGTGGCGCAGCAGTACAGTTGCTGCCTTACAGCGAATGCAGCGCCGGAGACCCGGGTTCAATCCAGACTATGGCTGGTGTCTGTTCGGAGTTCGTACGTTCTCCTCGTGACCTGCGTGGGTTTTCTCCGAGATCTTTGGTTTCCTCCCGCACTCCAAAGACGTACAGGTTTGTAGATTAAATGGCTTTGGTAAATGTAAAAATTGTCCTAGTGGGTGTAGGTAGTGTTAATATGCGTGGATCGCTGGTCGGCACGGACCCGGTGGGCCGAAGGGCCTGTTTCCGCTCCGTTTCCCTAAACTAAATTACCACAGAGGTAAAATTGGCAATTAACCGCCTAAGTACCTTATTTATTGCCCTTCTAAACCAGACTGAAAGTTTTCAGCTGTATATACTCTTGCTGTGTGTTCATCAACTTGTTGAATAAGTACACTCTGATTTACCAGAGCAATCTCAATGGCTCTTACAAAGAACTACTCAGCCATAAATTCCAGTTTAGTTTAATTTAGTGATGCAGGCCCTTTACTTCAAGTAACCCCGGCATTCCCTCTCTCCCCACCCCTGCCCCACCCAAGTCGCACCAGCTTCTCGTTTTCACCCAACAAACAGCTAACAATGGGCTGTTTCCCTTATCATCATTTCTTTTTTACATATCTTTCATTCATTGTTCTATATGATGTTTACATATAATGTGTAAAAGCAGGCAGGTTGGGGAATGAGCAGGTTAAAGGTGAGATCGTAAGATCATAAGAGATAGGAGCAGAATTAGGCCATTCGGCCGATCAAGTCTACTCCGCATGTAGACACAAATGCTGGAGTAAATCAGCAGGACAGGCAGCATCTCTGGAGAGAAGGAATGGGTGACGTTTCGGGTCGAGACCCTTCTTCAGACTGACATCAGTCACCCATTCCTTCTCTCAGCCCCCTGCTGTACTCACTCTATACCCATGACTGCGTAGCGAACCACAGTGCGAACTCCATCATCAAGTTCGCTGACGACACCACTATTGTGGGGCGTATCACTGATGGGGATGAGTCAGAGTACAGAAGAGAGATCGAGCAACTGTCCATATGGTGCCAGCGCAATAACCTGGCCCTCAACACCAGCAAAACCAAGGAACTGATTGTGGACTTTGGAAGGAGTAGGAGGGGGACCCACAGCCCCATTTATATCAACGGGTCGATGGTTGAAAGGGTCAAGAGCTTCAAATTCCTGGGCGTGCACATCTCTGAAGATCTTTCCTGGTCCGAGAACACTAATGCAATCATCAAAAAAGCACATCAGCGCCTCTACTTCCTGAGAAGATTACGGAGAGTCGGATTGTCAAGGAAGACTCTCTCTAATTTCTACAGGTGCACAGTCGAGAGCATGCTGACCGGTTGCATCGTGGCTTGGTTCGGCAATTTGAGCGCCCTGGAAAGGAAAAGACTACAAAAAGTAGTAAACACTGCCCAGTCCATCATCGGCTCTGACCTTCCTTCCATCGAGGGGATCTATCGCAGTCGCTGCCTCAAAAAGGCTGGCAGTATCATGAAAGACCCACACCATCCGGGCCACACACTCATCTCCCTGCTACCTTCAGGTAGAAGGTACAGGAGCCTGAAGACTGCAACAACCAGGTTCAGGAATAGTTACTTCCCCTCAGCCATCAGGCTATTAAACCTGGCTCGGACAAAACTCTGATTATTACCAACCACTTTCTGTTATTTGCACTATCAGTTTATTTATTCATGTGTGTATATATTTATATCATGGTATATGGACACATTTATCTGTTTTGTAGTAAATGCCTACTATTTTCTGTGTGCTTAAGCAAAGCAAGAATTTCATTGTCCTATACAGGGACACATGACAATAAACTAACTTGAACTTGAACTTGAACTCTCCAGAGATGCTGCCTGTCCCGCTGAGTTACTCCAGCATTTTGTGTCTATCTTCTCGACTGTGCTAGCATTTTGAATGTCGCAATGTTTTGGAAGAAGGGTCCCGACCTGAAACGTCACCCATTCCTTCTCACCTGAGATGCTGCCTGTCCCGCTGAGTTACTCCAGCGTTTTGTGTCTATCTTCGGTTTAAACCAGCATCTGCAGTTCCTTTGTACACAGTGTAAATCAATGAGCAGGTACCTGAATTTTGTAATACTAATGTTTTAAACCCCTTTCCCCTCCCCTCCAGCCTGCAGGCTTGAACATACAGTAATGTCAGAGTGTGTTTACAGCACAATTATCTTTTCCAGCAAGATCTTGCCCGTCGGATCCTAATAAAGTCACGTCGTGATCTGAAAGCAGGAGATTGTGCCAAGTTCCCCTGTCAATATTGTCTCTGTCACAGTTTCAGCTGTATCTGAAAGTCACCACTGTTACCATGGCACTCTCTCACTCCCACATTCTTCTGTGCAACATGTTGAAATACTCTGCAATGAACCAACCGTAAAACCCTTATTCTGCTTATTCCCGCACTTTATGCAAAAGAAACAAAACAGTTTGATGCGAGCAAATTGAGGGATGACCTCAATGAAACTTACCAAACAGTGAGAGGCCTGGTTAGAGTGGATGTGGAGAGGATGGTTCCACTAGTGGGAGAGTCTGGGACCAGAGGCCATAGCCTCAGAATAAAAGGACGTACCTTGAGAAAGAAGATGAGAGGGAATATCTTTAATCAGCAGCAACTGTGCCGTAAAACTTGTAAATACTGTAATAGAACACTGTCCTACACAACAGGGACAATTTTTACTGAAGTCAATTAACCTACAAACCTGAACGTCTTTGGAGTGTGGGGGGAAACCTGAGCACCTGGGGAAAACCCACGCAGGTCACGGGGAGAACGTGCACACTCCGTACAGACAGTGCCTGTAGTCAGGATCGAACCCGGTCTGTAGCACTGAAAGGCAGCAACTCTACCGCTGTGCCACCTTGACGTCCCTTCCTCTAAATCTCTAACCTTTGTTATTTAGTTCTCTGCTTCGGAGAATAAGTCAACTTCACCTTTTAGTCAAATAATGTTTCTGATGTGATCATAAATACAGCTAATGTTGGTAATACTCAACAGGTTAGACAATACCCTTCCATAGAGAAACAGTTAACAATTGACAATAGACAATAGGTGGAGGAGTAGGCCATTCGGCCCTTCGAGCCAAAATCGCCATCCACTGTGATCATGGCTGATCATCCACACTCAGTACCCCTTTCCTGCCTTTCCCCCATATCCCCTGACTCCACCATCGTTAAGAGCTCTGTCCAACTCTCTCTTGAAAGCTTACAGATAATTGGCCTCCACTGCCTTCAGAGGCAGAGAATTCTGCAGATTCACAACCCTCTGTGTGAAAAAGTTTTTCCTCATCTCAGTTCTAAAAGGCTTACCCCTTATTCTTAAACTGTGGCCCCTGGTGCTGGACACCCCAACATCGGGAACATGTTTCCTGCATCTAGCGTGTCCAAACCCTTAATAATCTTATACGTTTCACTAAGATCTTCTCTCATCCTTTTAAATTCCAGAGAATACAAGCCCAGCCGCTCCATTCTATCAACATATGATAGTCCTGCAGGAATTAACCTCTTGAGCCTACGCTGCACTCCCTCAATAGCAAGAATGTCCTTCCTCAAACTTGGAGACCAAAACTGAACACAATACTCCAGATGTGGCCTCACTAGGGCCCTGTACAACTGCAAAAGGACCTATTTGCTCCTATACTCAACTCCTCTTGTTATGAAGGCCAACATGCCATTCGCTTTCTTCACTGCCTGCTGTACCTGCATGCTTACTTTCAGTGACTGATGAACAAGGACCCCCAGATCTCGTTGTACACCCCCTTTTCCCAACTTGACACCATTCAGATAATAATCTGCCTTCCTGTTTTTGCCACCAAAGTGGATAATCCCACATTCATCCACATTAAACTGCATCTGCCAGGCATCTGCCCACTCACCCAACCTGACCAAGTCACCCTATATTCTCATAGCATCCTCCTCACACTTCACACTGCCACCCAGCTTTGTGTCATCTGAAAATTTGCTAATGTTACTTTTAATCCCTTCATCTAAATCATTAATGTATATTGTAAATAGTTGCGGTCCCGGCACCGAGCCTTGCGGTACCCCACTAGTCACTGCCTGCCATTCTGAAAGGGACCCATTAATCCCTACTCTTGTTTCCTGTCTGCCAACCAATTTTCTATCCATGTCAGTACCCTACCCCCAATACCACGTGCCCTAAATTTGCCCACTAATCTCCTATGTGGGACCTTATCAAATGCTTTCTGAAAGTCCAGGTACACTACATCCAGTGGCTCTTCCTAGTTCCATCCTCAAAAAATTCCAGAAGATTAGTCAAGCATGATTTCCCCTTTGTAAATCCATGCTGACTCGGACCGATCCTGTTACTGCTATCCAAATGTGCTGTTATTTCTTCTTTTATAATTGACTCCAGCATCTTCTCCACCACCGATGTCAGGCTAACAGGCTCTCCCGCCTTTCTTAAAAAGTCAGATAACATTAGCTACCCTCCAATCCACAGGAACTGATCCTGATTCGATAGAACATTGGAAAATTATCACCAATGCGTCCATGATTTCTAGAGCCACTTCCTTAAGTACCTTGGGATGCAGACCATCAGGCCCTGGGGATTTATCAGCCTTCAGTCCCATCAGTCTACCCATCACCATTTCCTGCCTAATGTGAATTTCGTTCAGTTCCTCCGTCACCCTAGATTCTCTGGCCACTAGCATATCAGGAAGATTGTTTGTGTCCTCCTTAGATAAGACGGATCCAAAGTACCTGTTCAACTCATCTGCCATTTCCTTGTTCCCCATAATAAATTAACCGGTTTCAGTCTTCAAGGGTCCAACTTTGGTCTTAACTAATTTTCTCCTCTTCACATACCTAAAGAAGCTTTTACTATCCTCCTTTATATTCTCCCCTGTATTGCCTTTTTAGTTATCTTCTGTTGCTCTTTAAATGTTTCCCAATCCTCTGGCTTCCCGCTCATCTTTGCTATGTTATACTTCTCTTTTATTGTTATACCGTCCCTGACTTCCCTAGTCAGCCACTTGTCCTGCCTAAGTGGGACAGCCCCACAAAAGTCTTCAATTCGTAAGGATGACGTTTTTTTGGGAAGGTGGAGAACACTGCCACCTAGTGGTATAACAGTCATTTTTGTCCTTTCGCAAGACCTTGGGTCTTTTTCAAGCAGAGATTGATAGATCCTTGATTAGGAAGGGTGTCAATGGTTATTGGAAGAAGGCAGGAGAATAGGCATTGAGAGAGGAAAATAGATCAGCCATGATCGAATGGCGGAGTAGACTTGCTGGGCCGAACGGCCTAATTCTATTTCTGTGCTTTGTGGCTTGAGAAATAAAGGGTTTGTAGACTGGTGAGGAAGAACAATTCAAGTTCATGTCCAAGTCCGCGTTTATTGTCACTTAACCAACTACGGTACAGTGAAATTTGAGTTACCATACAGCCATACTAAGTGAAAAGGACACAATACACACATTAAATAAAATTAACATAAACTTCCACCACAGTGGAATCAACATTCCTCACTGTGATGGAAGGCAGTAAAGTTCAGTCGTCTTCCTCTTTGTTCACCCCGTGGTCGGGGCCTTGAACCCTCCGCACTTGCTGTTGCCGACTGTCCGATGTCCAAGCCCTCTCGTCGGGATGATCGAAACTCCGGCATTGGGAACACTCCGCAGCATGGAGCTCCCGAGTCGGCCACTTCTTACCAGAGACCACGGGCTTCACGGCGTTAAAGTCCGCAGGCCCCACGGTCGGAGCTCTTCTTCTGGCGATCCTCGGCAAAGGATCCTCGGCTCCGCGATGGTAAGTCCGTGCCACGCCTGCGGCTTGAAGCTCCGGGCCGGTCTCCAGGAAAGGCCGCACCACTCCACATTGTTAGGCCGCAAAGGGGGGGGGGGCGGAGATACGACACGGAGAAAATCGCATCTCCGTCGAAGTAAGTGACTGAAAAAAAGTTTCCCCGTATCTTCCCCCCCCCACTCCACCCCTCAAATAAACTAACCAAGAAATATTGAAACAAACTTTTAGAACAAACTTAAAATAATAAAAACAGAAGAATGGACACACAGACTGCTGGCGAGGCTGCCGCAACAGTGGCGCCACCCGGTGGAGAGACCTACATTGCGAAGGGAAAAGACCTTGTTAAATTATAAATACCTTCTGACAGCCGGTTGATGTTTGCAGGATCTTTTTTTAAAGTGGGATCCCAAGCCCTTTGTCTTTTCTTTACATTCAACAGCAAGCTTTGAGTTGTCAGATATTTAAACATTCTCAACATGTACGTGATATTGTGGCATTCAAAAATGATCAACATTGAAGCTCATGGTTAAAAAATGTAAGTAAAAATGTTTATATATTTTAGCAGGCAGCACAGTGGCGCAGTGGTAGACTTAACGGGCTGTCCCACTGCGGTGACCTAATCTGCGAGTTTAGAAGAGTTTGCCCTCAACTCAAACTCGCAACATGGTCGACACATGGTCCTAGGAGGTCACTGGAACGCTCCTTCATGCTCGAGGGAAGTTCCCGAATACTCGCGGCCTCAGTTTGGTCGAGGAAAATTTTTCAGCATGTTGAAAAATTTTCCTCAAACTTGGTCGGCATTGTTCTTTTGTACTTGTAGTGCAGTGGAGTGGGGTCGCTATGTAGTTACAGGCAGTCGAGGGCAGCCGTAGGCAATCTTCTTCTCTGACCAGGTATTTTAATTGGCTCGTTGGAGTTTTCAGGACCAAGGAAAACCGACTGGTAAGTTAAATGCTAAACTTTATTATAAGTTGTCTGACTTCTTAAAAGTTTGCGGTTTCATCGCTGACGGTCGATCCAGCTCGAGGTTTTTCAGGCGAGTGCCCTCGAGCTTGAAGGTCAAAGACAGTTGCTGAAAGGTCGCGTCAGTGCTGCTTTACGGCACCAAAAACCTGGATTTGATCCTGACTACGGCTATTGTCTGTACGGACTTTGTACGTTCCCACTGCGACCGCTTGGGGTTTCTCTGGGTGCTCCAGTTTCCTTCCACTTCACAAAGATGCGCAGGTTAGTAGGTTAATTGACTTCTGTAAATTGCCCCTAGTGTGTAGGGTAGGACCAGTGAACGGGCGTCAAGAGTTGTGTGGAGAAAGCAGGAAAATGGGATTAAGAGGCAGAAATCAGCTATGATTGAATGGCGGAGTAGACTCGATGGGCTGAATGGCCTAATTCTACTCCTATAACGTGAACTTGTGTGGGTGATCGTCGGTCAGCACAGACTCTGTGGGCCAAAGGGCCTGCTTCCACGGTGTATCTATAGACGAGTCAAACAGGACCAGGGGCCACAGTCTTAGAATAAAGGGGAGGTCATTTAAGACTGAGGTGAGACAAAAACCTTTTCACCCAGAGAGTTGTGAATTTATGGAATTCCCTGCCACAGAGGGCAGTGGAGGCCAAATCACTGGATGGATTTAAGAGGGAGTTAGATAGAGCTCTAGGGGCTAGTGGAGTCAAGGGATATGGGGAGAAGGCAGGCACGGGTTATTGATAGGGGACGATCAGCCATGAATGGCGGTGCTGGCTCGAAGGGCCGAATGGCCTCTTCCTGCACCTATTTTCTATGTTATTATGTTTCTATGAACAAATCATAATTAGGTTCCTTAACTGACCTTTGACCTCCTGAAGTCATCTCAGCCCTGTGACAATTTATTTTTCCGCCAACTCTGCACTGACATTTTACAGATAAGTTTTCACTGACAATTTCAAAACTGGCCATTTTTCATTTTTGTTTAGATTTCTATTTGCCTTCTCAGCAGGAGAAAACGTTTCTGCGAGGAATTGCTGTGTTGCGATGCTCAAAATGAAGCTTCAAACCAATATTTCCACAGGTCTTTGATTTATAGAACATATTGCAATCTGGTCTTTTATTATTAATGCTATCCTTTTGGGGATTTGCAAAAGCAATAACGCTTGATTGATTAAGACAGTAAAGGATTATGAAACAGTTGTCACGGAGACAAGACAATGGTAAAGCTCAAAATATCTTGATCTGCTACAAACTTGGTTGAATGATTTAATCTTTGATGTTGGTTGACAAGGCATAACAGGTTCGGACAGTTACTGTGTGGCAGCGTGGAATATTAGACGCATAATCCAGCCACAAATTGTTTATTGTAAACAACTGATCTGAATGGATGGTTGTATACGTTGATGTATCATTTTTTAAAGAAATCGGTGAGGTGTGGAATTTGGAACGAATGCAAAAAATGCATCATTTTCTATTACATTCAACAAAACAGCATGTAGTAAAACTCTGCTAATGGAGAGAGCGGATGTGGAGAGGATGTTTCCACTAGTCGGAGAGTCTAGGACCAGAGGCCACGGCCTCAGAATAAAAGGACGGGCGGCGACCTTTATGGAGGTGCCGTGGTCTTGATGCCTCCCGTTGGGGCCCGGATGTGGCCTCGCGGGCCGGAGTCCGAGTCGGTGGAGCGGCCTAGGGAGCCCACGGCTGGAGCCCGGGTCGGCACCACGGAAGCGTGAAGTGGGACGTCGACAGCGATGAGGCCTTGTCAGTGGTGAAGCGGCGAAGCCTCGCGACGATGGGTCATCGGCGATGGTGAAGCCTCGTGGTGGCGGCGATGCCTCGCGGGTCGATGTGAGCATGGAAGACCACCTTGAGGGAGATGGGGGAAGGACAATGGGGGACCCGGCCTGCAGGGGACCACCTTGAGCAGGGAGGTGGTAGGAGAACAATGGACAATGGGGGGGGGGGACAAAGGACAATGGGGACACTGGAATTTAGAACGATGAGAGGGGTTCTTATTGAAACATAATATTATTAAAGGGCCTGTCCCACTAGCATGCGACTCCATGCGGCAAGCGCGACCTAACGTGGTCCCTTGAGCCGTACGGCCTCGCGGGGCCGGTCCCACTTCGATCGCCGGAGCCGTATGGAGTTGTGTGGAGCTGGTCTCGACGGGTATGCGCAGCGTCTTGACGCCGTACGTCACGTGCGAACTTCCCGCGGACTTCGTTCAAACTTCACGTCACTCACTCGACCTCCGCGCGGCCCCCGCTTCTGGTTTGGTCAGGCTTGCCGCATGCAGGTCGCATGCTCATGGGACAGGCCCTTAAGGGTTTGGACATGCTAGAGGCAGGAAACATGTTCCCGATGTTGGGGGAGTCCAGAACCAGGGGTGGTGCCGACTCATAGGGCCGAATGGCCAACTCCTGCACCTGTTGTCTATTATCTATTGAATCTGAGTGGGTGTATGGAACGAGCTGCCAGAGGAGGTACTGTAGTTGAGGCAGGGACTATCCCAACATTTAAGAAACAGACAAGTACATGGATAGGAAGGTTTGGAGGTATATGGACCAAACGCAGGCAGGTGGGACTAGTGTAGCTGGGACATGTTGGCCAGTGTGGGCAATTTGAGCCAAAGGGCCTGGTTCCACACTCCATGACTCTATGAATTGTGAAAATTGTTGTTCAGAGGTGGAATGTGAATGTGTAAGCTGGTGATTAGGTTTTCCAATTATTCTAATGGTTCAGCATCTTGTTAGCAAATATAACGTAAAATTAGTTGCCAATTCAATCCAGAGGGTGCGAGAAATATGCCACAGAACAGCGTGGAGAAGATTGTGACTTGGGATTTATATTTGTCACCAGTCTAGACAGAATGGATGAAGATTGCTCTCTGACAGATGCTTATGGTCATAAAACCGACCATAATCCAGTAAACACAGATACAGTGTAAAACCTTGCTGTGAAGTATTAATTCTGCAGGCATTTCAAAGACAATCCGGCAACAACTTAACTACAATTGCAGTAAATGGGCCATATTTTCAAATTCACTCTGAGTTCATACGCCATGGGAGCAGAATTAGGCCTTGCAGCCCATCGAGTTTACTCCGCCATTCAATCATGGCCAACCTATCTTTCCCTCTCAACCCCATTTTCCTGCTTTCTCTCCATAATCATTGACAACCTTACTAATAAAAAATCTGACAATCTCTGCTTTTAAAAATACCGAATGGTGGCCTCCACAGCCTTCTGTGGCAATGAATACCGTAGATTCACCACCCTCTGACCAAAGACATTCCTCCTCCTCTCCTTCCTAACGGAGTGCCCTTTAATTCTGAGTCCTACCGTAACATAGTCCTTTGATTCTCTCGATCTCCAGCTCCAATCAACTTTAACTATAAATCCCTAATGCTTTAAAAATAATCTAATATCAATTTTGATCATCTTTTTCACACAGTGCATCAAGGACTAAAATTCTTGTCACCACATATACATCTTTAAAAAACTAATTACAGCCAAGAGCCACATTTCCAACATCAGATATATTAGTAATCATAATCTGTGCAGTGAAGATGAAACTATTCCATTTACCAACTATTAATAAAGAGGGACAGTGACGTTAATGGTATTTTGAGAGTATTTTTGGAAGTAATAAAGGTCATAGCAATATAAATTTTGTAAAATTCTGAAAATTACATGAAGGATGTAATCATTGGAAGATTCAACTTCAGCGTTTAGAGGCTCATCAGCTTTGATCGGATAGAAGTGAGCGAGAGGATTCCGTGATGTGATTGCTAATATATCTGAGGTAGTTTGGTTTTGATTTTTAGTTTAGAGATACAGCTCGGAAACAGGCCCTTTGGCCCACCTAGTCTGCACCGACCAGCGATCTCCGCACATTAACACTATCCTAAGCACACTGGGGACAATTTCCCATTCACACCCAGCAAAAATACAGACAAGTACCCGTAGTCAGGATTGAACCGGGGTCTCTGCCGCTGCAAGGCAGCAACTCTACCGCTGGGCCACCGTGTCGCCCAGGTACTGGCAGAAAGTCACCCACAGAGTAGAGGTCTTTTGGGCTGCACAATTATTTTTCTCTTGGATTAAGGTTTAGGTTTATTATGGTTTATTGCTATTGAGGGAGTGCAGCGTAGGTTTACAAGGTTAATTGCCGGGATGGCGGGACTGTCATATGCTGAGAGAATGGAGCAGCTGGGCTTGTACACTCTGGAGTTTAGAAGGATGAGAGGTGATCTCATTGAAATATATAAGATTGTTAAGGGTTTGGACACGCTAGAGGCAGAAAACATGTTCCCGATGTTGGGGGAGTCCAGAACCAGGGGCCACAGTTTTAGAATAAGGCGTAAGCCATTTAGAACGTAGACGAGGAAACACTTTTTCTCACAGAGTGGCGAGTCTGTGGAATTCTCTGCCTCAGAGGGTGGTGGAGGCAGGTTCTATGGATGCTTTCAAGAGAGAGCTAGATAGGGCTCTTAAAAATAGCGGAGTCAGGGGATATGGGGAGAAGGCAGGAACGGGGTACTGATTGGGAATGATCAGCCATGATCACATTGAATGGCGGTGCTGGCTCGAAGGGCCAAATGGCCTACTCCTGCACCTATTGTCTATTGTCTCTGGTGATGTGTACTAAGGTACAGTGAAAAGCTTTGTTTGGAATGCTATAAGAATGATATACTAAAGATGGACACAAAATGCTGGAGTAACTCAGCGGGTCAGGCAGCATCTCTGGAGAGGAGGAATGGGTGACATTTCGGATCGAGACCCATAACGTCACCTAATCCTTTTCTCCAGAAATGCTGCCTGACCCATTGAGTTACTCCAACATATCGTGTCTATCTTCAGAGTAAACCAGCATCTGCAGTTCCTTCCTACACACATCAGATATACCATACATATAAACAATGAAGTCAAGCTGAAGTACTACAGATAGAGCAACGGGGAAGGTACAGAGTGCCAAATATAATTCTCAGCATTGTAGCGCATCAGTTCCATAGACAACCTCCTATTTTCTCCTCCAAACTCACCCACATCACTCACAAATATACTATCGTAACGTTTAAGAAATATTTAGACAGGTACATGGACAGATTAGGTTATGAAGGATATGGGCCAAATGTGGGCAAGTGGGACTAGAGGAGATGGGACATGTTGATCGGTTTGGGAAAGTTGGGCAGAAGGGCCCGTTTCCACACTGTACAATGCAATGACTCTCTCTATGATATGTTCAAATGCGATCTTTGGTTTGCAGAGATGCAGTCGTGTGATTAGAAGTGCATGATTAGGTTGCCAGCTTGCCGACCACATGTTTTTTCTTAAGAAGGGAATCATCAGAGGTTTATTATCAGTGGTGCGTTTTTGTAGGAAGTCAACCAGCAGACAAAAGCTAAGAGGATTTTATTTTTGTGCCTAATCGTATATCTAACGAAGTTCATATGGACCAAATATGGGTGGATTACTGTGGCTTTGAGAAGCTGCATTCACTGTACAATCACTAGGCTAGGAATGATTTTCAGGACCTGCATTAACTGTCAGTGTGCTACTTGGTGTTCTGAATGTGTAAAGAAGGCGCATTGAATGTAAGGTACACAAAATGTACATGAATCTACATTGGCACGTAGAGTGAGATCTAACATTGAATGCTGCAATGAAGTACACAACAAATACACTGAACACCTGATCTCTCGGTTGTCGAAAGAGGGCCTGAAAACATCGGACTGGCTGCGGAGGCCACAAATAGGCCCCGACCTCGTGGTGATTCACAGAGGAAGAGGACTTAACTTTTTGATGCCTTTCCCCACAGTGGAAAATGTTGATTCTGTTGTTGGGGGGACGTTCATGTTGAATTCTATAATGTGTCGTGTCATTTTTCTTATTTTTAATTTTTCTATGGATGTACGGAAACTTAATTATTTCTTCTATGTAAAACACTTTGGTTTCAACGCGAGTTGATTTAAACGTGCTATATAAATAAAATTTACTTACTTACGAAACACTTTAATTCCCCTTCCCATTCCCACACTGACCATTCTGTCCTCGGCACTCCATTGTCAGAGTGAGACCAAACGCAAATTGGAGGAACAGCATCTCATATTTCGCTTGGGCAGCTTACAACCCGGGGGTATGATTATTCATTTCTCTAACTTCAAGCAACCCCGGCATTCTGTCCCTCTCCATCCCTCCCACACCCAAGTCACACCAGTTTTTATTCTCACCTAGCTACAGCTAACAATGGCCTATTTCTTTTATCATTGTAACTTTTATACATGTCTTTCATTCATGTGTTCCATATCTCTCTACATCATCGTCTATATCTCTCGTTTCTCTTTCACGTGACTTTCAGTCTGAAGAATGATCTCAACCTGAAACGTCACCCATTTCTTCTCTCCGGAGATGCTGCCTGACCCGCTGAGTTACTCCAGCATTTTGTGTCTGGCTTCGGTTTAAACCAGCATCTGTAGTTCCTTCCTACACACTAAATACCACATTCACTCTCAGCAGTCAGCTTATTCTCTATGTTATATGAGAAAGGGGAATGTGCCTAAGTTGATGAACATATGATGTTGGTTAACATATGGTGAACATTTGACGGCACTGAGCCTGTACTCGTTGGAGTTTAGAAGGGTGAGGGGCAACCTCATTGAAACTTACCGAATAGTGAAAGGCCTGGATAAAGTGGATGTGGATGTGTTTCCACTAGTGGGAGAGTCTGGGACCAGGGGACATAGAAACATAGCAACATAGAAAATAGGTGCAGGAGTAGGCCGTTTGGCCCTTCGAGCCTGCACCGCCATTCAATATGATCATGGCTGATCATCCAACTCAGTATCCTGTACCTGCCTTCTCTCCATACCCCCTGGTCCCTTTAGTCACAAGGTCCACATCTTACTCCCTCTTAAATTAGCCAATGAACTGGCCTCAACTACCTTCTGTGGCAGAGAATTCCACATAGCCTCAGAATAAAAAGGCGTACCTTTAGAAAGGAGATGAGAAGGAATCTATTTAGTCAGAGCTCAGAGGGGGTTGAATATGTGGAATTCATTGCCACAAAAGGCTGCGGAGGCCATCAATGGATATTTTTATGGTGGAGATTGAGAGAATCTTGATTAGTAAGGGTGTCAGGAATTATGGGGAGAAAATGGTAGAATGGGGTTGAGAGGGAAAGATAGATCAGCCATAATTGAATGGCGGAGTAGACTCGATGGGCTGGCTGGCCTAATTCTGCTCCTATAACATATGAACATGAACTTATGATTGAAGACAGCATAATTGTGTGCAGTTGTGGAATAAAACTGTGTAACATTGTTTTTCTTTATAATCAGAAATGTATACTTTATGTAGTAATCATGTTGTCAAAAGCAACACATTTCACAAAAGATCAGGAGAGTTCTCCGTTGTGGCCTGGCCAATATTTATCCCACAACTGAAATCATTAGAATAGATTATCTGCTGATTATGGCATTGTTCTTACAAGCAAGGCGAATGTCACATTTCCTACATCATAACATTATCGCTTCAAAAGTACTTGAATGCCTCTAAAGTGCTTTGGGACTCCACAAGATTAAGAAAGTTGATAAGCCAATAAAAGTTTGTCTTGAAGAAAGTTCAGCTTTCAGTTTTGAAAGTCTCAAATGACAGTTTTGCTTCATATCAACTATAGAGTCATGAATGTACATACAGGCACGTGTGCACACGTTCTCACACATTCATCCACACACATTTATTGCACGTACAGTTTTAATGCAAAATTTAATGGGTGCTTTAGTTTTTATTTTTAGGGATACAGTGTGGAAACAGGCGCTTCGGCCCAACAAGTCCACGCCGACCTGTTCACGCTAGTTCTACCCGACACACTAGGGACAATTTACAGAAGCCAATTAACCTGCAAACCCACAGGTCTTTGGGATGTGGGAGGAAACTGGAGCACCCGGGGAAAACCCATGCGGTCACGGGGAGAACGTGCAAACTCTGTACAGTACCCTTAGTTATGATATAACTGGTGCTGTAAGGCAGCAACTCTACCACTGCGCCACTATGCTGCCCAAGGGTGCCCTACTACGAAATTACATTGGCAAACCAATTGTGAAATACTTGCTGTGTGTCCAAGAGCGGAACTCGCTATCAAAACATGGAGGGGACGAGGGACACAATTTTTTGGCGGCCACGCGCGCATGGGCACACTCACGCGCGAGGCTTCGGAGGCTCAATCCAGCGCTAAAAGCGGAGATTTTAAAATAGGGATCACAAAAACTTGGGGGGGGGGGATGTCCCCCACCTCTCAAAACATGGGGGGGACGTGTCCCCTCTGGCCCCCCTGGGTTTTCCGCCCCTGTGTGTGTCCACTATAAATGGGCAACTGGGTCCATTATCAACGTCCAGTGTGTGAATGTGAACAATGAGCTCCTATACTGTGGGATATATGTGCTGAAAGAGGCCTTCAATGTGAATGTGAGACCTACTGTGACAAGACGTGAAGTGGACCTCCTGAGGAGTTCCCAGCCCATGTAATTAACTCTTGTTCCACATCTCCTACTTCCTCCACACTAACCTTGACCCACTTCCTCACCTGACCACACCCCTGACAATTCCCCAGCAGTGGATTGCTAACCACCATCACCATCAATAACCCCCAGTTGCCCCTTGATATCCTTCTTATTCTACCATCCATGCACAAGTAACACTTGTTCACACATCCACAAAACTGATCTAAAACCTGTTTTATTCCACTCATTCTGTGATGGGAAGAGGTCTTTCGAGTGAACTTGCCATTTAGGACCCGTTCTATAGTAAAGCCGTGGGAAGTCCATCACAAATATACCTTTTGCCCTGCCATGCACCATCCAATTAAAAGGCCCTTTGAGACACTGAAGAACTAGGGTGGCACAGTGGTAGAGTTGCTGCCTTACGGCGCCAGAGACTCGGGTTTCATCCTAACTACGGGTGTCGTCTGGACCGCATTTGTACATTCTCCCCGGGACCAAGTGGGTTTTCACCGGGAGCTCCGGTCTCCTCCCACACTCCAAAGACGTACAGGTGTGTAGGTTAATAGGCTTTGGTAAAATTGTAAATTGTCCCTTGTTGCGTAGGATATTGCGTAGGATAGTGTTGGTGTGCTGGGATTACCAGGCGGCACGGACCCGGTGGGCCGAAGGGCCTGTTTCCGCGCTGCATCTCTAAACTAAACCAAAAGGAAATTCAATAGGAACTTCCAAATGGGATTCAAATCTACATTTAAAGGAAACTGTGTTGCGAGGCGATGGGTAAAATGCAGGAAAATTGGTCTGTCTAGGTAGTTCTTTCAAAGAGCCAGTATAAGCACAAAGCGTTGAATAGTCTCCAATGAATAAATCCTCTGTACCTCTACCAAACCCTCTCTCATTTGATTTACTCATCTGTAACACTGTAACACTGATACATTCTGCTGCTCTATTCCGCAATGAAGCTCATCTCTGTCTTAACTCCCTCCCTGTGGCTACATGGTTTCATTCAGAATATTTATACAGGGATTCCAATCAAATGACCTTCCTTGACAATTGATAATAATAACACATACCTACTCGTTTGCCCAGTATCAAACTGATGCTGAAATGCATTGAAAAAACAAAATCTTAAGGCAGCGTTCTGAGGTTATCTGTGACCCATATATAAGTTTTAAGATGTTTCTTCGCTGAAAGATATTGCATTAGGATTAGGTAACTGCCGTTGTGTGCCCAATCTGTTCACCATGACAACACCAATAAGCAATGTGGAAGAGGGGACCAAAATGAAATAATCTTTTTTTTAAATCATAAACAGACATCCTCTGCTGTACAATATGTCTCCAAATTAAAAACAAAATTAATAGACTCCATATTAGAGATCCCACTTAATCCTTGCCTAATCTGTAAACTAACAGTAAATTGAAATGAGAAAGCACATTTTTAGGAGATTGAATTATTCTGGTTGTGTTATATGATGAAAAATTAAAAGCATTACTTTTTTTTGAGTCCATTAATAAACAATATGGCTACAATTAATGACACATTCTCCATTTACAAATACTAACTGGGTTATACGTTGTATTAGAAACAAAGAACTGCAGATGCTGATTTGTACCAAAGATAGACAAAAAGTACTGGAGTAATTCAGTGGGTCAGGCAACATCTTTTGAGAAAAAAGAATGAGCGATGTTTTGGGTCGGGACTCCTCTTCAGACTGAAGAAAGGTCTCGACACAAAACATCACCCATTCCTTTAACCCCCGGTGATGCTGCCCGATGAACTAAGTTACTCCAGCGCTGTGTGTCTATATTCATTTTATTAGGTATGTTTAGTTTCGAGATACACCGTGGAAACACACTCTTCGGCTTATCGAGTCCACGGCAAGCAGTATCCGAACACACGAGACAATTTTAAAAAGTCAATTAACCAGCAACATCTTTGGAATGTGGAAGGAAACTGGAGCACCCGGAGAAAACCCACATGGGCACAGGGAGAAAATACAATTTCCGTACAGACAAGCACGTGTAATAATAATAATAAGGGATGGGATTTATATAGTGCCTTTCTAATACTCAAGGCGCTTTACATCGCATTATTCATTCATCCTCAGTCACACTCGGTGGTGGTAAGCTACTTCTGTAGCCACAGCTGCCCTGGGGCAGACTGACGGAAGCGTGGCTGCCAATCTGCGCCTACGGCCCCTCCGACCACCACCAATCACTCACACACATTCACACACAGGCAAAGGTGGGTGAAGTGTCTTGCCCAAGGACACAACGACAGTATGCACTCCAAGCGGGATTCGAACCGGCTACCTTCTGGTCGCCAGCCGAACACTTAGCCCATTGTGCCATCTGTCGTCCCGCTAAGTAGTCCTGATCGAACCTGGGTTTCTGGCGCTGTAAGGCAGCAACTCTACCGCTGCGCCACCGTGACGCCCTGCAGTTGCCTATTCATATGTGGGACTTGGGCTTCCCTGGCAAACTGCCCTTGTGAGTATTAGTGAGTCGACACTTTGTACTACGATAATCTGTACGTGAAGGTGCTTGCATAGGGCTATTAAATAGAGAATTCCAGGATTTTTGCCTGAACAAAAACAAAATAGTGATATTTTTAGCAAAATAGGAAACTCTTTCACACACAAGTGTAAAGGGCCTGTCCCACTGACGCGACTTTTCAGCGACTGTCTTCGACCTTCAAGCTCGAGGGCACTCACTCGCCTGGAAAACCTCGAGCTGGATCGACCAACAGCGATGAAACTGCGAGCCGGATCGACCGTCTGCACGCACACACACACCGCAAGGGCGGGGGCCAGGGAAAGCGGGGGAGCACTGTCTGAAATTCACAACCGCGATGTACAGGAAGGTAAAAGACGGCTGGCATAGTTCAGTAAGTCCTTTAGAGAGTGCGGAGAAGGGGGCAAGAAGGGAAGGGAAGAGTAGGGGAGAGAAGGAGTGGAGACACTTTTAAAAAGCCAGACAACGTTTAATAAAGTTTAGCGGGCATTTAACATTACCGGTCGATTTACTTACCTTTTTTTTCTCAACGAGCTTTACCTTCAACTACCTTCGATTGATTTTGACTACCTACAAATAGCATTATGACCTACTACGACCTACCTCGACTAAACCCACGAGTAAAATAATATCGATTTTTTTGCATGGCGACCTTTTTTTACTCGTGGGCATTTTTCAGCATGTTGAAAAATACGGCGAGACCTAGCTGAGGCCTCGAGTACGCGGGGACTACTCTCGAGCATGAAGGAGAATTACAAAGACCTCATACGACCTTGTGTCGACCAAGCTGCGAGTATGAGTCGAGGGCAAACTCGTCTGAACTCGCAAATTAGGTCGCCGCAGTGGGACAGCCCCTTAACTTTTTCACACAAAAGGTGGTGGGAGTATGGTGGGAGCTGACGGAGGAGGTAGTTGAGGCAAGTACTATAGCAACGTTTAAGATACATTTAGACAGGTACACAGCACCATCCAAAATCGCAAGAAATTGTAACGAATTGTGGATGCAGCCCAGGCCATCACACAAAACCAACCTCCCTTCCATTGACTCCATATGCCTCATGCTGACTCGGCAAGGGCAGCAGCATAATCAAGGGTGAGTTGTACCCAGACCACTCCCTCCTTTCCTTTCCCCCATCGGGCAAATGGTATAGAAGTGTTAAAACGCACACCTGCAGATTCAGGGACAGTTTCTTCCCAGCTGTCCCAGGCAACTGAATGATCCTACCACAACTAGAGAGCTGTCCTGAACTACTATCTACCTCATCGAGGACCCTTCGACTATCTTTGATCGGACTTTACCTTGCACTAAGCGTTATTCCCATATCATGTATCTGTACACTGTAAATGGATCATGTATTACAGATGGCCAGAATGCACCAAAAGCTTTTCGCTGTAACATAGAAACAGAGAAAATAGGTGCAGGAGTAGGCCATTTGGCCCTTCGAGCCTGCACCGCCATTCAATATGATCATGGCTGATCATCCAACTCAGTATCCTGTACCTGCCTTCTCTCCATACCCCCTTGATCCCTTTAGCCACAAGGGCCACATCTAACTCCCTCTTAAATATAGCCAATGAACTGGCCTCAACTACATTCTGTGGCAGAGAATTCAAGAGATTCTGTGTGAAAAATGTTTTTCTCATCTCGGTCCTAAAACATTTCCCCCTTATCCTTGTCACCTCGGTAACGGTGACAAAAACTAAACTGAACAGGATAGGACAGGGATATGGGCCAAACACAAGCAAGTGGGACTAGTGTAGATGGGGCAAGTGGGTGGGTGTGGGCAAGTTGGGCAGAATGGCCTGTTTCCACGCTGTCGGACTATATACTAAACAAAAATTAAACTGAAAGAAAATGTTTGACAAAAGGTTGTTTAACTTGCATTTCGACTGCTGACCCTGTCGTGGACATTCCCAGTGGGGTGGGAGCGAGTGGAGAACAGGAAGGGCGATGCGCAGCTGACAGGCTCTGCCCTGCCGTCATCTCCATCCACCGCTAGAGTGCGCTGTTAACGCTCCACACCAGAGTCGTAGCAAAGTTCAACTTGGCTCTGAGTTCAAGACCGGCTGGTGGTTTTATAACTTATTCTGCAAGGCACGGTTTAGCCTTGGAGGAAAATAAAACCCGCTCTCATCTTGTTTTCAAAGGCGAGGGGAGTCCAAAGGTGCGGACGTGTTACTTTTGAACTTATAATTCTGACTATTCTAAATTAGTACTCAAAGGGTGGTGGGTGCATGGAACGAGCTGCCGGAGGAGGTAGTTGGGGCAGGTACTATCGCAACGTTTAGACAGATACGTGGATAGGACAGCTTTAGATGGATATGGGGCAAACGTATGCAGGTGGGACTAGTGTAATGGGACATATTGGCCGGTGTGGGCAAGTTGGGCCGAAGGGCCTGTTTCCACGCTGTATGAGTCTGTGACTCTAAGTTATACGTTGGTTGGAAATCAACTAAATGTTTCTAGCTCATTAAATAATCTTATAAATTAAAGGTGAAGGCATGTTTCACCCACCCGTGTTCCGTTCATTGTCTTACTCCTTGTTGGTTCTTGCAAACATAGCGTGCAACCTTATTGTTCAAACACTCCAGCGGGTTACTGTCTAAACAAGATCCTGGCGGGTAATAATCCGGTGACACTGGGCGACACTCCCCCCCCCCCAACCCCTCCCCTTCTCTCCCCTCACCCCCCCCCCCCCCCCCCCCTTCTCTCCCCTCACCCCCCCCCCTTATCTCCCCTCACCCCCCCCTTCTCTCCCCTCACCCCACCCCCTTCTCTCCCCTCACCCCCCATCTCTCCCCTCACCCCCCCCCTTCTCTCCCCTCACCCCCCTCCCCTTCTCTCCCCTCACCCCCTCCCCTTCTCTCCCTCACCCCCCCCCCTTCTCTCCCCTCACCCCACCCCCCTTCTCTCCCCTCACCCCACCCCCCTTCTCTCCCCTCACCCCCCCCCCTTCTCTCCCCTCCCCCCCCCCCCTTCTCTCCCCTCACCCCACCCCCTTCTCTCCCCCGTCTCCCCCACTTCTCTCCCTCTCCCCCCCCTCTCTCTCCGCCCCGCGTCTCTCTCCCCCCCTCTCTTCCCTCCCCACCTCTCTCTCTCCCCCCTTCACCCTCTCTCCTCTCTTCCCTCTCTCCTCTCTTCCCTCTCTCTCATCTCTCTCTCATCTCTCCCTCCACCCCCCCCCTCCCCACCCGGCCCATTCCACGCCCCCCAACCCCACTACACCCTCGGTGTCCAGGAAGGGTCTTTCCCCTTAAGTGAGGTTTTTTGTCCAGCTCTTGTGTGTTGGCATCGAGCAGCGTGGATAGGACAGGTTTAGAGGGATATGGGGCAAACGCATGCAGGTGGGACTAGTGTAATGGGACATGTTGGCCGGTGTGGGCAAGTTGGGCCGAAGGGCCTGTTTCCGTGGTAAACGTTACATTTCATTGCTGTCCCTCCACTGACCTTACACAAATGAAAACAAGCTAAATGTGAATATTGGGTGTGAGGGAATGCTGCACATTCAAAATCCCACAGTAATAATTTGATCCATAGTATTTTAATTTGGGAGACTAAAGGCGCAGTGGTACAGATGCTGCCTCAGCGCGCCAGAGACCCGGATTCGATCCCGACCTCGGTTACTGTCTGTACGGAGTTTGCACGTTCTCCTCGTGACCGTGTGGGGTTGCTCCGGTTCCCACCCCCCATCCCAACGACTTGTAAATTCATTGGCCTCTACAAATTGCCCCCAAGTGTGCAGGGAGTGGATGGGGAAAGCGGGTTAACATAGAACGAGTGCGTTGGATGGTCGGCGTGGATTCGATTGGGCCGAAGGGCCTGTTTCCAGGCTGTATTCGTAACAAAACTTTAAAACAAATACTACTGAGGATAAATATACTGGCAATTATCTGTTTGATTACATGGGAAATGTGTTTTTTTTCACAATGCCATGACAACGCAGTAAATAACGTGTAATATCGTGAACAAACCTCGGTTAATATACTTCTATTTGATGTGTTTTATTTTGTTTGTAAAACAAGTTTGTACCTCAACACTACTGGAGGTCAGATGCAGCTGGGTTTGCGAAAGTGGTCACAAAAAGCTAGAGTAACTCAGCAAGACAGGCAGCATCTCTGGAGCGAAGGAATGGGTGACGTTTCGGGTCGAGGCCCTTCAGACAGAGTCAGGGGAGAGGGAAACGATAGATATAGATGGTGATGTGGAGAGACACACAGAACATCTGAATGATAAATATGCAAACAAATCTGTGGTAGCGAGAGAGCGAGTTTTAAAACGAGTCGACAGTGATTTGGAAGCATCAGCTGATTTGATCTGGGGACATTTACTCAATTAAAAACGCGCGAAATTACATGAAGTATAAAACGGTTTCGATTAGACGGCAAGGTTGCTGTGATGTCGTGCAGGGGCCTATATAACAAGATCGCACCATCGAAATGGCCCCTTTAGTGTAGCATGGGATGTATAGGGTGATTTCACGAAAGGTCACCGGATCATAGATCCTCACCCACGTGACCGCAAATTCCAACTGGGGTACGTGGGTGAGGATCTATGATCCAGTGACCTTTCGTGAAATCACCCTAGCCACCACCATTTATTGCGTGCACTTCGGAACGAATAAAATTATCAGTTGATAATATGTAGCTGTAGAAAGTTAATAAAGGAAGTGTTGTTTCTTGTTTTCCAATGCAAAAAAAACCCCCACAATAAGTGGGTTACCCACGGATAATAAACTCACGGGGAATGTTTCCGAATTACCCGCTGTTTAAAATAATGTAACCGCAACAGCAATGAAGAGACAGACACAACATAACAGCAACTGAAATGTGTAGGAAGGAACTGCAGAAGCCGTAGATTGACACAAAAAGCTGGAGTAACAGCGGGCCAGGCAGCATAGCTGGAGAGAAGGAATGGGTGACATTTCGGGTCGAGACCCTTCTTCAGACTGGTGAAAGGTCGGTGGAGAATGGATTGTTTTCCAACGCACTTCAACCCGTCTAATTGAATGTTAGTTCCTCCTCTCCCCCACCCCCACCACACTCCGGCGTTTCTACTTCAACGGAGAGATTTTCTAAGCAGTACGATGGTCTTTAGAAACTACCTCGATCCAGGTGCAGCAAACGACGGCGTTAGTGCTTCGCTTGCAAGTCCAGTGTCCATCGTCGCCGCCTGATTTGGATAAGGTGGGACCGAGTGACCAGCACGGATTTCACTTGGAGTTGGAAATGATGGTTTACCGCTGCGATAACACTCCGCCAGCTGCAGGCGATAATGAACCAAACAAAATACAATTTTCACCCAGTGGATCACAAGAAGGCTCCGTGTCCTAATAGGAAAATAAATAGTTTATGGGCCGAAGATAGACACAAAAAGCTGGAGGAACTCAGCGGGTCAGACAGCACCTCTGGAGAAAAGTCTATAGATAGTGTAGTTCTCATTTAAGTGAGCAATGGATTTATAATGGCAATGAACAATTATCGTCCACTAGATGTACCAGTTTTGTTCGCCTTCATTATTTGCCATCTCTCACCCATTAAGCAACTTTGTTGAATTCCAATTGTTGTTTGAATTCGAGTACTGTTAAACAATATCACTGCACACTACGCTATTTAGAATTAGCGTGATGTGGGAAAATCACATCATATATGTTTGACCCTTGCTCATTGTGGTTTTAATAAAGAATTCAACAATTGGTCCCAGCCACAGATGGGCCCGTCTTTTCCCATCGAAATACTTATTGCAATTTGGAGATGTTTTAAACAGATCTGATTTCAAAATATGGTTTGATCGAATCAAGAGACTAGTTTGTGTGATAGTCCGTATGGAAGTATACTCGCCCTGTAAAACGTTTGTGACTGTAGTTTAACTGCTGTAATTTCATCGGGGTAATCGGGCACCGAACAAGAGATGGAGCCACAAGGAACTGCAGATGGTGGTTTACAAAAAAAAAAAAAACACAAAGTGCTGGAGTAACTCAGCGGGTCAGCGACTGAAGAATGGGCCCGACCCGAAACGTCGCCTATCTATGTCCTCCAGGGATACTGCCTGACCCGCTGAGTTACTCCAGCATTTGTGTTTTTATTTTGCTGATAACTTAAATAGGTCTTTTACCCTGCCATAGAAACAGAACGATCTGGAGTCTGGAAGGGCTATACAATGAGTGCCAGTTTCCTATCGCTTTTGCAAATCCAGCCTATGTCTCTAACTGTGTGTTTCACATTATTGTGTACCCGGTTCGGGCGCCGGGCAAACGAAGATTTAAAAGCAGACCTGGGCATCGCATCGCAAAATAGGTTTGTAGAATCGCTTCAGCCGTTGCATAAATACTTCAGCTCAGGCAACAAACAACCCGATGAAGGCTGCTTGCTGCTAGCCTGGCTTTCTGTGTATCTCTGTTACGTATCGGGAGCAAGTCATTTTAATTGTCTTCGTGTTCCCTTGTTGATATTTACAGATCACAGTTTTATTCCAAAGTTAATCTTTCCCCGTTCTTTCTCGTCTACAGAATGTGGTTAAAAAAAATAATCTCACCCTACTCGATCCAGTCAAGTACGTACATTAAAATGCTTTCCCGTCTCCCGCCAAAATATAAATAAAATGACATTTTAATCCTTGTCGAGTTTTACACTGCCTTGTTAAATCTCACGTTGCTTTTCTGCCGTTTGAAACTTGCATATGCTAATTTCTTTTCTCCCCACAGTCTGTAATCGTTGGTCATTAAGCCTTCAAATCAGCCGCCTCCAACCCAATGTATTCATTACTCAGTTTAATTAATGTCTTAATACGTCTGAACAGTGAAAAGACAGCACTGTTTTTGCATCGTTTTTTTTTTAAGGAAACGGTGATTTGACACACGGCCACTCACGACATGTTTCAAAGACCATATTTAGATTTAGTTGCCAAAGTATCAATCACCTCGTAAACAGTTTCCCTTGCACTGCACCCCACCACGCGTAACACAGTCTGTCTTCCACGCCCGCGTTGTTAAAACTCAAAGTTCTTGCCTTAAGAAGGGTCTCGACCCGAAACGTCACCCATTCCTTCCATACAGAGATGCTGCCTGACCCGCCGAGTTACTCCAGCATTTTGTGTCTATCGTCTTGCCTTAATTCTGTCTACTGCACAGAACAGCCTGTATAGAATTGTAATGACACCGACCACATACACGCCAATTTGAGATTTATGGTCTTCAATTCTAATAGATAGCAGCCCGTATAACCAGTACTTAATAACCAATAAAGATAATGAGGCAGGTCAACCTTGGAACAGCGTGGAAACAGGCCCTTCAGCACAATTTACCCACACCGGCCAACATGCCCCATCTCCATTCGTTCCACCTGCCTGCGTTTGGCCCCTATCCTTCTAAATCTAATTTATCCATGTACCATCTAAATGTTTCTTAAACGTTGCAATATGGCAGCTCGTTCCATACAGCGCGTTCCTTTAGTGATATGCACCACGCACATATTTACACTAGTCTTTCCCTAACTCGTTTTATTACTCACACACACACACTGTGTGTATAATTACATTCGCGTCATAGAAACTGTGATAATATAGAATAAATATTTTCAACCCGGTTCACTCACGGAATGACTTTTGCAAAAGACCACCCCCACCCAAATAAATCCCAATATCCGCAGCTTTACAAGAATTTATTTGATCACCATAAGATACACCTGGAGTCCCGTCGCAATCATCTCTCCTCCTGATATGTACGGGCCAGTCTGCAGCAGAATGAAGGGACGGGATGCGTTTGCAGGATTAGAGAGAGAGAGCGGGCTAGCGAGCGATCAGTGTAGCGATTCATCTCCAGTTTCTCCATTTATGGCCATTGAGCGCGAATCTAATCTGCGATTAGATTAAATTAGGGGGTGGGGAGGGGGGAGAGGGGAGATTCCCAAACGGACAAAATCCATGCAGCAGCAGACGAATAGAATCCAAATAAATACATTATAATTTTTTTAAAAGACGAAGCTGAGATGAAATGACTTTTTTTTTTGTCCAGAACTTTTTCCAGATAAAACTCAACAATTCTCGGTGCACGAGCCGATAATCGTGTTGTATATAATGTAACTCCGCATGCAAAGAGTTCTTAGCAGTTAACAGTTTTTTATGAACGAAAGTTCATTGCGTGTCTGCAAAGTCTTATTTCCGAGGCTGTTCGTTGAAAGGAAATTCTGCCGTGGACGGGCGAGATCCCGGGCCGTTGTCGTGCAATTTCCTGACATGTTTTTTCAGGTCAAAGTTCCGACAGAAACCTTTGCCGCAGGTGGAACAGGTGAAGGGTTTCTTGTCGTTGTGAGTGTGCATGTGGAAGGTCAGGTTATAGATCTGGTGGAAAGCTTTGTTGCAGATGCTACATTTGAACTGCTTCTCCCCGCTGTGAGTCAGCTTGTGGTTCTTGTAGTTACCTGGAAATAAGACGTCACACTGATTTATAAATTAAGAGAGTCCAAAGTTTAAAAAAAATAATTATATATATATATATTTTATTTTTTTCTTGGTTAACAAATATTGACTCTACTCTGGGTTAAGCGACGTTTGAGTAATATTACTGAATACATCCGTAGGTTTATCGAAATTTTCACAACTCCTGGAAAAATACGATGGCGGGAGTCTTCGTATAATTGGGGATGAAATTTTAGGTTAGGTATACAGCGCGGAAACAGGCCCCGAGTCCCCGCCGAACAGCCCGAACACTAGCACTATCCTGCACGTTGGGCACAGTTTACAGATTTTTTTTTAGCGGAAAAAGCCAAACATGCGCGTCTTTGGGATGTGGTAGGAAACCGGAGCACCCGGTGGAAACCGACGCGGTCGCGGGCAGAATGAAAAAAATCTGCGTACAGACAAGCACCCGTAGTCAGGATCGAACCCGGGTCTCTGGCGCTATGAGGCAGCAACTCTACCGCTGCGCCACTGTGCCGCCCAAATGTCTCATGGTATCCGGCTAATGTTTTTATTTAGTTAATGGTTCAACGGTCCTAGATACCTCGGTACAGTGACATTTATTTTTATTTTGGATATGGTTCAATAAAAGCCGTATTATACAAAAGCACAATCATACTGAAGTAGACAAAAAATGCTGGAGAAACTCAACGGGTGAGGCAGCATCTGTGGAGCAAGGAACAGGTGACGTTTGGGGTCGAGACCCTTCTTCAGACTTAAGTACACAAAATTGCTGGAGAAACTCAGCGGGTGCAGCAGCATCTATGGAGCGAAGGAGATAGGCAACGTTTCGGCCCGAAACGTTGCCTATCTCCTTCGCTCCATAGATGCTGCTGCACCCGCTGAGTTTCTCCAGCAATTTTGTGTACCTTCGATTTTCCAGCATCTGCAGTTCCTTCTTTAACATTCAGACTTAAGTACCTACGTATAGGGCCAGTAGTAAGACTGGGGATTCAAGCTTGTTACAATACATCGCGCTGTTCATGTTCGGCTCACTGCTTAGTTGTTTTCTTCCCGGAGAAGACGCATTGATATTTCTTTTCCACCCGCCTTACCTTTTTGGTGAAATCCTTTCCCGCAGAACTCGCAAACAAAGGGCTTATAGCCGGCGTGGATCCTGGTGTGTGTGTTGAGCGTGGAACTTCTGTTGAACGCTTTACCGCACTGATTACACTTGTGCGGTTTCTCCTGTCGGGTGATGAAAACGCCACGTTAATAAACACACAGCCACGGCGGGAACATGACCGCGGTCCGCTGTTCAGACGTCGGAGAGCGGCAAACCACGGTTCTCCTCTCAACTGACCCTATCGCAATGTAGGCCTAAGATGGACATGAAAATAAACCTGAAGGGACTGAGCGGGACAGGCAACATTTCTGGGGAAAGGGAATGGGTGGCATTTCGGGGCGAGACCTTCCTTCAGACTGATAGGCAGGTCTGAAACAAATGAATCCAAAATGGGCAAATGCCCCCCTCCAAATCAGACTCCGTTAAAAACGGATATCAACCACCCCGTCAGACCCCCCCCAGTAATGGCGGGGTGCGGTGTATGGCTTCTGGCAAAATTCTCCATCCAGAGAAATTATTCTGCCCCAAATCGCTTCAGCCTATTATGCAAGCAGACGCGAGAGGCTGAAGGTAGACACATAAAGCTGGACAGGCAGCATCCCTGGAGGTCTCTCTTCCGTTTAAACCAGCATCAGCAGTTCCTTCTTACACACGAGAGGCTGAGTTGGACAAGGAGGCGAGGTGGCTGTGCGCCGGTCTATTCGCACGCTATGTGTGTTTTTTTTTTAAATTATCACGGCGCTGTTCGCATTTCTACCCACTGTAAGATCATCTAAACCCCAGAAATCGCCAACAATATTACAACTAATTGATGGTCCCATCACTCCAAAGACATGCAGATTTGTAGGTCAACTGGGTTGGTGTAAATGTAAAAAGAAAGTCTCTAGTGTAGGATAGTGTTCATTTGGGGGGAGTCGCTGGTCGGTGCGGATTCGGTGGGCCGAAGGGCCTGTTTCCGCGCTGTATCTCTGAACTAAACTAAATTCGGACAATGCAGATTTGACCAGGTCACTGTTGCATCGTTGCCGCTAAACACCAAATATTTGGAGTGTTCTTTGGTGGTGTCAATCCTAACTGCAGGCCACACGGCAAAGAGTTGGCTTGAGCGGAGAGAAGCACTCGTGTACACCTTCTACGGCCGGGCAGTACACTGGTGACTGCATTGGAGTTGAAACGGAGGCAGCGGACCTACCTGGGTGTGTATGATCTTGTGTCGGCACAGGGTGCTGGCTTGGCGGAAACCTTTGCCGCAGACTTTGCAAACGAACGGCCTGGCTCCCGTGTGGACCGGCATGTGACGGGTTAAATTATAATGTGCGTTGAAAACCTAAAGGGAAAAAAAAACCACGCACACACAGAAGGGAAAGAGATTTAGAATCGGTGTAACGATGGCTTTTTGAAAGCTGAGCTAAAGTGCTGGAGTAACTCAGTGGGATCTCTGATGAGTTCTGATGATCTCTGATGTTTCAGGTTTCAACCCTTCTTCAGACTCCAGTTACTCCAGCACTTTGTGTCTTTTTTAAAATCTGTTGTAAACCGGCATCTGCGGTTCCTCGCTCCTTTCAAGAGGGGAAGGGAGTGGGAAGGAACATGGGGCTGAAAGACGGGGGTGAAACGCTTACCTTTCCACAAACTTCGCAGGTGAAGACTTTGGGTCTGCTGTTCGGCGGACTGCTGCTGAGTTTGGAAGAGTGTTTGAGGCTCAGCTTTTCCGACAGAAAGTGCGCGTTCTCCTTCACGCAGTGTTGGAGCTGGGAGGGCGAGAGGTCTTTGAAAGCCGTGGGGTACCTGTCGACCGAGGGCAGCCCCAGTTTGTTCTTGTCGGCGAGGACGCCGAGGGGGGAGCCGAGCAGGTAGGACGCCATAGGGTGCACGTTGAAAATGGTGGAGGCGGCAGCGGCGGCGGCGGCGGCGGTGGTGGCCGGTGGCGGGCACGGCCCCCCGTCGATGTAGTTCAGGTAGCACAGAGCTCCCATGGCGTGGAAGGACGACTGGTTGACCACCCGCGGACGGATGAGCCGGTAGTGGTCCAGAGGCGGCGAGGGGGTGGCCACCTCCGCTTTGGAGGGCAAGCCGCAGTTGACCAAGTGGCTGCAGTCATAGGAAGAGGCCTCCAGGTGGCTTTTGCGGTGCTCGGCTAGGCCGCCCTTCGCGTTGCTGTCGTAAGCCAAGGACAAGAGTGGGATCATACAGGGCATCGAGGAGTTGAGGTGGAACACGTGCTTGGGCTCTCCTTTGGCTCCCGCTCCATGCAGTAAGTTTGGGTAAGGGAAGTACTTGGGTTCTGGAGTCCTGGCCATAATTCGCTCAATGGAGAAAGCCAATGGTTTGGACGTGTTGACCATAGCGTCGCTGGTATGCAGGCTCTCTCTCTCAGTAGAAGTGGCCGCCAGTATCTTCTCAGCTCGATAGCGGTGGGAATAAGTGTTGTCCATATTGGTTTGTATTGTGGAGGAGCTGTTTGCTCTTTTTGCGCAGAGTGTGTGGACGTTCCTCCTTTGCCCGGTGATGGATGTGAACGGGATTGAAGACACTGGCAGCATGCAGCAAGTTTGTCACACGTCCTGTCACTTTTCCTACCAGTCCTGGCCCATTGAAACGCGCGGTGCCAAAAACCTTCCAGATATCTCGCCCATGGTCCTTCCTGGAGATGAGGAGATTTAAAAAAAAAAAGTCATCAATTCACTGGCTGTACACGGCAATGAAGTTTTTATTTGTGTTTTGTCAGTGGGCTGGCGCTCGGAGTTTGGTCGTCACTGGAAATCCGACTCTCGCCCGCCCACCCAAGGGAGACGGCAGATCCTTATTCGCCGTCTCTACCTTCCGCCCAGCGGTTCGCGTCGAATCAGGGGAGCGCTCCTGTCTGCTGGGCGTTTGACTGACGCCGGCGCCGCACATTGGAACAAGGTACATCAGCAGTCACCGTATTCAGGGTCTCAGCAGAAGGTCGCCTCAACGCCTCGCTACCGGCACACAGACACACAGACACACAGACACACAGACACACAGACAGACACAGACACAGACACACACACAGACACAGACACAGACACACACACACACAGACACACACACACAGACACACACACACACACACACACACACACACACACATACACACACACACACACACACACACACACACACACACACACACACTCAGACACACACACACACACTGGAGTAACTCAGCGGGTCAGCACTTCAGCATCTCTGGAGTTATTTCAGCTTTTTTGGGGGTCTATCTTCGGTGTAAACCAGCATCTGCAATTGCTTCCTGCACACACCTCGCTACCGCCTCCACGAGCATCCAAACCCCCCACAATCGCCTGCCCGAGAGGCCAAATGATTTTTTTAATCCCGGCCACTTCCGACATGAACAGATAGCGGCCGATCATTGCATTTCACTTCCTCCCCTCGCTTTAAAGGCACCAGGTTGACACACACACTTGTTGACACAAAAAAAAGTAATCGCGCAGTTTTCTGAAATCCAGTATCGGGCATATTCTACACTTAAGAAACATTCCTGGGCACAACATACGCGTTATAAACAACGTGTTTTTTTCAATGTAGAAATAGCAATTTTACAATTGTAAATAGTTTTAGAATCAGCTCGATTAGCCACCCGCGTACAAACGCAACTACATGTCTGAAGAAGCGTTGCTTTTCTCCAGAGATGCTGCCTGACCCGCTGAGCATCTGCAGTTGCTTCCTACTTCAAAAATACTGCTCGGCTAATACGTCCTGAAGTTTGTTTGTTTGTTTGTTTTATTAATTTATTGAACATGTTAAAATATACAAACACAAATAAACTTGTAAGCAATAAAAAATAAAATAAAAAAAGATGAAAGATATGCAAAAAAAAGTCACGTTGATAAAGGAATCAGGCCATTGACATTTTGCCCAATTCTAACCGTTTTGCCCAATCCTACTTTTTCCATCAATAGACAATAGGTGCATGAGTAGGCCATTTGGCCCTTCAAGCCAGCACCGCCATTCAATGTGATCATGGCTGATCATCCCCAATCAGTACCCCGTTCCTGCCTTCTCCCCATATCCCTTAACTCCGCTATTTTTAAGAGCCCTATCTAGCTCTCTCTTGAAAGCATCCAGAGAACCTGCCTCCACCGCCCTCTGAGGCAGAGAATTCCACAGACTGCATCATTTCTGCATTAAAAAAAAAAGTATTGCATTTATATCATGTCTTTCAGATGGACAAGGTATTGCTAGTGAATGACTGGAGACGCCTTGTTTTCAAGTCCTATGTTCTATAATGGGAGCTTGTTGCCCATTGTACTGTTCAATAATACGATATTCGTTAACGAAGAGCGAATTCATTAACGGAAACATCAATTTGCACAATGTTGCAATACACCCTCGGCAGGCAAGTCATTATGCACTCTACTGACGGCGTTGTACACTTTTTTTGTCAAGTGCTTTTATGTAAACAATGCGTTTTTAATTGGCAGCGTGATATAATCTATTTTATCGTTTGCTGACAGTTCCAATATAGTGTTATAAATAGACCTTCATTTATGCAAATACCCTTTCAGTTCAGAGGAGAGAGAAGAGGTATTGAACCCGAAAGAAAGCTTCCAGCTGTATATTCGAAGGGAAGAACAAACACTTCACGCTGGCAAGACACAGCGCCCTGACAAAGTGAGAGAAAGAGGACTATAGATTAAAGGTACCAGTGGAGATTCTGTGACAGAGGCCGGGGTGAGATTTTAAGTAGACTTGGAGCGATATTGCCGAGCGCGGCGCGCTAAACTCCAGAGATGCTGCCCGCCCCGCTGAGTTACTCCAGCATTCTGTGTCTATCTTCGCCTGCCCTTTCTCTTCGAAACTCTCATTTCCCGGCGAGACGTTGGCGGTGGTCGATCATGTCAACAGTTGGCCTGTTGGATCTGCAGGTTGTTATGAGGACTCTGTAATTCCAGCGGAGATATGGCCAAGCCACCGATGCACCCCCCCCCCCCCCCCCCCCCCCCCCCCACCCCTGATGGAGTTATTTATTAAATCAGAACTTTTTTTTTTAAAGGGCCTTAAATTTGTGTTGCGTTACTGTCGCCTATCTCGGATTGGTTTGTGACCTAAAATCCTTACATGTAAAGATTGGTGCATGCGATCAGCAATTAACAATAATATTGTAGACGTGTGGGAATGAACTGCAGATGCAGTTTTACACCGAAGACACAAACACAATGCTGGAGTAACTCAGCTGGACAGGCAGCATTCTCTGGATAGAAGGAATGGGTGACGTTTCGGGCCGAGAGCCTTCTTCAGACTGATTATGTTTTAAATGTTCCTGGGGAGTTAATTTGACGGCGTGTACACCCTGGAACCCGTGCTTCACTGCTGGCAAGAGAGCCAAAGCAGGCTAGGCTAGGAGTTACAGATTAGGAGACAGGCACACGGGTCAGGCAGCTGGGTTACTCCAGTACGTTGTGTCTATCTTCGATATATACCACCCTCCGACACACGTTGCAAACTAGAATTTAGCTTAGGTTCCACACGGTTCTATATTCCCAAATCGTTTCTGCTTATATCGCTGTTGCCGTTTACACGATGGATTTCATATCGTGTTTACTTTATGCATAAGATACATAATCATATGAATCAGGGGCGTGAGTGAACCACTCCGGCCCTTGAATCTGCTCCTACATATTATAAGATAATGACTCAACTCCGCATTCCCATGGTAATCCTTTATCCTCCCGCTAACCATGAATCTATGCACCTTTGCCTTAATATGTTCTTACCCTCTGCTTGCATCCTCTTTAGACTTTAGCGATGCAGTGCGGAAACAGGCCCTTCGGCCCAACGAGTCCGTGCTGACCAGCACTAGCTCTATCCTACACGCTAGGGACAATTTACAATTTTACGGGAGCCAATTGAACTATAAAATCTGCACGTCTTTAGAGTGTGGGAGGAAGGAAGGTCACCCTGTGAAAACCCACACTGTCACAGGGGGAATGTACAAACTCCATACAGACAGGTGTGATCAGGATTGAACCCGGGTCACTGGCGCTGTAAGGCAGCAACTCTACCGCCCTTATGAGGTTCCAAAATGAATGAAAAATCACCTCATCTTTCTGTTAATTGGGCGACCCCTTATTTTTAAACAGTAATTCTTCTTTCCGCTATTCTACTCGCGGAAACATCCTCTCCACAATTACCATGTCGCACCTCCACCGAATTTGATGTTTCCATCAATCTCTCCCGCTCTTCCAAACTCCCGTGGATGTAAACTTTACTTGAGCCACATTTCTTCTTAAGACAACCATCAATTTTCCACCTTTTCTGTGCCTCTACACACACATTAACACCATTCTTTCAAAAGGAACTCTGACGCGAAACCGTAATTGCTCTTCCTTTCCACAGATGCTGCTGGACTGGCTGAGTTCTTCCAGCATTGTCTGTTTTGCTTTCAGCACAAAATACTCCAGCAATGGTTTCATCAACACCCTGTATGAAGCATGACACCTCCCAACTTTTGCGTTCAATACTGCCAGCAATAAAGAACATCGTTCTGTTAGCGACCCTAACTAGTTTAGTTTAGTTTAGTTCATACGTTCTAGGAGCAGAATGAGGCCATTCGGCCCATCAAGTCTACTTCGCCATTCTATCATGGCTGATCTATCTTTCCCTCTCAAACCCATTCTCCTGCCTTTTCCTCATAACCCCCGACACCCGTACTAATCAAGAATCTATCCATCTCTGCCTTAAAAATATCCATTGATTTGGCCTCCATAGCCGTCTGTAGCAATGAATTTCACAGATTCACCACCCTCTGACTAAATACATTCCTTCTCATCTCCTTTCTAAAGGAACGCCCTTTTATTCTGAGGCTATGGCCTCTGGTCCCAGACTCTCCCACTAGTTGAAACATCGTTTAGTTTAGGTTCGTTTAGTTTAGTTTAGTTTGGTTCAGAGACATAGAAACATAGAAAATAGGTGCAGGAGTAGGCCATTCGGCCCTTCGAGCCTGCACCGCCATTCAATATGATCATGGCTGATCATCCAACTCAGTATCCTGTACCTGCCTTCTCTCCATACCCCCTGATCCCTTTAGCCACAAGGGCCACGTCTAACTCCCTCTTAAATATAGCCAATGAACTGGCCTCAACTACATTCTGTGGCAGAGAGTTCCACAGATTCACCGCTCTCTGTGTCAGAGACGCAGCATAAAACTTACCTTTCGGGCCACCGTGTCCACATCGGCTACTTGACATCAGTTCACTCGAGTTCTATCATCCCATGACTTTAAGGATATAGGCCAGATAAACCCCACGCAGTTACAGCCTCTTTTTTTTTTTACAAACAATTCATTAGGATCCAAAGCTCTCAGAATGTTGATATGTTCTAAAAAAATATTGCTTAAATGGGCAACTTCACATTTTCACACATTACAGTCCATTTCACAGTTCTTTGCCCGCTCACATAATCTATACCCGGATACAGTCTTATGTCCCTTCACAACTTACTGTTCTATCTATATCTCACTTAAGCGAGTTGAACAGTCCCACCTTCCAAGTCATCGATATCAATTCCAAGAAGTTGGTGACCCACCATCGAATCCTATGGCTTGCAGATCATTACATTGCCAACAGGAAAACGACCCATTAGAGCCTCCTGTCTGTTTACTGTTAGCCAGCCAATCTTCAATCCGTGCCAAAATGTTTCTTCCGGCAATACCGGTGCTAATTCTCCACAATGATGTGCGAGAAAGAAACGAGAAATGGGTAAAATCCTCAAACCCACCTGTTAACATTTTAATAATTAATATTTTAATTGTTTGGGGATTTTGTGTTCCCTCTGGACGCTTTTTGAATATTATCCTTCAATAAAGTTCTACTTAGGAAGAGCAAGGCATGAGCGCAGATTGGTAAGAGTGTAGATTTCACACCTCCGGGTCCACCCATTGAGTTCATAAGGTCATAAGTGATGGGAGCAGAATTTGGCCATTCGGCCCATCAGGTCTATTCCGCCACTCAATCGTGGCTGTGTAGGAAGGAACTGCAGATGCTGGTTTAAACCGAAGATAGGTACAAACAGCTGGAGTAACAGCGGGTCAGACAGCATCTCTGGAGAGAAGGAAGGGCGACGTTTCGGGTCGAGACCCTTCTTCAGACTAGTTAGGGATAAGGGAAACGAGAGATATAGGCTTCTCCCCATAACCCCTGATACCTGTTAACAGTTCAAGGTGAAGTTTACTTCTTGGTGTGATGGCAAGCAATTGTAAGGTCAAGAGTTATGTTGCCAGAGCAACAAGCGTTGGTATAATGCGGATGAAACGATTCCTGCCGTCACTTTCTTAAGTTTAGGTTTAGTGTAAAACTAATGCATTGAAAAGCTTTGTATTGCACGCTATCCAAACAAATCAGATAGTGCGTGTAAGAATGAACTACAGATTGTGGTTTACACCGAAGATAGATACAAAATACCGCAGTAACTTAGCGGGGCAGGCAGCATCTCTGGAGAAAAGAGATCCCACATCAGACTCTATATGGGTGAGATGAAGGGTCTCGATCCGAAACGTCACCTATTCCTTTTCTCCAGACACGCTGCCTGACCCGCTGAGTTACCTCAGCATTGTGTGCCTGGATCAGATAACACCATACCTAAATACAAGTCAAACTCACGCACAATAGATTGAGCAAAGGGGGAAGTAAAGAGTGCAGCATTGCAAACCATCAGTTCCATTGACAAAGTCCAATGTCCACGATGGGGTAGAGGTGAGTAGGTCGCTTATGGAAGGACCGTTCAGATACCCGATAACAGAGGGGAAGTAGCTGTTCCTGAGTCCAGAGGTGAACGCTTACACGCTTCTATACCTCCGCCGGACGCGAGCAGAACTTCCTGGAACAATTAGATAGCCGGTGGTTACAGCATGAACAAATTCCGTCTGACATTGGTTGGGCTGGATATACTCCTTCACTATATCCCTCTGTGACGGGCGGGATGAGATATCGCAGCGCGGATCATACACATGAGGGGAACTTGAGAGACGATTCTTCACAGCGTTGCAACACTCGAAGTTCTCATTGGTTGGAAACCATCGAGATCACCATCTTAGAAGTAAACTGGACTCACAGACAACTTCAAATATAAAATAAAATCAGTAGAAATGCTGTTCTTCGACCCGAAACGTTGCCTTCCTGTGAATGCGGACTGACCTGCTGAATATTTCCGACAATTTCTGTTTTTAGTTTAGATTTCCCGCATCTGCAATACAGCGGATAGACACAACATGCTGGAGTAACTCAGCGGGACAGGCAGCATCTCTGGAGAGAAGGATTCGGTGTCCATTCCAGTCTGAAGAAGGGTCTCGACCCGAAACATCACCCATTCCTTCTCTCCAGAGATGCTGCCTGACCCGCTGAGTTACTCCAGCGTGTTGTGTCTATCTTCGGTTTAAACGAGTATCTGCAGTTCCTTCATACATATTTCGTCTGCAATACAGCATGCCTTTTATTTTCCGTTGAAAACCTCATTGACTTCCGTTTGATTATTCAAAATCAGTGATAGTTGTATCGTCCACGCCGCCCCTTCACCCCGCGTCCAGCTAAAAATGTACATTCTAAAACTTGAACTTAAAACATGTTTCCAACGAAGGTGGTCCAAACAGAAACTGACTTAGATTTGTCAGTCCGGCCTCATTGCAAAATAACGGTCTTTCAAAAGTAGTTATTTTGTAGCTACAAATCCTTTTGGCTCGACCTTAATTAAGTAGCTAAATGCTCTACATTAATGCGAAACGTTCATATTCTGTGTTCGTGAAACTATTACACATTTCACTGTTGTTTGCTATTTTAAACATTCCCGGGAATATAAACCAATGCAAATGCAACCATGCAGGTGACCGATAAACTCAATTAACGTGTGGTAGAGACAAAGAACTGCAGATGCTGGTTAATACCAAAGATAGTCACAAAGTGCTGGAGTAATTCAGCAGGTCAGGCACATCTCTGGAGGATTTGACCCTTGTCAGACCCGCTGAAAAAGGGTCCCGACCCCAAACCGCACCGATTCCCTTTTCTCTAGAGATGACCAGCATCTTTGGAGAAAATGGATGGGTGACATTTCGAGTCAGTCTGAAGATGGGTCCGACCTGAAACATCACCCATCCGTTTTCTCTAGAAATGCTGCCTGACCCGCTGAGTTACTCCAGCACTTTGTGACTATCTATATTTTTGTGTTGACTGGATCAAAATTAGACCTTAAAAATTGCTCCTACCTTTCTAAGTTAAAACACCAAGCTCCAACACAATTGATGACACAAAACGCTAGAGAACTCAACAGGTCAGGCAGCGTCTCTGGGGAACAGTGACAGATCACGCTTCGAGTCGGGACCCTTCTTCAGACAGCGATGTTGTCTGACCCGTCGAGTTACTTCAGCACCTTGTGTCTTTTTGATGTAAACCAGCATCTGCGGTTCATAAGTGGTAGCAGCAAAATTAGGCCATTCGACCCATCACGGCTACACCGCTATTCAATCATGGCCGATCTAACACTCCCTCTCTACCCCATTCTCCTGCCTTATCCCCATAGCCCTTGACACCCGTACTAATCAAGAATCTGTCTATCTTAAAACGCCTTAATCATATCTATTAAGTCCTTGTTTCTCTGACACAGTGTTTTTTTGGCAGATGCATGAGAATAGGTTTCAGACAGTACTTTTACGACATTTGATTAATTGGCATGCAAAACTGCTTGAAATAATGCTTGGAGAGTCATAGAAACATAGAAAGATAGAAACATAGAAAATAGGTGCAGGAAGAGGCCATTCGGCCCCTCGAGCCAAATGGTACAGCAGGGAAACGGGCTCCTCAGACTCTGTGAGGAAAAGAAACAGAGTGCTGGAGGAACTCAGCGAGTCAGGCAGCATCAATGGAGGGTTAGTGGACATTTTTTCGGAGGGAGTTAGATGTGGCCCTTGTGGCTAAAGGGATCAGGGGGTATGGAGAGAAGGCAGGTACAGGATACTGAGTTGGATGATCAACCATGATCATATTGAATGGCAGTGCAGGCTCGAAGGGCCGAATGACCTACTCCTGCACCTATTTTCTATGTTTCCATCTATGTTTCTATAGATCAGCCATGATGGCGGAGTTGATTGATGGGCTGAATGGCCTAATTCTGCTCCTATCACGTATGAACATGAAATCTTGGTCGCCGTGGACACGTCTATGACTCTTCGAGGACATCTCAGACGTCCGAGAATTGAAGGTCTTGTCTTGGGAGCACATGTGGTGGAGACGAAGAAATCGCGAGTAAGGGATAGCATCCTGGCAAGAGGCGGGTGGGAAGACGGGGCTGTTTCCACGCTGCATCACTCTATGACCAGTGTCGGGGAATGGTGGCTGGTGCATTTGGAACAAGGAGTGTTCAACATAACCAACACAAAAAGGTACGCATGCGAATGCCCATGGCTACACAAAAAAATACACAGAGTGCTGGAGTAAATCAGCGGGCCAGCTTTTCCCACAAGCATCTGCAGTTCTTTTCTTCTACACCTGCCCGTAACTACACCTTTGACTTGAAGAAAGTGAGAGGAGTCAAAAGTTAAGTTGTTGAGGTTGAGGACAAGTTCTGGCAGAGGAGAGTGTTAGTAGAGGGGAACTGGTTGGGTCTCTGTTTAAGGAAGGAATGAAGGAAGAATGGAGGTGACGGGGGTCTAGAAATGTGAGGTCTATGGCGTGTGGGGCAAGAGATACCTTCGGGGTGAGCTAATTATTTATTATTCACCCCCCTCCTCCACACACACATACAGATGGAACATCCTTACTAAATGTTATTCCCTTGTCGTGTATCTATACACTGTTCATGGCGAGATTGATCCCTGGGATGGCGGGTCTCTCATATGAGGAAAGACTGAAAAGACTAGGCTTGTATTCACTGGAGTTTAGAAGGATGAGGGAAGAAACTTATAGAAACATATAAAATTATAAAAGGACTGGACAAGCTAGATGCAGGAAAAAAGTTCCCAATGTTGGGCGAGTCCAGAACCAGGGCCCACAGTCTTAGAATAAAGGGGAGGCCATTTAAGACTGAGGTGAGAAAAAACCTTTTCACCCAGAGAGTTGTGAATTTGTGGAATTCCCTGCCACAGAGGGCAGTGGAGGCCAAACCACTGGATGGATTTAAGAGAGAGTTAGATAGAGCTCCAGGGGCTAGTGGAGTCAAGGGATATGGGGAGAAGGCAGGCACGGGTTATTGATAGGGGACGATCAGCCATGATCTCAATGAATGGCGGTGCTGGCTCGAAGGGCCGAATGGCTTCCTCCTGCACCTATTTTCTATGTTTCTATGTTTCTATTGTAAACATGTATTGTCTTTCTGATGACTAGGTAGCACGCAACAAAAGCTTTTCACTGTACCTCGGTACACATGACAATAAACTAAACTGACCTGAACTGTACACACAAAATGCTGGAGTAACTCAGCGGGACAGGCAGCATCTCTGGAGAGAAGGAATGGGAAGATGCTTCTTCGACCCAAAGCGCCACCATTTCCTTCTATCCAGAGATACTGCCTGTCCCGCTGAGTTACTCCGGCATCTTCAACGTAAACCAGCATCTGCAGGTCCTTCCTGCACGTTGAACTGAACTGTTTAAGAAAGAACTGCAGATGCTGGTGAAATCGAAGGTTTTGTGAAGAAGGGTCTCGACCCGAAACGTCATCTATTCCTTCGCTCCATAGATGCTGCCTCCCCGCTGAGTTTCTCCAGCATTTTTGTCTACCGTTGAACTGAACTGAACCTTTCAAACCTCCATCAGTCTCTGAATTCCATCTATTGCAACGCGCATCTCGTCCCCAAGCAACAAGGCCAAAGTATAAGCCTTAGACTCAAAGGCGTTTTATTATCGTATCAATGAAATTAAATCATACGACATATGAGCAGAATAAAGTCGTTCGGGCCATCGAATCCGCGCCGCCGTTCGGTCATGGCTAATCTAATTCCTACGTAGCGGCATAACAGGCTTGTAAGAACAATACACACAAATAATATATAATGAACAAATAAAAATCAACAGGTATGATCTGACCAACACCTCAGTACCGGCACATGTCCCATTCCCACACTGACCTTTCTGTCCTGGGCCTCCTCCACTGTCAGAGTGAGGCCCAACGCAAATTGGAGGAACAGCACTTCACATTTCGCTTGGGCAGCTCGCACCCCAGCGGTATGAACATTGATTTCTCTGACTTCAAGTAACCCTTGCACCCCCTCTCTCTCCATCCCTCCCCCACCCTAGTCGTCCTGCTGAGTTTCACTGTTTGTATCACCCGTTATCTTCTTCCCCGCCGCCAACAATGGACCATTGTGGGCTCCATCTTTCCTTGATCATAATCGCTAGGCTTTGATCTGTCTTCGTGCATATCCGCCGTTCATTTGTTCTATGTACATTTTCACATTTCTCTGCCTCAGAGAAGGGCGGTGGAGGCCGGTTCTCTGGGTGCTTTCAAGAGCGAGCTTGGTTCTTGGTTTCTTGGTCCTCCAAAATGTTCCAAATGGAATTTAAACTGGATAGCGCTCATAAAAATAGCGGAGTCAGTGGATATGGGGAGAAGGCAGGAACGGGGTACTGATTGGGGATGATCAGCCATGATCATATTGAATTGCGGCGCTGGCTCGAAGGGCCGAATGGCCTACTCCTGCACCTATTGTCTATTGTCTATTGACATCTCTCGTTTCCCACGACCCTGGCTCTCAATCTGAAGAAGGATCTCGACTCGAAACGTCACCTCCAAAGATGCTGCCTGTCCCGCCGAGTTAATCCGGCATTTTGTGCCTATCTTCGACCTCAGCCCGGCCCCGAGGGACTGCCTGAACAAACGGAGGGAACCCGTTCCAGTAATGAAGAGGCGGCACCAGGACCGCTCGGAATCCCTGGAGAACAGGCCGGCGTGTTTCAGCGCTGGAGAGAGAGGGGCGGGATATTCACTCGGGTTTAGTGTGTATGTGTGTGTGTGTGTGTGTGTGTGTGTGTCTGTGTGTGTGTGTGTGTAGGCAGCGCTCAATGAAAGGATCATTTTGACCCGCCGGCCCGGATTCCCGACAAAGCGCATCTAGTGGGCGACAGGTCGGAGAGTCCAGGTAGGTAATAACATATGAAATGCGTAGGAAGGAACTACAGATGCCGGTTTACAGCAAAGATGAGACAGACACACAAGGCTGGAGTAACTCAGCGGGACATGCAGCATCTCTAGAGAGAAGGAATGGGTGACCTTTCAGGTCGAGACCCTTCTTCAGAGTCCCGAAATTTCACCCATTCCTTCTCTCCAGAGATGCTGCCTCTCCCGCTGAGTTACTCCAGCATTTTGTGTCTATCTTTAACACTGCAACCGCTTTTAACCCGAAGCGAGCATTAACAGAGAGACAATGAACAACCGCTGCGTTGATAGGAAGGGCCTGGTTGCATCTTGTAGCTGTTCTTGCAAGATAAGTCGTGGAAGAGATGGTGGAGTGGGTGTGAGTGAGCGTTTCGGCAGCCTCTATAATTGCAAACATATCTTGACTCTGTGGTCTGAAGAAGGGCCCCGACTCGAAACCTCGCCTATCCTTTTCCTCCAGAGATGCTGCCTGACCCGCAGAGTCACTCCAGCACTTTGTGTCCATCTTTGGTATAAACCAGCACCTGCAGTTCTTTGTTTCTACAGTTCAGTTCTGTGGAGCTCCACTTGTGTTGGCGAGTGCCCAACACACGGTGTGTGGGACCCGGCCCCCTAAACAATAACAATCAGTCCAGTGCTTTAACTGTTAATGGCAGTCTTAAATGCGTTCGTGAGCACACATTTGAAATCAACCACCCACCCTTCCCTTGTCCAACATTTACCTTCAACCTTTAGAATTCAGAACGGGGTTCCGACCCCAAACGTCACCTATTCGTTTCCCCCAGAAATGCTGCCTGACCCGCTGAGTTACTCCAGCATTTTGTGTTTATACCTTTCGGTATAAACCAGCATCTGCAGTTCCTTCCCGCACGGGTCTCCCTTGCAGATGCCGCTTTCCGCAAAAGGACACGATAGACAATAGGCAATAGGTGCAGGAGATGGCCATTCGGCCCTTCGAGCCAGCACCGCCATTCAACGTGATCATGGCTGATCATCCACAATCAGTACCCCGTTCCTGCCTTCTCCCCATATCCATTGACTCCGCTATCATTAAGAGCTCTATCTAACTTTCTCTTGAAAGCATCCAGAGAATTGGCCTCCACCGCCCTCTGGGGCAGAGAATTCCACAGATTCACAACTTTTCCTCTGGGTGAAAAGGTTTTACAGAAAAGGTAATCCTGAATCTATAGAACATTGTAATTGATCACCAATGCGTCCATGATTTCTAGGACCACTTCCTTAAGTACCCTGGGATGCAGACCATCAGGCCCTGGGGATTTATCAGCCTTCAGTCCCATCAGTCTACCCAACACCATTTCCTGCCTAATGTGAATTTCCTTCAATTCCTCCGTCATCATAGGTCCTCTGGCCACTAGTACATCTGGGAGATTGTTTGTGTCGTCCTTAGTGAAGATAGATCCAAAGTACCTGTTCAACTCCTCTGCCATTTCATTGTTCCCCATAATAAATTCACCTATTTCTGTCTTCAAGGGTCCAACTTTGGTCTTAACTATTTTTTTCCTCTTCACATACTTAAATAAGCTTTTACTATCTTCCTTTATATTCTTGGCTAGCTCACCTACGTACCTCATCTTTTCTCCCTATTATGCCTGTTTAGTTATCTTATGTTGCTCTTTAAAAGTTTCCCAATCCTCTGACTTCCCGTTCATCTTTGCTATGTTATACTTCTCTTTTATTTTTATACTGTCCTTGACTTCCCTTGAGAGCCACGATCGCCTCTTACTCCTCTTAGAATCTTTCTTCCTCTATGGAATGATCTGAACCAGCACCTTCTGTATTATTGCCAGAAATGCCTACCATTGTTGTTCCACTGTCATCCCTGCTAGGGTCCCTTTCCAGTCAACTTTGGCCAGCTCCTCCCTCATGGCTCCATAATCCCCTTTGCTCAACAGTAATACTGACACTTACGATTTTCCCTTCTCCTTCTCAAATTTTAGATTAAAACATAATATTATGGTCACAACCTCTAATGGCTCCTCTACCTCGAGTTCCCTTATCAAATCCGGTTCATTACGCAACACTAAACCCAGAATCGCCTTCTCCCTGGTTGGCTCCAGTATCAGCTGCTTTAGGAATCAATCTCGGAAGCACTCCACAAACTCCCTTTCTTGGAGTCCAGTGCCAACCTGATTTTCCCAGTCTACCTGCATGTTGAAATCTCCCATGACCACCGTAGCATTACCTTTGCGACATGCCAATTTTAACTCTTGATTCAACTTGCACCCTATATCCAGGCTACTGTATGGGGGCCTGTAGATTACTCCCATTAGGGTCATTTTACCCTTACAGTTCCTTAGTTCTATCTACACTGACTCTACACCTCCTGTTTCTATGTCACCCCTCCCAACGGACTGAATGTCATTCCTTACCAACAGAGCAACCCCATCCCCTCTGCCCACCTGTCTGCCTTTTTGATAGGATGTATAATCCTGAATATTCAGTTCCCAGCCCGGGTCTTCTTGCAGACATGACTATGTAATTCCCAAAACACAAAGAGACACAAAGTGCGGGAGTAACTCAGCGGGCCAGGCAGCATCTCTGGAGAACATGGATAGGTGACGTTTGGAGTTGGGACCCTACTTCAGATTCTGAAACGTCACCTATCCATGTTCGCCAGAGATGCTGCCTGACCCGCTGAGTTACTCCAGCGCTTGTCCTCTCCTTCAGTGTTAAAGTAAACATAATCTACCAAAGCGAGCAAAACCCAAGATGTGACATTTAATGTTTAATACTACCGCCTCTTATTGTTTCCTGAACGCACCGTTTTGTACGTTTGTCTCTTTGCATTGTCTATTTCGAATCTTCTACATTCCACATCAATTCAAACCTTACCTACCCTTCCATATCTCTAGACTCCCTGGTACACAAAAATGCTGGAGAAACTCAGCGGGTGCAGCAGCATCTATGAATTTTCCAGCATCTGCAGTTCCTTCTTAAACTCTCTAGACTCCCTCTTCCCTGACTCTCTGTCTGAAGAAGGGTCTCGATCCGAAACGTCACCCATTCATTCGTTCTATCCAACGATGCTGCCCGTCCCGCGTAGTTACTCCAGCATTTTGTAACTAAATTCTACATTAGATTGAGAGGACTTTAATACCGAACACCCGTTAAGGAATTCCAGAGATTTATCTCTGTGTATGAAGACAGGTGTTGATGATGTACAGCGAGCAGCCGCCTCTGGCTTGGAATAATAGCAACAAGCATCAATATAAGTGCGCTGAGGGCACAACTATTAAACACAGCAAGTACAACTTACACAAAATCCGCTTATACACAAGGATACCGACCTCCCGAATAAGACGTGGCCTTAGACACTGGAGTACTGGAGTAAAGATGCCTCGAAACCTCTTTCTCTGTGGAATCCCACAGATGAACCCGGTCAAGCAATTACGGTGATAAATATTTTCTTGAAGAATAATTACACTTGTTCAAGATTTTTAATTCACCGTCAAGTTTACAACGGAACTGTTTTCATTTGTTTGCATATTTTTCATTCATTTGTTCCATTTCTTTCTATCTTTCTATATCACCGTCTATATCTCTCGTTTCCCTCTCCCTCGACTCTCAGTCTGAAGAAGGGGCTCGACCTGAAACGGTCACCTCATTCCTTTTTCTCCAGAGATGCTGCCTGTCCCGCTGAGTTACTCCAGCATTTTGTGTCTATCTTCGGTTAGAAACCAGCATCTGCGGTCGCTTCTTGCTCATGAATTGTGGCCGGTTGGTCCTCGCCCCCGGTGTTTCTGTGGCACTGGGCTGAATGGAGGGCCAAGCAGCGGCAGAATGAACAGATGGTCCTCGCTTTATTTTTTTTAATTGCAGTCCCATTGAGTGGGGTGGGTGTGAAACTTCATCATATCGGGTTAAAATGCGAACAATATCAGTTTGATCTAAACTGCTGAAAACGAGAGTGGGAGGAGTCCGCTTCACAAGATACTAAAGTACACAAAAACTGCGCAGCAGCATCTATGGAGCGAAGGAAATAGGCAACGTTTCGGGACGAAACGTTGCCTATTTCCTTCGCTCCACAGATGCTGCTGCACCCGCTGAGTTTCTCCAGCATTTTTGTGTACCTTCGATTTTCCAGCATCTGCAGTTCCTTCTTAATCACAAGATACTAACCTCATTTTTAGTTTAGCTTAGAGATACGGCGCGGCTACAGGCCCTTCAGCCCACCGAGTCCGCACCGACCAGCGATCCCCGCACATTAACACAACCCTGCACACACTAGGAACAATTTACATTTATAATCAAGAATACAAACCCAAGCCAATTAACCTACAAACCTGCGCGTCTTTGGAGTGTGGGGGGGAAACCGAAGATCTCGGAGAAAACCCACGCGGTCACGGGGAGAGCGTACAAACTCCGTACAGACAGCAGCCGTAGGGTCACACAGGCGCTGTGAGCGCTGTGTAAGGCAGCAACTCTACCACTGCGCCACCGTGCCGCCCCGTTTAATTAGTTAACTAGAATTCATTTTCGCTGCTGCAAACTCTATGGAGATTTCCTGAGCGATGTAGCCTGTTTAAAATAAAACAGAATACAAACGTGCAATTGCTAATTAAATACAACAATATTACCGACCAAGTCAAGATTGTAAATTACGACTGGATCAGAGGTAAACAAAAATTGCAGCAAAAAACAAAATACAAGCAAATTAGGGTTTCTAAGAAAGACGAGCAGCAGAGTCTAGGTCCAGGGGTTATAGCCTCAGATTTAAATGACGTTCGTTTAGGAAAGGGATTTGGAGGAATTTCTTCAGTCAGAGGGTGGTGAATCTGTGGAATCCATTGCCACGGAGGGCTGTGGTGGCCAAGTCAGTGGATATTTTTAAGGCAGAGAGAAAGACAAATTCTTGATTAGTATGGGTGTCAAGGGTTATGGGGTGAAGGCAGGAAAATGGGGTTGAGAGTGAAATATAGATCAGCCATGATTGAATGGCGGAGTAGACTTAAAGTCTGCTCCTATCACATGCATTTATGAAAGAAACATGCCAAGCGACTAAAATAAAATATGGTCAACGTAAATTGTCGACCCCCCCCCCCCCATTCAGTTTTCATTGCCAGCGTGTTGCAGTGGGATATCTTTGACCCTGTGTTGTTGAAGGTGCAATATCTGGGCGTTGAGAGCTCCCATCTGTCTGTCCTTCCTACACATACCGATAGTGGTTTTCAGCTTCAGACTGGACTAGCTAGCTTCAGATTTCTCATCACCGTGCGTTTATTTCTCTGAAATTGTTTGCTTGTAAACATATTCTAAGTTTCCTGCTCGCTCGAACATCTTTGCTCCACCCGCTGACAACTGTGATCATATATATATATATATAATGTTTAAGAAGGAACTGCAGATGCTGGAAAATCGAAGGTAGACAAAAGTGCTGGAGAAACTCAGCGGGTGCAGCAGCATCTATGGAGCGAATGAAATCGGCAATGTTTCGGGCCGAAACCCTTCTCCAGACTGATATATAATATATATATATACACATATATACACATATATATATATGATATATCAGTCTATATATATACACATATATATATGCACATATATATATATATATTAAACGTTCCGTTTTCAAAGATAGACACAAAAGGCTGGAGTAACTAAGTGGGTCATGCAGCATCTCTGGAGAAAAGGAACAGGTGACGTTTCGGGTCGAGACCTTTCTTCATACCCAAACGCCACCCATTCCTTCTCTCCAGAGACGCTGCCTGACCCGCTGAGTTACTACAGCTTTTTTTGTGTGTCTATCTTCGGTTTAAACCAGCGTCTTCAGTTCCTCCCTAAACCTTCCGTTTTCAATGGCGATCGGAACACATTCCCCATCCCGCATGTTTCATTTTAACGACCATTTATAAAACCATAAGGAAACGTGTTGTTTCGCGCTTGGCAGCAAAAATATGTATTTTGAGCGACGCGGAAGCCAAGAAATAGAATCGTGGTAATTACACATTCATTCTCCCGACTGCGGCCGATGATTCCCATTGCAGTTGTGTTTCAACCACAGAGCGGTCGGAGAAATCGTTTTAATCTCCATTTTAAATCGATATTCTCATTCTTTATTCAAATGATTAAACGGTGCCAGAGAATCACACAACACCATGTCAATAACATTCACGTTCGTTGTCCCCCCCCCCCCCCCCCCCCCCCCCCCCCCCAGGGAGTTATTTGACATCTATTACTTATTCCCGGCTTTCAGGATATATCAAGTTAAGAATAGACCTCATAAGATCATAAGACAGAAAAGCAGAGTTAGGCCATTCGGCCCATCGAATCTGCCTCGCCATTCAATTATGGCTGATCTATCTTTCCCTCTCAGCCTCTTTCTCCTGCCTCCTCCCCATAACCCCTGACACACTGTTTTTAAAGAAGGAACTGCAGATGCTGGAAAATCGAAGGTACACAAAAATGCTGGAGAATCTCAGCGGGTGCAGCAGCATCTATGGAGCGAAGGAAATAGGCAACGTTTCCTGACACACGTGCTAATGTCAGAAGAAGGGTCTCGACCCGAAACGTCACCCATTCCTTCTCTCCAGAAATGCTGCCTGTCCCCACTGAGTGAATACTCCAGCATTTTGTGTCTACGACCTACTAAAAAAAAAATACCCACTGACTTGGCCTCCACCGCCGTCTGTGGCAATGAATTCAGCAGATTCGCCACCCACTGGCTAAAGAATATGTATAAATAGTCTCAAACGTGAGCTGTCATTACATGCTTCAGGGCGACGATTCATTTTTGTCTAATGTGTAGTCACAGAGGTGTATCTTTGCCGGCCATATACACAGCGAGGCGAACACAAAATTCACAGTAGATGAAGCCACCGTTTCATCCATCAGTTCTGCACCCTTTACTAAACAGTTTGTCAGGCAAATATAGACTGGTTCAGATATATCTCAAAAAGCTTAAAAAACTGCAATGACGCTTATTTTCGAAATATTTCACATCGCTGTCAAAGGGAAAGGTATTTGAAAGAAGTTTCCCGCAGTGGAAGTTATCCTTCACCAGCATCTGAAGTGCTTTGTTTCCACACGAGCAAGGCGCTTTATTTACATTGAAGATAGACACAAAATGACACAAATGGCACAAAACTCCAGAGAGATGCTGCCTGTCCCACTGAGTTACTCCAGCATGTTGTGCCTATGTTCGGTGTAAACCAGCATCTGCAGTTCCTTCCTACACTGTATTTACATTAATTTGAGTCTGGATCTTTTAAAAACACTGCATAATTTTAATACATTGGGTGGCATCGCTGCAGTTAAAACGTTTTGGATTCTGGTGTCCTTGTTCATTGTGTTTCCATATTGGTTTGTTCATGAACAGCAGGGCCTGTTTGCGCACTGCATCGCTAAACTAAACATTTATATACACTTGAATGACTATAGTCTGCAAAATTAAAATACTTTGCGAGCCTTCAAAGGTGTGTCGGTGATACGACCCAGCGTTGAGCGTTCTGAACTATCTGTTCTGTATTGAATTAAATGTAACATCAAGTTTGCGTATGACACAAAGCTGGGTGGCAGCGGGAGCTGCGAGGAGGATGCCATGAGGCTACAGGGTGACTTGGATAGGTGGGGTGAGTGGGCAGATGCATGGCAGATGCAGTTTAATGTGGATACATGTGTTTCTATCTTCCTCTCTCGACTGGAGCACCCTGCCCATTACTGTGTGTAGGAAGGAACTGCAGATGCTGTTTAAACCGAAGGTAGACACAAAATGCTGGGGTAACTCAGCGGGACAGGCAACATCTCTGGAGAGAAGGAATGGGTGACGTTTCGGGTCGAGACCCGTTGAGTTACTCCAGCCCATCTGTCTTCTGCCCATTACTATCCCCGGCTCTCGGGTTTCAAACAAAGAACCTGATTACCTAGTCAATCGCCAGCGGTGACTGGATCACCTAGATACCAGGATCACCTAGATACCAGCTAACTTGGATATCCAATTATCAAGCCTAGCAAAGGTCTGATGCGATTCCATTATTCAATCGGGCGGTGTTGGCCGATGGAGCTAATTCATCTCCAAAAAGACTTTTGAGGAAAAGGGGCCCACTTACCAATTGGTCATTAGACAATGTTCAGATCCACATATGACCGTCTACTCGTCCAGCACTAATACAATATGAAGGGTTACACCTTTCACCACCTTCTTCAACACACCTATAACAGAAATGTGTTCAGGGTTTGATGGCACTTTGTACTGTGTGATTTTTAGAGTTACTTTGGTACGTTTTGGTTTTGTGGATCTGATATCACAGTCAATTCTGAGTCTTTGAAGCTAGACACACAATTCTGGAGTAAATCAGCGGGACAGGCAGCATCTCTGGATAGAAAGAATGGGTGAGGCTTTGGGTCGAGACTCTTCTTCAGATGGTTTAAACCAGCATATGCAGTTCATTCCTACAACATTTCTGAGTCTCTGTTGGTGTCTGGGCTAAGACAGTATGTATCATCACACATCACTTGTATGCATAGTGATGCAAATACAAGTTGCAATTTAATATAAGTTCCTATTTTCGTACTGGCTGGAATTATGCTGTATTGGATATGAAACTGAAGTGAGACGTCATTCCGTCTGTGGTGTCAACACTCTTGCTGGCATTCATTTGGATTTCCATTATATAGTGTGCATCAATATAAAATGGAAGCACCACCTTACAACAACATAACAAATTGACCGGAGACACAAAGAACTGCAGATGCTGGAATCTTGAGCAAAACACAAACCAACAATAGACAATAGACAATAGGTGCAGGAGTAGGCCATTCTGACCTTTGAGCCAGCACCACCATTCAATGAGATTATGGCTGAACATCCCCAATTAGTATCCCGTTCCTGCCTTCTCCCCATATCCCCTGACTCCGCTATCTTTAAGAGCCCTATCTATCCCTCTCTTGAAAGTATCAAGAGAACCGGCCTCCACCGCCCTCTGAGGCAGATAATTCCACAGACTCACAACTCTGTGTGAAAAAAAATGTTTCTTCGTCTCCATTCTAAATGGCTTACTCCTTATTCTTAAACTGTGGCCCCTGGTTCTGGGCTCCCCCAACATCGGGAACATGTTTTCTGCCTCTAGCGTGTCCAAACCCTTAATAATCTTATATGTTTCAATAAGATATCCTCTCATCCTTCTAAATTCCAGAGTATACAAGCCCAGCCGCTCCACTCTCTCAGCATATGACAGTCCCGCCATCCCAGGAATTAACCTTGTAAACTCCCTCAATAGCAAGAATGCCCTTCCTCAAATTAGGGGACCAAAACTGCACACAATACTCCAGGTGTGGCCGCACTAGGGCCCTGTACAACTGCAGAAGGACCTCTTTGCTCCTATATTCAACTATTCTTGTTATGAAGGCCAACATGCCATTCGCTTTCTTCATTGCATGCTGTATCTGCATGCTTACTTTCATTGACTGATGAACAAGGACCCCCAGATCCCGTTGTACTTCCCCTTTTCCTAACTTGACACCATTTAGATAATAACCTGCCTTCCTGTTTTTGCTACCAAAGTGGATAACCTCACATTTATCCACATCAAACTGTATCTGCCATGCATCTGCCCACTCACCCAACCTGTCCAAGTTACCCTGCATCCTCCTCACAGTTCACACTGCCACCCGACTTTGTGTCATCTGCAAATTTGCTATTGTTACATTGAATCCCTTCATCCAAATCATTGATGTATATTGTAAATAGCTGTGGTCCCAGCACTGAGCTTTGCAGTACCCCACTAGTCACTGCCTGCCATTCTGAAAGGGACCCGTTAATCCCTACTCTTTGTGCTGGAGAAACCTTCTTGGTCAGGCGGCCTGTGTTCCTCCAGCACTTTTATGTTTTACAAGACCAAGTGGATTTTATGTTTTATTACAAAGAGACTGACATTGAAAGCTTGGCATACAAAACAAAATATGTGCGCATTATATGAGTGAAGAAGTTGGGAGGTCATGTTGCAGTTATATAAGACGTTGGTGAGGCTGCATTTCGAGTATTGTGTTCAGTCCTGGGCACCATGTTTTGGAAAGATGTTGTCAAGGTGGAAGGGGTGCAGGGAAGATTTACAAGGATGTTGCCAGGACTCGAGGGCCTGAGCTGTATGGAAAGGTTGAACAGGCTATGACTCAATTCCTTGGAATGCAGGAGGATGAGGGGTGATCGTATCGAGGTGTACGAAATCATGAAAGAAACAGATCGGGTAGTCACATAGAGTCTCTTGCCAAGAATAGGGGAATCGAGAACCAGAGGACCATAGGTTTAAGGTGAGGTGGGAAATATTTAATAGGGACCCGAGGGGTAACTTATTCACACAAAGGATGGTGGGTCTTCGGAGGTAGTTGAGGCAGGTACTATTGCGACATTTAAGAAATATTACACAGGTACATGAATAGGACGGGTTTAGAGGGATATGTGCCAAACACAGGCAGGTGGGACGAGTGTAGATGGGACATGTTGGACGGTGTGGGCAAATTGGGCTGAAGGATTGAAGTAAGGTGGAGATTTAGAATAAAACACCTAGATCAGGTGCAATGTCATTGAATAATATGCAGGTTGCTGGATTATACATTGTCAAGAGTGTTTTATTGTCATAGGTAACGGTATAATTGATTTTTGACCAGCAGCAGCAGCAGCAGCAGCAGCAGCAGCACATCAGATTGTTAACATAGTACTCAATACATAACACACAACAAACACAAAATAAGTTCAATAAATGGATAACCCAATATAGTGAAAATACAAGTCCAATATCCCTATTGCAGCCCAGGCAGTTTGTAGTTTAGTTCGAGATTAGAAATGAAATATATGGCATATAGATAGGTTGAATACAGAGACTTAAAAAATTTAGACGGGCACATAGATTGGGTAGGTTTGGAGGGATATGGACCATTTGCACACACCGACCAAGACCGGCCAAAGGGCTTGTTTCCACGTTGTATGACTCTATGACTCTCCGTGACTCTGTATACATGTATGTGTATGGAAGTTTTTCTTAATCACAACGCAGAGAAGGGAAAGAACACAGAAAGATTCTTTAGGGCATTTTATCTCTGGATAGAAGGAATGGGTGATGTTTTGGGTCGAGACCTGGGTCTGAAGAAGGGTCTCGTCTGAAAACGTCACCCATTCCTTCTTTCCAGAGATGCTGCCTGTTCCGCTGAGTTCCTCCAGCATTTTGTGTCCATCTTCGGTGTAAACCAGTCTATCTGCAGTTCCTTCCTACACATGAATACAAACTGACTCATTTTTCTGATTAATACTATTCTCTGCCTCTTATACATTTGCGTGCAGGCAAGTCAAATGTTTGAGTAAAGAGTCCAGAGATATCCTTTGCGTTTGGGCATGAACAGGATGTACTTGTTTAGCCTGTTGGATTCTTGCATGCTCCAACTCAATTGTAGTTTTGAATCATTATGACGATACTGAATTATTTTACACTGCAATTATACCAGCTCCAGCATTGAATCAAAATATGTCTTCGAAGTGGCGTGCTTGGAAAATGCTTCTACTGAGCCAATATGAATTCCATCATAAACAAAAAAACATTCACAGGAAGGTGTCTATAGCATTGCTTTAGTGGAATGTGCCATCACACAAAACATCAACACAATTGGAAAGGACGATGCACATCGACTTTATCAATTGTTCTGATATTCCAGAGCATTAGCACAATTTTAAAACAATATTTATTGTTGAGGCATCAATGCCAGCAGGCATCCCTTGCCTATTCGTAATTACTCTGCACCAATGTTGATATAAGCCAACCAAATGCCTTTCTAAGTCGAACAAGCTGCCAGAGGAGGAAGCTGAGGCAGGGACTATCCCAACATTTACACACGCACATGGATAGGACAGGTTTGGAGGGATACGGGCCAAATGCGGGCAAGTGGAACTAGTATAGCTGGGACGTGTTGGTCAGTGGGTGCAAGTTGGGCTGAAGGGCCTGTTTCCACGTTGCATCACTCTATGACTCTGTGACTTTAAGTGACCACACAGAAAAACTAAGAAACATTCACATTGCTGTGGCTCTGCTGTAATAAATGTGCAAGGCAAATATTGTCAGAAGTTCTTCCTGTAAAGACGTTAGCAAACCATTTAGATTCAAAGGTTTCATGGCCACTCTTTTCACTTGTACCTTTTATTCAGTTCAATCATTTAAAAACAGACTTCAAATTTCCATGCTTCTCTGAGAAGATTTGAATATACAGTCCTTGGTTTATAGTCTCCCAGTGACATATCCCCTTCACAATCCTAACTGCTGCTAAAATGCATAAATGGGTTAGTATCTGAACAAGATCACATTGACAGCAATTGAAATTGTTATGCTTTGTGTTATACTTATTCTTATTTTTGTGTCTTAATTGGATCATTTTGGACTCAGAACCAGTGAATAAGAGTTTCCTTGCAGTTATACTCACCAAATGCTCAGTTTAAGCAAGATAAACAAATCCAGCTGGATTTGCTTTAGAATACATTTAAACACCCCAGCTAGGTCTTAAGATGATTCTTCCATCTGTTCCTAGCCTGTGACCTTGGGAGTAATCCAGACATCATTTTGTGTTTACGATTTTTAACTTTTGTACAGTTGCTGCCTTACAGTGCCAGAGACCCGGGGGGCGATCCTGACCACGGGTGCTGTCTGTACAGACTTTGTACATTCTCCCCGTGACCGTGTGGGTTTTCTCCAGGTGCCCCGGTTTCCTCCCTTTGATAAAATTATAATTTGTCCCTAGTGTGTAGGATAGTGCTAGTGCAGGGTCTGATTGCTGGTCAGCGCCGTCCCAGTTGGCCGAAGGGGCTGTTTACATGCTGCATCTCTAAAGTCTACATTTCGGCAACACAACCCAGTCCCATCTTCAGCTTACAGAAGACTAGCAAGGAAGTGCAGTGAGTTCTAATCAATTAGGGCACCAGATCAGCCATGTTATCCTCCCTTGTCAAATTTCTATTCAAAGGAAATTTTACTGAAATGTAGAGGTTTGTGTCCTGAGCCTAAATTGGTCCCCAACAATCCTTTCAGGTGCAGCAGAAGTTCAGTTGCAACTCCTCCACCTCATCTACTGTATCCGTTGTTCTTGGTGTGGGCTCTATATCAGCAAAACCAAGTGCAGACTGGGCGATCGTTTTGCTGAACACCTCCACCTACACGATCTCCCAGTTGCCAAACATTTTAACTCCCCTCCCATTTTCACACTGACCATTCTGTCCTGGGCCTCCACCACTGCCAGAGCGAGGCCCAATGCAAATTGGAGGAACAGCACATATTTAGCTTGGGCTGCTTACACCCCAGCCGTATGATTATTGATTTTTCTAATTTCAAGTAACCCTGGCATCCCTACCCCCCCTGCCGTCTCCCCCTGCCCTAGTTGTCCTACTATTCGCTGTTCACATCCTGGTATCCCTTGGTCATCACCTCTTCCACAGCCAACAATGGACCATTTTGGGCTCCACCCTTCCTAGGGCATCTGTTGCCGCCCTGCTTGGTTCTGGCCTTTTCTTACCTCCAGTTCCCTCCCCTATACTTTCAGTCTGAAGAAGGGCCCCAACCCATCCTTTTTTTCTAGAGATGCTGTCTGACCCGCTGAGTTACTCCGACACTTTGTCTCTATCTTTGATATGATGAACACTGATGGAATGGTAATGAAATGCAGGGTCTGCAATTATGGCATTGCATCTTACAAACAATGTTTCTGAAAATAAAGATTCACGGCGGGTTAGTTTTACTATTTTTTATAAAGATTGTTGTTAAACTGTAGCCACCGACCTAAGATCTTCATTTGTTTACCAAGTGTCTCACATATTTTGCTTAGTTATAAATCCAGCCCTTGCTTATGAAAGAAAATAGTTCATTCACTTTGCATTTTGAAAGCTAATACATTTTAATTTTCCTGCAATCCCAGGTAGTAATAGTTCCTTTAAAAATGGAATAAAGCTGTGTGCTTGATATATAGTCATTCGGCTCTGAATAAATTTGGCTGGTTAACATACAGACTCAAAAGGCTGGTCCTATTTTATAAGTTTATAATATTAGCGACACTCAGTTTCACCGATGCATTTACAATCCTGATCAAAAAGGAACAGATTAGCCCCTGCAATAATATGAATATATTATTATAATATATATGAATATGAATAAATAATATGAATATAATATGAATAGTTGCTCATGTTCGATATGCTTTACATTGTCTTGTCAAGGCATTATTAATGCTATAATACTAGATAATGTATGCATTTGGTGAGCATGCCACTTATTACATTTATTTCCATTTTCCACCAGAGTTAATGTCAATCTTGAACTCCAAGCAACTCAATTAAATGGTGAGACACAACCACTCAGCAATCCTCGGACTGTATTCGAACAAGATGACACCTCTCCAATAAATATATTTTCTGGATGCACCCATGATAGAGTCTGGTTCTTCAAGAACAGTCCAATTAGTGTGAGTACAAAGAGGTGGTCAACTTAGTTCAAGACAACATTAAAAGATCTTTGAAAAGTTAATTTGTGAAACCAGAGTACACAGAGTCTAGACAGAAGCAGAATTAGGCCATTCGGCCCAACAAGTCGACTCTGCCATTCAATCATGGCTGATCTATCTTTCCCTCTCAACCCCATTCTCCTGGCTTCTCCCTATAACCCCTCACAGCCGTAGAAATCAAGAATCTATCAATCTCCATTGACTCGGCCAGCACGGCCTTCTGTGGCAATGAATTCCACAGATTCACCACCCTCTGACTAAAGATATTCCACATCATGGTTCTAAAGATATGTCCTTTTATTATGAAGCTGTGACCTGCAGATCATTGTCGGCATCTCAGAAGGTGTTTTCACATATTACCAGTGAGTGTGTTGATTGATTGATTTATTTTCTCTAACTGTAAAACCATCAATAAACTGAGTTTGCATTGTATAGGCCCTGAGGCTAGATACTGAGCTGAATGTCAACGAAGATAGAAACAAAATGCTGGAGTAACTCCGTGGGGCAGGCAGCATCTCTGGAGAGAAGGAATGAGTGACATTTTGGTTTGAAACCCTTCTCGACCTGAAACATCACCCATTCCTTCTATCCGGAGATGCTGCCTGTCCCGCTGAGTTACTCCAGCATTTTCTGTTTCTATCTTTGGTGTAAACCAGCATCTGCAGTTCCTTCCTACACATTTTTGCTTCACCATGTCAGCCATAGGCTGGGATCGTGAGGAGAACTGGTAATTGAGCTAATGTCTGCAGTCCATGAAAATGATACTTGGTTCATCACAGTCCACAAGGAGATTAACTTCAGAAGCATAAATTGTCAGTGTCTAATCATAGACATAAAACAGGATGAGACTGTTAAAGTCAATGTTTACTCAGCTCATGTGATAACATTTCCTGCCCAGAGAGGCTAGGTTAGATTTAGGTTCATTATTGTCACATGCAATGAGGTACAGTGAAAGGCTTTGTTTGGCATGCTATTCCATCAGATCAGATAATGCTATACAAAATGCAATCATGTCAAACTCAAAGGGAAGATAAAAGATTGCCAAATCTGGTTCTCAGAATTGTAACAATTCTATTGACAAAGCCCCGTGTCCGCAATGGGGTAGAAGTTTTGTTTAGTTTAGTTTATTGTCACGTGTACCAATAGCACTCCCGTGCGATGCCGCACCTCCCCCCCCCCCCCCCCCCCCCACCCCCCGCAACGAAACACCAGTGAAGGGAGGTGCCCACTTGATAACCCCAATGATCTGCTTGTACCTACATGATCAGGTTTTTTTAGTGCTTGCCAACATGCAGGTAGCTGATTATTGTATATGGACTTAGTTATTGCCCTGAGCATAAGTTTGTATAATCAGTTTAGATATTACTTTGGCTTTGAGTTTGGTATTCTTGGTTGAGCGCTTACCCTGGTGTTATACCACAAATATATATATAAATATATATAACCATATAACAATTACAGCACGGAAACAGGCCATCTTGGCCCTTCAAGTCCGTGCCGAACACTTACTCTCACCTAGTCCCATCTACCTGCACTCAGACCATAACCCTCCATTCCTTTCCCGTCCATATACCTATCCAATTTATTTTTAAATTATAAAATCGAACCTGCCTCCACCGCATCCACTGGAAGCTCATTCCACACTCTCTGAGTAAAGAAGTTCCCCCTCATGTTGCCCCTAAACTTCTGTCCCTTAATTCTCAAATCATGTCCTATATATATGTCCTATACATGAATATATATATATACATATACATTATACATACATATAATATACAGTTTGCTTATTGTTAAGTGTGTAAATACAAGCAGAAGGTGTTTGTTCAAATCAAAACTTTAGATATTTAATTCTTCAGTTGAATACATTTAAGCGGTGGTTTAATGCCACAAACAGTCTCAGTCCCGCATTGGAGTGTAATGTTCAAGCAACAAACACAGTGGGCTCATTAGTTAGTTACTAATGATATCATTTAGCCCCACTGAAGTTCACATTTGTTGATGGGAAACTAGTTGGAATCAATTCTGAGAAACAGTAAAAACTTTAAAATAAAAAGGTCAAAAATAATGAAGGATGCTCAGCAGGAATCTGTTGTCAGAAGCTGATGTTCCATCACCTTGATTGAGCTTTTTGGTCCCAATCCGAAGCATCGTCTGTCCATTTGCTCCGCAGATGCTGCCTAACCTGCCATGTTACTCCTGCAAAAATTAACACGAAATGCAGGAGTAACTCAGCGGGTCAGGCAGCATCTCTGGAGAACATGGATATGTGACGCTTCGGGGAGGGACTCCTTGAGTCCGGCACTCTGTATGTGAAAGCTTCTTTTATATAGAGGGTGACTACGATGAATTCACTACAAATGATGGAAACAAAGTCAAAGAAGCCATTCAAAAGGGAATTGAGACCTCACAAGGGGAAATTATTTGTAGGGCAGTGAAGAAACTGAATAAATCAAAATTAGCTCATTGCTAACATTGAGAACAAGACAGTTGTTCCGGCACCACTCGTATTTTAATTTATTTCATCCTTCCTCACAAAGACTTCGTGTAGTTTTAAAAAATAACACAAAATGGTGGAGTCAGACTGAAGAAGGGCGCACATTTCCGACTGGAAACGTCCATATTACTCTTCTCCAGAGATGCTGCCAGACCTGCTGAGTTACTCCAGCACTTTGTGTAAACCGGCATCTGTGATCTCTAGTTTCTAGGTTCTTCCAGCACTTTGTTTTGTGATTTTTGGTTGAGCTCTCGGATGCCGAGGATGATAGTGTTCAGGCAGATAAGGCACCATCTTTGACTGAGATGCTGCCCGGAACGTCACCTATCCACGTTCTCCAGAGATGCTGCCCGACCCCCGCTGAGTTACTCCAGCACTTTGTGTCCTTTTACTGTGTCAAACAGCATTTGTAGTTCGTTGCTTCTACATTTCCGCGTCCACCTCCCTCGCTTCACCGGGACTACAGTCCTATCACATTTTGTAGGAAGGAACTGTCTGCAGATGCTGGTTTACACCGAAGATAGACACAAAAAGCTGGAGTAACAGCGGGACAGCTGGTGAGAAGGTGTTTCGGATCGAGAAGTCTGAAGGAGGGGTCTCGACCCGAAACGTCGCCCATCCCTTCCCTCCAGAGATGCTGCCTGTCCCGCTGAGTTACTCCAGCACTCTGTGTCTGGCTTCGTCTCCGTTCTACACCATTGGCGTTGCCCAGTTGCAAAGAAATCCCCATACAATTTCAGACTGTTACCCCAATAGTCTCAGGGTATTAACAAAAAATGTCCACGCTGCTGGTTCAACGTGTTCCAAGATTTTTTGTACATATTGTCTACCAAGGTTGAATACACCACAAAATACACTGTGAGACCGCGGTGTTTGCGAGGAAGATTTACTTTTGCGATGAAAGAGAAGCTGGTGTGTGGCGATGCTATATTGGAATAATAATCCAGTCATTGCTCTGCACTTTGAATGAAATTGTCTCTGCGGGTCGATAATTAAATACGCAATTAAAATGAGAGTATCCGTGTTTCAAAGCGTAATTTCAAGGTTAAGCTCTGAGGAGAGTCCTGTTAACGTGAAATGGTAGCTGATTATTGTGTAATAGCCGCGGCGAATCAGTAACTGGAATGGGTGTCCGGCAAACGGGGATGTCAGCATTTCAGTCCTTTAGTTATAACTGAACACATGTTCTGGGCAAATTGTGTTAGTGAGCGGCAGGACCGCACTTACGAGCATTTATCATTGAATATCATTATTTGCGCATAATGTTTAAGAAGGAACTGCAGATGCTGGAAAATGGAAGGTAGACAAAAATGCTGGAGAAACTCAGCGGGTGCAGCAGCATCTATGGAGCGAAGGAAATGGGCAACGTTTCGTACACACACACACACACACCCCCTAGTGTGAGTGTATGCTTTAGTGCTATGTTTCAGCGAGTCAGGCAGCATCTCTGAGAACATAGATGGGCGACATTTCGGGTCGGGACCCAAGTTCCTCACACTGATCAGATGCTGCCTGACCCGCTGAGTAACTCCAGCACTGTGTGTCTTTTTCTTTGTAAACCAGCATCTACAATTCCTTATTTCTCTGATGTAGTGGAATGGAAGCTGATTCTTGTTTAGCGATCAGTCCAAAGGAGGAAGGGTCCCGACCCAAGCTGTAAGGCTGAGGCTCTATAGGGTGGTGGAACTATGAGCAAGCTGTCAGAGGAGGTAGTTGTGGCAGGGACTATCCCATCATTTAAGAATCAGCTAGACAGGTGCATGGAGAGGACAGGTTTGGAGGGATATGGACCAAATACTGGCAGGTATAGCTGGGACATGCTGGCCGGTGTGGGCAAGCTGGGCCGAAGGGCCTGTTTTTACGGTGTATCACTCTGTGACTCTCCAAGCGTCTGAGGTTCCTTGTCTCGACTATAACGCATCAGTATTTTCATTGCAGCCCCCACCCCACCTCCTCCCAAATCCCACAGTCTACACACGGAGACATAAACTGTTCAGCTCTGCCCGATTCACCTCGTTTATTCAGTGTGATGTCACGTACACGTCTGCAAACAGATGGTCGCTAAATTGCAGAGATCTGTGGGAATTCCAAGCGTAAAAAAACAAAACTAGATTTTCTGATCTTTCAGCGCCTTGATTGTAATCGGAATAACGTGTGTCAGATTCCAAACAACGACTTAAAAAAAAAAAAAAAACAAGACTCGGCACAACCCGCCTCAATCTCCTTGCCAGCTCCATTCTTGTTACTTGTTCCGGCCGCTGTACCTTTTACACCTGGGCACCATCGCTGGCAGTCTGCAGCTTAACACCTGGTAATTTTTAACAGGACGAGAGAGGCTTATTAACAAAACGAACAATCCTTAATTAAAGGCCGTTACCACATTTCAGCTGCAGAAACAGCTTATGTGTAATTGTTTCCCCAGCGTTTTCACAAATGTTGCATCACTGTTTTCATTTGAATTTCGTTTGTTTTGAGAGTGCAATGCATATTTAATGTATGAAATAACATTTTTTCCCCACTTGGCGTCTTCGGATTTCATTTGGCTGGGTTTAACACCGGGTCTGAGAAAGGGTGACGGGGAGTAAACTCCATACCAGCAAACGGCGAATAAAATCTCCAATCTACTCAGAAAAACATCTTGATCCAGTCTAAAATATTGTACAAAACACACGCAAATTGTTGGAGTATCTCAGCGGGTCAGGCAGCACTTCTGGATAACATGGATAAGGAAACGTTACCTATTCCTTCTCTCCAGAGATGCTGTCTGACCCGCTGAGTTACTCCAGCTTTTTGTGTCTGTCTTCGATTTAATCTGCAGTTCCTTCCTACACATGGATAGGAGACGTTTCGAATCGGGACCCTTCTTCAGACTCACATGCACTAATTGAAATAAATGATGCTTTCGCGATGATGTGTGTTTTCTTCATAGTTCAACACATATTTGGAGGGGAAAAACGCAATCCGCAGTATTCATTTGTCTTCTGCGATGTTAAAATGTCATTTTTCGACGGAATAGGATCGTGTTAAGACACAATGGTTTAAAAGGGCAAATGATTCTATAAGAGTGGTTCGCAATTTGATAACACTTATTTTGCATTTAAATACGTATCCCGTTTTTCATCCCGACTGAAACGCGTCCCACGGTTTGTAAAAATAAGAGAGAAAAAAAGAATGACAACAAAGATTTCGTGATGTCCATTTTGGAAAGCGGTGTGTTTTCATGCCGGTTTTGTTTGAACGTCCAATTAACGCCTCAAGAGCATCATTAAGGGGCAGAGAAAAAAAATGAACGCCTGAAATAGGTTGACATAAGTATTGCAAAAAAGTTCAATCCAAGCCGGGTGAGCAAGAGAAGGCAGAGTTTAAATTAGCAGTGCTGAATCAACAACACAAAAAAAACATTGTTGAATTCAGTGGGCATTAAAGCAAGCTTGAAGGAGTTTCTCGAACCGAGAAACAAGGGCCTCGCAAAATTCCGTTTGAATTCGACCCCCTGACCGAGAAAACGGGACCAAATTTATTAGACCCACTAACAAAGGTTCATTAATACATTTGAAAAGTTTTCACCGTCGGTTGTAACTAGAAGCGTGGTAATTTCACCACGAAATTAATCAAATAATTCATCGCTGTTTGACTCGGCCACATAAAACTATCGCGTAGGAAGGAACTGTGGTTTAAACCGTAGATAGACTATCTTTCATATAAACTATCTATGTGAGGGGATGAGAAGGAGGGAGGCAGTGGATAGATGGATGTATTATTGCGTACAGTGTACCACGGGCGGTGTAGATATATCTTCAATTTCGAAGATAGACACAAAATGCTGGAGTAACTCAGCGGGACAGGCAGCATCTCTGGATAGATGGAATGTGTGACGTTTCGGGTTGAGACCCTTCTTCAGACTGGGATTTCGACTCTGCTTAACAAAACCTACACAGCATTGAAACACGTTTCTTAAGGGTGTTTTTTTTGTGTGGTCACATTTGCCTCAGCGGTGAATATTAAAACACTGAACATCTTATAAATCCCACAATCACTCTATCCAGAGATTTCAAATAATCGGCCCACTGAGGAAATGCTGGAAATAAACTGGGCGACCCGCGTTTGTAGAATTTCGTATTTTCATTCGACAATCGCTTTGTGTTTGATAAAGCTAAATGACCTTAGTTTTTAGCGAGACACACACCAGCCTGAAAGGACTGGCTTGATGTGTGGGCGGATATACTGACAATCACTTATATTAATGGCATATGTCAAGACGTCACGTTCTCAAATTAGGCGTCTTAATTATAGAAAATAAACGAGGGTTGCAAATTCAGGAGGATAATAATGAAATAATAACGAAGGATTTTTTATTAAGTGTGATCTCATAATATTAGGATATTCTAGCGACCATTTTTTTTGAACGTTTTGTCTAAGTCGATTTCTACAATAAAATGTATCAGAGCGTTCCTTTTCAATGCAGCTCGTCAGCAATCCATTTACTGTTAAATTGAAGACGTATTTACCCCCCGACTAATACCATTTCTCTGGGCATCGTGCTGTGAATGTAACACACTCAAATTGGCGGTTCACCATCATCTTGCATTAAAAGTCTATTATGTTTGATCCCTTAATGTGGAGTTAACACGGCGTTCAGCCGCTGCTTCTCCTCGTTTCCAATTAAACATCTGAAGAGCTATCAAATGCACCCCCCCCCCCCCCCCCCCACACCTCGAAGAATATGGACCAGAAACGCGCGCTTCGATGGGAAGTTTGACACAAGGGATTGTTGACAGAGTCTCGCAGTATGTGGCCGCAACAACAGAAAACAAATAGCGAGTTGGAAGACCAAAATGTTGGATATTGTTGATGCCCGTCGGAACAAGCAGCGCGATTACATCCGCACCACAAACGCCGTTAGCATCAATAATACCTTGCATCTGACAACTTCGCTGCCCCAGTTTCCAAATGTAAGGATAGCCCATTAGAGTCCCAGAGCTGACAATGCAGTTGAACTGGAAGCACTTCAATTACAAAGCGCTGACAAAAGAATCTACTTACTGATGGTTATTGGACTCGCATCATTGTATTGCACGTTCTTGCAGCGCCATTCCAAGTTGTACTATAAGGCGCCGTCTCAAGGTTGCGCCTATACAATGAGAACACAATACAATTAAAAGGCTGCGCGTATACAATGTTCTACCTCGGGACATTTACACGTGCTGCTGTGTTTGAAATCCTTCTGCCTTTTTGTTTTGAGAGAGGCACTCCACGGATACAAATAAAAATACGTCCGGGCTCCACTCTCTCTCTCTCTCTCAGATAACCGCCTCTCACCATTGTTGTCCGACAGAGAAAAGATCTAACCGCATTCATGCTGCAAAAATCGGTTGGTAAAAATGTGCAAATAACTCGACTTCTGCAATAAGATTCTTTGCAGCGACTTGGTTGTACGAAAGAATGAATTCTGCTATGAAACGACTTACTTTCATATCAACACACGGCCGCTGTAATCCCCCAAAATTATTTCTATAAACACAATTTAGCCGAGGTAAAAAGCGAGTATTCGCAACACATAATAATACAATTTCTCATGAAATATTACAACTTGGTGTCCAGCGTTTTTTTTTTTTTTTTAAAAGACCACGTACTTATTTGTGTATTTTGTCACTTTTCGACGCCAAAAGCGAGGAATCATAAGCATTTACCTGAATTTACAACATTTTGGCAAAATGTCAAAATCCTGAGGCGTGAGCCAGTTTGGGATCAACACACTGGGATGCGAATTTGTGCAGAAATAACTTGTTTAAAGTGAGCCCGTCTGCGCCGTTGAATTAATGAACTTTCTATTTTGTGTGAGTGTGTGTTTCCATACCTTGCCCTCCCCCTGACTCCGTCCCCCTCACTAAATGTGTCCATTTTGAGGTAATCAGCTGTCGATTTGGAAGTGTGTCGCCGCAATACATCTGCGATTAAGCCGTCCTGTTTATTTTGCACAAAAGCGGTTGTGATCTCTTCAAAATTAAATGCTGCGCTCTAGATCACAGCAACAATTACACCCACGTTGGCTTGATTTTTTTTAACCTATTTATTTTTTAACCTATTTATTTTTACCCCCCCCCCCCCCCTTTTCATTTATTGTGGTGGTGGGCACCCTGGTGTGAATCGTTGGCGTGTGCCTGGTATAAACACAATTGGTGCCGTTTTCTGGGTTTAATCCCATCACATTTATAATATCGCAGTCAGCGAAGAAGCCGAGGGACTAAGTGAAAATACACACTCATTTGCATGAACATGTGCGGCTTCTAACTAGTGTGTGGATGGTAATTTCAGACAGGAGGGGGAGAATTGTCAACCACCTTTACACTGCGAGTGTCGTGTAAAGGGAACGGTCTTTTAAAATTCAAAACATTCAAATTCAAATGCTCAACTTGTTGGAACTTTCGTGAACCATTATAATAGCAATGGGAACATGCCCCGAATGGCGATAACGCCCTTACAAGCTGCCTATTGCAGCATTTACGTTAGAACTCGAATCAAGGACAGATGTAACGGTGACAATTTCATTCATTCAGAGATCGGATCCTTAGAGGAAATCAATCTGCCGCTTTCCTGTTAATAAATCCTTAACACAAAGAAGAGTTCGGGCAAATGAAAGAAAAACCTTTCCAGCATGTAGAACAGGGTGGTATAGAAGACGAGACAGACTGATGGGGAGGGAGGAAAGGTTTTCACGAGCATTAATAGTCACTGGTAATAGACTGTAAGGTCGAATCGTAAACCTCGGTGTTGTAAGTTCAACCTCGATGTTTTCAAATAATTTACCACAACGAATAACCATTGATTAGGGGGACCAGAAAACAGACACTTCACATTTGTTCCAATTGCAACCCGTTATCTCCGGCGTTGTGGCATTTTTAGCCCAGTTTACCATGGACTCTGGTTTGAAATCACACTCGATGTATGGGCAATCCATATTTACGGCATTAAGGGTAAGCGTTGCTATTGACACGTATGAGAGGTGTCGCTGCATTTTCGTTCCCATCTGTTCTCGCAGCCCTCGGTGCAAGTTCAATAGAATCATTCGGCGTAAGTGGCGATTGACGAGACTTTGGGAAAACGCGCAGCAAAGAGACAGGATTTAAACTTTCGACTTTCGAGACACACACATGATATCAACAACATAGATCGGGACTGTCGTTGTGACACCTACCATAAACGCCCGAGTTGGAATGTTCCTTCATTCAATAAAACTCTTTGTGGCAATGGTCGCTCAACCTAAATTAAACAGAAGATAGACACAAAATGCTGGAGTAACTCAGCGGGTCAGGCTGAGTTATATTCCTGAATTAACCCGCTGAGTTATTCCTGAATTTTGTGTCTATCTTCGATGTAAACCAGCATCTGCAGTTCCTCCCAACACATTAATTAAATAAACTTTACATAATATTATCTAAATTACTCTTGTCACCACTATTTTGCAGTATCCCTCTTTGCCAAACATAGTCTAAAATTACACCTCTTTTTGCAATTACATTTCGACCAAAAATGTGATCAGTAAAACTCGAGTAAAATACTCGGTGCTATTTTGCCCACTTGGGAGCCAAATAAATGAGTGTACACAAAAATGCTGGAGAAACTCAGCGGGTGCAGCAGCATCTATGGAGCGAAGGAAATAGGAAGAAGGTCTGAAGAAGGGTTTCAGCCCGAAACGTTGCTATTTCCTTCGCTCCATAGATGCTGCTGCACCCGCTGAGTTTCTCCAGCATTTTTGTGTACCTTCGATTTTCCAGCATCTGCAGTTCCTTCTTAAACAAATAAATGAGTGTGTTGTGTTTAATAAATTAGTATCTGTGGTCAACAGTCATATATCTCTCTCCCTAAACTGGGTTTATTAAACATCAGAGAAAACGAATGATTTTAGTTCGAAGGTAGACACAACATGCTGGAGTAACTCAACGGGTCAGGCAGAATCTCTGCAGAAAAGGGACAGGTGACGCTGCGGGTCGAGACCCTTCCATTCTCAGTTCAATCATTTCTTCACAGTAAAACCCAATGATGTTCCGATTGCACCTTGCACTGAACTTTGTTCCAGGATTAAAAGGATTGTTTCCACAATGTTTAGGCAACATGTTCATATAACATTTTTAATGGTAAATCTGTGGCCCTCGACCAAACGCACAGACTTTCTGATCTTAACTCAATGGGATTTGCAGCAGGGATTCAAAGCAGAGACAAACAAAATGTGTGCAGCAGGTTCCGGGGAAGTTGTGGGATCGAACTAGTACTTAAAGATCAAATGTAACCTCGCCCAGTAACTTTTACATATTTTCCCACTAGTTTTTGTATGCATGTGAGTTTGTTCACATTTTATTGAGATGGGAATAATCAGTCAGCGCATCGCTGCAGCGAGGGCAGTGCGAAGCATCACTTTATTCCGCTGGATTCAAGCTGGTATTTCTGATATTGCTTTGGTAAATGTGAATACGAACTCGCTCACACGGCTCCCGAGCGCTCAATCAAAAGATGAGAGAGAGCTATTTTCACCCTCTCGTCCCCTCTTTCACTGCACAAATGCTGACCAATTAACACGTTTTGGAATAGAAATCGACATATGTATTTTACACATTTTTCCACACGCCGCCGACGGTCACTCATAAACTCGATTTCCGACCAAATGAAAATCATCACTTAATCGTGTTTTTACTGTTGTCAGTGTCAATAGACATCCAAATACACGTTTCTTAAGAATCTTTTTAAAGAGTAACTTCTGTATACACACACACACACACACTATATATATATATACATATATACACACATCTATATATACACACACACACATATATATACACACACACACACACACATATATATATATATACACACATATATATATATATATATATATATACACATATATATATATATATATATATATACACACACACATATATATATATATATATATATATATATATATATGCACACATATATATATATATATATATATATATATGCACACATATATATATATACACACACACTCATTTATATATATATATATATACTCATATATATATATACATGTACACACACACGTATATATATATATATACACACACACATATATATATATTGAGTCTGAAAAGGTCTCGACGTCACCCATTCCTTCTCTCCAAAGATGCTGCCTGAGTTACTCCAGCATTTTGTGTCCACACATACATATATATACACACATTTATATACGCACATATATACATGCACACACACACATATATAAACATGCATACACATATATATACATGTATACACACACATATGCATATATACACACACGCACATACACACACATATATATATATACACACACTCACATAAATACACATACGTATATACATATACACACACACACATATATATACACACATAGGCACAGAAAGAGCAAAAAAAACCAAACAAAATTACAACTTTATCCCAAACCTACAAACTCACGACTGAAGGTCAAATAAATATAAATGTAAATTGGAAATACAGATGACTTTATTACAATCAAAGCCTCAAAATAAACAAATATTGAAGATATATATATATATATTTGCCATCGCTCAGTGTTTTGAAATGCTGCAGCAAACACTTGTGACATGTTGGGGGTAAAGGGATCACCCAGACTGGTTTGAGATGAAACACTCCACTATTCTCGGTATCTTCTCAGCCTCCCCAGGTGGGATGCTCGCCGGACCTGCGATGACTCTGGGTAGTATGGGCACAGAATGGAGAAGGCGGGGGAAAAAAGGGGCATCTCTAAACACACAGAGGCTCGCACGTTATATCGAACAGCAAATTCTACAGGCATTACTGTATTTAGAACGATGCCCAGAACATCAGGCACAAAAGACATCTCAATATAACACGGCCCGTTGTATTCTACCAAGCCGCTTTATCTCAGCAATTAAGACCACAAAGAGCACAGATAACAAAATAGCCCCACACACTTCACTTCCAAAGGACTGAGACTGTAGTGTTTGATGGTGGTTTCTCCGCTGAGAGTGTTTACACTGTCTTTGTGACACCTGGGCTTTTGGGACTTTCTCCAGACATGATTGACTGTTGATACCATTGTTGCTTTTTGTCTGTCAGATCCCAAACTTTCGTTTCCCACTGCCCCCTCCCCCCCCCCCCCCCACCTCCTTTCTCTCTTATGGTGGTGGAGGGATATCCATTCACAAGGCGCTGCTGTAGATGGTACAGGAGCAGAGGGCACATTGGGCGCGGCTCAGCACCCAGTTGGGAGTCAACAATGTCATCTCCTTTCCTTCCCTGCTCTCTGCGAGAAAGTTGGATGACTTACACTTGAGTTTAGTCAATTTGAATGATGTTGATCACCTCTGACGAAATGGTACAAGCGATGGCTGAGAGGTCGCCAGACAAAGGGAGCGGCTGCGTTCGTCCCCGCTTTCACCTATTTCACATCCTCGGCTTCTTCGTCGCTGTCCTTCATGGTTATGCCCTGCAGTCCACCGCTCTCCGACACCGATGCTGTTGCTTCTTCCACCGTCAGCCGGGTTTGCACCGTCTCGTACATTTTACTGTTCAACGTCCCTTCCAGAACTCCCTGCAGCCTGAAATCCCTGTAGGATTTCTAAAGCAAGGGAAGAACATATTTGTAATTTACATTTGTGGGGGGGGGGGTTAGAGCTTACAGCCAGCTGATCGTACAAAGCCAAAATGTGGAGTAAACCATCCCCAGTTGCCAAAGCCGTGCACAACACCTGATCACACACACAAAAGGACGCAAAGTGTCTGACATGGATGGGAGAGGTTTGGAGGGATACGGACCGAACACAGGCAGGTGGGACTAGTGCAGCAGGGACATGTTGGCCGGTGAGGGCAAGTTGGGCCGAAGGGCCTGTTTCCACACTCTGTATGACTCTATGATTCTAAGTGCTGGAGTAACTCAGCGGGTCAGGTGGCATCTCAGTAGAAAGGGACTGGATGACGTTTCTGGTCGAGACCCTTCTTCAGACTGAGAGTCAGGGGAGGGGGGAACTAGACGTCTGAAAAGGTATAAAGAACAAATGAAAGACTAACTGGATAGGTGGCCGACTAGGAAAAGGGGAGATGCAGCGAGACCTGGGTGTCATGGTACACCAGTCATTGAAAGTAGGCATGCAGGTGCAGCAGGCAGTGAAGAAAGCGAATGGTATGTTAGCTTTCATAGCAAAAGGATTTGAGTATAGGAGCAGGGAGGTTCTACTGCAGTTGTACAGGGTCTTGGTGAGACCACACCTGGAGTATTGCGTACAGTTTTGGTCTCCAAATCTGAGGAAGGACATTATTGCCATAGAGGGAGTGCAGAGAAGGTTCACCAGACTGATTCCTGGGATGTCAGGACTGTCTTATGAAGAAAGACTGGATAGACTTGGTTTATACTCTCTAGAATTTAGGAGATTGCGAGGGGATCTTATAGAAACTTACAAAATTCTTAAGGGGTTGGACAGGCTAGATGCAGGAAGATTGCTCCCGATGTTGGGGAAGTCCAGGACAAGGGGTCACAGCTTAAGGATAAGGGGATAATCCTTTAAAACCGAGATGAGAAGAACATTTTTCACACAGAGAGTGGTGAATCTCTGGAACTCCCTGCCACAGAGGGTAGTCGAGGCCAGTTCATTGGCTATATTTAAGAGGGAGTTAGATGTGGCCCTTGTGGCTAAAGGGATCAGAGGGTATGGAGAGAAGGCAGGTACGGGATACTGAGTTGGATGATCAGCCATGATCATATTGAATGGCGGTGCAGGCTCGAAGGGCCGAATGGCCTACTCCTGCACCTAATTTCTATGTTTCTATGTTTCTATGGATGTGAATTGAAAGAACAACTGGATAGTCCACCCAAGCATCCAACCAGTATTCACACAGCATCACGCTCGGTTACCCTCTGGGACTTACTGTGCACGCATTAGTTACCTATTTTCCTCTGTTGCAAAAGTACAACTCGTGGACTCTGGAGAATCTGTCCTTGGGCTTTGAAGGAGATCTGTAAACGGGGGCTTTCCACGGGTAAACACAAACGATACAAAGTTCCGGAGTCTTAGAATAAAGGGGAGGCCATTTAAGACTGAGGTGAGAAAAAATCGTTTTCACCCAGAGAGTTGTGAATTTGTGGAATTCCCTGCCAGAGAGGGAAGTGGAGGCCAAATCACTGGATGGATTTAAGAGAGAGATAGAGACCTCGGGGCTAGTGGAATCAAAGGATATGGGGAGAAGGCAGGCACGGGTTATTGTTTAGGGATGATCAGCCATGATCCCAATGAATGGCGGTGCTGGCTCGAAGAGCTGAATGGCCTCCTCCTGCACCTATTTCCTATGTTTCTATGTAACTCAGAAGGGCCAAGCAGCATCCCTGGAGAACGTGGATAGGTGGCGTCTCAGGTTGGGACCCTTCTTCAGACCTTTACGGTGGTGGGTGGGTCGAGGCAGCTGGAAGAGGGGAGGGGGTAGGACCAAGCCTGGTGAGTGATAGGTGGATACAGGTGAGAGTTGTTGGTGGGCAGCAACAGAGTTGGTAGGATTTTGAACTGGTGAACCTATAACATGAGCCTAATCCTGCTTGCACTTGACTTGTGTCTCTGAAGGAAGTTCTCCCTCTGCCCGATGAATTTAAAAGATCACAAATGTGTAAGTATAATGGTGGGCTGCATAACTCCTGGCATTTTAATATATATTTCTCATCGATCGTTCAACTGTAAGGAATAATCAATCAACTGATGAACTCAGTTAGCAATAGTAATTAATGACTCACCTATTTCCCCACTGCCGTGTCAATGCTCCGTCTGGAATTCCTAAATGCAATTACATGTCTGCACCTTTACAAGACTATGGAACTGTAACTTAATCACGAATGCAAGATGCAGTCTGTGACGTTAGTAGCACTGTTGCCACTGTGAACAAACGAAGGTCTGCGTGACTTAATTTGTGATTAATACTGATTTTTTTACATCCCCCTTTTAAATTAACCTTCCTTTTAAACAACAAACCATTGGACAAATCCCTTTCTCTGTTCACAAGCAAGTAAAATGATGTGTACAGGTTTTTATTAAATGAGATAGTTGGGCGTAAACAGGCCCTTCAGCCCACCGGGTCTGCACCAACCAGCGGTCCCCATATACTACACACCCCACACACAAGAGGAAACATTTTCAATCTTTACCGAAGCCAATTAACCTATAGACCTGCACGTCTTTGTTGAAATACGTATTGCATAATCGTGACACTAAAAATGACCGGAGTCTTTCTTTTACAAACGAGATGGATGCTTGTGGCCAATTTCTCCCACAGGCGATATTTTTCCATATAAAGTCTACAACTGTTTTGGTAAGTTTGCCACATGTTTTTACGCATTAACTCAAGTTGCTATGGCACTAATGAACAAGACTACCTGTCATAAGGAAGTCACAATATCATTATTAGAGGAAGGGAGGACATCAATATATGAGGTTCGGGGTGGCACGATGGTAGAGTTGCTGCCTTGCAGCACCAGAGACCCGGGGTCGATCCTGACTACGGGCGCTGGCTGTAGGGAGTTTGTACGTTCTCCCTGTGACCGCATGGCTTTTCTCCGGGTGTTCAAGTTTCCTTCCACACTTCAAAGATTTGTAGGTTAATTGGATTCTGTAAATTGTAAACCGTGCCTATTGTGTAGGATAGTACTGGTCGGAGCGGAATTGGTGGGCCGAAGGGCTTACATAGAAACATAGAAAATAGGTGCAGGAGTAGGCCATTCGGCCCTTCGAGCCTGCACCGCCATTCAATATGATCATGGCTGATCATCCAACTCAGTATCCTGTACCTGCCTTCTCTCCATACCCCCTGATCCCTTTAGCCACAAGGGCCACATCTAACTCCCTCTTACATATAGCCAACGAACTGGCCTCAACTACCTTCTGTGGCAGAGAATTCCAGAGATTCACCACTCTCTGTGTGAAAAATGTTTTCCCATCTCGGTCCTAAAAGATTTCCCCCTTATCCTTAAACTGTGACCCCTTGTTCTGGACTTCCCCAACATCGGGAACCATCTTCCTGCATCTAGCCTGTCCAACCCCTTAAGAATTTTGTAAGTTTCTATAAGATCCCCCCTCAATCTTCTAAAGTCTAGCGAGTACAAGCCGAGTCTATCCAGTCTTTCTTCATATGAAAGTCCTGACATCCCAGGAATCAGTCTGGTGAACCTTCTCTGTACTCCCTCTATGGCAAGAATGTCTTTCCTCAGATTTGGAGACCAAAACTGTACGCAATACTCCAGGTGTGGTCTCACCAAGACCCTGTACAACTGCGGTAGAACCTCCCTGCTCCTATACGCAAATCCTTTTGCTATGAATGCTAACATACCATTCGCCTTCTTCACTGCCTGCTGCACCTGCATGCCTACTTTTAATGTTCAAAAAGGAACTGCAGGTGATTCGATATTGCCTACTTTTAATGACTGGTTTACCATGACATGCAGGTCTCGTTGCATCTCCCCCTTTCCTAATCGGCCACCATTCAGATAATAGTCTACTTTCCTGTTTTTGCCACCAAAGTGGATAACTTCACATTTATCCACATTATACTGCATTATATGGCTTGTCTCCACGCTGTATCTCCAGTCAATCCTAAAGGTTGGTGTTGGTCAAGGGTTCCCAACCTGGGGTAAATTTACCACCAGGGGGTAAATTTGTTGATTCTGGATTTGTACATATTTGACTGACTGTGTTTGGTTCTGGTATACCGGTATGTGTTCATCATTAGTTGTTCATAAATAAGTGAAATAACATTGTTATGTGCTATTGAAGTTGCCAGGGGTGAACGGGACGAAAAAGGTTGGAAACCCCTGGTGTAGGCAATTCAATCCTTTGTGCCCACTCTACTGTTCAATGAAGTAATGGCTGATCTGTTACCTCAGCACCACTTTCCTGTACTAACACTTTAACTCTTGATTCCCAGAGTATCCAAAACAGCTATTAATCTCTGGTTTTTAGATAAGCAATGACTGAGCCCCCACAGACACTTAGGAGGACAAATCCAAAGATTCTCTGCCCTCTAAGTGAAATCCGACCCTCCATTTCGAGACCGTGAACAGCAACTGTGGGCGGTTGAGTAATGCCCCTGCCCCACATAGGAAACCTGAAGGGTAACCTCTGGAGACTTTGCGCCCCACCCAAGGTTTCCGTGCGGTTCCTGGAGGTTTTTGTCAGTCTCCCTACCTGCTTCCACGACCTGCAACCTCCGGCAACCACCTGCAACCTCCGGGAACCGCACGGAAACCTTGGGTGGGGCGCAAAGTCTCCAGAGGTTTCCGTTCAGGTTTCCTAAGTGGGACAGGGGCTTTACAGCGCCAGACACCCGGGTTCGATCCTGACTATGGGTGCTGTCTGTGTGGAGTTTGTACATTCTCCCTGTGACTGTGTGGGTTTTCTCTGGGTGCTCCGGTTTCCTCCCACGCTCCAAAGGCATACAGGTGTGTAGCTTAATTAGCTTCAGTAAAATTATAAATTGCCAGATAGTGCCATGTGTATGGGGAAATCGCTTGTTGGTGTGGACTCGGTGAGCCGAAGGGCCTGTTCTCATGCTATATCTCTAAATGTTTTAATGTCTAAAACTAAAGGAAACATCACACACAGCCTTCTATGATACTTGTTTGAGTATCAAAGTATGATGTTTACCATTTGTTTTGGATTTTAAGGTTGCTTTTATCCTGATAAATCATTTCATGCTTCCAAGTGACTTAATGAGAAATAAGAAAGATGCTACATCTACCTTCACTATTTTTATGAGCGTCTTCAGCTGGTAGAGATGTAGCTGTAGATCCATTCGGTCTGTCAGCCAGTCACAGATGACTTTGATTGTGGTGGTGTACCATCGCTGGGGAAAGAAAAATACAGCAATGAACACAAAGCATAGTGAACCAGAAAGCCTATTTCCTTTTCATCGGTACACTAATATTACCTTGTATGAGCCACAGTCACCCTGCTACTTTCCTCTTCTTTATACCCGCATATCCCATCCTCAAGTATCTCATTGGCCTTTTATTCCCCCCCCCTCCCCCCCCCTCCCCCCCCCCCCCTCCCCCCCCCCCTCCCCCCCCCTCCCCCCCCCCCCCCTCCCCCCCCCCCCCTCCCCACCTCACCCAGTCCCCTTGCACCAACATCCTTCCTTCTGACTTTGCAATTCACTCTTATCTCCTTATCTGTCACCCTTTTGTCTCCTTAAGGGCCTGTCCCACTATGCGAGTTTACCCAAGAGCTCTCCCAAGTTAAAAAAAATAAATCAAACTCGTGGTAAGCACGTAGAATGTATGTATCGGGTACGTCGGAGCTCGGGAATGTATGTATCGGGGCTCGGAGCTCTTAGCGGCTCGTAACACTAACGGCAGGTACTCGGGAAACGCGGTAAGCTCGTGAAGTTTTTCAACATGTTGAAAAATGTCCACGAGAGCCCCGAGTATCTACAAGCGGCTTTTACCGTAATTCTCTGAGTTCGAATCAGGGGAAACTCGGGAGAAATCTTTAATTACCTTGTACAGTGGGACAGGCCCTTTGGTCACTGACTCCACCCATCTGCCAATCAAGCCAGCCCCTTACCTGTATCCACCTATCACTTGTGTAGGAAGGAACTGCAGACGCTGGTTTACACCGAAGGTAGACACACAAAATGCTGGAGAGAATGACCCGTCTCGAAGGGTCTCGAGCCGAAACGTCACCCATTCCTTATATCCAGGGCTGTTGCCTGTCCCGCTGAGTTACTCCAACGTTTTGTGTCTACCCACCATCACTTGTCCCGCCCTCACTTCAATTTTTCAGCTTTCTCCCCCTCCCGACCTGAAGCATTGCCTGTCCACTTCCTTTAATAGATGTTGCCTGACACGCATAGTTCCTCCAGTGCTTTGTATTTTGCTCAAGATTCCAGCTTCTGCAGTTCCTTGTGTGTGCAAGCTATGACTTGTTGGATAATCAAGGAGTTAGTTCTTTAGAATAGATAGGAGATTATCTGTTAACAAATCTAGAATTTGTCATCAACTCAATTACCCTGCCAACACCTGACACGAAAACAGTCAAACGACAGATTGATCGACTTATATGAAGGTGAGTCATCTTAAATGGGAAAATATGTACAAAATATCGACACAAAGTGCTGGAGTAACTCTGCGGCTCAGGCAGCATCTCTGGTGCATTTCATTAAAAAGGATAAACACCACCAGATTTAGATTTACCCCCAATCTCTTTTTCTTTATAACATGACCACGATCTTTATACCAAATCCAAACTAACCAACAAAGAAGACAAACCACATTTGATTGGCCAGATCTGCTTGCACCAATACATAACCCTAACATGGAAACCACATCTCACTCCTATTGTGACCTCCGAACAGTTTTCATTAATTAATCAATGGAGTGCTTAAATTGTTAAAATCAAATTGCAATCTTGCACAATATGTATAGTAGATTCATGTGGAACTTGGGCGGCACAGCTGGTGAAACAGCTGCCTCACAGTGCATGAGATTTAGGTTTGAACCTGGTCTCGGGTGCTATACATGTGTAGTTTGCACGTTCCCCCCATGACCAGGTGGGGTTTCCTCGGGTGCTCTGGTTTCCCACCACATCCCAAAGTCACGTGGGTTCGGAGGTTCATTAGCCTTCAATGAATCAATGATACTTTCAATGATTCAATGATGCTTCATTGTCACATGTGCCGAGGTACGGTGAAATGCTTTGCTTTGCAAACAACGCCGGAAGGTCATACAGCAGACGTCACCAAGGCAGTAGACAAATGTCGTCACGTTTTGGCGTAGACAGAGTTGCAAACTGAGTGAATTGCCCCTCGTGTGCATGGAGTGGATGCAAAAGTGGGATTGCATAGAACTAGTGTGAATGGGAGATCGATGGCCGGCATGGACTTGCTGGGCCAAAGGGCCTGTTCCCATACTGTATCTTCCAATCAATTCTGATGCTTTTCAGGGCAAACTCAATGTGGGCACCAGACCAGAACACACGGCCCCAGAGCAGAAGCATCCACGTGGCGGGGCTGGAAACTGGATGTATCCTGAGTTAATTCTGCTACCACCATCGTCTCCTGCGACAAGTGACGGCTCCCACTGATTGTCGCCGGAAGCTTGCGTCCTTTTCAGGGCGAACGGTGACAGCGGGGCCAAGATTTGTAACAAGATGGACACGGAAAGAAGAAGAAGCCCAGAACACACACGATGACAGATTTGTAAGTACCAAGCAGTAAAGGACTGATACCTCCATTTTAAGCTTTCAGTCCAGTGTTAATATCGTTGAGGAGATCAAAATCAAAGATGCGAAGTTATAAATGACAATTATAACTTTTATATTACAACCTACTTTTCTCACAACTGAATAAAAAAACATGAAGGATGTAAACTGTGATATATCACATCTAACACTGTCAACGATTAAAACCTTGTTATCCTGCTGATTCCTCAGTCATGATTTGAAAGGGCATTTTTTTGCCCCATCTCTCCTGAACGGTGGAAAGCAAGGAAGGGTTGCTGTGCTCGACACGGCCTGACCTCTATATTTCTTCGCTCCATTTCGTGCATGACGCCAGGCTGGCAAGCCACATTAGCAGCCCATTTCCTCATCAAACCCGCACTCGCTTTCCTGTCCAGCAAGGTCCAACAAATCAACAGGAGCGCAGAAAACAGAACATCAGTCTAATCTATCCATTTAAGGCACATTTTCAAAACCTGGTATGACCAAAGGTTTTTTTTTTTTTTCAGAGGCAGCTTAAGAGCTGAGACAGGGAAAGATGACTCAGAAGATGTTTCAAATGTTGCCATTTATGCATCACCAATGTAAAAAGAGAACAGGGGCACGGCACCCGAAATGTGTAGGAAGGAACTGCGGATACCGAAGGTAGACCCAAGATGCTGGAGTAACTCGGCGGGACAGGCAGCATCTCTGGGGAGAGGGAATGGGTGACGTTTCTGGTCGAGACCCTTCTACAGACTGAGAGTCAGGGGAGAGGGAAATTAGGTACATGGAAAGGTGCGAAGAGCATGTAAGGTGTGAAAAGGACAGATCAAAGCAGACGATGATCGCCCGCTGTATTGGATAGTACGGTGAAGTGAGAAGGGCAATTGCATCAAAAGGGCAACAAGCACCATTACTTCATCATCGTCTTTCATCTCTTTCACACCCCACTCCAGACTGCAGGAGTACGCGCTGAGGGTCGCACTGAAGCTCGGTGCAGCCAACGCCATGGCTCTGTGGGGGACGACCAGGGTGTAGGGTGTTTCCGCTGCTGGCCATTGGGGGAGCAGAGTGTGTTGGAGACACCCCTTAAACAAGGGAAGGGACTTCACACCAGGGGGACACGCGAGTGGCAAGGGCGAGGGAATAAAATTGTACAATTTGTAGGAACACTGCACTAGGACGCATTGAATGTATGTATAGCCTCTGAGAATGGTGGAATAATTTTTTTACACAGCACCTGTATTGTGTACAAAATGCTGGAGTAACTCAGCGGGACACGCAGAATCTCTGGAGAGATGGAATGGGCGACATTTCATAGAAACATAGAAAATTGGTGCAGGAGTAGGCCATTTGGCCCTTCGAGCCTGCACCACCATTCAGCTAGCACCGCCATTCAATATGATCATGGCTGATCAACCCAAATCAGTACCCCGTTCCTGCTCTATCCCCATATCCCTTGATTCCGTTAGCCCTGAGAGTCGGGTCTCTTCAGACACTGAAGAAGAGTCTTGACCTGAAACGTCACCCATTCCTTTTCTCCAGAGATGCTGCCTGCCCCGCTGAGTTACTCCAGCATTTTGTTTCCATCTTCGGTTTAAACCAGCACCTGCAGTTCCTTCCTACAACTGGTTTGTATATATTTTCTTACACTGAATAAAGTTTATTTTGAATTGCAAATAAAACCCCAACACCACCCTCAGTGTTCCCCCGCAAGGCTGCCGACCTTTAGTTGTGCATTAAGAAGCTATTGCATCGGCTTCGAATCCCAACCATGTTCACTGGTGTCACGGCCACCGAAAGACTTTCCCCGCTATTGTCGGTGGAGACTGACAAAGGCAGCAGACTCGAGTAAATGCAACAGCTTGGCTCCCTTGCAGCTGCGGAGGAGGAGATTTCCCATGCAGCATACGCGTCGCACAATAGCAGGGGCGAGCTCTTTGTCGCACCCAGCCTCCATCTATTCCCCCCCCCCCCAACCAAAGATTACAGGGGGGGCTGCTACGATCTGCACCCGATGCAAATTATCGGCAACACCTTTGCTGCAAGCTGCGTATTCACCCAATAGAAACATACCAAGAAATACCACCAAAATTAAAACTTTAGTCATCATGGATTTAATTTTTGGGAGTCCTCACTCTGACCTTTCTTCGGTATCAAAAACCATGGCAATTATCTATTTTAATTTGGATTATCCCTCTCCCTGACCTTTCTAAATGCACCCTTGACAATCGCCACTAAACAACAAATTAATTACAGCTGAAATGCATTCACTCTTCATAGGTAAATGACGCTGATTAGAAAATGATGAGAGTACAGATGTCCTACAGTCTTTTTTTGTTGCTGCTTCTGTTCATTGCTGTTTGATGCAGTGGTTTGAGTAAATATGAGTGGTTGGTGGGAGGGACGTGAGTGGATGGCGGTACACGAACCCTATCCTACATACGATTAAATAAAAAAAACTCACCAAAGCCAATTAACCTACAAACCTGTACGTCTTTGGATGTGGGTTTCATCCTGGGTTTCAACAACTAAGTTACAGTTGAATAAGTTAGGTCTTTATTCTCTGGAGCGCAGAAGGTTAAGGGGGGACTTGATAGAGGTCTTTAAAATGATGAGAGGGATAGACAGAGTTGACGTGATCAAGCTTTTCCCTTTGAGAATAGGGAAGATTCAAACAAGAGGACATGACTTCAGAATTAAGGGACAGAAGTTTAGGGGTAACATGAGGGGGAACTTCTTTACTCAGAGAGTGGTAGCGGTGTGGAATGAGCTTCCAGTGGAAGTGGTGGCGGCAGGTTCGTTGGTATCATTTAAAAATAAATTGGATAGGCATATGGATGCGAAGGGAATGGAGGGTTATGGTATGAGTGCAGGCAGGTGGGACTAAGGGAAAAAAGTTGTTCGGCACGGACTTGTAGGGCCGAGATGGCCTGTTTCCGTGCTGTAATTGTTATATGGTTATATGGTTATATGGGAGGAAACTGGAGCACCCGGAGAAATTTCCCCGCGGTCCCGGGGAGAACGTACAAACTCCACGCAGACAGCCCCCGTAGTCAGGATCAAACCTGGGTCTCTGGAGCTGTAAGGCAGCAACTCTACTGCTGCGCCACTGTGTCGCCCCAAGAAATCAGTTTAGTTTAGTTTAGAGATGCAGCACGGAAACAGGCCCTGTGGCCCACCGAGTCTGCGCCGAACAGCGATCACCCTGTACACTAGCACTATCCTACACACTAGGGTCAATTTTTAAAAGACAATTTTACCGAAGAAAATTAACCTACAAACCTGTATGTCTTTGGAATGTGGGAGGAAACCAGAGCACCTGGAGAAAACCCACATAGTCAAGGGGAGAACGAACATGGATGGACAACGACCCACCAATTCAGCTACATGGACAATCACTCACCATGTCAGCTATGTGGCCACTTTTGCAGACCCTTGTACATAACACTATGATGCCCGCTTCATAATTTACAGATGAGAGGCATTGACTTGGAAATATGTTCATTGATCATCCATTTTCCCCGACACTGAACTATTAATAGGGGCAGTAGGAGACATGGAGACAGAAGGAACAGCAGATGCAGGAAATTTGGCAAAGTGCTAGAGCTTCCCAGCAGGTCAGGCGGCATCTGCGGAGGAAATGGATCTGCGTCATTTCGGGTCAAGGACCCTCCGACATGCTCTGTTGAAAAGCCAGGGAAGATCGAGAGCCAGTTCTGCTTCTAAAAAAGCCCATCCGATGTTTCACTGAGAGTGCGAATGCCAACATCAAGTTCCCAGTGAAGGAAGGAACTGCAGATGCTGGTTTACACCGAAAATAGAAACAAAATGCTGGAGTAACTCATCGGGCCAGGCGGCATCTCTGGAGAAAAAGGATGGGTGATGTTTTGGGTCGAGCTGCTTCTTCAAACTGAAAAAGGGTCTCGACACGAAACGTCATAATATTCCTTTTCTCCAGAGATGCCGCCCGACCCTTTGAGTTACTCCAGCTTTTTTGTGTCTGTCTTCTAAGTTTCCACTGCTGGATTGTTTTGTCCTTAAGCTTGATAAACTGATCTCCTGCCTCATTCTGCCGACAGGGGATGGATTTTACTGTGTGTTTTCAAGCAGAAAACTGACCCTCCTTACAGCCCTGTCCCACGGTACGAGTTCATTCCAAGAGCTCTCCCGAGTTTGCCCTGATTCGAACTCGGAGATTTACGGTAATGGCCACTGGTCGGTACTCGGGGCTCTCGTGGACATTTTTCAACATGTTGAAAAATCTTCACGAGTCTTCCCGTGCTTACCTGTCGTTAGCGAGTCTTCCCGAGTACCTGCTGTTAGCGTTATGTGCCGCTAAGAGACGTCCTCGAGCTCCAACGTGCCCGCTACGTTCATTCTCCGTGCTTACCACGAGTTTAATTTTTTTTAAACTCGGGAGAGCTCTTGGAATTAACTCGTAACGTGGGACAGGGCTATTAATATACACCAAATTTATTCTGTAAAAATCCAGGGGATGAATCTTCAAGAGGATAGTTGACAAAGGCAAATCACAGTTGTGAGACTGGCCACAGAATGTTAGCCTAATTTGGTGATGCTCCCCAGGCATTCACTAATTACTAATTTAGTCTGAGCCTCAAACCATATAGGGCTGCCTCAAGGGTGGCTAGTCTGAGGATTTTTGCAAGTCGTGGTACGTAAAGGTAGACACAAAGTGCTGGAGTAACTCAGCGGGTCAGGCAGCATCTCTGGAGGACATGAATGGGTGACGTTTTGGGTCGGGTCAGATTGAAAACGGGTCCCGACCCGAAAGGTCACCCCATTCTTTTTTCTCCAGAGATGCTGCCTGACCCGCTGAGTTACTCCAGCGTTTTGTGTACATCTTCGGTGTAAACCAGCATCTGCAGTTCTTTGTTTCTACAAGTCATTGTGCATGTCAGCTGCATTTCAAGGGTTGCCATCTCACCTCAGTATCCTTTGAATTGATTGAATATGTTATTATCACATGTGACTATGTCACCATGAAATTCTTTGCTTGCATCCCCCAAGGTATGCAACTAGTGGCCCATAAAGGGTGCTTACAAAGTAACAAATCCACCCCCCCCCCCCCACCCGACCCCTTGCGCTAGTTCCCCCTTTGTTCTCCCCCCCCCCCCCCCCACACGGCGGTCGCCCCAAGCTGGGTCCTCCATAGTAATTTGCAATAGACAATAGACAATAGGTGCAGGAGTAGGCCATTCGGCCCTTTGAGCCAGCACCGCCATTCAATATGATCATGGCTGATCATCCCCAAACAGTACCCCGTTCCTGCCTTCTCCCCATATCCCCTGACTCCGCTATTTTTAAGAGCCCTTTCTGGAAACAGCCGATAGAACACAAGAGCTCTGCATTAACTGCTGCAAAGATCACCGTGTCCTTCTCCGAACCTTTGAGGCAAACGCACAGCCCCCACGGAGGTGGGTAACCCTCTCATCCACACCTGAGCCACCTCCAAGGCAGCCTCCGATGAGGATGAAACCCCACTGGTGCGCTTGGTACGTTCGATTATCTTGACCATGCACATTAGGTCTCTTATCGAAAACCTGTCGCCACCTCGTCCCACGACAAAGAACCTCCCTCCCAAGTGACACAGGCTTGTATTAAGAAGCGTAGGCTAGTTTTAACCCCTCTTAGCACTTCACAACTCCTGCTCCCTGCTGAAGCATCCTGCCAATTAGTCACATCGCAAGCACTGAATGGACCCTGAAGTCCCACAAATAGGGGCCTCCCTTTAAGGTGAAGGGGGAAAGATTTGATAGGAACCTGAGCGGTAACTGTTTTTACACAAAGGGTGGTGGGCATTTGGAAGGAGCTGCCGGAGGAGGTAGTTGAAGCAGGGACTTAAACATTGCAATGTCTAAGACATATTGTAGACAGGTACACGGATAGGACAGGTTTAGAGGGATATGGGCCAAATGCGGGCAGGTGAGACTAGTGCAGATGGGACATGTTGGGCGGTGTGTGGGCAAGTTGGGCTGAAGTGCCTGTTTCCACGCTGTATCACTCCTAAGCTAGTTTGCATTCCACCAAATGGGTGCAAGTTAACCGTGTGTTTTACTTGGAAAACACGTCCCGGACTTTCAGTCTTTATTGCGTTTGAACCCCAAGTGACGGTGGCATAAAACTGGCAGGACATTTCTCGCAGCGGGGCCCATGCTGATCAGCAGATGACGTTTTCTTGTGCGTCGTACGCAGAGCCAAACACAAATAGCTCACGCAACTGTCGTCACGCCGAAAGTGGCAGGAGAAGGATTTGTCTTCAGTATCGGAGCTTCCTCTGAGCTCTTCACAGGCAAGCAGGAGCTGGGGCCACAGCTAACCCTGGTAGTAGCAGCAGAAATCTTTTGCAGTGTTCACATTTCAGAGCCGCAGCCCCCAGTCTTCCTCGCTGTTCCGGGGGGGAGGGGGGGGGATGGGGGGCTCCCCTGCACGCGGATTTTCAATTGTGGGAACATTTCTCTTAATTAGTCACAGCTAATTAGTGTTCTGGCACAGAAAAGGAGGCAGAAATGTCAGAGGTACACGGCTACATCTCACTTAATCCTTTGATAATAATTTAGCCTCCAGGGAGTGGCTCAAACTGCGGTAAGTAGGCTGACAATACGGCAAAATTAGGTGGGCAGCAGACCATCAGAAGCAAAGAATAAGACGTGCTATCAGCTCCTGCTGAGCACCAACAGGCGGCTAACTCACTGACAGATGAGGTGCCTGTTTAAGTCTGCCATATTAATTAGCTGAATTCTACCATCCATGCTACATATGGCCAGCTGCAACATGTGGACTTGTGTGTTTTTTTTTTTCCTTTTTCTTCTGGTTCATGCCAAATAATAGCTCCAGTGGTATGAATATTGATTTCTCTAACTTCAAGTAACCCTTACATTCCCTCTCTCTCCACCACCCCCCCCCCTACCCAACTTGCACCAGCTTCTCGTTCTCACCTAGCAAACAGCCAACAGTGGCCTGTTTCCTTTATCATTTTTTTTTTGAATGTCTTTCATTCATTTGTTCTACATCTCTCTGCATCACCATCTATAATATCACATTGCGCTTTCCACCGACTCTCAGTCTGAGGAAGGGTCTCGACCCGAAACGTCACCCGTTCCTTCTCTCAAGAGACGCTGCCCGTCCCGCTGAGTTACTCCAGCATTTTGTGTCTAGCTCCGAACCAGAGACGCCGTCTCATATTTTTCAGGAATTGACCGATTTCTCAGCTCGATCTAAAACCTTTCCCACTAGTGTAAGAATTATTTCCACAGAGTGCAGTAGGGATGAGCTCTGCAGAACAGCTTGCTGTGGGCGCTCACAAAAAGGAACAAATAACCGTAATAAAAACAGAAATAATTCTCCCATCTCAAAACACAAAATGTGGCTTTCACCTAATTGAATATGGTGTAGCAGAAGACACGTCTGCGCTAATCAGGGCTGGGGAAAGGTTTGTTCTCAAGGCCTGACAGGAATGATTGTATTAAAGACATCAAACTAGAGGATTTCAGCAGCAATCATTAATCCTTGCAGCAGGATTTTTTTTTGATTTTCCCCACCTCATTTTAGAAGGTCCCTATACGTTAGAAGACGGGAACTGCAGATGCTGGCTAACACACAAAAGGACGCAAAGTGCTGAAGTAACCCAGCGGGTCAGGCAGCATCACTGGAGAACGTGGATAGGTGACGTGCCAGGTCGAGACCCTTCTTCAGCCAGAAGAGGGGCTTCACTCTGAAGAAACATCAGGTGATGTTTCGGGTCGAGACCCTTCTAAGTTTAAGATGGACACAAAATGCTGGAGTAACTCAGCGGGTCAGGCGGCATCCCTGGTGAAAAGGAATGGGTGATGTTTTAGGTCGAGACCCTTCTTCAGACTCAGGTTCTTGACAGCAACACACCAGTAGAAGACAAGTTAACTATACCCAGAATACTGAAGAGTACAATTTCTTGAGTCTGAAGAAGGGTTTCTTTTCTCCGGAGATGCTGCCTGTCCCACTCAGTTACTCCAGCATTTTGTGCCTATCTTTGGTGTAAACGAGCATCTACACTTCCTTCTTAGCTTGGTATAGTTTAGTTTGGAGATACAGTCCTTAAACAGGCCTTTTGGCCAACGGAGTCTGCGCCGACCAGCGATCCCCGCACACTAGGGACAATGGAAAATTCTTACTGAAGCAAATGAATCTCCAAACCTGTGCGTCTTTGTAATATGGGAGGAAACCGAAGCTCCCGGAGGAAACCCAGGCGGTCACGGGGAGAATGTACAAACTCCGTACAGACAGCACCCTTGGTCAGGATTGCATATGTCCTTAGTGCATTAATTCCTGTCACGCCTTGAGAATAAACCTTTCCACAGCTCTGAATACCATGGATGTGTCGAATTCAACACACTATATGCAACTAAGTGAAAGCCACATTTTGAGTTTTGAGACGGGAGAATTATTTACATCTTTTATGAAGACTATTTAGTCACCAGTTGCTTTTCCTGAGCGCTCACAGCCAGCTGTGAGGCAGCAACTCTACCGAGCGCCACCATGCCACCCTAAAGAGATTCTTCTCTTTGCCTAAGCATTAATGCGCCTCTTCCAGAGGCTGAGCACGCGGACCGCACATGGCCTACAGCGGTGGAGCAGCGACAGAGGACAACAAGGCTACGCTTGGCGTGGCAGACCCTGCAACACCACCAGGACAACAGACCTTCATGGTCAGATCAAGATCCCTGCACTTACAACAACTGGGACTTGAAAATGGCGCTAAATTGGCGACTCTGTGTACCGTAGCAGTGTATTTCTGCTCTGCACTTGAACTGTATCTGAGATGCTTACCTCATATGTGTGTAAGTGTTTATGTGTAGTGAATGGGAAGGCACTGCAGACGCTGGTTTAAACCGAAGATAGGACACAAAAAGCTGTAGTAACTCAGCGGGACAGGCAGCATCTCTGGAGGGAAGGAATGGGTGATGTTTTGGGTCAAGACTAGGGTTGCCAACTTTCTCACTCCCAAATAAGGGGCAAACGGTCAAAGTAAGGGACAAATTCCCGACGGCAATTCGTTGACCGACTCGGCCGTGGCTGTGAATGATGAGTTGGCCCGGGTGCTGGACTGCACACAATGCCCAGCAGGCAGGCCAGATGAGGAATTTTGGCCCGGGCGCGACGTCGCGCGCAAAGTCTGGCACCCCATCCAACTCATGAACCGATGAACAACCATGAGAAGGAGGGGTGGTGGTGTCATCGGTAAGCGAAGATCCGAAGGTTGGACTGCTGGCTGGGCTGCTGACCGACAGGGTCACGGGCGAGGCGCTGCTGCTGCACTACGTCGGGATGGGTGAGGCGGGGCCGGATGCAGCGCTCCAACCCGACAGTCCCCTCGACCCAAGTAGTAGCAGTCAAATACGGGACAAGGGCGGTCCCGTATTGGACAAACCAATTTAACCCAATATAGGGAGGTTGCACGGCAGTCGGGTCACGACCCATGACCCATACTGTTGCTACGCTACGCCAACTGGAGTACACGCGATAAACAGCAGGTAAGCACTGATCATTGTTTCCTGCGTAGCGGGCCCGTTAAAACCCGCCAAAATGGTCAATTCTTGCGCTGTAAATAATTATGGAAATCGGGATAAGCGTGAGAGACATTTATCCTCCTTCAGAATTCCAAAAGTGGGGAGAAATGACCGTAGATAGACGCGAGAGCTGAAGGGACAACAACAGTCAGAGTGCTTGGCGAACATTGGCCGTTTGCTCACTACATTTCATCAACAGTAAGACATTATTTGTTGGTTTTTTCTTGATTCCTTTGGCATCTAAAAAGTTTCAGAAGTGATAACCTTGGCTGTAAAATTTTTAAATCGCCCATGGTTCTCAAGTGGGATTTTACATACAAAAAGAAAACGCCTCTGAAGCAAAATTTATCATTAAAAAAAAAAAAATCGCAAACCATATGTGGGTTTTGAATTACATTTTACTCAGATGCAAGCCAAGGAATGGCATAATTGTTAGCTGTTAATTGGACATAATCAACGTCAGCAAATTGTTGACAATATCTTATTGAAAGGGAGTGGGTGTTTAAGCTGTCAGGTCATTTTATTATTTGCCAAAATATACATCTCAATAGCATAATGATAGGAAACTTACTTTTCCACACACCACTCGTAAGTCTGGAGATTTTTTTAATGATAAATTTAGCTTCAGAAGCGTTTTCTTTTTGTATGTAAAAACCCACTTCAGAACCATGGGCGATTTAAAAAATTTTACAGCCAGATTTATCACTTCTGAGACTTTTTAGATACCAAAAGAATCAAGAAAAACCCAAATAATGGCTTACAAATGAAATACAATGAGCAAACGCGATAATTACCAATATTTTCAATTTCGATATCTGCACGGCCAATGTTCGCCAAGCACTTTAACTGTTGTTGCCCCTTCAGCTCTCGCTTCTCTTTACCTTCATTTCGAATTAGAATTAGAATTAGATTCCTTTATTGTCATTCAGACCTTTCGGTCTGAACGAAATTATGTTGCCTGCAGTCATACACAGAACCAATAAAAACAAAACATACAATAAACACAAATTAAACATCCACCACAGTGAGTTCACCAAGCACATCCTCACTGTGATGGAGGCAAAGTCTTAGTCTCCGTCTATTCCCTCCTTGTTCTCCCTCTGCGCTGAGGCGATCGATCCAGGACGGAGATGCCGCCCTCCAGTTCAGCGAACCTCCGTGGTGATGTCGCCGCCGCCGAAAGCCGGAACGCCGTCTCCGCTCCGAGACGGCCCGCCACAGCATCAGCTCCGGGCAGCTGCCCCAGCTCCGGGTCCCGCAGTCTCCGCTCTGGGCCGCCGCCCCAGCTCCGGGTCCCGCAGTCTCCGCTCCGGGCCGCTGCCCCAGCTCCCGCAGTCTCAGCTCCGGGCCGCTGCCCCAGCTCCGGGCCGCCGCCCCAGCTCCGGGCCGCCGCCCCAGCTCCGGGCCGCCGCCCCAGCTCCGGGTCCCGCAGTCTAAGCTCCGAGCCCCGCTGCATCAGCTCCAGGCCGCCGCCGAAAGCCAGAACGCCGCACCAGCAAGTCGGGCCACCGCTGCCTCAGCCCCGAAGACGGCCAGCCTCTCGTTGGTGAGTCCTGGCTGGCTCTGCCTCCGGAGCCTCGGGGTCGGTCGCAGGTTGGAGGCTGCCAGCTCCTCCATTAGGCCTCAGCGCAGACGGAGGCAGAGAAGGGGGATACGACACGAAAAAGTCGCATTCCCCCGAAGGAAGAGACAGAGAACATGTTTCACCCCCCCCCCCCCTAACACAACCCAACAAATTAAAACTTAACCAAAACAAGACAAAAAAAACAACAGAAAAAAGTAAAAACAGACGGACTGCAGGCGAGCCGCAGCTGTTAACAGCGCCGCCACTTTCGCTTCACTTTTGGAATTCTGAAGTTGGGTACATGTCTATCACGCTTACCCTGACTTCCACAATTTTTTACAGCGCAAAAATTCACCATTTGGGCGGCTTTTAACAGGTAGGAAAGTACGTGTTTCGTGTATTAACAACATATACCGGAAGCTGAGATGTCCTCCAGATGGATTGAGCGGCTCCGTGCGTCAAGCCCTATGACCCGGTCGGTGACTTTAAGTGCAACCCCCTTTAACAGGATGTCCCGACTAATAAGGCACAGTTGGCAACCCTAGTCGAGACCCTTCTTCAGACTGGGGAGATAGATAAGGATGATATATAGGGGAGATAGGTAGATATATAGGGGAAGATAGATAGATAGATATAAATAGATAAGGAAGTGGAATGTGAAAATAGGACAAAGGGAATGGAGATCAAATAAAATGAGTGATACGTACTGAACTGTATACAACAATGAAATTTCACTGTAAATTCGGTACACGTGAAAAATAAAGTACCATACCATACCATCTAGGGCTCCCTTATGACATTTTAACTGCTTGAACCACCTTGAGACAAGTTACAACTATCAAGTAGGTTCAAGTTGGTGCCTTGTTGAGTGGTAAGGCTAGTTGCTGATTCAGCAACAACAGCACCACACACGAGCAGAGGACCAGCTAACTATACTGAGAACACTGAAGAGTACAATTAAATAATCCCCGCTGTTTTATTTATCAGTGCAGCAATCCTTCTGTTTTCAGCATGTGACACTTGTCTAATTATAAGATCATTATCAAGCCAAACAAACACTCCTGCCTCTGCAGTATGCACATCATCCAGTTTAATAAGCCTCATACTTTTTCATGAGACCATCTTGAGCTGAGGGGTGCATGTTTACGTTACAGGCGTGGCATCCGAATCAAAGGGATATCATCGCGAATGGTCTCGCACAGTTGGCAGCAGGGCAAGAGGCTCAGTTGGCACCAAAGATCTTCTACAATTGAATGTGTCAATGGATATTTTAAGGCGGAGATTCTTGATTAGTACGGGCGCCAGGGGTTACGGGGAGAAGGCAGGAGAATGGGGTTGTGACGGAGAGATAGATCTGCTGTGTTACTCCAGCACTTTGTGTTTCTTTGTTAACTGTTACTCAATGTTATGTCTTGCAATAAATGTTGTAAACCTTTAGAAAGGAGATGCGGAGGAATGTCGTTAGTCAGTGGTGAATCTGTGGAACATCATTGCCACAGACGGCTGTGGAGGCCAAGTCAATGGATATTTTTAAGGCGGAGGTTGCCAGATTCTTGATTAGTAAGGTTGTCAGGGGTTATGGGGCGAAGGTGGGAAAATAGGGTTGAGAGGGAAAGATAGGTCAGCTGAGATTGAATAGCAGAGTAAACTTAAGGGCCTTCCCACGTGGCGATTTTTTTGCCGACTGCCGGCGTCATATCCGGGCCGCTAAAAGATTTTGAACATTTCAAAATCCAGAGGCGACAAAAAAAACAGTGCGACACTTGAAAAAAAACACCGCGCGCCAATACGTTATCACGCCCTGTCACACCAGAAAATTTTCAGTGACCTGATACGTCAGTCAATGATGCCAGCAGTCGCCGAAAAAAATCACATAATTAGGCCAATTGGCTTCCATATCTCACCTTAAAACTATGTCCCCTAGATCTTGAATCCGCTACTCTGGGTAAAAGACTTTATGCATCTATCGCACAATTCAATAATTGAACTTTTTGCTGGTATGCCTTCATTTGTCACTGCCGGGTTTCTGTAAAATAATTTTGCCCCTTTCCACAAAATTAGTTGCAAGTAAAATTATTTCAGAAGTTAATATTTAGACCAATGTTTCCAGTAATCCCTTCAGATTTTCTCTGATCTCCCACTTAACGTTTAATTTTTTTAGGACAGCACAGTAGAACAGCCATAGAGCTGCCGCCATACATCACCAGAGACCTGGGTTCGCTCCTGACTACGGGTGCTGTCTGTGTGGAGTTTGTATGTTCTCCCTGCGACCGTGTGGATTTTCTCCGGTTGCTCCGCTTTAACCATATAACAATTACAGCACGGAAACAGGCCATCTCGACCCTACAAGTCCGTGCCGAACAACTTTTTTCCCTTAGTCCCACCTGCCTGCACTCATACCATAACCCTCCATTCCCTTCTCATCCATATGCCTATCCAATTTATTTTTAAATGATACCAACGAACCTGCCTCCACCACTTCCACTGGAAGCTCATTCCACACCGCTACCACTCTCTGAGTAAAGAAGATCCCCCTCATGTTACCCCTAAATTTCTGTCCCTTAATTCTGAAGTCATGTCCTCTTGTTTGAATCTTCCCTTTTCTCAAAGGGAAAAGCTGATTCACATCAACTCTGTCTATCCCTCTCATCATTTTAAAGACCTCTATCATGTCCCCCCTTAACCTTCTGCGCTCCAGAGAATAAAGACCTAACTTATTCAACCTTTCTCTGTAACTTAGTTGTTGAAACCCAGGCAACATTCTAGTAAATCTCCTCTGTACTCTCTCTATTTTGTTGACATCCTTCCTATAATTGGGCGACCAAAATTGTACACCATACTCCAGATTTGGTCTCACTAATGCCTTGTACAATTTTAACATTACATCCCAGCTTTCCTCCCACATTCCAAAGACATGCGGTTTTGGATGATAGATGGCTTTGGCAAATTAGTAAATTGTCCCGAGTGTGTAGGATAGTGCTGGTGTGTGGGGTAATCGCTGGCCAGTGCGGACTCGTTGGGCCGAAGGGCCTGTTTGGAAGTCTAAAATTTGTAGGTTAATTCGCTTCTCCAAGTTGTCCTTGGTTTAGTTTTTGTTTCAAGATACAGCGCCGAAACAGGCCCTTCAGCCCACCGAGTCCACACCGACCAGCAATCCCTGCACGCTAACGCTATCCTACACACACGAGGGACAAGTTTCCATGTTATACCAAGTCAATTAACCGATAAACCTGTACATCTTTGGAGTGGAACCGAAGACCTCAAAGAAAACCCACACATGTGGACACATGCAGGCAAGCACCGATAGTCAGGATTGAACCCGGGTCTCTGGCGCTGTAAGGCAGTTCCTCTAACCGCTGCACCACCTTGCCGCCCATGGTTAGGGTGCAAAAGTGGTATAACATAGAACGAGGGTACAGGGTGATCGTGGTCAGCGTGGGGCCGAAGGGCCTGTTTCCACGGTGTATCACAAAACTAAACTTCAGCTGTTTGCACCCATTCTCTGAGGTTCTGAATGGTATTCCTGGGGTGGAATTGGGGAGGAAAATCCAATACTTGTATATATCCATAAATATCTGACGATAGGCTCTCTCGCCCGCTGTGCCAAGCAAATGACCAGGGAGTAATCTGACGTCCAAATTTAAAAGACAGGAAGTATGACTAACAAAAAGAGGAGGTGAATATATTGAAAGGTACAAAACAACGTGCTAACAGGAGATAAAATAAAACGACAGGAAAACAGATCACAGGGTTCATAAAGAACAGGTGTGGAGGATTAAAGGATTTTCGCTGGTCAAAGCGTTAATAATTACAGAGTTGATAATGGGTAAATTCACAAGAAGATGAGTGTGAACAAGACACGCATGTTATCTCATTCAGTTCATTTTATTTATTTCTGGTCTGGATGCTGGCTGTAAAATGAGTGTTTGGTCTTGGATATGAATATGGGTCCGTGGACTGAAGTGCCTTGGAAAATTTAGCATTAACCCACTAATGATGATTTCATTGTATTTCGCAGCTGGGATTGATATTGTCCATCGCATTTCATTTTTATCGGGATTCTGACAGAGGGATTGAGTCATTGGCATCGAACAATGACTTCACCTTGTACCCTGTACCTTCCGCAGAGTCCACCAGGGACTATACTGGAAGTTGGACAATTTTATACTGGACAATTAAAAAAAAAACATTTATCAAGCCAATTAATCTACAACCCTGTACGTCTTTGGAATGTGGGAGGAAACCGAAGATCTTGGAGAAAACCCACAATGGTCACAGGGAGATTGTACAAACTCCGTACAGACAGTGCCTGTAGCCGGGATCGAACCTGGGTCTCCGGTGCTGCATTTTGCTGTAGGGCAGTAACTCTACCGCTGCACCACCTTGACCCTCTACATCAGGTAGTTCTCACAATCAAGTGACTTGTTAAATGAAATGCTGCCTCTTGGAATACTGCCCTGGAACCCCCCCCCCCCCCCCCCCCCCCCCCGCTGATCGGCCCCCACTCCAGAAAGATGGATGGATGGATGACGGAGATTGGTGGGCATTCTGAATATGCCACCAACTGTGTTGGGCAGTTCATGAAGGGTTCATGATATGACTTGATATTATAAGTTCTAGGAGCAGGATTAGGCCATTCGGCCCATCAAGTCCACTCCGCCATTCAATCAAGGCCGGTCTGTCTTTCCCTCTCAACCCCATTCTCAGAAATAAAGGACGTTCTTTTAGGAAGGAGATGAGGAGAAATTTCTTCAGTCAGAGTCTGTGGAATCTGTGAGAATTCTTTGCCACAGAAGGCTGTGTAGGCCAAGTCAGTGGATATTTTTTAAGGCTGAGATAGATTGATACTTGATTAGTACAGGTGTCAGATGTGATGGGGAGAAGGCACAAAAATGGGGTTAGGAGGGAGAGATAGATCAGCCATGATTTAATGGCGGAGTAGACGTCATGGGCCAAATGGCCTCATTCTACTCCTTATGGCTTGTGACTTATTTACATGGATAAGAAAAGTTTAGGGAAATATGGGCCAAACTTGGGAAGGTGGGACTAGCAGATGGGACATTTTGGTTAGCATGGGTAAGTTGGGCCGAAGGGCCGGTTGCTGTGCAAAAGTAAAACCAATGATACAGCGTTTATTATTTGCCAGCCCACCCCTCCGGCACACCACCTCCTCCCCTACAATTGCCTTTCTACTCAATCCTCGCAGTGAACTTGAACATCAACCCAACAGCACTCTCAGAAAATAAAATTATCTGTGGCCAACTGGCAAGAATCTATCTATGCCTTAAAAATGTCCACTGACTTGTCCTCCGCAGCCTTCTGTGGCTTCTCCCACGAATCCGAGTCTTAGTTCTAATGATGGCGTCTGGAGCTGCATATGTTTGCTACTCTCCCATCCTCGAACTGTGGAAGAAAGGAAGTGCAGCAGGGTGGCTGCCTAGCAGCACCAGAGACCCGGGTTCGATCCTGACTGTGGGTGTTGCCTGTATGTAGTATGGACTTTCTCCCTGAAAAACGTGGGTTCTGGTTTCACATTCCAAAGACCTACAGGTTTGCAGGTTAATTGGCTTCTGTAAATTGTAAATCGTCCCTAGTGTGTAGGTTAGTGCAAGTATACGGGGCGATCGCTGGTCGGCGTGGACCATGTGGGCCGAAGGGCCTGTTTCCATGCTGTATCTCTAAGCTAAGCTAAACCCCTCGGCCTCCTGCGCTATCCTAAACGTGATGCCTTTCTAAACTGATCTCATATGCCTGTACATGATCCATTTCCCACTATCCCCTGCACTTCTATGCGCTTGTCCAAAAGCCTCTTAAAACCTACTATCATATCAGACTCTACTACAACCGCCCTGGCAATACGTTCCAGGCCCCCTGTGTCAACAACTTGCCCTGCACATCTCCATTAAACTCAAGATTCAAGAGAGTTTATTGCCATGTGTCCCAGATAGGACAATGAAATTCTTGCTTTGCTTCAGCACAACAGAATATAGAAGGCATGAATACAGAACAGATCAGTGTGTCCATATACCATTGTATAAATATATACACACATGAATAAATAAAACAGATAAAGTGCAAATAAACTGATAACGGGCTATTAATGTTCAGAGTTTTGTTTGAGTTGAGTTCAATAGCCTGATGGCTGTGGGGAAGCAGCTGTTTCTGAACCTGGACGTTGCAGCCTTCAGGCTCCTGTACCTTCTACCTGAATCTCTCACCTTATAGTTATGCCCTCTAGTGTTGGACGTTTCCATCCTGGGGAAAAAGGATCTGATTGCCTTGTACCCCATCTTGGCCACCCATCATTTTACATACTTCCATCAAGTCACCCTTCCACCGCCGACGTTCCAGAGAAAATCAATCCAAGTTGGTCCAGGCTCTCCCTGCAACCGAAACCCTCTAATCCCGGCTTCATTCCGGTAAAACTTCTCTGCACCCTCTCCAAAGCCTCCTGATCTTTCCCGTGATGGGGCGGCCACAACTGCGAGCCATTCCCCGAATAAACAAGCTCGTTTTTTTTCTCTCTCTCTCTCTCTCTCTCCGACAAAGACGCTGTCTAACAAAACAAGGTGCGATTAAGCTCCTAAACAGATAACACTGTTAAGTGGATAAAACAACTTTTCGCGGAAGTTATGTGCTTAGCGGTTTTTGACAGTTACAATTAGGAAATGCCAAATCTATTCTGGTTTTCTCGATGTGTTTATCCCGTCTTGCCTCTTGAGAATTTGGCACTTAACAAATTGCCGCACGGACAAAAATAAAAAATGCTGGAGAGATGCAGCATATGCCTGCAAGATCCAGTAGAAATACCAAAACGCGAGTTGGAGCTGCTAATGTGAGGTTGGTGTCTTCTGAAGTGCCAGCTGGATGCCCGCTAATTATTCTACCCTGCAGGGCCATGCCACTTCCAGAGAGAGAGAAAAAAAATCATTGTCTTCGCACATATTAACGACGAGTCTGCTTGAAGCAGCTGACAATATTTCCGTTACAACTGCCTCGTACTGTCGTTTAACAAAATAAAAGTTGGCACGGGGAGATAAGTTTCACTTTGGTCGCCCGTATTCCAAGTGTCAACAAGACTGACTTCGTTCAAACCCCCCTTGCACGCACAGGCTGGGGTAATGGCTGTGAACCGCTGTTATCAAAATATTTGCCATGGCGCACATATTTAAATAAATTGCCATAATAAAAAAAGATAAGAGGCTTCTTGACAGAAAATAGCTATTCATCCACCGGCGTACAAATGCTGCTATTTGTCTAATGTTACGCTCGAAGCAATTATTTCAAAACATGCTAAATTATTTAATCTGTGTTGTAATCTTATAAAAAGCAACGCTTTCCAATCAAATTGTCTTTTCAAAATGATGGGTTTTGGGGCAGAAACCAGAAGACAGTTAATTTGCCATGCGCAGCATGATGAAAGGACTTCCTGGCTGTTTAGAATATCTTCACTCGCCAGCTGCTTAGAAAAGGGCCAGTCACACCTTTCTCTTCACCCCTCTCTTCCCCTGTGGCTCACCTGGAGTTGCACCCATTTCTTCCCTACACCAACCCGTTCCACCTATATTCATTCTTCTGGCCTCACAATTCGCACCTCCTCGACCCTTACCTCACACCCTATCCTTTGTCCACCCGTCTACCTGTAACTCCCCTCACCCTCACTTGTATCCATCCACGTATCACTTACTGGACTTTGTTCTGCCCCCACCTGTTGGGTCTGAAGATGAATCTTGACCAGAAACATCACCTATCCATGTTCTCCGGAGTTGCTGCCAGCACTTTGTGTCCTTTAGTGGGCTGAAGGGCCTGTTCCTATATTGCACTGTATATTTGGTCAGAACCCATTTCTAACAACCTGTGGAATTCTCTGCCTCAGAGGGCGGTGGAGGCAGGTTCTCTGGATACTTTCAAGAGAGAGCTAGATAGGGCTCTTAAAGAAAGCGGAGTCAGGGGATATGGGGAGAAGGCAGGAACGGGGTACTGATTGTGGATGATCAGCCATGATCACATTGAATGGCGGTGCTGGCTCGAAGGGCTGAATGGCCTACTCCTGCACCTATTGTCTATTGTCTATAATCTCAACCACACTTCATCATGACATGGCACTGTTGCAAACCTCCTTCTCACGTCTTACAGCCTGAATACGTACAAATTATCCAGGTACACTATGTAACTATTACTGACACACCTTCCTCTCTTTTACATTGCATAGTTTAGTTTATTTTAGTTTAGCTTATTATTGTCATGTTTACCGAAGTACAGTGAAATGATTTTTGTTGCACGCTATCCAATCAGTGAAAAAACTATATATGATCACAAATTGTGTAGGAAGGAACTGCAGATGTGAGTTCACACCGAAGACAGACACAAAATGCTGGGAGTAACTCAGCGGGACAGGCAGCATCTCTGGAGTAAAGGAATGGGTGACGTTTCGGGTTGAGACCCTTCTTCAGATTGAGAGCCAGGGGGAAAGGGAAACGAGAGATATAGACGGGATTAACAGCAAACGTATTCACGGGTAAAACAACAAAAGTGCTCGAAATGAATGGGATTGTTACCGAACCAGTTTATTCCCCTCAGGAGGGTGTGATGGACCTGTCAGAAAAGATGAGTCATGCATGACTGTGGAAGGAAGAGACAACATACAATTAAAAATGAAAAGGATACAAAAGGTAGCTGAGAATTTGTCAACCGTGAGAGACACAGAAAACAGTAGAAAAAAACAATAAACACAGACAGTAAGAGCTAAAAAAAAGGGGAATGTGATAAGAAACTTGCGAGCAATGACAAACCCAACACAAAAAATCGTCAAACATAAGGAGGATGGATCAGCAATGTTAAAAACGGGTAGTAACAACAGCATAAGCGACGATACGGAAACAGCCAACTCGTTGAAAAATTTCTACAGAGGAAGAGGATACCGTCTGGTTATCCCAAGGAAGTTGAGTTTAATCCGAGCAAGTGTGAGGTGTTGCACTTTGGGAGGTCAAAAGTAAGGTTGATTTAAATGTAAAGTTAATGGCAAGGTCTTTAATGGCAATGATGTACAGAGGGCTGTGGAGGAAAGAACTGCAGATGCTGGTTTAAACCGAAGGTGAACACAAAATGCTGGAGAAACTCAGTGGAACAGGCAGCATCTCTGGAGAGTAGGAATGGGTGACGTTTCGGGTCGAGACCTTTCTTCAGACTGATGTCAGGGGAGTGGGTGGGACAGAGATAGAATGTAATTGCGGACAGTAAGACTAGTGGGAGAACTGGGAAGGGGGAGGGGATAGAGAGGGAAAGCAAGGGCTATCTGAAGTTAGAGAATTCAATGTTCATATCACGGGGGTTTAACCTACCCAAGCGAAATATGAGGTGCTGTTCCTCCAAATTGCATCAGGTCTCACTCTGACAATGGAGGAGGCCCTGGGCAGAAAGGTCAGATTGGGAATGGAAGGGGGAGTTGAGCCACAGGGAGATCAAGTAGGTTAAGACAGACTGGGCGAATGTGTACAGCGAAATGATCACCGAGCCTGTGCTTGGTCTTGCTGATGTACAGTAGTTGACACCCGGAACAGCAGATACAGTAGATGAGGTTGGAGGAGGTGCAAGTGAACCTCTGCCTCACCTGTAAAGACTATTTGTGTCCTTGGATAGAAACATAGAAAATAGGTGCAGGAGTAGGCCATTCGGCCCTTCGAGCCTGCACCGCCATTCAATATGATCATGGCTGATCATCCAACTCAGTATCCTGTAATATAGAATTGTAGATATTGTAGATAATCTTCCTTGGGATGTAGTCGGGAGGGGAGGTGAATGAGCGGGTGTTGCATCTGCAACGGCGAGACCAAGCGCAGGCTCGCCGATCGTTTCGCTGAACACTTCCGCTCAGTCCGTCTTAACCTACCTGATCTCCCGGTGGCTCAGCACTTCCAACTCCTCCTCCCATTCCCAATTACCCCTTTACAGGCAGGCTGTGGAGGCTTTGGAAAAGGTTACCAGTGTGTTACCTGGATAAGAGGGTATTAGCTATAAGGAAAGGCCAGACAAACGTGTAACGTTTTCTCTGCAATGTTAGAGGTTGAGGGGAGAACTGGGAGAAGTATATAAAATTACGAGAGGCATAGATAGGGTGGTCTGTCAAAACCCATTTCCCAGAGTGAACATGTCAAAGACTATAGGGCACAGGTTTAAGATGAGTGGGGCAAAATTAAATGGAGATGTGTAGGGAAGTTTGTTTTAACAGTGTAGTGGGTGCCAGGGGTGGTGGTGGAGGCAGATACAACAATGACATTGATGAGGCTTATACACAGGAATCATTGGGGGGCTATGGACTAGGTGCAGGCAGAAGAGATTATTTTAACTTGGCGTTATGTTCGGGGTGGATGTTGTAGACCAAGGGGCCTGTACCTGTGCTGTTCTGTTCTATGTGCTATGAAACAAATTCTGACACATAGATTAAGTTTGCAAAATTGAATGTAAACTGAATGGCATTATTGAAGAAAATATCGGCACTAAAGAGCGTTGGCATGGCAGCGCAGTAGTAGAGTTGCTGCCTTACCCATCATAGACCTGAGTTCGATCCTGACTACGGGTGCTATCTGTGCGGAGTTTGTACGTTCTCCCCGTAACCTTAATGGCTTTTCTCCGGATGCTCCGGTTTCCTCTCACACTCCAAAGACGTACAAGTTTGAAGGCTAATTGGCTTGGTATAAAGGGGCTGTCCCACTGCGGCGACCTAATTGGCGAGTTTAGAAGATTTTGCCCTCGACTCATACTCGCAGACACGAGGTCCGAGGAGGTCTTTGTAACTCTCCTTCATGCTTGAGAGTAGTCCCCGCGTACTCGAGGCCTCAGCTAGGTCGTGGCGTATTTTTCAATATACTGAGAAATGCCGGCGAGTAAAAAAAGGTCGCCAAGGAAAAAATCAAATTTTTTTTACTCGAAGGTTTAGTCGAAGTAGGCCGTAGTAGGTCGGCATGCTAGTCGTAGGTAATCGAGGGTAGTCGAAGGTAGTCGTAGATAGTCTTCAACATAATCGAAGGAGGTCGAAGGAGGTCTTCAACATAGTTGAAGGAGGTCTTCAACATGACACCTTTTCAAACTCTCCTAAACTCTTAAAAACTCGCCAATTATGTCGCCGCAGTGGGACAGCCCCTTAACTGTAAAATCTCCCTAGTGTGTGTTGGATAGTGTTGGTGTGCAGGGATCGCTGGCCGGCGCAGACTCAGTGAGCTGAAGCGCCTGTTTCCGCGCTGTATCTCTAAACTAAACTAAACAAATACTGAGGCCAGATATTTCCATGCCAGGGTTTTTAAAGGAAGTAGGTGAAACATTGAAAAAGTATAATTTTCCAAAGTTCTCTCAATTCGGAATTGATCCTTAACATTGGAAATTATACACGTCAGTCCGCCATTTACGCAAGGGGAGAGAGGGAAATTAGTAAATTATAGACCAGTTAGCCTAACATCTGTTGCCGGGAAATTACTGGAACCTATAATTAAGGGTAGAAAGACCTTGAACAATATTTTGCTGATCGGATAGAGCCAGCAAGGATTTTAAAAGTGTAGGGTCCCTTTGATGAATTTGAATGAATATTTTGCAAAGTTGACTAGAATGGAAATATCAATGGACTTGCTCTTATGTGGACTTTGAGAAAATACCCAAGAAAGTGTCTCAGAAGAGGTAGCTGGGTGATGTTAAAACTCAAGGAATAGAAAGGAAATTATTGCCGTGGTCAGATAATCAACAAAGAGGCAGAAGTCACAGAGTCAAGACAATGTGGAGATACTTAGGTGGTGTCCCACAGGTATGGGGGGGGGCTTATTGTAGCTAAGCAATGGGTCAGAAAATCACATATCCAAATTTCAAAGACAATATATGGGAGCATTGAATTACAAACATATTAATCATATTAAACATATTAATCGTGTATACAATTCGATAAGCTATGGGAAATGCCTATCAAGGGGCAAATGTGCAGTCAGCCACTACAAAATTCAAAGATTAGTTTAGTTTAAAGTTACGGAATTAGGCCCTTCGGCCCACCAAGTCCGCGGCGACCAACGATCCCCGTACACTAGCACTGTTCTCCACACACTACAAACAATTTACAATCTTAACCGAAGGCAATTAACCGACAAACCTGTACGTCTTTGGAACGTGGGAGGAAACCGGAGGGCCCGGATAAAACCCATGCAGGTCACGGGGAGCACGTACAAACTCCGTACAGACAGCACCCGTAGTCAGGATCAAGCCTGGGTCTCTGACGCTGCAAGGCAGCGACTCTACAGCTGCGCCACCGTGCCCCCCTTAAAATTGAAGGACATATATAACAAAGTACTTTTTAAAAGTTGAAAAGCAGGAAGCTGTGGAGGTTCGAGAGAATCAGATCTTTGTGCACAGAGATCGTTAAGATACCCTGGATGGGGCATTGAAAAAGGCAATGTCAGAAAATGCAATGCCAGCTTTTATATTTAGAAAATTAAAGTATTGGGATACGGAAGCCATACAAAGCCTTAGTTATACACACCTGTAGTACTGAGAGCAATTAATGTTAGGGATAGTGAAGTGTAGATTAACCAGTAATATATTTTGGGTCCAAGGATTAAGTTATGCAGAGAATTTGAGTTGTATTCATGTGTGTTATATTCTCAGGAATTGAAAGGTTACGAAGCAAGTAGATTGTCTAAAGAAGGGCCTCGACCCAAAACGTTGTACTGAACTTTCAACAAAAATGAATTTCACTGTACCTCAGTACATCATTTCACAAGTTCACTAGTTGGATGAGTGTAATTAGGCCTTTCAGCCATCGAGTCCACTCCGCCATTCAATCATGGCTGATCTCTGCCTCCTAAACCCATTTTCCTGCCTTCTTCCCATAACCCTTGACACCCGTTCTAATCAAGAATTTGCCTATCTTTGCCTTAAAAATATCCACTGGCAGTGGCGGACTGGCCAGGGTGTCAGCTTGCCCGATAGCAAGTGGGCCCCTGATGAAGTGGGCCCCCTATATCAAGTGGGCCCCTGATGAAGTGGGCCCCCTATATCAAGTGGGCCCCTAATGAAGTGGGCCCCCTTTGTCTCCTGGCAATCAATATACTTAGACCCAGTCCGCCACTGTCCACTGGCATGGCCTCCACAGCCCTCTGTGGGAATGAGTTCCACAGATTAACTAGCCTCTGACTAAAGAAGTTCCTCCTCACCTTTCTAAAAGAGCACCCTTTAATTCTGAGGCTATGACCTCTGGTACTGGACTCTCCCACAAGTGGAAACATCCTCTCCACATCCACTCTCTATATGCCTTTCATCATTCTACAAGTTTCAATGAGATCCCCCCTCAAACTTCTAAACTCCAGCGAGTAGAGGCCCAGTGCTGTAAAACGCTCATCATATACAAACCCACTCATTCCTGGAATCATTATTGTAAACATCCTTTGGACCCGCTCCAGAGCCAGCACATCCTTCCTCAGATATGGGGCCCAAATGTGCTCATTTATTCCAAATGCGGCCTGACCAGCACCTTATAGAGCCTCAGCATTACATCCCTGCTTTTGTATACACATCCTCTTGAACTAAATGCCAGCATTGAGATTGCTTTCTTTACTACCGATTTGACTTGCAGATTAACTTTTTGGGAATCCTGCACCAGCATTCATAAAAGTCCCTTTGCATAGAAACATAGAAACAGAAAATATAGGTGCAGGAGTAGGCCATTCGGCCCTTCGAGCCTGCACCGCCATTCAATATGATCATGGCTGATCATCCAACTCAGTATCCTGTGCCTGCCTTCTCTCCATACCCCCTGATCCCTTTAGCCACAAGGGCCACATCTAACTCCCTCTTAAATATAGCCAATGAACTGGCCTCAACTACCTTCTGTGGCAGAGAATTCCAGAGATTCACCACCCTCTGTGTGAAAAATGTTTTTCTCATCTCGGTCCTAAAGGATTTTCCCCTTATCCTTAAACTGTGACCCCTTGTTCTGGACTTCCCCAACATCGGGAACAATCTTCCTGCATCTAGCCTGTCCAACCCCTTAAGAATTTTGTAAGTTTCTATAAGATCCCCCCTCAATCTTCTAAATTCTAGCGAGTACAAGCCGAGTCTATCTAGTCTTTCTTCATATGAAAGTCCTGACATCCCAGGAATCAGTCTGGTGAACCTTCTCTGTACTCCCTCTATGCATCTCCGATTTCTGGATTCACTCCCCATTTGGAAAATAGACTACGCCTTTATTCCTACTACCAAAATGCACGACTCCACACTTTGCTGCACTATATTCCATCTGCCACTTTTCGGCCCACTCTCCCAACCTGTCCAAGTCCTTCTGCAGAGTCCCCGATTTCTCTACACTACCGGCCCTTCCATCTATTTTCGTATCATCCGCAAACGTGGCCACAAAGCCTTCAATCCCATCGTCCAAATCATTAATATACAACGTGAAGAGTAGCGGCCACAGCACCGAACCCTGCGGAACTCCGCTAGTCACTGGCAGCCAAATAGAAAAAAAAACATTATTGCCTCTCTTTGCCTTCTGCCGACCAGCCAACCATTGTTGATCTGCAGTTCCTTGTGTGAACATTTAACACCATGCAGGCCATCGTGGTATCCAAATTCATTGCATCTCGATACGTGTGACAATGACGAACCAAACCAAAATGCAACGGTTTACAGTTTAGTTTATTGTCACGTGTACCGAGGTACAGTGAAAAGCTTTTGTCACGTGTTATCCAGTCAGCGGAAAGACAATGCATGATTACAATCGAGTGTATGGATACATGGTAAGGGAATAACGTTTAGTGCAAGGTAAAGCCAGCAAAGTCGGATCAAGGAGAGTCCAAGGGTCACCAAAGAGGTAGATAGTAGCTCAGCACTGCTCTCTGGTTGTGGTAGGATGAATCAGTTGCCTGATAACAGCTGGGAAGAAACTGTCCCTGAATCTGGAGGTGTTTGTTTTCACACTTCTATACCTTTTGCCTGATGGGAGAGAGGAGAAGAGGGAGTGTCCAGGGTCCGACTGGTCCTTGATTATGCTGCTGGCCTTGCCGAGGCAGCGTGAGGTGTAGATGGAGACAGTGGAAGGGAGAATTCGGTTTGTGTGATGGTCTGGGCTGCGTCCATAATTCGCTGCAATTTCTGGCTGATTTCTTGTATCCCTCCTAAGAAAATAGTCCTCATTTTCCTTCTCAGCATGCCTTGCAAGGGAAGATACTTACATCAAAGAGATGTTCTATATACATTTCCTCATTGACTTTGTCACGAAGTATGTCCTGGTTTTGCCGGACAAATGTGATGTAGGTATCTGCAAGATCCATTCCCGGTTGCTGTAAAGAAATAGATAGAAAAGTAAAACGAAAGTCACTTCAATGTAAATGACCTCGTTATGTCTATCCTTGGCTTTCATGCAAATCGCCCGGCACGGTGGCGCAGTGGTAAAGTTGCTGCCTTATAGCGCCAGAGACCCGGGTTCGATCCTGACTATGGATGTTGTCTGTACGGAGCTTGTACGTTCTCCCCGTGACCTGCGTGGGTTTTCTCCGGGAAGCTTCGGTTTCCCCCCCCACGCTCCAAAGACGTATGTACAGGTTTGTAGGCTAATTGGCTTCCGTATAAATGTTAAAAAATTGTCCCTCGGATAGGTAGGATAGTGTTACTGTGCGGGGATCGCTGGTCGGCACAGATCCGGTGGGCATGTTTCCGTGCTGTATCTCAAAAACTAAAACTAATCTAAAACAAGGACAAAAGCACAGTTAATCCCATGTCACCATTTACCTGACAGACACAAAGAAGAGGTTCTAAAATGAAGCTGCATTCTTGATTAGTAAAGGTGTCGGGGGTTATGGGGAGAAGGCAGGAGAATGGGGTTGAGAGGGGGAGATGGATCAGACATGATTGAATGGCAGAGTAGATTTGATGGGCTGAATGGCCTATTTCTGCTCCCATGAACGTACATGAAAATAAGGCACCAACTGTTGGAACAATTCAGTGGGTCAGGCAGTATCTTTGGATAACAAGTGGGGGGGGGGGGCTTTTGGCTTTGGATCTATCTTCACACTGTTCGTGGTTGTGGGTGTGGAGGGGAGAAAACCAGAAGAGAGAGGGGCGGGGGGGGGGGGGGGGCACGACAGAGCCTCGTGAGTGATGGGTGGATACCGCTGAGCGGGGTAGGGGTTCAGGTGATAGATAGATGGATGGGACAAAGGCCGGAGATGAACAGACAAATGGTGTGAGATAAGGGCAGATGAGGTGCGAGTTGAAAAGCCAGAGGAAGGAATATAGATAGGCGTGAGGGTGCGCATCCAAATGGGGCACAGGGAAATGGTTGGGGGGGGAGAAGGGGGGGGGGAGGGTTTTGGGTTCGATGCCTAGCACTGCAGAATTCAATGTTCACACCATTGGGTTGTCAGCTACTATTGAAGGCCAATAAAAAAATCTCTAAGGCCGTAAATCATTCCAGGTGGAAGATATTGAATGTGGATCTCAGAGTAAGACTAAAGAGGAGAATTGTGAGGAATGGTTGCTTATAAATTGGAGTATTAGGTAAGGGCAACAGAGTTCCACATTGCAATATTAAAATGGGCATGATGATTACCTCATGTTCCTATGGTCTAGGAGCAGAATTAGGCCGTTTGGCCCATCAAGTCTACTACGCCATTCAATCGTGGCTGATCCATCTTCCCCTCTCAATCCCATTCTCCTGCCTTCTCCCCATAACCCCTGACACCCGTACTAATCACGAAATCTGTCAATCTCCGCCTTAAAAAATATCCATTGGCACATTCATTTGTGGAAGATCTTTGGTACCAACTGAGCCTCTTGCCGTGCTGCCAACTTTGAGAGGACAGGTTCAGAATGTAAAGAAACTAGTTGAGCAACCTATATTTGAGAGGAAGTGAAATCCCAAGTTGGGTTTCCAAAAGAAAAACCAAAATAGGTCACTGGCAATGGAAAAAAAAAGGTTTAGTTTAGTTTAGTTTTGTGATACAGCGCGGAAACAGGCTCTTCGGCCCACCGAGTCTGCACTGACTAGCGATCCCTGCACATTAACACTACCCTACACATGACTTATTGGCCCTACACACACTAGGGCCAATTTACACTTATACCAGGTCAATTAACCTACAAACCAGAGGGTCTTTGGGGTGTGGGAGGAAACCGAAGATCTCGTAGAAAACCCACGGGGTCACGGGGAGAGGGTAGAGACTCCGTACAGACAGCACCCGCAGTTGGTATCGAACCTGGGCCTCCGGCGCTGCAAGCGTTGTTATGTCCCTGTCCCACTTAGGAAACCTGAACGGAAACCTCTGGAGACTTTGCGACCCACCCAAGGTTTCCGTGCGGTTGCCGGAGGTTGCAGGTAGTGGAAGCAGGTAGGGAGACTGACAAAAACCTCCGGGAACCGCACGGAAACCTTGGGTG